>NC_080539.1:5850000-7295000 GCF_028640845.1 Ahaetulla prasina
GCCAGGGAAGCCGGCCCTGCAGAAGGAAGCCCTGACGGCCCTTCCCCTCACTCTCTGTGTCACTCTCTGGCAGGGGGCCAGGCCCGGGTGGGGGGCTGGAGCCACAACATTTAGAATTTAGAATTAGAATAGAATTTATTGGCCAAATGTGATTGGACACACAAGGAATTTGTCTTGGTGCATATGCTCTCAGTGTACATAAAAGAAAAGATACGTTCATCAAGGTACGACATTTACAACACAATTGATGGTCAATATATCAATATAAATCATAAGGATTGCCAGCAACAAGTTATAGTCATACAGTCATAAGTGGAAAGAGATTGGTGATGGGAACTATGAGAAGATTAATAGTAGTGCAGATTCAGTAAATAGTCTGACAGTGTTGATGGAATTATTTGTTTAGCAGAGTGATGGTCTTCGGGAAATAACTGTTCTTGTGTCTAGTTGTTCTGGTGTGCAGTGCTCTATAGCGTCGTTTTGAGGGTAGGGGTTGAAACAGTTTATGTCCAGGATGTGAGAGATCTGCAAATATTTTCACGGCCCTCTTCTTGATTCGTGCAGTATACAGGTCCTCAATGGAAGGCAGGTTGGTAGCAATTGTTTTTTCTGCAGTTCTAATTATCCTCTGAAGTCTGTGTTTTTCTTGTTGGGTTGCAGAACCGAACCAGACAGTTATAGAGGTGCAAATGACAGACTCAATAATTCCTCTATAGAACTGAATCAGCAGCTCCTTGGGCAGTTTGAGCTTACTGAGTTGGCGCAGAAAGAACATTCTTTGTTGTCCTTTTTTAATGATGTTTTTGATGTTAGCTGTCCATTTGAGATCTTACGATATGATAGAACCCAGAAATTTGAAGGTTTCTACTGTTGATACTGTGTTGTCAAGTATTGTGAGAGGTGGAAGTATGGAAGGGTTTTTCCTAAAGTCTACCACCATTTCTACGGTTTTGAGCCATCACTGTTGCAGAAATCAAATTGTTATTCATTTGCAAAAAGCGCAAGAGGAAAGCAACATCTATCCTTGTGGACAAACAAACACTTATATACTTTACAAAATACATCGGGCGCTAACTAACAAAATGAAATTCAACAGTGAAAAAAGTGAGGTTCTACATTTAGGCAAGAAAAACAAAATGCTCAGGTACAGTATAGGTGGTACTTTGCTCAATAGTACAAACACCTGAGAGGATCTTGGGTCCTAGGATACCATTTAGATAAGCCAGACAGTGTGCAGCAGCTGAAAAAAAACCACAATTGTTCTGGGCTGCATCAACAGAGGGATAGAATCAAGATCACGTGAAGTGTTAATACCACTTTATAATGCCTTGGTAAGGCCACACTTGGAATATTGCATCCAGTTTTGGTCGCCACGATGTAAAAATGATGTTGAGACTCTGGAAAGAGTGCAGAGAAGAGCAACGAAGATGATTAGGGGACTGGAGGCTAAAACATATGAAGAACGGTTGCAGGAACTCAGTATGTCTAGTTTAATGAAAAGAAGGACTAGGGGAGACATGATAGCAGTCTTCCAATATCTCAGGGGCTGCCCCAAAGAAGAGGGAGTCAAACTATTCTCCAAAGCACCTGAGGGTAGAACAAGAAGCAATGGGTGGAAACTAATCAAGGAGACAAGCAACTTAGAACTAAGGAGAAATTTCCTGACAGTTAGAACAATTAATAAGTGGAACGACTTGCGTGCAGAAGTTGTGAATGCTCCAACACTGGAAATTTTTAAGAAAATGTTGAATAACCATCTGTCTGAAATGGTGTACGGTTTCCTGCCTGGGCAGGGAGTTGGACTAGAAGACCTCCAAGGTCCCTTCCAACTCTGTTATTATGTTATGTTAAAATAGAAAAAAAACCACACAGAAATACAGCCTATCAGCATTAATTAGTTATAGCTTCCTGTGGCTTTGCTAAAGCTGCTGAATTTCTTGCTCCCCACCCTCCTCTCCAGGATGCGGTTACAGGTTTCCTGCAAGAAATGTCTCAACGCTTGCACAACTTGCAAAATTGAAGTTTGACATTTTTCCATTCTCTTCGCCCATTTCTGTTAAATCTGTGTAAATCTTTTTGACCTTCATTTGCACTCTGCTACATCACAATTATAGGTAGTCCTCGACTTACGACCGCAATTGAGCCCCAATAACTGACGTGGTTAAGGGAGACATTTCTTAAGTGTATTTTGCCCCATTTTACGACTTTTCCTGCTGATGTCATTAAGTCAATCACCGGCATCGTAAAGTGAGTCACGCGGTTGTTAAGTGAACCCGGCTTTCCCCCGTCGACTTTGCTTGTCCAACGGTCGCAAAAGGGGAATCACGTGATCCCGGGACACAGCAACGGTCGTAAACTACGAGTCAGTCGCCAAGCGCCTGAATTTGGATCACGTGACTGTGGGGCCACGGTCATAAGTATGAGTCGGTTGCCAAACATCCGAATTTGGATCACGTGATGTGGGGGGATGCTTCAACAGTCGTAAGTCTGAAAAACGATCGTAAGTCACTTTTTTTCAGTGCCGTTGTAACTTTGAACGGTCACTAAGCAAATCGTTGTAAATTGAAGGCTACGTTATGTGTACCGGTGAAACAGATTTGGGAGTTTTGAAAAATTAGTTTGGAGTTTTTAACCTAAGCCTTAAAACAGGGTTTCCTAAGATGTAAGATGCATGGCCTTTAAACCGGGGGGGTCTCCAACCTTGGCAACTTTACGACTTGTGGACTTCAACTCCCAGAATTCCTCAGCCAGCGTATGCTAAGTGAGACAGTCATTAAGTGAGTTTTGCCCTATTTTACGACCTTTCTTGCCACAGTTGTTGAGGATTCTTTCTACCTGTATCCTTACCTTGCTCCCCGGAAGGAAAGAAAGAATGCCAACCTGGTAAAAACAGGTACCGGTATTTTCCCCGAACGCAATGCAATGCTTCTCACATTGCTTCCGGTTTCCACAAAATCACATAACCTATTTCCTCAGGCCTTCCATGTGCGGACTGCAACACCCATCATCCTCAGCCAGCACTGGTTTGGAGATGGGCTGCTGCTGCTGTGCAGTTCTCCTTGCCTTTAGAAACGCTGGTGGTCACCATCAGCGCATGAAATGTTGAGGACTAGGAACTTTTGCAGTCGCGTCCGCCAAGATTGCTCAGACTGGGGTATAGATCAGCAGAAGCATCTCAGCTCCCCACGTCTCCCCGAAAATTTGCTTTCCTTTTTTTGTTTTTTTTTGGAAGGACTGTTCATCTTATTAAATTTTGCAATCAGTGGTTAAGACGGCAACAGACTCGACTCCTGTTATTCCCCTGGGCTCCTGCTGGGGCTGTTGGCGCTTAATTGTGGTTTTTTGAAAAGCTCCCAATTCTTTTCAGCCGTGAAAATTGGTTGAAAAGCAAATTGCAGCTCTTCCAACGTAGCTTGAATGCAAAGGAGACACGGAGTGCATAATATTGAAACGGGATACAGACTTCTAACACGTATAAAGATAAGTTACAATCCTAGCTTTGAAAGGGGTCTGGAGTATTTTGGTTTATATGTACCGTGTTTCCCCGAAAATAAGATCGGGTCTTATATTAATGATTGCTCCAAAAGATGCGTTAGGGCTTATTTTCTGGTTAGGGGTTATTTTGGGGAGAATACGGCAGTGGTGGGTTTCAACCGGTGTTACCACCGGTTTGCTTTATGCACACACTTTGTGGGTACTTTGTGGGTGTGTGCTTGGTGCAAGCACAGTGTTGAGACGCAGCATTCCGCTCTGCTGCGCCTTTCAGCTGAGCTAAAAACCAGGGGTGAAATCTAAAAAGTTTCCCTACCAGTTCTGTGGGCGTGGCTTAATTGGTGGGCGTGGCTTGGTGGTCAGGTGACTGAATGGGCATGGCCAATAATAATAAATAATAAAAATAATAAAGTATACAAAACTTGGGAGCGCACCAGTCTACCTTCTTTAAAAATAGAGGCACCGGTCTACTAATTGCCTTTTTTTGGGAGTGCACCGGTCTACCTTCTTTAAAAATAGAGGCATCGGTCTACTAATTGCCTTTTTTTGGGAGTGCACCGGTCTACCGTCTTTAAAAATAGAAGCACTGGTCTACTAGCTGCCTACAGCGCTGATCAGCTGTAGTGCGGCCCTTTTTCTTTTCTTTTATGTACACTGAGAGCATATTCACCAAGACAAATTCCTTGTGTGTCCAATCAATAAAAAATTCTATTCTATTCTATTCTATTCTGAAGCGCCACGGCAGTCATTTAAGGCAGTTTGCAGTTATATCACCACCAAGAGCTTCAGGGACAGAGAAGAGGAACAGCAAGGCATGGGCAGTGGGGGGTGGCAGGGATTTTTGCTACCGGTTCTCCGAACTACCTGCCTCCATCGCTACCGGATCACGTGATCCGGTCCAAACCGGGAGCATTTCACCCCTAGCTATAACGCAGAGGAAGGCAGGAGGGCCAAGCTAACCGTCAGATCACATCACTATCTCCGCTGCCAGCTGCTGTGGTCCGCCAGCAGCCCACGGACTTGGCAACGGAGTCAGAGAGTGAGGAGGCTGGGAGGACCATGGGCCAGTCCTGGATTCAGGGGAAGGCCCGGATGAAGGCTCTGCATCAGAGGCAGAGATGGGGCCAGGGCGATCTCTGGGAGCGATGCGTGGACTCTGGAACCTCCAGAGGCAGACAGCAGAGAGGCAGAGGTACAGAAGGAGCCTGTTCCTAGTGTGTGCATGCACAGAGCTATCAGAAGGCAAGAGCAGCTAAAGCAAAAAGGACGACTCAGGAGTAAGGTCAGGAGATGATTGGCCGTTCCCATAAGGCTTAAAAGAGCAGCAACGAGCCGTTGGGTTCTTTGTAGAAAAGCAACGTTGATTCTTATTTTATTTTTTTATTTCTCACAACAGTATATATAAGCATAAGCATGAAATAACTATACAATATAAGCATATATATAAGCATAAGTATGTAATAACTATATTAATTGGATATAATAGAGGGAAACAATAGGACACGAACGGTAGGCACGCTTGTGCTCTTATGCACGCCTCTTACAGACCTCTTAGGAATGGGGTGATGTCGATGGTAGACAGTTTTTGGTTGAAGCTTTGGGGATTTTGGGAAGAGACCACAGATTCAGGTAGTATATTCCAAGCATTAACAACTCTGTTACTGAAGTCATATTTTCTGCAATCAAGACTGGAGCGGTTAACATTAAGCTTAAATCTATTATGTGCTCGTGTATTGTTGCGATTGAAGCTGAAGTAGTCTTCGACAGGAAGGACATTGTAATAGATGATTCTATGGGTTAAACTCAGGTCATGTCGAAGGCGGCGGAGTTTCATTGTTCATCATCCCATTGCTTCTTCTCAGCGTCTCTTGAACTTTATGGGGTTCTTGCCAAGAAAAGCCTTTGGCAGGTTGCCAAAGACATCAAAGGTTGGTGATAAGGCCAACGGACTGGTTATTAAGAATTTTGTTTTGAACTAAGCTGAGAATGAATTAATTCTTAGCTGTTTTAATGAAATAAGTTTGTTGAGGACTGAATTGTGTTTAGTAATCACTACTTGGGCCTTGGTCACAACACCGGCTTGCCTGAACCGGGGAGAACTGGTAGCAACCCACCACTGGAATAGGGGACTAAATGCATCCACCTGGCTGACAATCTTAACTGGGGCTTATTTTTGGGGTAGGACTTATATTACGAGCATCCAGAAAAAAATCATGCTTCCCCGTTGACTCTGTTTGTCAGCAGGTCGCAAAAGGGGATCACATGACCCCGGGACACAATATAAGCCTCCAGAGTTTGGTCACATGACTGTGACTTATGACTGTGGTCATAAGTGTGAGGACTGGCCATAAGTCGTTTTTCCCCCCAGTGCCATTGTAACTTCAAACAGTCACTAAATGAATGGTTGCAGGTGGTGTGAGAGTGGAATTGCTGAGAAGCAACGGGGAGACTTGGACTCAGAGAGAGGCAAGCTTGAGTTGTTATTATTATTATTATTATTATTATTTATTAGATTTTTATACCGCCTGTAATGTATTACTGTAAGTTTTGGCGGGAGTTTTAGGCGGGAAATATCTCGTTTCTGATTGGATGCAGCCTCAGGCTGAAGTGTATATAAGGAGAGGTTTTTCTCCAGAGTTTTGCTGGGTCACACTATATTAAAGAGCTGTTGTCACTAACCTGGTCTCCTGCCTCGTCAATACCCATACATAACATTGGCGACGAAGGTGGGATATTGAGGCAGAGCACCAGAACAGAGCTGAACTCACTACGAGAATCAAACCCAGCAAGGTGAGGGCGAATGCAGCGATGACCGGCTACACGCCACCCACGCCGTTTGACCCTGCCCAGGAGACATGGGGAATATATATGACCCGTTTCGAAAGTTTCCTGGAGGCAAACGAGCTACAGGAGTCTCCGACAGCCAAAGCGGGCTTACTTCATAAGCCACTGTGGGTCAGCAGTCATCGCCATCAGAAGCCCTAGCGGAGCCAACACCGCTACACTCCGTATCGTGGCAGACCCTTCAGACCCTCCTGAAGAATCACTACGCACCAGCCCGTCCAAATCGTTCGCTCGATGCGAGTTTGGGGGCGCGAGGCAACAAGAAGGCGAGTCTATCAGCGACTACATGGCAGCCCTGAGACAAGCCTCCAAGCATTGCGAGTACCGCGATCTGGACGAAGAGCTGCTGGAACAACTTATACGGGGGGTCAGAGACATCCGTTTGAGGAGGCGGTTGCTAGCCAAGAGCAACCTGACATTGGCAAACGCTCTGGACGAAGCCAGAGCCCATGAGATGTCCAACCATGCAGCAGATACCTTACAAAAGCGACTCACGCCGATGGCGGGCGCAAAGCCGAGCACAGTCCACCACGAAGAAACCTATCGTGAGTCAACCAGCGAAGAGGAGGAAGAAGTCCACTACACCGGAAAATCGACAGGGGAAGACCCGGAATGCGGAAGTTGCGGGGGGCGACATCAGCGCCAAAGATGTAAGTTCAGGGACGCCATTTGCCGGCGGTGTGAAAGGAAGGGGCACCTGGCTCAAGTCAAATCGGCCAATCAGAGCGGCTCTGAGTCAGAGATGCAAACCCCACAGTCCCGCCGAAATTTCAAACCAGCCAATCAGAGCGCGAGATCGGCGAGGCGACCCGCGATTGGCCAGGAAAGAAAGAGCGCGAAGTCAAACCGAATGACTGTTACCATAGACCACGCAGCTACCCGCATCGAAGAAAAGATCTTCACAAACCCGACAATTGAAGGCGTACCGTGCCGACTGGAAGTAGACACAGGATCAGCTATCACAATCATGTCCTGGGACACTTTTGTGAAAGCCTTGCCGCACATCGCAAAGCGCAAGCTACAGAAACAACGGCCCGGGTGCAGGATTACCAGGGCAACCGCATCCCTGTTCGAGGACAACGACCGCCGAGGTCGGCACGGACATACGAAAGACCCTGCCCATCACGTTAGTCGAGGAACCTTGCCAAGCTTGCTGGGGCTAGACTGGTTCCGGGCGTTGGGAATGGGGTGACTGGCGCCACCGAGCGGATGCAACCTGCAAAACGCCCTAATGGAGGAATTCGCAGACGATTCGAGGACCGCTTAGGCAAGTACAAGGGACCCCTATCTCCTTCAATTTAGACCCCAAATAGCTCCATTAGGTTAAAGGCAAGGAGGGTTCCTTTTGCACTCAAACCTAAGATCAACAAAGAGTTAGATAAATTAGTCAGCCAGGGGATACTAGTGCCAGTTGACCATGCCAAATGGGAGACGCCAATCGTCACCCCTATAAAACCAGACGGGTCCATAAGAATTTGCGCTGATTACAAGGCTACCTTGAACAAAGCATTGCAAAGAGCGCCTACCCAGTTCCAGTAGTGCAACACTTATTGCACTCACTAGGCACGGACAAGTTTTCGCCAAATTAGACTTGGCCCAAGCGTACCAACAGCTACCCGTAGATGCTAGCACAGCTGAGGCCCAGACCATTGTAACGCACCGTTCGGTTACAGTTCGGGGTGAGTGTGGCCCCGGGGCTATTCCAAAATTTGATGGAGCGCTACAAGGGTTACCGGAGTCGACCCTATTTTGATGTTGTTTTGGTATCAGGGGAAGATGTAAGAGAACTGGGGAAGCGATTAAGGAAAGTTTTGGCCATTTTTAGGTCGGCAGGATTAAAAGTCAAAGCAAGCAAGTGTCAGATAGGGGTCGAATCTGTTGAATTTTGGGCTATAGAATAGACAAAAAGGATTCACCCACTGAGAGCAAAGTCAAGGCGATAAAGAGAGCCCCAGCACCCAAAAACAAGACAGAACTCCAGGCTTTCCTGGGTCTGGTAAACTTTTACGCCGTGTTTTTAAAAGACAAGGCAACCGTTGCTGAACCGCTGCATAAATTGCTTGGAAAAAACACTGTTTGGTCGTGGGGGAAGTCAGAGAATAGGGCATTTGAGGAAGTAAAAAGTTTGCTACCAAGCGATAGCCTGTTAATACAATACAACAACAGACTGCCGTTAGTATTGGTTTGTGATGCGTCCCCCTATGGAGTAGGAGCTGTACTTAGTCACAGACTCCCAAACGGCACTGAAGCCCCTATAGCGCTCTATTCACGAACGATGTCCCGGCTGAGAGGAATTACAGCCAGCTAGATAGGGAGGCTCGTAATAGTGTCAGGGTGAAAAAATTTCACGAATACGCTTTTGGGAGAGATTTGAAATTGTCACTGATCACAGACCGCTATTGGGGTTACTGGCTGGCGACCGCCCAACGCCAGTAGCACTCTCACCCAGACTGACCAGATGGACTATTTTTTGACCGCCTACTCCTACAAGCTGCAGCATCGGCCTGGAAAGGAGCTGGGGCATGCGGACGCATTGAGCAGATGCCCATTGCCAGGGAAATCGAGGACCCCACCCCGGCACCCCGTTCTACTAATTGACTCTTTGGACTGGGCCAGTCACATCGCAGGAAGTGGCTCGGGCCTCCTACCGGACGTTGTTTTAAGGACTGTAATCAGTTGGGTTCAAAGGGATGGCCAGCGCGGGCGAACACGTTTCAAGGAATTTGTAAAGAAAAAGGGAATTGTCTGTACAAGGGGTGCCTGCTCTGGGGGATAGGGTGGTAGTTCCAGAGAAACTGAGGAAAAAAGTTCTGGAACTCCTGCATGAGGGTCACCCAGGAATTGTAAGGATGAAGGCCAGCTAGGAGCTATGTCTGGTGGCCCCTAATGGACAGGAAATCAGTGACAGGGTTGGCCGATGCCAAGTATGTCAGGAATCCAGACCACTACCACCACGGCCCCAGTGTTGGAGTGGGAGAAACCCCAAGGCCCTTGGTCCCGCAGACACATTGATTTTGCCGCCCTTCCACGGCCAAACATTTCTAATTGTGGTGGATGCATTCTCCAAATGGCTGGAGATCATCCTAATGAAATCCACAACCGCTGAGCTGTCATCTCAGCACTAAAACACCTTTTCGCCACGCAGACGGGCTACCGGACACCCTCGTGTCCGATAACGCCCACAGTTCACCGCAGCATTATTTGAAGGGTACCTGGCTGAAGAGGGCATCCGACATGCCCTCTCAGCGCCCGTTCCACCCTCGTCGAGCGGCCTTGCTGAACGCTTTGTCGGAGTGCGAAGAAGCGCTATCACGAAGCGGCCCGGCGATTGGCAGGCACAAATCGACGATTCCTAACGTCCAACACAGGACCCCTGTGTGGCCACCGGCCGCAGCCCAGCCGAGCTATTAATGGGCGGAAGCTACGGTGCCCGCTAGACCGGCTACACCGAACTACGTACAGGACGGGTTCAAAACAAAACCAGATAGAATCCGAGAGTTAAACATAGGAGACTCAGTGTGGGCACATAATTACAGCGACGGCCCTAACTGGAAGAGGGGATAGTCATAGACAAAGCGGGCCCCAAATCTTATCTAGTGGAACTGAGCGATGGCAGAATCTGGAGGCGCCACATAGATCAATTAAGAAACAGATTGAGCGATAAGGCAGAATTAGGCGAGAACAGCCCTGACTATGATTTAATTAACCCCACAGCTGACTGGCGCCAGAACAAACAGAAAGCGTAAGCAAAGACCAAACAGAGACTTATCTGAGTCAGGCGAGGTCCAGCGACACCCTCCGGTCCCTCTAGAGGACAGCAGGTCCGAGCCGGCGAATAATCCAGGGCCGGATGGCCGGGAGGAGGAGCTCAGAGGAACGAAAAGTCCCTCCGGCAAGCTCGACTCAACTCCAGAAAGTGAACTGCGCAGGTCCGGGAGAGTCAGGAGACGCCCCACGTACCTGCGGGACTACGTAGAGAAGTAATATGCAAATATTGGCAAAGTGCCTTCTGGGAGGGAAGGAGTGTAATGTATTACTGTAAGTTTTGGCGGGAGTTTTAGGCGGGAAATATCTCGTTTCTGATTGGATGCAGCCTCAGGCTGAAGTGTATATAAGGAGAGGTTTTTCTCCAGAGTTTTGCTGGGTCACACTATATTAAAGAGCTGTTGTCACTAACCTGGTCTCCTGCCTCGTCAATACCCATACATAACACCGCCCTTCTCCCGAAGGACTCAGGGCGGTGTACAGCCAGAAATAGAAACAGTAACAAATACAATTTAAAATAAACAGTTAGAAAACTTATTATAAAATTGGCCAAAATTTAAAACATATTAGAATTTAAAACCCATTAAAATACATCCAAAAAATTTAAAATTTAGAATTTAAAATTTAAGCCAACCCCGCGCGAGTAAATAAATACGTCTTCAGCTTGAGGCGAAAGGTCCGAAGGTCAAGCAATTGGTTGTTTAACTTCTTCAAGGCCAACCATCCTGGGAACGGCATGCACGAGGGCGGCGCGGACCAGAGACGTTCTCAAAACATCTTCCTGACCGATGATAGGACTATATTAAACTGACTACTGAGGGATGTGCTCTAGGCCAGGGGTCCCCAACCTTTCGGACCTCGGGGACCACTAAATTCATAATTTTAAATCCCGCGGACCACTAATATGATCTGCTTAATGACCAGCTGGGTGGGTGGGGCTAGGTGGTCATGTGACTGGATGGGCATGACCAACTTGATGTCACTCACCTCGAGGGCTGCGTCGCTGGCCTCTATTCGCCCCTCCCCTCCTACCCACTCCGCCCCTGCCCACCCGGGCTCCTTAGGGTCCCAACAGGAAGCAGTTTCTGGAACTAAGCAGGCACCAGGAGAAAGAGTTGGCAAAACAGCTGGCTCAGTTCAAATTGGATCTGACCGAGAAGGAGGCTCAGCAGAAGCACCTCACTGAGGACTAGGAGCATAGGCTTTCCAAGCAGAGGGAAGACCTGCGGGAGTGCAAGACCAGGTACTGGCGCCTGAAGGCTCAGTAGGCTCAGATCGTCAGTCAGTTCCTGTCGTGTCCCCCTCCCCCTCCGATGACTGGGTCTGGGAAGTCTGTATCAAGCGTGGCCACGAAGCCTCTGCAGCTTTGCCAAATTCCTTTCAGATTTCTCAGGCAGGCAGGAATCCAAGGTGTGACTTCAGCAAACCAGATGAGACTTTGCTTGACTCAAGGAATGCCAAAAAACAGATCCTTTATATAGGCCATGGGGTGTGGCTCCATGACCTATCCAGGCCTGCCCCTCCCTTCCTTTTGCTGACATCGCCTCTCCATTCTCCGGAAGCGGGGATCCGTCCACTGTAAATTCCCTTCCTCCGGATCTGCTGCCGGCAATTCTAACACGTGGCTGGCTTCGTGCTCACACGCTGTAGGAGTGAGGTTTGTTTGTTCATTCCTGACATTCTGTCCAGGCATGGTGCCAGGGCTGGGGGCTGGAGGCATGCCAGGCTGTTCCTCTTCATTATCAGATTCTGAATCTGATAGCAGGCCCGGCAGGAGGTGGGAGGGGCCCGGCTGAGGAGAGGAGGGCGGGCGAGGCACAACAGTTCCAGGCCATATGCAGTCCCACTGGAACAAGGCCCTCCGGCTCTTCATGATCAGCAGCACTTTCCTCCAGCCTTCGCCCAAAGCCCCACACCAGGAGGCTGAAGCAGAGCCCAAGTTGGAATTTCTCACCTCCGACCCACACAAAAAGACCCTGAAGGGGGGAGACTCTCTGCAGCAACACAAGTGTTCATTGCATGTATCCAGTCCAGGGGCCGTAGTTTGAGGACCCCTGATTTAGTGCAATATAAAAAATGGAAATAATTTTTCTGGGGACCACCAAAATTTTCTCGCGGACCACCAGTTGGTGACTGCTGCTCTAGGCAGGGGTGAAATCTACTTATCTTCCTTACCGGTTTGGAAGTGCCTGTGCGTGTGCCCCACATGCATGCACGTCCCACATGTGTCCCCCCCCCACATGCAGGTGTAGACCTTCTGTTCATGCGCAAAACCTTCTGTAAAAAACACATTACTTCCTGGTTAAAACCAGGAAGCAATGACACCCGGGTGGGTGGGCGGAGCTTCGCTCCACCATCTCTACAAGTTCGCCGAACTACCGGCCAAGATCACTACCGGATCGTGCGATCCGATCCGATCTGGAAGCATTTCACCCCTGGCTCTAGAGCTATTTTCAATTTGTCTTTCGGCATGCATTTGCTTCAGTCCTTGCCTGAGTTTTGCTGCGTTCAGTAAAAGGCACTTAGTAAAAGTGCCTTTTCTCTAAATCTATGGAGTTGAGGGTTTCCTTTCCTAGGAATTGATCAGAGGCAGCACTGACAGTAAGCTCAGGATTATCTGAACTCCCCACCTCTTCTCTCTGTTTAAGCTTCCAGCTTTTCGATCCCTGTTTGTCTTCCTAAACTTTTCTTGCGGGCTCCTGTGAATCTAAAGCAGCCAATATAAAAATATTGTGTCAACTTCACGCCTTCACAGGAACCTGGAATTCATTTATCACCCTTTGGGTGTTAATGAACCGTGATTCTGACCTCATAAAGATTCGGAGGACAAGTTAGAGCGCGGAGGTTTTCTAGGTCAGGAAAATGACTTAGAAATACATGATACCATAGATTGTGGATGAATTCAATAGAGTTGATGTGAAACTGTGCAAACCTTTTGTTTTCACAGGACTCCTTGGGGTGAAATCTACCTTACCGGTTTGGAAGTGCCTGTGCGTGTACCCCACATGCATGCACGTCCCACATGTCCCCCCCCCCACATGCAGGTGTAGACCTTCTGTTCATGCGCAAAACCTTCTGTAAAAAACACATTAGTTCCTGGTTAAAACCAGGAAGTAATGACACCCGGGTGGGTGGGCGGAGCTTCGCTCCGCCATCTCTACAAGATCGCCGAACTACCGGCCAAGATAACTACCGGATCGTGCGATCCGATCCGATCCAGAAGCATTTCACCCCGGCTCTAGGGCTATTTTCAATTTGTCTTTCGGCATGCATTTGCTTCAGTCCTTGCCTGAGTTTTGCTGCGTTCAGTAAAAGGCACTTAGTAAAAGTGCCTTTTCTCTAAATCTATGGAGTCGAGGGTTTCCTTTCCTAGGAATTGATCGGAGGCAGCACTGACAGTAAGCTCAGGATTATCTGAACTCCCCACCTCTTCTCTCTGTTTAAGCTTCCAGCTTTTCGATGCCTGTTTGTCTTCCTAAACTTTTCTTGCGGGCTCCTGTGAATCCAAAGCAGCCAATATAAAAATATTGTGTCAACTTCACGCCTTCACAGGAACCTGGAATTCATTTATCACCCTTTGGGTGTTAATGAACCGTGATTCTGACCTCATAAAGATTCGGAGGACAAGTTAGAGCGCGGAGGTTTTCTAGGTCAGGAAAATGACTTAGAAATACATGATACCATAGATTGTGGATGAATTCAATAGAGTCGATGTGAAACTGTGCAAACCTTTTGTTTTTCACAGGACTCATTGGGGTGAAATCTACCTTACCGGTTTGGAAGTGCCTGTGCGTGTACCCCACATGCATGCACGTCCCACATGTCCCCCCCCCCACATGCAGGTGTAGACCTTCTGTTCATGCGCAAAACCTTCTGTAAAAAACACATTAGTTCCTGGTTAAAACCAGGAAGTAATGACACCAGTGGGTGGGCGGAGCTTCGCTCCACCATCTCTACAAGATGAACTACCGGCCAAGATAACTACCGGATCGTGCGATCCGATCCGATCCAGAAGCATTTCACCCCGGCTCTAGGGCTATTTTCAATTTGTCTTTCGGCATGCATTTGCTTCAGTCCTTGCCTGAGTTTTGCTGCGTTCAGTAAAAGGCACTTAGTAAAAGTGCCTTTTCTCTAAATCTATGGAGTCGAGGGTTTCCTTTCCTAGGAATTGATCGGAGGCAGCACTGACAGTAAGCTCAGGATTATCTGAACTCCCCACCTCTTCTCTCTGTTTAAGCTTCCAGCTTTTCGATGCCTGTTTGTCTTCCTAAACTTTTCTTGCGGGCTCCTGTGAATCCAAAGCAGCCAATATAAAAATATTGTGTCAACTTCACGCCTTCACAGGAACCTGGAATTCATTTATCACCCTTTGGGTGTTAATGAACCGTGATTCTGACCTCATAAAGATTCGGAGGACAAGTTAGAGCGCGGAGGTTTTCTAGGTCAGGAAAATGACTTAGAAATACATGATACCATAGATTGTGGATGAATTCAATAGAGTCGATGTGAAACTGTGCAAACCTTTTGTTTTTCACAGGACTCATTGGCAGAATTTGAAATCTAAGTCCACGGGATTCTGTGAGAGAGCATTCCTTCCTAGCTTCTAGTTCCATTAAAAAAACTCATATGAAACTTGTTAGAAATAGAAGTAGAATCATAGATCTGGAAGGGAGTTTGGAGGTCTTCTAGTCCAACCCCTTGCTCAAGCAGGTGACCCTATACCATTCCAGACAGGCGGCTGTCCAATCTCTTCTTAAAAGCCTCCAGTGATGGAGCACCCACAACTTCTCGTGGCAAGTAGTTCCACTGGTTAATTGTTCTCAGTGTTAGGAAATTTCTCCTTAGTTCTAGCTTGCTTCTCACCTTGATGAGTTTCCATCCATTGCTTCTTGTCCTGCCTTCAGGTGCTTTGGGGAATAGCTGGACCCCCCTCTTCTTTGTGGCAGCCCCTCAAGTATTGGAAGACCGCTATCATGTCACCCTAGTCGAACCTTAGCGACTAGGGTGACCATGGCTAACCTTTTCGGCACCGCACGCTCGTCTGGGCCGCAACCCAGAAGAGGAACTGCCCAGGGCACCTGCACGCGCCTCAAAATGAACTTCCACTCTTCTGAGTTACTGGCACGAATGCGCACCGACGTTCGGCTGGCTGGTGCTCATGCTCGCGCAGGAAAAGGGAAGACCAGCTCTTCCAGTTTCCGGAACCGCAGCACGCAAAAAGGCCAGCTGATTGTCGTGCGTGCATGCGCGCCAGAAACTCAAAAGAGGAACTGGTAACATCATGCGTGCCAGGCAACGTGGCTCTGCGTGCTACTTCGGGCATGGGCGGCATAGGTTCGCCATCACGGCCCTAGTCCTTCTTTTAATTAAACTGGACATAGCCAACTCTTGCAACCGTTCTTCATGTGTTTTTATCTCCAGCCCTTTAATCATCTTAGTTGCACTTTTTCCAAAGTCTCAACTTCTTCTTTTTTTTGTAATGCGGTGACCAACACTGGCTGCAGGATTCCAGGTATGGCTTTACTAAGGCTTGATAAAGCATTACGACCGTATTTTTCAGGGTATAAGACACATTTACCTCCCACCCTAAAATGAAAGGAAACATTAGGACAGTAGGCACGCTGGTGCTCTTATGCACGCCCCTTACAGACCTCTTAGGAATTGGGTGAGGTCAATAGTAGATAGTTTTTGGTTAAAGCTTTGGGGATTTTGGGAAGAGACCACAGAGTCAGGTAGTGTATTCCAAGCATTAACAACTCTGTTACTGAAGTCATATTTTTGGCAATCAAGATTGGAGCGGGTCACATTAAGCTTAAATCTATTGTGTGCTTGTGTATTGTTGCAACTGAAGTGAAGGGAGTGAAAATTTCGGTGCGTCTTATAGACCGAATACAGGCTTGTTTTTGGCCTCCCGAACCCTCCGCGCGTCGCGTTTTTGCCCTCCCCAGGCCCCAGAAGCACTCTGCAGGCTAAGAACGGGCGTGTTTTTGGCAAAAACGGAACACGCGGAAGGTTCAAGAGGCTGAAAATGCTTCTTTGGGGGCGGGGAGGGTGAAAATGGTACGTGCGGAGGCCAATTTTTTTTTTCTTGTTTTCCTTCTCTAAATCCAGGTGCGTCTTATAGCCCAAAAAATACGGTATATGTTTTAGCCTCCAGTCCCCTAATCCTCTTTGTTGCTCTTCTCTGCACTCTTTCTAGAGTCTCAACATCTTTTTTTGTATCGTGGCGATCAAAACTGAATGCAATGTTCCAAGTGTGGCCTTACCAAGGCCTTATAAAGCGGCATTAACACTTCACGTGATCTTATTTATTTATTTATTGTTTAAATTTCTATACCGCCCTTCTCCCAAAGGACTCAGGGCAGTTTACAGCCAGAGTAAAACAGTTAATACAAAAATTAAAACCAGTTTAAAAAGAAAATTCAAAATTGGCTGAACACTTAAAACCAGTAAAAACCCCATTTTAAAACCCATTAGGCCAGTCCTGCGTGATGGAACAGAAATGTTTTCAGCTCGCGTCGAACGGTCCAAAGATCAGGGAGTTGGTGGATACCTGGTGGTAGCTCATTCCAGAGGGTTGGTGCCCCCACAGAGAAGGCCCTCCCCCTGGGTGTCGCCAGCCGACATTGTCTGGCCGACGGCATCCTGAGGAGACCCTCCCTATGGGAGCGCACTGGTCGATGGGAGGTCGCCGGTAGCAGCAGGCGGTCCCGTAAGTAACCCGGTCCTATGCCATGGAGCGCTTTAAAGGTCGTGACCAACACCTTGAATTGCACCCGAAAGACCACCGGAAGCCAGTTCAGCCTGCGCAGGAGAGGTGTTATATGGGAGCAACGAGTCGCTCCCTCTATCACCCGCGCGGCCGCATTCTGAACCAGTTGGTTCAGAACCATCTTGATTCTATCCCTCTCTGTTAATGCAACCTAGGATTGTTTTGGTGTTTTTGGTTGGTACCAGACGCTGCTGGTTCACACTCCTTGCCAAATGCCAAATGCAATGCCAAATTGCAAAGGTTTCTGACAGCCTTTTCTAGCTGTGATCCTAACTGCATCTCAAATTAGGATGGGATCATCATTAGAAACTTGGTTTACGTGACCCACTAAACTGAGTGGACTGGTTGAGAATTTGGGAATAAGGAGCAGGGTCTGCGTTTTACTCATTGCAAAAAGCCGTTCAAACATTTTCATTTTTCTTTTTTCTTTTTTTTTCTTTTTTAAATTACTTTTCTTCAAGAGCAATTAGCAATGCATTTCCAAGTCTCTGAGGAAAATCTCTGATGCAGAGACAAAAAAAACAAAACAAAACAAAAAAAGCCACTGAAAAGTAAATTCAAACGAATTTTAAACGTTCCTATTTACCATTTAAACACCGCCAAGAATAGGTCTGCGGCAATTAAGATAAAATATAATCTCTGCCCAACTTTGATAGAATAATCCCTGCTTTTCAGTATTTTAACGTCATGTCCGTCATTTTTTTTTTCTTAACGTGGCCTTTGAAAGCATCGTTGGATGACTAAGCCACCGAGTCGGGCTTTGCATTAACCCTAAACTCTAAATTATGGTTTGTCAATCAAAGTGGCTGGTTTACACGGAGCAGAACGAAATAAAACACGTTATGGCTCAAACTCAAGGGCTCTTTCACCCTGGAAGGATGACCTTGAATATGAAAGAAATATAATCCACTTTCCTGAATTCTTCCTCTAAGGAAGGAAATTTACTTTCGCCACTGCGGTGTTCGTCTTTAAGTGAGTTTTCATTCAGAGTTTGCCTTAAGCCTTCACATCGTAATCGTACAGTACAGGTAGTCCTCGACTTACGACCACAGTTGAGACCCAAATTTCTGTTGCTAAAGCGAGACAGTTGTTAGAGCAGTTGTGTCCCATTTTACGACTTTTCTCGCCATGGTTGTTAATCGATGCGGTTGTGAAGTTAGCAACGTGGTTGTTATGTAAATCGGGCTCCCCCGTTCACGTTTGCTTGTCAGAAGGTCACAAAAGGGGATCACGTGATCTCGGGACACTGCAACCGTCATAAATACGAGTCAGTTGCCAAGGGTCTGCATTTTGATCATGTTGCAACGGTCGTAAGTGTGAAAAAAGAGTCTTAACTCACTTTTCTCTGTGCCGTCGTAACTTCAGATGGTCGCTTACCGCGTAGTTGTAAGTCAAGGACTACCTGTAAGAGAGTTGCCATATCCACAGGTAGTCCTCGACATACGACGGGATGGTTAGTGATATTGTGGCCTGTCAGCCACTGGCCCCTCCAGCAGCCGAATCCGAGGAGGAGGAGGAGGCATGGGAGTTGGGGTCAGCATCAAGGTAACCTGAGAGCTCCGAGGGGGAAGGGGGAATGGAGCTGGCAGAGAGAGAGAGATAGGGGTGGAGCCTGGGCCGGCCGTCAGCCCTCAGATGGAGAGTCAACAACCCCTAGGTCTGGAGGTGGCTGATGAGGAAGAGGAGGAACAGCTGGGTCCATTGCCTGACCTGTGGATGCACAGAAGGCAGAGGAGAGGAGAGCAGTGGAAATCTATGGGCCGGTCCTTGGGACGGAAGAGCCACCGCTGCTAGCGAAGCCCCACTCTAGCTATATATAACAACAGAGTTGGAAGGGACCTTGGAGGCCTTCTAGTCCAACCCCCTGCCCAGGCAGGAAACCCTACACCATCTCAGTCAGATGGTTATCCAACATTTTCTTAAAAATTTCCAGTGTTGGAGCATTCACAACTTCTGCAGGCAAGTCGTTCCACTTATTAATTGTTCTAACTGTCAGGAAATTTCTCCTTAGTTCTAGGTTGCTTCTCTCCTTGGTTAGTTTCCACCCATTGCTTCTTGTTCTACCCTCAGGTGCTTTGGAGAACAGCCCGACTCCCTCTTCTTTGTGGCAACCCCTGAGATATTGGAACACTGCTATCATGTCTCCCCTAGTCCTTCTTTTTATTAAACTAGACATACCCAGTTCCTGCAACCGTTCTTCATATGTTTTAGCCTCCAGTCCCCTAATCATCTTTGTTGCTCTTCTCTGCACTCTTTCTAGAGTCTCAACATCTTTTTTACATCGTGGTGACCAAAACTGGATGCAATATTCCAAGTGTGGCCTTACCAAGGCCTTATAAAGTGGTATTAACACTTCACGAGATCTTGATTCTATCCCTCTGTTTATGTAGCCCAAAACTGTGTTGGCTTTTTTAGCAGCTGCTGCACACTGCTGGCTCATATCTAAATGGTTATCCACTAGGATTCCAAGATCCCTCTCACAGGTAGCTCTGGGGATAAAATTTGAATGGGGCGGACCCCGGCCCACCCATCCAATGGGGCTTGCAACTCAGTTCTGAAATTCCAATGGCTGACATTCCCTGACCCCAGTATGACAGACTGGGGAATTCTGGGAGTTGAAGTCCATAGGTCTTACAATTTGCCACGTTGGACACCTTTAGCTTAATCGATTATTTCGGAACCCAGCTGCGGAAGCCGTGAATCGCAAGCCCATCTTTTTAGGTGGACAGAGGTTGACCCAAAATGAGATAGAGAGCAACAAAGAGGATTAAAGACCCAGCGGAGACTAAAACATGCGAAGAAACGGTTGCAGGATTTGGCCAATCTAGAGAAAAGAAGGACTGGGGGGGCGGGGCACATGATAGCAGTATTCCAGTATTTGAGGGGCTGCCGCAAAGAGGAAGGGGTCAATTTATTTTCTGAGAGCATCTTCCAATATTTGAGAAGAAAGGGGGCCAACCCTTAATCTCCAAAGCACCAGAAGGCAGGACAAGAAGCAACAGATCGGAAACTAATCAAAGAGAACCAAGAAAACGAGAAGTTTCCTGAGAAGTGAGAAAAAAGGGCCTCTGTGGCTCAGACTGCTAAGACAGTCTGTTATTAACACAGCTGCTTGCAATTACTGCAGGTTCTAGTCCCACCAGGCCCAAGGTTGACTCAGCCCTTCCATCCTTTATAAGGTAGGTAAAATGAGGACCCAGATTGTTGGGGGGGCAATAAGTTGACTTTGTATATAAATATACAAATAGGATGAAGACTATTGCTAACATAGTGTAAGCCGCCCTGAGTCTTTGGAGAAGGGCGGGATATAAATGCAAAATAATAATAATAAAAAACAATTAACCAGTGGAACAGCTTGCCACCAGATGTTGTGGGTCCTCCATCACGGGAGGTTTTCAAGAAGAGATTGGACAGCCATTTGTTAGAAACAACATATGGCAAACCTATGGCACGTGTGCCACAGGTAGCACGCAGAGCTGTATCTGTGGGCATGTGAGTGTTGCCCTAGCTCAGCTCCAGCACATATGTGCGCGCCGGCCAGCTGATTTTGGGGCCTTCTGGGCTCACTGGAAGTTCGGAAATGGGCTGTTTCCCGTCTCCGGAGGGCTTCCGGGGGGGTGGGGAAAGCAGTTTTCATCCTCCCCAGGCTCCAAGAAAGGCTCTGGAGCCTGGAGAGGGCGAAAAATGGGCCTACCGTGCCATCACATGCCAAAAGTGGAAGGAGCGTGGGGTGTGTGTGTCACGCTCGCAGGTGTGGGGAATTATGGGTGTGGGCACACACGCATGCGACCCCCGCTTTTGGCACGCAACGGCAAAAAGGTTAGCCATATAGTGTCTCCTGCTTGAGCGTGGTGGTGAGGGGGTGGGGGTGGGGGTTAGACTAGAAGACCTCCAAGGTCCCTTCCAGCTCGATTCTGAATTGAATTGACATTTTTTCCCCCCTATCTTCTGGAGAAACACAGCTGGCTCTGTGCGTGTGTGTGTGTGTTTGTGTGATTGTTTTTTACAGCACAGGAAAGGCTTTCAATTCGTCCCTCTCTTCCCCCCAATCGTTTTCCGCATCTTTCTATCTGAGCATCGCCTTATTATTTTGTTAAAACGTTAAAACCAGGAGAAAAAAAAAATTGGTGGAGAAAGCGTCCGTCCCCTTCTATCCAGGCAGCGATGGGGAAGGACCGTATGGTGGCTTAATTACCTGCCTGGCAGGAATGGGGGGGGGGGAGAGAGAAAGAGGAGGCGACGGGGGCACCCTCGCTGGGTTGCTATGGCAACCGAACCTCCGGAAACGATAACCCCAAGGAAGGTGGCATGAATGAAACGCCCAGCGGTTGGCAACAGGAGGTTTAAGTCTTTCTCAAAAGATTTCTTTTGGCAAATATTGGTTTAGAACGATTTTTTTTTTCCCCCCAAGGATGAGGTTACCCTGAGATCGACCGGTTTCATGTTTGCTTGTTGTTTCGGTAGGCTGGTGAGATCTCTTGGGGAATGACAGAGTTGGAAGGAAGGGGCCTCGGAGGTCTTCTAGTCCAGCCCCCCTGCCCAGGCAGGAAACCCTACCCCATTCCAGATCGAAGGGCTGTCCGATTTCTTCTCTGGAAAAACCCTCCAGTGTCGGAACATCCGCAACTTCAAGGTTCAGGACCAGAATAACAGAATAATTGAGTCGGAGGGGACCTTGGAGGCCCTCTAGTCCACCCCCTGCATGCAACGTTGCAAAGTGCACAGGTTCAGGACCAGAATAACAGAATAATTGAGTTGGAAGGGACCTTGGAGGCCCTCTAGTCCAGTGGTCACCAACCAGTGATCCGTGGACCACTGATGGTCCGCGAGAAAATTTTGGTGGTCCGTAGAAAAATTATTTGCATTTTTATATTGCATTAAATACTATTTATCTTTTTAAAAAATTCATATTACTGGTCCGCAGGATTTAACATTATGAATTTAGTGGTCCTTGAGGTCGGAAAGGTTGGTGACCCCTGTTCTAGTCCACCCCCTGCAGGCAATGTTGCAAAGCACATGGCTTGGGTGGGGAGCAGAATAACGGAATAACTGAGTCGGAAGGGACCTTTGAGATCCTCTAGTCCACCCCCTGCACGCAATGTTGCAAAGCACATGGCTTTGGGGGGGGGGGCAGAATAACGTAATAACTGAGTCGGAAGGGACCTTTGAGATCCTCTAGTCTACCCCCTGCATGCAATGTTGCAAAGCACATGGCTTTGGGGGGGGGCAGAATAACGTAATAACTGAGTCGGAAGGGACCTTTGAGATCCTCTAGTCCACCCCCTGCACGCAATGTTGCAAAGCACATTGGCTTGGGTGGGGGGCAGAATAATGGAATAACTGAGTCGGAAGGGACCTTTGAGATCCTCTAGTCCACCCCCTGCGTGCAATGTTGCAAAGCACATGGCTTGGGGGGGGGCAGAATAATGGAATAACTGAGTCGGAAGGGACCTTTGAGATCCTCTAGTCCACCCCCTGCGTGCAATGTTGCAAAGCACATTGGCTTGGGTGGGGGGCAGAATAATGGAATAACTGAGTCGGAAGGGACCTTTGAGATCCTCTAGTCCCCCCCCTGCAGGCAATGTTGCAAAGCATATGGCTTTGGGGGGGGGGCAGAATAACGGAATAACTGAGTCGGAAGGGACCTTTGAGATCCTCTAGTCCACCCCCTGCGTGCAATGTTGCAAAGCACATGGCTTGGGTGGGGAGCAGAATAACGGAATAACTGAGTCGGAAGGGACCTTTGAGATCCTCTAGTCCACCCCCTGCGTGCAATGTTGCAAAGCACATGGCTTGGGTGGGGAGCAGAATAACGGAATAACTGAGTCGGAAGGGACCTTTGAGATCCTCTAGTCCACCCCCTGCGTGCAATGTTGCAAAGCACATGGCTTGGGGGGGGCAGAATAATGGAATAACTGAGTCGGAAGGGACCTTTGAGATCCTCTAGTCCACCCCCTGCGTGCAATGTTGCAAAGCACATGGCTTGGGTGGGGGGCAGAATAACGGAATAACTGAGTCGGAAGGGACCTTTGAGATCCTCTAGTCCACCCCCTGCGTGCAATGTTGCAAAGCACATTGGCTTGGGTGGGGGGCAGAATAATGGAATAACTGAGTCGGAAGGGACCTTTGAGATCCTCTAGTCCACCCCCTGCAGGCAATGTTGCAAAGCATATGGCTTTGGGGGGGGGGGCAGAATAACGGAATAACTGAGTCGGAAGGGACCTTTGAGATCCTCTAGTCCACCCCCTGCGTGCAATGTTGCAAAGCACATGGCTTGGGTGGGGAGCAGAATAACGGAATAACTGAGTCGGAAGGGACCTTTGAGATCCTCTAGTCCACCCCCTGCACGCAATGTTGCAAAGCACATTGGCTTGGGTGGGGGGCAGAATAATGGAATAACTGAGTCGGAAGGGACCTTTGAGATCCTCTAGTCCACTCCCTGCATGCAACGTTGCAAATCATATTGGTTCAGGAGCAGAATAACGGAGTCGGAAGGGACCTTGAAGGTCCTCCAGTCCACCCCCTGCACGCAACGTGGCAAAGCAGATGGGTTCAGGAGCGGAATAATAGAACAACTGAGTCGGAAGGGACCCAGGAGGTCCTCTAGTCCAACCCTTGCAGGCAATGTGGCAAAGCACACAGGTTCAGGAGCAGAAGAACAGAATAGCCAAGTTGGAGGGGACTTTGGAGGTCTTCTAGTCCAGCCCCCTGCTCAAGCAGGAGACCCCATACAATTTCAGACAGGTGGCTGTCCAGTCTCTTCTTAAAAACCTCCTGTGATGGAGCACCCACAACTTCTGGTGGCAAGTGGTTCCATTGGTTCTCACTGTCAGGAAGTTTTAGGTTTCTTCTCTCCTTGGTTAGTTTCCATCCGTTGCTTCTTGTCCTGCCTTCAGGGGCTTTGTGGCGGCCCCTTAAATAGTGGAACGCTGCAATCATGTCACCCCTGGTTCTTCTCGTTGTTTTGGTCACCACGATATAAAAAAAGATGCTGAGACTCTAGAAAGAGTGCAGAGAAGAGCAACAAAGAGAATTAGGGGACTGGAAGCTAAAACATATGAAGAACAGTTGCAGGAACTGGGTATGTTTAGTTTAATGAAAAGAAGGACCAGGGGAGACATGATAGCAGTCTTCCACTATCTCAGGGGTTGCCCCAAAGAAGAGAGAGTCAAGCTATTCTCCAAAGCACCTGAAGGCAGGACAAGAAACAATGGGTGGAAACAAATCAAGGAGAGGAGAAACCTGGAACTAAGGAGAAACTTCCTAACAGTGAGGACAATTAACCAGTGGAACTACTTGCCTCAAGAAATTGTAGATGCTTCATCACTGGAGGTTTTTAAGAAGAGACTGGACAGGCACTTATCTGGATTGGTAAAGAGCAGAGGTCTTCAAACTTGGCAGCTTTGAGGCTTGTGGAAGAATTCTGGGAGTTGAAGTCCACAAGTCTTAAAGCTGCCAAGTTTGAGGACCCCTGGCATAGAGTCTCCTGCTTGAGCAGGGGGCTGGACTAGAAGACCTCCAAAGTCCCCTCCAACTTGGTTATTCTGTTATTCTGCTCCTGAATCTTTGTGCTCTTTTTTTTTTAATTTGCATTTATATCCCGCCCTTCTCTGAAGACTCAGGGCGGCTTACACTATGTCAAGCAATAGTCTTCATCCTATTTGTATATTTATATACCAAGTCAACTTTTATTGCCCCCAACAATCTGGGTCCTCATTTAACCTACCTTATAAAGGATGGAAGGCTGAGTCAACCTTGGGCCTGGTGGGACTTGAACCTGCAGTAATTGCAAGCAGCTGCTGTTAATAACAGACTGTCTTAGCAGTCTGAGCCACCAGAGGCCCCACATTGCCACATTGCCTGCAGGGAGTGGACTAGAGCAGGGGTCACCAACTTTTCGGATCTGAGGGACCACTAAATTCATAATTGTAAATCCCGTGGACCACTAATACGAATTTTTAAAAAGATAAACAGTATTTAGTGCAATATAAAAAATGCAAATAATTTTTCTGCAGACCACCAAAATTTTCTCACGGACCAACCAGTGGTCCATGGACCACCAGTTGGTGACCGCTGGACTAGAGGACCTCCTGGGTCCCTTCCGACTCAGTTGTTCTACTATTCTGCTCCTCAACTCCTCTGCTTTGCCACGTTGCGTGCAGGGGGTGGACTAGAGGACCTTCAAGGTGCCTTCTGATTCAGTGATTCTGCTCCTGAAACCCATATGATTTGCAACGTGGCATGCAGGGGGTGGACTAGAAGATCTCAAAGGTCCCTTCCGACTCAGTTATTCCGTTATTCTGCCCCCCCCACCCAAGCCATGTGCTTTGCAACATTGCATGCAGGGGGTGGACTAGAGGACCTCCAAGATCCCTTCCGACTCAGTTATTCTATTATTCTGGTCCTGAACCTATGCACTTTGCAACGTGGCATGCGGGGGGGTGGACTAGAGGACCTCCAAGGTCCCTTCAGACTCCCTTACTCCGTTATCCGACTGCTCCCCTAGCTGCAATTCTTCCCTCCGTCCCCCAAAATTATTCCCGAAGACCATTACCAAGGTAAGAGAGGGGTGAGAAGGCCAGGTGAGTCTCTTCCCAAAATGAAAACTAAAATCTTGCATGGCCCATTGCATCTCCCTCCGTCTCTTCATTTCTCTGCTCCTTCTCTCTTCCCACTTCTCTCCCCATCTGTGTTTATTTTCTCCCTCTTCCTTCCAGCCAAGCCGACTTCCTCTTCTCCCACCCCACCCCAATTCCTTGCATATTTGAAGGAAACTAAATTTAGGTGTGCTGCGGAGCAAAGACGCCTGCATGCCAAGCATTTTAATTCTAATTTTTTTCCTCCCTTAGAAACGTCTAGGAGAGGCGAGGGGGTGGAAGGGACAGAATGGTGGATGTTCCTAATGTGTGTGTGGGGGGGGGAGGGCTTGGAGGTAGTCCTCGACTTACAACCGTTTGCTTAGTGACCGAAGTTGCAACGGCACTGAAAAAAAAAATGACTTATGCCTGTTTTTCATGCTTACGACCGTTGCAGGCTCCCCGTGGAGACATGAGCAAAATTCAGACGGTTGGCAACTGGCGTGTACTTATGACGGTTGCATTATCCCGGGGGTCATCATTTGTAACCAGTTCTGTCCCCCCTCGCCTTAATCCGAGCGATGACTTAATTAGCCGGCACTATCAGCTCTGGCAGCAAACTAGCGAGCGTCTGCCAAGTGTCTCTGTTATCTCCCTCGACGCCGATGAGTCAACAAACAGTACTTCAGCTCTAGTCAAGCAGTTGATTTGCCTGCTACGAAGAGGCATAGCAGCCCTCACTGCTTTTATATCCTGTGGGGTGTGGCTCCATGACTCAGCACTTCCTAGGTCTGCCCCACCCCTGCTTCTGTTGTTCCCGCCTCTCCTGCCTACGAAACCTAGGGTCCAGCCAGGCCTGATTGCCATCAGCTGGGTCTGGATAGCGTGGCCTGGGGGGGGGGAAGAGTCAGGGAACGGAGGCCTCGTTATCTCCTCCACCTGGCCTGCCTCTGGCTCCTGGAGCTGAGCCAGGGAAGCCTGTGCTCCAGAGGTAAGTCCTGATGGCCCTTCCCCCTCACTTTCCAAGTCACTTTCTGGTGGGGGTCGCAGACACAACATAACCTTCCCAGCCGGCTTTGGACAAGCAAAGTCAAGGAGGGAAGCCAAATTTGTTTAATGATTCACTTAGCAACTAGATTGATTTGCTTCACAGGAAGTCATAAAATGGAGCAAAACTCTCTTTAACGACTGCCGACTGTAATCAACAAAACTTTATACCTGTAGATTGAACCGCTGAGCTGGAATTCATGATCAGGTAGTCCAATATAGGGTCCTTGGTAGTCCCTGAGCTTGGTGGTATTCTTGTAGATGTTTCTTGTAGATGCTAGGTAACACTAACACTGATGATGTTACCTAGTTGGGTTATGAAACGTCTGTAAGAATGCAATCAAGCTCAGCAAGCACTAAGGACCCCACAATTCCGCCTCCTCCTCCTCCTCCTCCTCCTCCTCCTCCTCCTCCTCCTCCTCCTCCTGTTTCTCTCTGCATACCCCATTCCCTTTTAGCACTGATGAAGTTACCTAGCTGGGTAATGAAACGTCTACAAGAAAACCACCAAGCTCAGAGAGCAAGAAGGACGCCACAGTCCTCCTCTTCCTCATTTTCCCCTCCTTTTTTCCTTCCTCCCCCTCCCCCTCCTCCTTTTCCCCTCTCCTCCTCCCCTCTTCTTCCTCCTCCTTTTTTTCCTCTTCCTCCACCTCCTCTTCCTCCTCTTCCCCTCCCCCTTCTCCTGCTTTTCCTTTCCTTTTCCTCTTCCTCCTCCACTTCCTCATTTTCCCCCTCCTCTTCCTCCTTTTCCTCTTTCTCTCTGCAAATCCCATTCCCTTCTAGCACTGATGAAGTTACCTAGCTGGGTAATGAAACATCTACAAGAAAACCACCAAGCTCAGAGAGCAAGGACCCCACAGTCTTCCTCCTCCCCTTTTTCCCTTCTTTTTTTTCTTCCTCCCTCTCTCTCTCCCCCTCCTCCATTTCTCCTCTCCTCCTCCCTTCTTCTTCCTCTTCCTTCTCTTCCTCTTTTTCCTCTTCCTCTTCTCCCCTTCCACTCCTCCTCCCCCTTCTCCTGCTTTTCCCTTACTTTTCCTCTTCCTCCTCCCCTTCCTCATTTTTCCCCTCCTCGTCCCCTCCCTCTCCACTTATATTCATAATAACAAGAGTTGGAAGGGACCTTGGAGGTCTTCTAGTCCAACCCCCTGCCCAGGCAGGAAACCCTACACCATTTCAGACAAATGGTTATCCAACATTTTCTTAAAACTTTCCAGTGTTGGAGCATTCACAATTTCCTCCTCCTCCTCCTCCTCCTCCTCCTCCTCCTCCTCCTCCTCCTCCTCCTCCTCTCTGTAACCCCTCCTTCTTTCTAGCCCTGATGATGTTACTTAGTCAGCTCACAAAACGTCTGAAAGAAAACCTCCCCCACCCCACCCCAATACACACCCGCAGCTCAACTCTGAGCGACAAACATTCTCCTTTATTGGATCCAGAAAATAAGAGCTTCCCTTTTTAACAAGGAAAAAAGATTGCATAACCCAAATTAAACCGGACTGCTTCTGCCGGCATCCTTCCAGCGCTTCCAATCCCTGCCTTTCTTCCCCACCGTCAACAGTTCGTCAAACCTGCTAGAAGAGGCGACAGATGTTACACCACCTGAGATTCTGTCAAGTGTCCCGTCTCCACTTGTTCAAAGATGCAATCGCACTTTTTTTTTCTTTTTTTTTTTTGGCAAAATCTGTCAGGAGGAGAAAATTGACGACGGCTGGGTGGGATTCAGGTGGGCTCAGGGAGGGGGCCGTTTGTTGCTTTAAATACCATATGTGTGTACGAATCTTTCATTAACAAATTAAGGTGCGAAGTTGTAAAATGTGACGGCTCCGAAGGTGGTGTTATGAAAAACAACAGGAGAAGTGTGTGTGTGTGTGTAGTTTTCTCCAAACAGGCTGATTTCAATGGGTTGGAAAGCCCGCTAAAGTTAGATGATGGGACTTGTAGTCCTCACAGCTGTTAGCCCTGTGAGGTAGTGCAGACAAGGAGCACACCCAGGGGTGACAGCTGTGGCTTTACTGTGAGATGACATGATATCCGAATCTTGCAGATCTGAAGTCTTCGACTTACGACCTGTTGTGACTCGTCCTCCCTCCTCTCCTCAGCCGGGCCCCTCCCGTCTCCAACCGGGCCTTTTATCAGACTCCGAGTCTGATAATGAAGATGAACGGCCTGTCATGCCTCCAGCCCCCCCGGCCCTGGCCCCATGCCCGGAGAGGATTCAAGGAGTGACAGGAGAAGTCTGATAAACCTCACTCATACAGCGTGTGTTCCTTTGGCTCAGCCTTCAGAGCAGGAAGCCAGCCAGGTGCTGGAATCACTCGGCCCTACTCCCTCTGACCCCTCCCTTTCCCAGAAGCTGACAGCAGATCCAGCTGAAGACAATTCAGGGTGGGAGGACCCTCGCTTCTGAAGATCTGAGAGGCGACGCCAGCAGAAGGAGGGGTGGGGCAGGCCTGGATAAATGCTGAGTCATGGAGCCACACCCCACAGCCTATATAAAGGACCTGCTTTTGGCATTCCAACCTTGAGTCAAGCAAAGTCTTATCTAGTTTGCTGATACCGGACCCTATCGCTGAAGTCACAACTTGGACTCCTGCCTGCCCTGAGAAACCTCGAAGGAACTCGGCAAGCTGCAAAGGCTTCGTTGCCAAGTTTGTTACGGACTTCCTTGACTCGTTCGTTGGAGTAGGAATGGGACACGACACAACCTCAATGGAGCCCCAAATTTCTCTCGCTAAGCAGGACAGTTAAACTGAATTTTACCCCATTCTACGGCCTTTCTTGCCACCATCGTTAAGAGACTTACTGCAGCTGTTTAGTTAGTTTAGCTGTTTAGTTAGTTTAGCTGTTAAGTGAATCTTGGCTTGCCCCCTTGGCTTTGCTGGCCAGAAGGTCGCAAAAAGGAGATCACAGACCTTGGGACCCTGCAACCGTCATAAGTACAAGTCAGTTGCTAAGCATCTGGATTTTGATCCCATGTCCATGCGGATGCCGCAACAGTCGTAAGTGTGGAAAACTGTCTTAAGCGGGTTACATTTTCAGTTCCGTAAGTACATGCTGGCCTAAGTACATGCCAGTCCTCTGAATTTTGATCACGTGATTCACGGGGATGCTAAAATGGTTGTCCTATACAATTGCTCAGGGGACGCGGTGGCTCAGGGGCTAGGACGTTGAACTTGTCAATCGAAAGGTCGGCAGCTCAGCGGTTCAAATCCCTAATGCTGCCGTGTCACGGGGTGAGCTCCCGTTACTTGTCCCAGCTTCTGCCAACCTAGCAGTTTCGAAAGCAGGTAAAAAGTGCAAGTAGAAAAAATAGGGACCACCTTTGGTGGGAAGGGAACAGCGTTCCGTGCGCCTTTGGCGTTGAGTCATGCCGGCCACATGACCACGGAGACGTCTTCGGACAGCGCTGGCTCTTCGGCTTTGAAAGGGAGATGAGCACCGCCCCCTAGAGTCAGGAACGACTAGCACATATGTGCGAGGGGAACTTTTACCTTTTTATACAATTGCTGTTTTTCATGCAGCGCGCATGCGCAAGCTGAAGCTATCCCGTCCTATACAATCGCCGTGTTTCTGATGCAAGGCGCATGTGTGCAAGGCGCGCGCATGAGCAGAGCTGTCCCGTCCTATACAATCGCCGTGTTTTGACGCATGTGCACGCTCACATTTTCAATTCTGGGCAAACCGATTGTTAAATTATGTGAAGCCTACCGCTGCTTATGACCGTTGGTCACGTGATCAAAATTCGGATGCTTTGCAACTGGCATGTACTTATGACAGTGGCAGCGTCCCGGGGTGTGTGTGTGTGTGTGTGTGTCGCGTGATCCCCTTTTGCGACCTTCTGACCAGCAAAGTTAACCTAACAATCGTAGGGATTCACTTAACAACCGTGGCAGGAAAAGTTCGTAAAATGACCTTTCAAAACAGACTAAAGAACTGTCTGGCTTTGCAGGGGAAATTTGGGGCTCCATTGTAGTCGTAAGTCGAGGACTACCTGTAACGCATTACACCGAAATGAATATTTTATATAAGGCTTTTTCACGCCACATGTTGATTGACAAATAACCCAACCTTAATTTAGCTCAGTGGGCTGTGTTTTGTGAATCCAACCAAACTAATTTTCCGAAAATATTTTGACGTCTGATTCCGAAAGCAGGTACTTTTCTTTAAAAAGGTGATTTGGGATTTTATTTTTAAAGGCTGCTGGAATTGGGGAAGTGTGAAATTCTAATTCCTGCGTCTGAATGGTTGTTGGTTAAGAGTTTTTCAAGTCGAAAACTCAAGGACCTCTTAGCTGTAACCCTAAATAGAAGCAGAGGCACTTCATAAGCTCGCAGATGTTCCTGTGAAATGCAGAGAAATAAAAAATCAAAAGCAATATTAGTGGTTATGGCACCAGGCTAGAAATCAGGAGGCTGGGAGTTCTAGTCCTGCTTTAAGCATGAAAGCCAACTGGTTGACTTTGGGCCAATCACCAGGAGGCTGGGAGTTCTAGTCCCTCCTTAGGTGTGAAAGCTGACTGGGTGACTTTGGGCTAATCACCAGGAGACTGGGAGTTCTAGTCCTGCCTTAGACGTGAAAGCCAACTGGGTGACTTTGGGCCAATCACCAGGAGGCTGGGAGTTCTAGTCCCTCCTTAGGCGTGAAAGCCCACTGAGTGACTTTAGGCCAATCACCAGGAGACTGGGAGTTCTAGTCCTGCCTTAGGTGTGACTGGGTGACTTTGGGCCAATCACCAGGAGACTGGGAGTTCTAGTCCTGCCTTAGACGTGAAAGCCGACTGGGTGACTTTGGGCCAATCACCAGGAGACTGGGAGTTCTAGTCCTGCCTTAGACGTGAAAGCCGACTGGGTGACTTTGGGCCAATCACCAGGAACTGTGAGTTCTAGTCCCTCCTTAGGCGTGAAAGCCCACTGGGTGATTTTGGGCCAATCACCAGGAGACTGTGAGTTCTAGTCCCTCCTTAGGTGTGACTGGGTGACTTTGGGCCAATCACCAGGAGACTGTGAGTTCTAGTCCTACCTTAGGTGTGACTGGGTGACTTTGGGCCAATCACCAGGAGACTGGGAGTTCTAGTCCTGCCTTAGATGTGAAAGCCGACTAGGTGACTTTGGGCCAATCACCAGGAGACTGGGAGTTCTAGTCCTGCCTTAGGTGTGAAAGCTGATTGGGTGACTTTGGACCAATCACCAGGAGGCTGGGAGTTCTAGTACCTCCTTAGGCGTGAAAGCCCACTGGGTGACTTTGGGCCAATCACCAGGAGACTGGGAGTTCTAGTCCTGCCTTAGACGTGAAAGCCGACTGGGTGACTTTGGGCCAATCACCAGGAGACTGGGAGTTGTAGTCCTGCCTTAGGCGTGAAAGCTGACTGGGTGACTTTGGGCCAATCACCAGGAGACTGTGAGTTCTAGTCCTGCCTTAGGCGTGAAAGCCAATTGAGTGACTTTGGACCAATCACCAGGAGGCTGGGAGTTCTAGTCCCTCCTTAGGCATGAAAGCCCACTGGCTGACTTTGGGCCAATCACCAGGAGACTGGGAGTTCTAGTCCCATCTTAGGTGTGACTGGGAGACTTTGGGCCAATCACCAGGAGGCTGGGAGTTCTAGTCCCTCCTTAGGCATGAAAGCCCACTGGGAGACTTTGGGCCAATCACCAGGAGGCTGGGAGTTCTAGTCCCTCTTTAGGCACTAAAAAAGTGAGTATTCACACTTACGACCGTTGCAGCATCCCATGATCAAAATTCAGATGCTTGGCAACTGGTTCATTTGCCCCATTTTACCATCTTTCTGGTCCCCGTTGTTAAGTGAATCTGGCTTCCCAATTGACCTTGCTCGTCAGAAGGTCGCAAAAGGGGATCATATGACCCCAGGGGAGACAAGATTAAGGGTCATACGAAGGGTCATAAATATGAATCAGTTGCATCTGAATTTTGACCGTGTGACTATGGGGATGCTGCAAAGGTTGTACGTGTGAAAAATGGTTCCAAATCACTTTTCTTTTTAGTGCCGTTGGAACAGTCGCTAAACGAATCATTGTAAGCGGAGGACTACTTGTATTTTATGACGGCCGCAGTGTGTCCCGGGGTCACGTGATCCCCTTTTGTGACCTTCTGACTCTACTCGGCGAAGTTCTAAGTTGTCTAAGCCCAAAATTTGGAGTCTGGTGGCATTAAGGTATTTTATTGCGAGCAGAAGAGTGGAGGACTCTTCTCGTGAAATATCTCTGGACTCTCTCGATTGGATTTAAGAGGCCCTGCAAGAAAGCAACTTCTGAGCCCTTCGGCAAATCATGTATTATTGAGAAGAACTTGGAGCTACCGGCCAATTATGACTCCATTCCCTGATATGGTGTTTTGTTTTTGTTTTTTTGGCAAATAACAGCCTGACTCAAGACATCAATTATTAACCAGGATTGTCTGGTCTGTCCCTGGTGGAGGCATCAACCCGTCTGGGTTTCTGAGACTGGGGTTGGGAGGAGAAGGGCAGGCGAACCCCTAAACTCTATAGTTGTAAGAAGGGCGAGGTGAACCCCAAAATTAAGTGTCAGGCCCCTGTCGGAGCCTGAATCTGCGGAGGAGGACAAGCCGCTGCTGGAGCCGATGGAAATCGAGTGGGCGGCTTCGTTGGCTTCAGAGAAATGTAGGGAGGAGCAGGCCGAGGCAGCCCACGGCCTGTTCTGTCGCCCTCGCCTCAGTCCGAGCGATGACTTAATTAGCCGGCACTATCAGCTCTGGCAGCAAACTAGCTAGCGTCTGCCAAGAGTCTCTGTCATCTCTCTTGATGAGTCAACCAGGAACAACCAGTACTTCAGCTCTAGTTAAGCAGTTGATTTGCTTGCTACGAAGAGGTATAGCAGCCCTTGCTGCTTTTATATCCTGTGGGGTGTGGCTCCATGACTCAGCACTTCCTAGGCCTGCCCCACCCTTGCTTCTGTTGTTCCTGCCTCTCCTGCCTACGAAACCTAGGGTCCAGCCAGGCCTGATTGCCATCAGCTGGGTCTGGAGGCGTGGCCTGGGGGGGAAGAGTCAGGGGACGGAGGCCTCATTATCTCCTCCACCTGGCCTGCCTCTGGCTCCTGGAGCTGACCCAGGGAAGCCGGTGCTCCAGAGGTAAGTCCCGATGGCCCTTCCCCCTCACTTTCCAAGTCACTTTCTGGCAGGGGGCCCGGCTCGGGGGGCGCAGACATAACAGGGCCCTTCAGGATTGGGACGGCTTGTTAGTAGGGATGAACAAGGGCAGGATGACGGAGAGAAGGGCAAGGAGTGGACAGGAAGAGCAACGGAGCTCAGGCGATGAGCAAGAACCGCCCCCTCCTGATCCCTGAGCATGTTGTGGCTCCGGCCCCCGAACCTGGCCCCATGCCCGAAAGTGCCTTGGAGCCGGGCCTGCTGCAGAAAGTGATTCGCAGCTGGGCCTGCTGCCAAAAAGTGATTTGGACAGTGAGGGGGAAGAGCCATCAGGACTTACCTCGGAAGCACCGGCCTCCCTGAATCAGCTCCAGGAGCCAGAAGCTGGCCAAGCAAAAGAGATAACGAGGCCTCCTTCTCCTGACTCTTCCCCCCCCCCCCGCCACGCCTGCAGACCCAGCTGACAGCAATCAGGCTTGGCTCAATCCCAGATTTCGTAGGCAGGAGAGAAGAGAACAACAGAAGCAGGGGAGGGGCAGGCCTAGGAAGTGCTGAGTCATGGAGCCACACCCCACAGGATATAAAAGGCAGCAAGAGCCGGTGTGTCTCTTTGTATCAGGCAAATCCACGGATTGACTAGAGGTGAAGGTTGTGACTTACCAGCGTCTTGGCAGCCAACGGGGGCTCTTGGCAGACGCTGGCTCTTTTGCTGCCAGAGCTGATAAGAGCCGGCTAATTAAGCCATCGTTCAGATGGAGGCGAGGAGGACATAACAGAGCATGGAGAGTGGAGAGAAGGTGGGAACAATGCAGGCCGACCTGATGACTCGGGAGGAGAGCGCCCTGCCTCTCTTCACAAGGCACACCTGGGGACTGAGATTTCAGGATGCATTGTGGGGAGGGGCGTTTGTGGGGGAACAAATGCTGAATTGGTAGAATCTGGTTTGTGGACTCCTTGTTTGTTTCTTGTTTTGTGGATTCATTTCCCTGTTCCTTGGTTTTGCTGGACTGGGTGCAGCCAGAGGTTGCCGTGTGTGTGTGCGCGCACTTTGCTCTGGGACTTGCCAAAAACATGGGAATGTTTGAGTGGAAATTTGGAGCATTAAAGGGGAGTTTGAACTCTCAGCTGGCTGTGTGACCTTCGTGCCTTATAATAGGCAATATAAATGGGAGATTGGGGGCTGGGAGAAGCAGGGCAGGGTGAACCCCAAAATTGGAGCTCCATAGTTGGGACAAGGGCAGGGTGAACTTGGATTCGCTTAACGGCCGACTGATTGTCTTAACGACAGAAGTGGTGATTCGTTTAACACTCGTGGCTGAGCAAGGTTGTAAAATCGGGCACAACTCGCTGAACTGACTGTCGTGTTTAGCGAGGTCGGTTCCGATCCCGATTGTAGTCGTAAGGCGGGGATTCGTCTGCATGTGCATTCATGCTCTTGAATTTCCTAAAAGTCAAAAATCCTCTCTTGCCACATCATTTTTAATGGCTGCGTGGAACTTGTTCTTGGCTCCTTACAGATCGATTTTTTAAATTTTATTTTATTCTTCGGGGGATCGTCCAATTTGCCATTTCCCACCACCACCACCTTAAAACCCGCATGGAAAACCTGATGAGCTCCATCGATTCTTTGCACCGAAATGCCTAGAGAAAAGTAATTGCTTTGAACGGCGGAGAAAACAAACAGAGTCGCTTAATGGGACTGACAGAACTCTCTCCGCGCCGCGCCAGGAGCTGTGACTACCTCGGCGGGGGTTGGCAGACCAAAATGAACCCCATAATGAGGTTAAAACATCCTGCGTTACCGCCAGATTGCAGGTTAAGTCCAGTCGAGCGTGGAGAAAAGTCATTTGCCTGCGATGGAAAAAACAAGAGATCAGAAAGAAAATTCATTTTGCAAAGCATTCGGTCTGCTAAAAGACTTTCTCCCTTGAAGAGAAGAGCAACAGAGATGATGAGGAGACCGGAGGCTAAAACATACGATGAATGGTTGCAGGAACTGGGCATGGCTAGTCTAGTGAAGAGAAGGACCAGGGAAGACATACAGATACAAATTTAAGAGTTGGAAGGGACCTTGTAGGTCATCTAGTCCAACCCGCCGCCCAAGCAGGAGACACTACACCCGTGATGGCGAGCCTATGGTACACGTGCCCAAAGTGGCATGCGGATCCATGTCGCCTGGCACGCATCGTATCGCCTGTTCCTCTTCTGGGTTTCCTGGTGCATACTGTTGTGACCCAGGCCCAAGTAGGTAGTCATAAACTCAGTCGGTGGAAAAACAAACTTTATTCAAACAGCTGGGAATTACTTCATTCCCAGCATCGTTCAACTCAAAGTAAAACAAATGCCTCCCAACACAAATTCCTCAGTTATCTCACAAACTTTAGTCCAATTAGGCAAACTGCCAAAGGCCTTTCCTGGCAAACGTCCAGAAGCCACAAAAACAAAGACATAGACGAAATAGAACATGTAGCTACAACATTGTTTTCCAGCCAAGCTGAAACACCGTTGCTAGTCTGTTTTAAGCCTTATGGGAGGGGCCAATCATCTCCTGGCCTTACTCCCAAGTTGTCCTCTCTGCTTGAGCTGTTCTTGCCTTCTGGCAGCTCTTCTCATTCGTGCATTAGGAACAGTTTCCTGCTGTTCCTCTGCCTCACTACTGTCAGTCTCTGGAGGCTCTGGAGTCCGCACCTCACTTCCCGATGGCCCTGGCCTCACCTCAGCCTCATTGCTGTCCGACTCCATTACCAGCTCCGCAGGCTGCTGACGGACCACAACACATATACAGGCGACGATCAGCTGGCCTTTTTGCTTGCGTCAGTTCCAGAAACTGGAAGAGCTGGTCTTCCATTTTCCAGCTTGAGCATGTGCGCTGGCCAGATGATCGGCGTGTGCGCATGTGTGGCAGTAACCTGAAGACTTGATGGCTGGCGCACGTGTACGTGTCAGAAACTGGAAGTATATTTTTCGGCACGTGCTCACCAGCTGATCGGCACATGCGCAGGCACATGCACAGCAGTAACCTGAAGAAATTGCAAGTACATTTGTTGTGACTCCAGCCCCCAAACCTGGCCCCATGCCCGAAAGTAACTTCAAGAGTGAGGGGGAAGGGCCGGTAAGGCTTACCTCGGGAGCACCGATTCCTTTGGCCCGGCTCCAGGAGCCGGAACTAGGCCAGTCGGAGGACGTAATGAGGCCGTCATCCCCTGATTCCTCCCTTCCTCAGGCTACTCCTTCAGACCCAGCTGATAATAATAATAATCAAGCTTGGATTGACCCGCGCTTCAGAAGATTAGAGAGGTGGCATCATCAAGAGGAAGGGTGGGGCAGGAGCCCCACCCCACAGGATATATAAGGAGCTTTAGGACTGCTCTCACTCCACGGGAAGCAAAAGTTTAGCTGAACCGTTTCAAAAAGAGCTGAAAGTCTTGCTACATGAGTCATTTGTTTGAACTTTGGCAGGCAGCTGCGATTTCTCTGCCAGGACTGATAAGAGCCGTGAATCCACTGGCTGAAGGCCAGCTCGTGGGTCTGAAGTGGGGAAGGAGACAGAACAACATTCTCCAGCACATGCATGGCCCTGGGCAACTCCCATCCCTGGTCTCGGCGCTGACTTGGCGCCGAAAAGGTTCGGCTTTACTGCCCTACGCCATTTGTGACAGATGGCAGTCCAGTGTCTTCTTGAAAGCTTCCAGTGATGAAGCTCCCACAACTTCTGAAGTCTAGTGAAGAGAAGGACCAGGGGAGACTTGATAGTAGTCTTCCAATATTTGAGGGCCTGCCACAGAGAGGAGTTGGGGGTCAAGCTATTCTCCAAAGCACCCGAAGGCCAGACAAGGAAAAATGGATGGAAACTGAACAAGGAGAGATTCAACCTGGAAATAAGGAGAAATTTTCTGACAGTGAGGACAATCAATCGATGGAACAGAAGTTGCCTTCGGAGGTTGTGAGAGCTTCATCCCTGGAGGCTTTCAAGAAGAGACCAAACTGCCATCTGTCAGAAATGGTGGAGGGTCTCCTGCTTGGGCGGGGGGGTTGGACTAGATGACCTACAAGGTCCCTTCCAACTCTGCTAATTTGTTATCTGAATTGAATTGAACAGACAAGGATGCGACTTCTTAAAAGCCAGATCTTCTGAAAAAAAAAACTTACAGGTGGTTCTCCACTTTCATTTAGTGCCCAAAATTACTACAGGTGGTCCTCACCTTACGACCAAAATGGAGCCCAAAATTTATCCTGCCAAGTGAGATATATTTGTTGTGGGTTTTGCCCCATTTTACGACTTTTCTGGCCATTTTTGTTAAGTGAATCACTACAGTTGTGACATGAGTCACAAGGTTGTTAAATGAATCGGGCTTTCCCCTTGACTTTGCTTGTCGGAAGGTCGCTGAAGGGGATCACGTGCTGCCGGGTCCCTGCAACCGTCATAAATGCGAGTCACTTGTCAAGCGTCCCAATGGAAATCATGTGACCACGGGGATGCTGCAACGGTCATAAGTGTGAAAAATGGTCGTAAGTCGCTTTTTTCAGTGCCCTTGTACCTTTGAACGGTCACTAAGTGGACTGTTGTAAGTTGAGATCTACCTATATGGCACCAAAAACAATTACAGGTAGTCCTCGACTTACAACGGTCCACTTAGTGACCGTTCAAAGTTACAAAGGCACTGAAAAATGCGACTTAAGACCATTTTTTACGGTTACGACCTGCAGCAGCTTCCCATGATCATGTGATCAAAATTCAGATGCTTGGAAAGTGGTTCATATTTATGACGGTTGCAGTGTCCCGGGGTCACGGGATCCCTTTTTGCGACCTTCTGACAAGCAATGTCCATGGGGGAAATCCCGATTCACTTAACAACCGTGTGACGAACCGAACAACTGCAGTGATTCACTTAACAACTGCGGCGCGAAAAGTCGTCAGATGGGACCAAGCTCAACTTACCAACCGTTGTGGTTTTGAACGGTCGCTAAGTGAACGATTGTGAGTTGAGGACTTCCATCCAAATTAGATAATAACAGACTAATGCAGTCTGTTATTAACAGCAGCTGCTTGCAATTACTGCAGGTTCGAGTCCCACCAGGCCCAAGGTTGACTCAGCCTTCCATCCTTTATAAGGTAGGTAAAATGAGGACCCAGATTGTTGGGGGCAATAAAAGTTGACTTTGTATATAATATACAAATGGATGAAGACTATTGCTTAACACAGTGTAAGCCGCCCTGAGTCTTCGGAGAAGGGTGGGATATAAATGCTAATAAAATAAAAAAATTCCCTTATGTGGGAGTTAATAATGGTTTGGCGTTCTTCCTTCCAGTTAGCAGATCTGCAGTATCTGGATTTGAATAATTCTGTGTTGTGATGTACCGATTCGTCAAATTGAGGGTGACAAACAGACAAGCGATCAGGTGAATTTTACTAATATAAGAGTGGGAACGTCTAACCATGTTTCATTCTGCATTAGGCCTCCATTTTGCCAGGGCTGTTTTTCTATCTGTCCTTTCCTTTTTCCTTTTTATTGTTGCGGCTGTCCTATTAACCAAGTTTATATCGAGTCTTTAATCGCTTTACCTTCAGAAATAATTGACTAACAAGCCTTTAATTTCTCCAGAGACTCTGAAAGGGAATTGAGAACAAAACCCGGAGGATAAAGTTCATTATTTCGCGCTTGAATTCTCCTTTTAATCTTTGACTGTCTCCTCCAATCGGGTGTCAGATTGGAACTAAACTTCCCAGAATGCCTAGGGCCCAGACTGGTAGGGGATTCTGGGATTGAGAAGTTCTGCCTTTGGAGGGCACTGAGGGGATCCTTAGCTGGGACCAAATGATCAAGGAGATGGTTGGGAACCCGTGCTTGATGGTTCGGTCCTTTTGATGTGGGTTTAAATTCCCCGAATTCCCCTAGTCCATCTCTCTTAAAGATGCTGGGGAATTCTGTGAGTGGAAGTCCACCCCTCTTAAAACATGCTGGCTAGGGAATTCTGGGAATGGAAGTCCACCCCTCTTAAAGCAAGCTGGCTGGGGAATTCTGGGAATGGAAGTCCACCCCTCTTAAAGCATGCTGGCTGGGGAATTCTGGGAATGGAAGTCCACCCCTCTTAAAGCAAGTTGTCTGGGGAATTCTGGGAATGGAAGTCCACCCCTCTTAAAGCAAGTTGTCTGGGGAATTCTGGGAATGGAAGTCCACCCCTCTTAAAGCATGATGGCTGGGGAATTCTGGGAATGGAAGTCCACCCCTCTTAAATCAAGCTGGCTGGGGAATTCTGGGAATGGAAGTCCACCCCTCTTAAAGCAAGTTGTCTGGGGAATTCTGGGAATGGAAGTCCACCCCTCTTAAAGCATGATGGCTGGGGAATTCTGGGAATGAAAGTCCATCCCTCTTAAAGCATGCTGGCTGGGGAATTCTGGGAATGGAAGTCCACCCCTCTTAAAGCATGCTGGCTGGGTAATTCTGGGAGTGGAAGTCCACCCCTCTTAAAGCAGGCTGGCTGGGGAATTCCTGGAGTGGAAGTCCATCCCTCTTAAAGCATGCTGGCTGGGTAATTCTGGGAGTGGAAGTCCACCCCTCTTAAAGCATGCTGGCTGGGTAATTCTGGGAGTGGAAGTCCATCCCTCTTAAAGAAGGCTGGCTGGGGGATTCTGGGAGTGGAAGTCCATCCCTCTTAAAGCAGGCTGGCTGGGGAATTCTGGGAATGGAAGTCCATCCCTCTTAAAGCAGGCTGGCTGGGGAATTCTGGGAATGGAAGTCCTCCCCTCTTAAAGCATGCTGGCTGGGGAATTCCGGGAGTGGAAGTCCACCTATCTTAAAGGAATGCTGGCTGGGGAATTCTGGGAGTTGAGATCCCCCCATCTTCAAGTTGTCAAGCCAGAGAAACCCTGAGTTAGAGAGATAGATTAAAATGATCTATTTTTGACAGCATTTATTCTGCTCTCCTCTAAATTGGCAATTTTGGGAATCAGGACTATTTGGGAAGGCTTGTCCTCTACCTTCATGAAAAGGGGGAGGGGGCTGCTACAGCTAATCCTCTACTTACAACCAATTCATTTAGTGACCTTCTGAAGTTTCAGCGGTACTGAAAAAAAAAATGATTTAGGATCGTTTTTCACACTTACGACCATTCCAGCGTCCCCCTGGTCAAATTATCAAAATTCAGACACTTGGAAACTGACTCATATTTATGACCATTGCTATGTCCCGGGGTCATATGATTTCCTTTTGCGACCCTCTGACAAGCAAAGTCGATGGGGGAAGCCAGATTCACTTAACAACCGTGTGACTCACATAATGATAACTGCAGGGGTCCACTGTGGTCGTAAAATGGGACAAACCTCACTTAATAGCTGTTTGCTTAGCAACAGAAATGTGGGGCTTGCTTTTGTTTTCAGAAGTCAAGGACTAACTCTATTTGCTTCATCAGCGGCTATATCCCTCCGTAAATTTGCTAACATATTGCTAACATAATGTAAGCCGCCCTGAGTCTTCGGAGAAGGGAGGGATATAAATGCAAATTAAAAAAAAAAAATCCAATTAAACCCTCCCGAATGAATCTGATGCCACAGCCAAACCCGATTTTTTGAAATCTGACCCTAAAAAGGAGATTTTGATTTTTTTTCCCACCGACTGGAAAAATGCTTAATCGGATCTCCTCCGTGGAGTTTTAATTGTGAACAGATTCGGCTCGGATTCCCACTGTTGCTAACTGTCCCAAGGAGGATTCCCTATCGGCTGGATCCAGCTGCCTGGAAAAATCAGATTAAAACATCTTTTTTTTTTTTGCCGCCCCCTCCTCCCCCTCCTCCCCCCCTCGTGGTGTGTTTGCTCCAGATAATTCCTCATGAACACGACGGTTTCTCTACTCACCGTTGAGGACAAATTCGGCACAGCCGGGTGGGAGATGATCGGCAAGATTCTTGGCAGCCGTTGGGCGTCTCGACGTTTCGCCCATAATTAAGGGAAATTGTGTGTTTGTGTGCGTTGAGGCTGGGGTTTACTTCTAGCAGCCAAGAAAAAAACAAAACATCAGTTTTAAGTTTGGCACGTGTTGTGTCTGCGCCCCCCAAGCCAGGCCTCCTGCCAGAAAGTGACTTGGAAAGTGAGGGGGAAGGGCCGTCAGGACTTACCTCTGGAAGCACCGGCTTCCCTGGCTCAGCTCCAAGAGCCAGAGGCAGGCCAGGTGGAGGAGATAACGAGGCCTCCATCCCCTGACTCTTCCCCCCCCCAGGCCACGCTATCCAGACCCAGCTGATGGCAATCAGGCCTGGCTGGACCCTAGGTTTCATAGGCAGGAGAGGCGGGAACAACAGAAGCAAGGGTGGGGCAGGCCTAGGAAGTGTTGAATCATGGAGCCACACCCCACAGGATATAAAGGCAGCAAAAGTTGCTGTGCCTCTTCGTAGCAGGCAAATTAACTGCTTAACTAAGAGCTGAAGTTTGTTCCTGGGTGACTCATCGGCGTTGAGGGAGATAACAGAGACACTTGGCAGATGATCGCTATTTTGCTGCCAGAGCTGATAGTGTTGGCTAATTAAGCCATCGCTCGGACGGAGGCGAAGGGGGACGGAACAGCACGGTTGCCAAAACAGGAAAACAATTGGGTCATTGTTTTTTGTTTGTTTGGATGGACTCATGATTGATTTTTTAGTCTGCCTTTATTAGTGTTGGTAAGTAATTCAAGATGGCAAACGGATGTCGTATTCTATCTTCCTCCTCTTTTTCCTCACAACAACAACAATCCTGTTAGGTGGGATGGGCTGAGAGGGGGGGGGGACTGGCCCAGAGGTACCCAGCCATCATTTATATGCCTAAGGTGGGACTAGAACTCACTGTCTCCTGATTATTGGCCAAAGTCACTCAGCTGGTTTTCATGGCTAAGGCGGGACTAGAACTCACCTTCTCCTAACCTGGCCAAAGTTACCCAGCTGGGCTTCAACTTTAAGTGAAACTAGAACTCAGCTTCTTCTGGTGATTGGCCCAAAATCACACAGCCAGATTTCATGCCTAAAGTGGAATTAGAACTCACCGTCTGCTGGTGATTGGGCCAGAGGCACCTAGCTGGCTTTCATCCCTTACGTGATTCTAGAATTCCCTATCTCCTGGTGATTGGGCCAGAGTCACCTAGTTTGCTTTCATCCCTTACGTGATACTAGAATTCCCTCACCTAGCTGGCTTTCATCCCTTATGTGATTCTAGAATTCCCTCTCTCCTGGTGATTGGGCCAGAGTCACCTAGCTGGCTTTCATCCCTTACGTGATTCTAGAATTCCTCCTCTCCTGGTGATTGGGTCAGAGGCACCTAGCTGGCTTTCATCCCTTACGTGATTCTAGAATTCCTCCTCTCCTGGTGATTGGGTCAGAGGCACCTAGTTGGCTTTCATCCCTTATGTGATACTAGAATTCCCCCTCTCCCAAACTTCAAACTTACTCTAAGGGTCCATCCACTCATTTAGCCCTTTGGCCAGCTGCCCCAGAACCCACAAACATTGTTGGTTCTGCTTCATCAATAGATGGACCTTCTGTCCAATCAGTCTCCGGCCTCCATTTTATTTCTGGCATCTTTCTCTCGGTTTGGGACTGAACCGGAGGTAGGTATACAGCCAGTTTGGATCGGTTCAGGCGAACCGGTAGCAGTGACGGCATAATGCCATCCTATTTAGCCAGGTTTTGGAGGCTGGGCGCATGCGCAGAAGGTAGGACCAGGGGTGAAATGCTCCCGGTTCGGACCGGATCGCCCAATCCGATAATAATGACTGCGGGTGGTTCGGAGAACCAGTAGCAAAAATCCCTGGCCCCACCCCAGCTGAGCCGTGCGATCATCAGAGGTTTTTTTTTTTTTACTTTTAAAAGCATTTTTTCTTTGGCTAAAAAAGTGCTTTTAAAAGTAAAAAAAAAGCCTCTGATGATCGCGCGGCTCAGCTGGGATCATCAGAACCCTTTAAAAGCTTTTTTTTAACAACCTCTTCGGCCGGAAAAAAAAAAAAGCTTTTAAAAGGCTCCTCTGGTGATCCCAGCTGAGTTGCCTGATCGCCAGAACCCTTTAAAACAGCGGTTCTCAACCTGTGGGTCGCGACTCCATTGGGGATCGAATGACGATTTGCCAGGGGTCGCCTAGACCATTGGAAATATGGGAAGTATACTTGCGAGTCGAAGAATCGCGCTCCAATGGTTGACTCCACAAGCCAGCTTCAGGCTCTTCCAATCGGTAGCCGAATTCAGCTTCAGGCACGATGAATTAAAAAAGAGAGAAATCTTTGCTCTGATGTCTCCCTCTCAAGCCAGCTGCAATCACTCCCAATCGCTAGCCTCATCTGGCTTCAGGCGTGATAAACTTAATAGGGGCGGAGTCTCCGCTTTAATGCCTCCGTCCTCAAGGCAATCGCCAGCAGTTCAGATCGCTAGCCAATACGGCTTCAGGCGCGATCAATTCAAAACGAAAATAATTTTACAGTTGGGGTCGCCACATCGTGGGGAATTGTATTAAAGGGGTCGCAGCACTATAAAGGTTGAGAACCACTGCTTTAAAAGCATGTTTTCTACAAGCTCTTCGGCCGAAGAGGTTGTAGAAAAAATGTTTTTAAAAGGTTCTGGTGATCAGGCAACTTCAGCTGGGATCGTCAGAACCTTTTAAAAGCTTTTTTTTCCTCTGGCGATCCCAGCTGAGTTATCCGATCATCACAGGCTTTTAAAAGCATTTTTTTTTACAACTTCTTTGGCCGATTTTGGATTTTCCTTCCAACACTTCTTCAACCGAATTTGAGAGGAGGAGGAGAAGGCCACAAATTCTTGCTGTCGTCTTTGATTTCCCAGGTGGCCGAAAAAGCCAACTTATAATCAATTCCGAAGCTCCAGTTTTGCCCTGAGGAAGAAAAAAAATAAATTAAAATAACCTGCCGGCCGCTCGGTTCTCCCTTGCCAACAATAAGTGAAATTGAAGGCCAGGGAGGCAAGGCCTCCGAACTCCTCGGAGATAAAAGAAAATGAATTTTTTCCCCCTTCTTTTCTTCCAATTTCCCCCAGTTTTTTATTACTCTTCCTTGTCCGCCTCTCTTTTTATCAACCCCTGATCCCCACAGCCTGTTTTGAAACAAGGGACAATCTTGTTAACTCCAAAATCCGAACCGTTTTTTGCCCTCCAGGGGAGGATCACTCACCAACATACACACAAACGACTATATTCTCCTGTTTTTTAAAAAAAGGGTGAAAGGTTTTCTCGTTTACAGGCAGTCCTCGACTTACGACCACAGCGGAGCCCAAAGTGTGCGCGGCTGAGCGAGACGAATCCGAAGTGAGTTTTGTCCCATTCTACAACCTTTCCTGCCACGGTTGTTAAGCAAGTCTCTGCAATTGTTTAATTAGTAACACGGTTGTTTAAGTGAACCGTTGACTTCACTTGTTGGAAGGTTGCAGGTGACCTCGGGACACTGTGGCCGTCATAAATATGAGGCACCTGCCGAGCTTTTGAATTTTGATCACGTGACCACGGGGTTGCTGCAACGGTCGTAAGTGTGGGGAAAAAACAGTCATTAGTCACTTTTGGCGGTGCTGTTGTAACTTCGAATGGTCACTAAATGAATCGTTGGAAAGTTGAGAAGTCCCTGTACTTCGAAAGAGGGAAAATGTAATCCTCTTCCTTTTTCTAAATTCACCATTCGAGTTGCAGATCACAACACCAGGGGCTGTGTCTGAATTCCTAGTGGTGTTCTAAAGCGACTAGTCCTCATTGTTAAAATTTCTGTGCGGTACCGCTTTTCATGCAGCTATCTCAGAAACCAAGGGGGGGAAAGTCAGGAAGACTTGTGGGTTGGCGTGTTGTCGATGTGTGAACATATGTTGCTTGCTATGATCAGGAGGCTGGAGTTTAAAACAGATTAAACTTATATTTAAGAGATTAAAACAGATTAAACTGTTCTAAAAACTTAAAACAGATTAAATTTAACTAATCTGTTAAGTTTAACAAATTACACTTCCAAACTAAACTTTGGAAAATTACAGGCTAAATTGGAAATATATGTAAGTAGTCCTTGATTTATGACGATGATTCGTTTAGTGACCGTTTGAAGTTACAGCAGTGCCGGAAAAAAGTGACTCACGACCTTTTTTCACCCTTTTTATGACCATTGCAGCTTCCATGAGGTCACGTGATTTACATTTTGATGTAAATCAAATTTACATCACATTTATGACTCACATTTATGACGGTTGCCGCTTCCCCGGGGGTCACGCGATCCCCTTTGGCGGGCTTCTGACGAGCAGATTCAGTAGGGAAGCCGGATTCGCTCAACAACCCTGTTCCTCGCTTACCAACGGCGGCGATTTGCTTAACAACGGTGGCAAGAAAGGTCGCGGGACTAACTGAAGAACCGGAGCGATTCGCTTAACAAATCTGGCGGGAAAAGTCGTAAAAAAGGGAGCAAGACTCCCCGAACACGCTTCTCTGTGAGCAAAACACCAATTTCGGCCTCCGTTGCGGTCGTAAGTGGAGGACAGATCTGTACGCTACGTGAACAAAAATAAAAATAAGGTTCAGCGGTAACCAAATCCTCTCAAAGCATCTGGGGAAAAACAAGAGACTTAATGGGATTTTGAAGTGGTTCCAACGAGCTGCCGGAAAAAAAAAAAATACGAAAGTGTCATTTTAAGATGAGGAGACGTGAGAGAGAGAGAGAGAAAATTCTCAGAATAGCATTTGGGGTTTGAATGCTGACAGCCCGCTCGCCCTCCGATATCTTGCTAATAACGCAGATAAAAATATCCTGATTTTTTTTTTTTAAATAAGAGGGAAAAGAAAACACGAAGAGCATTATTAGCCCTTGTTACCTCTCGCTTGGACTACTGCAATGCTCTCTACATGGGGCTCCCCTTGAAGAGCACCCGGAGGCTCCAGTTGGTCCAGAATGCGGCTGCGCGGGTGATAGAGGGAGCCCCTCGTGGCTCCCATGTGACACCTCTCCTGCGCAGACTGCACTGGCTACCTGTGGTCTTTCAGATGCACTTCAAGGTGTTGGTTACCACCTTTAAAGCGCTCCATGGCTTAGGGCCTGGGTACTTACAGGACCGCCTACTGCCACTGTTTGCCTCCCACCGACCCGTGCGCTCTCACAGGGAGGGACTCCTCAGGGTACCGTCAGCCAACCAATGTCGGCTGGCGGCCCCCAGGGGAAGGGCCTTCTCTGTGGGGGCTCCCACCCTCTGGAACGAACTTCCCCCAGGACTTCGTTAACTTCCTGACCTTCGGACCTTTCGCCGCGAGCTGAAGACATATTTATTTATTCGCGCAGGACTGGCATAGACTTTTAGATGCTTTTTATTCGGTTTTAATTTTATTTAGTGGGTTTTATTGTTTTAAATATATTTTAACTTGGGGCCATATTTAATCAGTTTTTTAATTACTGTTTTATTTTGTATTTATTCATTGTTGTTTTATCTAGCTGTGAACCTCCCTGAGTCCTTCGGGAGAAGGGTGGTATAAAATTTTTAATTAATTAAATAAATAAATAAATAAATTATTCTCGATGTCAGGGTTCTAGCGGTAGGTTTCACATTATGTTACTACCGGTTCGCTGCGCATTCTTGCGCTTGCTTCAGGTGCGTGTGAGCCTGGTTGGCGCGAGCCTGGTCACATTATGTTACTACCGGTTCGCCGTGCATTCTTGCGCTTGCTTCAGGTGCGCATGAGCCTGCCTTCCGTGCATGCGCCCGGCCTTCCGCTCATGCGCTTTGCTCATGCGCGCACCTTCCACGCATGCTCCTGGCCTCAAAAACGTGCCTAAATAGAATGGCATAGAGCCGAGGCAGGTGGACAGGCCCACCTGCAATTTCCGTTACTGGTTCGGGCAAACCGGTTCAAACCGGCTGAATACCATCTCCGCAGATTTCCAAGTAATAGATCCGTTGCAAGCAAAAACTCCGAGGAAGGTAGATTCCTCAAAGGAGAGCTTTATCGGAAAGATCGTATTGGCACATATCTGTGAAAACCGACTCTGAAGGTTCCCGCGGTTTTCACCTAATTAAAATCCCAAACAATCAGTCACATGGCCCAATCAAGGCAGCGTCCGCTGGTCAGGCGACATCCCTCCTCCTTCCTCCGTCCTTGGTTCCCAAGAGAAAGTATTTTGTTTTGCACAGCCCCCGGGGTGAAATGCTCCCGATTTGGACCGGATTACGCAATCCGGTAGCGATAGGGGCGGATAGTTCGGAGAACCCGTAGCAAAAATCCCTGCTCCCCCCCCACCGCCCATGCCTCTTCTCTTTCCCTGAAGCTCTCGGTGGTGATATAGCTGCAAATGGCCTTAAATGACTTCCCCGGCACTTCAAAGGGCCGCACTACAGCTGATCAGGCTAGTAGTAGGCGGCTAGTAGACCGGTGCCTCTATTTTTAAAGAAGGTAGACTGGTGCCGCCCCAAAAAAGGCAATTAGTAAACCGGTGCCCCTATTTTTAAAGAAGGTACACCGGTGCGCTCCCCAAAAAAGGCAATTAGTAGACTGGTGCCCCTATTTTTAAAGAAGGTAGACCAGTGCCTCCCCAAAAAAGGCAATTAGTAGATCGGTGCCTCTATTTTTAAAGAAGGTAGACCGGTGCCTCCCCAAAAAAGGCAATTAGTAGACCGGTGCCTCTATTTTTAAAGCAAGTAGACCAGTGCGCTCCCGAAAAAAGTCAATTAGTAGACCGGTGCCTGTATTTTTAAAGAAGGTAGACCGGTACGCTCCCAAGTTTTGTATACTTTATTATTTTTATTATTTATTATTATTGGCCATGCCCATTCAGTCACCTGACCACCAAACAATGCCCACCAGGCCACCTGACCACCAAGCCACGCCCACCAATTAAGCCACGCCCACAGAACTGGTAAAGAAAATTTTTAGATTTCACCCCTGCACAGCCTCAACTATCTCTAATCCCCACTCCGTATCCCTCAGCCCCAGTGTGGTAGTAGTGAAGTTGTAAGATGGCTGCTTCAAGGTCAATTTAATCTCTGTTATTATAGATGCATTATAATTAGCACTATTCTCTATTCGGGCACCGTTTTCATTAGCCTCTGTAGAATTTACTCCTTTGTATGGGTAGCCCTCCACTTGCCACCGTCGTTAAATGAATCACCGCCGTTGTGAAGTCCGAATCACGGCTGTTAAGCGAGTCGGGCTTCCCCATTGACTTTGCTTCTTGGAAGGACACAAAACAGGATCACATGATCCCCGGGATAATACAACAGCCATCATAAATGTGAGTCGGTTGTCCAGCGTCTGAATTTTGATCACGTGACCATGGGGATGTTGAAATGGTCGTAAGTGTGAAAAACAGTTATAGGTCGCTTTTGGTTAGGATTAGAATTAGGGTTAGAACTCTAGAACTCACTGTCTCCTGGTGATTGGCCCAAAGTCATCCACCTGGCTTTCATATCTAAGGCGATACTAGAACTCACCATCTCCTCGTGATTGGCCCAAAGGCACTCACACAACTTTTATACCTAAAGTGGGACTAGAACCCACTATCTGTTGTGCCTCGCCCACCCTCCTCTCCTCAGCCAGGCCCCTCCCTCCTCCTGCCAGGCCTGCTATCAGATTCAGAGTCTGATAATGAAGAGGAACGGCCTGGCATGCCTCCAGCCCCCAACCCTGGCACTATGCCCGGACAGAATATCAGGAATGAACAAACAAACCTCACTCCTACAGCGTGTGAGCACGAAGCCAGCCACGTGCTAGAATTGCCGGCAGCAGATCCAGAGGAAGGGAATTCACAGTGGACGGATCCCCGCTTCCGGAGATTTGAGAGGTGACGTCAGCAGAAGGAAGGGAGGGGCAGACCTGGATAAGTGCTGAGTCATGGAGCCACACACCATGGCCTATATAAAGGATCTGCTTTTTGGCATTCCTTGAGTCAAGCTAAGTCTCATCTGGTTTGCTGAAGTCACACCTTGGATTCCTGCTTGCCTGAGAAATCTGAAAGGAATTTGGCAAAGCTGCAGAGGCTTCGTGGCCACGCTTGATACAGACTTCCCAGACCCGGTCGTCGGAGGGGGAGAGGACACGACACTATCTCCCGCTAATTGACCCAAAGTCACCCAGCTGCTGACTAGAACTCACTCTCTCCTGGTTTCTTCTAGCCTCGTGCCTTACTCACTGGGATTCTGGGAGAGGAAGTCCACCCATCTTAAAGCATGCAGACTGAGGAATTATGGGAATTGAAGTTCGTCCATTTTAAAGCATGCAGACTGGGGGATTCTGGGGGTGGAAGTCCACTCATCTTAAAGCATGCAGACTGGAGGATTGTGGGAGTTGATGTTCGTCCATCTTAAAAGTTGGCAAGGTTAAAAACACTGCTATAGAGAATTCTTAATCTGTAATTCTACTATTTTTCCAGGCAAGAAACCTATTTAACCAGTTCTCCATACAAATTTCTCTGTTCCCCACACACCACATTCTGCATCTAAGGAATGCAAAATGTTTCAAATAGTCCCTTTGGGATGCCCGCTGCAGAGCATTGCATGCCAAAATACCTAGGCACAGAGACTGTTTTCCCCCAGACCATCATACTGCTAAACACCTAATTCCCACAGGGCCGTCTTATGTCTAAGGATATTTATCCGTGCAGTATCATTGTATTACTATTATCCTTCTTGTCTTTCCTACTACCTCCTCCTATCAGTATCTTATGATTATCTTACTTTGTTGTTTGCATGTACAGTGAGAACCTCTGCAGTGGAGATCAGTTCCTTGTGTGTCCAATCACACTTGGCCAATAAATAATATTCTATTCTATTCTATTCTATTCTATTCTATTCTATTCTATTCTATTCTATTCCATTCCATTCCACTCCACTCCACTCCACTCCACTCCACTCCATTCCATTCCGTTCCATTCTTTCCTGTTCTGTTCTGTTCTGTTCTGTTCCGTTCCGTTCCGTTCCGTTCCATTCCATTCCATTCCATTCTTTCTTGTTTCTGTTCTGTTCCGTTCCGTTCCATTCCATTCCATTCCATTCTTTCTTGTTTCTGTTCTGTTCTGTTCCGTTCCGTTCTGTTCTTTCTGGTTCTGTTCTGTTCTGTTCTGTTCCGTTCCGTTCCATTCCATTCCATTCCATTCCGTTCCATTCTTTCCTGTTCTGTTCTGTTCCGTTCCGTTCCGTTCCGTTCCATTCCATTCTTTCTTGTTCCTGTTCTGTTCTCTTCTGTTCTGTTCCGTTCCGTTCCATTCCATTCCATTCCATTTTGTTCCATTCCATTCTTTCTTGTTCCTATTCTATTCTATGAACCGACGGCAGCCCAGCACTGAGTCTAGTCTAATCTAATCTCGTCTCGTCTCGTCCAGTCCATTCCATTCCATTCCATTCTATTCTATTCCATATTTTTTCTCTTTTCTTTTCTTCTCTTCTCTTCGCTTCTCCTCTCCTCTCCTCTCCTCTCCTCTCCTCTTCTCTTCTCTTCTTTTCTCTCTTCTCTTCCCTTCCCTTCTCTCCTCTCCCCTCCCCTCCCCTCCCCTTCATTCCATTCCGTTGTAATTCTAATTCTAATTCTAATTCTAATTCTAATTCTAATTCTAATTCTAATCAGTTTAATTCCATTCTCTTTCCTCCTTTCCTCCAAAACCCAGGATGGCCGCTCTGCAGATTCTGCACTCCCTTCCAAGGACGCCTTCCTTCCTCCCCACACCTGCCGAACGGGATGTCACTTTTAATCATCCTTAATTATGCTGAGTTTTGCTCTTCCCCAGTTGTGGCTCATTGGGGAAAAACAATAGCTGCATTGGGAGGCTGTAATTAAGATACGTTTTGATACGGCCCCTACTTTCAACATTATTTCCACCTGGCCTGGCGGGAGAGGCAGTGTGCATAGGAGAGATTCACACGCACAAGAGCACAAAAACACACATACATACACACACTCACACTCAAACACACCCACACACAAACACATCAAACTGGCAACCACAAAGAGACGTTTGCAGTGATTATCACTCACGAGCAGAAAGAAAGATCTACAGGCAGTCTTTGACTTTTAGTGACCATTACTGTTGTGACCCAGACCCAAGTAGGTAGTAATAAACTTAGTCCGTGGAAAAACAAACTTTATTCGAACAGCTGGAAATTACTTCATTCCCAGCGTCGTTCAACTCAAAGTAAAACAAATGCCTCCCAACACAAATTCCTCAGTTATCTCACAAACCTTAGTCCAATTAGGCAAACTGCCAAAGGCCCTTCCTGGCAAACATCCAGAAGCCACAAAAACAAAGACATAGACAAAGCAGATGACGCAGCAGAAGACGCAACTACAACATTGTTTTCCGGCAAAACTCAAATGCCAGTGCTGGTCTGTTTTAAGCCTTATGGGAGGGGCCAATCATCTCTTGGCTTTACTCCTGAGTCGTCCTCTCTGCTTGAGCTGCTCTTGCCTTCTGGCAGCTCTTCTCATGCGTGCATTAGGAATAGGCTCCTCTTGTTCCTCTGCCTCACTACTGTCAGGCTCTGGAGTCTGCACCTCACTCCCCGATGGCCCTGGCCTCACCTCAGCCTCATCGCTGTCTGACTCCATTGCCAGCTCCGTAGGCTGCTGACGGACCACATCAGTTACAATGGCACTGAAAAAAGGGACTCATGACCGTTTTTCACACTTTGCAACCATTGCAGCATCCCCGTGTCATGTGATCAAAATTTAGATACTTAGCAAATGACTCGTATTTATGACGGTTGCAGTGTCCCAGGGTCACGTGATCCCCTTTTGCGACCTTCTGACGAGCAAAGTCAATGGGGAAGCTGGATTCCCTTAACGACTGTGTTACCAACCTAACAACTCCAGTGATTCACTTAGCAACCATGGCAAGAAAAGTCGTAAAATGGGGCAAAATTCACTTGACAACCGTCTTGCTTAGCAACACGTGACATCTCGCCTGGATTACTGCAATGCTCTCTACATGGGGCTTCCCTTGAGGAGCACCTGGAGGCTACAGTTAGTCCAGAATGCAGCTGCGCGGGTGATAGAGGGAGCCCCTCGTGGCTCCCATGTGACACCACTCCTGCGCAGACTGCACTGGCTACCTGTGGCTTTCCGGGTGCGCTTCAAGATTTTGGTAACCATCTTCAAAGCGCTCCATGGCTTAGGGCCGGGCTACTTACGGGACCGTCTGCTGCCACCGACTGCCTCCCACCGACCCGTGCGCTCTCACAGGGAGGGACTCCTTGGGGTGCCGTCCGCCAGGGGAAGGGCCTTCTCTGTGGGGGCCCCCATCCTCTGGAATGAACTTCCCCTGGGACTCCGTCAACTCCCCGACCTTCGAACCTTTCGCCGCGAGCTTAAGACACATCTATTTATTTGCGCAGGACTGGGCTAGGATTTTAATTAAATGTAGTTTTAATGGGGTTTTATTATTTTAATTATAAATTTTAATTCGGCCTTATTTAATAAGTTTTTTAATTAGTATTTTATTTCTGTATTTATATTTATCTATTTGTGTTTTTAATAGGCCGTAAACCGCCCTGAGTCCCTTGGGAGATAGGGCGGTATAAAAATGTGATTAAATAAAATAAATAAATAATAAATAAACACATCTTTTGGGCTCCATTGTGGCCATAAGTCAAGGACTACTTATACGTTGTCTCTTTGCTTCTTGAAAAAGAACCCCTCCCTCTCTCTGAGTCTAAACTACGTTCCACAACACCCAGCGAGTAACAATGATTCAGACCAGTGGTGAAATGTAAAATTTGTTACTACCGGTTCTGTGGGCGTGGCTTGGTGGTGGGGGTAGAAAAGGCCGAACAGGTTGTAGAAAAAATGCTTTTAAAAGGCTCCTCTGATGATCCCAGCTGAGTTGCCTGATCATCAGAGGCTTTTGTTTTCTTTTAAAAGCATTTTTTTTGCCTTTAAAAGAAAAAAAAAGGCTCTGATCAGGCAACTCAGTTGGGATCGTCAGAGGAGCCTTTTAAGAGCATTTTTTTTCTACAACCTCTTCAGCTAAATAGGTTGGAAAAAAATGCTTTTAAAAGGCTCTGGCGATCAGGCAACTCAGCTGAGATCGCTAGAACCTTTTAAACACATTTTTTACGACCTCTTCGGTCAAAGAGGTTGTAGAAAAAATGCTTTTAAAAGGCTCTGACGATCCCAGCTGAGCCGCGCGATCATCAGAGGCTTTTTTTTTAACTTTTAAAAGCATTTTTTCAGCCAAAGATGATTGCGCAGCTCAGCTGGGCATGGTGGGGGGCAGGGATGTTTGCTACCAGTTCTCCAAACCACCTGCCACCATTGCTACCGGATTGGGCAATCCGGTCCAAACCAGGAGCATTTCACTCCTGATTCAGACAAGATTTACCAGTGAAGGTGTAATACAGGGGTGTCAAACTCAGGCTGGATCCAGCCCGCAAAGTACTTAAATCCGGCCCATGGGGCCAGCCTGGAAATAGCAAAGGACCAGCCCGCGGTGCCTCTAGCAGCCAAAACAAGGCATGGGGCGGGGCTGCGTGTGCCCCCCTACCCCCAGGCCCCGTTTTCATCCTGGACAGCCTCCTGCAGCACTGCCAGCCAAAATGGGGATGTTCTGTCTCCTTCCCCACTTCGGAGCAACGAGCTGGCCTTCAGCCAGTGGATTCATGGCTCTTATCAGTCCTGGCAGAGAAATCGCAGCTGCCTGTCAAAGTTCAAACAAATGACTCACAGAGTAAGACTTTCAGCTCTCTTTGAAACGGTTCAGCTAATTTTTACTTCCCGTGGAGTGAGAGCGGTCCCAAAGCTCCTTATATATCCTGTGGGGTGGGGCTCCTGCCCCACCCTTCCCTTTGTTGACGCCGCCTCTCTAATCTTCTGAAGCGCGGGTCGATCCAAGCTTGATTATTATTACTGAAGGCGTAGCCTGGGGAAGGGAGGAATCAGAGGATGACGGCCTCATTACGTCCTCCGACTGGTCTGGTTCTGGCTCCTGGAGCCGAGCCACAGGAATCGGTGCTCCCGAGGTAAGCCTTACCAGCCCTTCCCCCTCACTCTCGGAGTCACTTTCGGGCATGGGGCCAGGTTTGGGGGCTGGAGTCACAACAGGGGCATGAGGGTCCACGCATGGCCCCTGCATCCCGTTTTCGGCCTGGATGGCCTCCTGCAGCATTCTGCCGGCCAAAATGGGGTATTGGGGAGCCGTGTGTGTCCCCTCTCAAGCCCCATTTTGGCTGGCAGGGTGCTGCCAGAAGTGTCCATCCAATCTCCTCCTGTTGTGCCTCGTCCGCCCTCCTCTCCGCAGCTGGGCCCCTCCCATCTCCTGCTATCTCAGCCAGAGACTGATAGTGAAGAAGAATGGCCTAGCATGCCTCCAGCCCCCAGCCCTGGCACCATGCCCGGACAGACTGAGCAAACAAACCTCCCTCCTATAGCAGGTGAGCATGATGAGCATGAAGCCAGCCACGAGCTAGAATTGCCGGCAGCTGAGCAGGAGGATGAAAAGACACAGTGGACAGATCCCCGCTTCCGGAGAATGGAGAGGCGACGTCAGCAAAAGGAAGGGAGGGGCAAGCCCGGATAAGTGCTGAGTCATGGAGCCACACCCCATGGCCTATATAAAGGATCTGCTTTTTGGCATTCCTTGAGTCAAGCAAAGTCTCATCTGGTTTGCTGAAGTCACACCTTGGATTCCTGCCTGCCCTGAGAACTCTGACAGGACTTTGGCAAAGCTGCAGAGGCTTCGTGGCCACGCTTGATACAGACTTCCCAGACCCGGCCGTCAGAGGAGGAGTGGGAGACGACACCTCCACCCCACACTCCAGCTGGCCCGTGGAGGAGAACTACAGTGCTGACCCGGCCCTAGAAGAAATCCAGTTTGACATCCCTGGTGTAAAAGATAATCCACCCAGCCGTGGTGGTGCAGTGGTTAGAATGCAGTAGAGGTCCATTTTAGTGACTATTCAATGTTACCGCAGCACTGAACAATGCGACTTACTTACTTTCTTTCCTTCTCTTTCTTTCTTTCTTTCTTTCTTTCTTTCTTTCTTTCTTTCTTTCTTTCTTTCTTTCTTTCTTTCTTTGTCAAACACAACAGTATATATAAGTATAAGCATGAAATAACCATACGAATGGGATACAGTCAAAGGGAACATTAGGACAGGAACGGTAGGCACGCTGGTGCTCTTATGCATGCCCCTTAAAAGACCTCTTAGGAATGGGGTGAGGTCAATAGTAGATAGTCTTTGGTTGAAGCTTTGGGGATTTTGGGAAGAGACCACAGAGTCAGGTAGTGCATTCCAGGCATTAACAACTCTGTTACTGAAGTCATATTTTCTGCAATCAAGATTGGAGCGGTTCACATTAAGCTTAAATCTATTGTGTGCTCGTGTACTGTTGCGATTGAAGCTGAAGTAGTCTTCGATAGGAAGGACATTGTAGCAGATGAATCATTAAACTTCAGGTCATGCCGAAGGTGGCAGAGTTCTAAATTTTCTAAACCCAGGATTTCAAGTCTGGTGGCATAAGGTATTTTGTTGCGATCATAGGAGTGGAGAACTCTTCTTGTAAAATATTTCTGGACATGTTCAATTGTATTGATGTCAGAGATGTGGTGAGGGTTCCAGACAGGTGAGCTGTATTCAAGAATTGGTCTAGTAAATGTTTTATATGCTCTGGTTAGTAGTGTAATGTTTCTGGAGAAGAAGCTACGCAAGATTAAGTTTACAACTCTTAAAGGCTTTTTTGCGATGTAGTTGCAGTGGGCTTTGGCACTTAGATCGTTTGATATGAAAATTCCAAGGTCTTTGACGGGGTGGGGGTCATCTATAAGGTAATGTCCATCAAGCTTGTATTTAGTGTTCAGATTCTTTTTTCCAATGTGTAAGAAAGAGCATTTACTGGTTGAGATTTGGAGTTGCCAAATTTTTGACCATTCCGATACAAAGTCAAGGTTATGACTTATGACCGTTTTTCATAGTTATGACCTTTGCGGCATCCCCATGATCGTGTAATCAAGAGCCAAATGCTTGGCAACTGACTCATATTTATGACGACGGCTGCAGCTACCCCGGGGTCACGTGATCTCCTTTTGCGACCTTCTGGCAAGCAAAGTCCATGGGGAAGCCGGATTCGCTTAACAAGCAAATTACTGGCTTATCAACGGCTGGGTTTCGCTTACCAACTGTGGCAAGAAAGGTCGTAAAACGGGGCAAAAGTCACTTTAGAAAGGAAGAGCCGACATTTTGGGCCTCAATCGTGGCCGTAAGTCGAGGACTACCTGCATTGCAGGCTGAATCTGTCCACAGTCAGGGGTTCGATCCTGACTGGCTCGAGGCCGACTCAGCCTTCCATCCTTCCAAGGTCAGTAAAATAAGGACCGAGATTGTTGGGGCAGCAATAGGTTGACTGTAAACCGCTTAGAGAGGTGTCGTGTCCCACTCCTCCGCTGACAGCTGGGTCAGGGAAATCCGAATCAGGCTTGCCTCTGCAGCTCTGCCCAAAGTCCTAGCAAAGTCCTCAGAGCAGGCAGGAGACCAGAAAGTGACTTCAGCAAGATAAGTTCGACTTTGCCTGACTCAGAGACTGCCAGAAAGCAGATCCTTTATATAGGCCATGGGGTGTGGCTCCATGACTCAGCACTCATTAAGGCCTGCCCCTCCCTTCCTTCTGTTGCCTCCGCCTCTCCAATCTTCTGATGCGAGGGTCACTCCAATCAGCTGTTGTTAGAGTAAACCTCCTCAGGCTCACCTGCTGTGGAGGAGGGGAGGGTCTAGCTGCTCCGTTTGCCTGGGCATGGAGTCAGGGCTGGGGCAGGGAGATGCTCCTTCTTCTGCAGTTTGTGTGGGCATGGAGCCAGGACTTGGGCCGGGAGGCATACATTCCTCAGTGTTCGGGAGCAGGTAAGAAGGCCCCGGCTGCTCTGAGGGCGGGCAAGACACAACAAGAGGGCTGTAAAGCATTGTGAAGCGGTATATAAGTCTAAATGCTATTGGAAGGGAAGGGAAGGAAGGAAGGCATTGTGGCACAGTTGCTATAAGGCAGTGTTGCAAGCTAACTCTGCTCATAGTCAGGAGTTCGATTCTGACCGGCTCAAGGTTCATTCAGCCTTCCATGCTTCCAAGTTTGGTAAAATGAGGATCCAGATTGTTGGGGGCAATATGCTGACTCTGTAAACCAGTTAGAGAGGGTTGTAAAAGCTCTGTGAAGTAGTATATAAGTTTAAGTGCTATTGCTTGTGAAGGGAGGAAGGAAGGAGGGAGGGAGGGAAGGAAGGAAGGAAGGAAGGAAGGAAGGAAGGAAGGAAGGAAGGAAGGAAGGAAGGAAGGAAGGAAGGAAAGAAACTGAGGAGGAAGTGAAACAAGGAGAAGGAAGGACGGAAGCCATGGTGGCACAGTGATTAGAATGCAAATTGCAGGCTGACTCTACCCACAGTCAGGAGTTCGATCCTGACCGGCTCAAGGCCGATTCAGCTTTCTAACCTTCTGAGGTGGGTCAAATGAGGACCCAGATTGTTGGGGGCAAGAGGTTGACTCTGTAAACCGCTTAGAGTGGGCTGTAAAAGCCTATGAAGCGGTACATAAATGCTATTGGGAGGGAAGGAAGGAAGGAAGGAAGCCATGATGGCACAGTGATTAGAATGCAATATTGCAAGCTGACTCTGCCCACAGTCAGGAGTTTGATCCTGACCGGCTCAAGGCTGACTCAGCCTTCTGTCCTTCCGAGGTGGGTAAAATGAGGACCTAGATTGTTGGGGGCAAGAGGCTGACTCTGTAAACTAATTAGAGAGGGGCTGTAAAAGCACTGTGAAGCGGTATATCAGTCTAAGAGTGCTATCATTTCAGAATAACCGAAGTGCATGTTGTCTCCCCTCCTCCTGGGCTGCGAACTCAGAAAGGTTGGGGAACTCTGCTGTAGAGGCCTGGGTCCTTGCCTTGACCACCTGGGTTATAACAGGGACCTTGGAGGTCTTCTAGTCCAGCCCTTTGCTCATCCTTCTCTTGACTTTGCAACTTGAATGATTGCCCATCCCTGCTCTTCTTCGCAATCCAGGGTAAGCCGTGGCTACTGCTGAGTTAGGAAGAGTTTGTGCTGAATTGATGCTGTTGCTGAGCCTTTCCACTGGCAAATTATGGCCTTGTTCATCCATCTCTCTTCTCCTCTTCGGTGCCTTTCAGAATCTCGGTTTGCGACGAAGACAAATTCCGCCACAATGAGTTCATTGGCGAAACGAGGATTCCTCTCAAGAAACTGAAGCCCAACCAGACTAAGAAATTCAACATTTGCCTGGAGAAGCAGCTGCCGGTGAGTGACAGTAAAATGCCAGGCGGCGATTTGAGAAAGGGAAGGAAGGATGAAAGGAAGGAGAGAAGAGTAAAAAAGGGAGGGAGGAAAGGAAGGAAGGAGAGAAAAGAAAAAGGGGGAGGGAGGGAGGATGAAAAGAAGGAGAGAAAGGGAAGGAAGGAAGGAAGGATAGCAGAATAACAGAGTTGGAAGGAAGGAAGGAGAGAAGGGAAAAGAATGAGGGAGGGAAGGAAGGAGGCAGAAAGCAAGAGGTGGGATAGTAGAAAGAAAGGAAGGAAGGTGAGAAGGAAGAGAAGGAAAAAGAAGGGAGCAAGGGAAGAAAGGAAGGAGGAAGAGAGAGAGCAAGGAAGGAAGGAGAAGGAAAAGTGGGAGGGAGGAAGGAAGGAGGAGAAAGCAAGAGGTGAGGTAGTAGAAAAGGAAGGAAGGTGAGAAGGAAGAGAAGGAAAAAGAAGGGAGCAAGGGAAGAAAGGAAGGAGGAAGAGAGAGAGAAAGCAAGGAACGAAAGAAGGGAAAAGTGGGAGGGAGGGAAGGAAGGAGGGAGAAAGCAAGAGGTGAGGTAGTAGAAAAAGGAAGGAAGGTGAGAAGGAAGAGAAGGGAGCAAGGGAAAGAAGGAAGGAGGAAGAGAGAGAAAGCAAGGAAAGAGGAAGGAAGGAAAGAAGGGAAAAGTGGGAGGGAGGGAAGGAAGGAGGGAGAAAGCAAGAGGTGGGGAAGAAGAAAGAAAGGAAGGAAGGAGAAAAGGGAAAAGAAGGGAGGGAGGGAAGGAAGGAAGGAGGAAGAGAGAGAAAGGAAGGAAGGAAGGAAGGAAAGAAGGAAGGAGAGAAGGAAAAAGAAGGGAGGGAGGGAAGGAAGGAAGGAGAAAGAGAAAGGAAGGAAGGAAGAAAGAAAGAGAGAGAGAGAAAGAAAGAAAGAAAGAAAGAGGAAAAAAAAGGTGAGATGAAACAAAATAAAATGAAATCTTGGGAAACCGCTCAAAGAGTTTTTGATGAGCAATTCCAGGACAAAGAGAAATGTGTGGGAGGCAGAGATGGGACTTAAGAAGATAAGAAGATTGCATTTTCTCTCAGCTCAGGCTGATGGCTGGAAGGATGAGTGTCTTCTTGCCTTGATCCAGGCGCCTCTTCTGCCCCCCCATTCCCCCCCCAAAAAAATTCAAATTAAGCAGGACACTTCTACAAAACCCCCATTTCATCCGCAAAGTCCCTGGGCAGAGACACCTGTTCTGTTTCCTTCCCCCAATACTTCCAACAAAGTCCTGGCCACGTCTACCCACGGGCCTGCCAAGTCTCTGGAGATAACTAGGAAATTATAGATAAGGCCAGAATTACTCACGAATATATTCTTCCCTCCATTGATACAGTTTGCCCGCGCAAATTCATTGCTTTGTCCAAGACAAAAAACCAGGAAGTCCCGCCTCCTATTTATAGTCTCTGCAGATGTCACTGCATGACCATCATTCCTTGGCTTTATCCCAACGCTTCTTCTGCTGCGCGCGCCGGTCACGTCTGCGCAGTCTTGCATCACTCCAAAACTGTTCTTGGGGCGTTGCCAAATCAGAAGAAGGCTCGAGAGAATCAGGCCTTGCCGGCCCCTCCTCCTCCCTTTGAGTGGGTGCCAGGGAAGGAGAGGGCCCAAGAGAAGCAGGGCTTGCCAGGTCTTCTCCCTCACTTTCTGAATCATCCGAGTCCAGGAGTCCGGGTCCAGGAACCTGGGTCACAACACACCTCTGCTTTTAAGTCTATCCTCAACAGGCTGAAATTCAGTCGAAGTGATTTCTGATTTACTTTCGCACTAAAGTCCAGAACCCTGCTTCCCAGCCGAGCTACTAATTACTCTCACTGGGGTTTTTTTCCCCCCTGACAGCTGTGCCTTCTCCCTTTTCCTGAGAATAAAGTAAAAATGAAAGAAGAAAATGACTTTTTTCCCCCTCTTTTGAATAAAATCTCTTAAGTGGGAAAAGACGTTACCAAGAATCCTGATTGTTGTCTTACAGGTAGTTCTCGACTTACAACAGTTTGTTTAATGACCATTTGAAGGTACAATAGCACTCAAAGAACTGACTTAAGACTGGTTTTTCACACTTATCGGCTGTTTGCAGGATCCCTGTGGTCACATAATCAAAATCAGAAGCTTGGCAGCTGACTCACATTTATGACGGTCGCAGTGGCCCTTGGCAGCTTCTGTTCGGACCTAGGCTCCTCTTGTGACCCAGGCCCCAGTAGGTAGTAGGAAACTCAGCCCGTGAAAAAAAAAAAAAATTATTCAAACAGCTGAAAATTACTTCATTCCCAGCGTAATTCAACTCAAATTAAAACAAATTCCTCCCAACACAAATTCCTCAATCCTATTGCAAACCTTGGTCTAATTAGGCAAACTGCCGGAGGCCTTTTTTGGCAAACGTTCAGAAGACACCGATACAAAAATAAATGCAAGAAGACGAAGCTATCAACATTGTTTTTCAGCAAAGAACCCAAATGCCGTTGCTGGTCTTTTAAGCCTTATGGGAGGGGCCAATCATCTCTTGGCTCTACTCCTGAGTTGTCCTCTTTGCTTGAGCTGCTCTTGCCTTGGCAGCTCTTCTCATGCGTGTATTAGGAACAGGCTCCTCCTGTTCCTCTGCCTCACTACTATCAGTTTCTGGAGGCTCTGGAGTCCGCACCTCACTTCCCGATGGCCCTGGTCCCACCTCCGCCTCTGACGCAGAGCCCTCATCTGGGCCTTCCCCAGCCTCATCACTGTCCGACTCCGTTGCCAGCTCCACAGGCAGCTGGCGGACCACAACAGCTCCCTTAAAAAGCAGGAAGCAGAGTCTTGGTCCTGGCAAAACCTCTTTGATTTACACGACTGTGAATTCCTTTCATTCACAGTCAGCAAGACCTGTCCAGACAGTTTTCCAAAGGAATATTTATCAACACAGACTTTATCTCGCCTGGAAAGCTGCCAGGTAACTAGTTCCCAAACGCAGTACAAGGCAAAACTTGGCACAGAGTCTCTCAGAGTCATGGAACGAACGAATCGTTTCCTGCAAAAGCCCACTCTCTGTTCACTGCTCTTTTGTTTCCTGTGGGAGGGGCCAATCCAGGGGTGGGTTCTACTTACCTTTACTACCGGTTTGCAATGGGATCGTGCAAGTGCACGAGCGAAGAGAGTGTGTGTCCTGAGCTTCTGCGTGTGCGCAGATCACCTATGACGACATCCGGATCGGTGGGCGGAGCCTCCTGCCGGTTTTACTTTCGATACTATAGAACCGGTCTGAACCAGGGGCAACCCACCACTGGGCCAATCACATTCCAAGGTGTGGCTTTACTCCTGAGTCGACCCTGCTTTCTTAGTTGTTCTTGTCTTCTGGCAGCTCTGCGTATGTGCACACTGGGAACAGGCTCCAGCTGTTCTTCTCCCTCACTGCTATCTAGCTCCCTCTCTGCCTCCGATGCAGAGCCTTCATCTGAGCTTTCCCCAGCCCCCAGGACTGGCCCATGTTCCTCCCCAACCTCCTCACTGTCGGACACTGCTGTCAGCTCTGCTGTTGTGACTTGTCCTCCCTCCTCTCCTCAGCCGGGCCCCTCCCATCTCCAACCGGGCCTGTTATCAGACTCCGAGTCTGATAATGAAGATGAATGGCCTGTCATGACTCCAGCCCCCAGCCCTGGCCCCATGCCCGGAGACGATTCCAGGAGTGAAAGGAGTAGCCCGATAAATCTCACTCATACAGCGTGTGTTCCTTTGGCTCAGCCGTCAGAGCAGGAAGCCAGCCAGGTATTGGAATTGCTCGGGCCTACTCCTTCTGACCCCTCCCTTTCCCAGACAGCAGATCCAGCTGAAGATAATTCAAAGTTGTTGACGGGGGGGCAGAGGTCGGCCCCGAGGCACCTCACTTGTGGGGTGCCGCAGGGGTCGATTCTCTCGCCCCTTCTGTTCAACATCTATATGAAGCCGCTGGGTGAGATCATCAGTGGCTTCGGTGTGAGGTACCAGCTGTATGCTGATGACACCCAGCTGTACTTTTCCACACCGGGCCACCCCAATGAAGCCATCGAAGTGCTGTCCCGGTGTTTGGAAGCCGTACGGGTCTGGATGGGGAGAAACAGGCTCAAGCTCAATCCTTCCAAGACAGAGTGGCTGTGGATGCCGGCATCCCGGTACAGTCAGCTGAGTCCTCGGCTGACTGTTGGGGGCGAGTCACTGGCCCCGATGGAGAGGGTGCGCAATCTGGGCGTTCTCCTGGATGAACGGCTGTCTTTTGAAGACCACCTGGCGGCCGTCTCCAGGAGAGCTTTCCACCAGGTTCGCCTGGTGCGCCAGTTCGCCTTTCTGACCGGGATGCCTTGTGCACAGTCACTCACGTCCTCGTGACGTCTCATCTGGATTACTGCAATGCTCTCTACATGGGGCTCCCCTTGAGGGGCATCCGGAGACTTCAGTTAGTCCAGAATGCGGCTGCGCGGGTGGTAGAGGAGCCTCGCGGCTCCGTGTGACACCTATCCTGCGCAGACTGCACTGGCTACCTGTGGCTTTCCGGGTGCGCTTCAAGGTTTTGGTGAACGTCTTCAAAGCGCTCCATGGCATAGGGCCGGGCTATTCTGGGACCGCCTACTGCTACGAATACCTCTCACTGACCCGTGCGCTCTCACAGAGGGACTCCTCAGGGTGCCGTCAGCGAGACAGTGTCGTCTGGCGGCGCCCAGAGGAAAGGCCTTCTCTGTGGGGCTCCGCCCTCTGGGCGAACTCCCCAGGACTTTGTCAACTGCCGGACCTCCGAACCTTCCGACGCGAGCTTAAAACACACTTATTTATCTGCGCAGGACTGGATTAGGATTAGTTTTAAATTTGTGGGTTTTTTAATGGGTTTTTATCATTTATTCTAAATTTTTAATCTCGGCCAATTGAATAAGTTTTTTAATTGTATTTTAATAGTATTTATATTGCAATATTATTGTTTATTTTATCTGGCTGTGAACCGCCCTGAGTCCTTCAGGAGAAGGGCGGTATACAAATTTAAATAATAAATAAATAAATAAATAAATAAATAAAGTGGGAGGATCCTCGCTTCCGGAGATCTGAGAGGCGATGCCAGCAGAAGGAAGGGAGGGGCAGGCCTGGATAAATGCTGAGTCATGGAGCCACAGCCTATATAAAGGACCTGCTTTTGGCATTCCAACCTTGAGTCAAGCAAAGTCTTATCGAGTTTGCTGATACCGGACCCTATCGCTGAAGTCACAACTTGGACTCCTGCCTGCCCTGATAAACCTCGAAGAAACTTGGCAAGCTGCAGAGGCTTCGTTGCCAAGTTTGTTACGGACTTCCTTGACTCGTTCATCGGAGTGGGGGGTGGAACACAACATCCGCTGGCTGCCGGTGGGCCACAACAGCGTCTTTCATTCTGACTGAATGGAAGATTCTATATTATTTCGCAGTCCTCCGGTCATTAGTATTCTTTCTGAGAGCCGTTGAGGCCACTTGGAGGTTTATCTCTGCCTACAAGGTCACAAAAAGAGTGAAAATGGGTGTGGAGCTTTTTCGGAACTACTTTATTGTAAAACTACGTGAATAGATTCTCGCAGGTCTGAAAATACAAATCTCCCACCGTCTTTTTTTTGACAGCCTGATAAATTATAGGGACAATTCTTTTTGAGATTCTTTCCCTTTCCCTATTATATACAGTAGTGGCCAAAATCGGGGGAACCTTTTTGGAAAAGTGTATTTTCTAAAACTAGCTAACCACTTTTTTTTTTTTTTGGAGTAGTGCCATAAAATTATATATCAATGGACAGATAATTTAATCAAGAATAGAATAGAATAGAATAGAATAGAATAGAATAGAATAGAATTTTTTATTGGCCAAGTGTGATTGGACACACAAGGAATTTGTCTTGGTGCATATGCTCTCAGTGTACATAAAAGAAAAGATACCTTCATCAAGGTACAACATTTACAACACAAATGATGGTCAATATATCAATATAAATCATAAGGATTGCCAGCAACAAAGTTACAGTCATACAGTCATAAGTGGAAAGAGATTGGTGATGGGAACAATGAGAAGATTAATAGTAGTGCAGCTTTAGTAAATAGTTTGACAGTGTTGAGGAAATTATTTGTTTAGCAGAGTAATGGCGTTCAGGAAAAAAACTATTCTTGTGTCTAGTTGTTCTGGTGTGCAGTGCTCTATAGCATCGTTTTGAGGGTAGGAGTTGAAACAGTTTGTGTCCAGGATGTGAGGGGTCTGTAAATATTTTCACGGCCCTCTTCTTGATTCGTGCAGTATACAGGTCCTCAATGGAAGGCAGGTTGGTAGCAATTATTTTTTCTGCAGTTCTAATTATCCTCTGAAGTCTGTGTTTTTCTTGTTGGGTTGCAGAACCGAACCAGACAGTTATAGAGGTGCAAATGACAGACTCAATAATTCCTCTGTAGAACTGAATCAGCAGCTCCTTGGGCAGTTGAGCTTACTGAGTTGGCGCAGAAAGAACATTCTTTGTTGTCCTTTTTTGATGATTTTTTGATGTTAGCTGTCCATTTTAGATCTTGCGATATGATAGAACCTAGAAATTTAAAGGTTTCTACTGTTGATACTGTGTTGTCTAGTATTGTGAGAGGTGGAAGTATGGAAGGGTTTCTCCTAAAGTCTACCACCATTTCTACGGTTTTGAGTGTGTTCAGTTCCAGATTGTTTTGGTTGCACCACAAGGCTAGTCGTTTGACCTCTCGTCTATATGCGGATTCGTCATTGTCTCGAATGAGACCAATCACTGTTGTGTCAACTGTGAACTTCAGTAGCTTGACAGATGGATCGTTGGAGATGCAGTCATTGGTATACAGAGAGAAGAGAAGTGGAGAGACCACACAGCCTTGGGGGGCCCCTGTGCTAATTGTGCAGGTATTTGATGTGATCTTGCTTAGCTTCACCTGCTACTTCCTGTTTGTTAGGAAGCTTGTGATCCACTTACAAGTCTGTTCCGGTACCTGTAGCTGGTTTAGCTTAGTTAAAAGAATGTCTGGAATGATGGTATTGAATGCTGAACTAAAGTCTACAAAAAGGACCCTTGCATAGGTCTTTGGAGACTCAAGATGTTGTAGGATGTAGTGCAGAGCCATATTAACAGCATCATCTGTTGATCTATTTGCTCGGTATGCAAATTGCAAAGGATCTAACAGCGGATCCGTGAATAGAATAGAATAGAATAGAATAGAATTCTTTATTGGCCAAGTGTGATTTGACACACAAGGAATTTGTCTTGGTGCATATGGTCTCGATGTACATAAAATAAAAGATACGTTCAGAATAGAATCATAAGGTACAACACTTAATGATAATCATAGGGTACAAATAAGCAATCAGGAAACGATATCAATATAAATCTTAAGGATTTAAAAGTTACAGTCATCCAGTCATAAGTGGAAGGAGATGGGTGATGGGAACAATGAGAAGATTAATAGTAATGCAGACTTAGTAACTAGTCTGACAGTGTTGAGGAAATTATTTGTTTAGCAGAGTGATGACATTCGGGGAAAAACTGTTCTTGTGTCTAGTTGTTCTGGTGTGCAGGGCTCTATAGCATCGTTTTGAGGGTAGGAGAGTTATGCAATAACTTTCATGAAGGGTTTGCTATTAGAACAGCAGTTACAGTATAAAGATGAAAAGTGAAACAAGTAGAAAAAAAAACGAGATATACAAAAATGATCACCATGTCAGTTAATCCTTAGTTGGGTAACGGCCAACAGGGCCTGACAACGTCTTCCCATGGAGCGAACCAAGTCTTTGAGTTCTGCAGCTGTTATCATGTGAAACCAAGATTGAAAGTTGGCTTCTATTAACTGGGTTTTATTGCTGGGTCGCTAACATGTTTCTTGAGTCGGCTCCCTAGATTTTCATTGGGGTGAAGGTCTGGGCTATTCCCAGGTCATTCCAGCAGTGGAATAGGATTCTCTTGAAACTCCAAAAAAAAAAAAAAAGTGGCGTTATTAGCCATCAAACCTCAAAAAATACACTTTTCCCAAAAGGTTTCCAAGATTTTGGCCACGACTGCAAGCCACACCTCCTCTTTTACCTGACTGTTCTGTATGCAGTCCCTGTCCCTCCCACTGCCGCGCTCGGATTTGCAATGTCATTCCCACATACCGTTGCATCTTATTCGTTACGAGCCCCTGCGGGCAGGAGCCTAATTGGATCCGACGTCCCTTTAAACAGGTGTTCAGCTCCGATTTCCTGGGGACGAGTGCGTTGTTATTTCCGCGAGCAGATTAAATCTGTCAGCGACAACTGATTGAGGAGGGGAGGATGAGTAGGGCTAAGAAGACACCACAGAAACAGATACGAGGAGAAAGATTCTGGCTTCCATGTGGGGGAAACAAAAGAGGGTTTTTCTTGGGACGATATACCTTCTAAGATAGGCCAGACCCGAATGTTTGAGCTCAGAGGGAGCCGTTAAGAGTTGGATGTGGCCCTAGAAGTCATCTAATCTCCAAAGCGCCTTGGCTTGAAGGCAGGATAAAAAGCAACGGATGGAAACTAATCAATGAGAGAAGCGATTTAGAACTCTAGGAGAAATTTCCTGACAATTACAACAATTAATCAGTGGAACAGCTTGCCACCAGAATTTGTAAATGCTCCAACACTGGAAGTTTTTAAGAAGAGATTGGACAACCATTTGTCTGAAGTAGTGTAGGGTTTCCTGCCTAAGCAGGGGGTTGGACTAGAAGACCTCCAAGTCCCTTCCAATGCCTTTTATTTTATTCTGTTCTGTTCTGTTCCGTTTCGTTCCGCTCCGCTCCGCTCCATTCCATTCTTTCTTGTTCTATTCTGTTCTGATTTCTTAATTCTATTCTATTCTATTCTATTCTATTCTATTCTATTCTATTCTATTCTATTCTATTCTATTCCATTTCATTCCATTCCATTCCATTCCATATTCCATTCCATTCCATTCTTTTTTGTTCTATTCTGATTTCTTATTCTATTTCATTTATTCCATTCCCTTGTTCTATTCTATTCTATTCTATTCTATTCTATTCTATTCTATTCTATTCTATTCTATTCTATTCTATTCTAATTGCTTTGCCTTACAGCAAAGTTTGGTCTAAGGCGGGGGTGTGAAACTCAAGGCCCGGGAGCCAGATCTTGCCCATGGGGTGCTTAAATCTGGCTCATGGGGCCGTCCTGGAAACAGCAAAGGACTGGCCTGCGGTGCCTCCACTAGTGAATAGAATAGAATAGAATAGAATAGAACACAACACAACACAACACAACACAACACAACACAACACAACACAAGAATGGAACGGAATGGAAAAGGAAAAGAAAAAAGAATAGAGTAGAGTAGAGTAGAGTAGAGTAGAATAGAATAGAATAGAATAGAATAGAATAGAATAGAATAGAATAGAAGAATGGAACGGAATGGAGTAGACTAGACTAGACTAGACTAGACTAGAACAGAACAGACAGAACATAACAGAAGAATGGAATGGAATGGAATGGAATGGAATGGAATAGAACAGAACACAACAGAAGAATGGAATGGGAATGGAATAGAACAGAATAGAATAGAATAGAATAGAATAGAATAGAATAGAATAGAATAGAATAGAATAGAATAGAATAGAATAGAATAGGACAACCTCTTAGCTATCGGAACACTGTTAGCAGATTACTCCTAGTCCTCCTTTTCATCAAACTAGACATACCCAATTCCTGCAACCGTTCTTAATATATTTTAGCCTCCGGGCCCTTAATCATCTTTGCTGCTCTTCTTTGCAACTCTTTCTAAAGTCTCAACATCTTTTTTATATCATGGTTTGCTCTTGAGAGGTCGTCTGTTCCTGGATGTTGGGCTTCCAGGTAGAAATTTGGGGCTGAGCCGTTTCGTCTCCTTCTCTGTTCGCAGATGGACAAAATGGAAGACAAGTCACTGGAGGAACGTGGCCGGATCCTTGTTTCCTTGAAGTACAGTTCTCAGAAACAGGGCCTGCTGGTCGGCATCGTCCGCTGCGCTCACTTGGCCGCCATGGACGCCAACGGTTACTCCGATCCCTACGTGAAAACGTAAGTGAGCGTGGTTTAAAGCAGGGGTCTCCAAACTTGAGCCCTTTAATACGTGTGGACTTCAACTCCCAGAATTCCTCAGCCAGACAATTCCCACTTGAAGCCCACATGCTGGTTGGGGGAATTCTGGGAGTTGGAACCATTTATACTCCTTGCAGACAGCGGGTCAGTACAATGCAGTGAGCCATGTGCAGTTCTGTACATTGGGCAAACAAAACAGCCACTTCACAAACCCATGGCGCAACATAGGAGAACAAAGCCCATCGGGACAAGATTCAGCAGCCCATCTGCATTTAAAAGACAAAGGCCACTCCTTTGAAGACAGCAAAGTCCACATTTTGGACAGAGAGGACCGCTGGTTTGAAAGAGGGGTCAAAAGAGGCCATCGTCAAAATTGAACAGCCCTCTCCAGGGGTGGGTTTCAAAAATTTTAGCAAGGGGTTCTCGGCCGGTTGTTGGGTGGGCGTAGCCATGGTGGGCGTGCCCTAGTCGGCCTCCTGCACCATGGCGGGGGGGCATTTTGCCCCCTCCGGGCTCCGGAGGCTTTCCTTGAGCCTCCGGGAGGGTGAAAACAGCCTCCTCAAGCTCTGGAGGCCCTCTGAGGGCTGGAAATGGCTGGTAGGCCCATTTTTCACCCTGTTCCGTCCTCTCCTGGCCTCAGCCATGCGAGCTGGCTAAACGAGCCAGTAATTGAGTTCACGGCTGATATCACTCCTGGCAGGGAATCTGCAGCTGCCTGCCAAAGTCTCCCTTTTATCTTGATGTTGCCAGGCAACCAGGAAGTCAGCAGTCCAGGCCGAATGTTTAGCTCACTTCTCCGAGTCAAAGAGTTCAGCTCAATTTTTGCTCGTCACGGAGCAGAAGAGCAGCCAGGACTGCTTATATACTCTGTGGGGTGTGGCTCCGTGACTCAGCACTTCCTAGGCCTGCCCCACCCCTGGTTCTGTTGTTCCCGCCTCTCCTGCCTACGAAACCTAGAGTCCAGCCAGGCCTGATTGCCATCAGCCGGGTCTGGAGGCGTGGTCTGGGGGGGCGGGAAGAGTCAGGGGACGGAGGCCTCGTTATCTCCTCCACCTGGCCTGCCTCTGGCTCCTGGACCTGAGCCAGGGAAGCCGGTGCTCCCGAGGTAAGTCCTGATGGCCCTTCCCCCTCACTTTCCGAGTCACTTTCTGGCAGGGGGCCCGGCTCGGGGGGCGCAGACACAACACACCCTCCCCAAGCCTCCACGCGCGCCCTGCCAGGAGTGGGATTTGGGGGTTCTCCAAACTGCACAGAATCTTAGCTAGAGGTTCTCCCGACCCCTGCAAACCCCCACGAACCCCCAGCAGCCCACCCCTGGCCCTCTCTCAACAGAGGGGGAGGGATACGACTTCATCTATCTCCAGTCTACAACACAGTTCCAAGAAGGCTCCACACCCATTTGCACCACTCGGGTGACCCTGAGGACACAGATAAACCTCCAAGTGGCCTCAACGACTCTCTAAAGGGACGCAAATAACCAGCTGTCTGCAAGGAATATAAATCCCTCCATTCCCTACCATCCTATTAGAACCGAAGAAGCTTCTTGGACAAGAAGCGAAACGTCTTCAAAGAAAAACCAGAAAAATCCACTTGCCTCTTGAAAAAAAGCACTTTTGGGAACCTCGGCCTATCTTGGATCTTTTTGCCCACTGAGTCAATCCAACGCATTGCTGCTTGTTCAACAAACCAAGGTTTAAACGTGGCTTAGTTTGATGTGCGATCCCAACCTTGCTCTCTTGGGTAAAATCCAAGTGTTTTCTCCTCAATTTTTCAGCTCTGCACTTTGCGCCAGGCGAGCATGATTTATTCCACAAAACTTTTAATCTCCAAGCTTTACAGCGCACGGGGTAGATTTATAAGACAATCCACACGATCATAATTTTTAGCCCACGCAGAGGTCCCCCCCACGCACATGCACGCGGGGACAACAAAGGGAAAGAGATAAATAAAATATGGTAATAAAGCAGCGAGACGATAAAACAGCCGCAGAGATCTATAGGATTAAATGCCAAAACAGCCATAAAACAGTGTGCCCCTTCTGTTTAATTAAAAGCTCCAGAGAAAATAATTGCTTTACTCTGGTGCCACAATTAAAGGCTGCAGTTTTCCTTTGCCTGGAAGAGCATGGGATTCTGTTGAATTCTAGAGTGGGGAGGTTCCCTCGAGATTATCTAGTCCAGCCTTCAGTTTGGGAATCCAAGCATCCCAAATATTTTATTTTATTTTATATTTTATTTTATAATTTTATTTTATTATTTTATTTTATTATTTTATTTTATTATTTTATTTTATTATTTATTTTCTTGTATTTTATTATTTTATTTTTTATTATTGTATTTTATTTTATATTGTATTGTATTTTTATTTTATTTTAACTTTATTTTATTATTTTATTTTATTATTGTAAACAACTCAAGGCAGATAACGTATTTAATCCTTGTCTCTCCTGTTTTCCCAACAACATAATATAATTAATAATTATATTATTATTATTATTATTATTATTATTATTTTATTTACACAAAATGACAGTATACACAGCAAACGAGATAACTATGCTGGATTTCGTATCACAGATCACTAGTCGAACATTTCCCAAGCGTTTAGGACTGCGTGATGTATCAGCGAATTATGCGAGCAGATTATTATTATTATTATTATTATTATTATTATTATTATTATTATTATTATTATTATTATTATTATTATTCTAGTCTAGCCTAATTCTATTCTATTCTATTCTATTTTATTCTATTCTATTCTAATTCTATTCTAATTCTAGCCTAGTCTAGTCTAATTCTAATTCTATTCTATTCTATTCTATTCTATTCTATTCTATTCTATTCTATTCTATTCTATTCTATTCTAATTCTAGCCTAGTCTAGTCTAGTCTAATTCTATTCTAATTCTAATTCTATTCTATTCTATTCTATTCTATTCTATTCTAATCTAATCTAATCTAATCTAATCTAATCTAATCTAATCTAATCTAATCTAATCTAATTCTAATCTATTCTAATGTATTCCATTCTAATTTTATTCTAATTCTATTCTAATTCTATTCTATTCTATTCTATTCTATTCTATTCTATTCTATTCTATTCTATTCTATTCTATTCTAATCTAATCTAATCTAATTCTAATCTATTCTAATGTATTCCATTCTAATTCTATTCTAATTCTATTCTAATTCTATTCTATTCTAGTCTAGTCTAGTCTAGTCTAGTCTAATCTATTCTAATTCTATTCTATTCTAATTCTATTCTACTTCTACTTCTATTTTAATTCTAATTCTACTTCTACTTCTACTTCTACTTCTACTTCTATTCCTATTCTATTCCATTCCATTCCATTCTATTCTATTCTATTCTATTCTATTCTATTCTATTCTATTCTATTCTATTCTATTCCTGCACTCTAACCACTGCACCACCGTGGCTATTATCCTACAAGGTGGAACCACAGCCCAGATAGGCTGTGGAGCAGCTTGCCACCAGAAGTAATAGGTACTCCATCACTGGAGGTTTTCAAGAAGAGACTGGACAGCCATGTGTCTGAATTGGGTAGGGTCTCCTGCTTAAGCAGGGGGTTGGACTAGAAGACCTTTCAAGGTCCCTTCCAACTCTGTTATTCTGTTAATGGCAATAGGCCGGTCTGATGAGTCAAATTTTGACAGCTTCTGACCTTGATTCTAAGAATCCAGTGGATTCTCAGATATTATTCAGGTAGTTCTCAAATTACAACTCATTTTCCAAAGTACCAAACGGCAGGACAAGAAACAGTGGATGGAAACTAATCAAGGAGAGAAACAACCTGGAACTAAGGAGGAATTTCCTAACAGTGAGGACCATTAACCAGTGGAACTGCTCACCACCAGAAGTTGGAGGTGCTTCATCCCTGGAGAAAAGACTGGACAGCCACCTGTCTGGAATGGTACAAGGTCTCCTGTTTGAACAGGGGGTTGGACTAGAAGACCTCTAAGGTCCCTTCCAACTCGGTTATTCTGTTATTATCTGAACCCTGAATAACAGAACTGGATGTTTTTCTTTGCAGCTACTTGAAGCCAGACGAGGACAAGAAATCGAAGCATAAGACGGCCGTGAAGAAGAAAACCCTCAACCCTGAATTTAATGAGGTACGTCTGCCAGGATATTTTTCTGTGTCAAAGGGTGAAGTTTAAGCTGGATTGAATCTTACCGTAAGCCTGTCTCTGAAATGGTAACCACGATGGAGCAGCAAATATTTTTAATATCTTTAAATATCTCTGCAAGCTTTTCTCTGAAACGATGAGCCGAAATAGAGCAGCAAATCTGTTGGCCAGTTTAAGACGGGTCGGCGCCAAGTCCCAGAATTCCCCATCCGGCTTGTCGGCTGGGGAATTCTGGGAGCTGAAGTCCACTTGTCTTAAAATGGTAAAGTTTGAGACTTAACGGTTGGTACATGACACGCTTCCCCATATTTCCTTTCTCTCCTTCCTCTCTCCTTCCCTAAAAGATCCAAGATTCTTAGAATAGAATAGAATAGAATTTTTATTGGCCAAGTGTGATTGGACACACAAGGAATTTGTCTTGGTGCATATGCTCTCAGTGTACATAAAAGAAAAGATACGTTCATCAAGGTACAACATTTACAACACAATTGATGGTCAGTATATCAGTATAAATCATAAGGATTGCCAGCAACAAGTTACAGTCATACAGTCATAAGTGGAAAGGGATTGGTGATGGGAACTATGAGAAGATTAATAGTAGTGCAGATTCAGTAAATAGTTTGACAGTGCTGAGGGAATTCTTTGTTTAGCAGAGTGATGGCCTTCGGGAAAAAACTGTTCTTGTGTCTAGTTGTTCTGGTGTGCAGTGCTCTATAGCGTCGTTTTGAGGGTAGGAGTTGAAACAGTTTATGTCCTGGATGTGAGGGATCTGCAAATATTTTCACGGCCCTCTTCTTGATTTGTGCAGTATACAGGTCCTCAATGGAAGGCAGGTTGGTAGCCATTGTTTTTTCTGCAGTTCTAATGATCCTCTGAAGTCTGTGTTTTTCTTGTTGGGTTGCAGAACCGAACCAGACAGTTCTGGAGGTGCAAATGACAGACTCAATAATTCCTCTGTAGAAGATTCTTGTATATTCTCTGCTGGAAATTATTCAAACTATTCAGAATTACAATGTCCGAAGGGACCTCGGAGGTCTTCTAGTCCAACCCCCTGCTGAAGCAGGAGACAAAAGGTTTGATGGCAAACCTTTTCGGCACCAAGTGCCCAAACTGGAATGTGCATGCATGCTCGTGAATATATGTGTGTGTGCGCGGCTGGAGCACCAGAAACCCAAAGGCCAAGTGGACGGCGCATGCATGCCATTTTCAGGCTGTTTTTTTTGGGTTGTTTTCAGGCCATTTTTCAGGCTGTTTTGGGACCAAAAAACAGCCCTCCAAAAAGGCCTGAAAACAGCCCAAAAAAGGCCCAAAAAACCATCCCAAAATGGGTCGTTTTCTGGTACTCCGGCACCCGCGAACACCAACTGGCTGGTGTGCTGGAAACCGTAAGAGCAGCTGGCGACGGCGCCTGTGCCGACAGAGAGGGCTCTGTGTGTCCTCCGTGGCACACGTATGTTCGCCCTCACCGCCTTATCCCATTCCAGACAAATGGCATTCCAATCTTTTCTTAGAAACCTCCTCTGTTGGAGCACCCCACAAATTCTGGAGGCAAGTCGTTCCGCAGGTTATTTTGGCTGTAGCTCTACCAGACCACCAGGGCAAAAAATATTAACCTTGTAGACTTCTTGATGGCTTTTTATTTATTTTATTTATAATTACATTTCTATACCGCACCATCTCCCGAAGGACTCAGGGCGGTGTACAGCCAATATTAAAATACACACACCAATATAATATAAATATAATAAATAAACACTATTTAATAGAATAGAATAGAATAGAATTTTTATTGGCCAAGTGTGATTGGACACACAAGGAATTTGTCTTGGTGCAGATGCTCTCAGTGTACATAAAAGAAAAGATACGTTCATCAAGGTACAACATTTACAACACAATTGATGGTCAATATATCAATGTAAATCATAAGGATTGCCAGCAACAAGTTATAGTCATACAGTCATAAGTGGAAAGAGATGGGTGATGGGAACTATGAGAAGATTAATAGTAGTGCAGATTCAGTAAATAGTCTGACAGTGTTGAGGGAATTATTTGTTTAGCAGAGTGATGGCCTTCGGGAAAAAACTGTTCTTGTGTCTAGTTGTTCTGGTGTGCAGTGCTCTATAGCGTCGTTTTTGAGGGTAGGAGTTGAAACAGTTTATGTCCAGGATGCGAGGGATCTGCAAATATTTTCACGGCCCTCTTCTTGATTCGTGCAGTATACAGGTCCTCAATGGAAAAACAATTAAAAACAATTAAAAGCAAATATTTAGTGGCCGAATCACTAAAACGGTCAAAGACCGATTAAAACCCATTAAAATTTCGCTAAAATATGTCTTAGGCTAGTCCCGCTCAGTGAAATAATAAAGTCTTCAGTTCATGTTTGAAAGCCCGGAGGTCGGGGAGTTGGCGTAACCCCGGAGGCAGCTCGTTCCATAGGGCTGGTGCCGCCACAGAGAAGGCCCTCCCCCTGGGGGCCGCCAACCTACATTGTTTGGTCGACGGCACCCTGAGGCCCGCTCTGTGGGAGCGCACAGGTCGTTGGGAGGCAATCGGTGGCAGAAGGCGGTCTCGCAAATACCCCGGTCCGAAGCCATGGAGCACTTTAATGGTGGTAACCAACACCTTGAATTGCACCTGGAAGGCTACCGACAGCCAGTGCAGGCCATGCAGGATGGGTGTTATATGGGAGCAATGCGGTGCCCCCTCTCTCACCCACGCGGCCGCATTCTGGACTAGCTGGAGCCTCCTGGTGCTCTTCAAGGGGAGCCCCATGTAGAGAGCATTGCAGTAGTCCAGGCGGGAAGTGACGAGTGCATGAGTGACCGTGCGTAAGGAGTCCCGATCAAGGAAGGCTTCAGGATTAAAATGTGGCTCCTGATGTCCTTTGAGCTTAGATGTGGGGGTTTTTGGTAGATATTGCGTGATCAGGAGGTAGCCTTATCAATGTGTCTTTGCTGATAGTTTTGGGACCAGCAGCCAGATAAGTGAGAGTTTGCCTAGTGGTTAAGGCAGCAGGCTAGACAACAGGGAACAGTGACTTCCCATCTTAGGCGTAAAAGCCGGCTGGGGAACTTTGGGCAAATCACCAGGAGTCGGTGAATTCTAGTTCAGCCTTAGGCATGAAAGCTGTCTGGGTGATTTGGGCTGTCTCTCAGCCCAACCCACCTCACAGGGTTGTTGTTGTAGGGGAAAATAGGAGGAAGAAAGTGTATTGGATATGAGGCGGCATGGGAGTCAGGACCAGCATCAAGGCAACCTGAGAGCTCCGAGGGGGAAGAGGGAATGGAACTGGCAGAGATAGAGACAGGGGTGGAGCCTGGACCATCCATCAGCCCTCAGATGGAGAGTCAATAGACCCCAGGTCTGGAGTTGGCTGATGAGGAAGAGGAGGAAGAGCTGGGTCCAGTGCCTGACGCGCCGATGCACAGAAGGCAGAGGAGAGGAGAGCAGTGGAAATCTATGGGCCAGTCCTTGGGACGGAAGAGCCACCGCTACGGGCGAAGCCCCACCCTACCTCTGCGGATAAAAGGCAGGGGGCGGAGATGTGGCAGACAACTATTCATCTTCCAGCCAGACACACCTATTAGCCTGTGATAAGAGAGAAACTTTTTGCTGGCAGTTCCTAACAAGGAATCTTTTGAGTTTACTTCAGAGGATTTGTCGTGTTTGAAGAACTGGCTCAGAACACAGGTATTCTCTTGGGCGCCTTCCCTTTTTAACTTAAAATCATTTTAACGCCAGGCACAGCTCCTAACTGAAGCTCAGACACAAATATTAAAATCCAGATCCAGCCCCTCTAAAAAAATCAATTTTGCAAAGGAACAGAACAGACTTTTGCCTGGAATTTTTGTACCATCTAAAACAGGGTTGGCGAACCTATGGCATGCTTGCTGGAAGTGGCACGCAAAACCATCCCGTGCTGAATGCGCGGACTCGCCGGCTCCTCGTCATTCTTGCCCTCAAACATGCGCCAGCCAGCTGGCTGTAGTGCGCACGGTGCCAGCAGACCCCGGAAGTGTGGCGATTCATCGCGCATGCGCAAACCGGCGCCTGACCTTCCGGGTTGGCATTTCACGCATGCGCGATGGATCGCTGCATTTCCTGGGTTGCCGGCACTGCGCGCACGACGGCCAGCTGGCCGGTGTGTGTTTGAGGGCAAGAACGTGACAGGAGCCGGTGAGGCTGCGCATTCGGTACGGGACGGTTTCACGTGCCACTTCCGGCACACGGGCCAGCATGCAAGAACGCAAAAGGTTCGCCAACGTTGATCTAGAACCTCAAACCCAGGGGAAAAGAAATTGGTTTCATTCACATTTAAATGCAGGCTAATCTCATTTCACACTTTCAAGCCAATCACAGGTGAAGCCAAGCTGATTTTCCGAAACGCAGATCTCCAAATTTTGCAGCATCACTTGCTAATTGAAACAGCGTGCATTTGGGGGGAGAGAGGGGAAGAAAAGGAGCTGCGAAAAGACAAACACCCGCGAAAGCGATGATTAACATATTTCTGTATAAAAATCAGTGCGAAGGATGTCTGGTCGGCGAGGCAACCTGGCGTTGCTATCACATCGGCAAACTGGAAAATGTTATAAAAAGGCACGCCGAGTTCAAACAAATCTCAGATTAGATTTGTATTTAGATTTGTTGTATTTGCAACAGATTAGATCCCACAGTTCGGTGTTCCGTTTTTAAAAAAAAACTGCGGACATACGTTGGAGACACAGTTAAGCGTGAAGGCCTCAGAAGTGTCAGGTTGTGAGGGGTGTGTGTGTTGTGACCCAGGCCCAAGTAGGTAGTAATAAACTTAGTCCGTGGAAAAACAAACTTTATTCGAATAGCTGGGAATTACTTCATGCCCAGCGTTGTTCAACTCAAAGTAAAACAAATGCCTCCCAACACAAATTCCTCCGTTATCTCACAAACCTCAGTCCAATTAGGCAAACTGCCAAAGGCCCTTCCTGGCAAATGTCCAGAAACCACAAAAGCAAAGACGTATATGAAGCAGAAGACGAAGCAGAAGACGCAGCTACAACGTAAGAGCACAAACGTGCCTACCGTTCCTGTCCTATTGTTTCCTTTCATTATATCCAATTAATATAGTTATTACATACTGACGCTCGGAAGTCAGTATGTTATAGTTATTACATATATTACATACTGACGCTCGGAGATGGGCGGGATATAAATGCAAATATATATGCTTATATATTATATAGTTATTTGTCACTGTTGTGACAAATAAAAATAATTAAAACAACAACAACAACGTTGTTTTCCGGCAAAGCTCAAATGCCGTTGCTGGTCTTTTAAGCCTTATGGGAGGGGCCAATCATCTCCTGGCCTTACTCCCGAGTCGTCCTCTTTGCTTGAGCTGCTCTTGCCTTCTGGCAGTTCTTTTCATGCGTGCATTAGGAACAGGCTCCTCTTGTTCCTCTGCCTCACTACTGTCAGTTTCTGGAGGCTCTGGAGTCTGCACCTCACTTCCCGATGGCCCTGGCCTCACCTCAGCCTCATTGCTGTCTGACTCCGTTGCCAGCTCTGTAGGCTGCTGATGGACCACAACGGGGGGGGGGGGTCGGGTCCAAGCAGGCTAGAACAGTATTGACGAACCTTTTCGGCACCAAATGCCGAAACAGGAGTGCGCAGACGGATGTGTGCCGGAAACGGGGAGAGCAGCCGCCCAGCACGCATGTGTGCCATTTTGCAACCTTTCTTGCTCCAGTTGATAAGTAAATCACTTCAGTTGTTAAGTTAATAACACGGTTGTTAAGTGGATCTGGCTTTCCCATGGACTTTCCTTGTCAGAGGGTCCTAAAAGGGGATCACGTGACCACAAGGAATGCTGCGATGGTCAGTGTGAAAAACGTCAAAAGTCACTTTTTCCAGTGCTGTTGTAACATCAGTCACTAAAGGAACTGTTGTAAGTTGAGGACTAGCTGTACTACTTAGCCTTTGTATTACCCGTGTTTCCCTGAAAATAAGACCCTGTCATATTTTCTGGAACCCTCCAATAAGGCGCTTGGCCTTATTGCTGTGTGCTCAAAAGCCCGATTGGGCTTATTATCAGGGGATGTCTTATTTTGGGGGAAACAGGGTATCTATCTATCTATCTATCTATCTATCTATCTATCTATCTATCTATCTATTTATATCTACCTATCTATCTCTTTCTATCTATCTATCTATCTATCTACATCTATCTACATCTATCTATCTACCTCTCTCTCTCTCTCTCTCTACATCTCTCTATCTCTATCTATCTACCTCTATCTATCTATCTATCTATCTATCTATCTATCTATCTATCTATCTATCTATCTATCTATCTATCTATCTACCTATCTTTATCTCTCTCTCTCTCTCTCTCTCTCTCTCTATTTATCTATCTATCTATTTATATCTATCTATCTATCTATCTATCTATCTATCTATCTATCTATCTATCTATCTATCTATCTATCTACCTATCTCTATCTATCTATCTATCTATCTACATCTATCTACATCTATCTATCTACCTCTCTCTCTCTCTCTCTCTCCATCTATCTATCTCTATCTATCTACCTCTATCTACCTCTATCTATCTATCTATCTATCTATCTATCTATCTATCTATCTATCTATCTATCTATCTATCTATCTATCATCTATCGTGTTTCCCCGAAAATAAGACCCCGCCTTATATTTTTTGGAACCCTGAAATAAGCGCTTGGCCTTATTGCCATGCGCTCCAAAGCCCGATTGGGCTTATTATCAGGGGAGGTCTTATTTTGGGGGAAATAAGATACCATAAAAGAAAGGGAAGACACAATGATTTCCTAAAATTTAGAAGAATTAATCAGTGGGACAACTTGCCTCTAGAAGTTGTGGGTGTTCCATCCCTGGAGGCTTTGGCTGGAACATAGAGGGCAGTGATGGCTAACCTTTTTGCCATTGCGTGCCAAAAGTGGGGGAAGCGTGGGGGGGGGAATGTCACACACGTATGTGCCCACACCCATAATTCAATGCACCCCGCCCCTCCGTGCATGCACACATGATTCTCCTCGTGCTCCCACCGCTTTTGGCATGCGATTCCCCGGTGGGCCTGGTAGGCCCGTTTTTTCCCTCCCCCCCCCACAGGCTCCAGAGACTTTCTTGGAGCCTGGGGAGGGCGAAAACGGCCTTCCCCACCCGTATGGAGGCTCTCCGGAGGCCGGAAACAGCCCGTTTGCCAATTTCCGGTGGACCGGAAGGCCCGATAATCAGCTGGCTGGTGCACACATGCACGCCAGAGCTGAGCTAAGGCAACGCTCGTGTGCCCACCGATATGGCACAGGTGGCACACGTCCCATAGGTTCGCCATCACAGGTAAAGGGTCTCCTGCTTGAGCAGGGGGGCTGGACTAGAAGACCTCCGAGGTCCCTGCCCACTCAGTCCTGTATTCTGGTTGTAGATGACTAAAGCTCACGTCATTGTTTAAAAAGCATCATTGTTTGTTGTTCACCAGAGATCTGCTCATTTCTAGTATAGGTTTACTATTCAATTGTGGACGGAATAGCTTTCTTCCTTTCTAAATTCCCTTTTTTTGCAGGAATTTTTGTATGAGATAAAGCACGGCGATTTGGCCAAAAAGACCTTGGAGGTGACAGTCTGGGACTATGACATTGGCAAATCCAACGATTTTATTGGTAAATCTGGGTATTGGATGGGAGGATTGGAACTCTGGGTTCTCAGGGGTTAGTTTGCAGTGGATCACATTAATTCTCATTGACTCTAATTCTATCGTCAACACACATTCTCAGCCATGTTTCAAACCCCTTCTTAAATCCACCCAATATCAATTATGATTCAGTTAGGCCAGACTTTCATAATCTTGGCAACTTTAAGGTTGGTGGACTTCAACTCCCAGAATTCCCCAGACAGTTTGCTTTAAGATGGGTAGACTTAAACTCCCAGAATTCCCCAGCCAGCATGCTTTAAGATGGATGGACTTCCACTCCCAGAATTCCCCAGCCAGCATGCTTTAAGATGCATGCCGGTGGATGCCGGCACCCCGGTACAGTCAGCTGCAACTGCGGCTGACTGTTGGGGGCGAGTCATTGGCCCCAACAGAAAGGGTGCGCAACTTGGGCATTCTCCTGGATGGACGGCTGTCGTTTGAAGATCATTTGGCGGCCGTCTCCAGGAGAGCTCTTTACCAGGTCCGCCTGGTTCGCCAGTTGCGCCACTTCCTTGACCGGGATGCCTTATGCATGGTCACTCACGCTCTTGTCACTTCTCGTCTGGATTATTGCAATGCTCTCTACATGGGGCTACCCCTGAAGTGCATTTGGAGGCTTCAGTTAGTCCAGAATGCAGCTGCGCGGGTGATTGAGGGAGCCACACGTTGTTCCCGGGTAACACCGCTCCTGCGTAGTCTGCACTGGCTACCTGTGGTCTTTCGGGTGCGCTTCAAGGTTTTGGTTACCACCTTTAAAGCGCTCCATGGCTTAGGGCCCGGGTACTTACGGGACCGCCTGCTGTTACCTTATACCTCCCACCGACCCGTACGCTCACACAGAGAGGGTCTTCTCAGGTGCCGTCCGCCAAGCAATGTCGGTTGGCGGCCTTCTCTGTTGGAGCACCTACCCTCTGGAGCGAACTTCCCCCTGGATTGCGTCAACTACCGGACCTTCGGACCTTTCGCCGTGAATTGAAAATGTATTTGTTTATTCAAGCGGGACTGGCTTAATTTTAATATTCTAAATTTTTAAATTTTTTAAATTTTAATAATTTTAACTGGTGTATTTTATTTATGGGTCAAATTTGACGGTTTTAATTTTCGGCCATTTATAGAATACGTTTTTTAACTATGATTTTAATCTGTAAATTGTTCTGTTTTAATCTGGCTGTACACCGCCCTGAGTCCTTCGGGAAAAGGGCGGTATAAAAATCTAAATAAGAAATAAATAAGAAATAAATAAGATGGATGGACTTCCACTCCCAGAATTCCCCAGCCAGTATGCTTTAAGATGAGTGGACTTCCACTCCCAGAATCCCCCAGCCAGAATGCTTTAAGAGGGGTGGACTTCCACTCCCAGAATTTCCCAGCCTGCATACTTTAAGAGGGGTGGACTTCCACTCCCAGAATTCCCCAGCCAGCATACTTTAAGAGGGGTGGACTTCCACTCCCAGAATCCCCCAGCCAGCATACTTTAAGAGGGGTGGACTTCCACTCCCAGAATCCCCCAGCCAGCCTGCTTTAAGATGGGTGGGCTTCCACTCCCAGAATTCCCCAGCCAGCATGCTTTAAGATGAGTGGACTTCCACTCCCAGAATCCCCCAGCCAGAATGCTTTAAGAGGGGTGGACTTCCACTCCCAGAATCCCCCAGCCAGCCTGCTTTAAGATGGGTGGACTTCCACTCCCAGAATCCCCCAGCCAGCATACTTTAAGAGGGGTGGACTTCCACTCCCAGAATCCCCCAGCCAGCCTGCTTTAAGATGGGTGACTTCCACTCCCAGAATTCCCCAACCAGCCTGCTTTAAGAGGGGTGACTTCCGCTCCCAGAATCCCCCAGCCAGCCTGCTTTAAGATGGATGGACTTCCACTCCCAGAATCCCCCAGCCAGCCTGCTTTAAGAGGGATGGGTTTCCATTCCCAGAATTCCCCAGCCAGCATGCTTTAAGATACATGTGATCCTATGAGATTGTGGAACTCTCATCTTATTTACTTGTTTATATCCTACCTTTAATATTTTTAAAAGTAACTGAAGGCAACAAAACATATCCAGTAAACCTTCCCTCCTCTTATTTTCCCACAACAACCCTGTGAGGTGGGTTAGGCTGAGAGAAAGAGGGACAGGCTCAAGGTCCAGCCGACCCTTCATGCCTAAATCAGGACTAGAACTCACCGTCTCCTGGTTATGGGCTCCAAGTCATCCAACTGACATTTATAGCTAAAGCAGGACTAGAATTTAGTGTCTCCTAATGATTGGCCCATAGTCACCCTGCTGGTTTTCATGCCTAAAACGGGACTAGAACTCACCGTCTCCTGGTGATTCGCCCAGTCTTCCAACTGGCTTTCATGCCTAAGGCAGGACTAGAACTCACCGTCTCCTGGTTATGGGCCCAAAATCACACAGCCGACTTTCATACCTAAGGCAGGACTAGAACTCACCATCTCCTGGTGATTGACCCAAAGTCACCCAGCTGGCTTTCATGCCTAAGGTGAGACTAGAACTCACTGTCTCCTGGTTTCTAGCCTGGTGCCTTAACCACTAGACCAAACTGTTGTGACTCATCCTCCCTCCTCTCCTCAGCCGGGCCCCTCCCGTCTCCAACCGGCCTTTTATCAGACTCCGAGTCTGATAATGAAGATGAACGGCCTGTCATGCCTCCAGCCCCCAGCCCTGGCCCCATGCCCAGAGAGGATTCCAGGAGTGAAAGGACAAGCCCAATAAACCTCACTCATACAGTGTGTGTTCCTTTGGCTCAGCCTTCAGAGCAGGAAGCCAGCCAGGTACTGGAATTACTCAGGCCTACTCCCTCTGACCCCTCCCTTTCCCAGACGCTGACAGCAGATCCAGCTGAAAACAATTCAGGGTGGGAGGACCCTCGCTTCCGGAGATCTGAGAGGCGACGCCAGCAGAACGAAGGGTGGGGCAGGCCTGGATAAATGCTGAGTCATGGAGCCACACCCCATAGCCTATATAAAGGACCTGCTTTTGGCATTCCAACCTTGAATCGAGCAAAGTCTTATCTAGTTTGCTGATACCGGACCCTATTGCTGAAGTCACAACTTGGACTCCTGCCTGCCCTGATAAACCTCAAAGGAACTTGGCAAGCTGCAAAGGCTTTGTTGCCAAGTTTGTTACGGACTTCCTTGACTCGTTCGTCGGAGTGGGAGTGGGACACGACACAAACTGACTTTCATTGATTATCCTGGTTACTTGTTTTCTTCTGTTCTGTCCCTGTTCTGTCAATCCAGGTGGCGTGGTTCTGGGGATCAACGCTAAAGGAGAACGCCTGAAGCACTGGTTTGACTGCTTAAAAAACAAGGATAAGAAAATCGAACGATGGCACACGCTTACCAATGAATTACCAGGAGCTCTCCTTAGTGACTGACTGTCAGGCCTTGAACCTGGGACCGCCAAACGTCAAGAGGGACCGCAGGCTGTGGATTGTGGGTTTATTGACCGCACACGATTCATTCAGGGCCTCCCGGGGTGGAGGGGAGAAATGGGCTGGGCAAGGGGCATGGCTCATTTTCCGGTGACTCCAATCTGAAGCGGTTTGGTTTCTTGGGCGTTTGGTAAATCCGTGGTAGAGGTTTTTTTGTTTTTTGTTTTGTTTTTTTCTGGGATGCCTTGAACCCTTTGTGTGTATGTGTTGACAGAATGTGTGCGTTTGGGGAAAAGTTACCCTGCATGTATTAGCGATTTATATGAATATTCTGAATTTCCAGCTTGAAAAGTCAGCCTCTCAATAACGTTTCGGCAAGTTTTACTAAGTCTCTTCAAACTGCGATGTACAAATGTTGCAACTTTTAAGACCTGTGGACTTCAACTCCCAGAATTCCCGCCTGACTGGGGAATTCTGGGACTTGAAGTCCACAGGTCTTAAAAGTTGCTAATGTTGGATACTCCTACTCTAATAGAAAACACTTTGGCTTCCATTTTTGGCGGTTGGATAATTTGGGGCAGGGTCTTTTCCTGCGTTTAATGTTGACGGTGATTTTAGTTCTTGGTTTGTGTGCCTGCTGAGTGTATGTGCGCACGTATACATGTGTGTCTGGTTGTGTAATGAAAGTGTGCTGTACATTTGGCATCCCTAGTGTTTTAGCTGCCCTTCCTGACAATCTGTACAAAACCACAAAGGGCTGTGTAACTAATTACTCATTGTATACCCCCGAATAGCGTTTTTTGTGTTTCTTCGGCTTTACTTCTAATTTACAAAAAACAAAGGAGTCAAATCTACTTACCTTCCTTACCGGTTGGGAAGTGCATGCGCCGTGCCCACATGCGCAGAAGGTAACAAACACATTACTTTCTGGTTAAAACCAGGAAGTAATGAAACCCGTGTGGGTGGGCGGAGCTTTGCTCCGCCATCGCTACCGGATCGCCGAGCCACTGGCCACGATCGCTACCGGATCACGCGATCCGGTTCGATCCGAGAGCATTTCACCCCTAAAAAAACAATGCAAAATTCTAAAAGAGCAGCTCAAAATTTCTCATTTGTTCACAAATACGGCAGTTCTCGGCTTACAACCACAACGGAGCCCAAAAATTTGGTTGCTAAACGAGACAGTTAAGTGAGATTCGGCCCATTTTGCAGTCTTCCTTGCCAAAAGCTGTTAAGTGAATCAGTGCCGTAGGTAAGTTAGTAACTCGGTTGTTAAGTGAATCCATTGACTTTGCTTGGCAGAAGGTCGCAGGACCCCAGGATACTGCAGCCGTCATAAATATGAGTCACTTGCCAAACATTTGAATTTTGGTCATGCGCCCATGGGGATGTTACAGTGGTCATTATGTGTGAAAAATGGTCAACAGTCACTTTTTTCAGTGTTGTAACTTTGAACAGTCACTAAACAAACTGTTGTAAGTTACTTCCTGTAAATACTACCTGTATTATACCCAGTTAGGAGCATCTATTCATGGGTCAAAGAAAGCAACATGGCAACTCCAACAGCATACAGTAGTGGCCAGAATTGTGGAAACCTTTTGGGAAAAGTATATTTTCTAAAACTAGCTAATGACACCACTTTTTTTGGGGAGTAGTATCATAAAATTTTATATCAACGGAAAGTGAATTTAATCAAGAATGTAATGCAATAAGGATTTGCTATTAGAATAGCAGCTACAGTATATAGAAGAAAAGTGAAACACATAAAAAAAAAGAGATATACAAAGATGATCACCATAGAAGAAAAAATGAGATATACAAAAATCTTTACCCTGTCAGTGAATACTTCGTTGGGTAACCTTTAGTATGAATGACGGCCTTACAATGTCTTCCCATGGAGTGAACCAAGTCTTTGAGTTCTGCAGCTGTTCTAATGTGAAACCAAGATTGTAGGATGGCTTCTATTAACTGGGTTTTATTGCTGAGTCGCTTCTGACTAACAAGTTTCTTTAGTCGGCTCCCTAGATTTTCCATTGGGTGAAAGTCTGGGCTATTCCCAGGCCATTCCAGCAGTGGAATAGGATTATCTTGAAACGCCAAAAGAAGTGGTGTTATTAGCCATCAAACCTCAAAAATACACTTTTAGAATAGAATAGAATAGAATAGAATAGAATAGAATAGAATAGAATAGAATAGAATAGAATAGAATAGAATAGAATAGAATAGAATAGAATTTTATTGGCCAAGTGTGATTGGACACACAAGGAATTTGTCTTGGTGCATATGCTCTCAGTGTACATAAAAGAAAAGATACGTTCATCAAGGTACAACATTTACAACACAATTGATGATCAATATATCAATATAAATCATAAGGATTGCCAGCAACAAAGTTACAGTCATACAGTCATAAGTGGAAAGAGATTGGTGATGGGAACGATGAGAAGATTAATAGTAGTGCAGATTCAGTAAATAGTCTGACAGTGTTGATGGAATTAATTGTTTAGCAGAGTGATGGCCTTCGGGAAAAAACTGTTCTTGTGTCTAGTTGTTCTGGTGTGCAGTGCTCTATAGCGTCGTTTTGAGGGTAGGAGTTGAAACAGTTTATGCCAAAAGGTTTCCACAATTTTGGCCACGGCTGTAATTAAAGGGCCTCCCTTTAAGGATTATCTTCATTTGGCTGATCTACTCCAGGGGTGGGTCCTACTTACCTTTACTACCAGTTCGCAATGGGGCCGCAGATGTGCGCTTTGCTTGCGCACTTCTTCGCATGCGCAGAAGCTTCCTGATGATGTCCGGGTCAGTGGGCGGAGCCTTCCCCCGGTTTTACTACTGGTTCATGCGAACCGGTCCGAACTGGGGGCAACCCACCACTGATCCATTCCAAAGGGAAATCTGGGAACCATTTCTGTTTCCACTTTAACAGCTCTAAGTTGTATGGACTTCAATTCCCACAATTCCCAAGCCCGCATGGCTAGTTGGGGAATTCTAGAAGTTGAACACCATGCATTTAAAGCATACTACCTAGGGAATTTGGGGAGTTAGGATAGGATAGGATAGGATAGGATAGGATAGAATAGAATAGAATAGAATAGAATAGAATAACAGAGTTGGAAGGGACCTTGGAGGTCTTCTAGTCCAACCCCCTGCTTAGGCAAGAAACCCTATAACAGTTCAGACAAACGGGTGTCCAATCTCTTCTTAAAAACCTCCAGTGTTGGAGCATTCACAACTTCTGGAGGCAAGTGGCTCCACTGATTAATTGTTCTTATCAGTGCTGGGCTGCTGCCGATTCAGGCAAACCGGTAGTAGTGACCTGCGGGTGGGCCTGCACCCCCTCCGGTGCTATGCCATCCTATTAGCTCCATTTTTTAAGCTGCGCGTATCCATCCATCTTAATCCAAAGATGCTTTTCCGAAAGGCAACTGGACTTCCTTGGGTTTTTTTTTCCTTGAAAACATTTCGCTTCTCTTCCCAAAAAACTTCTTAAGAACTGAAGAAGCTCCTTGGATGAGAAGTGAAATGTCTTCAAGGTCAGACAACGAAAGTCCAGTTGCCTTTTGGATTGGATTGAAGCCCCTTTCTGGGCAACCAGGACCTGGATGATTGCAAATCTCCATAAACATTCACCATCTTAAAACATGGCTGGCTGGGGAATTCTGGGAGTGGAAGTCCACCCATCTTCACTCCTGCTCATTCTTTTGTGGCTGTCCCCGGCTTTGGCAGCATCTAATGGCTGCCTTTCCACATTGCTGGGTCAAAGGCTGGGTGCCGGTGCTGCAGGGAATTCGCAACTTCCCTGTTCGCTCCGGCCAGTGCCTTCCTTCTTCACTATCCCTCCAAGACAGCTATGGCCCGTCAAGGGCCCCCAAAACAGTTGGAATTTTGGCGCTCCCCTCGGAGCACCCGAGGTTCGCGTCATCTCGCCACGACGCTGGACACGCCCAAGTCCACCCATCTTAAAGCTGACTAAGTAGAGAAAACACAAGTTTGAAGAAACACAATCTCTGAATCCTATTTCAACGCTTGAGAGCAAAAGGCAAATTCCTGTTTCCCATTCTGAATTTTTACCGACGTAGAATCGACATCTTAAAACTTTGCACAGGAGCAAAGCACGCCCGTTATTTCCGCTTGGAAGTGGGAACCGATCCATCTCGATCTGGCAGGGCGATGCCTCCTTCTTCACGTCCCTCGTTTGCACGTTGTGTAAAATCTCCTCTCCTCCGGCTGGTTTTTACTCCCCCTGTGATCTGTAGTGGACACCTTCATTTTGTACGAAACCCTTTTGTTTCTCCTCCCCAAAATTCTGTATAAACCGACCTATACATAGATATATCCTTATACAGCATATAAATATATAAATAACAGGCCTATTTAAAGGAAATACCTTATTATTGCATGCAAGAGTGGGTGGTTGTCATGCAAGAGACTTGTTAAATGTTTGATACCAAATGTTTTGCTACAACGTGGTCACTGCTGAAGACGGCCCTGACTACAACTTCAGACATAAATTTTGTATTCCACTATTGTTTTACGTGTCTTCATTTATTTATTGTTTGTCAAGTTGGTTAAAGCTTAAAAATCTAAAATCTCTTCTTTTTTTTTTTTTAAATAATTTTGCAGATTGGGGGTCCCAATGTGGCATCCTCAAGTGATAATGTATAGCTTGTCCTCGACTTATGACCACAGTGTCAGTGAGACAGACGTTAAGTGAGTCACGCCTGACTTTGCAACTTTTTTTTGGGCAGCAATTATTAGCAGGTACTCCAGGACAGGTAGTCCTCGACGTACAACCACAACGGAGACAAAATTTCTGTTGCTAAGCGAGAGAGCCGTTAAGTGTTGAGTTTCGCCCCATTTTACGACCTTTCTTGCTGAAGTCGTTAAATGGATCGCTGCCGTTAAGTTAGTAACATGGTTGTTAAGTGAATCCGGCTCCCCCCCCCATTGACTGGGCTTGTCGGAAAGTCACAAAAAGGGATCACATGACCCGCGGGACATGGCGACCGACTGACCGACAGGCGTCTGAATTTGATCACGTGAATTGCTGAAGTTGTTAAGTGAATCCTACAGATCTTAAGTGAATCAGGCTTCCCTCATTGGACTTTGCTTGTCAGCCTTGTGCAGGTTGGGAACCATGCAAATGGAAATCAGGTGACATTGCAACCTTCGTAAATACCTGCCAGTTTCCAACTGTCCAAATTTGGATCACGTGACTGCCAGTGCGGCACAGTCATAAGTGCGAGGACCAGCCACGTCACTCTTTTTAGTGCTGTACATTCAAACAGTTGTTAAAGGAACGGTTGTGTGGGAAGGTACCATTCCCTCCTAGGAAAATGAAATATTTTGAGGAATATTAAAAAATAGGCAGAATGTTATATTTCCCTAAATGAGAAATGGAGAAACGTGTGATTTCGAAGACAGAAAGCAGGCTCAGTCTACCACCCACCCCCAAGCAGATATTTTGTGTCCATTAAGAAAGACTGGGCCAGCCTATCTACAAAACAAAAGACCTTCAGCAGCCCCAGGATGATGGGATAAAGAAGAACAGGGCACGATTCTTCAGGACACAAAGGTTTAACCTACTACCATTTAGCAGAAGGCACAGAGCTCACTACATTTGCAAAATCTTTTTTTTTTTTTAAATTTTTGACAAACATACATAAAAACATCTTCAGTACAAATGTGTGTACAAACCAATGATGTGTTGGTTGGTTACAAATCTTTTGTGCAATTTTACCATCTCTATAACATATTTATCAAATTTTACATTTTCCCAATCTAATATATATCCCAGTATTTTGGTCAATTAATCATCTATTTAACTATAGGTATTTCTTCCCTCATTTCACGTAAAATATCCTAGATTTATATCAGTTATTACATTTGCACAATCTAAAGGTATTTTCAGTTACCGCATCACCCTCAGAAACTTCCAACCAAACGTAGCTCAGACAAACACCTAAGATTTGTACTTTGCCTATAGAGCCAGCTATGACCCCTACATGACCCCATGGGAGTCTGGCAACAGCCAATAGAATACATCTTCTTGCACAGGAACAGGAAGCTCAAGTGCAAAGCCCAAGATAAGGTATAAAACTCTTCAACTCTCAACTCCATGCCTAGGGACACAAACCCATGTGGTTCTGCTTCGTCATTAAACCATCTTTTCCAATCAACCTCCAATTTGTCCCCAGTCTTCCAGATTGGAACTGAACCAGGTGGATACTTCTTCCAACAGTTGTAAGCAGTGGTGAAATCCAATTTTTTCCCACTACCGGTTCTATGGGCGTGGCTTGGTGAGCGTGGCTTGGGCATGGCAGGGAAAGAATACTGCAAAATCTCCATTCCCACCCAACTCCCGGGGAAGGATACTGCAAAATCCTCATTCCCACCACCACTCCTGGGGGAAGGATATTGCAAAAACTCCATTCCCACCCCACTCTGGGGCCAGTCAGAAGTGGTATTTGCCGGTTCTCCGAACTACTCAAAATTTCCGCTACCGGTTCTCCAGAACCTGTCAGAACCTGCTGGATTTCACCCCTGGTTGTACGCCAAGGGCTACCTATATAATACGCTGTATCAATGGTGGGATTCAACCGGTTTAACAACCGGTTTGCTGAGCATGTCTGAGTCTGAAGTCAGCTCTAAAAAGTACCTTCTACTGCAGCCCCAGTGAGTAAAACAGCGGAGGCATGCAATCTGCTCTCCCACGCCTATCAGCTGAGCTTCAGACAAAGGAAATATAGGTTGATATAGCACAAGGGTTGGCAGGCGGATCGCCGGAATGAACCAGTTTGCTCTCAGCTGGTCGTCGGAGCTACCGGTTTGGCCAAATCGGTCCGAACCGGCTGAATCCCATCCCTGTGCTGTATATGCAAATACTGTACCTTCTTCATCGTTCCCCTAAAGGTTGAAGGATGTGAACCTGATTCGATAATTCTGAGTGGCGATTTTAGAAATGTTTAGAAGCACGAGAAGTCACCCGCGCGAGCACAAAAGGGTGAGGCATCGAACCCACCACACTCCCGCCCTCTTGCAGATTTTGGCACACCGCCGCACAGGTGCTGCGCGCGCTCCTTTTAATCCCCTTTGCATTCCATGAATAATTCTTGGGGAGCCGAACCGAAGGTGTAAGCAGCTAATTTGGAACACTGGAAACGTACTTTATCTACACCTGCAGATTGGCGGAATGAGAAGCCTTCAGCACTTTTCCCCGGTTTGCTGTAACCTAGTTTTCAATTTTTTTTTTTAATTTTCAGTCAAGAAGTTTCTAAGGTCCTTGGTGCTCTCTGAGCTTGCTTGTTTTCTTGCAGACGTTTCATGACCCAACTAGGTAACATCATCAGTGCTTGAAGGGAGTGGGTTTTGGAAAGTGGGGGAGAAGGAAGAGGACGACTGTGCGAGTCCTTTGCTGCTCTCTGAGTTTGGTAGTTTGCAGACAATTCATGACCCAACTAGAAGGGGTGAAATGCTCCCGGTTTGGACTGGTTCAGCTGATCCAGTAGTGATGGCAGTGAATGGTTCGGAGAACCGGTAGCAAAAATCCCTGCCTCCCCCCATGCCCAGCTGAGCCACGTGATCGTCAGAGCCCCTTTTAAAAAACTTTTAAAAGCATTTTTTAACACCCTCTTCGGCTGAAGAGATTGTAAAAAAATGCTTTTAAAGGGTTAAAACAAGGCTCTGACAATCCCCTGGTGAGGTGCCTGATCGTCAGAGGCTTTTTTTTTAACTTTTAAAAGCATTTTTTAAAAGGTAAAAAAACGGAAGCCTGCTAGGCAAAAAATGGGGGGTGTAGGCAAAAAATGAGGGGTGGGGGTTCATTAGAGAGAGAGAGAGAGAAAGAAAGAAAGAAAAGAAAGAAAGAAGAAAGAAAGAAAGAAGAGACGGGAAGGGAAGGGAAGAGAAGAGAAGGGAAGGGAAGGAAAGGAAAGGAAAGGAGGAGAGGAGAAGAGAAGAGAAGAGAAGAGGAGAAGAGAAGAGAAGAGAAGAGAAAAAAGAAAAGAAAAGAAAAGGAGGGAGAGAGGGAGGAGGAAAAAAGAGAGGAAGGAAAGACTACAAACCTGGCACTAGATGCAGCTTCAGAGGATAATCCAGGGTTGGAAGTGACCTGGAGGTCATCTAGTCCAACCCTGCTCCAGCAGGACATTGTTAGTGAGATTCTGTCTTTTGATCCCACAGTCACATGGTTACATAGCCACGCCCACCCAGTCACATGACCATGCCCATCAAGTCACGCCCATCAAGCCACGCCCACAGAACCGCTAGGAAAGACATTTAGATTTCACCACTGCCCAACTAGGTAACATCATCAGTGCTAGAAGGGAGTGGGGCTTGCAGGGAGGAGGAGAGGAGGAAGGCTGCGGGGTCCTTGGTGGCTAATCTTTCTCTCTTTGTGTGCCATTGGTGGGTGTGGCCCATGTGGCCTCCTGCACTACGGCGGGGTGTGTGTGTGGCGTTTTCACCCCCCCCCAGGCTCTGGAGGCTTTCCTTGAGCCTCCGGAAAGGCGAAAAGGGCCTCCCCCAGGCTCCGGAGGCCAGAAATGAGTCTATTTCTGGACTTCAGGAACTTCTGGGAGGCCCATTTTTTGCCTCCCCCCGGCTCCCGCATGGGCCCTGCACTTACCTGGCATCCAAAACAGGCTGTATACTCCCAGGAGTCTCCTGGGAGCCTCCTGGGCCCAAAAACAGGCTGTGGGGGGATGCGCTGCACCCCCCGCACTCCCCCCATGCACGTCTCCCACATGCTCCCCACCACCTGCGCATCCCGAATATCAGCTGGCCAGCGCGATGCATGCATTCACAGAGAAGCTGAGCTGGCCAATAGCTCACATGCCTGCAGAGAAAGCTCTGCGTACCAGCTGTGACACGCATGCTGTTCTGTCCCCCCACCTCACCTAGGACGAGCAAACGACGTCTACCAGTAATTTATTTTTACAAGCCGGCCTGGATTCCTTTATCAGATAAAAGTTTTGGCTGCTACTCTCCAAATGCCTGCCAAGTTTCTTATCACCTCTAGAAACAGGAGTCCGCGTATCTGTAGTCCGTTGCTGGGGCAACCAAGAGTTCAAAGAGTAGTCAAAAGTCATTTACAAAGTCCAAGCCTTAATTCTGAAAAATATCCCATCCGAAACTCACGATATGTAGTTTTTGTCCGTCACAGAGCCTGCAGAGCAACCCCACCTACTTTTATCCCCTGTGGGGCGTGGCTCAGTGACTCAGTAATCTCTGGCCCTTCCACACCTCTTCCTTTGCTGTGCACGCCTCTCCCTCCGACGCTGCCTGGGATCAATCCAAGATTGATCTTCATCACTCCCTATTAGTGAGTGCTCCGACATGCCTTCCTCCTGGCCTTCAGCTGGAACCTGAGGCGCTGCCAGAAAGGAGGGTCCTGGAGAGGGAGGCCTTGCCAGCTCCTCCCCATCACTTTCAGAGTCATCTTCTTCCATGAGGATAGGCTCGGGAGCTGGAGTCACAACACGTGCCATAGGTTCGCCATCAGGGACTTAGTTGGTTTTTTTGCAGATGTTTTATGACCCAACTAGGTAACACTATCAGTTTTAGAAGAGAGTAGGGATTGCAGAGAGGAAGAGGAAGGGGGAAGAGAAGGAAGGCTGCAAGGTCCTTGGTGCTCTAGGAGCCTGGTTGTTTTCTCGTAGACGTTTCGTGACCCAATTAGGTAACATCATCAGTGCTGGAAGGAAGTGGGTGTCAGGCTGCCTCTGATTATATCTAGGAAAGAATACACCTTGACTTCATTTGCAAATAAAGAAAAGTACTTTTACTAGATACATCTGGACTGCAGCAGTATAAAGTTGGATCTGAGACAAAATATGGCTAACATTCCACATCCCTTCGTTAGTCCCTCCTCTCCTCAAGAGGTCAGCAGGTCTGGTCCAATGCCGTGATAATCTTCTTCCGCAGGTCTCTGGCTGTAAATCATCTCAGGAATGCAATGTCCATTGAAAGTCCGCGCTCTAACATTCCTGTTGAATTCAAAACATCAATCTCCCCTCCCCTTTCTGTTATGTCAGACGACACTGTTAAAGGGCCCTCTTCCCTTACCCTGAATAGGGCAGTAATACATCTTACATCCTTAAACTATTTTACATTACACAACGAACCCATTACAATCTAACTACTGAATATAAATTGTACAAAAATATGTGAGGATTGCAGTGGGATTGCAGTGGGATTTGTAGAGATGCGGAAGACAACAGTGGGGTCCTTGGTGCTCTCTGAGGAGGGTTTAGGGTTCATGGTTTAGGGCCTGGGTACTTACGGGACCGCCTGCTGTTACCTCATGACTCCCACCGACCCGTACGCTCACACAGAGAGGGACTTCTCAGGGTGCCGTCCGCCAAGCAATGTCGGCTGGCGGCCCCCAGGGGAAGATCTTTCTCTGTGGGGGCTACCCTCTGGAACAACTTGCCACCAGAAGCTGTGAATGCTCCAACACTGGAGGTTTTTTACGAAGAGACTGGACAACCATTTGTCTGAAGTGATGTAGGGTTTCCTGCCTGACCAGGGGGTTGGACTAGAAGACCTCAAGGTCCCTTCCAACTCTGTTATTCTATTCTATTTTCATTATTCTATTCTAAATAAAAATAATAATGTAAATGTTTTAAACCAGTGAATAAAAATAATAATGTAAATGTTTTAAACCAGTGAATAAAAATAATAATGTAAATGTTTTAAATCAGTGAATAAAAATAATAATGTAAATGTTTTAAATCAGTGAATAAAAATAATAATGTAAATGTTTTAAACCAGTGAATAAAAATAATAAAGAAAATGCCCAGTAGAGTTGTTTGGACAATGAAGAACTAGATAAATGGGAAATAAATAGGAATAAAAATAATAAAAATAATAATAATAATAAAAATAAGACACTAAACTAAAATAAGAAACTAAGCTAAAATAATAAATTAAACTAAACTAAAATAAGAAACTAAGCTAAAATAATAAAGAAAATGCCCAGTAGAGTTGTTTGGACAATGAAGAACTAGATAAATGTTTTAAACCAGTGAATAAAAATAAAAATAACGTGAATGTTTTAAACCAGTGAATAAACTAAACTAAATAAAAATAATAATGTAAATGTTTTAAATCAGTGAATAAACTAAACTAAAATAAGAAACTAAGCTAAAATAATAAAGAAAATGCCCAGTAGAGTTGTTTGGACAATGAAGAACTAGATAAATGTTTTAAACCAGTGAATAAAAATAAAAGAATACAGAGAGAATCCTTCGTTGAGCAGAGTTGCTTAGAAGAGGGGCTGCTCTATAAATGCTTTAAAAGAAATAATAATAAAATAATAAAAAGATGGAAGACCTCTGACTGCCAAGCAGAATTGTTCTGAAGATGGGCTCCTAGATAAATGTTTTAAATAAATAGGAATAAAATAATAAAGAAAATGCCCAGCAGAGTTGCTTAGAAGAGGGGCTGCTCTATAAATGCTTTAAAATAAATAATAATAATAAAATAATAAAAAGATGAAGACCTCTGACTGCCAAGCGAAATTGTTCAGAATAGAATAGAATAGAATAGAATAGAATTTTTATTGGCCAAGTGTGATTGGACACACAAGGAATTTGTCTTTGGTGCATATGCTCTCAGTGTACATAAAAGAAAAGATACGTTCATCAAGGTACAACATTTACAACACAATTGATGATCAATATATCAATATAAATCATAAGGATTGCCAGCAACAAGTTATAGTCATACAGTCATAAGTGGAAAGAGATTGGTGATGGGAACTATGAAACGATTAATAGTAGTGCAGATTCAGTAAATAGTCTGACAGTGTTGAGGGAATTATTTGTTTAGCAGAGTGATGGCCTTCGGGAAAAAACTGTTCTTGTGTCTAGTTGTTCTGGTGTGCAGTGCTCTATAGCGTCGTTTTGAGGGTAGGAGTTGAAACAGTTTATGTCCTGGATGTGAGAGATCTGTAAATATTTTCACGGCCCTCTTCTTGATTCGTGCAGTATACAGGTCCTCAATGGAAGGCAGGTTGGTAGCAATTATTTTTTCTGCAGTTCTAATTATCCTCTGAAGTCTGTGTTTTTCTTGTTGGGTTGCAGAACCGAACCAGACAATTATAGAGGTGCAAATGACAGACTCAATAATTCCTCTGTAGAATTGGATCAGCAGCTCCTTGGGCAGTTTGAGCTTACTGAGTTGGCGCAGAAAGAACATTCTTTGTTGTCCTTTTTTAATGATGTTTTTGATGTTAGCTGTCCATTTGAGATCTTGCGATATGATAGAACCTAGAAATTTAAAAGTTTCTACTGTTGATACTGTGTTGTCTAGTATTGTGAGAGGTGGAACTATGGAAGGGTTTCTCCTAAAGTCTACCACCATTTCTACGGTTTTGAGTGTGATGGGCCCCTAGATAAATGGGAAATAAATAGGAATAAAATAATAAAGAAAATGCCCAGTAGAGTTGTTTGGACAATGAAGAACTAGATAAATGTTTTATATCAATGAATAAAAATAAAATAATAGACTAAACGAAATAAAATAAGTAAAATAATAAACTAAATAAAAATAAAATAATAAAATAAAAAGAAGAAACTAAATAAGAAACTAAATTAAAATAATAAAATAAAATAACGTGAATGTTTTAAACCAGTGAATAAAAATAAAATAATAAATTAAACTAAACTAAATAAAATAAGTAAAATAATAAAATAAGTAATAAAATAAAATAAATAAGAAACTAAGCTAAAATAATAAACTAAAATAACAATGTAAATGTTTTAAATCAGTGAATAAAACTAAACTAAACTGAAGAACAATTACTCAGTCGAACAACTTGCCACCAGAAGTTGTGTGTGCTCCAACACTGGAGGTTTTTTACAAAGAGATTGGACAACCATTTGTCTGAAGTGATGTAGGGTTTCCTGCCTGACCAGGGGGTTGGACTAGAAGACCTCCAAGGTCCCTTCCAACTCTGTTATTCTATTCTATTCTATTCTATTCTATTCTATTTTCATTATTCTATTCTGCTCTGCTCTGCTCTGCTCTATTCTATTCTATTCTATTCTAAATAAAATAAGACACTAAACTAAATAAAATAAAAGAAATAGAATAAGAAACTAAGCTAAAATAATAATGTAAATGTTTTTAATCAGTGAATAAAAATAAAATAAGCTAAATAAACTAAACTAATAAAAGAAAATAAAAGAATTAAAAAAAGATAAGTAAAGAAAAGAAGAAAAGTAAAGAACAGAAGAAAAGTAAAGAAGAAGAAAAGAAAAGAAGAAAAGAAAAGAAAAGAAGAAAAGAAAAGAAGAAAAAAGATGAGGTCTTGACTTGTCTGGCTGCTGCATCTTCACAATTTCGCTCCCTCCCGCAGACGCCCCTAATCCCGATTTAACTCTCCCCAAGGAAGGGATTCATCCTTTGTCTGCCCCTTAATCCCACCAGCACCACATCATCTTTTAAACCTGTTAAAAAAACAACAACAAAGGATTTGTACCATAACAACCATATTTTTTCGGTCCCCCTTTTTTTAATTTAACTCCAAATCCCATATTCACAGGATTTTGCTTGGACTCTGAAGCCGCAGCCAGTATAGCTCCTCTAATCCTGGTTGTTTTATTTTTATTTATTTATTTATTTTTATTTAAATTCCAAAAAATCCAGGGAGATTGTGCTGATCTCAAAAGGAGACATCGACATCTCCAAGCAGCTTTTGCGCACAGAAACCCAACACAGAAACTCAGGGTGACAGTACTGAGCTCTGGTTTTATGTGATTTGCGAGCTCAGAAAAGTTTTGGGTGGGAGCGTTTGATTGATGGACAGAACGCCTGAAAAATCTGCGGGCACCAGGGAAAAAAAACAAAAAAAATGCCCCGTCTTCTCCCTTCATTAGCCTGGCAGGGAGCCCTTGACTTAAACGACCCAAAAATTGAGCCCAAAATTTCGGTTGCTAAGTAAAAAAAAAAAACATTGGCGAAGTGAGTTTTGCCCCGTTTTACGACCTTCCTTGCCACCGTTGTTAAGTGAATCACTGCAGTTGGTGAGCGAGGAACCCAGGTTGTTAAGTGGAACTGTTTCCCACTGGACTTTGTTTGTCAGGTCACACAAGGGGATCACGTGACACACCCCCTCCCCCCCCCGGACATGGCAACCGTCATAAATACGAGTCGGTTGCCAAGCGCCTGAATTTTGATCCTGGGGAGGCTGCAACGGTCGTTAAGGGTGGAAAATGGTCGTAAGTCACCTTTTTCAGCGTCGTCGTAACCTTGGTCACTAAATGAACTGTCGTAAGTCGAGGACAACCTGTACAGTTCGTTTAGCGACCGTTCGAAGTTACCACCAGAGTGATAAAAGTGACTTATGAGCAGGGTGATAACATACAACCACTAAAGGTCGTCCTCGATTTACGACAGTTCGTTTAGTGAGCATCAAATTTAGATCACATCAAATACCTGTACAATTAGCACAGGGGCCCCCCAAGGCTGTGTGCTCTCCCCACTTCTCTTCTCTCTGTATACCAATGACTGCATCTCCAACGATCCATCAGTTAAGCTACTGAAGTTCGCAGATGACACAACAGTGATTGGTCTCATTCGAGACAATGATGAATCCGCATATAGACGAGAGGTCGAACGACTAGCCTTGTGGTGCAACCAAAACAATCTGGAACTGAACATACTCAAAACCGTAGAAATGGTGGTAGACTTTAGGAGAAACCTTTCCATACTTCCACCTCTCACAATACTTGACAACACAGTATCAACAGTAGAAACCTTCAAATTTCTGGGTTCTATCATATTGCAAGATCTCAAATGGACAGCTAACATCAAAAACATCATTAAAAAAGGACAACAAAGAATGTTCTTTCTGCGCCAACTCAGTAAGCTCAAACTGCCCAAGGAGCTGCTGATTCAGTTCTACAGAGGAATTATTGAGTCTGTCATTTGCACCTCTATAACTGTCTGGTTCGGTTCTGCAACCCAACAAGAAAAACACAGACTTCAGAGGATAATTAGAACTGCAAAAAAAACAATTGCTACCAACCTGCCTTCCATTGAGGACCTGTATACTGCACGAATCAAGAAGAGGGCCGTGAAAATATTTGCAGATCCCTCGCATCCTGGACATAAACTGGTTCAACTCCTACCCTCCAAAGCGCTATAGAGCACTGCACACCAGAACAACTAGACACAAGAACAGTTTTTTCCCGAAGGCCATCACTCTGCTAAACAAATAATTCCCTCAACACTGTCAGACTATTTACTGAATCTGCACTACTATTAATCTTCTCATAGTTCCCATCACCAATCTCTTTCCACTTATGACTGTATGACTATAACTTGTTGCTGGCAATCCTTATGATTTATATTGATATATTGATCATCAATTGTGTTGTAAATGTTGTATCTTGATGAACGTATCTTTTCTTTTATGTACACTGAGAGCATATGCACCAAGACAAATTCCTTGTGTGTCCAATCACACTTGGCCAATAAAATTCTATTCTATTCTATTCTATTCTATTCTATTCTATTCTATTCGAAGTTACAGTGGCACTGAAAATAGTGACTTATGACCATTTTTCACACTTACGACCGTTGCGGCCTCTCCATGCTCAAAATTCAGACACTTGGCAACTGACTCATATTTATGACGGTTGCAGCGTCCCGGGGTCATGCGATCCCCTTCTGCGACCTTGTGACAAGCAAAGCCAAGGAGGAAACCGGACTCGGTTAGCAACCGTATTACGACTGATTCACTTAATGACTGGGGCAGGAAAGGTCGTAAAATGGGACAAAATTAAAAACTGTCTCGCTGAACAACAGAAATGTTAGGCTCAATTGTGGACGTAAGTTGAAGACTACGTCTATTGGAAAAACTGGGAAATGCGCCCCATCGGCGCTATTCAGCTGGGTGTTGAAATACAGGCAGTGCTTGGCTAACAATTCGTTTAGCGACCGTCTGAAGTTACGACGGCAGTGAGAAAAGTGACTTATTACCAGGTTTCACGCTTACGACTGCTGCAGCGTCTCCTTGGTCACGTGATCCAAATACAACTGACTCATCTTTATAATGGTTCGTGTCCCGCAATCGCATGATCCCTATTTGTATAACTTTCCAGGTGGCTTCCGACAAGCGGTCGGAAAGTGAAGCCGGATTCGCTTAACGAGGGCATGATTCATTTAACGACGGCAGCCATTCGCTTCACAACTGGGGCAAAAAAAAAAAAAGTTTGTAAAATGGGGGCTCAAGACGCCTCAAGAAACAACAGCCTTGCTTAGCCACGGAAACGTTGGGTTCGGATTGTGGTCATAAGTCGAGGACTACCTGTAATTAGTTTAAGGCGGATGGGGGGGGGGAAACGCTTTCCTGCTCGTAAACAACTTCAGCCTTTGAGTATTAAGTCTGGGGTGTGTCTTTTGTGTATGTGTGTGTATGTGTGTTTGTGTGCCGCACATGTTTGTGTCTGTCATGCTCCGTAAAGCAGACTTAATCAGTGCAAATGAGTTGACCAGAGCCGAGATCCAAATTAAATGTTTTAAATTTAACGGACATTAATTGTAACTAATTACAGGGAATATGATTACTCTCGTGGCGTTAATGCCAGCTTTGTTTCCCCCCACCCCCGGCTGCATTCAATCTATCAAAATAGGGCTGAAAGGGACCCTGGAGGTCCTCTAGACCAGCCCCCTGCTCAAGCAGGAGAACCTACTTGACAGCCTTGTTATTTGTAAAAATAATGAAGGCAGAATATAAAGAAGTAAGTTTCTGTGTCAAACGCCCACCATGGCCATGCTCCCACCTCACAGCCACACACACACACACACACACACATCCCTCCCAAGGTCAAACACAACTCTGATGCGGCCCTCAATGAAATCAAGTTTGACACCCCTGCTTCATACCATTTCTGACAGATGGCAGTCCCGCCTCTTCTTGAAAACCTCCAGTCATGAAGTTCACACAACTTCTGGTGGCAAGTTGTTCCACTGGTTAATTGTTCTCAGTGCCTTAGTTCCAGGTTGCTTCTCTTCTCTTCTCTTCTCTTCCTCTATTCTATTCCATTCCATTCCATTCCATTCCACTCCACTCCACTCCATTCTCATATTCTTCTATTTTATTCTTTTCTCTTCTCATATTCTCTTCTCTTCCCTTCCCTTATTCTATTCTCATATTCTTCTATTTTACTCTTTTCTCTTCTCATATTCTCTTCTCCTCTCTTCCCTTATTCTATTCTATTCTATTCTCATATTCTTCTATTTTATTCTTTTCTCTTCTCTTCTCCTCTTCCCTTCCCTTATTCTATTCTATTCTCATATTCTTCTATTTTATTCTTTTCTCTTCTCATATTCTCCTTTTCCCTTCCCTTTCCTTCCTCTATTCTATTCTACATTCTATTCTATTCTATTCTATTCTACGGACCAACCGGTAGCTTTTTTTTACTACCGGTTTGCTGAACCGGTAGATTTTATGACTACTAGTTCGCCCGAACCGGTGTGAACCGGTCAGATTTCACCACTGGTTTTAGTCTCCAGGCCTTTATTATTCAACTTAGTTGCTCTTCTCTGCACTTTTTCCAAAGTCTCAACATCTTTTTTTTTTTTATTCTGTGGCAATCATAATGGGATGCAGGATTCCAGGCATGAAAAACAGTCATAAGTCACTTTTTTCACTGCCACCATAATTTTGGTCCACTAAACCGTTTTAAGTCGAGGACTACCTAGCTTTGCACTGAAAGAGTGTTAAGAACATGTAAATTCTTGCATAACATGAATTTGTCCTTTTTATCCTACCGAATGACGTCATTCCTCATTTTTTCTATGCACGTGAACTAGAGATTCCGGCGCCTGGCATTAAATCTCAGGAGTGCCCCGTCCCCTTGCCCTCCTGAAACATACCGTATAGCTTGCTCGAAATCTGCTCAAGCTGGCATCAATATGTCATTTTTACACATTCCTGGAGAAAATGTAACAGTGTTCATTCACTTTTCTTTCTACCTTATGGTTTTTCTTGTTTTTATTTTAATTTCCCAGGGTTTTTCTTTAAAAAAAAGGTTTGGTTTTTTTTTTTTTTGTACTTTTGCATTTGTCCCTGACTTACAATCACTCATTTAGTGACCGTACCGTAAAGTGGTGCGGTGGCCTAGAGAGGTGGAGCTCTCGCCTCACAATCAGGAGGCTGTGAGTTCGATCCTAGGTAGAGGCAGATATTTCTCTCTCTGGGCACCATGAGAACATATCTGCTGAACAAAAACTCCCCATTGGCGACAGGAAGGGCATCCGGCCAGTAAAAACACTCTGCTAGCTCCATTCAGTTGCCCAGACTGCACCCCGCAAGGGATTATGGGGTCTTTAAATGATGGTGATTTAGTGACCGTTCCGTTAACAAAGCACAGAAAAAGTTATGTCCAGTCCTCACACTTACAACCATCATAGCATTCCCAAAGGAGCTTCATGACTGCCTGCTTTGCTTAACAACCAGCAGTGATTGGCTTCAGAACCGTGGCAAAAAAAAAAAAGGTTGAAAAATTGGGTGTGACTCACTTAATGACATCTTTGTTTAGCAATGGAAATTCTGGTCCCAATTCTGTTCATAAGTCGAGGATTTCCTTTGAAACTAGCTTGAGGCTAGTTCAGCTCTTAAGAGCGAACTGGGGAACAAATTTAATTCCCTAGGTAAATCAAATAACAAAATTGCAGGGAATCTTTGATTTATGATTACAATTAAGATTAGAACTTCTACTGCTCAGCAATGCAGTCACTAAGTGAGTCGCACCCAATTTTAACTTTGCCACAATCGTTAAGTGAATCACGCAATCATGAAGGAAATCAAACTTCCCCCATCGACTTTGCTTGGAACCTGGGAAAAATGATGATGATGATCACGACGCCAGGACACTCAACTGTCCTAAATATATGTCAAGCATCTGTTTTAAAGCATGCCGGACAGAATTCTGGGAGTTGGAGTCCACCCATCCTGGCTGCAGAATTCTAGGAGTGGAAATCCATCCATCTTTTTTTTTTTAATTTGCATTTATATCCCGCCCTTCTCCGAAGACTCAGGGCGGCTTACACTATGTCAAGCAATAGTCTTCAACCTTTTGTATATTATATACAAAGTCAACTTATTGCCCCCAACAATCTGGGTCCTCATTTTACCTACCTTATAAAGGATGGAAGGCTGAGTCAACCTTGGGCCTGGTGGGACTAGAACCTGCAGTAATTGCAGGCAGCTGCTGTTAATAACAGACTATCTTAGCAGTCTGAGCCACCAGAGGCCCTTCAAGCATGCTGGCTGGGGAATTCTGAGAGTGGAAGTCCACCCTTCTTAAAGCATGCTGGCTGGGGAATTCTGGGAGTGGTAGTCCACCCCTCTTAAAGCAAGTTGGGTGGGGAATTTTGGGAGTGGAAGTCCACCCATCTTAAAGCAGGCTGGCTGGGGGATTCTGGGAGTGGAAGTCCACCCCTCTTAAAGCAAGCTGGCTTGGGAATTCTGGGAGTGGAAGTCCACCCCTCTTAAAGCATGCTGGCTGAGGAATTCTGGGAGTGGAAGTCCACCCCTCTTAAAGCATGCTGGCTGGGGAATTCTGGGAGTGGAAGTCCACCCCTCTTAAAGCATGCTGGCTGGGGGATTCTGGGAGTGGAAGTCCACCCCTCTTAAAGCAGGCTGGCTGGGGAATTCTGGGAGTGGAAGTCCATCCAATTTACAGCATGCTGAATGGGGAATTCTGGGAGTGGAAGTCCACCCCTCTTAAAGCATGCTGGCTGGGGAACTCTGGGAGTGGAAGTCCTCCCCTCTTAAAGCAGGCTGGCTGGGGGATTCTGGGAGTGGAAGTCCACCCCTCTTAAAGCACGCTGGCTGGGGAACTCTGGGAGTGGAAGTCCATCCAATTTACAGCATGCTGAATGGGGAATTCTGGGAGTGGAAGTCCACCCCTCTTAAAGCATGCTGCCTGGGGAACTCTGGGAGTGAAGTCCCATCTCTTAAAGCACACTGGCTGGGGAATTCTGGGAGTGGAAGTCCATTTCTTAAAGCATACTGGCTGGGGAATTCTGGGAGTGGAAGTCCATTTCTTAAAGCATGCTGGCTGGGGAATTCTGGGAGTCGAAGTCCCATCTCTTAAAGCATGCTGGCTGGGGAATTCTGGGAGTTGTAGTCCATTTCTTAAAGCATGCTGGCTGGGGAATTCTGGGAGTCAAAGTCCCATCTCTTAAAGCACACTGGCTGGGGAATTCTGGGAGTTGTAGTCCATTTCTTAAAGCATGGCTGGCTGGGGATTCTGGGAGGAAGTCCACCTCTTAAAGCATGCTGGCTGGGGATTCTGGGAGGAAGTCCACCTCTTAAAGCATGCTGGCTGGGGATTCTGGGAGGAAGTCCACCTCTTAAAGCATGCTGGCTGGGGATTCTGGGAGTGAAGTCCTCCTCTTAAAGCATGCTGGCTGGGGATTCTGGGAGGAAGTCCACCTCTTAAAGCATGCTGGCTGGGGATTCTGGGAGGAAGTCCACCTCTTAAAGCAGGCTGGCTGGGGATTCTGGGAGTGGAAGTCCACCTCTTAAAGCATGCTGGCTGGGGAATTCTGGGAGTGGAAGTCCACCTCTTAAAGCATGCTGGCTGGGGATTCTGGGAGTGAAGTCCACCTCTTAAAGCATGCTGGCTGGAGAATTCTGGGAGTGGAAGTCCTTCCCTCTTAAAGCATGCTGGCTGGGGAATTCTGGGAGTGGAAGTCCACCCCTCTTAAAGCATGCTGGCTGGGGAATTCTGGGAGTGGAAGTCCACCCATCTTAAAGCATGCTGGCTGGGGAATTCTGGGAGTGGAAGTCCACCCTTCTTAAAGCATGCTGGCTGGGGGATTCTGGGAGTGGAAGTCCACCCCTCTTAAAGAATAATAAATAAAGCAGGCTGGCTGGGGAATTCTGGGAGTGGAAGTCCATCCAATTTACAGCATGCTGGCTGGGGGATTCTGGGAGTGGAAGTCCACCCCTCTTAAAGCATGCTGGCTGGGGGATTCTGGGAGTGGAAGTCCACCCCTCTTAAAGCAGGCTGGCTGGGGGATTCTGGGAGTGGAAATCCACCCCTCTTAAAGCAGGCTGGCTGGGGAATTCTGGGAGTGGAAGTCCATCCAATTTACAGCATGCTAACTGTAATGCTTTTTGGGACTTGAAGCCTGCCTAACTTCAAAACCTGCTAGGTAGGAGTTGATATCCACCCACATTAAAATCGCCGAGTCTGAAAAACACGGATTTATTGCAACCTCCAGTCCTTCAAGCCCCCGGAGTGACTTTGCAAGAAATCCTGCCCCCCCCAACCCCTTTTCAAAAGAGTTTCCAAACAAGACACACGCAGGGGGAAAAAAAAGAAAATAACAAAAGAAACAGGAGTCACGCAATTAGCCAGCCGAGTGTCTGTTTTATCTTATGGGTCTCAAGAAAGTCCTTCGATGTTTTCGATGGACCCTTCGGACTCGCTGAAACTTTCTTCGGCTCCCCCTTTCATCTCGATGTTCCCGTGGTGGCCACGGCTCGGCTCCCCCCTTCAAGGGCAGAGAAACCCGTGTCAATTGCGGCTTTTACAAGCGCTCGAAGGACGGAGCAAACATCGAAGCATGCGTAATAATTTATCAAAGAGTCGGAAATATAACAAATGGCTCGACCTTGGCTCCGAGGCAGAACCAGAAGACCGTGGAATACGATTTAAGTCCTCGACGTACGAGACCGCAACGGAGCTCCATCTTTTGGCTGGATGACTGACAGCATCTTAACCGAGCTTCGCCCCGTTTTACGACCTTCCTTGCCGCAGTTATTAAGTACATCGCCACCGTTGTTAAGTGAGTCACGCGGTGTTTTGGTTTTTTTGTTTTTTTTTCTCCCCAGAGAACCTGGCTCCCCCCAATGACTTGGCTTGTCGAAAGGTCGCAAAAGGGGGATCGAATGACCTCGGGACCCGTCATAAATACGAGTCGGTGGTCAAGCATCCAAATTTTGATCATGGGACTACGGGGATGTGGCAACGGTCGTTAAGTGTGAAAGAGGGTCTTTAAGTCGCTTTTTTTTCAGCGCTGCTGTTATTCTGAATGGTCACTAAATAAAGTGCTGTAGGCCGAGGACTATCTGTAATAGGGCTGGAAGGGACCTTGGAGGCCTTCTAGTCCAACCCCTTGCCCAGGCAGGAAACCCTACACCATTTCAGACAAATGGCTATCCAACATTTTCTTAAAAACTTCCAGTGTTGGAGCATTTACAACTTCTGGAGGCAAGTTGTTCCACTTATTAATTGTTCTAATCGTCAGGAAATTTCTCCTTAGTTCTAAGTTGCTTCTTTCTTTGATTAGTTTCCACCCATTGCTTCTTGTTCTACCCTCAGGTGCTTTGGAGAATCGCCTGACTCCCTCTTCCTTGTGGCAGCCGCTTAAATACTGAAGTACTGTTGTCCTATCACCTTCTTTTCACTAGGGTAGGGTAGGTGATAGGTAGGTAGGAATGGAAAATAGAATAGAATAGAAGAGAAGAGAAGAGAAGAGAAGAGAATATAGCAATTAAGAATAGAACATAGAATATATAAAATAGAATATTTAAAATAAAATAGAATAGAATAGAATAGAATAGAATGGATAGGATAGGATAGGATAGGATAGGATAGGATAGGATAGGATAGGATAGGATAGGAATGAATAAAATAGTGTAGAGTAGAACAGAATATTTAGAATAGAATAGAATAGAATAGAATAGAATAGAATAGAATAGAATAGAATAGAATAGAACAGAGGATGGGATAGTGTTGTGTCTCTTCCGATCTCACCACCACAGCCGGGGTCTGCTTATCTGCTTCCAAACGCTGAAGAATGTCCTAGCATGCCTCCCGGCCCCAGCCCTGGCTCCATGCCCAGACAGGCTGAAGAAGAGCAAGTATCTCCAGCCCCCAGCTCTGGCTCCATGCCCAGGCAAACGGAGCAACTAGACCCCTCCCCCTCCCCCACAGCATGTGAGCCTGAGGAAGGTCAATTACCAACAGCTGCCAATTGGAGTGACCCTCGCGTCAGAAGACTTGATAGGCGGAGGCAACAGAAGGAAGGGAGGGGCAGGCCTGGATAAGTGCTGAGTCATGGAGCCACACCCTATGGCCTATATAAAGGATCTGCTTTCTGGCATTCTCTGAGTCAGGCAAAGTCTAAACATATCTTGCTGAAGTCACTTTCTGGTCTCCTGCCTGCCCTGAGGACTTTGCTAGGACTTTGGCAGAGCTGCAGAGGCACACCTGATTCGGATTTCCCTGACCCGGCCATCAGCGGAGGAGTGGGACATGACAGATAGCAATTAATAATAGAATAGAATTAGAATTAGAATTAGAATTAGAATTAGAATAGAATAGAACAGAATAGAATAAAACAGAACAGAACAGAGGATAGGATAGCAATTAATAATTGAATTGAATCGAATCGAACAGAACAGAGCAGAGGATAGGATAGCAGTTAAGAATAGAATAGAATAGAATAGAATAGAATAGAATAGAATAGAATAGAATAGAATAGAATAGAATAGGAGTTTTTTATTGGCCAAGAGTAATTGGACACACAAGGAATTTGTCTTGGTGCATATGCTCTCAGTGTACATAAAAGAAAAGGTATGTTCAGAATAGAATAGAATAGAATAGAATAGAATAGAATAGAATAGAATAGAATAGAATAGAATAGAATAGAATAGAACAGAATAGAACAGAATAGAATAGGGGAATTCGGGGACCTGAAGTCTAACCACCTTAAAGTCCCTGAACGTGACTAAACCCTGATCTAGGTGTTTCCACTCAAACAAGCATTTGAGGGGATCTGGGCACCAGCATCCTTACCTTTGGATGGCATCCAGCAGGCCTTTATTTATGTCATGGCTGTCGGCATTTGGGCAAAGAAACTCCAACACTTTGTCAAGGCTTGAGTTAGCTCTGCAAAATAAGGAAAGGAAAGGAAAGGAGGAAAGGCAAGAGAAGACCATGAGCAAGGACAACAGCTGTTCGACTGACCCGGCAGAGAGGGAAAGGGAGACAACGGGTTGTTGTGTCATTGTCATTCGCACATCCCTCCAGCGGATTGCCTGGGATAAACCCATCCAGTCCCATTTGCCAACCTACCCGTTGTTTTACAAGGTTAATCTAAAGGGGCAGCAAGCACAGATTGTGCCTCGCAGGGAGCGGTTTTTTTCTGCCAGGCCTGGCTGCAACCCAAAGAATAACAGAACAACAAGAGTTGAAAGGGACCTCGGAGGTCGTCTAGTCCAGCCCCCTGCTCAGGCAGGAGACCCTGTACCCGTGGATGGCGAACCTAGGTGACACGCAGGTGACATGCAGAGGCCTCTCTGCGGGCACGCCAGCCTTCGCTCCAGCCCAGCTGTTGTGCTTCGCCCGCCCCCCCTCTCCGCAGCCGGGCCCCTCTCATCTCTTGCTATCTCAGCCAGAGACTGATAGTGCAGACGAATGGCCTGGCCTGCCTCCAGCCCCCAGTCCTGGCACCATGCCCGGACAGACTGAGCAAATAAACCTCCCCCCCACAGTTTGTGAGCATGAAGCCAGTCACGAGCTAGAATTGCCGGCAGCTGGAGGGTGGACAGATCCCCACTTCCGGAGAATGGAGAGGCGACGTCAGCAAAAGGAAGGAAGGGGCAGGCCTGGATAAGTGCTGAGTCATGGAGCCACACCCCAGGGCCTATATAAAGGATCTGCTTTTTGGCATTCCTTGAGTCAGGCAAAGTCTCATCTGGTTGCTGAAGTCACACCTTGGATTCCTGCCTGCCCTGAGAACTCTGACAGGACTTTGGCAAAGCTGCAGAGGCTTCGTGGCCACGCTCGAGACAGACTTCCCAGGCCCGGCCGTCAGAGGAGGAGTGGGACACGACACCAGCTCTACTGCGTATCCACACGTGCCTCCTGCCAGCCAGCTGGTCTTTGGGTCTCTGCCAGGCATGCGGGGGCGCGCACGGGGGGATGCATATGCTCATGTGGTGCTCGCATTGCATTTTGGGGGTTCACGCGGATCCCCCATCCCCCAGTTTTGGGCCTGGAAGGCCTCCTGCACCAACCTGGAAGCCAAAACGGGTGCGGGGGGAAGGGCGCATGCGCGGGGGGAGTGAATGCATGGGAATTCACGTGCATGCACGGGGTTGCTAGCATTGTGTTTTGGGGGTTCACTTGCGCTCACCTGTGCGCGCTTTGGGGCACTGGGCACCAAAAAGATTAACCATCACCGCCCTCTACTATTTCAGACAAGTGGCTGTCCAGTCTCTTGTTAAAAGCCAAAACACCCAAAACTCCCACTGACGGATTGATTCATTCATTCGTTAACAGAATAAGAGAGCTGGAAGGGACCTTGGAGGTCTTCTAGTCCAACCCCCTGCTCAGGCAGGGAGCCCTATACCCGTGATGGCGAACCCGATGGCACGCGTGCCACATCAGCGGGCACGCGAGCTCAGCTCCGGCGTGCATCGGCCAGCTGATTTTCGGGCCTTCTGGGCCCACTAGAAGTAGGGAAACATCGGCTGTTTCCTGCCTCCGGAAGGCCTGGGGGATGGTGGGGAAGGCCCGTTTTTCTCTCTCCCCCCCCCCCCGGCTCCAGAGCCTCTCTAGGAGTCTTTGGAGGCTGGGGACAGCAAAAAACGTCCCTTCCGGTCCAACCGGAAGTTGGCAAACGGGGGGGCGGGGGGGGGGGAAGGCTGTTTTCATCCTCCCCAGACTCATAGAAAGGCTTTGGAGTCTGGTGAGAGAGAAAAACGGGCCTACTGGGCCATTACGTGCCAGGAGCGGGGGGGGGGTCGCACACGCATGCACGGGGGGTGGGGCGCATAGAATTATGGGTTTGGGCACGTGCACGCATGACACCCCCCCCTCCGCCTCCTGGCACAACCTTTTTGCCATCACTGCACTATACCATTTCAGACAAGTGGGATCTCCAGTCTCGTCTTTAAAAACCCCAGTGATGGGACACCCACAACTTCTGGAGGGCAAACTTGTTTCAGAGGGTTGGGGTCTTGTGGGGCTCAGTGTGGGGCTGCTGGGCTCCAGGTTCTCCCACCGCAGCCCAACTTAGAAGCTTAGAGCAGGAAAGCCAGTTGAGTAAAGGGAAGAGGGAGGAGAAATTGGTGGAGGACAGATATAAAATGTCATCTGGGCGTATCAGTGAAGCAGCGGTGGGAAGATCAATGGAGAAAGTAGAATACAGGTTAATTCTCAACCTATAACCACAACTGAGGCCAAATTTCTGTTGCTAAGTGACACTGTTGTTAAAGTGAATCCTCGATTTATGGCCACAATGGAGTCCATAATGACTCCACAATGGAGTCATATCGCAAGATCTCAAATGGACAGCTAACATCAAAAACATCATTTAAAAAGGACAACAAAGAATGTTCTTTCTGCGCCAACTCAGAAAGCTCAAACTGCCCAAAGAGCTGCTGATCCAGTTCTATAGAGGAATTATTGAGTCTGTCATTTGCACCTCTATAACTGTCTGGTTCGGTTCTGCAACCCAACAAGACAGACACAGACTTCAGAGGATAATTAGAACTGCAGAAAAAATAATTGCTACCAACCTGCCTTCCATTGAGGACCTGTATACTGCACGAATCAAGAAGAGGGCCGTGAAAATATTTGCAGATCTCTCGCATCCTGGACATAAACTGTTTCAACTCCTACCCTCAAAACGACGCTATAGAGCACTGCACACCAGAACAACTAGACACAAGAACAGTTTTTCCCCGAAGGCCATCACTCTGCTAAACAAATAATTCCCTCAACACTGTCAGACTATTTACTGAATCTGCACTACTATTAATCGTTTCATAGTTCCCATCACCAATCTCTTTCCACTTATGACTGTATGACTATAACTTGTTGCTGGCAATCCTTATGATTTATATTGATATATTGATCATCAATTGTGTTGTAAATGTTGTACCTTGATGAACGTATCTTTTCTTTTATGTACACTGAGAGCATATGCACCAAGACAAATTCCTTGTGTGTCCAATCACACTTGGCCAATAAAATTCTATTCTATTCTATTCTATTGACTTTGCTTGTCGGAAGGTCGCAAGAGGGGATGGATCGTGTAGCCCCCGGGACACAGCAACTGTCGTAAACATGAGCCAGTGGCCAAAAGTGTGTGAATTTTGATCATGTGACCACACGAGGAAGGCAGCCGTGTGGCCTACGTGTGAAAAACAGTCACAGTCACTTTTGCGATGGTCACAAGGGCGAGGATTGGTCGTAAGTCCTTTTCCTCAGCACAGTTGGAACGTTGAACAGTCGCTAAAGGAATGGTTGAAAGTCGAGGAGTACCTGTATCATGTTAACAAATACATCATGGGACATGTATTTTGAAGAAGAGACTGGCCAGCCAAAGGTGGGCTTCAGCCGGTTCTGACAGGTTCAGGCGAACCGGTCGCGGAAATTTTGAGTAGTTTGGAGAACTGGCAAATACCGAGGAGCCAAACAAGCTACAGCTATGCGAGAAGAGGAATGACTGGATGGGGCTGGTCCCGCTCCTGCCCACCACCATTCAGCCAGCCCCGCCCAGTCATTCCTCTTCTCGCATAGCTGTAGCTCAGTGGTAGTCAATCCCTCCAAGACGGAGTGGCTGTGGATGCCGGCACCCCGGTACAGCCAGCTGCAGCCGCAGTTGGCTGTCGGGGACGAGTCATGGAGCCACACCCCACAGCCTATATAAAGGACCTGCTTTTGGCATTCCAACTTTGAGTCAAGCAAAGTCTCATCTAGTTTGCTGAAGTCACAACTTGGACTCCTGCCTGCCCTGAGAAACCTGGAAGGAATTTGGCAAAGCTGCAGAGGCTTCATGGCCACGCTTGATACGGACTTCCTAGACCCGGTCGTCGGAGGGGGAGGGGGACACGACAACGGGTATCAAACTCAATTTTATGGAGACCCGCATCAGGGCTGTGATTGACCTCGAGAGGCCGGGTGGCGTGGCCGACTGGGTGGGTGTGTCTAGCTTGATGCCATACCCCAAACCGCAGGACATGTTTCCTCTTCGCATTGGGCAGAACGGGCCGAATGCGGGTCGGCTCCTTACACTTTCCTGGATGGCCCCATGGGCCGGATCTGACCACCTCGCGGGCTGGATCCAGCCCGCAGGCCTTGAGTTTGGCACCCTTGGGAAAGGGTCTCCTGCTCGAGCAGGGGGCTGGACTAGAAGACCTCCAAGGTGCCCTTCTAGTTCTACTCTGATTCTGAAATTAAAAATAAAACTGGATTTTCTTTTTTGGGGGGACAGCCGCTCATAGAACCCATAGAACAATACGGTCTCTTGTTTTTCTCCTCCCTGTTCAAGAGACGCGTTCTTACCTTTCTGTATCTTCTCCCAGACAGACACTTTCCTTCAACCAGAGGCTGTCCTCAGGCTTGGTCGCGTTGGGCGCTTCCTTTTCTTCCGGCTTCCCTGATTCTTCTGAATCCAGTGGATCGGGATCTCCTGACGAAAACAGAGCAGTGGTCAATTTAGAAATATGTTGGGGCGCATTTTTGTTTTAGTCCTTCCTTCCTTCCGTCTTCCCTTTTCCTTCCTTCCTTCCTATCCTGCCTTTATTATTATTTTTACAAATAACTCAAAGCGGCATACTTATCCAACAGATCTTCCTCCTCCTAATTTCCCCACAACAACCTTGTGAGGTAGGTTGGGAGAGACAGAGAGGGGAGGGAGGGAGGGAGGGAGAGAGAGAGAGAGAGGCCCAAAATCACACAACCAGCTTTCATGGCTAAGGCGGGATTAGAATTCCCCACCCCCTAGTGATTGGTCCAAAGTCACCCAGCTGAGTTTCATACCTAAGATGGGACTAGAATTTCCCATCTCCTAGTGATTGGTCCAAAGTCACCCAGTTAGGTTTCATGCCTAAAGTGGGACTAGAACTCATTGTCTCCTACTGATTGGTCCAAAGTCACCCAGCTGAGTTTCATACCTAAGGAGGGACTAGAACTCACTTTCTCCTAGTGATTGGTCCAAAGTCACCCAGTTAAGTTTCATACCTAAGGAGGGACTAGAACTCACTTTCTCCTAGTGATTGGTCCAAAGTCACCCAGCTGAGTTTCATACCTAAGATGGGACTAGAACTCACCGTCTCCTGGTGATTGGACCAAAATCACCCATCTGTTTTTCAAGCCTAAGGAGGAACTAGAACTCACTGTCTCCCGTTTTATAGCCTGGAACCTTAATCACTAGACCAAACTGTCCCTGAAGACCTGTGCAACCTCATCCGTTAGGGCTTCGTATCACCAAAGTTCAACATTTAACAATATGGAATGGTTAATAACGATTGTGCTTTGCGGGATTAATCTCCCGCTTCCCCTTTTATTTTAAAGAAAAAGGAGAGATATTTAATTTACTGTGGTCTGTAGGAGAAAAAGAAGACGTCAGCTTCGGACAATTATTTCTTGCTCTGATCGCTACTATAATGATTTCTTTTTCTAATTGGGCTAATCAAGGAAAAAAAAGTTAACCGATTCCCAGGAGAGCCGACTGCCATAACAAGATTTAAGCGAATTCAATGATCACTGGGTTAAAAGAGTCAGAAGGTATCAGATATTAAACTATCCCCACTCCACGAGGGCTCAGTGGAAGATGGATCCTGTTGTGGGGAACCAGCACTGAGCAGTTGCTGGATGATCTGGTAACCCCCATAATTCAATCACGCATCAAAATATGCTACCAAGGGACGAGAAGATTTGCAGCTCAGAGTTGAACTGCGGGATTCCTGATATTCTGAGCTTGGTGGTTTTCTTGCAGACATTTCATGACCTGGCTAGATAACATCATCAGTGCTAAAAGGGAATGAGATGGGGGGAGGAGGAGGAGGAGAACTGAGGGATCCTCGGTGCTCTCTGAAGTTGGTGGCTTTCTTGCAGACGTTTCAAGACCCAAGTAGGTAGTATCATCAGTGCTAAAAGGGAATGAGGTTTGCAAGAGTCCCACGTGGTCCTTGATGCTCTCTGATCTTGGTTTAGGTTAGATTAGATTAACAGAGTTAGAAGGGATCTTGTAGGTCATCTAATCCAACCCCCTGCCCAAGCAAGAGACCCTACACCATTTCTGACAGATGGCAGTCCAGTCTCTTCTCGAAAGCTTCCAGGGATGAAGCTCCCACAACTTCCAAAGGCAAAAGCTGTTCCATGGGTTGATTATTCTCACTGTCAGAAAATTCCTCCTTATTTCTAGGTTGAATCTCTCCTTGGTCAGTTTCCATCCATTGTTCCTTGTCTGGCCGTCAGGTGCTTTGGAAAAATAGCTTGACCCCCTTCCTCCTCTCTGTGGCAGCCCCTCAAATATTGGAAGGCTGCTAACCTGTCTCCCCTGGTCCTTCTCTTCACTAGACTAGCCATGTCCAGTTCCTGCAACTGTCCATCGTATGTTTTAACCTCCAGTCCCCCTATCATCCTGGTTGCTCTTCTCTGCACTTTTTCTAGAGTCTCGACATCTTTTTTATAGTGGGGTGACCAAAACTGGATGAAGTCCTCTAGGTATGGCCTTACTAAGGCTTTATAGAGGGGTGTTAGTGCTTCCCTTGATCTTGAGGGTATCCTTGTTGTTTTCTTGCAAATGTTGCATGACCCAACTACTTAACATCATCAGTGCTAGAAGAGAGGGGGGATTGCAGAGAGGAGAAGGAGAAGAGGAAGGAGGGAAGGAGGAAGGGAGACGGGAATGATGATTGTGGGGTCTTGGTGCTCTCTGAGCTTGGTGGTTTTCTTGCAGACATTTTATTACCCAGCTAGGTAACACCATCAGCGCTACAAGCGTGTGTGTGTGTCTTGCTATCTGTTGCTTTACAAACAGCAGCCCCTGTCAAAATTAGGCTAATCCGATTAGGTTGTTGTTTACTAGCACCATCAAGAAGACTCCCACTGACATCGAGAGTGCAAGCCACTTGTATATTCCCTTTTGCAACCTTTTGGGAAGGTAATAGGGAAGCCAGATTCACTTAACAACCGCGTGACTCACATAACAACTGCAGCGAGTCACTTAACAACGGTGGCCAGAAAAATCGTACAATAAGGGAAACTCACTCAAGAAATGTTTCGCCCGGCCACATAAATCTCGGGCCCGGACTGTGGTTGTAACTCAAGTCCTACCTGCACGTAAAACCTACCAGCTCGTGTAAGAGCATGGCAGGGTGCGATTAAAATACTAGAGCCTCTAGTCTCTAATACTAGGGGGCTCTTAAGATTAAAAGCGAGACTCTGCGGTGTGAAGTAAAAATAGAACCCAAGATAGAACGATCTAATAACGAAACGATTAAAATTAAATTGCAATCCTTAGGTGTACATAAAAAGATTGGAGAACGGCTCCTGGTTTATTATTTATTCATTCCTCATCTGTCAGAAACAATTAAAACGTAAAGGATAAAATAGAAACTAAATACAATTCCCACTCCCTCTGCATCTGTTATCTGCGGGTGGATTCAGGGTGGATTCGGGCTGCAACCGTACAAAACTTTGGAAAAAGTCCTGAAATTTAACTATCCAGATACTCCTCGACTTACAGCCATTTGTTTAGCGACCATTCATGGTTACAATGCCATTGAAAAAGCGACTTAGCATCGTTTTTCACACTTACGACCATTGCAGCGTCCCTGCGGGTCACGTGATCAAAATTCGGACGCTTAGCAACTGGCTTGTACTTATGACGGTTGCAGGGTCCCAAGGTCTATGATCCCACTTTTGCGACCTTCTGACAAAGCAATGGCGAAGCCATATTCACTTAACAACCGTGTTGCTAAATTAACCCTCTTCACAACAGTGGCAAGGAAGGTCGTAAAATGGGGCAAAATCAGGGGTGAAATGCTACCGGTTCATACCGGTTCGGGCGAACCTCTAAGTCAGTGGTTCTCAACCTTTATAGTGCTGCGACCCCTTTAATAAAATTCCCCACGATGTGGTGACCCCCAACCGTAAAATTATTTTCGTTTTGAATTTATCGCACCTGAAGCCGTCTTGGCTAGCGATCTGAACTGCTGGCGATTGCCTTGAGGACGGAGGCATTAAAGCGGAGACTCCTCCCCTATTAAGTTTATGGCGCCTGAAGCCAGATTCGGCCAGTGATTGGGAGTGATTGCAGCTGGCTTGAGAGGGAGACATCAGAGCAAAGATTTCTCTCTTTTTTAATTCATCGCGCCTGAAGCCGAATTCGGCTAGCGATTGGAAGAGCCTGCAGCTGGCTTGTGGAGTCAACCATTGGAGCGCGATTCTTCGACTCGCAAGTATACTTCCCATATTTCCGATGGTCTTAGGCGACCCCTGGCAAATCGTCATTCGACCCCCAACGGGATCGCGACCCACAGGTTGAGAACCGCTGCTCTAAAACACCTATTTCCGACGATCAGCTGTGCAGCGCGATTTCTAGCGAATCTAAATCCCGTGGCACAACGGTTTCCCCTCCCCTCGCTCTTCTACTTACCTTTAAACGGTTCCTTTTTCCGTGTTTGGTGCGCACTGCACATGCATGCGCACTGTGCATCTGGTACGCACTGCACATGCGCGCACACAGCGTGTGTCTGGCGTGCGTTACATATGCACGCACACAGGACGCATCGGGCGCGCACCACGCATGTGCGGGCAGCGAACCGGTGGCAACCCGCGGAGGATTTCACCGCTGGGCAAAACTCTCTTCTGTCTTGCTTAGCAACGGAAATTTGGGGGTCCACTGTGGTCATAGATCGAGGACTACCTATACGTTAAGAGTTTTTAAAGATTAAAACCGATTTTCTATGGTACGACGTTAAAAACAGAACCCACACTTTACCTACAATTGAAGAATGGACACTCAAAGTATCAAATCTGGCAGAAATGGCAAAAATCTCTGCTTATTTGAAAAACTATACACAAGAAAAAATATATTTTAGAATGGAAAATGTGGATTGATTATATTCAAAATAAGTATCAGATAAAAAAATATCAAATAGCATATGAGTAAATTTAGGAAATATTTTGTATTAGATATATTTTTGAAGGAGAGGGGAATTGAGAGTGTGATTATGTGTGGAGTGACTAGAGATTATAATTGAAGATTTATTTTGGATTATGATTGTTAGTTTTGATACCCTGCATTTTATTCTGGGAAGTCGGGGGTGGGTGGGTGGGAGGTAAGGGGAAGGAATTGGGGGTTGAGGGTAGAGGATGGTTAATGTACGGGGATTATTGAAGATGCATAAATATAATTAATGTCTGCCCAGCTACCATTTTAGAATGGTGGGGAGGGAGAAAAGAGGAGAGAGTAGGAGGTAGGAAAGAGGAGAAGAGGAAGGAAGAGGGGTAGAAGAGGGAGAAGGAAGGTGTAGGGTGGAGGGAGGAGAGGATGTAGAAGAGGGAAGAGAGTTAAAAGGAGGGGGTGGTGACTGGGCAAGCCCGACTAATTATATATGACTGTACATTGGATGAGTTGTTGGATATGAATGTAAAAATAAAACTTTTTTATAAAACAAAACAAAACAGAAGCCACACTAAGAGATAAAAACGGCATCGTAACAAAACGATTAAAAATTAAAACTGCGAGACGACTTCCGGTATCCAGCGGCAACGGACGTCTGGAAGGCTTCTCCTGCCTCCAGTGCCCGAATCCGGCCGCCGCCGAGGCCCTCAGGGGCCAGGTGTTCCGGAAAGGACACCTGCCGCACGGGCGGCTCGCCAGGGTCTCCCAGCCGACATACAGGACTGTGGGGACCCGATGCTGGCGCGTCCTAGGCTCGGCGGGGTTGGAGGCCACAGGCGCGGCCATTATTTTGGTCGCCGCTTGCTGGCCAGCCGGGTGACACCGGGGCATTGGATTTATAACTGCAGCAGCCTGGTGGTGAACAGGGCACGGAGAAGAATTGAGGAGGAGAAGGGAAGGGAATATCGGTAAACGTGAGTGGACTGCTCCGGAGTGCGGGGGGGTTTTTTCTCCCCTGCGGTTGGAAGGAGCACGAGTTATTCTGGAGAGAGGAGAACTTAAAATAAGAAGATTACGGTTTTTGTGGAGCTCTGGAGAGAAGAGGTGATGGAGAAATTTAGGAGGGAAGGTTTGAGGCCCCCCCTCCTTCTGGGGAACAGTGGTGGCGTCCAGCTTCCGCCTTCACTATGAGAATTTTGATGACATCACTTCCCTTCGGCTTCCTGGTTGACTAACTGTACTCTGGACTCGTTGCTCCTGTGAGTGCCCCCTGGTGGATCCGGAGGAAATTACAAGGATACCGTGCCTGCCTGAGGATTTTGTATTTTTTTTTCCTTAATGGCAAAAGGTCAGAGACCAACTGCTGGAGAGATGGAGAATTTTGGAAAAGTTATCTAATATGGACAAGAAATTGGATGAAATAAGAGCAGAAATTGTGACTATCCAAAAGGATTTAAAGGATACTCAACAAGTTTCAGCAGAAAACAAGCAGAAAGTGGAAGGTTTGGAGGGTGAGATGCGGCAGTGCAGAAAAGAGAGGAGGCGACAGGCAATGCTGTGCTTGGACTACAGATGGATAAAATGTCTTATTTCCTTAGGTTTCAAAATTTGGAAGAAGTGGACCAAGAAGACTTGAGAGATGTTGTGACTAAATTGTTGGGAGAATTTCTTGGGAGAGGTGTTGATTTCATGAATTGGGATGTGGATCGAGTTTATAGAGTTAATTGCAATATGCACGCACGCATGCAGTTCCCAGAGAGGTTCATGTCAAATTTGTGAGAAGAGAGAGAGAGATGAAATTCTTAGAAAACATAGGAGTGGGGCACTGATTTACAGGGGCAGGAGATAGCCATTCTGAGGCAGATTCCCAGACAGGTACGTGAAAAAGAAAGAAATATTATTTTTGTCAAGCAAATTGTACCAGAAGGAGTGGGCTTCAGATGGCTGATGCCAGAGGGATTGATGATTTTCCGGGAGGGCATTACGAAAAAATCAGTACAATTGCGGAGGCTACGGCCTATGTGGAGGAACACAAAGCCTTCCTGGAATCAGATGACCCAGGAATTGAAGAAGGGAGGTTATAGATCATGGGGCTGAGCGGCTGCCGCTGTTGCGGCCCTGGAGTTAGGTCAGGCTGAACCCAGAGTTCTGAGATCCAAAACTAGGAAGTGATAAAGATATTTGGGATTGTGTTGGTTTTCCTTATTCTCTTTTGTATGATATTCTGTTTATTCTTGACTCTTCTTTATTACGTATTTAAAATTTGCAAACTTAGCTACTTCGTGTCACCTGCTTGCCTTATGGCTGTTGTATGTGTTAAAAAATTTGAGTAAAATTCTTATTTTAGATAAGAAAAATGAAAATTTACCATACCTGATATGTATTTGTATAAACCTTTTTTGACTAATAAAAACTTTTTGAATAAAAAAAAAAAAAAAAAAAAAAAATTAAAACTGCAATCCTTCTGTGGACATAAAAAAAATTGGGACTGCTTCTGGTTAATTATTTATTCATCGTCATATATCAGACATAATTAAAATGTAAACGGCAGAACTACAAACTAAATACACTTCCCGTTCTGAATTGCAGAGCTCCTCTGCTGACAGATTCCGGCTGCAAAACCGTACAAAAACTTTCGAAAGGCAGACGAAGGTCCTGCAATTTAATTCTACAGGCAGTCCTCGACTTATAGCCGTTCGTTTAGTGACCGTTCGAAGTTACAATGGCGCTGAAAGAAACTTTTAAAGCCCAGCCTCCTGATTGTAGCAAGCAACGGACGTTCATGCTTCTAACAACATGCAAACCCACCAGGGAAAGCCTTCCTGACTTTGGCCTCTCGTTTCATAGAAAGAGGTACGGCACAGAAATCGAACAATGAGGACTAGTCACTTTAAAAAGAAAAACCCGTCAGTTCGGACACAGGCCCCGGAGATGCGATCTGCAGCTCGAATGGTAAATTTAGAAAAAAAGGAAGCGAATTACATTTCCCCCCCCCTTTCAAAGTACAGGGAGTCCTCGACTTATGACGATTCGTTTAGTGACCGTTGGAAGTTACGGCAGCACTGGAAAAAAGGGACTTAATTCATACCGGCGGCCGCCGCAGCACCCACCAGATCACGCGATCAAAATTCAGACGCTCGGCAACTGGCGTGTCCTTATGACTGCTGCAGTGTCCCGTGGTCACGTGACCCTCTTTTTGAGACCTTCTGACAAGGAAAGCCAAATTGGGGAGCCAGGTTCACGTGACTAACTTAACAACGGCAGGGATTTGCTTAACGGGGGCGGCAGACAAGGTCGTGAAATGGGGCGAAACTCACTTCACGACTGCCTTGCTTTAGCTTTGCGACAGAAATTTGGGGGGGGGCTCCATTGCGGTCGTAAATCGAGGACTAGCTATAGGTACCTTGTGGATGCACCGGGACCCTTTTGCAGGACCCTCAGCCTACCTCTTTGGGCTGGGTTTTGCTGAGCAGAAGGCATCTCCCTTCCCGATTCCGCCAGATTCCTCGAGACAGGCAGCCAAAGATTACTGTCCTGAAAAACATTAAAAAAAAGGGAAAAGAATTAAAAATTAGAGGTGAGCTGGGATGCTGGGTGGGGTGTCGGAAGGAAGGCTTCAATCCAGGGGTGAAATGTAAAATTTGTTACGACCGGTTCGGTGGGTGTGACTTGGAGTGTGTGGGGTAATGTGACTGGGTGGGCGTTTGTTTTTTTTTACTTTTAAAAGCATTTTTTTCTACAACCCCTTCCGCCGAAGAGGTTGTTAAAAAATGCTTTTAAAAGCCTGTGACGATCAGGCAACTCAGCTGGGATCGCCAGAGGAGCCTTTTAAAAGCATTTTTTTAAAACAGCCTCTTCGGCCGAAGAGGTTGTAGAAAAAAATGCTTTGAAAGGGTTCTGACGATCCCAGCTGAGTTGCCTGATCGCCAGAACTCTTTAAAAGCTTTTTTTTTTTTTTACAGCCTCTTCGGCCGAAGAGGTTATAGAAAAAAATGCTTTTAAAAGGCTCCTCTGACGATCCCAGCTGAGCCACGCGATCGTCAGAGGCTTTTTTTTTTTTTTTTTACTTTTAAAAGCATTTTCTCGGCCGAAGAAAAAATGCTTTTAAAAGTTAAAAAAAAAAAAACCTCTGATGATTACGCGGCTCAGCTACGTGGGAGGGGGAGAGCAGAGATTTTTGCTACCAGTTCTCTGAACCACCCGCTGCCATTGCTACCGGATCGAGCGATCTGGTCTGAACCGGGAACATTTCACCCCTGCTTCAATCGCTTTCTCCAACCAGGGTTGAAATGCTACCAGTTCGGCCGCACTGATAGCGATGACGGCTGGTGGTTCGAAGAACCGGTAGCGATGGCAGTGCGAGGCTCCGCCCACCTGCCCGGTCGTCATTACTTCCTGGTTTTAACCAGGAAATAACCTGTTTTTTGGTGTTTGGAGGCCGTACGGGTCTGGATGGGGAGAAACAGGCTCAAGCTCAACCCCTCCAAGACTGAGTGGCTGTGGATGCCGGCACCCCGATACAGTCAGCTGCAACCGCGGCTGACTGTTGGGGGCGAATCATTGGCCCCAATGGAGAGGGTGAGCAATCTGGGTGTTCTCCTGGATGGACGGCTGTCGTTTGAAGATCACTTGATGGCCGTCTCCAGGAGAGCTTTTTACCAGGTCCGCCTGGTCCGCCAGTTGCGCCCCTTTCTAGACCGGGATGCCTTATGCACGGTCACTCACGCCCTCGTCACTTCTCGCCTGGACTACTGCAATGCTCTCTACATGGGGCTCCCCTTGAGGTGCACCCGGAGACTTCAGTTGGTTCAGAATGCAGCCGCGCGGGTGATAGAGGGAGCCACTCGTGGCTCCCATATAACACCGATCCTGCGCAGGCTACACTGGCTACCTGTGGTTTTCCGAGTGCAATTCAAGGTGCTGGTTACCACCTTTAAAGCGCTCCATGGCATAGGACCCGGATATCTACGGGACCGCCTTCTGTTACCATATGCCTCCCACTGACCGGTGCGCTCCCATAGAGAGGGTCTCCTCAGGGTGCCGTCAGCCAAACAGTGTAGGCTGGCGACCCCCAGGGGGAGAGCCTTCTCGGTGGGGGCACTTACCCTCTGGAACGAGCTTCCCCCAGGACTTCGACAATTTCCTGACCTCCGGACTTTTCGCCGCGAGCTGAAAACATACCTATTCTTCCGAGCAGGACTGGCATAATATGGGTTTTAAATTGGATTTTAAACGGGGTTTTATATCATGTCTTTTATAGTTTTAATTTGGCCAAGGTTGAATAAGTTTTTTAAATAGGTTTTATTGTATATTGTATTGTATTTTTATCTGGCTGTTAACCGCCCTGAGTCCTTCGGGAGAAGGGCGGTATAAAAATTTAATAATAATAATAATAATAATAATAATAATAATAATAATAATAATAATAATAACAACAACAACAACAACAACAACAACATTATTATTATTATTATTATTATTATTATTATTATTATTATTATTATTATTATATGCAGTAAATCTCCATCTCTGCCCTCTGGGCTGTGAGTAGCAGCCTTTTCAACACTGGAGTTGGCTTGGCTAGGGAGGAGGAGGAGGAGGAAGAGGAGGAAGAAGAAGAAGAGGAGGAGGAGGAGGAAGAAGAAGAAGAGGAGGAGGTGGAGAAGAAGAGGAAGAGGAGGAGGAAGAAGAGGAAGATGAGGAAGAGGTAGAAGGAAGTAGGTGAAGAGGAGGAAGAGGAAGAGGAGGAGAATTCTGCAGGCCACTGGAGCCTTTTAGTTTCTTACCTCCACACAAACCACAACTACAAGTTTTGTCTATTTCCCGTCTAAAACTCCCCACTTCCACCTGGGAAAACTTCAGTCTGGTTGTCTTAGACGGAGACTCCGGATTGAGGTCATATGCTCCTCAAATGTACCTTCACTGCGCATTTGAGTGTCTGTGTGTTTGTGTGCCTGCCCAGAGCAACACAAATTACCTGCACCCGGGAACCTTACCTGCCCGCTCAGCAAATTGCTCCTCTTTGAAAACCATCCTTGCCAGGGGAAAATTAAGGTTCCTATAGAGCCAGTACGGCTTTGCAATTGCGCGTGGTTGTAACTTTTTATTTTCTTGAGCTTAAAAAAACGTCCCCAAACCCCAATCTCGTTCTTTTACCGGAGTGTATTTTGCCAGCGGTTGTTAAAGCCTAAGTGCCTAGTAACGGATAGAATAGCTACTAATGGAAAGAATATCGTACAAATTACCTTTTATCCCCTGAGTGGGAGCCGAGTGCTTCAGACAGTATTATTTAACTAACCGAAGGCTGTTCGCGGAGACATTTCCTTGAAATTCTATCCTATGGGAAACGTTGCCTTTAAAAAGCCTTTAAACCGTTAAAAATGTTTTTAAAAATAATCCTTTTGGCTACTCTTTTTGGCAAGTTGGTCGCCTGGTAGCTTAACTGTTAGGTTTGCCTGAATACAGGCAGTCCATTGTGGAATGGAAAACAACTCAAGAAGGGGAAAACAACTCAAGGGGAAAACAACTCAAGAAGCTTGGGAAATTTTGAAAAGTGAGATTATAAAAGCACAGTCTAACACAATACCAATGAAGAAGAAAAATAGTAGATCTCAAAAGAAACCAGCATGGATGCATAAAGAACTATCTGACAAATTGAAAGACAAAAAGAAGAGGAGGAGAAACAAATAGAAAAAGAGGAAGAGAGGAGGAGGAAGAAGAAGAGGAAGAGATATAAGGTGAAGAGGAGATGGAGTAGAAAAAGAGGAAGAGGAAGAGATATAAGGTGAAGAGGAGAAGAAGAGGAGGAGGAAAAAGAAAGAAAGAAGCAACTTAGAACTAAGGAGAAATTTCCTGACAGTTAGAACAATTAATAAGTGGAACGACTTGCCTTCAGAAGTTGTGAATGCTCCAACACTGGAAATTTTAAGAAAATGTTGGATAACCATTTAGATATGAGCCAGCAGTGTGCAGCAGCTGTTAAAAAGCCAACATGGGTTTGTCAAAAACAGATCCAGGAAACTACAGACCTATCAGTCTGACCTCAATACCGGGAAGATTCTGGAAAAGATAATCAACGAATCACGAACACCTAGAAGCAAACAAAGTAATAACCAAAAGCCAACATGGGTTTGTCAAAAACAGATCCAGGAAACTACAGACCTATCAGTCTGACCTCAATACCGGGAAGATTCTGGAAAAGATAATCAAGCAACGAATCACGAACACCTAGAAGCAAACAAAGTAATAACCAAAAGCCAACACAGTTCTGGGCTGCATAAACAGAGGATAGAATCAAGATCACGTGAAGTGTTAGTACCACTTTATAATGCCTTGGTAAGGCCACACTTGGAATATTGCATCCAGTTTGGTGATCGCTCGTGCACAGTTTTACAAATACTAACCTTCTGGGTTACCACTCGGGAGTACAGACAGCTGAGGTGCGGCAATCCGCTCTGACGCACCAATTAGCTGAGAAGATAAAGGTAAGTAAAGCGCAGAGGCGGGCGGCCTGACCTTATTGTTGGAGCGAACCGGTTCACTCCCAGCTGATCGTCGGAGCTACCGGTTTGCCCAAACCGGTCCGAACCGGTAGATTCCCACCCCTGCAGGTAGTCCTCAATTTACAACAGTTTGTTTAGTGACCGCTCAGTCACAAAGGCACTGAAAAAAGCGACTTATGACCTCCCCCCCCCCCGCCCCGGTTGGAGCATCCCCGGGTCACGTGATCCAAATTCACGTGCTCGGCAACTGGCATGTACTTGTGACAATTGCACTTTTCCTGGAGTTCTGCGACCTTCTGACGAAGTCGATGGGGAAGCCGGATTCACTTAACAACCGTGTTACTGACTTAACGAGCGCAGGGATTCAGTTAACAATGGGGCAGAATTCACTTCTCTCACTTAGCAACAGAAATTTTGGGCTCAATCGTGATGAAGAGATACAGAGAGACATCAGTACAAACAGCTACTGAATTAAAATGCCAAAATGAAAAATAAGATAAAATAGGACTAGGGGAGACATGATAGCAGTGTTCCAATATCTCAGGGCTGCCACAAAGAAGAGGAGGAGGAGAGAGGAGGAGGAAGAGGAGGAAGAGGTAGAAGGGAGCAGGTGAAGAGGAGATGGAGTAGAAAAAGAGGAAGAGATATAAGGTGAAGAGGAGATGGAGTAGAAAAAGAGGAAGAGAAGAGGAAGAGATATAAGGTGAAGAGGAGAAGAGGAAGAGATATAAGGTGAAGAGGAGATGGAGTAGAAAAAGAGGAAGAGAAGAGGAAGAGGAAGAGAAGAGGAAGAGAAGAGGAAGAGGAGGAGGAGAAGAAGAGGAGGAAGAAGAGGAGGAAGAGGAGGAAGAAGAAGAGAGGAGGAGGAGGAGAAGAAGAGGAGGAAGAGGTAGAAGGGAGCAGGTGAAGAGGAGAAGAAGAGGAGTCAGACTGTTCACCAAAGCACCTGAGGGTAGAACAAGAAGCAATGGGTGGAAACTGATCAAAGAAAGAAGCAACTTAGAACTAAGGAGAAATTTCCTGACAGTTAGAACAATTAATAAGTGGAACGACTTGCCTTCAGAAGTTGTGAATGCTCCAACACTGGAAATTTTTAAGAAAATGTTGGATAACCATCTGACTGAGATGGTGTAGGGTTTCCTGCCTGGGCAGGGGGTTGGACTAGAAGGCCTCCAAGGTCCCTTCCAACTCTGATGTTATGTTATGTTATGAATGCTGCCAGTTTAACAACCAGTTTGGTGATCGCTCGTGCACAGTTTTACAAATACTAACCTTCTGGGTTACCACTCGGGAGTACAGACAGCTGAGGTGCGGCAATCCGCTCTGACGCACCAATTAGCTGAGAAGATAAAGGTAAGTAAAGCGCAGAGGCGGGCGGCCCGACCTTATTGTTGGAGCGAACTGGTTCGCTCCCAGCTGATCGTCGGAGCTACCGGTTTGCCCAAACCGGTCCGAACCGGTAGATTCCCACCCCTGCAGGTAGTCCTCAATTTACAACAGTTTGTTTAGTGACCGCTCAAAGTCACAAAGGCACTGAAAAAAGCGACTTATGACCTTCCCCCCGCCCCGGTTGGAGCATCCCCGGGTCACGTGATCCAAATTCACGCGCTCGGCAACTGGCATGTACTTGTGACAATTGCACTTTTCCTGGAGATGTGTGATCGCCCTGCGAGTTTTCCTGGAGTTCTGCGACCTTCTGACGAAGTCGATGGGGGAAGCCGGATTCACTTAACAACCGTGTTACTGACTTAACGAGCGCAGGGATTCAGTTAACAATGGGGGCAGAATTCACTTCTCTCACTTAGCAACAGAAATTTTGGGCTCAATCGTGGTCGTATGTCGAGAACTATCTGTAATCGAGGCCACATATGAAGAGATACAGAGAGACATCAGTACAAACAGCTACTGAATTAAAATGCCAAAATGAAAAATAAGATAAAATAGGACTAGGGGTGACATGATAGCAGTCTTTTTAACAGATTAAAAGAGATGGAAGGGACCTTGTAGATCATCTAGTACAACCCACCGCCCAAGCAGGAGACCCTACACCAGGGGTCTGCAATCTTGCCTCTTTTAAGACTTGTGGACTTCAACTCCCAGAGTTCTTCAGCCAGCAGAGGAACTCTGGGTGTTGTAGTCCACAAGTCTTAAAAGAGCCAAGTTTGCAGACCCCTGCCCTCCACCATTTCTTCCAATGTATGAGGGGTTGCCACAAAGAAGAGGGGGTCCACTTATTCCCAAAGCACCTGAAGGCAGGACAATATACAACGGATGGAAACTAATCAAGGAGAGAAGCAACCTGGAATTAAAGAGATATTTCCTGACAGTGAGAACAATTAACCAGTGGAACAGCTTGCCACCAGAAGTTGTGGATGCTCCATCACTGCAGGCTTTTAAGAAGAGCTCGGACAGCCATTTATCTGGAATGGTATTTGTTCTCCTGCTTGAGCAGGTGGTTGGATTAGAAGACCTCCCAGGCAGAGGTGCGATACAGCCGGTTCAGGCGAATCGGATGGTAATTTTACATCTGATTCGCTGAACTGGTACTTGCAAGGACTAGCTGGACCCGCCCACGCTACCCCGCCCCTTTCAGGAGTCTCCATGTGGCCCATTTTGGATGCCAGGCAAGTGCAGGGCCCGTGCGGAGGCTCTGGGAGGGCAAAAAACGGAAGTCCGAAAATAAGCCCGATTCCGCCCTCTGGAGGGCCTCCAGAGCACAGGGGAGGCTGTTTTCGCCCTCCTGGAGGCTCGAGAAAAGCCTCCGGAGCCTGGGGAGGATGAAAACGCCTCCCTGCCATGGTGCAGGAGGCTGAATAGGCCACGCCCACCATGGCCACTCCCACCCAGCAACGTTAACATTTTTCAATCCCACCTCTGGTCCCAGGTCCCTTCCAACTCGGTTACATTGATTCGTACCAAACTCCTATTGATTTCTGAGGATCGAAAGACATAAAAACCCATAGAATTTAAAGACACAGCGCTGGAGTTATCTTCAATTAAATTCTGCAAGAGACAGCAGCCAGCACGAGATGACACAAAGGAACCTTTCGAATGAGGCCGTTATGTGCAGAGTCTGAAACTAAATCCATTTTTTCAATTTCACGCGCCGCCCTAAGATGCAAACCTCAAGGGCATCCAAGCCCTCCAGCTGATCCATCTCCGGCAGGAATAACTTAGGTTTCCCACCAGTCTGTCGACAAGTCTTTGTGACACCGTCTTTGCAACACACATACACACTCAACTCTCCTGTTCTGTCCTCCTCCCCACCTCACAGAGAAGTACACAGGAGTGAGCATATACCAGTCATTTATTTTGCAACCGACCTGAATTTCCTTTGTGGATGAAAGACTTGGCAACTACAGTGCAAATGCTTGCCAAGTTCCTAATCACTTGGCAGAGACGGGAGTCCACGTGTCTGTTGCCGAAGCAGCCAAGAGCTCACAGAATAATTCCTTCACACAGTCCAGGCCTTAACTCAAAAAACAACCGAGCCAAAGTTCACGCTTGTAGTTTTTTTCCGTCACAGGGGCTACGGAGCAACTCCACCCGCTTTTATCCCCTGTGGGGTGTGGCTCAGTGACTCGGCACTCTCTGGGCCTGCCACACCTCTTTCTCTGCTGCGCACGCTTCTCTTTCCGACGCTGTCTAGGATCAATCCAGGATTGATCCTCCTAGTCCTCTATCTGTGGGACCTCTGACACGCCTTCTTCCTGGCCTTCCGCTGGCACCTGCGGCGTTGCCAGAAAGGAGGGACCTGGAGAGGGAGGCCTTGTCGGCTCCTCTCCCTCACTCCCCGAGTCATCCTCCTCCATGAGGACAGGCTTGGGGGCCGGAGTCACAACACCCCCTTCTTTTCCCCCCTCACCAAATCTCGGGGGTGTCAAACACAAGGCCCGATGGCCGGATACAACTCGCAATGTGGTGGGGTGTAGCCCGCAAGCAGGGGTGAAATCTAAATATTTTCTCTACCGGTTCTGTGGGCATGGATTAATTGGTGGGCATGGTTTGGTGGTCAGGTTCTGTGGGCATGGCTTAATTGGTGGGCATGGCCAATAATAATAAATGATAAAAATAATAAAGTATACAAAACTTGGGAGCGCACCAGTCTACCTTCTTTAAAAATAGAGGCACTGGTCTACTAATTGCCTTTTTTTTGGGAGGCACCAGTCTAACTTCTTTAAAAATAGAGGCACCGGTTTATTAATTAATTAACCGCCCTGAGTCCTTCAGGAGATAGGGCGGTATACAAATGCGAATAATAAATAAATAAATAAATAATTGCCTTTTTTTGGGAGGCACCGGTCTACTTTCTTTAAAAATAGAGGCACAGGTCTACTAGCCACCTATAGCGCTGATCAGCTGTAGTGCGGCCCTTTGAAGCGCCAAAGCAGTCATTTAAGGTCGTTTGCAGCTATATCACCACCAAGAGCTTCAGGGACAGAGAAGAGGAACAGCGAAGCGTGGGCGGTGAGGGGGGGGGGCAGGGATTTTTGCTACCGGTTCTGCAAACTACCCGTCCCCATCGCTACCGGATCGCGGGAGCTGGTCTGAACCGGGAGCATTTCACCCCTGCCTGCAAGGCTATCCTGGAAAATGTAAGGAGCCGGCCTGCGTCGCTTCAGCCTGGTTTACCTAGTGCAGAGAGGAAACATGCCAGCATGTTTGGGGAGTGGTGTCCAGTTGGCCATGCCCAGGGGTGGGATTCAGCTGGTTTGGACTGGTTCAGGCGAACCAGATGCTAATTTTACATCCGGTTCGCCGAACTGGTGGTTGAAAGGACTGGCTGGCCGCACCCACCCCATCCCACCCCTCCCAGAAGTCTCCCGGGGGGGTGGTTGGACTAGAAGACCTCCGGGGTCCCTTCCAATTCTTGTTATTCTATGTTATTTTACAATTTCTCCGGGGACCTTGTCTGGCTGTCAGGCGAACACGTCAACCCCGTTTCTCAGGGGAAAGGAAGAGACTCTTAAGGAGCAAAATCTTTTCAATAATTTATCCTTCCTTCCTAGCGGAGCTGTTTTTCCCGCGCCGAGGCTCTGCGAAGGCCAGCGCAGGCCAGAGGAAACTGCAGCTCCTAATGAGCTGATTAAGCACTGCCTGGCTGAGCTGTCCATCCAAAGAGGATGGGGGGGGGGAGTGACCAAGGGCAGCGGCTGACGGTTCTCCTTCCTTGATCTACAATTCCTCTAATTCCTTCTCCCTCTGAAGAAGCAGAGACGGCAAAAGAACAGAACAGAATATTCTTTGTTGGCCAAGCGTGTTTGGACGCACAAGGAATCTGTCTCCGGTGCAGAAACTCTCCGTGTACGTACAAGCCACAAGTGATATATTGTAATCATCCTCTTGACTCCCTCTTCTTTGTGGCAACCCCTGAGATATTGGAGCACTGCTATCATGTCTCCCCTAGTGCTTCTTTTTATTAAACAAGACATACCCAGTTCCTGCAACCGTTCTTCATATGTTTTAGCCTCCAGCCCCCCCAGTCCTCTTGGTTGCTCTTCTCTGCACTCTTTCTAGAGTCTCAACATCTTTTTTACATCGTGGCGACCAAAACTGAATGCAATATTCCAAGTGTGGCCTTACCAAGGCCTTATATAGTGGTATTAACACTTCACGTGATCTTGATTCTATCCCTCCGTGGATGCAGACGGCGAGTTCTAGTCCTGCCTTAGGCATGAAAGCCAGCCAGTCCCTTTCTCTCAGCCCTTGGAATGAGGCAATGGCAAAACTTGCCAAGAAAGCTGCAAGAACCAGTCCAGGCGGTGGCCGGTGGCAGTGAAAAAAACCAAAGACACACAAAGACATACCGCAAACCCACAGTTGTGCGATTTCCTGAATCCACTTACATGCTCTACAAGTCCAGCTGATGGAAGTGGGGCCACAGGTACCTCTTCTATCCTCACCCTTGTTGCACAGGGTGCAGGAAACGTACTGACTCCCAGCAAGGAGACGTCGTGCGTAGCCCAAGAGGACGTATCTATGGTCATCACGCAATAGTCCTTGTATTTTGTGACGGTGGAGGAAAACGTTGGTGGTGGATTCACTGCGAAAAGAAAAGAAGAAGAAGGAAAAAAAAAAGAGGGAGAGAAAACGGGAACGGTTTTTAATCCTGTCTTTTTCTTCCTCCTCCCACACACAATTTATTCAAACAAGTTCTAAATAAACTGCTTTCGGTTCACCTCTGGGGGGAGAAATACAAATTATTGCCAGATGTTCAGACTGAGAAGATTCATTGAAACTCAATGTCGAGGAAAGAAAAGTCTTACACTTAGGCAAGAAAAACCAAAAGTACACATATAAACTGGGGGAAACCAGACGTAATAGCAGGAACTGTGAGAGGGATCTTGGAGTCTTAGTGGGCAACCGGTTAAATATGAGCCAGCAGTGTGTGGCGGCTGCCAAAAAAGCCAATGCAATCCTAAACTGCATTAACAGCGGGATACAATCAAGATCAAGGGAGGTACTAATACCACTCTATAAAGCCTTAGTAAGGCCACACCTAGAATACTGCATCCAGTTTTGGTCACCATACCGTGAAAAAGGATGTTGAGACTCTAGAAAAAGTGCAGAGAAGAGCAACCAGGATGATTAGGGGACTGGAGGCTAAAACATATGAAGAACAGTTGCAGGAACTGGGTCTGGCTAGTCTAGTGAAGAGAAGGACCAGGGGAGACAGGATAGCAACTTCCAATATTTGAGGGGCTGCCACAGAGAGGAGGGGGTCAAGCTGTTTTTCCAAAGCACCTGAAGGCCAGACAAGGAATAATGGATGGAAATTGAGCAAGGAGAGATTCAACCTGGAAATAAGGAGGAATTTTCTGACAGTGAGAACAATCAACTAATGGAACAAAAGTTGCCTTCGGAAGTTGTGGGAGCTTCATCGCTGGAGGCTTTCAAGAAGAGACTGGACTGCCATCTGTCAGAAATGGTGTAGGGTCTCCTGCTTGGGTGGGGGGTTGGACTAGATGACCTACAAGGTCCTTTCCAATTCAGTTAATCTGTTAGGTGCTTCCAGCTCAGTTTTTCCCTCCTGCTAAAAATTCAACCCATTTGCAACACCGGTGATCCTCGCCTGACGGTCACCGCTGACCCTAAAATCTCCGCTGCTAAGCGAGACGGTTCCTAAGTGAGTTTTGCTCCATTTTTATGACTGTGTGCCACAGTTGTTAAGTCAATCAGGCAGCCGTTAAGCGAGCCTGGGGTCTCCCCAAGTGCCTGAATTTGGTTATCGGGAATCTGGCTGGGAAGATTCCGCCAATGGAGATCACCTGATCCCGGGACAGCACAAATGCGACAACATGCCACGTGTCCGAATTTTAACCACGTGGCCTTAAGGATGCTGGAATGGTTGTTAAGTATGAAAATTGGTCAGAAATTACTTTTTTCAGTGCTGGTTCGTCTTTGAACCGTCACTAAATGAATGGCTATAAATGGAGGAATATCTGTAATTGCACGCCGGTTGTTAAGCAACTGAATTTATAATCCTAGGACGGCGGGAAAACTGTTGACGGCCACCAACTTGAGAACTGGTTGTTAAGTTTCTTTCGTTCAATGTCACTGAATGAGTGATAGTAACCTGAAGTGCATACAGCGCAAAGGTGCATTTAACACACAAAATCATCTATTGCAATATCCTTCCTGTAAAAGACTACTGTACTTCAGCTTCAATCGCAATATTACAAGAGCAAAAAATAGATTCAAGCTTAATGTCAACCGCTTCAAACTTGATTGCAGAAAATATGACTTCTGTAACAGAGTTGTTAACGCTTGGAACTCATTACCTGACTCCATAGTCTCTACTCAAAATCCCAAAATCTTCAACCAAAAACTGTCTACTATTGACCTCACCCCATTCCTGAGAGGACTATAAGGGGCGTGCATAAGAGCACAAAAGTCCCTACCGTTCCTGTCCTATTGTTCCCTTTATTATATCTAATTAATATAGCTATGCATATTCTTTACTTATATATATATATATATATATATATATATATATATATATATATATATATATATATATATATATATATATATATATATATATTCATGATATGTTTTTTACTTATGACAATGTTTATGTATACTGTTACGACAAAATTAAATTAAAATAAATAAAAAAAACCAAAAAACTGGACTTTGTGGGTTTTTTTCTTTTGAAGACATTTCTCTTCTCATCAGTGGTGAAATGTAAAATCTGTTACTACCGGTTCTGTGGACGTGGCTTGGGGGGGGGGGCGTTAATGTGACCGGATGGGCGTGGCCAACTTTTTCTTTTTCTTTTAACTTTTAAGAGCATTTTTTCTACAACCTCTTGGGCCGAAGAGGTTGTAGGAAAAATGCTTTTAAAAAGCTCTGACGATCCCAGCTGAGTTGCCTGATCGTCAAAGTCTTTTGTTTTCTTTTAAAAGCATTATTTTTTTTGCCTTTAAAAGAAAAAAAAAAGAGCCTCTGACGATCAGGCAACTCAGCTGGGATCGTCGGAGGAGCCTTTTAAAAGCATTTTTCTACAACCTCTTTGGCCGAAGAGACTGTAGAAAAAAATGCTTTTAAAAGGCTTTTAATGATCCCAGCTGAGCCGCACGATCATCAGAGGCTTTTTTTTTTTTTTTAAACTTTTAAAAGCATTCTTTCGGCCGAAGAAAAAAGTAAAAAAACTTTTAAAAGTAAAAAAAGTAAAGTAAAAAAAAACAAAAACACCTCTGATGATCCTGCTGCTCAGCTGGGCATGGGCGGGGGAGGGGGGCAGGGTTTTTTGCTACCGGTTCTCTGAAACACCCACCACCATCGCTACCGGATTGCGTGATCCGGTCCAAACCGGGAGCATTTCACCCCTGCTACTCATCCAAGAAGCTTCTTCGGCTCTGACCGGATGGTGGGGAATGGAAGGATTTATACTCCTTGCAGACAGCTGGTCATTTGCGTCCTTTTAGAGGGTCCTTGAGGCCACTTGGAAGGTTTATCTGTGTCCTCGGGGACCCCCCAAGTGGTGCAAGTGGGTGTGGAGCCTTCTTTTTAAAGAAGGATAGGATAGGATAGGAGAATGAATAGAGAAGAGAAGAGAACAGAGCAGAACAGAGTAAAATAGAATAGAATAGAAAATAAATATAATAGAAATAGAGTAGAGTAGAATTAGAATTAAATAACAGAGTTGGAAGGGACCTTAGAGGTCATCTTGTCAACCCCCTGCTCAGGCAGGAAACCTTATACCATTTCAGACAAATGGTTATCCAACATCTTCTTAAAAACTTCCAGTGTTGGAGCATTCACAACTTCTGGTGGCAAGTTGTTCCACTGATTAATTACTCTAACTCTCAGGAATTTTCCCTTTTGTTCTAGCTTGCCTCTTTAAAAGCCTGCTGGCTGGGGAATTCTGGGAGCTGAAGTCCACACACCTTCCAGGTGCTAAGGTTAAGACACAGCGTTCTATCACCGGTGTCTCCAAACTTCGCAACTTTAAGACATGATGGCTGGGGAATTCTGGGAGTTGAAGTCCAACATCTTCTCATTTGTAAAATCGAAATGTCAACAAGGATTAGAGTTCTACATAACATTCAAAAAAATATATCTGATCTTTCCTGAGGTCAAGGAAAAGGTTTTTCTGGCTTTGGCAAGATAGGATAGGATAGGATAGGATAGGATAGGATAGGATAGGATAGGATAGGATAGGAGAATAAGTAGAGTAGAACAGAACAGAACAAAGCAGAGTAGAGAAAAACAGAATAGAATTTAATAGAAAAGAAATATAATAGAAATAGAGCAGAGTAGTGTAGAGTAGAATTAGAATTAAATAACAGAGATGGAAGGGACCTTAGAGGTCTTCTAGTCCAACCCCCTGCTTAGGCAGGAAACCGTACACCACTTCAGACGAACGTCTGGTGGCAAGTCGTTCCACTGGTTAATTGTTCTCACTGTCAGGAATTTTCTCCTTAGTTCTAGCTTGCCTCTTTAAAAGTTTGCTGGCTGGGGAATTCTGGGAGTTGAAGTCTTACACCTCTTAAAGTTGAAGTCGAACACCTCTTAAAGTGACCTAGTCTGGAGATCTCGGTTCTATGGTAACATGCCTCTTTTACGCAACACATTTTTCTGCCGCTTTCCGGACCCCGGAAATGACAAAGACTAAAGCTGAGCCCCATTTCTCCCAACTTTGAAGGGTGCTTCCCCCCCTCCCCCTCCCCCGAATTATCAGTTATACCCTTGACTGACCGGGGCTAAGCGGGGTGCTGGCCTTAATGGGGGAATTCGAATTTCTGGGAGTTTTCACAGCGAACGTCTTCGATGGGTCGTTGCAGAGGATGCTAGATATTTCTTGAATATCTCCAGGGGATCTGGCCAAAACAGGACAAAACAGATGAGAAGACATCACGGTTGAGTGTCTCAGAAATGCTGGACTCCAGTCATCCTATTTTTGTTTTTTTGAGCCTCTTCTTCCCAACAGCTCAATTTGCTCAAATTTGCTCAATTTGGCTACGAGACAATTTGGAAAGTCCTAGCTCAGAATTCTAGAACAAATCATAGGTAAAGGTTCCCCTCGCACATACATGCTAGTCATTCCCGACTCTAGGGGGCGGTGCTCATCTCCGTTTCAAAGCCGAAGAGCTAGCGCTGTCCGAAGACGTCTCCGTGGTCATGTGGCCGGCACGACTCAATGCCAAAGGCGCACGGAACGCTGCTACCTTTCCACCAAAGGTGGTCCCTGTTTTTTCTACTTGCATTTTTAACGTGCTTTCGAACTGCTAGGTTGGCAGAAGCTGGGACAAGTAACGGGAGCTCACCCCATTATGCGGCACTAGGGATTCGAACCGCTGAACTGCCGACCTTTCGATCGACAAGTTCAGCGTCTTACCCACGAAGCCACCGCATCCCTTTCTGAACAAATCATACCAACGGTCTTTTTATGTGCAGGACACCAACATGTTAAACCAAGGGACAAAAAGTTTTGAAACACCAATCAAACTATAACTCTTGAGATCCCGGTTGAAAGCAAAATTGGGATTGCAAGATTGGGATTTAAAATATATATATATGGATATGGTTTAATTTGAAACTTTAGGATGGATTTGATTTAAGGAACCAGGCTGGAAACTAGGAGATGGTGAGTTCTAGTTCTGCCTTAGGCACGAAAGCTGGTTGGATGACTTTGGGCCAATCACCAAGGGATGGTGAGTTCTAGTCTTATGTATAAAAGCCAGGTGCGTGACCTCAGGTTAATTGGCAGACGACTGTGACTTCTAGTCCTATCTTAGACATGAAAGCCAGCTGGATGACTTTGGGCCAATCACCAGGCGACTGTGAGTTCTAGTCCTGCCTTAGGCATGAAAGCCAGCTGGGTAACTCTGGGTCAAGCAACAGGTGACTATGAGTTCTAGTCCCGCCTTAGGCAAGAAAGCCAATTGGGTGACTTTGGGCCAATCACCAGGCGACTGTGAGTTCTAGTCCTGCCTTAGGCACAAAAGCCAACTGGGTGACTTTGGTCAATCAACAGGAGAAGGAGAGTTCTAGTCTCGCTTTAGGGATGAAAGCCAGGTCACTAACATTGGGCCAATCACCAGGAGACTGTGAGTTCGAGTCCCGCCTTAGGCGTGAAAGCCAGTTGGGTGACCTTTGGGTCAATTTCTCTTTCTCTCTCTCTCAGCCCAACCCACCTCACATGGTTGTCGTTGTGGGGAAAACACCAGGAGGAAAGAGGATGAAATAGATTAGCCAGCTCAAGTTATCTATCAAAATAATAAAGGAGGACAATCGATCAAGCAATAAAATAAAGTCGCAAAACTGCGGAGAACAACTGCATTCATTGGTGCAAAACTGAGTTAAAACCGGACTCCCCAGGCCGAATCCACCTTTTCCTCAATGAGTGGCCTGTCACAACTGGGCTTCCTGTGTCCCCCCCCCCTCCCTCCCACCAAGTGAAACCAGCTCAGCTCCGAAGCAGTTAAAAAGTCCTTACGTGTCTTCTGCTCCGAATTCTCTTGGAGGCTCACCGAGACTTCTGTGTTGCGCTGCCCCAGGGCTGCAGGGGAATAAACACAATGAAGGTAAAAGGTAAAAGTTCCCCTTGCACATACGTGCTAGTCGTTCCCGACTCTAGCGGGCGATGCTCCTCTCCGTTTCAAAGCCGAAGAGCCAGCACTGTCCGAAGACGTCTCCGTGGTCATGTGGCCGGCATGACTCAATGCCAAAGGCACACGGAACGCTGTTACCTTCCCACCAAAGGTGGTCCCTGTTTTTCTACTTGCATTTTTTACGTGCTTTCGAATTGCTAGGTTGGCAGAAACTGGGACAAGTAACGAGAGCAGCACTCGGGATTCGAACCGCTGAACTGACGACCTTTTGATCGACAAGCTCAGCGTCGATCGAAATAAACACACTACAAGCAGCTATACAGGTAGTAAACAGCAGTAAACACTCAGCTGCATTCAGCTGCCCGGACTCTACCCTGATGCAAGCGATTTACAGGGTCATTAAAAGAAGACATTGTTAGTAACACAGTGTGGAACTTCATGTATTTATTTATGGCTAGGAAGACTTTTATTAGTAGGAACATTTACGCGCTGTCTTCATGAAAATCGGTCTCAAAGCGGCTGTAAAGTAATTCTACAACGGACAAGCTTTGGTAGCCGAAGACAAAGAGAAAAACGGAAGGAAATAAGGTTAAAAAAACCCACAGAAGCAAAAGAAGCCGTTAAAATAACGCCAGCCCGTTAAAAAAAAAAAGGAGAGATTTCATCGGAAGGGCTGCCTAAATATTAAATAAAAATTCCTACCCGTTTGCAGAAATAAGCAGGTTTGTCCTTGGCAGGTTGTCATGGATATATTTCGTACCTGTCCCACCGGAACACTCTTGTCCTACGGAATGCAAGTAGGAACATGCTCAGAGAACTTGAAATAAAGACACCTCTAAAAAATGGAGGAAAAAAAAGCATTTCTTTTATTTTCTGTTATTGGCGTCTCCAGCTATGGGCCAGTTGCAAAGACAATGTTTTTAAAGAGGAGTTCTGACGGAGGCCCGAGTTGTGATTACTAAACACGATTCGGTCCTCAGCAAACTTTATTTTATTATTTTATTTATTTATTTATTTATTGATCAAATTTATATACCGCCCTATCTCCCGAAGGACTCAGGGCGGTGTACAGGCATTTAAAAAACACATAAATACAATATAAAAAACAGTTAAAAAACTTATTCTAAGAAGCCCGTTAATTTAGAATTAAAAATAGAATAAAACCCAATTTAAAACCAGTAATTTAAAATCTAGCTCAGTCCTGCACAATTAAATAAATATGTTTTAAGCCCGCGGCGGAAGGTCCGGAGGTCCGAAAGCTGACGAAGTCCGGGGGGTAGTTCATTCCAGAGGGTGGGGGCCCCCACAGAGAAGGCCCTTCCCCTGGGCGTCGCCAGACGACATTGCCGCACTGACGGCACCCTGAGGAGACCCTCTCTGTGAGAGCGCACGGGTCGGTGAAAGGTATTCAGTAGCAGTAGGCGGTCCCGTAAGTAACCTGGCCCAATGCCATGGAGCGCTTTAAAGGTGGTCACCAAAACCTTGAAGCGCACCCGGAAAGCCACAGGTAGCCAGTGCAGTCTGCGCAGGATGGGTGTTATACGGGAGCCACGAGGGGCTCCAGCTATCACCCGCGCAGCCGCATTCTGGACTAACTGCAGCCTCCGGATGCCCTTCAAGGGGAGCCCCATGTAGAGAGCATTGCAGTAATCCAGGCGAGACGTCACGAGAGCGTGAGTGACCGTGCATAGGGCATCCCGGTCCAGAAAGGGGCGCAACTGGCGTACCAGGCGAACCTGGTAGAACGCTCTCCTGGAGACGGCCGTCAAATGGTCTTCTAGAGACAGCCGTTCATCCAGGAGGACGCCTAAGTTGCGGACCCTTTCCATCGGGGCCAATGACTCGCCACCGATGGTCAGCCGCGGATTTAGCTGACTGTACCGGGATGCCGGCATCCACAGCCACTCTGTCTTGGAGGGATTGAGCTTGAGCCTATTTCTCCCCATCCAGACCCGTACGGCCTCCAGGCACCGGGACAGCACTTCGAAAGCTTCGTTGGGGTGGTCCGGTGTAGAAAAGTACAGCTGGGTGTCATCCGCATACAGCTGGTACTTCACACCGAAACCACTGATGATCTCACCCAGCGGCTTCATGTAGATGTTAAACAGAAGGGGCGAGAGGATCGACCCCTGCGGCACCCCACAGGTGAGGCGCCTCGGGGCCGACCTCTGCCCCCCCGTCAACACCGACTGCGACCGGTCGGAGAGATAGGAGGAGAACCACCGATAAACGGTGCCTCCCACTCCCAATCCCTCCAACCGGCGCAGCAGGATACCATGGTCGATGGTATCGAAAGCCGCTGAGAGGTCTAATAGGACCAGGGCAGAGGAACAACCCCTATCCCTGGCCCTCCAGAGATCATCCACCAACGCGACCAAAGCCGTCTCCGTGCTGTAACCGGGCCGAAAACCGGACTGGAACGGGTCTAGATAGACAGTTTCATCCAGGTGCAGGGGAAATTGATAAAACAGCTGAGAATTCATTCATGCTCAGCTTTGTCCAAAACAAAATTCTTCGTAACCAGTCCCGTAGGCCTCATCACCAACTTTTGATGTCTTTGGCAACCTGCCAAAGGCTTTTCTTGGCAGAACCTCCACAAAGTTCAAGAGATGCTGACAAGAAGCACGGAAATCAATGTTGCTTTTCTACAAAGAACCCAACAGCTCGTTGCTGCTCTTTTAAGTCTTATGGGAGGGGCCAATCATCTCCTGGCCTTACTCCCGAGTCGTCCTTTTTGCTTTAACTGCTCTTGCCTTCTGGGAGCTCTTCTCATGCGTGGACTAGGAACGGGCTCCTCCTGTTCCTCTGCCTCTCTGCTGTCCGCCTCTGGAGGCTCCGGAGTCCGTGCATCGCTCCCAGATAGCCCTGGCCCCATCTCTGCCTCCGATGCAGAGCCCTCGTCTAGGCCTTCCCAACTCCAGGACTGGCCCATGGTCCTTCCCAGCCTCCTCACTGTCTGATTCCGCTGCCAGTCCGTGGGCTGCTGGCAGACCACAACAAGAGGCCTCTCCGTCTTCTGCGTGATTTTTTTTTTAAGAGCGTGGGTTTCTCTCTTCCCCCACACTTAATAATTGCATTCCGAATCCCTCAGGACGTTAGATGCCCGAGACTACCTTGTCTCTCTAATAAAGGAGAATATTTGTCGCTCAGGGTTGAAATGGGTGGGGAGGGGCGGTCCTTGGTGCTCTCTGAGCTTGATGGATTTTTGGCAGACGTTTCATGGCCCAACTAGGTAACGTCATCAGGAAATGTGGTATTCAGTTGGTTCGTACCGGTTCGGTTGAACTGGTAGCGGAGATCCCCGGCTCTATGCCATCCTTATTTAGGCAAGGTTCTCGAGGCCAGGGGCATGCGCGGAAGGCGCACGCATGCGCAAAGCAAGCATGCGCGCGCACAGCGAACTGGTGGTAAGAATATTGGAAACCCACCACTGATCATCAGTGCTAGAAGGGAGTGGGGTATGTGAGGAGGAGGAGGAGGAGGAGGAGAAGGAGAAGGAGGAGGATTGTTGGGATCAAGGACCCCACGGTCCTCCTCTTCCTTGTCCTCTCCAACCCTCCTCCCTTCTAGCACTGATGATGTTACCTAGTTGGGTAATGAAGTGTCTGCAGGAAAACAACCAAGCTCAGAGAGCACCAAGAGCCCCATAGTCCTCTTCCTTCACCCCATCTCTTCCTCCTCCTCCTCCTCCTCAAACCCTTCTCCTTTCTAGCACTGATGATGTGACCTAGCTTGGTAATGAAACGTCTGCAAGAAAGCAGACTGTAATGCTCTCTACATGGGGCTCCCCTTGAAGTGCACCCGGAGGCTCCAGTTGGTTCAGAATGCAGCTGCGCGGGTGATAGTGGGAGCCACACGTTGCTCCCATGTAACACCTCTCCTGCGCAGTCTGCACTGGCTACCTGTGGTCTTTCGGGTGCACTTCAAGGTGTTGGTGACTACCTTTAAAGCGCTCCATGGCTTAGGGCCAGGGTACTTACGGGACCGCCTGCTGTTACCACATGCCTCCCACCGACCTGTACGCTCGCACAGAGAGGGACTCCTTAGGGTGCCGTCCGCCAAGCAATGTCGGCTGGTGGCCCCCAGGGGGAGGGCCTTCTCTGTGGGGGCTCCCACCCTTTGGAACGAACTTCCCCCTGGACTTCGGCAACTGCCGGACCTTCGGACTTTCCGCCGAGAGCTGAAGACCTATTTGTTTGTTCGCGCAGGACTGGCATAGGATTTTAATAGGATTTTAATTAGTTTTAATGTTTTAACATTTTAAAATTTGGGTTTTATTCTAAATGTTTTAATTTGGCCATTTGTATAATAAGTTTTTTAAATTATGGTTTTATGTGTATATTGTTGTTGTTTCTTATTATGGCTGTAAACCGCCCTGAGTCCTTCAGGAGAAGGGCGGTATAAAAAGTTAAATAATAATAATAATAATAATAATAATAATAATAATAATAATAATAATAATAATAATAATAATAATAATAATAATAATAATAATAAAGCAACCGAAGCTCAGAGAGCACCAAAGCCACCAAATTCCACTTTCCCCCTGTGGTCATCAATGCTACACCAGAAAAACCAAGTGATTAAACTTAAGTTTTGGAGAATCTTAGGTCAATTTTTTTTATTTTTTTATCCTCCATCGTTCGCAGAAATGACCTGAATTATTTTTTCTAAGCGCAGGTAGCCTTTGACCATAATTGAGCCCTTATTTCCATTGCTAAGCGAGACAATTGTTAAAGCGAGCTCTGCCCCATTTTACGACCTTACTGGCCACAGCTGTTAAGTGAATCACTGCAGTCGTTACGTTAGTCACATGGTTGTTAAGTGACTCTGCTTTCCCCATTGACTTTGCTGGTCAGGAGGTCGCAAAAGGGGATCAGATGACCCCAGGACATTGCAACCGTCATAAATATGAGTCAGTTGCCAAGCGACTTAATTTTGGTCACATGACCATGGGGATGCTGCAAAGGTCGTATGAGCGAAAAATGGTCACGTCACTTTTTTTCAGTGCGACTGTAATTTTCGTCACTAAACAAATGGCTGTAAATTGAGGACTACCTGTACTTAAGACGGCAGGAAGAATTAATATTGCACGCACACGTACAAAAAAAAGAAAAGAAATCCTTACTCTGCCCTGAACGGATGAGATGTTCTTTCTGACCCCAGATTCCTTGAGGTTTTTTCAATTTTTCCTTCTGCCCAGGAATTTCCTCCGTTCTTCCTAGAGTATCGTCTCCTTCCTCTTCCTCGGTCGTGGAATACTAAAAGGATAAATCAGAGTTTCTCAGCAGCGCAAGAATTGAGTTGTCTCAACGAAGCTTCAACTACGCTGGAACGCAAGATGAGTTATTGTCCGTATATTTATTCTTATTTACTCAACGTGAACTTCGTTAATTTACTGTTTGGCACAATGAACTCAATGCCCAATATTAACACAAGGTATTTTGGTCCTGGAAGGGCAGGTTAGAGATGGATCGTCATGGAGACAAATCTGTGTTGTTAGGGAGTTGGGAATGACTTGATGGCACATAATCAATCAATCAATCAGCTCAACCTCAAGCGTTCTCCGTTCGCCAGTTCATGAGTCCTCCAAATCAGGAGTTGAAAGGACCCAAACAGGCTTCAGGATACATTGAACTACAGGTTACAGCATCAAATAACTTCATAGAAATCTCAGCCCAACTCACCTTACAGGGTTGTCATTGTAGGGAAAAAAGGAAGGGCACCTTTTATGCTTGAGTTATTTGTAAAAAGGAAGGAAGGAGAAAGAGAGAGAGGAGAATGAAGGGAAGGGAAGGGAGAGAGGAAGGAAAGGAAGGAGAAAAAGAGAGGGGAAGTAAGGGAGGAAAGAGGAAGGAGTAAGAGAGAGGGAAGGAGAGAATAGGAAGGAGTAAGGGAGAGAAAAGGAAGGAGAGGAAAAGAAGAAAGGAGGAAGGAGCAAGGGAGACTGAGAAGGAAGGAAGGAAGGAAAGAAAGAAAGAGAAAGAGAGGAAAGGAGGGGGAAGGGAGGAGAGAGCAAGGGAGACAGAGAAGGAAGGAAGGAGAAAGGAAGAAGAAAAGAATGAAGGAAAGAGAGAGGGTTGAAGGAGGGAAGGGAGGAAAGAGCAAGGATGACAGAGGAAGAAGGAAGGAAGAGAAAGAAGAGAAAGGAAGGAAGAAAAGAAAGAAAGAGAAAGGAAAGGAGAGAAGGAAGGAAGGAGTAAAGGAGATAGAGAAGGAAAGAAGGAAGGAAGGAAAGAAGGGAAGAGAAAGAGAGGGATGAAGAATGGAGGGAGCCAGAGAAGGAAGGAAGGGAAAGAAGGAAAAAAAGAAAGAAAAAATAAGGAAAGAAAGAAAGAAAGAAAGAAAGAAAGAAAGAAAGAAAGAAAGAAAGCTGCACGTTCAGACTCAATGACTCACCTACTGTAATTGCCAAATCTTGAGGAAAAAGAGCAGCTATCAATAAAGGATCCCCTAGATTGGGAGATCTAATTAACAGGCCGCGACCAACCCTGGACCAACAGAAGTAACCCAACATTTTAGCTTCTTGTCTGGAGCTCTCCAAGGTGCTGAAGGCGGCCAATTTCCTGGCAAAATAATACCTCATTTGCTCTCCAGGAACTCTCCAGGGTCCTGAAACACAAGGGCATGCCTATAGGTGTACTCCCTCTCCTACGACCACAATTTCTGATGCATGTCAACTGTTAAGTGAGCCACCCCCAATTTTACAATCTTTTTGTCACGGTCTTTAAGCAAATCACTGCAGCTGTTAAGTGGATCATGGGCTCATTGAGTGGCATCCCGCGCTGATTTTGCTTGTCGGAAGCTGGCTGGCTCAGGAATTCTGGGAGTTGAAGTCCACAGGTTGTGTTGTGCCTCGTCCGCTTTCCCCACAGCCGGGGCTTTCTTAACTGCTTCCGAACGCTGAGGAATGTCCTAGCATGCCTCCCGGCCCCAGCCCTGGCTCCATGCCCAGACAGGCCGAGGAAGAAGAAGCGCCTCCAGCCCCCAGCTCTGGCTCCATGCCCAGGCAAACGGAGCAACTAGACCCCTCCCCCTCCCCCACAGCATGTGAGCCTGAGGAAGGTCAATTACCAACAGCTGCAGACTGGAGTGACCCTCGCTTCAGGAGAATTGATAAGCGGCGTCAACAGAAGGAAGGGAGGGGCAGGCCGGGATAAGTGCTGAGTCATAGAGCCACACCCCATGGCCTATATAAAGGATCTGCTTTCTGGCATTCTCTGAGTCAGGCAAAGTCTACCTTATCTTGCTGAAATCACTTTCTGGTTTCCTGCCTGCCTTGAGAACTTTGCTAGGACTTTGGCAGAGCTGCAGAGGCACGCCTGATTCGGATTTCCCTGACCCGGCCGTCAGTGGAGGAGTGGGACACGACAGGTTGTAAGATCGCCATAGTTGCCCATCCTTGCTGTAGGTGGCCTCGGAGCTCTTCCAAAGGTAAGCAAGGAAGAGGAGGAGGGAGGCATTTGGCCTGGTGGATGGGGTGGGACTCAGATCTTAGGGAGGGGGTGTTCGACTCCCAGTAAGAATGGGAATAGGTCTATGGCAGGGGTCTGCAAACTTGGCTCTTTTAAGACTTGTGGACTTCAACTCCCAGAGCTCTCTGGGCACCCCGCTGTGTGCGCAATTGCACCATCTGCGCATATGTGTGGTTTTTGCACACGCAATGCACGTGTGTGAACGCTGTCTACACATGTGTGCGTTGCGTGCCAGTACTCTTGTGTGCCTGCGCAAACACGTGCAGATGTGCAGGAGAGCTCCGAAGACCAGCTGGGTTCCCCTGAATTGCGTGCATGCACACCAGAGGCCCGAACACCAACTAGGGGTGTGTGCGCAGATGCGCAGCTGCAGGTGAGTTGGGTGACAGCTCACGTGCCCGAAAAAATAGCACGCAGAGCCATAGTTTCACCATCACGGGTCTATGGGAACCTGTTCTGTCTGCGCCCCCCGAGCCGGGCCCCCTGCTAGAAAGTGACTCGGAAAGTGAGAGGGCGGGGGGGAAGGTCCATCAGTACTTACCTCGGGAGCACGGGCTTCCCTGGCTCAGCTCCAGGAGCCAGAGGCAGGCCAGGTGGAGAAGATAACAAGGCCTCCGTCCCCTGACTCTTTCCCCCCCCCCAGGCCATGCCTCCAGACCCAGCTGATGGCAATCAGGCCTGGTTGGACCCTAGGTTTCGTAGGCAGGAGAGGTGGGAACAACAGAAGCAGGGGTGGGACAGGCCTAGGAAGTGCTGAGTCATGGAGCCACACCCCACAGGATATAAAACCAGCGAGGGCTGCTATGCCTCTTCATAGCAGGCAAAATCAACTGCTTGACTAGAGCTGAAGTACTGTTTGTTCCTGGGTGATTCATTGGCATCAAGGGAGATAACAGAGTCACTTGGCATACGCTTGCTAGTTTACTGCCAGAGCTGATAGTGCCGGCTAATTAAGCCATCGCTCAGACGGAGGCGAGGGGGACAGAACAGAACCCCAAAGTCTGGAAGCAAAGCACGGGGGAATCTTATAGGGTGAAGGAGGGCTTGGGAGGGCTGAGGCAGGTTGTCCAAAGCAGGAGTCTTCAACCTTGACAACTTTAAGACTTGTGGACTTCAACTCCCAGAATCCCTCAGCCAGCTGGCTGAGCAACTCTGGGAGTTGAAGTCCACAAGTCTTAAAGTTGCCAAGGTTGGAGACCCCTGGTCCAAAGGTCTCCCCCAGACCTGAGTTACCTGTGCTCCACTTAATGACCCGCATTCATTGCGGAGAGCAGGGATGGGAGGGGAACATTAAGCGAGACATTGCACCTAATGACCACCACGACATACCACCACCATTATGGTCGCATCTCGAGGACGGCCTGCGTTAGCTTTTTGACCTTTTCCTGAAACCAAAATTTCCCTCCCCCCGCCCCCTGCCCGATAATCTCCATCAAGGGCTCTTTTCTCTCTGTGTATATAAAGTCACCCTTTCTCTCTCTCTTTATTTTTTTCTAAATAGGTTCCAAATTTTGGTTAATTTATCAAAACATAACATATAGGAATATAAAGACAAATGAAAATAAAAGGTAAAACAGGAGAGGAAAAGGGAAAGAGAGAAAAGGTGAAAGAAAGAGGTGAAAAATAGGGAAAAAAGCATCGACTTCGGACTCCTTTTGTTGCAATACACACAGCCCTCGAGTTACAACAGTCCGCTTAGTGTCCGTTCAAAGTCACAACGGCACTAAAAAAAGTGACTTATGACCATTCTCTACCCTTATGACCGTTGTAGCATTCCCATGGCCACCCGATTTGTATTCGGATGCTTGACAACTGACTCGTCCCCCCCAAGGCCATGCCTCCAGACCCAGCTGATGGCAATCAGGCCTGGCTGGACCCTAGGTTTCATAGGCAGGAGAGGCGGGAACAACAGAAGCAGGGGTGGGGCAGGCCTAGGAAGTGCTGAGTCATGGAGCCACACCCCACAGGATATAAAACCAGCGAGGGCTGCTATGCCTCTTCATAGCAGGCAAAATCAACTGCTTGACTAGAGCTGAAGTACTGTTTGTTCCTGGGTGATTCATTGGCATCAAGGGAGATAACAGAGTCACTTGGCATACGCTTGCTAGTTTACTGCCAGAGCTGATAGTGCCGGCTAATTAAGCCATCGCTCAGACGGAGGCGAGGGGGACAGAACAGAACCCCAAAGTCTGGAAGCAAAGCACGGGGGAATCTTATAGGGTGAAGGAGGGCTTGGGAGGGCTGAGGCAGGTTGTCCAAAGCAGGAGTCTTCAACCTTGACAACTTTAAGACTTGTGGACTTCAACTCCCAGAATCCCTCAGCCAGCTGGCTGAGCAACTCTGGGAGTTGAAGTCCACAAGTCTTAAAGTTGCCAAGGTTGGAGACCCCTGGTCCAAAGGTCTCCCCCAGACCTGAGTTACCTGTGCTCCACTTAATGACCCGCATTCATTGCGGAGAGCAGGGATGGGAGGGGAACATTAAGCGAGACATTGCACCTAATGACCACCACGACATACCACCACCATTATGGTCGCATCTCGAGGACGGCCTGCGTTAGCTTTTTGACCTTTTCCTGAAACCAAAATTTCCCTCCCCCCGCCCCCTGCCCGATAATCTCCATCAAGGGCTCTTTTCTCTGTGTATATAAAGTCACCCTTTCTCTCTCTTTATTTTTTCTAAATAGGTTCCAAATTTTGGTTAATTTATCAAAACATAACATATAGGAATATAAAGACAAATGAAAATAAAAGGTAAAACAGGAGAGGAAAAGGGAAAGAGAGAAAAGGTGAAAGAAAGAGGTGAAAAATAGGGAAAAAAGCATCGACTTCGGACTCCTTTTGTTGCAATACACACAGCCCTCGAGTTACAACAGTCCGCTTAGTGTCCGTTCAAAGTCACAACGGCACTAAAAAAAGTGACTTATGACCATTCTCTACCCTTATGACCGTTGTAGCATTCCCATGGCCACCCGATTTGTATTCGGATGCTTGACAACTGACTCGTCCCCCCCAAGGCCATGCCTCCAGACCCAGCTGATGGCAATCAGGCCTGGCTGGACCCTAGGTTTCATAGGCAGGAGAGGCGGGAACAACAGAAGCAGGGGTGGGGCAGGCCTAGGAAGTGCTGAGTCATGGAGCCACACCCCACAGGATATAAAACCAGTAATCCCGGGGTCACGTGATCGCTTTTTGCGATCTTCAAAGCCCATGTGGAAACCAGATTCATTCAACAACCGGGTGACTAATTTAACAACTGCAGTGATTCACTTACCAACGGTGGCAAGAAAGGTCGTATAATGGGGCAGAACTCACGAAACCAATGAGCAAAGCCAAGGGGAAAGCACAACTATGTGACTGAGCCACTGCAGCGATCCATTTAACAACGGTGGCAAGGACGGTCATAAAATGGGGCACCAGCTGTTTCGCTTAGCAACATAAATGTTGGGCTCAATTGCGGTTGTAAGTTGAGGACTACTTGTGGAATCAGGTCATAACATGAAACCTCAACTTTTTACTTTTATGTATTCACTTGCTGGATGCTAGGGAACGACTGTCTCATTCAGCAACAAAAACTAGGTGCTCGGGCTTGATAAATTGACACTTGCAGACTGAAACTTAATGGAGAATGTATAACTCCGTAGCATCAGAGTGTGTTAATACGACGCTACTGGCAGTTGGAACAGAGGGGGAGGGGGAGTATAATGTCCCAGCCCATAGCATCCATCGGTATTCATCTGGCTAGCATCCTGTCAGTGTGTGAGAGAGTTGAGGGGTGTTTGGAAACTCAAACAGTATTTGCTGTGTGAGCAAGGAGGAGACAGGAAGGAGGCTGGGCGTGGCTTAGCTCAACTATTCTGTAGTAAAGCTGCTTGTTGCTGTGAAAGCAAAACTGAAAGTGAAACTCCTCTCCTCTGCTTGTTTTGCATTTGGAACAGATTTATTTTCAGGTGGGGAGGGGGAGTACAACTTCTCAGCATCAGAGCATGTTAATCATAATAGAGGAAATACTAATGCTCTGATGGTCGTTTCAAAAAATCCTTTTTTAGTGAGCACCTAGAAGTCAAGTGGAACATACATGGCAAATTTCAAGTTCGTAGGCTTTACGGTTCTGGAGATTTTGTGATTAATGCATGAGCGGTGTTCGCTTTTATATAGATATATAGATATATACTAGCCATTTCTATAACCACAAAACCTAACCGATCGGCAAAACCCCTAATCAGAGTTTCCTTTTTTTCCCCTCCCACCTCAAGCACAAAGTCCAGAAATGGTTTCCAGGTAGGAACAAAATTACATGCGTTCTTTCCTTTAATCAAAGCAGTCAATTTAAGCCATCTTGGCTAACCTCATCAACCTTTTTCTCTTACTTCCAATTCTGAAGGCTCGGGAGGAGCAGAACCGCCCAAAAAACAGTTGGAGTCTGGCGTGAAAAACTCCTCGGATACGTTAAGGGACAAAGACGGCGAATGGGTCACCTCTTCCACCTGGAAGAGAGATGGAAATTAAAACGGTATCTTTATCCAGAATAGGAGGAGATTATTTATTTTGTTACCTAGTGTTGTGCCTCGCTCGCTCCCCCCCGCCACAGCCGGGCCCCTCTTATCTCCTGCCGGACGCTGATAGTGCGGAAGAATGTCCTGGCATGCCTCCAGCCCTCAGCCCTGGCACCATGCCCGGACAGGCCGAGCATGACGAATGGCCTGACGTGCCTCCAGCCCCCAGTCCTGGCACTATGCCCAGACAAACGGAGCAACTAAACCCTTCCCCCACAGCATGTGAGCCTGAAGAATGTGAAGCCAGTCATGAGCTAAGATTACCAACAAGCTGGAGGCTGGAGAGATCCTCGCTTCCGGAGAATAGAAAGGCGACGTCAGCAAAAGGAAGGGAGGGGCAGGCCTGGATAAGTGCTGAGTCATGGAGCCGCACCCCATGGCCTATATAAAGGATCTGCTTTCTGGCATTCTCTGAGTCAGGCAAAGTCTAACTTGGATTGCTGAAGTCACATCCTGGTCTCCTGCCTGCCCTGAGGACTCTGACAGAACTTCGGCAAAGCTGCAGAGGCTTCGCAGCCACGCTTGATACGGACTTCCCCGACCCGGCCGTCAGAGGAGGAGTGGGACACGACACCTGCCCCATATCTCTTTAGTGAATATTCCGCCTTTCCTTTGAGACTCAAGACAGTCCTCAACTTACAACCACAATTAGGATCAGAATTTCTGTTGCTAAGCGAGACAGTCGTTAAGCGAGTCGCGCCCGACGTTATGACCCTTTTCGGCATGCTTGTTAAGCGAATCGCTGCCGTTAGGTGAACCGTGCGGTCGTTAAGCAAATCCATCCTCCCCCCCCCCCAATTGAGTTTGCCCGTCGGAAGCCCAAAATTTCCATCGTTAAGCCAGGCGAGTTACACCTCCTTTTACGACTTTTGTTGAGCGAGTTACACCTCCTTTTACGACTTTTGGAAACAGCTGTTAAGGGAATCGCTGCAGCTGCTAAACGAATCGTGTGGCCGTTAAGTGAACCCCCCACCCATCCACCCTTGACTTTGCTTGGCTTCCAAATTCTGATCCTGTGACTTTGGGGATGCTGCAACGGTTGTAAGCGTGAGGACTGTCCACAAGTCCCCCCCCCTTTTTTTTTAGTGCTGTTGTAACTTTGAACGGTTGCTAAGTGAATCGTTGTTAAATCGAGGACTGCCAAGGAAGTAGTCCTCTGCTTATTTATCGTAACGGAGGTGTCACTGCAAGACCCCAAGCCAGGAACTACCAAGTCAGACAAATGATCAGTAAGCCACATTCTAAGAATACGCCCACCAATGCTGACAGGGCGAGCCATTCGTATATGAACTGAGAGTATCCCCTACTGATGCCGTTATCTAGTTGGGTGATGAATCGTCTGCAAGAAAGCAAGCTCAGAGAGCATCAAGGATCCCACAGGCCTCTCCTTCCTTCCCTCCTCTCTGTAAACCCTCCTCTCTTCTAGCACTGATGATGTTGCCTAGTTGGGTCAATCAATATCTCCAAGAAAAGAATTAAGAGCCTCACGTCCATCTATCTAATCTCTCTCTCTCTCTCTCTGTCGTTCTCTCTCTTTCTGTGTGTCTTTCTCTCTGCCTCTGTGTCTTCTCTGTCTTTCTCTCTTTCTTTCTCTGTTTTCTGTCTCTCTCTGTCTTTCTCTGTGCGTGTGTGTCTTTCTCTTTCTCTCTCTCTGTCTTCTCTGTCTTTCTTTCGCTCCGTGTCTTCTGTCCCTCTCTCTGCCTCTGTGTGTGTGTCTCTCTCTCTCTTTCTCTCTGTCTCTGTGTGTCTTTGCTGTCTTTCTCTCTGTCTCTCTCTCGGTCTTTCTCTCCATGTCTTCTGTCTCTTTCTCTGCCTCTTTGTCTCTCTGTGTCTTTCTCTCTCTCTCTGTCTTCTTCTCTGTGTGTCTTTCTGTCTCTGTGTGTCTTCGCTGCCTTTCTCTCTCTCTCTCTGTCTTTCTCTCTGTCTCTGTCTTTCTCTTGGTGTCTTCTGTCTCTCTCTGCCTCTGTGTCTCTCTGCATGTCTTTCTCTGTCTCTCTCTCTGTCTTCTCTGTCTTTGTCTCTCTCTGTCTTTCTCTGTCTGTCTGTGTTTCTCTGTGTCTTTCTTTCTGTCTCGGTGTCTGTCTTTCCCTCTGTGCATCTTTCTCTCCGTGTCTTATCTGCCTCTCTCTCTCTGTCTTCTCTGACTTTCTCTCTTTCTCTGTGTCTTCTGTCTCTCTCTCTCCTCCTGTCTCTCTCTCTCTGTCTTCTTCTCTGTGTGTCTTTCTGTCTCTGTGTGTCTTCGCTGCCTTTCTCTCTCTCTCTCTGTCTTTCTCTCTGTCTCTGTCTTTCTCTTGGTGTCTTCTGTCTCTCTCTGCCTCTGTGTCTCTCTGCATGTCTTTCTCTGTTTCTCTCTGTCTTCTCTGTCTTTGTCTCTCTCTGTCTTTCTCTGTCTGTCTGTGTTTCTCTGTGTCTTTCTTTCTGTCTCGGTGTCTGTCTTTCCCTCTGTGCATCTTTCTCTCCGTGTCTTATCTGCCTCTCTCTCTCTGTCTTCTCTGACTTTCTCTCTTTCTCTGTGTCTTCTGTCTCTCTCTCTCTCTCTGCCTGTCTCTCTCTCTCTGTCTTCTCTGTCTTTCTCTCTGTGTGTCTTTGTGTGTCTTTCTCTCTCTCTTCTCTGTCTCTCTCTCTCTCTGTGTGTGTCTCTCTCTCTTTCTCTACCTGTCTGTCTCTTTCTCTGTCTCTGTGTGTCTTTCTCTCTCTCTCTCTCTCTCTCTCTCTCTCTCTCTCTCTCTCTCTCTCTCTCTCTGTCTCTGTGTGTCTTTCTTTCTCTCTCTCTCCCTCCATCTTTCTCTATCTGTCTCTTTCTGTCTCTCTCTCTCTCTCTCTCTCTCTCTCAGCCTAATGAAGGAAGCTCCAAGATCTCTCAACCAAGTGTCAGGGTTAGCAACTCACTTGTTATACTGTATAAACATAGACCAAACCCCACTTCCTAGTAGCTCTGATGATGTTACCTGGTTGGGTCATGAAACGTGCCCAAGAGAACAACCCAGCTCAGAAAGCACCAAGGACCCCACAGTCCTCTTCCTCCCGCCTCCTCCTCTTCTCCACAAACCCCACTCCCTTCTAGCACTGATGACGCTACCTAGTTGGGTCCCGAAACGTCTGTAAGAAAACAACCCAGCTCAGAGAGTACCAAGGACCCCCACGTGCTAACCTTTGTTAGAAAAAGGTCTCCCCTTTTACCAGCAACCTTTCGCTCAGATTCTTTGCTTTGATCCAAAGCGCCAGGTCAGGTGCTTCTGAGCGGGATTGCATTAAAGTATTATCTCCGGAATGGCTTAACGCTGTGTAGTTCTAGTCTTATTTTACTCAACGATCGGGATTGGCCGATGGGACCAAGAACGATGGCTTAATTTTTCCGTGGCCGAAGGAGCAAGAAAACCAAAACAAAACAACGTACCCGGCACGAATCCTCCGAAGGGAAAGAAAGGCACATGGGCTCGCATGGCGCTGCGCCGCTCTCACAGGCTGGAACCGGATTGTCTCTTCCTAATAATAAATTAAGACAACATGAAATGCAACATCACCCTCCCCACCCCAGGGAAACGAGGAGGGGTGGGAGTCGGAATTAGCATGCAGAGACAAAACTCGGTTCCTCGGACAACGGACAGGCTGGAAAAAACAAATAATTCAGGAAAGGCCAATAGAGGCTGATTTGATGGGGATGATAATCGCAATTAAAGGGCTAATCCGCAGAGCCCCAAAAAAGAAAGAAATGAATTATCCTTTAGAGCAGAGGGATAAAGCGTTCCCGATAAATGCGTATTTTTAAAAACGGTCTTTGGGGGGAAAAAAACCACAACAAAACCCAACCATCCTTTTTGGTTATCCTGGGAGCCAGACCGGCGAATCCGCTCGCTACCGATAGCGTCGAAAACCGTCAGGAAAACGGAACGTATCCTGAACGCTAAAATTGCTACAGACAATCTCTCTCGTTGGACACCAATTATGTCAAAGTCGATTTGCGTTCCTGCTGCTTGGCCATTTTATTCCGGGGAAGGGTCTTCTTTCCCAGGGAAAAGGGTGGGCAATTCACAGCACAACGTCAGCAATTTGCTGCGTCTTGGTCAACCGTTACATGGAGGGTAGGGTTAAAAAAAAGAAAAAAGAAAAATTTAAGATGCGTTTTTTTAAAAAAATTTTTAAAAAACCATCTTAATAGTTTTGATAAATAACCTAAGGGGGGGTGATGAGATCTAATTCTCCTTCTTCCTCCTATTTTCTGCACAAAAACAACAACCCAGCGGGGTGGGCTGGGCTGAGAAACTGGCCCAAGGTCACCCAGCTGGCTTTCATGCCTAAGGCGGGACTAGAACTCACCTTCTCCTGATGATTGGCTTAAAGTCACCTAGCTGGCTTTATTTATTTATTTATTGATTGATTGATTGATTGATTGATTGATTTGATTTGATTTGATTTCTATACCGCCCTTCTCCCAAAGGACTCAGGGCGGTTTACAGCCAGAATAAAACAACATAAACAAAAATTAAAACATTTAAAAAATCTGATTCTAATTTGGCCAAAATTAAGTTAAAACTATAATAAAACCCTAATAAAACCCCCATGTTTAAAATTATGTTAGGCTAGACCCGCACGGCGAAATAAAAAGGTCTTAAGCTCGCATTTGAAGGTCCGGAGGTTGGGGAGTTGCCGCAACCCCAGAGGCAGCTCATTCCACAGGGCAGGGCCCCCCACAGAGAAGGCCCTCCCCCTGGGGGCCGCCAGTCAACATTGTTTGACTGACGGCACCCTGAGGAGGCCCTCCCTATGTGAGCGCACAGGTCGATGGGAGGCTATTGGTGGCAGTAGGCAGTCCCGTAAATAACCCGGTCCTGTGCCATGGAGCGCTTTAAAGGTGATGACCAACACCTTGAACTGCATCTGGAAGATCACCAGTAACCAGTGCAGCTTGCGCAGGAGAGGTGTTACATGGGAGCATCGTGTTGCTCCCTCTATTACCCGCGCAGCCGCATTCTGGACCGGCTGGAGCCTTCTGGTGCTCTTCAAGGGGAGCCCCATGTAGAGAACATTGCAGTAGTCCAGGCAGGATTTATACTTTTATTGCCTAAGGTGGGACTAGAACTCACCCTGTCCTGGTAATTGGTCCAAAATCACACAGTGACTTTCATGCCTAAGGTGAGACTAGAACTCACTATCACCTAATGATTGACCCAAAGTCACCCAGCCGGCTTTCATGCCTAAGGTGAGACTAGAACTCCCTGTCTCCTAATGATCGGGTCAAAGTCATTCAACTTGTTTTTGTGCCTAAGGCAGAACTAGAACTCACTGTCTCCTGGTGATTGACCCAAAAGTCACCCAGCTGCCTTTCATGCCTAAGGTGAGACTAGAACTCACTGTCACCTGCTGATTGGCTTAAAGTCACCTAGCTGGCTTTCATCCCTAAGGTGAGACTAGAACTCACCATCTCCCAGTTTCAAGCCTGCTGCCTTAACCACTGGATCAAACCCCCACGGCAAAGATTGAACCTTAGATCGGCATCGCTGGGGCTGCTAAAATCTGGCAGCGAAATGTATGAATTTTGGCTACTTTCGGGGAGTGTCTGTTTTTACATGGAAGTAAACGCCACTGAGACGAGCTGTGCTGCCTGGGGAATTCTGGGAGTTGTAGTCCACACCTCTTCAAGTTGCAAAGTGTTGTGTCTTGCCCGCTCTCACCGCAGCCGGGATCTTCTTATCTGCTTCCGAACGCTGAAGAATGTCCTAGTATGCCTCCCGGCCCCAGCCCTGGCTCCGTGCCCAGACAGGCTGAAGAGGAAGAAATACCTCTAGCCCCCAGCTCTGGCTCCATGCCCAGGCAAACGGAGCAACTAGACCCCTCCCCCTCCTCCACAGCATGTGAGCCTGAGGAAGGTCTATTGCCAACAGCTGCCGACTGGAGTGACCCTTGCGTCAGAAGACTTGATAGGCGGAGGCAACAGAAGGAAGGGAGGGGCAGGCCTGGATAAGTGCTGAGTCATGGAGCCACACCCCATGGCCTATATAAAGGACCTGCTTTCTGGCATTCTCTGAGTCAGGCAAAGTCTAAACATATCTTGCTGAAGTCACTTTCTGGTCTCCTGCCTGCCCTGAGGACTTTGCTAGGACTTTGGCAGAGCTGCAGAGGCACGCCTGATTCGGATTTCCCTGACCCGGCCGTCAGCGGAGGAGTGGGACACGACAGCAAAGGTTGAGAAACAGAGCTGTAACTCAACCTTCCTTACCTTCTTTCTCCAGGCCTGGGACTCTTCCTAACACCCCGTCTGGATTTGTCTGTTTTTCTTGGTTGCAAAGCACCTTGCGGTCGCCGTTGGCCCTCCGGCGCTGCCCCCTTCCTGCCTCGCTGTTCTCCTGGCAGAATCGGACCCGCTCGCAGATGGTGGGGCTCGGGAAAACGGTCTGGACGTCTTGCGCCTCGCTCTGCAACATCCATCTGGGGGCAGGGTGCTGCGTCGGTAAATGAAGCTGCCCCGAGGCTGCCTGCTTGGCCATCTGTTTAACTTCGGCTGCAGAGAAACCGCGACACAAAGACAAGTCGGTTGGATTTAATCAATCAATCAATCAATCAATCAATCTTTGGACTGGTTTTAGTGGGACATGACCATTTCAGCCGATACGGTAAGGAAGCTACATGGGATTAAATACAGGGAGTCCTCAGTCTGTTATTAACAGCAGCTGCTTGCAATTACTGCAGGTTCAAGTCCCACCAGGCCCAAGGTTGACTCAGCCTTCCATCCTTTATAAGGTAGGTAAAATGAGGACCCAGATTGTTGGGGGCAATAAGTTGACTTTGTATATAATATACAAATGGATGAAGACTATTGCTTAACACAATGTAAGCCACCCTGAGTCTTCGGAGAAGGGCGGGATATAAATTCAAAAAACAACAACAACTATTACCATTTTTCCAAAAATACATTATTATCATTTTCTTACATAATTATCCATTGCTTATCTGTACCTTTCTTCTAACCAATGGTAAAAATTTATTCCATATCTTAAAATATTCTGAATCCTCTCTTACTTTAATCATCGGTTAATCTGGTTCATTTCTGCACAATCTAAAATTTTCTAATCATTTCTCCTTCCAGGGTATTTTCTCTGCTTTCCAATTTTGCAAAACAATTCTTGTTGCTGTAATGACATGTATAATCAATCAATCAATCAATCAATCAATCTTTGGACTGGTTTTAGTGGGACATGACCATTTCAGCCGATACGGTAAGGAAGCTACATGGGATTAAATACAGGGAGTCCTCAGTCTGTTATTAACAGCAGCTGCTTGCAATTACTGCAGGTTCAAGTCCCACCAGGCCCAAGGTTGACTCAGCCTTCCATCCTTTATAAGGTAGGTAAAATGAGGACCCAGATTGTTGGGGGCAATAAGTTGACTTTGTATATAATATACAAATGGATGAAGACTATTGCTTAACACAATGTAAGCCACCCTGAGTCTTCGGAGAAGGGCGGGATATAAATTCAAAAAACAACAACAACTATTACCATTTTTCCAAAAATACATTATTATCATTTTCTTACATAATTATCCATTGCTTATCTGTACCTTTCTTCTAACCAATGGTAAAAATTTATTCCATATCTTAAAATATTCTGAATCCTCTCTTACTTTAATCATCGAAGTTAATCTGGTTCATTTCTGCACAATCTAAAAATTTTCTAATCATTTCTCCTTCCAGGGGTATTTTCTCTGCTTTCCAATTTTGCGCAAAAACAATTCTTGTTGCTGTAATGACATGTATAATCAAATCAATATTTTCTTTACTAATTTTCTCTGGTAGGATCCCCAATAAAAACAACTCTGGTTTTAAATCAATATGTTTATTGATTTAAATATGTTTATGCATTGAGCTGTTTCTATTGGGTATTCTTCCAGTGAAAATTAGTAAAGAAAATGCATATTTTATTATACATGTAGTAACGGCAGCGAGGGTAAAATTGGATTTTGCACAAAATTGGAAAGCAGAGAAAATTCCCTTGGAAGGGGAAGTAATTAAGAAAATTCTAGATTGTGCAGAAATGAATAGATTAACTTTGACAATGAAAGAAAAAGACTATACTGAATATTTTAAGATATGGGGACAATTTTCTGATTGGTTAGAAGAGAGATACAGATGTAAGATATAAGAGAATGGTATAACCGAAATACAGGTAGATTAAGAGAAAATGAAGACAGGTGGATCAACAAAGAAGGAGGAGGCACGGAAGAAGCATCGAGATGACACACAGAAGGATTAATGTATTAAATGTTTTGTTTGTGTATAAAAATTAACACAAAATTATATATTTTTAAAAAAAACTGGCTGGGATTTGAAATCTCCGGGCCTTGACTTACAACTTTTTTCGTTTAGTGACCGTTCAAAGCTGTAATACACAAAAAGTGCCTTATGACTGTTTTTCACACTTAACAACCATTGCAGCATCCCCACGGCCAGATGATGGGCAAAAGTCAGACGCTTGGAAATCGACTCATATTTACGACGGTTGCAGTGTCTCCTTTTTGCGACCTTCTGACAAGCAAGGTCAACGGTGGGAGCCGGATTCCCTTTACAACCGTGTGAGTCACTGCACACACTGCAGGGATTCACTTAACAACTGTGGCAAAAAAAAGGTCGTAAAACGGGGCGCAAAGCTCACTTCACAACCGTGTGGGCCTAGCAACAAAAATTTTGGGCTCCACCGTGGATGTAAATCGAGGACCACCAGTAAAAGTAGACCTTGGCTTACCACTACAAGTGGGACAGGAATTTGTGTTCCTAAGTAATGCGGTCATTAAGTGAACTATGTTCAGTTTATGACCATTCTGGCTGTGGTTGATAACCGAATCATAAAAAAATCCCGCTTCCCTTACCAACTGACTCTGTTCGAAGCCCTCAGAAGGGTGCCAATGATGATCTCATGACTCCAGGATGCCGTTACCATGGTAAATACAAGCGCCCAAATTTTGGGATGCTGCGACGGTCGTAAGTGTGAGGATGGGTTGCAATATTTTTTTTCAGTGCTGTCATAACCAGTCCTTAAAACAAATGACCTTTTATAGAATAGAATAGAATAGAATTTTTTATTGGCCAAGTGTGATTGGACACACAAGGAATTTGTCTTGGTGCATATGCTCTCAGTGTACATAAAAGAAAAGATACCTTCATCAAGGTACAACATTTACAACACAATTGATGGTCAATATATCAATATAAATCATAAGGATTGCCAGCAACAAAGTTACAGTCATACAGTCATAAGTGGAAAGAGATTGGTGATGGGAACGATGAGAAGATTAATAATGTGCAGATTTAGTAAATAGTTTGATAGTGTTGAGGGAAATATTTGTTTAGCAGAGTGATGGCCTTCGGGAAAAAACTGTTCTTGTGTCTAGTTGTTCTGGTGTGCAGTGCTCTATAGCGTCGTTTTGAGGGTAGGAGTTGAAACAGTTTATGTCCTGGATGTGAGGGATCTGTAAATATTTTCACGGCCCTCTTCTTGATTCGTGCAGTATACAGGTCCTCAATGGAAGGCAGGTTGGTAGCAATTATTTTTTCTGCAGTTCTAATTATCCTCTGAAGTCTGTGTTTTTCTTGTTGGGTTGCAGAACTGAACCAGACAGTTATAGGGGTGCAAATGACAGACTCAATAATTCCTCTGTAGAACTGAATCAGCAGCTCCTTGGGCAGTTTGAGCTCACCGAGTTGGCGCAGAAAGAACATTCTTTGTTGTCCTTTTTTGATGATGTTTTTGATGTTAGCTGTCCATTTTAGATCTTGCGATATGATAAAATCTAGAAATTTAAAGGTTTCTACTGTTGATACTGTGTTGTCTAGTATTGTGAGAGCTGGAAGTATGGAAGGGTTTCTCCTAAAGTCTACCACCATTTCTACGGTTTTGAGTGTGTTCAGTTCCAGATTATTTTGGTTGCACCACAAGGCTAGTCGTTCGACCTCTCGTCTTATTGCCTTTTCATTATATTGTAAGCTTCCCAAAGTTGCTGCGTCAGTCAGCTGGGCAGCATTGTAATTCAATAATTCAATATAAATCAATAAAACATCCATAAAGTGGATATTTTCAAGGAGAGATTTAAAAAAAAAAACTGCACAATTTCCTTTTCTTTGGCCTCTACTGCCATCTTGTGGGCAGGAAGGAAACAACGGAGCTACTCTTCCATTGCAGAGATTAGGAGACTGTGTCCCAGCCACCCTAATTCTACTCACCAATGGCCAATTTGGTGCAGCGGGCAAAGATGGGAAGCAAAAACTGGGAGACTGTGAGTTCTAGTTCTCTCCTAGAGTCTCCCACGAGACACAGGTTCAAATTAACCTTACTTCAGCTATACTATCCAAAGAGCAACTTTACAGAAGACAAAATAACAGAGTTGGAAGGGACCTTGGAGGTCTTCTAGTCCAACCCACTGCTCAAGCAGGAGACTCTACAACATTCTGGAAAAAGATGGTTGTCCAATCGCTTCTTAAAAACTTCCAGCGTTGGAGCGTTTACAACTTCCGGAGGCAAGTTGTTCCACTGATTCATTGTCGTCACTATCAGGAAACTTGCATCTGCACCTCTAAAACTGTGTGGTTTGGTTCTGCAACCCAACAAGACAGACACTGACTTCAAAGGATAATTCGAACTGCGGAGAAAACAATGGCTACCAACCTGTCTTCCATTGAGGACCTGCGTACTGCACGAGTCAAAAAGAGGGCTGGGAAAATATTTACACACCCCTCACATCCTGGACATAAACTGTTTCAACTCCTACCCTTAAAATGACGCTATAGAGCACTGCACAACGGAACAACTAGACACAAGAACAGTTTTTTCCCGAAGGCCATTGCTCTGCTAAACAAATAATTCCCTCAACACTGTCAAACTACTTATTAAATCTGCACTACTATTAATCTTCTCATCGTTCCCATCACCCATCTCCTTCCACTTACGACTGCATGACTGTAACTTTGTTGCTGGTATCCTTAAGATTTATATTGATATTGTTTCCTGATTGCGTATTTGTACCCTATGACTATCATTAAGTGTTGTACCTTATGATTCTTGATGAACGTATCTTTTCTTTTATGTACACTGAGAGCATATGCACCAAAGACAAATTCCTTGTGTGTTCAATCATACTTGGTCAATAAAAATTCTATTCTATTCTATTCTATTCTGTTCTGTTCTGTTCTGTTCTGTTCTGTTCTGTCCTGTCCTGTCCTGTCCTGTCCTGTCCTGTTCTATTCTGATTTCTTATTCTATTTATTCCATTCCATTCAATATTTTCTATTCTATTCTATTCTATTCTATTCTATTCTATTCTATTCTATTCTATTCCTCCTTAGTTGTGACAAAATAAATAAATAAAATAAATAAATAAATTAGTTCTTAGTGCTTTTCTCCTTGATTAGTTTCCACCCATTGCTTCTTGTTCTACCCTCAGGTGCTTTGGAGAATAGCTTGACTCCCTCTTCTTTGTGGCAGCCCCTGAGATATTGGAACACTGCTATCATGTCTCCCCTAGTCCTTCTTTTTATTAAACTAGACATACCCAGTTCCTGCAACCGTTCTTCATATGTTTTAGCCTCCAATCCCCTAATCCTCTTTGTTGCTCTTCTCTGCACTCTTTCTAGAGTCTCAACATCTTTTTTACATCGTGGGGACCAAAACTGAATGCAATATTCCAAGTGTGGCCTTACCAAGGCATAATAAATTTATTTATTTATTTATTCGTATTTCTATACCACCCTATCTCCCTAAGGACTCAGGGCGGTATTAACACTTCAGGTGATCTTGATTCTATCCCTCTGTTGATGCATTGGCTTTAAGATGTCTGGATTTCAACTCTTAGAATTCCCCACCCAGCATGAAGAATTCTTGATGAGTGAAACAGCCCATAGTCTATTACTAGCGGTAATCTGTGTAAATCACTGCCCCAAACTTTAGATGGCTGTAAAAGAGGACTGGATAATTTCCTATCAAGAAGGTCTATCAAGGGTTACCCCATCTGGATAACCTTAAGATGCCTCCAAGCTGAAGGCACCATTGCTAAATCCTAATTCTGGGGGGAAAGGGGGAGGGAGAAGGATGTGTCTCCATCTGTTGAGCCCCCAAAGAACATCTAGCTGATCCCAAATGCTAGATTAGCATCTTCACCTAATCCAGCAGGGTCAATCTATCCACTGTAGGGCTGAGAATGCTGGGTATTGTAGTCCCAGCTCACTTGAATGACATCCCCCCCCCAACCCCCGTTTCTGTGGACTGGAAAACCCCAAAACTCACTTGTCCATTCCGACTGGGCCATTCTCCTCTCCTCGCTTCTCAAATTTGCTTCGTAGATTTCAGGAGCTGTTTTTTTGAAGGACCTGCAAAACCAGGTTACCGGCATCATTTCTACTGATCACAGATGGGATTGTGTTTACAATCACATCCCACTTTATCTGGGTTTCCTCTAAACCAGGGGTCTCCAACCTTGGTTCCTTTAAGACTTGTGGACTTCAACTCCCAGAATCCCTCAGCCAGCAAAGCTGGCTGAGGAATTCTGGAAGTTGAAGTCCACAAATCTTAAAGTTGCCAAGGTTGGAGACCCATGCTCTAAACAGCCTAGAGCAGGTGTCGGCAACCCGTGGCTCCAGAGCTGCATGCGGCTCTTTGGGCGCTCTGCTGTGGCTCCCGGTCAGGTGATCCCACCACTGGCTGGCCCCGCCCTTCGCCCTCCCCTCCCAGTCACTCTTCACCTGGCCTGAGAAGGTAAGGGCGAGGGCAGGGCATGGAGAAGCGGCTGGGGCTGATTCTTCAGCGGCTCACTCTTGCTGGGGCTTCTTCTGGTCCTTGTTGGTGCTGGGCGTGCCTCGGTCACTTGGGGAGATGCGCAACCTGCTCTCCGCCCTGAGAAATTGGCCTACCTGGCCGCGACTGACGCCGGCCTTTCTAACGAGGGCTGGCAGGGTGGGAATGGGATCCGGAAGGATGGGATGATGAAAAGGGGGAACGGGCCCACAAGCGCCCAGCTTTAAAACTTGCACGAGGGACTTTCACCGCCCGAAGGAGGCTTTTCAATCAAAGCCACCGGTGGCACCACTCCGCTGCAGGATGGGTAAAGAAACTCAGGGCAGTGGGAATGGGGGCTGGTCCCACCGAACCTCACATGCCCACCTCGGGGGTCAGGCTTGGGGAAAGCTGGAGCGCCCTCGCCAAAGATGCTCACCTGTCAGCTGGTCTCCCTGTGTGTGTGTCTCTCTCTCTCTCTCTATCTATCTATGTCTGTCTCTGTGTGTGTTTGTGTTATATGTGTGTGTGTGTGTGTGTTTCTCACTCTCTGTCTCCTGATCTTAATTCTATCCCTCTGTTGATGCAGCCCAGAACTGTGTTAGCTTTTTTGGCAGCTGCCGCACACGGCTGGCTCATATTTAAGTGATTGTCCAGTAGGACTTTCAAGATCCCTCTCACTGTCCCCACTATTAGCAACACTGGAAGCTTTTAAAAAGAGATTAGATAACCATTTGTCTGAAAAGCTATAGGGTTTCCTGCCTAATCAGGGGGTTGGACTAGAAGACCTCCAAAGGTCCTGTTGTGGTTTGTCAGCAGCCTATGAAGCTGGCAACTGAGTCAGACAGCGATGAGGCTGAGGTGAGGCCAGGGCCATCATGAGTGATGTGTGGACTCCAGAGCCTCCAGAGACTGATAGTTGTGAGGCAGAGGAACAGGAGGAGCCTGTTCCTAATGCACGCATGAGAAAAGCTGCCAGAAGGCAAGAGCAGCTAAAGCAAAAAGGATGGCTCGGGAGAAAGGCCAGGAGATGATTGGCTCCTCCCATAAGGCTTAAAAGACCAGCAACGGCGTTTGAGCTTTGCCGGAAAACAACATTGTAGCTGCGCCTTCTGCTTCATCTTCTGCTTCGTATACGTCTTTGTTTTTGTGGCTTCTGGATGTTTGCTAGGAAGGGCCTTTGGCAGTTTGCCTAATTGGACTAAGGTTTGTGAGATAACTGAGGAATTTGTGTTGGGAGGCATTTGTTTTACTTTGAGTTGAACGAAGCTGGGAAGGAAGTAATTCCCAGCTGCTGGAATAAAGTTTGTTTTTCCACGGACTAAGTTGATTACTACCTACTTGGGCCTGGGTCACAACAGGTCCCTTCCAACTCTGCTATTCTAGTCTATTGCATTTATTGAGCAAGGTGCCACCTATACGGTACCTGTGCATTTGGTTTTTCCTTGCCTAAATGTAGAACCTCAGTTTTTTCACTGCTGAATTTCATTTTGTTGGATAGCACCCAATGTCCAAGTCAGTCAAGATCCTTGTAGACATAAATGAAACATTGCTTTGCTGTTTTTCTCTTGATGGAGAGAATTCGGATTGTCTCTCCTAGTGGTGAAATCTGAACCGGTTGACTCCCAGTTTTCTGGCTGCATGCGAGGTGCGCGCGCGCAGTACACGCCAAAAGGAGGCATGCGGTAAGTAGAACAGCGCGCGGGGGGGGATGATCAGCTGTGATGCGCAATCTTTGCTTTTAAAAGTAAAAAAAAGGCTCTGACGATCGTGCGGCTCAGCTGTGATCGTCAGAGCCTTTTTTACCTTATAAAAGTGTTTTTTTTTACAATGTCTTCGGCCGAAGAGGTTGTAGAAAAAATGCTTTTAAAAGTAAAAAAAAAAAGCCTCTGACGATCAGGCAACTCAGCTGGGATCATCAGAGCCTTTTTTTTACCTTTTAAAAGCTTTTTTTTTTTTACAATCTCTTTGGCCGAAGAGGTTGTAGAAAAAATGTTTTTAAAAGTAAAAAAAAAAAAAGGCTTTGACAATCAGGCAACTCAGCTGGGATCATCAGAGCCTTTTTTTTACCTTTTAAAAGCATTTTTTCTACAACTTATTCGGCCGAAGAGGTTGTAAAAAAATGTTTTTAAAAAGTAAAAAAAAAAGGCTCTGACAATCGCGCGGCTCAGCTGGGCATGGGCGGGGGTGGGGGGCAGGGATTTTTGCTACTGGTTCTCCAAACCACCCACTGCCATTGGTACCGGATTGGGAGATCCGGTCCGAACCGGGAGCATTTCACCCCGGTCTCTCTCCCATCCCCGGATTTCTTTTTAGACGAAACGTACACGCAATGCTGTGTTTTTTTTCTGCCCACCACACGCCTATTTCTCTTGTGTTACAACTAGAGAACAGCCAAATGCTGGGAACAATGGAGGGCAAAAGAAGAAAGGGACGTCCCTTCCTGGACCGGGATTCCCTTCGCACGGTCACTCATGCCCTTGTCACTTCCCGCCTGGACTACTGCAATGCTCTCTACATGGGGCTCCCATTGAAGAGCACCAGGAGGCTCCAGCTGGTCCAGAATGCGGCTGCGCGGGTGATAGAGGGAGCACCACGATGCTCCCATGTAACATCTCTCCTGCGCAGGCTGCACTGACTGCCGGTGGTCTTCCGGGTGCAATTCAAGGTGTTGGTTATCACCTTTAAAGCGCTCCATGGCATAGGACCGGGTTATTTACGAGACCGCCTACTGCCACCGATTGCCTCCCATCAACCTGTGCGCTCCCACAGGGAGGGCCTCCTCAGGGTGCCGTCGGTCAAACAATGTCGACTGGCGGCCCCCAGGGGAAGGTCTTTCTCTGTGGGGGCTCCTGCCCTTTGGAATGAGCTGCCTCCGGGGTTGCGTCAACTCCCCGACCTCCGGACCTTTAAACGCGAGCTTAAGACTTTTTTATTCCATTGTGCGGGGCTAGCCTAATGAAATTTTAGTGGGGGTTTTTATGAAGTTTTTTAGGATAGTTTTAACTTGTTGGGCCAAATTTCAAAATTAGTTTTTAGCTATGTTTTAATTCTTTGCGTATATTCATGTTGTTTTAAATTGGCTGTAAACCGCCCTGAGTCCTTCGGGAGAACAAACATTTATTTGAAACAAACAAACAAACAAATAATAAATAAAGGGACGACAGAGAATGAGGTGGCTGGATGGAGTCACTGAGCTTCAGTGGACTCCAGAGGACAGCAGAGGACAGGAAGGCCTGGAGGAATGTTGTCCATGGGGTCGCGATGGGTCGGACACGACTTCGCAACTAACAACAACACAACAACCGGGGATTAAGAGGACTCACTCATCTGCTGCTTTGACCCCGTCCAACATGGAGCTGCCTCGACGTAGTTGGGCGCTCTTCTTCCTCCTGAAAGTCACACCTGGGGACAGGAGCTAAAAAACCACATGGATAAAGAGGTGATCTGGGGCCGAGGGAGAGGGGCACACAACTATTTCTGTGCAGGTAGTCCTCGACTTACAGCAGTTTTTAGTGACCATTCAGAGCAGGGATCTCCAACCTTGGCCGCTTTAAGACTTGTGGACTTCAACTCCCAGAGTCCCTCAGCCAGCAAAGCTGGCTGAGGAATTCTGGGAGTTGAAGTCCACAAGTCTTAAAGCGGCCAAGGTTGGAGACCCCTGGTTCAGAGCGACCAAGGCACAGACCAACAGTGACTCACGACTGTCTTTCGTACTTATTTGACCACTCCGTGGTCAAAATTCAAGCACTTGGCAACTGGCTCACGTTTATGATGGTCGCAGTGTCCCGGGGGGTCACGTGACAAATTTTTGTGAACTTCCGATGAGCAAAGTCAACAGGGAAGCCGGATTGCTTAACGGCCGCGTGGCTCGTTTAACAACTGCAGGGGTTCGCTTAACCGCCGCGGACAGAAAGCTCGTAAAGTGGGGCAAAGCGCCACTTAACGGCTGTCTCACTTAGCGATGGAAAATTTGGGGCGCTGTTGTGGTCGTAATTCGAGGACTACCTGGAACTGGGAGGGGAGTTCAAATTCACCTTCCGCAGCTTTGGAATACAATCTCTATTAAATGCACAAATATTTTATATCCTGCCAATGCAAACTCTGAAAGATTTCTGCAGATATAAACTACAGGTAGTCCTCGTTTTACGGCCAGAATTGAGACCAGGACTTCTGCTGCTAAGAAAAGTGGTTATCAAGCGAGTCGCCTCCAATTTTACATGTAAAATTGCCACGGTCGTTAAGCGAATCACTGCCGTTGTTAAGCGAGTCATGCGGTCGTTAAGCAAATCCAGCTTCCAACACTGGGTCTTTTGCTTATCATAAGCCTGTTGGGAAGTTTGCAAAGGGCGATCACGTGACCTCGGAATGCTGCAATGATAGGTGGTTCTCGACTTAGGAGCTCTATTGAGCCCCAAATTTATGTTGTTAAGTGAGACATTTGTTAACCGGGCTTTGCCCCTTTTGACTTTTCTTGACACGGTTGTTAAGTGATATTCACGGCAAGTTGTTAAATTAACAGCACGGCTGCTAAGTGAATCTGGCTTCCCTACTTGGTCAGAAGGTCGCGAAAGGGGATCAAGTGACCCTGGGACATGGCAACCGTCGTAAGTATGAAGCAGTTGCCAAGCGTCAGAATTTTGATCACGTGACCGGGGGGGGGGAATGCTGCCAGGGTTGCAAGCGTGAAAAACGATCGTCAGTCACATTTTTTCAATGCTGATGTAGCTTTGAACGGGCATTAAACAAACGGAAGTCGAGAACGAACCGTTAATGGTTCTCATGTTCAGGAAATTTCTCCTTAGCTCTAGGCTGGATCCCTGTTTCATGATCTTAAAAACCTCCCCCGTGAAAAGCCGCCATCAAGCAACGTTACCGCTGCCAGCCAACCCTGCGCTCAAGGTGCAAAAGAGCCTCCCCTCTTTGCCTCTTTACCTGATAGTTCTGCTCCGTTCCTTTCGGACTGACAGGACTTCTGGATGTTTCCGGTCCAAAATCACTCCAGTAGGTAGTATCCAGGCTTTGGTTGGCACTCTTGGGCCTGTTTTCGGACGCTTGGTAAGACTGGATCATCAGGGATCTGTACGCCCCTGGAACCCGGAACGGCGGTGGCACGTAGCCCTCTGTCGGAGGAGCCACCGTCTTCCATTGCAAGCCGCGGTCGCCGTTTAAGGGAGGTTTAATATTTCTCAAGATGCTCTCCAGCTTCTCCTGGCAACCCCGGGCAGGAATCCCGACGGGGAGCTGCTCCGCCTGGCTCCCCAAAAAGAGCTGCGGAGGTTTGTTGAAACTCTCCAGCGTGCCCAGTTTGGTTTCGGTGCGGTAGAGGGAATCCGTAGCTTGCTGGAGCAAAGTTTGGCAGATCTTGAGATCTAGAACGCATTTGCCGAATTTGTGCTCGAACTGGGACTGGACGTTTCCGTTTTTGCCGTGGGTGCTCCTGAGGACCTCGTTCATCACCGAGACGCCATTCATGTCCTCGTGGCTGTATTCCGTTTCGGCGTCTGAGGGCAGGCTCACCTCGCGGTCCGGGATCTCGGTAACTCGAGGGGAAGAGAGGTCGGCCGTATCGCCAGGAGAACTCAGCGATTGTCGTCGGGAATCAGGGTCCTGCTCGGTTCTTGACGTCTCATCATCCCCCTCTGTCTCTTCGCCCAGCTCTGGATAACAAGTGTATATCTCGTTGATTTGCACGCTGGACAAGCTCAAGTTGGCGTTGCTGTCCTCTTCCGCGTCTTTCGCACGTCCCTTGAAGGAGGGTCTGGATTGCGCCGTGCGGACAACCGGCTCGGAGACCTGGACGACGTCGCTCAAAGGCCTCTCAAAAAAGGGGCCTGATTGCGCCGTGCGGAGAAGTGGCTCAGACACTTGGAGGACGACGGGTTTGATCTCCAGCGAGGAAATGGAGCATCTGGTCGTGGTGAAACTCCTGGCTGAGGAACAAAGCGAGAATGTTGTGTCTGCGCCCCCCGAGCCGGGCCTCCTGCCAGAAAGTGACTTGGAGCTGGGCCTCCTGCCAGAAAGTGACTTGGAGCCGGGCCTCCTGCCAGAAAGTGACTTGGAGCCGGGCCTCCTGCCAGAAAGTGACTTGGAAAGTGAGGGGGAAGGGCCGTCAGGACTTACCTCGGGAGCACCGGCTTCCCTGGCTCAGCTCCAGGAGCCAGAGACAGGCCAGGTGGAGCAGATAACGAAGCCTCCATCCCCTGACTCTTCCCCTCCCCAGGCCATGCCTCCAGACCCGGCTGATGGCAATCAGGCCTAGCTGGACCCTAGGTTTCGTAGGCAGGAGAGGCGGGAACAACAGAAGCAGGGGTGGGGCAGGCCTAGGAAGTGCTGAGTCATGGAGCCACACCCCACAGGATATAAAGGCAGCAAAAGTTGCTGTGCCTCTTCGTAGCAGGCAAATTAACTGCTTAACTAAGAGCTGAAGTTTGTTCCTGGGTGACTCATTGGGCTCGAGGGAGATAACAGAGACACTTGGCAGACGCTCGCTATTCTGCTGCCAGAGCTGATAGTGCCGGCTAATTAAGCCATCTCTCGGACAGAAGCGAAGGGGGGACAGAACAGAGAATGGCAATGGAAAGAAGTGCATCAAGGGAAATTCAGCCCAGTTTCTCACCTGCTAACAATTTATCTTTTAATTTTATTCATTTATATCTTGCCTTTATAATTTTTACAAATTATTCAAGGTGGTGGACATATCCAATACGCCTTCCTCCTCCCTATTTGCCACACAACAACAACAACCCTGTGGGGTGGGTCGGGCTGAGAGAGAGAGGGACCGGCTCCAAGTTACCAAACTGGTGGTTTTCATAGCTAAGGTGGAACTAGAACTCACTGTCTCCTGGTGATTGACCCGGAATCACCCAGCCAGCTTTCATGCCTAGGGCTGGACTAGAATTCACAATCTCCTGGTAATTGGCCCAAAGTCACCCAGCCGGCTTTAATGGCTAAGGCAGAACTAGAACTCCCAATCTCCTAGTGATTGGCCTAAAGTCAGCTAGCTGGCTTTTGTAGCTAAGGCGGGACCAGATCTCAGAGTCTCCTGGTGATTGGCCGAAAGTTACCCAGCCGGGTTTCGTGCCCAAGGAAGGACTAGAATTCACAGTCTCCCACTTTCTAGCCTGGTGCCTTAACCATTACATCTACGCTTCCAGTGTCGGAGCAATCACAACTTCTGGAAGCAAGTAGTTCCACTGGTTCATTGTTCCAACTGTCCGGAAATTTCTTCTTAGTTCTAGTTTGCTTCTATATTCCCCTTCTATCGGTTTCGTATCAGTCTTGCAAGAACCTGGTGGGGTCATTATCAACTGCACACAGAGACACACATAAACACACACACCGCAGCTGCTTTCCCGAGGACGCAACAGCCCGAGAAATTCACAAGCTACTTGATTCACCCAACGTAACCATATTTGAGTTGCCTAAAGTTGCCAGAATTTGCAATTTACACCAATTTCCGGCTCAAAATAGCTGTTGTGTCTGTGCCCCTCGAGCTGGCCCTCCTGCCAGAAAGTGACTTGGAGCCGGGCCCCCTGCCAGAAAGTGACTCGGAAAGTGAGGGGGAAGGGCCGTCAGGACTTATCTCGGGAGCACCGGCTTCCCTGGCTCAGCTCCAGGAGCCAGAAGCAGGCCAGGTGGAAGAAATAACGGGGCCTCTGTCCCCTGACTCTTCCCCCACCCCCAGGCCACGCCTGCAGATCCAGCTGACGGCAATCAGGCTTGGTTGAACCCTAGGTTTCGTAGGCAGGAGAGGAGGGAACAACAGAAGCAAGGGTGGGGCAGGCCTAGGAAGTGCTGAGTCTTGGAGCCACAGCCCACAGGATATAAAAGGCAGCGAGAGCTGCTGTGTCTCTTTGTAACAGGCAAATCCACTGATTGACTAAGAGCTGAAGTTTGTTTCTGGGTGACTCACCAGCGTCGTGGAAAATAACAAAGGCTCTTGGCAGACGCTGGCTATTCTGCTGCCAGAGCTGATAGTGCCGGCTAATTAAGCCATCATTCAGACGGAGGCGAGGGAGGACAGAACAATAGCCTACTGCAGCTACTAACATCTCCTCTTCCCTCCCCCCAAAATTTACCCCTCACTTCAGAATTCCTGAGCAGTGGGGAAACCTCACCAAGCAGAGATCTCCCCTCCTTCCGGGCTCTCGTTACACGCAGTCTCTCAGCCTCAAGTTCCAAGGACCTTGGAGTACTCATCTCTAATGATCTAAGTGCCAAAGCCCACTGTTAACAACATTGCCAAAAAGGCACTAAGAGTTGTTAACCTAATCCTGTGTAGCTTCTTCTCTGGTAATATTGTACTGCTAACTAGAGCATACAAAACCTTTGCTAGACCAATTCTCGAATACAGCTCGTCTGTCTGGAACCCGCACTGCATATCGGACATCAATACAATTGAGAGGGTCCAGAGATATTTCACAAGAAGAGTCCTCCACTCCTCTGCTCGCAATAAAAATATTTTATGCCATTAGACTTGAAATTTTGGGCTTAGACAACTTAGAACTACGCCGCCTTAGATCTATTGTGACCTAGGCCCAAGTAGTTATTACCAGACGCAATCAGTCCTAAACAAAAATATTTTATTACAGCTGAGAATTACTTCATTCTCAGCTTAGTCCAAAACAAAGTCCTTCAGAAAAAGTCCTTCGGCCTTATCACAAACCTTTGTCTTCTTTGGCACCCTGCCAAAGGCTTTTCTTGGCAAAGCCCCACGAAGTTCAGAAACAACAGATGCCAACAAGAAACAATTGTAGCAACGTTGCTTTCCTACAAAAAGCCCAAGAGCTGTTGCTGCTCTTTTAAGCCTTATGGGAGGGGCCAATCATCTCCTGGCCTTACTCCTGAGTCGTCCTTTTTGCTTTAGCTGCTCTTGCCTTCTGGCAGCTCTTCGCATGCGTGCACTATGAACAGGCTCCTCCTGTTCCTCTGCCTCTCTGCTGTCCGACTCTGGAGGCTCCGAGTTCGCATATCGCTCCCAGATGGCCCTGGCCCCACCTCTGCCTCCGACACACAGCCCTCATCCAGGCCTTCCCCTGACTCCAGGACTGACCCGTTGTCCTCCCCAGCCTCCTCACTGACCGACTCCGCTGCTAGTGAACCACAACACGGCATGACCTAAGCGTAGCTCATAAAATTATCTGCTACAATGTCCTACCTGTCAATGACTACTTCACCTTCAACCACAACAATACACGAGCACACAAGAGATACAAACTTAAAGTGAACCGCTCCAAACTTGATTGCAGAAAATACAACTTCAGCAACAGAGTTCTTAATGCCTGGAAAGCACTACCTGACTTTGTGGTTTCTTTCCCAAACCCCCAAAACTTTAACCTTAGACTGTCTACTGTTGACCTCACCCCATTCCTAAGAGGTCTGTAAGGGGCCTGCATAAGCGCACCTGCGTGCCTTCCTTCCTTGTCCTAATGTTCCCTTTTATTCATATCCATTTCCTATGTTCATGTTCATGTTTATACTTATACCTGTTATCTCGTACATGTTTGACAAATAAATAAAATAAATAAAGAGGAGACGAACCTACGTGAGCCTTTTCGTCTTGCAATCGTGGCTTCTTAACCTCGAAAGCCGAAGCGGAAGGCAAACAGATATTGATATTGGGTTGAATTTCAGGCTTGAGAGATTCCAGATGTTCCCCAAGACGCTGCTTGCGAGATTCTAGTAAATCCTGCCAAAAAAAAAGAAGAAGAAAAAGAAGAAGAAGAAAAAGAAGAAAAGAAAACGAAAAGAAAACGAAGAACCGATTAGCAGAACCCGTTGTCCACATAGTGGTCCATTAATCATTTCTTATGCTTACATTTGATGCATATACCGTATATACTCGAGTATAAGCCGAGTTTTTCAGCACGTTTTTTGTGCTGAAAAACTTCCCCTCGGCTTATACTCGGGTCTATACGGCTTATACTCGAGTTTTTTTTTAAAGCCCTCGGCATACTCGAGTATATACGGCTTATACTGAGTTTTTTCTTTTTCACATTTTACCGGACGGAAGCCCTGCCGGTGCAGTGAGAGGGCGGGCGGGGAGCCGCCAGCCTTCTCAGCTGAGGAGGAGGTTTCAACCGTAGGTGCCTCATTCCACCTCGGCATACTCGAGTCCCCAGTTTACCCCAGTTTTTGGGGTAAAATTGGGGACCTCGGCTTATACTCGGATCGGCTTATATTCGAGTATATACGGTAGTTTTTTTCTGGGAATGGAATGAAATGGAATAGAATAGAGGAATGAAGAATGGAAGGGGAGGGGAGGGGAGGGGAGAGGAGAGGAGAGGAGGGGAGGGGAGAGGAGAAGAGAAGAAAGAATATGGAATAGAAGAGAAGAGAAGAGAAAATATAGAATAGAAAAGAAAATAGAATACAATACAATAATAATAATAATAATAATAATAATAATAATAATAAGAAGAAGAAGAAGAAGAAGAAGAAGAAGAAGAAGAAGAAGAAGAAGAAGAAGAAGAAGAAGAAGAAGAAGAAGAAGAAGAAGAAGAAGAAGAAGAAGAAGAAGAAGGGACCTTGGAGGTCTTCTAGTCCAACCCCCTGCCCAGGCAGGAAACCCTACACCATTTCAGACAAATAGCTATCCAACATTTTCTTAAAAATTTCCAGTGTTGGAGCATTTACAACTTCTGCAGGCAAGTCGTTCCACTGATTAATTGTTCTAACTGTCAGGAAATTTCTCCTTAGTTCTAAGTTGCTTCTCTCATTGATCAGTTTCCACCCATTGCTTCTTTTTCTACCCTCAGGTGCTTTGGAGAATAGCTTGACTCCCTCTTCGTTGGGGCAGCCCCTGAGATATTGGAAGACTGCTATCGTGTCTCCCCTGGTCCTTCTTTTCATTAAACTAGACATACCCAGTTCCTGCAACCGTTCTTCACATGTTTTAGCCTCCAGTCCTCTCATCATCTTTGTTGCTCTTCTCTGCACTCTTTCTAGAGTCTCCACATTCTTTTTACATCGAATAGAAAACATAGAAGAGAGAATCAAATGGAATCGAATCGAATAACAGAGTTGGAAGGGACCTTGGAGGTCTTCTAGTCCAAAGTTGGAGGAGGTTCAGGAGGATAACATGCCTGTGCATTGATTTAGAAGGTACTTTGAGGTCATCAAGGCCAACCCCGGTTTAGGGCAAAAAAAAATCCCCTTTGAAGGGGGTGTCTTTTTTCTAATATTAACATTAGAGTAGAGTAGAGTAGAGTAGAGTAGAGTAGAGTAGAGTAGAGTAGAGTAGAGTAGAGTAGAATAGAATAGAATAACAGAATCGGAAGGGACCTTGGAGGTCTTCTAGTCCAACCCCCCTGCTTAAGCAGGAAACCCTACACCACTTCTGACAAATGGTTATCCAATTTCTTCTTAAAAACTTCCAGTGTTGGAGCGACCCATCTTCATTATTTAAAATAATGAAGACGGGACACTCCCAAGACTGGAAATAATGAACAATATCAAATACAGGGAGCCCTCCACTTACAACAGCTTGTTTAATGATCGTATCGAAGTTACAACCGCACTGAAGAAAGTGACCGATGACCCGTTTTTCACACTTACAATCGTTCGCTGCCTCCCATGGTCACTTGATGAGAATTCGGACATTCGGCAACTGACTCACATTTACGACGATCGTAATGTCCTAGGAGCGTGTGATCGCCTTTTGCACTTGTACCTTGGAGGGGTCACTTTTTTTTTTTTGATTTGCATTTATATCCTGCCCTTCTCCGAAGACTCAGGGCGGCTTACACTGTGTCAAGCAATAGTCTTCATCCTTTTGTATATTATATACAAAGTCAACTTATTGCCCCCAACAATCTGGGTCCTCATTTTACCTACCTTACAAAGGATGGAAGGCTGAGTCAACCTTGGGCCTGGTGGGGCTTGAACCTGCAGTAATTGCAAGCAGCTGCTGTTAATAACAGACTGTCTTAGCAGTCTGAGCCACCAGAGGCACTTAAATGAATGGCTATAAGTTGAGGGCTACCTGTAGTTTATTTAGATGTGATGAAGACGACTGAATAGGAATGAATAAGAAGGGAAAGGGAGGACATGTCTGAAACCTTTAACAGATTAGCAGAATTGGGAGGGGACCCTGGAGAGGTCATCTAGTCCAACCCCCTGGCCAAGGAGAATACCCTACACCATTTGTGACTGGTGGCCGTCCAATCTCTTCTTGAAAGCCTCCAGTGATGAGGCTCCCACAACGTCTGAAGGCAACTTCTGTTCCACTGGTTGATTGTTCTCACTGTCAGAAAATTCCTCCTTATTTCCAGATTTTTTTTTTTTTTTATTGAAAGAGTTTTAAAAAACAAAAACATTTTTCCCCCTTTTTCCCCTCCTCCCAAAAACCCTTCCCCTCCCCCCCCCGGCTTCCGGGTCAATCACAAGGTATTGTTATACATAAACCAAACATAGAATAAAATTTTCCCTTCCAATCCAAATAACCACATCCAAAGCTTTTCATCTCCCAACCCCCTCCCCATTACATAAAATAACTTTCTAATTATTCAAAGGCAATCTGATATTTCTTAATCTGATATCTATTTTGTAGATAATCAATCCATTTTTTCCATTCAATTAAATATCTTTCCTGCGTATTATCTTCTAAAAAAGCTGAGATTTTAGCCATCTCAGCCAAATTAATAACTTTCAGTATCCATTCTTCTATTGTAGGTATCTCTTCTTTCTTCCAATATTGTCCAATCAACAGTCTTGCTGCTGTTATTAAATTCAGAATCAATTTAGTCTCAATCCCTGTACAATCCGTTATAATTCCCAAAAGGAAAAATTGTGGCAGGAACTTTATCTTCTTCTTCAGTACATTTTGAATAATCCACCAAATTCTTATCCAAAAAACCTTAATTTTCTTGCAAGTCCACCAAATATGAAAATATGTAGCGTCATCACAATCACACCTCCAACATTTCGCTTGGATATTAGGATACATACATGATAATTTTGAAAGCCTCCAGGGATGAAGCTCCCACAACTTCCGAAGGCAACTTCTATTCCATGGGTTGATTGTTCTCACTGTCAGAAAATTTCTCCTTATTTCCAGATTGAATCTCTCCTTGTTCAGTTTCCATCCATTGTTCCTTGTCTGGCATTCGGGTGCTTTGGAGAATAGCTTGACTCCTTTCTCTCTGTGGCAGCCCCTCAAATATTGGAAGATACTATCATGTCTCCCCTGGTCCTTCTCTTCACTAGATTAACCAGGCCCAGTTCCTGCAACCGCTCATCGTATGTTTTAGGCTCCAGTCCCCTCATCATCCTGGTTGCTCTTCTCTGCACTTTTTCTAGAGTCTCAACATCTTTTTTGATAATGTGGTGACCAAAACTGGATGCAGTACTCTAAGTGTGATCTTACTAAGGCTTTAAAATCAAGGGTCTTCAAACTTGGCAACTTTAAGACATTAAATTAAATTAAATTCCTCCACTTTTACCTTCAAGTCGTTCTTCAGAACGTAGCGAATGTCTTGCAGGTTCATGGTGCGCTGCTTGGGTCTGTACTCCAGGCCCGTCTTCACCATGTCGTAATAAGGCTTGGGGAGCCTGGCGTCGGCTTCCAACCACTGGCCGGAGGTGATGCGATCTTTGATGGATGGACCGTCGAATCCCTGCCAGGGAACGGTGTCTGGAAAAAGAAACGCAGGTCGGGAATTCACAGTGGGAGGTGAGAAGGCATCCAAAGAAAGACAAGGAGGATGTTGTGGTCCGCCAGCAGCCTGCGGAGCTGGCAACGGAGTCGGACAGCGATGAGGCAGAGGTGAGGCCAGGACCATCGGGGAGTGAGGTGCGGACTCCAGAGCCTCCAGAGACTGTGTTGTGTCTCGTTCGCTTTCCCCGCAGTCGGGCCCCTCTTATCTCCTTCCGGACGCTGAGGAATGTCCTGGCATGCCTCCAGGCCCCAGCCCTGGCACCATGCCCAGACAGGCCGAGGAAGAAGAAGTGCTTCCAGCCCCCAGCCCTGGCTCCATGCCCAGGCAAATGGAGCAACTAGATCCCTCCCCCTCCCCCACAGCATGTGAGCCTGAGGAAGGTCAATTACCAACAGCTGGAGACTGGAGCGACCCTCGCTTACCAGAAGAATTGATAGGCGGCGGCAACAGAAGGAAGGGAGGGGCAGGCCTGGATAAGTGCTGAGTCATGGAGCCACACCCCATGGCCTATATAAAGGATCTGCTTTCTGGCATTCTCTGAGTCAGGCAAAGTCTACCTTATATTGCTGAAGTCACTTCCTGGTCTCCTGCCTGCCTTGAGAACTTTGCTAGGACTTTGGCAGAGCTGCAGAGGCACGCCTGATTCGGATTTCCCTGACCCGGTCGTCAGCGGAGGAGTGGGACACGACAGACTGATAGTAGTGAGGCAGAGGCACAGGAGGAGCCTGTTCCTAATGCACGCATGAGAAGAGTTGCCAGAAGGCAAGAGCAGCTCAAGCAAAAAGGACAATTCAGGAGTAGGGCCAAGATATGATTGGGCTCTCCCATAAGGCTTAAAAGACCAGCAACGGTGTTTGAGCTTTGCCGGAAAACAACGTTGGTAGCTGCGTCTTCTGCTTCGTCTATGTCTTGCATTTATTTTTGTGAGTTTTGAACATTTGCCAAGAAAGGCCTTTGGCAGTTTGCCTAATTGGACTAAGGTTTGCGATAGGACTGAGGAATTTGTCTTGGGAGGAATTTGTTTTAATTTAGTTGCACTCCGCTGGGAATGAAGTAATTCTCAGCTGTTCGAATAAAGTTTGTTTGTTTTTTCATGGACTGAGTTTCCTACTACCTACTTGGGCCTGGGTCACAACAGAGGATGGGAAATTTCCAAACTTGGCTACTTGAATGATGGGTGGGCTTCATTTCCCAGAATTCCCCAGCCAGCCACCTAAGAGAGAGAAATCTTAAGCCCAGTGGTTTCACTTGTTTGTTTTTTGCATTGCTTTTTAAATGGATTTAAAGGCGGTCCTTGACTTACGGCCAGAATTGAACCCAAAATGTTTGTTAAGCGCACAGAAAGGGAAAGTCACCTTGACACACACACCCTGAGGTCATGTGATCTAGAGGTGGAATTCAGTCGGTTCGCACTGGTTGAGGTGAACCGATAGCTTGCCAATTCTAATTTACTGATAGAAGAGAATATGAATGAATGACGTTACCAGTGGTGGGTTTCCAATAGTCTTACCACCAGTTTGCTGTGCGTGCCTTCCGCATATGCGCCTGGCCTTCTGTGCATTCTTGGAGACATTCTTGGAGCCTGGGGAGGGCGAAAACGGCCTCCTTCACCAAGGCCCTCCGGAGGGCGGAAACGGCCTGTTTCCCGACTTCCGGTGGGCCCGGAAGACCCAAAAATCAGCTAGCGGGCGCGCACATGCGTGTGGGAGCTGAGGTAGAGCAACGCTCGCGTGCTCACAGATATGGCTCTGCGTGCCACCTGTGGCCCGCGTGCCATAGGTTCACCATTACGGCTCTAAGGGCAGCTTCGAGGGACCAAAAGACGACGAAAAAAATCTTGAAAATAATAACGGTTAAATAAATAAATTAAGAAGAAAAGAAAATGTTACTTATTTAACACTGCATATATTAACCGCGGCAAGACTAACGTTTGCTCAAAGATGGAAGTATAAAGAAATACCCTCAGAATAGGACAGCATAGAGGCGTGGCGAGGGGTCGGGTGGTTGGCCCACCCAAAATCTCCGCTACCGGTTCGCCCGAAAGGATACGGACTACTTGAATATCGCCTCTGGACGTTACCTAGTTTGGTAATGAAACGTCGGCAAGAGAGCAAGCAAGCTCAGAGAGCACCAAGGACCCCCACCCAGCTCCTCCGCCCGAAACGCTTCTCCCTTATAGCACTGACGACGTGACGTAACTTGATAGTGAAACGTCTGCAACCATAAAGAGCTTTACTTCGACTTGGAAACCACTTCTGGACTTTGTGCTCGAGGCGGGAAAAGATGAAACTCTGACCTTGGGTTTTTTTCTGATTAGATAGAGTTGTTGTTACAGAAATGGTTAGTTTCTATTATTATGAAAAAGTCAAATGTTAAAAACCAGAGTGTCGTGTCCCACTCCTCCGCTGACGGCCGGGTCAGGGAAATCCGAATCAGGCGTGCCTCTGCAGCTCTGCCAAAGTCCTAGCAAAGTCCTCAGGGCAGGCAGGAGACCAGTAAGTGACTTCAGCAAGATATGTTTAGACTTTGCCTGACTCAGAGAATGCCAGAAAGCAGGTCCTTTATATAGGCCATGGGGTGTGGCTCCATGACTCAGCACTTATCCAGGCCTGCCCCTTCTTTCTTTCTGTTGCCTCCATCTATCAAGTCTTCTGACGCGAGGGTCACTCCAGTCGGCAGCTGTTGGCAATTGACCTCCCTCAGGCTCACATGCTGTGGAGGAGGGGGAGGGGTCTAGTTGCTCCGTTTGCCTGGGCATGGAGCCAGAGCTGGGGGCTGGAGGTATTTCTTCCTCTTCAGCCTGTCTGGGCATGGAGCCAGGGCTGGGGGCTGGAGATACTTGCTCTTCTTCAGCCTGTCTGGGCATGGAACCAGGGCTGGGGCCGGGAGATGCCCCCTCCTCAGCCTGTCTGGGCATGGAGCCAGGGCTGGGGCCGGGAGATGTCCCCTCCTCAGCCTGTCTGGGCATGGAACCAGGGCTGGGGCCGGGAGATGTCCCTCCTCAGCCTGTCTGGGCATGGAGCCAGGGCTGGGGCCGGGAGATGTCCCCTCCTCAGCCTGTCTGGGCATGGAACCAGGGCTGGGGCCGGGAGATGCCCCCTCCTCAGCCTGTCTGGGCATGGAGCCAGGGCTGGGGCCGGGAGATGTCCCCTCCTCAGCCTGTCTGGGCATGGAACCAGGGCTGGGGCCGGGAGATGCCCCCTCCTCAGCCTGTCTGGGCATGGAGCCAGGGCTGGGGCCGGGAGGCATGCTAGGACATTCTTCAGTGTTCGGAAGCAGATAAGCAGACTCCGGCTGTGGTGGTGAGATCGGACGAGACACAACACAGAGACGTGGAGCAACGTCCACTGTTTTTGTTCGTTTTTAAATCCAATAAAAAAAATTTGGGGGAAAAAAAAAAGAAGAAGAAAAAAGTACAGACTTGATGGAACACCGGGTCCTTTTGCGCTGTCCGTTTTCTATTTTTCTAAAGCAATTTTTTAAGCCTTACAAGAGGAAAACACCGAAGAATTTATTTTATCTTTTTTTTTTTTAAAAAAATGCAAAATTAAGAAGGAAGAGAACACCCAAAAACGAGACCCTTCACTCTTTGCTGTACCTGTAAACGCCTCCTGCATGACGGCGCAAAAACTGTAGACGTCGGACTTGAAAGTCGCCGTCCGCTCCAGGATCACTTCCGGGGCGCACCAGTTGTACAGCTGGGGAGGGATGGGCACCCGGGTCAGGTCGCTGTGCTCCCCTCCGTCTTTGCTGCCGACAAGGGAAGATGATGCTCGGGGTTGGGGAAGAACCGGTAGCCCCCCCTCCCCCCCCCGTGAGGGCTGAGATCACCGTCCTTTGGAGATCGCTCCCGGGGGGGGACGGGACGGGGGGGGTTCACGTAAGTTTACCACCGGTTCACCATGCACCGAAAATGTGAGTGCTTGTGGCTTGCACTCACACGCACGTGGCTTAGAAAATGCAGGTCGCCACTACCGGTTCACCTGAACCGGTCGGAACCGGTTGAATCCCACCACTGAATCTCTCGCGTCCTGTAGATGGGGGATGGAAAGGGACCGTGTAAGGGTATGAGGCAGGGGTGAAATCTAAGTTTTTTTGCTTACCGGTTCTGTGGGCGTGGTTTGGTGGTGGTGGGTCATGTGACTGGGTAGGCGTGGCTAGGTAACCATGTGACTGGGGGATCCAAAGACAGAAACTCACTAGCGATGTCCTGTTGGAGCAGGGTTGGAGTAGATGACCTCTCCAGGTCCCTTCCAGCCCTGGATTATCCTCTGAAGCTGCGTCTAGTGCCAGGTTTGTACTCCTTCCTTCCTTCGTTCCCTGCCTCCCTCCCTTTCTCTCTCTCTCTCTCTCTCTCAAAAATGAACCCCCACAAACACCGTTTTTGGGAGCAAAATGGAGCCATAAAAAATAGGCTTTGATGACCGGGCGTCACAGCTGTGATCGTCAGAGCCTTTTTTTGCCTTTTAAAAGCACTTTTTTACAACCTATTGCCTTAATAGGTTGTATAAAAATGCTTTTAAAAGGTAAAAAAAAAAAGGCTCTGATGATCACAGCTTTGGCGCCCGCTCGTCAAAGTCTTTTTTTTAACCTTTTAAAGGCAGGAAGTAACAACATCCGGGCGGGTGGGTGGAGCTTTGCTCCACCATCACTACTGGATCGCCGAACTACCAGCCATGATCGCTACCGGATCGTGCGATCCGGTCCGATCCGGGAGCATTTCACCTCTGGTATCAGGGAAAGAGCTTGGTATGAGCCCGAGGCTGAGAGAACGATCAGAGAAGAGATGGCTTAGCCCTCTGCTGCATGAGGGACAGGGAAAGAGAAGGGACCCTCCCTAGTTACTCAGGGAGTAAAGGAGACGGGAGGGAGGGCCGGAACTTTCAGACTTAACAAGAATGAGGTTGGCTGCGCTGAGTAAACCAGATTGGAATCGCAACCTAACGGGCGGATTCTAGTTTATGGTAAAGCTATACTGTCAGAATCTGGGATGGGGATGGAAGGGAAGAGAAGAGTAATAAGAATGGAAGGGAAGGAAAAGGACGGGAGGAATGAAGGACAGAAAAGTGGGAAGAAAGGAAAGGAAGGAAAAGGGAAGGAAAGGAAGAAAAGAGAGGGAGGAAAGAACAGGGAAGGGAAGGGAAGAGAAATAAGAAGGAGGAATGGAGGATAGAAAAGTAGGAAGAAAGGAAGGAAAAGGGAAGGAAAGGAAAGGAAGAAAAGAGAGGGAGGAAAGAACAGGGAAGGGAAGAGAAGAGTAGTAAGAAGGAAAGGGAAGGGAAGAAAAGGGGAGGGAAGAATGGAGGATAGAAAAGTGGGAAGAAAGGAAGGAGGAAAGGAAAGGAGGGAAGGAAAGGAAGAAAAGAGAGGGAGGAAAGAACAGGGAAGGGAAGGGAAGAAAAAGGGAGGGAGGAATGGAGGATAGAAAAGTAGGAAGAAAGGAAGGAGGAAAGGAAGGAGGAGGAAGGAAGGAAAAAGAGAGAGAAAAGAACAGGAAGGAAGAGTAGTAAGAATGGAAGGAAGGAAGGAAAGGAGGAGGAATGGAAGATAGAAGAGTGGGAAGAAAGGAAAGAGGAAGGGAAGGAGGAGGAAGGAAGGAAGGAAGGAAAGAGAGGAAAGAACAGGGAAGGAAGGGAAGGAAGAGTAATAAGAAGGGAAGAAGGAAGGGAAGGAAGGAGGAAGGAATGGAAGATAGAAAAGTGGGAAGAAAGGAAAGAGGAAAGGAAGGAGGAGAAGGAAGGAAGAAAAGGGACGGAGGAAGGAAGGAAGGAAGAAAAGGGAGGAGGAATGGAGGATAGAAAAGTAGGAAGAAAGGAAGGAGGAAAGGAAGGAGGAGGAAGGAAGGAAAAAAAGAGAGAGAAAAGAACAGGGAAGGAAGAGTAGTAAGAATGGAAGGAAGGAAGGAAAAGGGAGGAGGAATGGAAGATAGAAGAGTGGGAAGAAAGGAAAGAGGAAGGGAAGGAGGAGGAAGGAAGGAAGGAAGGAAAGAGAGAGAAAAGAACAGGAAGGAAGGGAAGGAAGAGTAATAAGAAGGGAAGAAGGAAGGAAGGAAGGAGGAAGGAATGGAAGATAGAAAAGTGGGAAGAAAGGAAAGAGGAAAGGAAGGAGGAGAAGGAAGGAAGAAAAGGGACGGAGGAAGGAACAGGGAAGGAAGAGAAGAGTAGTAAGAATGGAAGGGAAGGGAAGGAAAAGGGAGGAAGGAATGGAAGATAGAAAAGTGGGAAGAAAGGAAAGAGGAAAGGAAGGAGGAGGGAAGGAAAGGAAAGGAAGGAAAGAGAGGGAGGAAAGAACAGGGAAGGGAAGGGAAGAGTAGTAAGAAGGAAAGGAAGGGAAGAAAAAGGGAGGGAGGAATGGAGGATAGAAAAGTAGGAAGAAAGGAAGGAGGAAAGGAAGGAGGAGGGAAGAAAAAGGGAGGGAGGAATGGAGGATAGAAAAGTAGGAAGAAAGGAAGGAGGAAAGGAAGGAGGAGGGAAGGAAAGGAAAAAAAAAGAGAGAGAAAAGAACAGGGAAGGGAAGAGTAGTAAGAATGGAAGGAAAGGAAGGAAAGGAGGAGGAATGGAAGATAGAAGAGTGGGAAGAAAGGAAAGAGGAAGGAAGGAGGAGGAAGGAAGGAAAGGAAGGAAAGAGAGGAAAGAACAGGGAAGGAAGGGAAGGAAGAGTAATAAGAAGGGAAGAAGGGAAGGGAAGGAAAAGCGAGGAAGGAATGGAAGATAGAAAAGTGGGAAGAAAGGAAAGAGGAAAGGAAGGAGGAGAGAAGGAAAGGAAGAAAAGGGACGGAGGAAGGAACAGGGAAGGGAAGAGAAGAGTAGTAAGAATGGAAGGGAAGGGAAGGAAAAGGGAGGAAGGAATGGAAGATAGAAAAGTGGGAAGAAAGGAAAGAGGAAAGGAAGGAGGAAGGAAGGAAAGGAAGGAAAGAGAGGAGGAAAGAACAGGAAGGAAGGAAGGGAAGGGAAGAGAAGAGAAGAGAAGAGAAGAGAAGAGAAGAGAAGAGAAGAGAAGAGAAGAGAAGAGGAGAGAAAAAAATGTAGGAAGGGAAGGGGATGTAAATTGAAGGAACACAGAACACAGAATAACAGAGTTGGAAGGGACCTTGGAGGTCCTCTAGTCCAACCCCCTGTTCAAGCAGGAGACGTCTAGACCATTTCAGACAAATGGCTGTCCAGTCTCTTCTTCCTTGGAGGAGGAAAGGAAAGGAAAGGGAGGGAAAGGATAATGAAAGAGAAAAGGGGAGGGGAGGGGAGGAGGCGTGGGCTTACCTTTCAATCATATGCTCCAGGTTGGTCAGCTTCGCTTCCCCCGTCAGAACGACCACCACGGCGTAGGAGCTGATGGTCCGGTGGATGAAGCCGCGCAGGTGGAGGTACCGGAGGGCGTCGCTCACCTGGATCAGCAGGTGCACAATCGTTTCCACGTGCAACACCGGGAACTCGGAGCGCTGGAGCAGCCGATGGGAAGGGGCGAGAGGGAGGAAGGGGAAGAAACATTGGCTACAAGACTTGGAAACCCCCTAAAAGTCCAAGGGGGTGGGGGGTGGGCGATGCAGAAATATTGCAAGTGCACAGGTAAATTAATATTAAACGTTTTGTATTTTGTTTAAAAACAATTGTAATATTTTATTCACATCAATTTGTATTTTTAATATCGCACGCCGTCTGTTCTGTCCCCCCTCGCCTCAGTCCGAGCGATGGCTTAATTAGCCGGCACTATCAGCGCCTGCCAAGTGTCTCTGTTATCTCCCATTATGCCGATGAGTCAACAAACAGTACTTCAGCTCTAGTCAAGCAGTTGATTTGCCTGCTACGAAGAGGCATAGCAGCCCTTGCTGCTTTTATATCCTGTGGGGTGTGGCTCCATGACTCAGCACTTCCTAGGCCTGCCCCACCCCTGCTTCTGTTGTTCCCGCCTCTCCTGCCTACGAAACCTGGGGTCCAGCCAGGCCTGATTGCCATCAGCTGGGTCTGGAGGCGTGGCCTGGGGGGGGGAAGAGTCAGGGGACGGAGGCCTTGTTATCTCCTCCACCTGGCCTGCCTCTGGCTCCTGGAGCTGAGCCAGGGAAGCCGGTGCTCCCGAGGTAAGTTCTGATGACCCTTCCCCCTCACTTTCCGAGTCACTTTCTGGCAGGGGGCCCGGCTCAAGGGGCACAGACACAACACCGTCCCAGAGTTACCCTGCAGTAAGGTAGATAGATAATAAATTTAAATAACAACAACAATAACCATAATAATTGGGCCTGGCTAATCTAGTGAAGAGAAGGACCAGGGGAGACAGGATAGCATCTTCCAATATTTGAGGGGCTGCCACGGAGAGAAAGGAGTCAAGCTATTCTCCAAGGCACCCGAAGGCCAGACAAAGAATAATGGATGGAAACTGATCAAGGAGAGATTCAACCTGGAAATAAGGAGAAATTTTCTGACAGTGAGAACAATCAACCCATGGAACAGAAGTTGCCTTCGGAAGTTGTGGGAGCTTCATCCCTGGAGGCTTTCAAGAGGAGACTGGACTGCCATCTGTCAGAAATGGTGCAGGGTCTCCTGCTTGGGCAGGGGGTTGGACTAGATGACCTACAAGGTCCCTTCCAATTCTGTTAATCTGTTAAAACTATCTAAGGGACTCTCTTCTGCAGATAGGAATTGGCCTGCTGTTTCTAATGTGGCCAGGAGAGGGTGTTGTTCCCACTCCCAGAATTCCCCAGCCAACACGCTTTTAAGATGGATGGACTTCCAACTCCCAGAATTCCCCCGCTAGAGCATGCGTTCAGAAGGATGGACTTCAATTCCCAGAGTTCCTCAGTCAGAAGAAGGCCACGAGTTTCTGCAACGTACGGACAACACAGATAAGAGGCAAGGAGACAACTGCTAAAGAAGAACTAGAATTCTGGTGAAACACTAAGTTTGTAGGCTGGATCGGGAGGCGGGGGGAGAACTATGGCCCCTTTAAGACCTGTGGACTTCAACTCCCAGAATTCCTGAGCCCATATGGCTGGCTCAGGAATTCTGGGAGTTGAAGTCCATATGTCTTAAAGGGGCCACAGTTGTCCTCCTAAGGCTGAATTCAGGCGGAAACGCCCCTTTAAATCTGGGACCTTTCCATTCGGCACACTGTCCTACCTTGCAGGGTCGTTCACGGACAGACAAGCGATAAAGAGGTATTCGCAGCTCAGGAGTCTCCACGGGAGGAAAGCGACAAGAGACACACCCCACAAACAGCTCTTAGGAAGACACAAGATTTACCCTTTCGTGAAGGATGCTGTAGAGAGTCCCAAAATTCACCCTCTCAAACACCAGCCGGGTTTTCTCCAAATCGCTGGACAGACAGACGGCCATCAGCAGCAGCAGGTGAGGGTGGTGGAGCTGGCTGCAGAGCGGGAAGAGAGGAGCCCGTTTGCAGAGAAAACCCACAACTGAAAGTCCATTTCTCCCTCTCATGGCGGGGGGCCACACAAGAGTGGCGCAGCGGCCTGGAGGTGGAGCTCTCGCCTCACAATCAGGAGGCCGTGAGTTTGATCCTAGGGAGAGGCAGATATCTCTCTCTCTCTCTGGGCACCACGAGAACATAGCTGCTGAATGTAACTCCTCATTAGCGACAGGGAAAGGCATCCGGCCAGTAAATCACTCAGCTCCATTCAGTTGCCCAGAACTCCACCCCGCAAGGGATTATGGGGTCATTAAAGACATAGATTTTAAACCAGAGGGTTTTTTTAATTGGGGATTATACCTGAAACATACAATAGAGAATTAAGATATTTGATTGTGAATGTAGTAAGAGCAGCTAGAATTGTGTTTGCTAAAAATTGGAAAAATGAGAAAATACCAACGCAAGATGACGTTATTAAGAAAATAATGGAATGTGCTGAAATGAGCAAATTGACATTTGAAATTAGAGAACAGGAAGATAAACTATATTATAAGATATGGGACTTATTTTATCAATGGTTAGATAAAAAATACGGTAATGAAGCTTGGTAGAGATCTTTACAATATAAGAGTTGTAGAAATGTACAAAATATAATATAAAGATGTATGATTACTGGATTGATTTAGAATGACGAAATGAATGATACAAATATAAGTTAACTTAAAATTTAGACTATTTTGTATGAAATGAGGGAAGAAATACTCATAGTTAAATAAATGGCTAATGAGGATATATACTAGATTTAGAAAACGTGAAATTAGATAAACTATAAATTCTGAATATGCTGAAAATGCACAAAAGATTTGTAACCAACAGACACACTGTCTGCAATTTTAATTGAAGATGATGTTATGTTTTTATGTATGTTTGTTTAAAAATTTATTTATTTATTTATTTATTTATTTATTATTTATTATTTAGATTTTTATACCGCCCTTCTCCCGAAGGACTCAGGGCGGTTTACAGCCAAATAAAACAACGATACAAAAATTAAAACCAGCTATAAAAGACTAATTTAAATGGTCTGATAATTCTAAAAATCCAAAAACCCCTTTAAAAACTATTTAAAACTTATTAGGCCAGTCCTGCGTGATGAAATAAAAGAGTCTTCAGTTCACGCCGGAAGGTCCGGAGGTCAGGAAGCTGGCGCATCCCTGGAGGTAGCTCGTTCCAGAGGGCTGGAGCCCCCACAGAGAAGGCCCTTCCCCTGGGGGTCGCCAGCCGACATTGTCTGGCCGACGAGGAGGTCTGGCTGAGGAGACCCTCTCTGTGAGAGCGCACTGGTCGATGGGAGGCCACCGGTAGCAGCAGGCGGTAAGTATCCCGGTCCTAAGCCATGGAGCATTTTAAAAACAGTCACTAACACCTTGAATTGAACCCAGAAGGCAACTGGAAGCCAGTGCAGCCTGGGCAGGATGGGTGTCATATGGGAGCCACGAGTAGCTCCCGCTATCACCCGCGCGGCCGCATTCTGGACCAGTTGGAACCTCTGGGTACCCTTCAAGGGGAGCCCCATGTAGAGAGCGTTGCAGTAGTCCAGGCGGGCAGTAACGACGGCATGAGTGACCGTGCATAGGGAATCCCGTTCCAAGAATGGACTCAACTGGCATATCAGGCGCACCTGATAAAAAGCCCCTCTGGCAACAGCCGTCATATGGTCTTCTAATGACAGCCGTGCATCCAGAAGGACGCCTAAATTGCGGACCTTCCCCGTAGGGGCCAACAACTCGCCCCCCCACAGTCAGCGATAGAATCAGCTTAAATAAAAAGCTAATATAAAAAATATATATATTAAAAAAAGATGATGATGATTGCGGGGGGCCGTGCAAACCTCATCTTTGAATGCATAAATCTTTGTGGCTTTACACACAAATTACACACACAAGAGGGTGCCTACCCTCAAATGGCAACAGCTATGGGAGAGGAATTATAAATGAACACTGTCCACTGCATCTAAAGAAAATCAATATAAAATGTTTTAGAGATGGCATAGGCCACCTGAGAAACTGGCGAAAATGTTTAAAGGTAGATCAGCTAAATGTTGAAAATGTCATCAGTTACCAGGATCTTATTATCATATGTGGTGGACATGTCCAGAAGCCAAAAACTATTGGGAGAAAATAAAGGGTTGGTTAGAAGAAATTAACCCAACAACATATTGATTTAAAACCGGAGTTATTTTTATTGGGGATCCTACCAGAGAAAATTAGTAAAGAAAATATTGATTTGATTATAAATTACAGCAGCAAGAATAGTTTTTGCGCAAAATTGGAAAGCAGAGAAAATACCCCTGGAAGGAGAAAAATCTTAGACTGTGCAGAAATGAACAGATTAACTTTGAGGATGAAAGAAAGAGAGGATTCAGAATATTTTAAGATATGGGATAATTTTACCATTGGTTAGAAGGAGAAAAGATACAGATAAGCAATGGATAATTATGAAAGAAAACGATAATTATGTATTTGTGGGAAAAAATGGTAATAGTTCAAATTGAAGCGAAGAAAGAAGAAACAACAAAATGATGGAGCCAGGAAGAAAACACCGAGACGTCGCACGGAAAGAATTGCTGATGTTTTAAATGCATTCAATGCATTCAATGCACGCACTCAACGTGGAGTCCTCAACGGAACTACATCCACATGGAGGGAAGTATGCAGTGGAGTACCCCAAGGCTCTGTTTTAGGCCCAGTACTCTTCAACATCTCCATCAATGACTTGGACGAGGGGATAGATGGGGAACTCATCAAATTTGCAGATGACACCAAGCTGGCAGGAATAGCCAACACTCCAGAAGATAGGCTCAAGTTACAGAAAGATCTTGACAGACTTGAACATTGGGCGCTATCTAACAAAATGAAATTCAACAGTGAAAAAAGTGAGGTTCTACATTTAGGCAAAAAAAACAAAATGCACAGGTACTGTATATGTGGTACCTTGCTCAATAGTAGTACCTGTGAGAGGGAACTTGGAGTCCTAGTGGATAACCATTTACATATGAGCCAGCAGTGTGCAGCAGCTGCCAAAAAAGCCAACACAGTTCTGGGCTGCATAAACAGAGGGATAGAATCAAGATCACGTGAAGTGTTAATACCACTTTATAAGGCCTCGGTAAGGCCACACTTGGAATATTTTGGTCGCCACGATCTAAAAAGGATGTTGAGACTCTAGAAAGAGTGCAGAGAAGAGCAACAAAGATGATTAGGGGACTGGAGGCTAAAACATATGAAGAATGGTTGCAGGAACTGGGTATGTCTAGTTTAATGAAAAGAAGGACTAGGGGAGACATGATAGCAGTCTTCCAATATCTCAGGGGCTGCCACAAAGAAGAGGGAGTCAAGCTATTCTCCAAAGCACCTGAAGGCAGGAGAAGAAGCAATGGGTGGAAACTGATCAAGGAAAGAAGCAACTTAGAACTAAGGAGAAATTTCCTGACAGTTAGAACAATTAATAAGTGGAACAACTTGCCTGCATAAGTTGTGAATGCTCCAACACTGGAAATTTTTAAGAAAATGTTGGATAACCATCTGTCTGAGATGGTGTAGGGTTTCCTGCCTTGGGCAGGGGGTTGGACTAGAAGGCCTCCAAGGTCCCTTCCAACTCTGTTGTTGTTATCATTATTGTTAAATGTATGTTTGTCTATAAAAAGAAAACTTTAAAAAGAAAAAAAGAGGGTAACATACCTGCTGTACTCCTGCTCAGCCAAAAGGAGGTCGGAGAGACGCAGTTTGCTGCAGTGTTGGTGAGGCTGTATGTTTAGCTCCTTGACGGTCACCCGGCTGCCTCCCCACATCAGGCTGTGGGGAGAAAAGAGGGGAGTGTCGGTTTTGCCCATCCAGCTACCTATCCCACAGTGTTGTGACTCGTCCTCCCTCCTCTCCTCAGCCGGGCCCCTCCCGTCTCCAACCGGGCCTTTTATCAGACTCGGAGTCTGATAATGAAGATGAACGGCCTGTCATGACTCCAGCCCCCGGCCCTGGCCCCATGCCCTGAGAGGATTCAAGGAGTGAAAGGAGAAGCACAATAAACCTCTCTCATACAGCGTATGTTCCTTTGGCTCAGCCTTCAGAGCAGGAAGCCAGCCAGGTGGTGGAATTACCCGGGCCTACTCCCTCTGACCCCTCCCTTTCCCAGACTCTGACAGCAGATCCAGCTGAAGACAATTCAGAGTAGGAGGACCCTCGCTTCCGGAGATCTGAGAGGCGACACCAGCAGAAGGAAGGGTGGGGCAGGCCTGGATAAATGCTGAGTCATGGAGCCACACCCCACAGCCTATATAAAGGACCTGCTTTTGGCATTCCAACCTTGGACTCCTGCCTGCCCTGATAAACCTCAAAGGAACTTGGCAAGCTGCAGAGGCTTCGTCGCCAAGTTTGTTATGGACTTCTTTGACTCGTTCGTCGGAGTGGGGGTGGGACATGACACACAGGTGCTGGACAGGCCTTGCAGGAGTGAAAGGGAAGAGTGGACCAAAGTGGAAGAAACCAGGTTAGGTTAGTTAGGATGGGGGAGTAGCACAACAACCCTACAGGGTAGGTAGGTAGGTGGGTTGGTTTGGGAGCGGAAGCTGGATCTGGCTGAGGGCAGGACAGCCTGGCCGGGCAGGGTGTCAAGTCTTCACCTGACGTTAGTGCCAGGCCTTTTTTGGTTCGAAGGTCACCTGGTCATCCTGTGGCCTACTTACTTGGTCATGTTCATATAGGGCCCGGTGGAGAAAGAGAAGGTGGGCTCATCGTCGGCCTGAACCACTTCCTTGTCCGCGATGATTGGAAGGGAAGCCAGGTAGCCAAGCTGCCTCTTGCTGGTGAGAAAAAACTGGAGGGAGGGAGGGAGGGAAGGAAGGAAGGAAGAAAGGAAGGAAGGAAGGAAGGAAGGAAAAAGAGAACAAGAACAGGAAGGAGGAATGGAAAGCAAGGGAATGGAAAGGAAAGGAAAAAGAAGAGAGGGAGGAAGGAAGGAGAAAAGAGGGAAAAAGAGAAGAAAGAAAAGGAAGGATAGAGGAGGGAGGGAAGGAAGGAAAGGAAGAATGAATGAAACAAACAAACAAAAAGAAGGAGAATGGAGAAAGGTAGGAAGGAGAGCGAGGGATGAAAGGAAAGAAATGGAGAAAAGAAAAAGGAAGGGAGGAAGGAAGGAAGGAAGGAAGGAAGGAAGGAAAAAGAGAACAAGAACAGGAAGGAGGAATGGAAAGCAAGGGAATGGAAAGGAAAGGAAAAAGAAGAGAGGGAGGAAGGAAGGAGAAAAGAGGGGAAAAGAGAAGAAAGAAAAGGAAGGATAAAAGAGGGAGGGAAGGAAGGAAAGGAAGAATGAATGAATGAAACAAACAAAAAGGAAGGAGAATGGAAAAAGGTAGGAAGGAGAGCGAGGGATGAAAGGAAAGAAATGGAGAAAAGAAAAACAGGAAGGGAGGAAGGGAGGGTGAGAAAAGAGTGAAAGGGGAAGAAAGAAAGGAAGGGAAGGAGGAAAGGAGGAGAAAAGAGGGGGAAAGAGAAGAAGAGGAAAGGAAGGAAAGAATGAATGAATGAAACAAAGAGGTAGAAGAACAGACAAACATAAGAAGGAGATTGAAGGATGAAAGGAAAGAAAGAAAGAAATGGAGAAAGGAAAAAGAAGAGGGGAGGAAGGAGAGTGAGAAAAGGAATGGAGGAATGAGAAACGGATAGAAGAGGGAGAGAAGAGAAAAAAAGAAAGAAAAGGAAGGAAGGAAGGAAGGAAGGAAGGAAGGAAGGAAGGAAGGAAGGAAAGAAAGAAAGAAAGAAACAATGAAGAAAGGAAGCAAAGAGAGAAGGGAGGAGGAATTGAGAAGAAATGGAAGCAGCATCTCACAATGAAGATTTGAGATGGGATTTAATAGCATTCTCAGTCCCAAGAGTTTTGTATGTAAGAATGTGAATCTATCTACATAGAATCTATTTAACTTTCCACAACTGGTACCAGAACTTCTGCCACTGACCAAGATAGTCACTAAGGGAGTAGCACATGATTTTACAACCCTTTCTGCTGCAGTCAGAGTTTTCACTGAGCATGTTTTACAGCAGGGGTCTCCAACCTTGACAACTTTAAGACTTGTGGACTTCAACTCCTAGAGTTCCTCAGCCAGCTTTGCTGGTTGAGGAACTCTGGGAGTTGAAGTCCACAAGTCTTAAAGTTGCCAAAGTTGGAGATCCCTATTTTACAGTGTTTAAAATGACTTTCTCAGGAACCGCCCAGAATTATCCTAAGGACACGTGACCATATAAATTAATTAAGTATTTTAGTGGTCACCATGAGAACATCTAGCTAGCCTGTTCCCAGATGGCCTCTCTTCAAAGACCTCAAAAAAGTCCAAAAAAGTGCTGCTTCACATCATGTGGCAGTCTGTTCCACCGGCTAACAGCTCGTAATTTCAGGAGATTCTCTGAGAGCCACCAAAACCCACTTCCGTGGACTTTCACACTGTCTTGGGCGGTCTCCACATAGCCCCCTATGGGACACTTGGCCTTGTGTATTTGTGTGTTGTCCGTACACACCCTGGACGAATGGAGGCCTCAGGATTTCCGCCATCTTGAACTCGTCCTCTTACCTTCCCAAAACCGAAACTAAAGATGCTTTGCGACATGCTGCTCGCACGTTTCATGAACCTCCCAAGGGGGCTGTCGGCTGCCCTGAAGCACAAGAGGGAGAATTGTGAGGGGGATTTTGGGAAATGGGACGGAGCAGCAACGAACAAGACAGCTTTGTGTTTCCCTAGGAAAACTGTTATTTTTAAAAATGGACAAATGTACTTGTTTTCTACTTATTACTAACCCTACAATATCTTACACTATATCTATGCTAACATCTATGTCTACAACCATTTTCAGATGGGTGGACTTCCACTCCCAGAATTCCCTAGCCAGCATCCTTTAAGATGGGTGGCCTTCCACTCCCAGAATTCCCTAGCTAGCTTGCTTTAAGAGGGGTGGACTTCCACTCCCAGAATCCCCCGGCCAGCATCCTTTAAGATGGGTGGACTTCCACTTCCAGAATTCCCTAGCCAGCTTGCTTTAAGAGGGGTGGACTTCTACTCCCAGAATCCCCCAGCCAGTATGCTTTAAGAGGGGAGGACTTCAGCTTCCAGAATTCCCCAGCCAGCATGGTTTAAAATAGGTGAACTTCAACTCCCAGAATCCCCCAGCCAGCCTGCTTTAAGAGGGGAGGACTTCCACTCCCAGAATCCCCCAGCCAGTATGCTTTAAGAGGGGTGGACTTCCATTCCCAGAATCCCCCAGCCAGTATGCTTTAAGAGGGGTGGACTTCCACTTCCAGAATTCCCTAGCCAGTATGCTTTAAGAGGGGAGGATTTCTACTCCCAGAATTCCCCAGTCAGCATGCTTTAAGAGGGGAGGACTTCCACTTCCAGAATCCCCCAGCCAGCATGCTTTAAGAGGGGAGGACTTCCACTTCCAGAATCCCCCAGCCAGCTTGCTTTAAGAGGGGAGGACTTCCACTCCCAGAATTCCCCAGCCAGCATCCTTTAAGAGGGGAGGACTTCCACTCCCAGAATTCCCCAGCCAGCATGCTTTAAGATGGGTCAAATTCCACTCCCAGAATTCCCTAGCCAGCATGCTTTAAGGGGTGTAGATTTCCACTCCCAGAATTCCCCAGCCAGCATGCTTTAAGAGGGGAGGACTTCCACTTCCAGAATCCCCCAGCCAGCTTGCTTTAAGAGGGGAGGACTTCCACTCCCAGAATCCCCCAGCCAGCTTGCTTTAAGAGGGGAGGACTTCTACTCCCAGAATTCCCCAGCCAGCCTGCTTTAAGAGGGGAGGACTTCTACTCCCAGAATTCCCCAGCCAGCTTGCTTTAAGAGGGGAGGACTTCCACTCCCAGAATCCCCCAGCCAGCTTGCTTTAAGATGGGTCGAATTCCACTCCCAGAATTCCCTAGCCAGCCTGCTTTAAGAGGGGTGGGCTTCCACTCCCAGAATCCTCCAGCCAGCCATGCTTTAAGAGGGGAGGACTTCCACTCCCAGAATCCCCCAGCCAGCTTGCTTTAAGATGGGTCGAATTCCACTCCCAGAATTCCCTAGCCAGCCTGCTTTAAGAGGGGTGGGCTTCCACTCCCAGAATCCTCCAGCCAGCCATGCTTTAAGAGGGGTGGACTTCCACTCCCAGAATTCCCCAGCCAGCATGGGCATTTTGGGGCATTTTCCCTGCCAGAGAAGCAGTGTACAGCAGGGGTTTCCAACCTTGGCAACTTTAAGCCTGGAGGACTTCAACTCCCAGCTTTGCTGGCTGGGGGATTCTGGGAGTTGAAGTCCTCCGGGCTTAAAGTTGCCAAGGTTGGAGACCCCTGGTCTACAGGAAGGTAGGCCTTACCTTGGAAATCTCCTCCACACCACACACTCCCAGGACTGCTGGCTTATTATGGGATAGTGAAACCCCAAAGTTCCTTTGACTTACCCTTGAGTAAACCCCCCAAACTTGGAGGGGCTGTGGACCAGGGCCCGGGGGGAGTCCACTTTCCTCAATAAATCCAAGGACTGGTTCTGCAGGACGACTTGCATGTGAGTGGTACAGCGCTGGATAAATTCGAGCATCTGGAAGCAAAACCGCAGTCCAACAGGTAAAGCTATGGGTTCTGTGCTAAGCCAAAATTAAGTTTTCCCGAGGAAAAGGGGGCAAGAGGGAAGGGCCACTTTTGAAAAACACGGAACGGGGGGGGGGAATGCTCTGTGGGGTGGAATTTTTTTTTAAAGCAAGGGTATCGAAGCTTGATAACTTTTAAGATTTGTGGACTTCAACTCCCAGAATTCCCCAGCCAGCATAAAGTCAAAAAGTATTTCGTGTGCTGCTAGAGTTCCCAGAACGCCTAAATTATTAATAAAAAAATCTGTGTCAGGTTTCTTAAACAAAATAATAGAAATGGGAATAGGAATAGGAATGGAATGAAATAGAATATAGAAGAATGGAATGGAATGGAATGGACTGGAATATATTAGAATAGAAGAATAGAATAGAATAGAATAGAATAGAATAGAATAGAATAGAATAGAATAGAATAGAATAGAATAGAATAAACATGGAAGGAAATGGAAGGGAAGAGAAATGAATAGAATAGAATGAAATGAAATGAATAGAATAGAATAGAATCCTTTATAGAATAGAATAGAATAGAATAGAATAGAATAGAATAGAATAGAATAGAATAGAATAGAATAGAATAGACATGGAAGGAAATGGAAGGGAAGAGAAATGAATAGAATAGAATAGAATGAAATGAATAGAATAGAATAGAATAGAATAGAATCCTTTATAGAATAGAATAGAATAGAATAGAATAGAATAGAATAGAATAGAATAGAATAGAATAGAATAGAATAGAATAGAATAGACATGGAAGGAAATGGAAGGAAATGGAAGGGAAGAGAAATGAATAGAATAGAATAGAATGAAATGAAATGAAATGAATAGAATAGAATAGAATCCTTTATAGAACAGAATAGAATAGAATAGAATAGAATAGAATAGAATAGAATAGAATAGAATAGAATAGAATAGACATGGAAGGAAATGGAAGGGAAGAGAAATGAATAGAATAGAATCCTTTATAGAATAGAATAGAATAGAATAGACATGAAAGGAAATGGAAGGGAAGGGAAATGAATAGAATAGAATAGAATAGAATAGAATAGAATAGAATAGAATAGAATAGAATAGACATGGAAGGAAATGGAAGGAAATGGAAGGGAAGAGAAATGAATAGAATAGAATGAAATGAAATGAAATGAATAGAATAGAATAGAATCTAGAATAGAATAGAATAGAATAGACATGAAAGGAAATGGAAGGGAAGGGAAATTAATAGAATAGAATAGAATAGAATAGAATGAACATGGAAGGGAAGAGAAATTAATAGAATAGAATGAATAGGATACGATACGATACGATAGAATAGGATAGGATAGGATAGGATAGGATAGAATAGGATAGAATTATTTATTGGCCAAGTGTGATTAGACACACAAAGAATTTCACTTCGGTGCAGAAGCTTACAGTGCACATAAAAGCTATAAGTCATAAATCATGATCATAGTCATCGTGAAAATACATTCATCGTAAGTCATAAGATACAACACTTAGTGATAGTCATAGCCTACTAAATAAGCAATCCACATAAATCGTACTAGGAAACTAAATAAAACAATATAAATCATAAAGATACAAGCACCGAAGTTACAATTGTTAAGTAGAAAAGGAGATAGGTAAGAGGAAGGATGAGAAGAAGAGTAGTAATGCAGCCTGACTAAATAGTTTGACAATGTTGTGGGAATGAGTCAGGGGTGAAATCTAAAAATTTTCCCTACCGGTTCTGTGGGCGTGGCTTAATTGTTGGGCATGGCTTGGTAGTCGGGTGACCCGGTGGGCGTGGTTTGGTAGTCAGGTGACTGAATGGGCATGGCCAATAATAATAAATAATAAAAATAATAAAGTATACAAAACTTGGGAGCGCACTGGTCTACCTTCTTTAAAACTAGAGGCACCGGTCTACTAGCTGCCTACAGCACTGATCAACTATAATGCGGCCCTTTGAAGCGTCGCGGCAGTCATTTAAGGCCGTTTGCAGCTATATCACCACCGAGAGCTTCAGGGACAGAGAAGAGGAACAGCGAGGGGTGGGCGGTGTGGGGGGGGAGGGATTTTTGCTACCGGTTCTCCGAACTACCCGCCCCCATCGCTACCGGATCGCGCAATCCGGTCCGAACCGGGAGCATTTCACCCCTGGAATGAGTTGCTTAGCAGAGTGGGGTGGGGGATGGCATAGCACCGCAGGAAAAACGGGCTGAGGAAGGAAGAGGAAAACAAGGATACCCAAAGATCCATCTCCCAGTTTCTAACTAATTGGAGTTTTTTTTAACTAGCACACCCGACTGTGTTGGTCTCCGAGTTTCCTCACTTTCTCCCAAACGGTACAAAACTTCACCCACAACCTTTCCAAGGGCAGGATCGCTAAACGCCCGCCACGACATACCTGCGCGCTGCTTTCCTTTCCTGCCGTCACTGCCCAGCTTTGCGGGGTCCTCCCATCCTTGTCGTGGAGTCGCAGGTCTCCGCCTGCGTCCAGCAGTTTGCTAAGAATGAACTGGCTTCCGGAGAAGGCCGCGGCGTGGACAGGGGTGCTCCCGTCGTAACAACGGCTAAAGGGACAACAACAACGCCATGCTCTTCATGCGTGAGTTCGCTACTTCCTCTAACGCTGTAAAGCAAATTCCTCTACAGATATTCCTTGTGTCCTATGAATCCAGGCTTCATTTCATGTCTGTTGGCATGTTGGGGGTGTTCCTTGGACCCGACACCTCGATTTATGACCACAATGGACCCCAAATATTTCCACTGCTAAGCGAGGCAGCTGTTATGTGAGTTTTGCCCCATTTTACGACCTTTCGGGCCACAGTTGTTAAGTGAATCACGGCAGTTGTTAAGTTAGAAACGTGGTTGTTAAGTGAATCCGGCTTCCCCATGGACTTCGGTTGTCGGACGTTCGCAAAAGGGGATCATGTGGTCCCAGAACGCCGCAGCCGTCATAAATATGAGCCAGTTGCCAAATGTCTTTACTTGTAAGTTGCGGCTTACAAGTGGAGAAAAGTAGGAGTAGAAGTAAAAGTAAAAGTAAAAGTAGAAGTAAAAGTAGTAGTAGTAGAAGAAGTAAAGTAAAAATAGAAGTAGTAGTAGAAGTAAAAGAAGTAGAAGTAAAAGTAAAAGTAGTAGAAGTAGAAGTAGTAGTGTAGAAGTAAAAGGAATAGTAGTAGAAATAAAAGTAGTAGTAGTAGAAGTAAAAGTAGAAGTAGTAGTAACAGTAAAAGTAGTAGTAGAAGTAGGTAGTAGAAGTAAAAGAAGTAAAAGTAAAAGTAGTAGAAGTAGTAGTGTAGAAGTAAAAGTAAAATTAGTAGAAGTAAAAGTAGTAGTAGTAGAAGTAAAGTAGAAGTAGAAGTAAAAGTAGTAGTAGGTAGAAGTAGTAGGTAGTAGAAGTAAAAGAAGTAAAAGTAGAAGTAAAAGTAAAAGTAGTAGAAATAGTGGTGTAGAAGTAAAAGTAAAATTAGTAGAAGTAAAAGTAGTAGTAGAAGTAAAGTAGAAGTAGAAGCAAAAGTAGTAGTACGTAGTAGAAATAGTAGGTAGTAGAAATAAAAGAAGTAGAAATAAAAGTAGAAGTAGACATAAAAGTAGTAAAAGGAATAGTAGTAGAAGTAGTAGAAGAAGTAAAAGTAGAAGTAAAAAAACCAAATCTGAAAGATTCTTCAGGAGGAAGTTAACAAAGTTAACAAGAATGGGGTAGGGTTTTTTTATTATGCGGTGGGTTTTTAAATGTTGTAAGCCACACACAGTCGATCATGTGTGAGTTGGGCAGGTTTATAAATGCTTTTAGTAAAGCATAATAAATAATGTCATTAATTAATTTTTTAAAAATCTAGATGGGGTCGCAGCGCCTGCTACTAAGGGCAGGGCTCCGATCCTGCAGCCGGGACCCCCATCCTTGACCCGCCCTCTTGTTCATATGTGTTCCGATGAAGAAGCAAAGATACCTCATACTTTCCTCAGAAACACAAAATAATTTTGCTTAAAAAAGAAAAAGAAAAAAAAAACAATTTTACCAGAATCCCGCTTCTCACCCATTTATGTCTCGTACTTACTGGTTTGGGTCCGATCCATAATCCAACAGGATGTCTACCAGTTTCCCCAGTCCAAGCAAGGCGGCGGTGAAAAGCGGAGTTTGCCCTAAGGAGTTAACCGACTGGGTGGCGATTCCTAACAGAACGAGAGGAGAAAAACTTCAACTTAATTTTATTTCTTCATTAAATTTTATGCTGCCCTACAATGTCTGAATCTTGTTAGGGAAATCAAGAATATAATACAGAATAATATCAGAAGGGGACCTTGGAGGTCTTCTAGCCCAACCCCCTCTCACAAGTAGGAAAACCTATACCATTTCATCAAGATTTTCTAAAGCTTTGGACTTCAGCTCCCATAAGCCACTAGCCACCCAGCCATTCATGTCTTTCCTGGATTGGCATACCAAGTATACAGGTTGGTCCTTGATTTACGGCAACTTCTTTAGTGATCATTCAAAGTTCTGACAGGAGACTGTGAGTTCTAGTCCTGCCTTAGGCATGAAAGCCAGCTAGGTGTCTTTGGGCCAATCATCAGAAGACTGTGAGTTCTAGTCCTGCCTTAGGCATGAAAGCTGACTGGGTGTGTTTGGGCCAATCACCAGGAGACGGTGAGTTCTAGTCCTGCCTTAGGCATGAAAGCTGACTGAGTGCCTTTGGGCCAGTCACTTTCAGTCCAACCCACTTCATTGGGTTGTTGTGAGAAAGAGGAAAGTTTGTTGGTTATTTGTTAAACTAATAAATGTGGGATACAACAAACAAATAATAGAAGAGCACCCCCTTCTTTCCCAAATAAAAATTACTGTGGGCACTGCTCACACAAACGGAGCTGTGCAGACACGTGCTCCTGCCCACATACACACACACCTGTGCCAGGCTGAGCCGCCAGGCTGGAAAGGTTGGAGACCGCTGGGTTAGCGGAGTTCAAGGGCGTTGGACTGAGTTTGCTTATTATGGCTATGTAAGGATTTTAGGCTGATTCTGTTGTGATCCGCCAGCAGCCTGTGGAGCTGGCAGCCGAGTCGGAGAGTGATGAGGCTGAGGAAGAACATGGGCGAGTCCTGGAATCAGGGGAAGGCCCAGATGAGCGCTCTGCGTCGGAGGCAGAGATGGGGCCAGGGGCAACTGGGAGCGATGTGCGGACTCCGGAGCCTATAGAGGCTGATAGTAGTGAGGCAGAGGAACAGGAGGAGCCTGTTCCTAATGTACGCATAAAGAAAAACTGCCAGAAGGCAAGGACGACTCTGGAGTAAGGCCAGGAGAAGATTGGCCCCTCCCATAAGGCCTAAAACACCAGCAATGGCGTTTGAGCTTTACCAGAAAACAACGTTGTAACTGTGCCTTCTGCTTCATATACATCTTTGTTTTTGTGGCTTCTGGATGTTTGCCAGGAAGGGCCTTTGGCAGTTTGCCTAATTGGACTAAGGTTTCATAGCTAAGGTGGAACTAGAACTCTTTTTATTTGTTCGTGATTGGTCCAAAATCACCCAATCATTTTACAGAGCTAAAGTGGAACTAAAACTCTTACTATATCTCAGTGATTGGCCCAAAGTCACTCATGAGGCTTTCTAGAGCAGTGTCACCAACAGGTGGTCCGCAGAAGTATTTCCATTTTTTATATTGCACTAAATACTATTTATGTTTTTTTTTTAAAAAATCCATATTAGTGGTCCACAGGATTTCAAGTTACAAATTTAGTGGTCTGAAAAGTTTCCAAACCCCTGCTCTAGAAAGAAATCACTAAAATAAATAGATTAGCCATTAGGCTCAATATATCCAGTATATATTATATATATATAGTATATCATTTGATATATCAAGTATAATATATCCAGTATATATTATATATAATGTACCAAGTATTTTAATCTATTATTTAACAATGATTAAAAATAGTTGGGTTGATGAGCAAACCACTCAGACTGCGTTCTCTCCCTCCGACCTCTCCACGAAAGAAAAGGCAGAACGATCATCAATAGCAGGCGGCGGCCACATTAAGTGACACCGCCTGCTGGCTTCACGCTCAGGAGAAAACACTACGACTCCTCCTCGTGGTTTGCTCAGCCGATCACTTTCGAGTGCATTTCTCTAGTTGGATACTATAGAAATGATCCCTGAAAGTATAGTCTTAACGGACTTAAACGTGATTCCAGGACCTCACCCGCAGCCACCGCTCTTCACGTCACAGCGACCACCTCCCGAACCACAGCCATGACTTTGCGGTCATCGTTCCCTCCGTAGTCAGGAATAAATTTCGAATAATCACGATTGATTTATTTACGAAAATGGTTTTTTTTCAGAGCGTATATTTTTAGCGAAACGAGCGAACCCATAAGCCCCTCTGGTTTGAGATTTGCATCGGGGAACGGGACAACCAATCACGCTTCACTTACGTGTTTGTTTGTTTGTTTTTACTCAGGGGCTCAAGGATACAGGGAGCGGAAGAGGTGGGTCCTGCAAGGTGTCACTCTTGAAAGAGCGCTCTATTAACTCTTTCACTGCCGAAGGGCTGCAGTTGACAAAGTGAATTTCTTTTAGGTGAGACCTGCAGCTGCTTCCTTACATAGAACAGGCTATTATCGGTTTCAATTGCTAAATGGTCTTCCTATGCAGGTGTTTATTGGAATTAACTTGTGACACAGCCGTCCAAACGCTAGAAAGAGGGAGAATGTGGTACAATCTCTGACATCAATACAATTGAACGTGTCCAGAAATATTTTACAAGAAGAGTTCTCCATTCCTCTGAAAACAACAAAATACCTTATCCCACCAGACTTGAAATCCTAGGCTTAGAAAACTTGGAACTCCGTCGCCTTCGACAAGACCTAAGCTTAACTCACAGAATCATCTATTGTAATGTCCTTCCTGTCAAAGACTACTTCAGCTTTAATTGCAATAATACAAGAGCAACCAACAGATTTAAACTTAATGTCAACCGCTTTAATCTAGATTGCAGAAAATATGACTTCTGTAACAGAATCATCAGTGCTTGGAATACTTTACCTGACTCTGTGGTCTCTTCCCATAATCCTAAAAGCTTTAACCAAAAACTTTCTACTATTGACCTCACCCCATTCCTAAGAGGACCATAAGGGGCGTGCATAAGAGCACAAACGTGCCTACCGTTCCTGTCCTATTGTTTTTCTTTTCTTCTTCCTATATATATATAGATGCTTATACCTCCTAATATTTACTCATATATATGTTTATATACTATATAATCTTTTTATATGATGTTGTGACAAAATAAATAAATAAATAAATAAATTTCACTTTACGTGCCTATCATCCCTGTCACTGTGTTTTTATTCTCTTGCTCGTGTTTTTCTTTGACAAATTCCAATAAATAAATAAATGTTGTTTTTATATTTATGATTTATTTTTATATTATAAGAATTGCTTGGATAGCACCAAGACAAATTCCTTGTGTGAATACTTGGCCAATAAAAATTCTATTCTAGTGAGATGGGCCCCTGTAAATTTAATAAGTAAATCAATGCGTATCCTACGATTGCAAAGCCAACTGTTTTTGCAAATATACAACTGTGTATTTCTTTATGAAATATGTCTTTAGAAGACCATTTGACAGCCATCGCCAGGGGAGCTTTTTATCAAGTCCGCCTGATTCGCCAGTTGCGCCCTTTCCTGGACCGGGACTCGTTATGCACGGTCACTCATGCCCTTGTCACTTCCCGTCTGGATTACTGCAATGCTCTCTACATGGGGCTCCCCTTGAGGAGCACCCGGAGGCTCCAACTGGTACAGAATGTGGCTGCGCAGGGGATTGAGGTAGCTCCCATGTAACACCTCTCCTGCGCAGGCTGCATTGGTTGCCCGTGGTCTTCCGGGTGCGCTTCAAGGTGTTGGTTATCACCTTTAAAGCGCTCCATGGCATTGGACCGGGATATTTACGGGACCGCCTGCTGCCGCCAGTTACCTCCCATTGTCCGATACGTCCAGTGCGCTCTCACAGGGAGGGCCTTCTTAGGGTGCCGTCGGCCAACCAATGTCGGCTGGCAGCCCCCAGGGGAAGAGCGTTCTCTGTGGGGGGCCCGGCTCTATGGAATGAGCTGCTGGTGGGACTCCGTCTCCTCCCTGATCTCCGGACCTTTAAACACGAGCTCAAGACTTTCTTTTTTCACCAAGCGGGGCTGGCCTGATCGATTTTAGTATGGGGGGTTTTAGCGGGTTTTTTAACAGGGTTTTAGCTTTTGAAAAATTTTAGCTAATATTTTAAGTATACAGCGGTCGAATTAGATTTTTAAACTTGTTATAGTATTTTAATCTGTTTTGCATTTTCGTTATTTTATTTGCTGTACACCGCCCTGAGTCTTCGGAGAAGGGCGGTATAAAAATATGAATGAATGAATGAATGAATGAATGAATGAATGAATAAATAAATAAATATATTGTATCTTGCAATTGTTGCAACTGTTTTTGCATCTTCATTCCCAAACGCCTTAAAACGCCTCATTGGGTTTGATCTTCATTTAACATCACGGATTGTAAACATGGTGAGCAGCTTAATGTAACTTTGGATCTGGCTAATTGTGGCTTCTTCAAATCAAAAGTGCTTCCATATCACTACCATTCACTAATAAAGCTGCCCATCTACCACAGTTTCTCAACCTCGACAACTTTTAGATATGTGGACTTCATTTCCCAGAATTCCCCAGCCAGCGAGGGTTGAAGTTCACATCAGAGGTGGGTTTCAGCAGGTTCTGACCAGTTCTGGAGAACCGGTAGCGGAAATTTTGAGTAGTTTGGAGAACTGGTAGTAAAAATTCTGACTGGCCCCGCCCCCATCTATTCTCTGCCTTCCAATTCCCAGCTGATCGGGAGGAAATGGGGATTTTGCAGTATCCTTCCCCTGGAGTGGGGTGGGAATGGAGATTTTACAGTATCCTTCCCTTGCCACACCCACCAAGCCACACCCGCCAAGCCACACCCACAGAACCGATATTAAAAAAAATTTGAAACCCACTCATCTTAAAGGTGCTGTGGTTGAGAAACAGTGCCTTAAGTTTATTTTATTTATTTTATTTGTTAATCACATGTAAGATAACAGGCAAAAGTATAAACGTAATTTGGATACATGGAAAGAGTAAGTAAAAAAAAAAAAGGAATATTAGGACAGGGATGGTAAGGCACGCGGGTGCATTTTTTTTACTACCAGTTCTGTGAGCGTGGCTTATTTTGTGGGGTGTGGCTTGATGATGTTGTGGGTGTGGTCATGTGACAGTGGGCACGGCTTGGTGGTCATGTGACAGTGGGCATGGCTTGGTGGTCATGTGACTGGGTGGGCATGGCCAACTTGATGTCACTCACGTCAAAGGTTAGAGACTTCAAAGGTCTCAACGAGATACAATTACCCTGTCTATTTATTTACTACTACTGAACATCCAAAATATACTATTTAATCCTGTGTATATATGCCACATGTGTACATACATATTGCATAGTAGAGCGGGTATAGGCACACGAAAAGATACATTATCTACTATATATATATGCTGTATGTATACACACACACACACACACCTCTTGTAAAGCTATACACATTCATCCTCACTTATTTGGAAAACTACCTTAACAACCTGGTTGTTAAGTGAATCGAGCTTCCAAATTCAGTTTGCTATTCGGAAGATCACACGATCCCGGGACACTTGTTGTTAGTTGCGAAGTCGTGTCCGACCCATTGCGACCCCATGGACAACGTTCCTTTTCCTTTTTGACTGAAACCGTCATAAATATCAGTTGTCAAGCTTCTGAATTTTGATCACGTGACCATGGGGAGACTGCAACAGGTCACCCGGGTGAAAAACTGTCATAAGTCGCTTTTTTTCAGGCCGTAACTTTGAATGGCTGCTAAACAAACTGTTGTTAACAAACTGCAGGTCCTCGACTTACAACCACAACTGAGCCCAACATTTCTGTTGTTACGTAAAACATTTGTTAAGTGGCTTTTGCCCCGTTTTACGACCTTTCTTGCCATGGCTGTTAAGTGAATCATTGCAGTCCATAAGTTAGTAACTTGGTTGTTAAGTGGAATCCGGCTTCCATATTGACTTTGCTTGTCAGAAGGTCACAAAAGGGGATCGAATGATCCTTAGGACACCGCAACCAACAGTCGTAAGTCTGAACCAGTTGCCAAGCATCTCAATTTTGATCCCGTGATCATGGGGATGCTACAAAGGTCGTATGTATGGAGTCTGCAAAGGCCATAGGTCACATTTTTCAGTGCCGTTGTAACTTTTAACGGTCACTATGCGAACGGTTGTAAATCAAGGAATACCTGGGTCTGTTTTTCACTATGATTTTTTTTTAAAAAAGGCTTGAAACAATCTTGTACAAGAATACTACAGAGCAACATTTTTCTTTCATTTCACTCAGTTAAAAACAAATGGGTGGAGAAGCGAGCAAACCAGCTCCCAGAATCCCCTACTCCAGCAACCTGAATTCAGGGAGTGGAAGTCCCAACATCTTCAAAGTGGCTGAGGTTAAAAAATATCCTGCCCTGAAAATATTTTGCAAAACTTTGCTTCCACCGAATTAATGAATGCACTGGTCCGTGGAGATTTACACAATGAAGGAATTGCTAAAAGGGAAGAGAAATGCTCATCCTGGCAGAAAATTCTGAAAAATTTAAATTCTTTTAAGTATTCTTAAAATTCTTATGACCTGGACTGTGAATATGTGAATGAGGGACCCTCTAGCAGAACCTGGAAGCAAGTGTGAACAGTTTCTCGGATTTCAGAACTTTTAACACGTGTGGACTTCAACTCCCAGAATCCTCTAAGTCAGTGGTTCTCAACCTGTGGGTCGCGACCCCGTTGGGGGTCGAATGACGATTTGCCAGGGGTCGCCTAAGACCATCGGAAATATGGGAAGTATACTTCCGAGTCGAAGAATCGCGCTCCAATGATTGACTCCACAAGCCAGCTGCAGGCTCTTCAAATCGCTAGCCGAATTCGGCTTCAGGCGCGATGAATTAAAAAAGAGAGAAATCTTTGCTCCGATGTCTCCCTCTCAAGCCAGCTGCAATCACTCCCAATCGCTAGCCTAATCTGGCTTCAGGCGCCATAAACTTAATAGGGTCGTCTCCGCTTTAATGCCTCGTCCTCAAGGCAATCGCAAGCAGTTCAGATCGCTAGCCAATACGGCTTATTTATTTATTTATTTTATTTATTTAATCATATTTTTATACCGCCCTATCTCCCAAGGGACTCAGGGCGGTTTACAGCCAAGTAAAACATGAATATAAATACAAGTTAAAACCCCAATTTAAAAAACTTATTAAATACGGCCGAATATTAAAACCACAATAAAATAGTAAAACCCTATTAAAACCAAATTTAAAATTTAAAATTCTAGTCCAGTCCTGCGCAGATAAATAGATGTGTCTTAAGCTCGCGGCGAAAGGTTCAAAGGTCAGGAAGTTGGCTTCAGGCGCGATAAATTCAAAAAAAACAGTTTGCCGCTTTTTCTCCCCTTCTGCGGCTGCTGAGGCGCGCTGAGATCGCGGCCTAAAAAATAATAATTTTACGGTTGGGGTCGCCACATCGATTAAAGGGGTCGCAGCACTATAAAGGTTGAGAACCACTGCTCTAAGTCACTTTACGGGATGCGGAAGTCCCAGCGTCTTCAAAATTGCTAAGCTTAAAAATACCCTGTGGAAAAAAAAATGGGTTTGTCCTGAATGACTCCACAGCTCCATGCAGGTTGAATACAATAAAATGATGGAATTATTTAAAAAAATGGCAATCAGCACAGAAAATGTTGAGGAACATTCTGTTGTGTCTCGTCCGATCTCACCACAGCCGGGGCCTTCTTATCTGCTTCCGAACACGGAGGAATGTCCTAGTATGCCTCCTGGCCCCAGCCCTGGCTCCATGCCCAGACAGGCTGAAGAGGAGGAAGTATCTCCAGCCCCCAGCTCTGGCTCCATGCCCAGGCAAACGGAGCAACTAGACCCCTCCCCCTCCTCCACAGCATGTGAGCCTGAGGGAGGTCAATTGCCAACAGCTGCAGACTGGAGTGACTCTCGCGTCAGAAGACTTGATAGACGGAGGCAACAGAAGGAAGGGAGGGGCAGGCCTGGATAAGTGCTGAGTCATGGAGCCACACCCCATGGCCTATATAAAGGACCTGCTTTCTGGTATTCTCTGAGTCAGGCAAAGTCTAAACATATCTTGCTGAAGTCACTTTCTGGTCTCCTGCCTGCCCTGAGGACTTTGCTAGGACTTTGGCAGAGCTGCAGAGGCACACCTGATTCGGATTTCCCTGACCCTGACACGACACATTCAGGCCAACACCTGCAACCACAGCTTGCTTTTTTTCAGAATAAGGAAATTGGAAGAGCTTGGGAACCCAACCCAACCACAGAAAAATAACATGCGCAGTATTACAGAACAACACTTTCTCTTTCATTTTACTGATTTAATAAAAAAAGGGGGGGTGGGAAAGCGAGCAAACCACTCAGACTGCGTTCTCTCCCTCCAACCTCTACACAAAAGAAGAGGCGGAACGTTCATCAATAGCAGGTGGCAGTGCCCGCTGGCTTCGCGCTCAGGAGAGAACACTACGCCTCCTCCTCGTGGTTTGCTCAGCCGATCACTTTCGAGTGCATTTCTCTAGTTGGATACTATAGAAATGATCCCTGAAAGTATAGTCTTAATGAACCTTAGCACGACTACACGGCCTCACCCGCAACCACCGCTCTTCAAGTCACAGCGGCCGCCTCCCCGATCGCAAATTCTGCTTCGCGGCCTTCGTTTCTTCCAAAGCCAGAAATAAATTTCGGAAATCCCGGAGAATTTATGTAGAAAAAGACCGTTCCGGAGCGTATATCGTTAGTAATCCGCGCAAACACCCATAATCCCCCTGGTTTTTCGATTTGCATCAGGGAACAGGGCAGCTGCTTGCAAGCATGAGGTGTCGCTTAATGCAACAACAAGCGGATCTGATTAATTAGTGACTTCGCCAAACAGAAATAAGTACTGAGGGATTTTAAGACAATGAAGCACTTTCATTTGACTGTCCTTCACTCACACAAAGGGTTTTTTTGTGTGTGTGAGAATAGACTGAAGCTGCTATGTCTAAAGCTGGAAGGAGGCACATAAGAAGGATGGACAAAGAGCCAGATATCCCTTTAGGGCAACAATAAGGATGGAGATAGAAGAAAGCCAAGTTGTTAAGCAAACAAAGGAAAGAGGTCAATAGAACCAGGCTAAGAAGGTGGGTCCTGAGCACACAGGAAACCTCTTCCCACAAATCTCATCAACAGTTCCCAAACTTGCCAATCGAGGCGAGAGGAGGTGCCAACTCTTGAGAACCAACAAAGCAAGGACTTTGGGGTAGAAAAGGGGTCCTTGAAGCCCACTTATTCTTTAAGTCAGTTTTGGATCCAGACTTGGTCGCTTCTGTCCCTCTGGTTAGTGCGTGCCAGTGTAGTATGTATGTATATATAAGGGATGGATGGATGGATGGATAAATAGATGGGTGGGTAGGTAAGTAAGTAGGTAGGTAGGTAGATAGAAGAGGGACGGAGAAAGAGATACATGATGGATGGATAAATGGATGGGTAGATCGATAGATAGAAGAGAGGGGGAGAAAGAGATAGATGATGGATGGGCAGGTAGATGGATGGATGGATGGATAAACAGATAGATGGGTAGGTGGGTAGGTAGGTAGATAGAGGGAGAAAGAGATGATGGATGGATGGATAAATAGATGGATGGATAGATGGATAGATAGATAGATAGATAGATAGATAGATAGATAGATAGATAGATAGATAGATAGATAGATAGATAGATAGAAGAGAGAGGGAGAAAGGGATGGATGGATGGATGGATAGATGGATGAATAAATAGATGGATGGGTAGGTAGGTAGATACCAAAATTCATTCAGATACCGAACCACCGGTGACACCCACCACCCAGGGTGTCATTACTTCCTGTTTTTTTCCGCGCAGGTCTGTGCGCAGATGTGACGCGCACGAGTGAGCAAAGCCAGCGCGCATTCGTGGCGTGTGGACTTCCAAGCTGGTAAGGAAGGTAAGTAGATTTCAACCCTGCTGCAAATGTGTGAATGAGGGACCCATCAGCAGAGCCTGGGAGCACATGTATCTATTTTTCAATCTCAGCAACATGTATGGACTTCAGCTCCCAGAATCCCCTATTCCAGCACCCTGAATTCTGGGAGTCCCAACATCTTCAAAGTGGCTGAGGTTAAAAATATCCTGCCTTGAAATATTTTGCAAAACTTCGCTTCCGCCGAACTAATGAATGCACTGGTCCGTGGAGATTTACACAATGAAGGAATTGCTAAAGGGGAAGAGGAAGGATCATCCTGGCCGAAAATTCTGTAGAAATTTAAATACTTTCTTAAGAATTCTTAAAATTCTTATGACCTGGACTGTGGCTCAGACTGGTAAGACAGTCTGTTATTAACAGCAGCTGCCTGCAATTACTGCAGGTTCAAGCCCCACCAGGCCCAAGGTTGACTCAGCCTTCCATCCTTTATAAGGTAGGTAAAATGAGGACCCAGATTGTTGGGGGCAATAAGTTGACTTTGTATATAATATACAAAAGGTTGAAGACTATTGCTTGACATAGTGTAAGCCGCCCTGAGTCTTCAGAGAAGAGCGGGATGTAAATGCAAATAATTAAAAAAAAATGTGAACGAGGGACCCACTAGCAGAACCTGGAAGCATGTGTGAACAGTTGTGCCTTGATGAAGGTATTTTGATGAAGGTATTTTTTTTCTTTTATGTACACTGAGAGCATATGCACCAAAACAAATTCCTTGTGTGTCCAATCACACTTGGCCAATAAATTCTATTCTATTCCTCGGATTTCAGAACTGTGGACTTCAACTCCCAGAATCCCGTAAGTCAACATACCGGATGCGGAAGTCCCAGTGTCTTCAAAATTGCAAAGGTCAAAAATACCCTGTGGGAAAAGTGGGTTTGTCCTGAAAAGACTCCACAGCTCCGGGCAGGTTGAATTCAATAAAATGATGGAATTACATAAAAAAAAAAAGTAATCCGCACAGAAAAGGAACACTTGCAAAACACCCGCTTGCTTTCAATTGAGCAACGTGGGAACAACCATTCACGAAAAACTAACACGGAACATTTTTTTTTCTATTATTTAACTGATTTTAAAAAAGGGGTGGGGGAAGCGAGCAAACCACTCAGACTGCGTTCTCTCCCTCCGACCTCTCCACGAAAGAAAAGGCAGAACGGTCATCAATAGCAGGCGGCGGCCACATTAAGTAGCACCACCTGCTGGCTTCGCGCTCAGGAGAGAACACTACGTCTCCTCCTCGTGGTTTGCTCAGCCGATCACTTTCGAGTGCATTTCTCTAGTTGGATACTATAGAAATGATCCCTGAAAGTATAGTCTTAAAGGATCGCTCTGAGATTCCAGGACCTCACCCGCAGCCACCGCTCTTCAAGTCACAGCGACCGCCTCCCCCCCATCGCAAATTACGCTTCGTGGCCTTCGCGGTAATACATTTCTAACCACCCCGTGGAATTTATTTAGAAAAATTACTGCTCCGGAGCTTATACTGTTCGTAAAAAAAACAAACGAACGAGACCATAAGCCCCCTCGTTTGAGATTTGCATCGGGGAACCGGACAGCCAATCGGGTTTTGCCTAGGGGTGGAGCTTCATTACTTGTTTCAATTCCGCCCGTGCGCGCATCTATTGCAAGGAACGTCTTGAAGTTCTTTTTGCAAAGTTTTGCAAGCAACGGGGCCTGCATTAGAGCACAAACGCGGCTACCGTTCCTGTCCTATTGTTCCCTTTCATTATATTCAATTAATATAGTTATTACATACTTATGCTCATATATATGCTTATATATTATATAGTTATTTTCATGCTTATGCTTATATATACTGTTGTGACAAAAATAAATAAATAAAAATAAAATAATTTGGTGCTGTTCGGATTTGATTTGGGGATCAGGAAATATCATCTCTGATATTAATACAATCGAACGCGTCCAGAAATATTTTACAAGAAGAGTTCTTCGCTCCTCTGAAAACAACAAAATACCTTATGCCACCAGACTTAAAATCCTGGGATTAGAAAATTTAGAACTCCGCTGACTCCGACATGACCTGTGTTTAACACACAGAATCATCTATTGCAATATCCTTCCTGTAAAAGACTACTTCAGCTTCAATCGCAGTAATACAAGAGCAAACAATAGATTCAAACTTAATGTCAACTGCTTCAAACTTGATTGCAGAAAATATGACTTTTGTAACAGAGTTGTTAACGCTTGGAAAAACACTACCTGACTCTGTGGTCTCTTCTCAAAATCCCAAAAACTTCAACCAAAAACTGTCTACTATTGACCTCACCCCATTCCTAAGAGGACTATAAGGGGCGTGCATAAGAGCACAAAAGTGCCTACCGTGCCTGTCCTATTGTTCCTTTTCATTATATCAAATTAACATAGTTATTGCATTCTTTTGCTTATATATATATTTTTCTTATATGATGTGTTGTTGTTTTATATCGATGTTTGTATACTGTTGTGACAAAAAAGAAAAGCCAACACCTTTTACTGCACCTGGATTCATACAAAATTCATACTTCTGATCTCAGCTGAGTTAACTATGCCCCAAAGTAAGAGATATTAAAAAGGAAACAAAAAACCCACGTTATACTTGTAAACATATAGGAACCCTCCGTTCACACGACCTTTGATCGCCCGCGGGGTGCATTGCATATCCTATATGAACCGATGACGGGTGCAAAATCTCGGCCCAGGATGGTGCCCGGGTTTACGGTCTGCGGATTCCACATCCTTCCCAATCCTTCCCAACCCTTTTTCTTCTAGCCTTCGCCGTTAACTTGGGATCGCGCGTGCAAAATGCAATAAATAAATAAATAAATATAAAGGAAAAATGCCCCCTTAGATTCCATTTGGGGCCGGAGCAAAGGCGAGGATGGGAGGGCGAGGAGGTTGCATCCAAGTGCCAAAATCCACCTTGCGACTTTTGCCAGCGCAAAAGCGTGCAAGGCCCTCTCCTTTTCCACGAGCTCAAGGGGGTGGAGGGGACACTAACAAGGCAACCCACGTCTTAAGTGCGTTTCACGCATCTTTGCAAGACCAAATGCCACGGGTCGATTATTAAACCCGTTAAGTTTGCAATGCGAAAAGCCAAGAAACGGCGCAAGTTCACAGCCACCTCTCCAGCGGTGAAATCCAGCAGGTTCTGGAGAACCGGTAGCGGAAATTTTAAGCAGTTCGGAGAACCGGCAAATGCCACCTCTGGCTAGCCCCAGAGTGGGGTGGGAATGGAGATTTTGCAATATCCTTCCCCCAGGAGTAGGGAGGGAATGCAGATTTTGCAGTATCCTTCCCCTGGAATGGGGAGGGAATGGGGATTTTGCAATATCCTTCCCCCAGGAACGGGGAGGGAATGGGGATTTTGCAGTATCCTTCCCTGGAATGGGGAGGGAATGGGGATTTTGCAATATCCTTCCCCCAGGAGTGGGTTGGGAATGCAGATTTTGCAGTATCCTTCCCCTGGAATGGGGAGGGAATGGAGCTTTTGCAATATCCTTCCCCCAGGAGTGGAGAGGGAATGGGGATTTTGCAGTATCCTTCCCCTGCCATACCCACCAAGCCGCACCCACAGAACCGGTAGAAAAAAAGTGGATTTCAATGCTGCCCTGCACCTCTCCCTTTTGCACGCCCACCCTCCAATAGAATAAAATAGAATGGAATGGAATAGAATAGAATAGAATAGAATTTTTTATTGGCCAAGTGTGATTGGACACACAAGGAATTTGTCTTGGTGCAGATGCTCTCAGTGTACATAAAAGAAAAGATACGTTCAGAATAGAATAGAATAGAATAGAATAGAATAGAATAGAATATCGAACGGAACGGAATGGAATAGAATAGAATTTTTTATTGGCCAAGTGTGATTGGACACACAAGAAATTTGTCTTGGTGCATACGCTCTCAGAGTACATAAAAGAAAAGATACATTCAGAATAGAATAGAATAGAATGGAATGGAATGGAATAGAATAGAATAGAATAGAATAGAATAGAATTTTTTATTGGCCAAGTGTGATTGGACACACAAGGAATTTGTCTTGGTGCAGATGCTCTCAGTGTACATAAAAGAAAAGATACATTCAGAATAGAATAGAATAGAATAGAATAGAATAGAATAGAATAGAATAGAATAGAATTTTTATTGGCCAAGTGTGATTGGACACACAAGGAATTTGTCTTTGGTGCATAGGCTCTCAGTGTACATAAAAGAAAAAAAAAAACCTTCATCAAAGATATATACCATACCTTTCTTCAGCAGCTTCTTCACTTTGACGTAGTTGCCTTGCTTGACGTAGTCGTGCAGACGAGCTTCTGGGCTCTCCAGTTTCACCGTCCCGAGTTTGACCGGGCAGGGAATGGGAAGGGTATGGGCCATGCTCCCTGGGGGTGGGGTGGGGGGAAAGAGACATTAAGAAGGGAGTTTTTCCCCCCAGCCCCCTTTCCCTGTCCCTGCGGGGAGGCGAGACCATCCCCTTTTGCAAGCTTCCACGGTGCCATAAGAACCCACCTAAACCCGTGTTTGCATGTGTGACACCTCACCCCCGCGATCAGACCCTGGGGTCCGATCGTAGACAGAGCACCAGGGGGGGGTGTCTCTCGGGTGGTTTGGAGCACATTAAATTTAATAAATTAGGAAAGTTTAGCCTTTTATTAAAAGGGATTGGTAATATATCTATCCCTATTCATACATCTATCGCATCGCTATTCAACCATCCATCCACATCTCACTACAAATCTGTTTATATCTATCTATATCTATCCATCTATCTTCTATCCATATCTATCTATCTATTTACTATCCCTATCTATCTATACATTATCTATCTATCTACTATCCCTATCTATCGCTACCTATTATCCATATCTATCTATCCATTATCTATTTTCTATCCCTATTTATCTATCTATCTATCCATCCATCTACTATCCCTATCTATCTATCTATCTATCTATCTATCTATCTATCTCTATCTATCTATTATCCATATCTATCTATCCATTATCTATTTTCTGTCCCTATCTATCATCTATCTATCTATCTATCCATTATCTATCTACTATCCATATCTATCTATCCATCCATCCATCTACTATCCATATCTATCTATCCATTACCTATCTACTATCCATATCTATCTATCTATCTATCTATCTATCTATCTATCTATCTATCTATCTATCTATCTATCCATTATCTATCTTCTATCCATATCTATCTATCTATCTATCTATCTATCTATCTATCTATCTATCTATCTATCTATCTATCTATTTATCTATCTATCATCCATATCTATTATCTATCTATCCATTATCTATCTATCTATCTATCTATCTAATCTATCTCCCTCTGTCTTCTCAATCAATCAAATGTATACCTGCCCATCTCACTATCCAAAACGACACTAGGCTCAATTATTGCGCAGATAAGGAGAAAGGTTTAAAAAAACAATTCTATTTAGTTCCTAAATTTTAGGAAGCTTATTACGGATTGTCGCCCCCTCCCCACCTTCATCATTTGGGATTTCTCTTCTCTAGGGCTGTTTACTTCTCCGGCTTTGCTTAAAACACTTGCGGGTACCGCGTGGGATGAAAGTCAGCCGCCCCCACCCCAACTTTCTCTCCTTTCCCCCAACCGAGCAGATCTCCTTAGATCTGCGATCTCAATCTGCGCCCCCTCCCCGCCTCTCTGCCCCGCTTCGTCCCCTTGCCCGCCCAAGGAAACCTCCATTCGCCCCGATCCCTCACTTCTCCAGGTCGCCCGACGCACCTCGGCGGCTGCCTTTTGCTTTTTCAACTGCCGAGGAATTCAGTTGAGGCCGGCGGACGGCGTCACCGCGTTCTCTTCCCCGCTGCGGAACTTGCAGCGGGGGAGGCGGGAATGAGCACACCCTCCGTAGGGTGTGTTTGTGTGTGTGCGGGTGTGTGCAAAAGTTTGCATCCCTGGGACACGCCCGGGTTGTGTTTGCACGGGAAATGCGTTCGGAATGGGGTTGCACGAAAAATTGTGCGGGGCGGGTTTTTTTTGCAAACCGTCTCCGCGATTTTTGCAACTAGCCCCGTTTGCACAGAGAGCCGGTTGCATTAGAAAGCCATACATTTTTTTCCCCCACGATTTTGGGGGATTTTTTAAAAAAGAAATATTTTATTTATTCTTTTATTAATTGTTAAATTTATTTGCCGCCTGGGGTCTCCAACCTTGGCAACTTTAAACCTGGTGGACTTCAACTCCCAGAATTCCCCAGCCAGCAAAGCAAAGCTGAGGCCTCTGGTGGCTCAACAGACTAAGGCAGTCTGTTATTAACAGCAGCTGCTTGCAAGTACTGCAGGTTCAAGCCCCACCAGGCCCAAGGTTGACTCATCCTTCCATCCTTTATAAGGTAGATAAAATGAGGACCCAGATTGTTGGGGGCAATAAGTTGACTTGGTATATAATATACAAATGGATGAAGACTATTGCTTGACATAGTAGCGTAAGCCGCCCTGAGTCTTCGGAGAAGGGCGGGATATAAATGCAAATTTAAAAAAAAATTAAAAAGGAAGAAAAATGATTTGTCAGCAGGGGTCTCCAACTCTGGCAACTTTAAACCTGGTGGACTTCAACTCCCAGAATATTGGAAGATGGAACGTTGTTTTGGCATTGATTGATGAAGTTTGGATTTTAAAAACTATGTACTTTACTGAAGAACAAACACCAACTCAATCGGAAGTCTCTGAGAACTCTAGGAGTGGAATGGTCTGATATATAATGGATTGGAAGAAATGTATTTTCTTTGTTTCTGGAAGGGGAGTTAAGGTTTTAAGGAGTGACTATGGATTATGATTTGTGTTATATTTTAATTTTTGATTGTTAGTTTTATAACCTGTATTCGGTTCTGGGAAGTCCCGGGGGGGGGGGGACTGGGGGGGGAGGGGAAGGGGGGGGAAAGAGGGTAGAAAATGGATTGAGGGTTAATGTACAGGGATGATTGAAGATGTATAATTAATGTAAGGTCGGAGCTGCCTGGCTACCATTTCAGAATGATGGGAAGGAAGGAAGGAGAAGAGAGAAGGAGGTAGGAAAGAGAAGAGGAGGAAGAGGAAAGGAAGGAAGAGGGGTAGAAGAGGGAGAAGGAAGGTGTAGGGAGGAAGGAGGAGAGGATGTAGATAAGAGAAGGGGAGGATGGTCGTGGAAAGTAGAAGAAGGTAGAGAAGGGAAGAGAGTTAAAGGAAGGGGGTGGTGACCGGGCAGGTCCGATTAATTGTATATGACTGTACACTAAATATGTTATTGGATATGAATGTTAAAATAAAACTTTTTTAATAAAAAAAAGGAAGAAAAATGAGAGTAGTAAACAGAACTGATGTCCCAAAGTTGCTTTTTTTTCCAAGAGGAAACTGGACTTTCTTGGTTTTTCTTTGAAGATGTTTCGCTTCTCGGATGCTTCTTCAGTTCTAGCTGGATGGGGTAGGGAATCCAGTCAGAGTTGAAGAAGCTTCTTAGATGAAAAGTGAAAGGTCTTCAAAAAAAAAAAACCACCACCAGAAAATATGATTTTTTCTCTCTCCCTCTTTGGATTTTGTATTTTAATTTTTTGGAATGGAAAAATGAGGTGAAATCATGGAACAATAAAATAATGACCTAGTGGCAATGAGGGAGACGAGGCGCTCCTACGCCTCCACCCTCATTGCGTCGGCAGATAACCGCCCGGCCGCCCTGTTTCGGGTGACCCGCTCCCTCCTTCACCAGGAGGTGCGGGATGACCCTTTGCAGGGATGAGCCGAGGAGTTTAGTGGTTATCTATACGATAAAATCGCTCAGCTCCGGGACGGTCTGGACCGAAATTGGGATGATCCAAGCGAGGGAGAGGAGGCACGTCTTGTCGAGTCTGTTTGGGATGAGTTTGACCCTGTGGCTCCCGAGGACGTGGACAGGTTGTTGGGGAGGCTTCACGCCACGACATGTTTACTGGACCCGTGTCCTTCCTGGCTGGTGCTGGCCACTCAGGAGGTGACACGAGGCTGGCTCCAGAGGATTATCAACGCTTCTCTGTTGGAAGGGGTTTTCCCTGCCGCCTTGAAAGAGGCGGTGGTGAGACCCCTCCTCAAGAAGCCCTCCCTGGACCCAGCTATTTTGGGTAATTATCGTCCAGTCTCCAACCTTCGCTTTGTGGCGAAGGTTGTAGAGAGTGCTGTGGCGCGACAGCTACCTCAATACCTGGATGAAGATGTCTATCTAGACCCGTTCCAGTCCGGCTTCCGACCCGGATACAGCACGGAGACAGCTTTGGTCGCATTGGTGGATGATCTCTGGAGGGCCAGGGACAGAGGGTACTCCTCTGCCCTGGTCCTATTAGACCTCTCAGCGGCTTTTGATACCATCGACCATGGTATCTTGCTGCGCCGGTTGGGGGGATTGGGAGTGGGAGGCACCGTGTACCGGTGGTTCTCCTCCTATCTCTCCGACCGGTCGCAGACGGTGTTGACAGGGGGGCAGAGGTCGACCGCGAGGTGCCTCACTTGTGGGGTACCGCAGGGGTCGATTCTCTCGCCCCTGCTGTTCAACATCTACATGAAGCCTTGGCTGAGATCATCAGTGGCTTCGGGGTGAGATACCAGCAGTACGCTGATGACACTCAGCTGTACTTTTCCACCCCGGGCCACCCCAATGAAGTTGTTGAAGTGCTGTCCCGGTGTTTGGAAGCCGTACAGGTCTGGATGGGGAGAAACAGGCTCAAACTTAATCCCTCCAAGACGGAGTGGCTGTGGATGCCGGCATCCCGATTCAGTCAGCTGCAGCCGCGGCTGACTGTTGGAAGCGAGTTACTGGCCCCAAAGGATAGGATGCGCAACTTAGGTGTCCTCCTGGATGATCGGCTGTCGTTTGAAGATCATTTGACGGCCGCCTCCAGGAGGGCCTTCCACCAGGTTCGCCTGGTTCGGCAGTTGCGCCCCTTTCTTGATCGAGATGCCTTGTGCACAGTCACTCATGCGCTCGTTACCTCTCGCTTGGATTATTGTAATGCTCTCTACATGGGGCTCCCCTTGAGTTGCACCCGGAGGCTTCAGTTAGTCCAGAATGCAGCTGCGCGGGTGATAGAGGGAGCTACCCGTAGCTCCCACGTAACACCGCTCCTGCGCAGACTGCACTGGCTACCTGTGGCCTTTCGAGTGCACTTTAAAGTGTTGGTTATGACCTTTAAAGCGCTCCATGGCTTAGGGCCTGGGTACTTACGGGACCACCTGCTGTTACCACATGCCTCCCACCGACCCGTACGCTCTCACAGAGAGGGACTTCTCAGGGTGCCGTCCACCAAACAATGTCGGCTGGCGGCCCCCAGGGGAAGGGCCTTCTCTGTGGGGGCTCCCACACTCTGGAACGAGCTTCCCCCGGGTTTACGCCAAATACCTGACCTTCGGACTTTCCGTCGCGAACTGAAGACACATCTTTTCATTCGCGTGGGGCTGGCTTGAATTGAATTTTATTAATTTTAAATTTTAAATTTTTATTAATTTAATTTTAAATGGGGTTTTTTAGTCTAGTATATTTTAACCTATCAGGCTAATTTTAAAATAAGTTTTTTAATCTGCTTTTTAAATTGTATGTTGTATTATCTGTTTTATTTTTGCCTGTACACCGCCCTGAGTCCTTCGGGAGAAGGGCGGTATAAAAATCAAATAAATAAATAAATAAATAATGAAAAAAGAACACGAGAATACGTCAGTAATCAATAATACATCGATTATGACATTTTTTTAATTTATTAAATCTATACCGTAATCTTGGGCGGTGGAAGCTCAGAACTGGAGAAATCGTTGAAATGTTGATGGGGATAGCAAGGCGGGTTGGTGTTTTAATTTAGTGAGCCTCAGGGGTCAGGAGCAGTATATCCCTTGGGATAGAGAATTCCCTAAGGATGCAACTGGTAGGGGATTACACCCGTCTTTGTGTGTGTGTGTGTGTTTGTGAGAGAGAGAGAGAGACAGAGAGAGAAGGGAGGGAGGGAGAAATGGAGAGAGAGGAGGGAGATGGAGAAAGAGAAGAGTAGGAGGGAGAAAGAGGGAGGGAGAGGAAGATAGGAGGGAGGGAGAAATGGGGAGAGGGGAGGGAGGGAGATGGAGAGAGAGAAGGGGGGAAGGGAGAAAGGGAGGGAGAGGAGAGAGAAGAGGTGGGAGGGAGGGAGAGGGAGAGGAGAGAGAAAGATGGAGAGAGAGAGAAAGAAAGAGAAATGGAGACGAGGGAGGAGAAGATGGGGATGGAGAGATGGAGAGAGAAGAGAGAGAGAAGAGAGAGAGAAGAGGGAGGAGGAGAGAGAGGAGAGAGGAGGAGAGAGAGAAAGAAATGGAGAGAGGAGGGAGGGAGAGAGAGAAGAGGGAGAGATGGAGAGAAAAGGAGGGAGGGAGAAATGGAGAGAGAAGAAGAGAGAGGGAGAGAGAGAGAGAGACTTAAGTAGAACTTCCATGTTCAGGCCAGCTCTATCTTTAAATGCCAGATTTGGGCCAGGCAAAAATTTTTGGGAGAATTTTGGGGTTTAAAAAAATGGCTTATCAAGTCCTGTTGAATAAGAGAAAGCAGAAAGGGTGAGACTCAAAACCTTGCACATTTTTTTCTTTTGCACGAGTGGATCAGGGGGCTCCAACCTGGGCAACTTTAAGTCAGGAGGACTTCAACTCCCAGAATCCTCTCCAGCGATCGCCAGCTCGAAATGAGCATGTCGAGAAGCTGTCTACCTCCGCAAGGGATTGGAACTTCAACTCCCAGAATCCTCCCCAGTTGGCGCATGCCCGTTCCAGCGGGCCCAAAGCAGAAAGCCTTCCGCCCCCCGCGATTGGCTGGATTCTAATCCCGCCCCCTATTTATTCGGCGCAGGCGCGCTATCCGAGAGGCTTCTGGGAGTTGAAGTCCAGCGCCTCAGGAAGGCGGCGAAGCATGGACGATGCCCGTTCTTTTCCCTCATGGAGCTCAGGGATTTGGGCACCTTCCCGTTACCGCCGGCTTGGCGGGCGAAGCTAACGGCCGCCGGTTTCCAGACGGCCCAAGAGATGCTGGAAGTCGGGCCTTGCCAGCTGAGCAAAGGTATCGCGGCGGCCTGAAGGAAAACCGGTTTTCCCGCCAAAAAAAAAAACCACTTCGCCAATTTGGGTCAAACTGAATTTTATTCTTCGGATCTTTCCTCACGACCACCTTAATTTCCCGCAAGGAGTTGTCGTCTTCTTATCCTCCGTCTTTTGGAGCGCTTGATGTCTTTTTCGGGGAAAAAGTTTTTGAACTCGGATGGGTTTCTGGGCCTTGATAAACCAAACAACTTTTTTCCTGAGAGGATTTAACAATCCCACTCCTTGTCAACCAGAGTTTTGTGTGGTGGAGGGAGAGATTTTTTTGGGGGGCCCTCTAAAATGTGTGTGTGTGTGTGTGTCCCCGGAGGGGGGGGTGAGACTCAAACTAGTGCTCCATCTATTTTATTTGATTTTATTTATTACATTTTTTGTAATGTATCAAAGTGAATCGCAAAGTGACTTGCTAAAAATGTAACCTGGGTCGATATTAAAAACAATCTCTACACTTTGACAATGCATAACTAAAATTCTCTTATTAAAATTATTAAAATGCACTATAAGTAGAACTGAGTATGGGTGGTGTGTGTGTGTTTATGTTGTATATTGTACAATAGGGAGATGGGTGATGTATGTACATTTGATTAATAAATACTGTGTGCGTTTGTGTGTATACATACATACATATACATACATATGTATTATGTATGTATGTATGTCTTGGCGTATTTGGGTCTTTTCCCATGTAAGGTTGAAAGTAGGCGATGTTTCAATGAGGTCTCACTCGTCATCTTCAGGCTGATGCTTTCGGCTTCGTGCTTGTGCAAGCAAAGCGTGGTCGGAGCTGCCGTCTCTATAAATACTGGTGGGGAGGTGGGGAGTGCTGGCTTTGTTGCTCTAAGCGAGTTGGTTGGCTGTGTTGTTACATCTTGATTGGTTGATGGAGTTGATGTTTGCAGATTGGTCAGCTGTTTCATAGCATCCTGTGTGGGTGTGGGTGTGGTCCTAGCTGTGTGCCCATTAGTCTTAACGGCCTGGGTAATGGGCTGTGCTGCAGCATCCTGAGGTCTAGTGCTGTGACATCCTGAGTACTGGGCTGCAACATCCCGAGCTGACGGCTGTGATGCAGCATCCCGGGCCCTGGCCTGGCTCCGAGTCCGAGGTCCTGTCATGTGTTCATGGCGTGTGTCATGATTTATATTTGTCAGTATTTATAGAGAGACGGCAGCTCAGACCACGCTTTGCTCGCACAAGCACAAAGCCATAAGCACCAGCCTGAAGATGAGGAGTGGGACCTTGTCAAAACGTCGTCTAGATACTTTCAACCTTACATGGGAAAAGACCCGAATACACCAAGACCTACATACCTATACCCATGAAAACCTACGAAAATACACACACACACACACACACCTATAGTACAACATGTTTACTACCACATATATTTGCCTGTGCCAAAGACCAGAGATTTACTCTTCCATATAAATATATGGAAATATATTGTGTACACAATACACACACTTATGTGGAAGAGTAAATCTGGTCTTTGGGACAGGCGAATGTAGTAAACATGTACCATATGTTTGTGCGTACACACGCCCACACACACACACACATTTATATGGAAGAGTAAATCTCTGGTCTGGATGACCGACCCAGATTAGATCCTAGTTCACGCTCCTTTGGTATACTGGCACAGACGAATGAATGAAAGTACTAGTAAACGTGTTGTACCAGGAATAGGGGCACTCATCGATTTTTATCATGATTTTTTGTTTTTATTACTTCTTATATTATTGTGAGCCACCCAGTTTTAGAGAGTCATTTCATTTCATTTCATTTATTAAATTTTTATACCGCCCTTCTCCCGCAGGACTCAGGGCGGTGTACAGGCAAATAAAAACAAACAAGACACTATATATAATACAAATATATAGTACACTATATATATAGAATTTAATTATACACACACACACACACACACACACACACATATATAGATACTCCCATGGATCTGGGCCATTGTTAAAACCATTTTTCCCTGGGTTCTACATGAATCTGAAGCAAAATGTCTGTGTTGAAGGAGTTGATTCCTAACATGAGTTCAAAGACTCTTGTGTCACTTTCTGCATTTTTAGGGCATTTTATAAACTGTAATGTAAGATACATTAATGTCTCTAAGGTGACAAAATTAATTGGAGAATAAACCGGGTGGGTTTTACTTTTTAGTGGACAACTGTAGGAATACACTGTTACCTTTGTCAACCACAAGGTGATGCTATCATGCCATGCTTTAGTTTTCATTAAAAAAAACAAAGCCAAGTAGGTTTAAAGAAGCATAAATAAAATGAGGTATAAAAGGGATTTTTAGATATATCAAAACCCTAAGAAAATGTATGGCAATTAATTTTATGAAAGCTTCATATTTTTCCTTCATACTGATTGTTTATAAATGCTCTGTCCTTCTCTTCTACAATTTGTTCATCAATATATAAAAAGTACAGTTATAACAAACGGGCTGAAACATTTCTAGCAATTAAAAAGCAAGTGCCCAGCCACAGGAAGCCAGTGCAGTCTGCGCGGGAGGGTGTTACATGGGAGGTGCGACACTCCCTCTATCACCAGCGCAGCTGCATTCTGGACTAGCTGAAGCCTCCGAGTGCACCTCAAGGAGCCCCATGTAGAGCATTACAATAATGACTGTGCACAAGGCATCCCGATCAAGGAAGGCGCAACTGCGAACCAGGCGAACCTGGTGGAAGGCCCCCTGGAGCGGCCGTCAGATGATCTTCAAGCGACAGCTCATCCAGGAGGACCCCTAAGTTGCGCACCCTATCCTTTGGGGCCAATAACTCGCCTCCAACAGTCAGCTGCAGCTGCAGCTGACTGAATCGAGATCATCCACAGCCACTCCGTCTTGGAGGATTGAGCTTGAGCCTGTTTCTCCCCATCCAGACCCGTCGGCTTCCAAACACCGGGACAGCACTTCAACAACTTCATTGGGGTGACCTGGGGTGGAAGTACAGCTGAGTGTCATCAGCGTACTGATGGTACTTCACCCCAAAGCCACTAATGATCTCACCCAGCGGCTTCATGTAGATGTTGAACAGAAGGCGAGAGAATCGACCCTGCGGCACCCACAAGTGAGGGCCCTCGCGGTCGACCTCTGCCCTCCTGTCAACACCGTCTGCGACGGTCGGAGAGATGGGAGGAGAACCACCGATGCGGTGCCTCCACTCCCAATCCCCCAGCCGGGCGCAGCAGATACCATGGTCGATGGTATCAAAAGCCGCTGAGAGGTCTAATAGGACCAGGGCAGAGGAATAACCCCTGTCCCTGGCCTCCAGAGATCATCCACCAATGCGACCAAAGCTGTCTCCGTGCTGTAACCGGTCGGAAGCCGGACTGGAGCAGGTCTAGATAGAGATTCTTCCAGGTATTGGGGTAGCTGGCATAGCACTCTCTACAACCTTCGCAAGCGAAGGTTGGAGACTAACGATAATTTCCCAAAATAGCCGGGTCCAAAGAGGGCTTCTTAAGGAGGGGTCTCACCACCGCCTCTTTCAAGGCGGCAGGGAAAACCCCTTCCAACAAAGAAGCATTTATAATCCTCTGGAGCCAGCCTCGTGTCACCTCCTGAGTGGCCAGCACCAGTCAGGAGGTATAGAAGTTTAATAAATTGGTGGTAGTAATAGTAACGGGTTAGTAATGGTCAGTCTTTCTCCAATCAAGTTCAGCTCCTGCTGGCTTATAGGGATACCTAGCTGGGCATAAGAAATAAGATCAATATTGTTTATTTGCTACTTGTTACCATATAGTCCCAGGAATTGAATTCTGATGAATGAAACAGTCATACTCTAATATATGCAATATAAACTCCACACATTAAATATATATACACTATATATAATACAAATATATAGTACACTATATATATAGAATTTAATTATATATATATATATATATATATATATATATATATATATATATATATATATATATATATATATATATATATATATATATATATATATTTGTTTCTGAGGTTTCACGGTGTTTGTATATAGGTCTTTGGTTGTTGGGTTTTCTCCCGTGTAAAATTGGAAGTGTCTTGGCGACGTTTCGACGAAGTCTCATTCGTCATCTTCAGGCTTCAGCTTCGTGCTTCTGGGAGCAATGCTCTGGGAGCAAAGATTAGACTGAGCACAACCAAGCCCCCACCAACACAGGACACACCCCCAGCCAATCAGAGCACAGAAAAACCCCCATCCAATCAGAGCACAGCCAAGCTCCCACCCAATCAGTTCAAACCCCCACTAGCAGTTAAAAGGAAGAAACAGCTGCGATCACACATTGCTCCCAGAAGCACGAAGCAGAAGCCTGAAGATGACGAATGAGACTTCGTCGAAACGTCGCCAAGACACTTCCAATTTTACACGGGAGAAAACCCGAACAACTAAAGACCTATATACAAACACCCGTGAAAACCTCAGAAAACAAATATATATATATATATATAAATATACTCCCACCATGGATCTGGGCCATTGTTAAAACCATTTTTCCCTGGGTTCTACATGAATCTGAAGCAAAATGCCTGTGTTGAAGGAGCTGATTCCTAACATGAGTTCAAAGACTCTTGTGTCACTTTCTGCATTTTTAGGGCATTTTATAAACTGTAATGTAAGATACATTAATGTCCCTAAGGTGACAAAATTAATTGGAGAATAAACCGGGTGGGTTTTGCTTTTTAGCGGACGACTGTAGGAATACACTGTTACCTTTGTCAACCACAAGGTGATGCTATCATGCCATGCTTTAGTTTTCATTAAAAAAAACAAAGCCAAGTAGGTTTAAAGAAGCATAAATAAAATGAGGTATAAAAGGGATTTTTAGATATATCAAAACCCTAAGAAAATGTATGGCAATTAATTTTATGAAAGCTTCATATTTTTCCTTCATACTGGTTGTTTATAAATGCTCTGTCCTTCTCTTCTACAAATTGTTCATCAATATATAAAAAGTACAGTTATAACAAACGGGCTGAAACATTTCTAGCAATTAAAAGGCAAGTGCCCAGCAGCAGCAGTAAAAAAAAAACCCTTGTTAAAAGTTTCAACTACAAGAAGATTTCTTTTAGGTATTCCCCAAAGAAGGATACTTTTTAAAGTGGCTATTAGTTAACTAGTCGTGTCTCTTTTTAATTATATTAATATATTCTGTGTTTTGGTTTTTCAGAGATCGACATTTCTAAAGAGGATGCTCTAGAAATTTTAAAGGTGATCAAACAGGAAATGCAAAATGATGGAGCGAAGCCTTCTGAGGAAGCAAAAAGTGCTAAGAAGAGCACAGCCCTGGAACTGTTGGAGAAAGAGCAGACTCAAGGGTTCATCATCACCTTTTGCTCTGCACTGGATGACATCCTTGGTGGGGGGGTGCAGCTCACCAAAATTACAGAGATCTGCGGAGTGCCAGGTGTCGGGAAAACACAACTGTGGTAAAACGCACTACTAAAACTCACATTTCTGTAACTTCTCTGTGTTTATCATTCTCTCAGAAAGATCTTGGTGATTTTATTAACTGTTAGCAATAGCAATCTCACTACATGGTGCTTCATAGCACTCTCTGGGCAGTTTACAGAGTCAGCCTATATTTCTCCCCCCCTCCCCCCGGTCCTCATTTTATCGACCTCAGAAGAATGAAAGGCTGAGTCAACCTTGAGCTGGTGGGATTTGAACTCCTGGCAATGGAAAGAGCTAGCCTGCAATATTGCATTCTAACCACTGTGCTACCACAGCTCTTCAAGTTGATACCATCAAATCTTGATGAATTGAAATCACAACTCACCAGGGCCTCTGGTGGCTCAGCAGACTAAGTCTGTCTGTTATTAACACAGCTGCTTGCAATTACTGCAGGTTCAAGTCCCACCAGGCCCAAGGTTGACTCAGCCTTCCATCCTTTATAAGGTAGGTAAAATGAGGACCCAGATTGTTGGGGGCAATAAAGTTGACTTTGTATATAATATACAAATGGATGAAGACTATTGCTTAACATAGTGTAAGCCGCCCTGAGTCTTCAGAGAAGGGCGGGATATAAATTCAAATAAAAAACAACAACAACAACTCCATGTTTAGTCTCATTTCCAAGTGCTTGGCATCCAGAAGGCAATTTGGCAACATTAAGACTTACAGACTTCAAATTCCAGAATTCCCCAGCTAGCATGGCTGGCTAAGGAATTCTGGGAGTTGAAGTCCACAAGTCTTAAAATTGCCAAATTTGGAGACCCCTGCTCTAGCGATGAAGGCAACAGACTAGAAACCAGAAGACTCTGAATTCTACTCCTGTCTTAGATATGAAAACCTGGCTGAATGACTTTGAACCAGACACCAGGAGTGAGTGAGTTCTAGTGTTGCCTTAAGGTATGAAAGCCAGCTGGATGGTCTCCCTCTCTCAGCCCAACCCACCTCACAGGGTTGTTTTTGTGGGGAAAGTAGGAGGAAGGAATATGTATCTTTGCCACCTTGAGTTATTTATAAAGATAATAAAGGTGGGATGAAAATCTAATAAAGAAGACGGATAGCTATTACCAGCCAGAACAAATGACTGGGAAAGAGTCATAACTGGCTAGAGAGCAACAGTCTGATCTTAAAAGACAGCCGCTTAACACTCATAGCATATGCACTACTAGCATTTCTGTCAGTGAACTCCTACAGTCTGAAAAACCTTGATCAGCTTTTGATCCTGATTTACTGGCTGGCTTTCAGCAAATTCATTTCAGCCAGAGTGCCACTTTAATGTAGATTATAATACTGGCATCTATCTTAAAAAGATGTAGTAATAATTTTATTCTATGACTTTTAACTTTTAGCCAAATTGAATTAGATTTATTTTATTTATTTATTATTTAAATTTGTATACCGCCCTTCTCCCGAAGGACTCAGGGCGGTTCACAGCCAGATAAAATAGACAATAATATTACAATATAAATACTATTAAAATACAATTAAAAAACTTATTCAATTGGCCGAAATTAAAATTTAGAATAAATGATAAAAAACCCATTAAAAAACCCACAAATTTAAAAACCAATCCAGTCCTGCGCAGATAAATAAGTGTGTTTTAAGCTCGCAACGGAAGGTTCAGAGGTCCGGGAGTTGATGAAGTCCTGGGGGGAGTTCGTTCCAGAGGGCAGGAGCCCCCACAGAGAAGGCCCTTCCTCTGGGTGTCGCCAGACGACACTGTCTCGCTGGCGGCACCCTGAGGTCCCTCTCTGTGAGGCGCCGGGTCGGTGAGAGGTATTCGGTAGCAGTAGGCGGTCCCGTAAATAGCCGGCCCTATGCCATGGGCGCTTTGAAGGCGTTCACCAGAACCTTGAAGCGCACCGGAAGGCCACAGGTAGCCAGTGCAGTCTGCGCAGGATAGGTGTCACAGAGCCACGAGGGCTCCCTCTATCACCAGCAGCGCATTCTGGACTAACTGAAGCCTCGGATGCCCCTCAAGGGAGCCCCATGTGAGAGCATTGCAGTAATCCAGGCGAGGGCGTCACGAGGCGTGGTGACTGTGCACAAGGCATCCCGGTCTAGAAAGGCGCAACTGGCGCACCAGGCGAACCTGGTGAAAGCTCTCCTGGAGGCGGCCGTCAGGTGGTCTTCAAAGACAGCCGTTCATCCAGGAGAACGCCCAGATTGCGCACCCTCTCCATCGGGGCCAGTGACTCGCCCCAACAGTCAGCCGAGGACTCAGCTGACTGTGCGGGATGCCGGCATCCACAGCCACTCTGTCTTGGAAGGATTGAGCTTGAGCCTGTTTCTCCCCATCCAGACCCGTCGGCCTCCAAACACCGGGACAGCACTTGATGGCTTCATTGGGGTGGCCGGTGTGGAAAAGTACAGCTGGGTGTCATCAGCGTACAGCTGGTACCTCACACGAAGCCACTGATGATCTCACCCAGCGGCTTCATATAGATGTTGAACAGAAGGCGAGAGAATCGACCCCTGCGGCACCACAAGTGAGGCGCCTCGGGGCCGACCTCTGCCCCCGTCAACACCGTCTGCGACGGTCGGAGAGATAGGATGAGAACCACCGATAAACGGTGCCTCTCACTCCCAATCCCTCCAACCGGCGCAGCAGGATACCATGGTCGATGGTATCAAAAGCCGCTGAGAGGTCTAGTAGGACCAGGGGAGAGGAACAACCCCTGTCCCTGGCCCTCAGAGATCATCCACCAGCGACCAAAGCCGTCTCAGTGCTGTAACCGGGCGGAAACCGGACTGGAGCAGGTCTAGATAGACAGTTTCATCCAGGTGCAGGGAAACTGATATGCCACCATACTCTCTACAACCTTCGCCATGAGCGGGTTGGAGACGACGATAATTACCTAAAACAGCGGGTCAGGAAGGCTTCTTGAGGAGGGGCCTCACCACCGCCTCTTTCAAGGCGGCAGGAAAGACTCCCTCCAACAAGGAAGCGCTCGTAATCGCCTGGAGCCAGCCTCGTGTCACCTCCTGAGTGGCCAGCACCAGCCAGGAGGGGCACGGGTCCAGTAAACACGTGGTGGCATTCAATCTACCCAGCAACCTGTCCATGTCCTCGGGAGCCACAGGGTCAAACTCATCCCAGACAATATCACCAAGACCGCCCTCAGACGCCCCGTCTGAATCGCCGCAATTTTGGTCCAGACCGTCCCGAAGCTGAACGATTTTATCGTATAGATAACCGTTAAACTCCTCAGCACGTCCCTGCAACGGGTCATCCCGCTCCCCCTGGTGAAGGAGGGAGCGGGTCACCCGAAACAGGGCAGCTGGGCGGTTATCTGCCGACGCAATGAGGGAGGAGGCGTAGCAACGCCTCGCTTCCCTCAGTGCCACTAGGTAGGTCCTAGTATAGGATCTAACTAGTGTCCGATCAGCCTCCGAACGGCTGGACCTCCAGGAACTCTCTAGGCGTCTTCTCCGGCGTTTCATCCCCCTCAGCTCCTCGGAGAACCAAGGAGCCGGTTGGGATCTGCGCCGGGTCAGAGGCCGCAGAGGCACGACACGGTCTAAAGCCCCAGCCGCAGCCCGTTCCCAGGCTGCGGCTAGTTCCTCCGCCGTGCCATGAGCCAGACCCTCAGGAAAGAATTTATAGTGATGTATGGTTTTAATTGCTGTGTTACTGTTTTATTCTGGCTGTACACCGCCCTGAGTCTTCGGAGAAGGGCGGTATAAAAATATAAATAAATAAATAAATAAATAAATAAATGTAAGAATTCCTATTATGGATATAACGGCTGGATTTCCACACTTGGTTGAACTCGTGTTTTGTTTGGCTTAGCTTAACCAAACCGTCATAATTTAAAGTATTTGAATTGAATACCATACATAGAGCTTTTTGCCACCAGGATCGTATAATGCCTAGGAAATGACAGCAAGAACTCATCTTCCCCAGGCAAAGGTTTTCCTTCCTGTTCATAAAATTAAATATAGTATAATCACGATCAGCTAAGGATTTTTTTCCATTCCGAGAGAAGCCAGATACAAAATCAGACGCTTTGGAGCTCTGCCTTCCCACCATTACAGGCAGTCCTCACTTAAAAACCAGAATTTAAGCCCAACATTTCTATTGCTAAGCAAGACAGGTAGCCAGTGCAGTCTGCGCAGGATAGGTGTCATCTGAGCCACGAGGGCTCCTCTATCACCAGCAGCCGCATTCTGGACTAACTGAAGCCTCGGATGCCCCTCAAGGGAGCCCCATGTAGAGAGCATTGCAGTAATCCAGGCGAGGCGTCACGCGTGGTGACTGTGCACAAGGCATCCCGGTCTAGAAAGGCGCAACTGGCACCAGGCGAACCTGGTGAAAGCTCTCCTGGAGACGGCCGTCAGATGATCTTCAAACGACAGCCGCTCATCCAGGAGAACGCCCAGATTGCGCACCCTCTCCATCGGGGCCAGTGACTCGCCCCAACAGTCAGCCGAGGACTCAGCTGACTGTACCGGGATGCCGCATCCACAGCCACTCTGTCTTGGAAGGATTGAGCTTGAGCCTGTTTCTCCCCATCCAGACCCGTCGGCCTCCAAACACCGGGACAGCACTTGATGGCTTCATTGGGGTGGCCGGTGTGGAAAAGTACAGCTGGGTGTCATCAGCGTACAGCTGGTACCTCACAAGCCACTGATGATCTCACCCAGCGGCTTCATATAGATGTTGAACAGAAGGGGCGAGAGAATCGACCCCTGCGGCACCCCACAAGCGAGGGGCCTTGGGGCCGACCTCTGCCCCCGTCAACACCGTCTGCGACGGTCGGAGAGATAGGAGGAGAACCACCGATAAACGGTGCCTCTCATTCCCAATCCCTCCAACCGGCGCAGCAGGATACCATGGTTGATGGTATCAAAAGCCGCTGAGAGGTCTAATAGGACCAGGGCAGAGGAACAACCCCTGTCCCTGGCCCTCCAGAGATCATCCACCAACGCGACCAAAACCGTCTCAGTGCTGTAACCGGGCCGGAAACCGGACTGGAGCAGGTCTAGATAGACAGTTTCATCCAGGTGCAGGGAAACTGATATGCCACCATACTCTCTACAACCTTCGCGGCGGGTTGGAGACGACGATAATTACCTAAAACAGCGGGTCAGGAAGGCTTCTTGAGGAGGGCCTCACCACCGCCTCTTTCAAGGCGGCCGGAAAGACTCCCTCCAACAAGGAAGCGCTCGTAATGCCTGGAGCCAGCCTCGTGTCACCTCCTGAGTGGCCAGCACCAGCCAGGAGGCACGGGTCCAGTAAACACGTGGTGGCATTCAGCCTACCCAGCAACCTGTCCATGTCCTCGGGGCCACAGGGTCAAACTCATCCCAGACAATATCACCAAGACCGCCCTCAGGCGCCCGTCTGAATCATAATTTTGGTCCAGACCGTCCCGAGCTGAACGATTTTATCGTATAGATAACCGTTAAACTCCTCAGCACGTCCTGCAACGGGTCATCCCGCTCCCCTGGTGAAGGAGGGCAGGTCACGAAACAGGGCGGCTGGGCGGTTATCTGCCGGCGCAATGAGGGAGGAGGCGTAGCAACGCCTCGCTTCCTCAGTGCCACTAGGTAGGTCCTAGTATAGGATCTAACTAGTGTCCGATCAACCTCTGAGCGGCTGGACCTCCAGGAACTCTCTAGGCGTCTTCTCCGGCGTTTCATCCCCTCAGCTCCTCGGAGAACCAAGGGCGGTTGGGATCTCGCGGGTCAGAGGCCGCAGAGGCACGACACGGTCTAAAGCCCCAGCCGCAGCCCGTTCCCAGGCTGCGGCTAGTTCCTCCGCCGTGCCATGAGCCAGACCCTCAGGAAAGAATTTATAGTGATGTATGGTTTTAATTGCTGTGTTACTGTTTTATTCTGGCTGTACACCGCCCTGAGTCTTCGGAGAAGGGCGGTATAAAAATATAAATAAATAAATAAATAAATGTAAGAATTCCTATTACGGATATAACGGCTGGATTTCCACACTTGGTTGAACTCGTGTTTTGTTTGGCTTAGCTTAACCAAACCGTCATAATTTAAAGTATTTGAATTGAATACCATACATAGAGCTTTTTGCCACCAGGATCGTATAATGCCTAGGAAATGACAGCAAGAACTCATCTTCCCCAGGCAAAGGTTTTCCTTCCTGTTCATAAAATTAAATATAGTATAATCATGATCAGCTAAGGATTTTTTTCCATTCCGAGAAAAGCCAGATACAAAATCAGACGCTTTGGAGCTCTGCCTTCCCACCATTACAGGCAGTCCTCACTTAAAAACCAGAATTTAAGCCCAACATTTCTGTTGCTAAGCAAGACAGTTGTTAGGTGAGTTTACTCCATTTTATGACTTCTTACCATAGTTGTTAATTGAATCTGGCTTCCCCATTGACTTTACTTGTCAGAAGGTTGCAAAAGGGAATCATGTGACCTCAGGACACAGCATAATGCATGCCAGTTGCAAAGCACCCGAATTTTGAACACCTGACCACGACGCCGGTCATAAGTGTGGAAAACAGTCATAAAGTCACTTTTTAAGTGCCATTGTAACTTTGAACAATCACTAAACGAATGGTTGTAAGTCGAGGACTACCTATACTGCATTGCCACTTTGTCCTTTCAGAAGATGTACCTTCTCTTTACTTTTCTTCTAGTTCTGTCACATCCATCATCATTTGTGGTATCTTTTGAAAGGCTCACCTCACTCTGAAGTCTGCCTTTCCTGACAGATCCTACAATTTCTGGAGGTAACTTTCTATTCAATTTTTTTTTTATATTTCCCCTCCTTTCATTTCCGACATACGATTCTTTTACTCTTCCGCGTTTTAGAGAATTGTGTTCATATCCACATTGGCCTCTTTCGATTTCTCTCTTTTTTTTTCCTTGGGGATTGTTGGTGGTTGCACTTCCAGCATGTCATTTTGCAGGATTTCCTACCCTTCCTGTACCATTTCCTTCGTTGCGATTTCAGGGCCATGGGAACTGACCTTTCCTTCCTCAGAGTCCATCAAAATCTGCTCTCTTTCTCGTTTCTCTTTCTCCAGATACCATTAATTCAAGGCTAATAACATTCACTTTCCCCCAAGGTACCTTGTCATTTTCACTTCTTTAAACAATTAATCTCTGATGGTGAGAATTAGATCCAGGCTGGCAGATCCCCTTGTTCCTTTTCTTTTTTCTTTTTTAATACCTTCCGAGAAATGAAGTCGGCAAGAGAGAACGAGAATATGTTCGACCTTTGACTCTTGGCAGATTCCCAGCAGATGTCAGGATAATTGAATTTTTCCATTATCAATATTGCATGCCTCTTTGAAAGACTGGTCTTCTAATGCAAAGAGATCAATGGCCATTAACCTTGGTGGCTGTGTGACAGCCACTGAAGGCCATCTGCTGGGAGGCTAGTGGGCTTCCTTGTATGCTTGGTTGGCCACTGTGAGAACAGACCGCTGGACTAAATGGGCCCTAATTATGTTCTTAGGACCTTATGACCCCACCTTTATCTTCTGCCTGTCCAAATGGTCAGTAATAAACTCTCATAATCATATCCGGTTTTTCTTTCTCTCTGCATTGTTAGAGATAATAACAATAACAATGTAAGCCAACCAGAGTCACCTTGTAGTGAGGTAGGTAGTAAATAAATTCAATAAACAAATGAATAAAAAACAAATAAAAATAGTCGCATATTTCATGCAGGATTTCTATGCTCTGATTCCTGAATTTCTAAACAAGCATAGTTGTTCTTTACATTTAATTCAACACTCCTACACACATACACACACCCTTTCTGTTGAGTTTGTTCCAATAAATTGCTACTTTGCACTGTTACATATGCCAGTGTTAAGTAACATCCCGCCAACTTTCAGCAATATACCAATAGAAGAGAATATTTGCAACCCAGGATTGAACTGTGGGGTGCTTGGTGCTCTCTGAGCTGGGCTGTCTTTTTGCAGACTTTTTAGGAATGTCCACCTAAACATACTTGTCTTCCTGATTTAGAATTTCCCTGTTTCTTTTCTGTACTCTGTGCATTGGGGTAAAAATTTCGGAAGTTTCAAATTCTACCTACTGATCTCTCTGTTATAGTATCCTGCAAAACCCCTCATCCTGGTTCCTGCTGCTCCACTGTGTTCAGTTTTCTTGGCCCCAATCTTTGGCTGCATAATTAGGGAGAATCCCGTTTCTTTACAGGAGTCATTCATGAGGATAGGATAGGTTACTGTCATAAAATTCTTCCGATGTAAACAGATTCTTAAAATAAGAACAGCACGGTTGGAAGGGACCTTGGCGGTCTCCTAGTCCAACCCACTGCTCAAGCAAGAGACCCTGTACCATTTTAGACAAATGACTGTCAAAGCTCTTCTTAAGAACCTCCAGTAATGGAGTGTCCACAGCTTCTATTCCGCTGATTAATTGTTCTCACTGCCAGGAAATTTCTCCTTATTTTTAGGTGAATTTCTTCTTGATTAGTTTCCATCCATTGCTTCAGGTGCTTTGGAGAATAGTGACAAGGTTCCAGAAAAACCTCCTCTGCATGAAAAAAACTCTGAAGCCATTGTCTTTCAAAGTTCTTTACTAGCATAAGGAAACTGGCACACGATGAGTGAAATTCCAAAACTGAAACTTCTGGATTCTTTTCCCAGTTATACAAACCCCAAGAGTCCCACCCCCCCCAACCCCTTTGCCGGTCACATGGTCCAACGTTCTTCCACTTTATTCGAAACCTCTTCTTGCCACTCCTGCAGATGCGAACCCAATCCGACCTTGACCGCTTGAAGAATGTTACCATACCCATCAACCCCCCTTCTTCCCCTCAGGGGAGAAATGTGGCAGCGTCTGGAAACCTATGGCCTAGTATGGTTTCCAGGCCTGACAAATAGCTTGACTCCCTCTTCTTTGTGGCAGCCCCTGAGATATTGGAAGATTGCTATTATGTCTCCCCTAGTCCTTCCCTCCGTTATTTATTTATTTATTTATTTAATCATATTTATATAACATCATCAGTGCTAGTCCACTATTTCCAGAACCTGGCATAGTACAGTTATTCTTAACCAGGGTTTGTGTCATGTTTCGTCTTGTTCATGAAATTGTAATTTAGGATCACTCTCGGTTTAAGATTCAGATGTAAGACTAAATTGCTTAATTGAAACAGAAGGAAAGGCTTCTGTTCTTATAGCTGGGCCAGAATGAGAGAGGGAGGTGTTGAAATCTGGAATGAGGCTTGTTCCCATCACAATAAAATTATGTATCTGAGCCCTGCTATTACAAATATATTGGATTGCATAAAATGCTGAATAATAAGGTGCTGCGAGGCTTTGAAAATAACGCAGAAAAGGTAGCACCTCTCTGCAATTCCTTAAAGCAAAGAGCAACGGCAGAATCTCAGGGAAACCACTCCTACACACTCCGGAACACCTTTTCTGAATTATTTCCAAAGCTCTGCACAACCCCACTGAGTACCGTAGGAGTATTTTGTGTGATGAAGCTGTTCTGGAAAGAAGCAAATCCAAGTAGATTGCTTAAAATGCACTGCAATCTTGTTCGTTTGCAAAATGGCAAAGGTTCACCTCAAGCCATAAAATGGATGGAGTAACTATCCTAGTTTGGGCCATGTAAAACTAGGTCCTGCTGAACAAATCATGTGTCTGAATGATGCATATGGTTTGGGGACTTGGTTGTGTTGATTTTACTGCTCACAGTTTGCAGTCACTACCTCAGGCTTGTTCATATCCCCTGACATTGAGGTCTCATAATTAATGGGAGTTCAAAATATACAGTCTTAACCTATAAAGGATAATATTTGTGTGTCTGGGTTGAAATGAGGGGATAGCTTGCAATTGAAATAGTGGACTAGCACTGATGATGTTATCTAAACATCTGCAAGAAAACAACTGAGCTCAGAGCATCAAGAACCCCACACCATTTTTATTGTGTAGCGGTGAAAGGCACCTCGATAAAAACTGGATGACTTGAGTTTTGGTCCTGGCTTAGACATGAAGTCAGCTAGATGACTTTGGGCAGGTCACCCTCAGATGTAAGAAGAAGGAAAGGGCAAACCACTTCCCAAAAATATTGCCAAAACAACTGCAGGGACTTATCTAGGCAGTCACCAGGAATAAAGTCTTATTACTTCTTTTGTCCCAAAGGTGCTTTTTTAAGAGGCAACTAGACTTTCTGGTTTTCCTTTGAAGACGTTTTGCTTCTCATCCAAGAAGCTTCTTCAGAGCTGAAGAAGCTTCTTGGATGAGAAGCAAAACATCTTCAAAGAAAAACCGGGAAGTTCAGTTGCCTCTTGAAAAAAAGCACCTTTGGAACAACCGTGACCTGGTTGACTGAGAATCTCGATAGACATTTAACTACTACTTCTGCTTTCTCCTCACCCTTCAGACCACAAATCTTAAAAGTTCCTCACCACAGAACGTGGAATGTTGGTGTTTCCCATTCAATATACCCTTTATACAGGTGAAAGATTGATTTCTTTGGAGTTAAGGTTTGGTTGATTATGTACCATCGGGTTGACTCTTAGTAACCAAATAGAATTTTTTTTCTATGATGATCTCTCTTTCAGACCTTAAAACGATGCACTCATCACCACTGTAATTTGAGTCCTGCTCCTGGTTGTCTTCGTCTCTTTCCATATTTCCCAGCATTAGAGGTTTCTCCACATAGCTAAATTGTTGCATAAGTGTCCACGGTAGGATAATTTGAGTCTGGTCGTTTGTGCTTCAGGTGAATCTGGATTGATTTGTTTGATGATCGATTTGTTTGTTTTCTTTGACTATTGATAGTCTACTCCACCAACACCAAAGTTCAGAAGCATCAATACTTTTCCTATCCTGCTTCAAAGTCCAACTCTCACTTCCATAAAGGGACAAACATGGCCGTACCATGGCTTGCAAAGTTCTGATCATTGTAGGCATGGACGCATCATGGCTTCTGAATGTATTTTCCAAGGCCCTCATTGCTGGTCCACAAAAGTTCTAGTCTACAGCATATTTCTTGTCTCTTGACTCCTTTATTGTTGATACATGCTGTTAAAAGGACACTATTTAACACTTTGATACCTTCACTATCAATTCTAAGGCCGGTTGTTGTACCTTTGTCATTAATTTGTTAGTCTTTATATTTAGAATAAAGAATGAATAACAGAGTTGTAAGGGACCTCAAAGGTCTCCTAGTTGAACCCCTGCTCAAGCAGGAGACCCTATACGTTTTCGGACAAATGATTGTTTTTTTTTAATTTACATTTATACCCCGCCCTTCTCCGAAGACTCAAGGCGGCTTACACTATGTTAGCAATAGTCTTCATCCTATTTGTATATTTATATACAAAGTCAACTTATTGCTCCCAACAATCTGGGTCCTCATTTTACCTACCTTATAAAGGATGGAAGGCTGAGTCAAACCTTGGGCCTGGTGGGACTAGAACCTGCAGTAATTGCAGGCAGCTGCTGTTAATAACAGACTGCATTAGTCTGTTGAGCCACCAGAAGCCCTTGTCCAATCTCGTCTTAAAAATCTCCAGTGATGGAGCACCCATATCTTCTAAAGGCAAGTCGTTTCACTGGTTAATTGTTCTCACTGTCAGAAAATTTCTCCTTAATTCTAGTTTGGAGCTCTCTTTAATGCTCTTCCACCTGTTACTTCTTGCCCTGCCCTCAGGTGCTTTGGAGAATAGCTCAATCCCCTCTTCTCTATCATAGCCCCTCAAATATTGGAGAATTCCTATCATGTCAACCCTGGTACTTAGTTAGACTAAACATACCCAGTTCCTGCAACCGTTTTCATCATTGCAATCTCTTGTTTTTCTTTGTGCTTTTTAACTTCCGTTACGAGACTTTGCAGACCCTTTGCATTTTCAGCCATCAGGGCAGTAAAGAATGAGTCGGTTTGTCATAACCTTTCTCCGTTGATGTTTGATTATCATTCTCCTTCTTTCCAGCATGCAGCTAGTGGTGGATGTGCAAATTCCAGAATGCTTTGGTGGCCTTGCTGCAGAAGCTATATTCATAGATACCGAGGGGAGCTTTATGGTTGATCGAGTTGTGGATATAGCAGAAGCCTGCATTCATCACTGTCAGCTTATTGCTGAAGTGCACCCAGAAGAAGGTTAATTGGCAAACTATATTTGCTTTCGTGCAAAGTGTGCTTTTTTTTCCTGGCTAGTTATTCCAACGGTTCCGTTTATTTCCTTAACCGCCATAGATCCATTCAATATTTATTCAAATATAGGAAGTAACTGTATGCGGTACTGAGTCAGAATGTTTTATTCATGCAGAATCAGATTGCAGTAATCAGTGTTTCTCAAACTTGACTACTTGGCTAGGTGGACTTCAATTCCCACAACTGAAGTCTGTACATCTTCAAGTGGCCAAGATTCAGAAACACTGACAGTAGTAAACCAATGGATATTCCTAAATTTGGAATAAGAGGAGGGCCATTGGGCACTAACCCTAGACATTTCTTATGCCCAATCAAAGCACATAAGATGGTAAAGACACATAAAGGGGAAAGGCTCAGCAACAGTTTCTTTAGCTCTTGATTCTTTGTCGGATTTTGCAAAAACTGCTTGGAGGTTGCTGCATATCAAGGCTTGCTTTTTAAGCACCCTTCTGGAAGGGCTGATTCTTAAGATGGGTAAAAAGAATAAAGGCACAGATCTAATAGCAGAGTAATATTAGAAAACTGGTGGGAATGCTTAGTCTAGTGGATAAGGCACCAGGTTAGGAAGCAGGAGGTGATGAGTTCAAATGCCGCCTTAGCCACGAAAACTAGCAGGGTGACCTTGGACCAGTCCCTCTCAGCCCAACCCACCTCACAGTGTTGCTGTTGTGGGGGAAATAGGAGGAGGACAATGTGTTGGGGATGTTCGTGGCCTTGAGTTATTTGGTGAAAATAATAAAGGCGGGGTGCAGATAAATGAAGAAAAAAATAAAAATTCCCCAGAATATCTTCTGACCTCGGGCAGCAATCCTTGAGAAACCGAATTACATAGATTGGTTTCATTTCGCAGACAGAATAAGGAAAACCAACACAATACCAAATATCATTGTCACTTCCTAGTTTTGGATCTCAGAACTCTGGGTTCAGCCTGACCCAACTCCAGGGCAACAGCGGCAGCCTCCTCCATAACCTCCCTTCTTCAACTCCTGGGTCATCTAATTCCAGGAGGGCTTTGTGTTCCTCCACGAGGAGCCAATTGTACTGATTTTTTTCGTAATGCCCTCCGGAAAATCATCAATCCTCTGGCATCAACAATTTGCTTGACAAAAGTAATATTTCTTTCTCATTTCACGTACCTGTCTGGGAATCTGCCTCAGAATGGCTATCTCCTGCCCCTATCAGTGCCCCACCCTATATATTTGTCACTACCTGGTCTCCAGCCTCGTTACTTCCAGAACTTAACATTGGCGGCGAAGGTGGGATCTCGAGGCTAAGGAGAACCAGAACCGAGCTGAAGCACGACGAGAACCGAACCCAGCAAACTCAGGGCAGAAAAGCGGAGATGGCCAGTTACACTCCGCCCGCACCGTTTGACCCGGCTAAGAGAAATGGGAGCGTATATGACCCGTTTGAGCTTTCTAGAAGCCAACGAACTGCAAGAGTTCCAGATAACCGGAAAGGGCTTATTTCTTAAGCCACTGCGGTCCGGAGGTCATCGACATCGCGGAAGCCCTGGCAGAGCCAACGCCGTTGCAGTCGGTGTCGTGGCCAACTTTACAGACTTTACTAAAAACCACTGCACCAACGCCGTCCAAATCGTGCGGCGGTTTGAATTCGGAGGCGAAGGCAGATGGAGGCGAATCCATCGGTGACTACATGGCCGCCCTAAGAAGCGTCCAAGGACTGCGGATACCGTGACCTGGGCGGTGCTCTCGAGCAACTCATCCGAGGTCAAAGACATCCGTTTGCGGCGGCTGCTGGCAAAGAGCAACCTCGCTGGCCAGCGCTCTGGGCGAAGCCAGAGCACATGAAATGTCATCCCAAGCGGCAGAGACGCTGCAGAAGCCGGTCCCACAAAGGCGGCGAAGGCAACTCCGGTGCACCAGGAGGAGGTTCAGACCGAATCCGGCGGTGAAGATGAGGAAGGGTCTGCCGCACGAGAAAGCGACAAAGGGGACCGAGACGAATCACGAAGCTGCGGGGTCAACACCAGCGCCAACGCTGCAAGTTTAAAAGCGCGACATGTCGGCGGTGGGAAGAAAGGGCACCTAGCTCAAGTTTGTCGAGCGGCCCAACCTTCCGAAATCGTCGGCCAATCAGAGCCGGAATCGGCAAGGCGACCGCGATTGGCTCAAACAAAAAGGCGCGATTCAACCAAACAACTGTGGTCATAGGCGCGCCTCCAAAGTGGAAGAAGATCTTCACCAAGCCAAAAATAGAGAAGTCGGTGCCGGCTTGAAGTAGACACGGGATCAGCGATCACCATCATGTCCTGGGACACTTTGGCGAAGTCGCTGCCGTCCGTCGCGCCACCTGCAAGCACAACGGCTACGAGTGCACGACTACCAGGGAATCGCATCCCTGTTCGAGGACCACCTCCGTCCGAGTCGAGTACGGTCCACATAAGACCCTGCCCATCACGATCGTCGAAGGAACTCTGCCCAGTCTGTTGGGACTAGACTGGTTTCGTGCCCTGGGCATGGGGGTGACTGGCATCTACAAGTGACTGTAACCTGAAAGACATTCTCTTTAACGAGTTCGAAGATGTCTTCAAGGACAGCCTGGGCAAGTACAAGGGGACCCCTATTTCCTTCAACTTAGACCCCAGGTAGCCCCATTAGGCTTAAGGCGAGGAGTCCCTTTTGCCCTAAAACCAAAAATCGATAAGGAGCTGGATAAGCTCATTAATCAGGGATTTTGGTGCCAGTCGATCACGCAAAGTGGGAGGCAATCGTCACCCATAAAACCGGACGGGTCAATTAGAATTTGCGCTGACTACAAGGCGGCGGCAACAAAGCCTTACAGAAAAGCGCTTACCGGTTCCGTGGTGCAACACTTATTGCACTCTTTGGGGCAAGGGCAAGTCTTTGCAAAGTTAGACTTGGCCCAAGCCTACCAACAACTGCCAGTAGAGCCCGCACAGAAGCCCAAGCGATTGTGACGCACAGGGGGCCTTCAAGTGCACCGATTGCAATTTGGGGTCAGTGTGGCACCAGGGCTGTTCCAAAACCTGATGGAACGACTACTGCAGGGGCTCCCAGGGTAGTTCCCTACTTTGATGTCCTAATTTCAGGGAAAATATGGAGGAATTGGGAGGCGGTTAAGAAAGGTCTTGAGCATTTTCCGGACAGCGGATTAAAAGTCAAGACAAACAAATGCCAGATCGGGTCGAATCCGTCGATTTCTTGGGCTACCGGATAGACAAGAAAGGAATTCACCCTACTGAGAGCAAGGTTAAGGCAATTAGGAAGGCTCCAGCGCCCAAAAACAAAGCAGAGCTGCAGGCATTCCTGGGATTGGTTAATTTTACGGTCTTTTTAAAGAACAAAGCAACCGTTCTTGGAACGCTGCATAGGCTCTTAGGAAAAATACTGTTTGGTCTTGGGAAAGTCAGAAAATAGGGCTTTTGAAGCAGTAAAGAACCTGCTCTCAAGTGATAGCCTGCTCATCCAATATCACGACTCATTACCCCTAGTACTGGTTTCATGCCTCCCCTTATGGGGTGGGGGCTGTACCCACCCATAGACTTCCAACCGGCCCAGAAGCCCCCATAGCGTTCTACTCTAGAACGATGTCCTCCCCAGAGAGGAACTACAGCCAATTAGACAAAGAAGCACTAGCCATTGTATCAGGGGTCAAAAAATTCCACGAGTATGTCTTTGGGCGGAATTTTGAAATCGTGACTGGCCACAGACCGCTACTAGGGATACTGGCTGGCGATCACCAACGCCTGTGGCACTTTCGCCACGCTTGACCCGATGGACTATATTCTTAGCCGCTTATTCGTACAAGCTGCAGCATCGACCAGGAAAAGAAGTGGGGCATGCAGGCGCGTTAAGCGATGCCCACTACCAGGGGCGATCAAGACCCCACCCGGGACGCCCATCCTACTTATTGACTCGTTGACTCTGGCCCAGTCACATCAAAGGAAGTGGCTCGGGCATCATACCGACATTGTGTTAAGGACTGTACTCGGTTGGGTACAGAGAGGGTGGCCGCGCGGGCTTAACGGTTCAAAGAATTTGTTAAAAACGAGATGAGCTCTCGGCTCAAGGGGTGCCTGTTATGGGGTGATCGTGTAATAATTCCTGATAAATTAAGGGAAAGGTATTGGACCTCCTCCACGAGGTCACCCAGGCATCGTAAGGATGAAGGGTTAGCTAGAAGCTATGTATGGTGGCCACTCATGGACGCAGAGATTGCTGAGAGGGTAGGGAAATGCCAAGCTTGCCAAGAGTCCAGACCTCTACCCCCAACGGCCCCAGTCAGAGAATGGGAAAAGCCCCAAGGGCCCTGGTCAAGAATCCACATTGATTTTGCTGGCCCTTTCCACGGCCAAACATTCCTAGTGGTTGTGGATGCATTTTCCAAATGGTTGGAGATCATACTCATGAAGTCCACTACGGCCGAAGCAGTAATCGCAACCCTGCGCCACCTATTCGCAACTCACGGGTTGCCGGACACTCTGGTGTCCGACAATGGGCCCCAATTCACGGCAGCCCAGTTTGAAGAATACCTGGCAGAGGAAGGCATCCGACATGCCCTCTCTGCGCCTTTCCACCCTGCGTCGAATGGCCTTGCAGAGCGCTCCGTCCGGAGCGCTACAGAGGCATTGTCCAGGCTCAAGCCAGGAGACTGGCAAACAAAAATAGACTTTTTCCTAGCCGTCCAGCACAGAACCCCAAGCACGCCACTGGAAAAGCCCAGCCGAATTGCTAATGGGACGGAAACTCCGTGCCCACTTGACCGCTTGAACCCCATTACACACCCGAGGGTTACAAGGGGAACTAGAAAAGACAAGGAAATGAGCATAGGCGACGGGTGTGGGCCCGAAACTATGGGGACGGCCCTAGTTGGTTCGCAGGACAAATAATAAAGATAACCGGCCCAAAATCGACGTGGTAGAGCTACCAGACAACCGAGTGTGGAGGCGCCACATAGATCAGTTAAGGAAACGAATAACTGATCAAACCGACCCAAGAGAGACAGCTAATGACCAATACCATTTTGAATCCACAGCTGACAATGACCCGGGGCAGGCGCAAGACTTAGCTGAGGTCCCAGAGTTCCAGCGACGCCATCAGGTCCCGAGGGAAGCAGCAGGAAAATCCAAAATTAATCCAAGGCCGGATGGCCAAGAAAAGAGTCGGCCAATAATCCGGAGCCCGATGGCCCAGAGAAAGAGGTGGGAGGGGAAAACAGCCCGTCCGACCAGCTCAAAACACCACCCAGAACTGAACGGCGCAGGTCAGAAAGAACTAGGAGACGCCCAGGTTATTTGCGTGGCTACGAAAAATAACATGTAAATAAATATGTAAATAGAGACAAAGTGTTTTCTGGGAGGGGAGGAGTGTTATGTATTAACGTTTGTACCTTTAAATATTTGAGCGGGAAATCAGCACGTTGCTGATTGGACGAAGCCTCCAGCAGAACTGTATAAAAGGAGAGGTTTTTCCCCCAGCCGGTTGCTGGGTTCACCCTATATTAAAGAGCTGTTGTCACTACCCTGGTCTCCAGCCTCGTTACTTCCCGAACATAACAGATAAGGCACCAGGTTAGGAAGCAGGAGGTGATGAGTTCAAATGCCGCCTTAGCCACGAAAACTAGCAGGGTGACCTTGGACCAGTCCCTCTCAGCCCAACCCACCTCACAGTGTTGCTGTTGTGGGGGAAATAGGAGGAGGACAATGTGTTGGGGATGTTCGTGGCCTTGAGTTATTTGGTGAAAATAATAAAGGCGGGGTGCAGATAAATGAAGAAATAAATAAAAATTCCCCAGAATATCTTCTGACCTCGGGCAGCAGTCCTTGAGAAACCGAATTACATAGATTGGTTTCATTTCGCAGACAGAATTCATTAGGGATTTAACAGCAATCTGAATTGTAGCAAAACACAAACCTCTTGGAAACATTCATGGCTTGGAAAGACATTTGGCAAAATTCCGATTTTATGCAAATGGATGCAATGAGACAGTACAGAAAATTTGGGGGTTTTGTGCAGGTATTTTCTTCTGCTTCTATCACTTTTCCTCTGTAAAATGATGATTTAAATCAAGTCGATTTAAATCAAGTCGATTTAAATCAAGTCGATTTAAATCAAGTCGATTTAAATCAAGTCGATTTAAATCAAGTCGATTTAAATCAAGTCGATTTAAATCAAGTCGATTTAAATCAAGTCGATTTAAATCAAGTCGATTTAAATCAAGTCGATTTAAATCAAGTCGATTTAAATCAAGTCGATTTAAATCAAGTCGATTTAAATCAAGTCGATTTAAATCAAGTCGATTTAAATCAAGTCGATTTAAATCAAGTCGATTTAAATCAAGTCGATTTAAATCAAGTCGATTTAAATCAAGTCGATTTAAATCAAGTCGATTTAAATCAAGTCGATTTAAATCAAGTCGATTTAAATCAAGTCGATTTAAATCAAGTCGATTTAAATCAAGTCGATTTAAATCAAGTCGATTTAAATCAAGTCGATTTAAATCAAGTCGATTTAAATCAAGTCGATTTAAATCAAGTCGATTTAAATCAAGTCGATTTAAATCAAGTCGATTTAAATCAAGTCGATTTAAATCAAGTCGATTTAAATCAAGTCGATTTAAATCAAGTCGATTTAAATCAAGTCGATTTAAATCAAGTCGATTTAAATCAAGTCGATTTAAATCAAGTCGATTTAAATCAAGTCGATTTAAATCAAGTCGATTTAAATCAAGTCGATTTAAATCAAGTCGATTTAAATCAAGTCGATTTAAATCAAGTCGATTTAAATCAAGTCGATTTAAATCAAGTCGATTTAAATCAAGTCGATTTAAATCAAGTCGATTTAAATCAAGTCGATTTAAATCAAGTCGATTTAAATCAAGTCGATTTAAATCAAGTCGATTTAAATCAAGTCGATTTAAATCAAGTCGATTTAAATCAAGTCGATTTAAATCAAGTCGATTTAAATCAAGTCGATTTAAATCAAGTCGATTTAAATCAAGTCGATTTAAATCAAGTCGATTTAAATCAAGTCGATTTAAATCAAGTCGATTTAAATCAAGTCGATTTAAATCAAGTCGATTTAAATCAAGTCGATTTAAATCAAGTCGATTTAAATCAAGTCGATTTAAATCAAGTCGATTTAAATCAAGTCGATTTAAATCAAGTCGATTTAAATCAAGTCGATTTAAATCAAGTCGATTTAAATCAAGTCGATTTAAATCAAGTCGATTTAAATCAAGTCGATTTAAATCAAGTCGATTTAAATCAAGTCGATTTAAATCAAGTCGATTTAAATCAAGTCGATTTAAATCAAGTCGATTTAAATCAAGTCGATTTAAATCAAGTCGATTTAAATCAAGTCGATTTAAATCAAGTCGATTTAAATCAAGTCGATTTAAATCAAGTCGATTTAAATCAAGTCGATTTAAATCAAGTCGATTTAAATCAAGTCGATTTAAATCAAGTCGATTTAAATCAAGTCGATTTAAATCAAGTCGATTTAAATCAAGTCGATTTAAATCAAGTCGATTTAAATCAAGTCGATTTAAATCAAGTCGATTTAAATCAAGTCGATTTAAATCAAGTCGATTTAAATCAAGTCGATTTAAATCAAGTCGATTTAAATCAAGTCGATTTAAATCAAGTCGATTTAAATCAAGTCGATTTAAATCAAGTCGATTTAAATCAAGTCGATTTAAATCAAGTCGATTTAAATCAAGTCGATTTAAATCAAGTCGATTTAAATCAAGTCGATTTAAATCAAGTCGATTTAAATCAAGTCGATTTAAATCAAGTCGATTTAAATCAAGTCGATTTAAATCAAGTCGATTTAAATCAAGTCGATTTAAATCAAGTCGATTTAAATCAAGTCGATTTAAATCAAGTCGATTTAAATCAAGTCGATTTAAATCAAGTCGATTTAAATCAAGTCGATTTAAATCAAGTCGATTTAAATCAAGTCGATTTAAATCAAGTCGATTTAAATCAAGTCGATTTAAATCAAGTCGATTTAAATCAAGTCGATTTAAATCAAGTCGATTTAAATCAAGTCGATTTAAATCAAGTCGATTTAAATCAAGTCGATTTAAATCAAGTCGATTTAAATCAAGTCGATTTAAATCAAGTCGATTTAAATCAGGGTTTTTCCTTCCCCTTTTTTCTTCAGATCATCAAATAGCCTTGGAGACTTTCTCTCTTGAAAATATTCTTTCACATATTTATTACTTCCGTTGCCATGACTATATGGAGCTGCTGGCACAGGTTTACCTCCTCCCAGATTTTCTCTCTGGACACCCAAAGGTAAGGACCAAAAAGAACTGCGCCCCCCAGAGAGGAAAAGAAAATGTATTAGAGTAGCAGGTCAAGTAGTCCTTGACTTACAACCACAATTAAGACCAAAATTTCTGTTGCTAAGCGAAACAGTTGTTAAGTCTGGAGTTTTGCCCTGTTTTACAACTTTTCTTGTCATAATTGTTAAAGTGAACTGCAGATGTTAAGTTAATAAAACGGCTGTTAAATGAATCTGACTTTCCCATTGACTTTGCTTGTCAGAAGGTCACAAAAGGGGATCACATGACCTCGGGACACTAATTGTCATAAATATGAACCAGCTGTCAAGCATCCGAATTTTAATCACATGATCATGGGGATGCTGTAATACTCACAAGTGAGGAAAATGGTGATAAGTCACTTTTTTCCCTGCCGTTGTTAACTTTGAATGGACACTAAACAAATGATTTTAACTCGAGGACTATCTGCAGCAGTTTGCAGCTTCTTCCCACTTTCTTCAGATTTTCATAGTCTCTTTTTTTCCTCATTGAAAAATAAGTAAGATTTGGTTTCCTTTCTAGTATTCTATAGAATTTGTAAGAATATACAGGTAGTCCTCACTTGATCGTTAGAATGTCTTCCACGAAGACATTCTAATGATCAACAAGGATGCAGCTGTAAAGCATCATGTTACATGACTCCATCCCTTAGCAATAACAATTCTGGCAGTCCCTAGTTACCGTTGTTCAGGGTGGATAAAAATCCATTATTATTATTTTTTTAATTTAAATCTGGTTTTTTTTTTTAAATTTAAATCGTTTTTTTTAATCAAATTTATTTTAATAAAATGCTTTTGGAGTAAAAATCTATTTAAAGTTAGATTTCTATTTAAGATACATTAATAATTTAGTTTATTCAGCATGAAATGGAGCTTATTGAGACTGTCGGTGAGTCAACAGCGGGCAGAAGAGTAGCCACTGCAGGACAGAGATGACAGTTGCTCTTTAAAATGATGATTTAAATCAAGTCGATTTAAATCAGTGCTTCTCAAATAGTGGGGCGCGCCCCCCAGGGGGGGCGCGAGGCTCCATAAAGGGGGGGCGCGTTTGACCTCCATAAAGGGGGGCGCGTTTAATAATGATACTATTTACAGTCGCGCGGGAGGGGGCGCGAAAAATGTTTTCTTCTTCCTAGGGGGGCATGACAGAAAATAATTGAGAAGCACTGGTTTAAATCAAGCCTTTTTACTAGTGATTTAAATCATTATTTAAATCGACTTGATTTAAATAAAATCCACCCTGCCATTGTTAAGCAAGGACCTCACGTGATCCCAACGTCCAACTTCCTACCAGCTTCCCCATCAACTTGCTTCTGGGAAACCAGTAGGGAGGTTGCGGATCGCAATCACATGACGTTGTGAAGATTGGAAATCCAGGCTGGCGGCTGAGCGTCACGATTGCGATCATGTGACCACAGGGATGCTTCCACTGCTAGAGCTTTGAGGATCCATCATAAGTATCGCTTGTTCAGCACCATCGTAAGTTCAAATAGTCTCTTTAACGGACGATTGTTAAGTGAGGTCTACCTGTATGTTACAGAGCCTTCTGGCGGAATGTTCCTGAAAAGAAATCCTTGGTTTTATACAGAGCTCCTAAGAGAGATTCCCCCATAAGCCCTTGCGGTCCAGATGGGAAAACATTTGTTCTCTTGGAAACTGCAGGCACTTCTTTTGGGGGTGTGGGGGAAGATGTAAGAATTCACTTGATGAATCGGGCAGGGGGAGAAAGAGAACTACTGCAAGGTTTTTGGAATTTGTAGGAAGAAAGATTTTCCAAATAACAATCTGGCACAGAGGTAACGTTTGTTCTAACAAGCCCCTACGAGGTAGTAACCGCACTGAATTTTACTGTACATATAGAGGATAAAGGGGAGGATGCTGAGCAAAACCAGCAAGAATTATCCTGTTGCTCCTTGTAGGAGGCAGAGCCAGGGTTTATATTTCAAGAACATTTCTGGGAGAGGAGATTTGAGGCTTCTATCCTTTCGTCCTCTCAGCTCAACCATGCCACTGCAAGAAACGAAAATAAATTATTTCCCCCTGACTAAATGTTTCTGGGTGCTTTGACTTCTAGTTACATGGCTGTCAGTTATCTCTGTTTTCTAGAAACTGGACATAGTTTATACACCTCCTCGTTCCCTGCCCCAAGGGGCTTGGAATTTGCTGGCTTTCCCACTGACACTGGCTGTGGGAAGCTGACAGGAGGTTGCCTTCCCCAGTGACTGTAGAATTCAATTAACACTTTACTTTTTCTCTTTTTAACTTGAGTCATTTTAATGGATTTCGTTTTATAATTGTATTTTACATTCCCGTTTCTTCCTGCCCACCTCGCATTTCGAAAGCATAGGTACCACTTTGGTGGGAAGGTAACAGCAGTCCGTATTTTGCCGCACGCTCTGCACTGCGGTGTCATGTCATGCTGGCCACATGACCACAAGAAATGTCATGAGACTGTTTTCTTGGCTAAGAAATGGAGATGAGCACTGCGCCCTAGAGTCATACATGACTGGACAGAGAAATCTTTAGCTTTTACCTTTTATTCCTATTTGTAAGCCCCTCGCTCTCAAAATGAGATGGGTGGCATATGAATTTAATAAATAATACATACATAGCAAGAGCACTTAGACTTATATACTGCTCCATAGTCCTTTACAGCCCTTTCTAAGCATTTTACAGAATCAGCCTATTGCTCCCAGCAATCTGGGTTCTCATTTTACTGACCTCGGAAGGATGGAAGACTTGAGTTGTGCTGTCACCAAGCAGTGAGGTTGCTCTTTACGAATTCTGGTCTCAGTTACGATTGTAATTCAAGGACTGCCTGTAGAGGGATTTAGATGCCATGAGTGTTATCCTGAGAATCTCAGTTTTTGGTTGTAAGAAACAAAGGCTTTAGCGTGTCATTACGCAGATAACCTTTTCCACATATAGCCAGACCTTATAAAAACAAAAGTTTAAGAGAAGAGATTTTTTTTTTTTAAATTTACATTTATATCCCGCCCTTCTCCGAAGACTCAGGGCGGCTTACAGTGTGTAAGGCAATAGTCTCATTCTATTTGTATATTTACAAAGTCAACTAATTGCCCCCCCCCAACAATCTGGGTCCTCATTTTACCTACCTTATAAAGGATGGAAGGCTGAGTCAACCTTGGGCCTGGTGGGATTCGAGCCTGCAGTAATTGCAGGCTGCTGTGTTTTAATAACAGGCTATCTTACAGCCGGAGCCACCACGGCCCTTGCAGAATTGTGATTCTGTTTAGCTTTTTTTTTAAACTGCCGCTTTCTGCCTTTAAAACGGAATCAGAGAATGGAACCTGAAATAGATTGGAAGGTCACTATAAACTCCTCAATTACTTCAGGTGTTTATTATGGGAACTCAGAACTAAACACTGGATGATAACAGCTGGATTTTTTTAAAAAAAACAAGCTTTCCTATATCATCAGTAATTTGACTGATTTTCAATTTCCCCATGCACATTGAAAATTGAAAGATAGGTGATTTGTTTTCTGAAACAAATCACCTATCTGCATAAAGGTTTTTTTTCTTTAAGGAAAATCCTCCAATTCAAAATTATCTAGTAACCGACATCAGTATCTGTTCTGAGCTAATACCTGACCTCTTCTCCATTTCCAGGTCATTCTAATGGTTAAGCACAATTAACAGTCAGAACATCTGAGGATCGTGGGTGGCTTATTAAGATGCTACTGTTCTTGGTGTGGTGTTTTTTTTTTATATCTGATGGAGAAAAAAACTGCAGCCATTTCCTGTGAGAGTCATCTTGGTTTTATAACTTGAAATTCTATAAATAGAATAACAAACTCAATGAGGTAAAGGGTTAATCCCTTTCAGATTAATCTATACTTAATTTCCCTCAACCATAAAATGACAAGCAGCCCTTTGAGGGATCCCTTAAGGGAAAAAAAATAATTTTATTTACAGGCATCCCAGCTTTTCTGATGCAGATTTCCGTGGAATGAAGCTCTCTCTCTCTCTCTATCTATCTGTTTTATATCCGATCATTAGGTACAACTGATTGTGATTGATGGAATTGCGTTTCCTTTCCGCCATGACTTCGAAGACCTCTCGCTGCGAACGAGACTTTTGAATGGCCTGGCCCAACAGTTGATATGCATGGCAAATGACCATACGTTATCTGTAAGTTTGAGGAAAAATGGAGATATGTGGCTAAGCCAGTAAATGGTACAGGTAGCCCTTGATTTATGACCTCAATTGAGCTCATAATTTCTGTTATTAAGTGAAACATTTATTAAATGAACTTAGACCCATTTTATGACCTTTCTTGCCACAGTTGTTCAGTGCATCGCTGCATTTGTTAAATTAGTAAGACGGTTGTTAAGTGAATCCGGTTTCCCCATTGCATCTGCTTGTCAGAAGGTCGCAAAAGGGGATCGCATGACCCCGAGACACTGCAATGGTCATAAATATGAGCCAGTTGCCAAGTATCTGGATTTTGAACATGTGACCATGGGGACACTGCAATGGTTGGAAGTGTGAAAAATGGTCATAAATCACTTTTTTTCAGAGTTGTTGTAAGTCGAGGACTACTGTATAACTTTGTGACACTCGTAGTGACTAAACATTCGACAGAAAATTTGATGTGCTAACACTGCAATGTTATTTTTTTGACATGTTATATAAACCTATCAATTGTGATTGTTAAACCATAATTTCTAGCTTAACAGATTATTTAAAACCAGTTATTTATTCAACAGGGCATGATTCAACAAATGAAAGCTTGACATAATGCAAATCCAGCTATTCCTTTGTTCTTATAAAGCTCATATTGTATGCGTTTTAAGTGGGTTAAGGATTTCCTTGCCTTTTGATTGTCGTTGTCTTTTTTATAAACATAAATGCCAGTTTGTTCTAGTGATTAAGGCATCAGGAGATGGTTCAGTTCTAGTCCCACCTTTGGCACGAAAGCCAGCTGGATGATTTTGGGCCAATCCCCAGGAGACAGTGAGTTCTAGTCCCGTCTTTGACATGAAAGCTGATGGGTGTCTTTGGGCCAATCGCCAGGAGATTGAGAGTTCTAGAAGAGCTGTGGTGATAAGAATGCAGTTTTGCAAGCCAACTCTGCCCACAGCCATGAGTTTGATCCTGACCGGCTCAAGATGGACTCAGCTTTCCATCCTTCCGAGGTCGGTAAAATGAGGACCCTGATTGTTGGGGGCAAGAGGCTAGCTCTGTAAAAACCGCTTAGAGAGAGCTGAAAAAGCACTGTGAAGCAATATATAAATTTAAGTCCTACTGCTATTGCTAATCCCACTTTAGGAATGAAAGCCAGCTGGGTGTCACACACACTCAGCCCAACCCACCTCACCAGGTTGTTATTGTGAGGAAAATAGGAGGAGGAAGCAGTATTGTGTGTATTCGCTGCCTTGAGTTATTTATAAAATAATAAAGGCTGGATAGGTAGATAGATAGAAGTGAAGAAGCTTCTTGGACGAGAAGCAAAATACCTTCAAGGAAAAATAAAGTCCAGTTGCCTTTTGAAAAAGCACCTGTCAGACAGACAGACAGACAGATAAATAGATAACAGGCAGGCAGAATCTTGTGAAGAGAAAACAAGTCTTGCCAAGAGACAATGTGGAAGAAATTCCTTAGTAAACTGCCTTTCGTCTCCTTTGTTGCTGCATCTTTTGACCTCGGCCTGGAGGTGCTGCAGATAGAGCTGGCTTCATGCCAACGGATGACACGCTTGAGCTACAGCTATTTATAGGTGGGTTTTTTCCAGCCTACCCAGGTTAGAAAGGATTGTTCCAGAATGAAGTTTAGCCACATTCTGTAATGTTACTAATGTTCCAGGTAACATAGTTCCTCCTTAAGCTGTGATTCTGTATGTACGCTGGGATTTTTCTTTTTCTTTTTTTTTTCTTTTTTATTGCTGGGCTGCTAAAAATAAGCCTCTCTGTGTGTTTTTTTTTTACTCAGATAGTGTTAGAAGACAACACAGAACAGCCCTAACGGATCAATCTGTGAGCCTAAAATGTTACTTCCCAAGCTGGCTAAACAGGATACCGATGGGAAGCCTCACGTAGGACATTACAGCAATAAACCCCAGCTAAGAATATTCAGAGGCATCCCAGTTTAATCCATATTTTTATCTGAGGGAGTCAATCTATTCTCCAAAGCATCTGAGAGCAGGACAAGAAGCAATTGATGGAAACTAATCAAGGAGAGAAGCAACCTAGAATTAAGGAGAAATTTCTTGACAGTGAGAACAATTAATCAGTGGAGCAACTTTTTTATTTATTTATTTATTTGATTTTTATACCGCCCTTCTCCCGAAGGACTCAGGCAAAATAAAACAAACAATACAAAGTACAATTTAAAATGCGATTTAAAAAACTTATTTAAATTAGCCTGAAAATTTAAAATTTACCATACATTAAAAACCCCATTTAAAATTAATAAAAATTTGACATTAAAATTCAATTCAAGCCAGCCCCGCGCGGATGAAAAGGTGTGTCTTCAGTTCGCGGCGGAAAGTCCGAAGGTCAGGTATTTGGCGTAAACCCGGGGGAAGCTCGTTCCAGAGTGTGGGAGCCCCCACAGAGAAGGCCCTTCCCCTGGGGGCCGCCAGCCGACATTGTTTGGCGGACGGCACCCTGAGAAGTCCCTCTCTGTGAGAGCGTATGGGTCGGTGGGAGGCATGTGGTAACAGCAGGCGGTCCCGTAGGTACCCAGGCCCTAAGCCATGGAGCGCTTTAAAGATCGTAACCAACACCTTGCCTCCAGAAGTTGAGAATGCTCCAACACTGGATGTTTTTAAGTAGAGATTAAATAACCATTTGTCTGAAACAGTATAAGGTTTCCTGCCTGAGACCTCCAAGGTCCTTTCTAACTCTGTAATTCTGCACTAGATACTGACATCGGGTTCTTTAGATTAGGGCTCTCCAACCTTGGCAACTTTAAGCCTGGCGGACTTCAACTCCCAGAATTCCTCAGCCAGCTTTGCTTTGAATTCTGGGAGTTGACGTCCGGCAGGCTTAAAGTTGCCAAGGTTGGAGACCTGCTTTAGATCATGTGCTGGATGAACAAATCCTTCTTAGTTCCCCTTTTGAATTACTGACTCAAGGGGACCAACTTATGGGCTTGATGGGCATATTCTGTATTGCTAAGATAATTCAAAATAGCTGTATTATAGTATAAGGAAGGATGTCTGCTTGATAAATGTTGACCATGATGAGCAGGTCAAGATTCAAACGATAAAATGCCTCGGAAAGAAAACTAGTGGGATTCTTCCCACAACCTCCTTTAACCCCTAGAAGTCTCTCCACCAGTTTTTTTTTTCGGTATTGCACTCAAGGCACCTATTACTAGAGGCACTATCTTTGCTCTCTTTTGCCACAGTGGTTCTATTTCGGCTTGCAGGTCATTGTATTTTGTTGTCTTCTCCAGTTCTTTCTCTTCTATTGGCCTGTCTCCAGGTCCACTTATCCAGACTTTTTGTCTGTCTTTGTTGTGTCCTCCCTCACCTCCGTCCGAGTGATGGCTTAATTAGCCAGCACTATCAGCTCTGGCAGCAGAATAGCCAACGTCTGCCAAGAGCCTCCGTTATCTTCCACGACGCTGGTGAGTCACTCAGAAACAAGCTCTTAATCAGTGGATTTGCCAGCTGCGAAGAGACACAGCAGCTCTCACGGCCTTTTATAGCCTGTGGGGTGTGGATCCATGACTCAGCACTTCCTAGGCCTGCCCCACCCTTGCTTCTGTTGTTCCCTCCTCTCCTGCCTAGGAAACCAAGGATCCAACCAAGCCTGATTGGTATCAGCTGGGTCTGCAGGCATGGCCTGGGGGGGGAAAGAGTCAGGGGACGGAGGCCTCATTATTTCTTCCACCTGGCCTGCTTCTGGCTCCTGGAGCTGAACCAGGGGAACCGGTGCTCCTGAGGTAAGTCCTGACGGCCCTTACCCCTCACTTTCCAAGTCACTTTCTGGCAGCAGGGCTGGCTCGGGGGGCACAGACACAACAGTCTTACCAACAATTGTTAAATCTGGAGGTGGCGCAGTGGTTAGAATGCAATATTGCAGGCTGACTCTGTCCACAGTCAGGAGTTCGATCCTGACTGACTCAAGGTTGACTCAGCCTTCCATCCTTCCGAGGTGGGTAAAATGAGGACCCAGATTGTTGGGGGCAAGAGGCTGATACTGAAAAGCACAGGTGTCAAACTCGTGGCGTAATATTGGTAGCCACGTGACATATCACGATATTTTCCCCTTTGCAGAGCTGGGGTGGGTCTGGCCTGCATGTGATGCATCTGGCCCAAGGACCGCCAGTTTGACACCCCTGCTGTAAAGCATTATGTAGCGGTATGTAACTAAATGCTATTGCTATTAAAGGTAGTCCTCGACTTAACAACAGTTCATTTCATGACCGTTCAAAGCTACAACAGCACTGAAAAAAGTGACATGACAATTTTTCACACTTACGACCATTATAGTATCCCCATGGTTGTGTGATCAAAATTCAGACGCTTGGCAACTGGTTCATATTGGTGATGGTTTTAGTGTCCCAGGTCACCTTTTGTGGCCTTCTGTCAAACAGTCAGTGGGGAAGCCAGATTCATTTAACGGGCCTCTGGTGGCTCAGACTGGTAAGACAGTCTGTTATTAACAGCAGCTGCTTGCAATTACTGCAGGTTCAAGCCCCACCAGGCCCAAGGTTGACTCAGCCTTCCATCCTTTATAAGGCAGGTAAAATGAGGACCCAGATTGTTGGGGGGGCAATAAAGTTGACTTTGTATATAATATACAAATGGATGAAGACTATTGCTTGACATAGTGTAAGCCGCCCTGAGCCTTCGGAGAAGGGCGGGATATAAATGCAAATATAAAAAAAAAAACCACCAGGTTATTAACTTCACGATTGCAGTGATTCACTTAACAACCGGGGCAAGAAACATCGTAACTTAGGGCAAAACTCCCTTAACAAATGTCTCACTCAGCAACATAAATTTTTGGCTCAATTGTGGTCATAAGTTGATGACTACCTGTATTATTATTAGTGAAAGCGGCTACACCACATCTACTTGTGGTAGAGCTGGGGAAGTTGTGGCTTTCCCAAAGTTGATGGGAGCCAACTCCATAAGCCTCTGCAGCAAGACCAGTGATCAGAGACCAAGCGAGCTGTTGTCTAACTCAGTGGTTTTCATCCTTGGAAGCTTGAAGATGTGTGGACCTCAGCTCCCATGTTGGCAGGGGAAGGCTGGGAGTTGAGGCTCAGAATTCTTCAAGTTGCTATGGTTGAGAAACCCGGATCTAACTGCTTTTATTTTGCAGTAACTATAAGCACTAATTTATTCGATGTAGATTCTCTTCTCTTTTTTTGCTTCTTTCAGGTAGTGTTGACCAATCAGATGACCACACGCTTTGAACAAAATCATTCCTCTTTGGTACCTGCCTTAGGTAAGCATTTCTACTTCCTATTAGAGGAGGTGGGGTTCCCCCCCTCCTCTACCTATAGTTTACTTTCTTTCTCATGAACAAAAAAGTACAGTAATGGTCACTCTTGTTTCCCAAAGAATTCTTTCTGGAGGTATATTCACACACACAACATTTTCACAGAGGCTAAAAGTTCCTTGCTTATAATTCTGTTTCGCCACAGCCTTAGTTGTGATTGCATCTATTGCCTGTAGTCCATTCACTGGCTTCATTGTTTCTTGCCTTGCCTTATGGTGCTTTGGAAAATAGGTTGTTCCCCACAAACAAGAGTGGGGTGGGGGTGTCAGTCCATTTTCCAAAGCACCTGAAGGCAGGACAAAAAACAATGGATGGAAACTAATCAAGGAGAGAAGCAACCTAGAACTAAGGGAGAAATTTCCTGACACTGAGAACTATCCTATCCTATCCTATCCTATCCCATCCCATCCATGGAATGACTTGCCTCCAGAAGTTGTGGGTTACTGGAGACTTTTAAGAAGAGACTGGACAGAAATTTGTCTAAAATGGTCTAGGCCAGGGTCTCCTGATTGAGCAGGGGGTTGGACTAGAAGACCTCTAAGGTCCCTTCCAACTCTGTTATTCTAGTCCCGTGATGGCAAACCTGTGGCACGCATGCCGGAAATGGCACGCAGAGCCATCCGGGCACGCGAGCCGTCGCCTGTTGCTCTTCCGGGGCGCCTGCCAGTTGGTCTCCACGCACTCGGGAGTGCCAGAAACCGGAAGACCAAGTCGCCTGTGCACACCGGAAACTAGAAGATCATCTTCCGGGCACACTCATGCACACTGGGCAGCTGCTCTTCCGGTTTCTGGCATACATGTGTGCACACCCCCATTTCGGGACTCGGTGCCGAAAATGTTTACCAACACTGTACTAGTCCTTAAAAGCTGATGTAATAGTATATTGGCTAGTTTTAAGGTGTCCCGAGAGTCTTAGTTTTCTTTATAGCCAAAGATTAAAAAAAAACTTCCAGTACTTGTCATCACAGGAACTCTAGAATATCAATTTTAACTATGGAGCCGCTAGCATCCTTGATATGTAAACATCCGTAGAAATACCACAACCTCCTCACCTTCAAATGATAAGAGCGATCAATAATTGTTTGCTAGCCAGCATCTCTTCTCCTCATTTTCTAAGGTCCCCCACACATTCCCTTACAGATGCACTCCGGCTAAAGATACTTTTATTTATTTGTTTATTAAATTTATACGCCGGGGGAGGTCAAGGTACCGAAGGTAATAAAATACGAAGAATTCTCTGTGCTGACATAAGATCTGCTGAATCAAACTCTGGAGTTAAAAGCCGGGGAAGCCAAAGAGAGCCCAAATAAAAGATTTACAGAAAGCACTTTTTTTTTCTTCCCCGCTGCTTCCTGCCAAGCAAATCTCTTCTTTTATTTTTTAAGCAAAGCGTCCTTTGAGGTGAACTTGACTGCTGGGGACTTCCTGAACACATCCATTTAATTTTCTTGGCAGCTCTTTGGGTGGTTTGCCATCGCTTTATTTCAGGGCGCTTGAGATTTGTTGAGCTTATAGCCTGTGGTTCCTTCATGTGCTCCCATTCTAGTTCTTGCCAGATCCGACACTGTTTAGTTTTCTGAGAACAACCCGTACTCCAGCAGATCTTCAAATGCAAATGTGTTGAATTGTCGTCAGACAATCTTTTCCTTTTGCATCCATCGATCATCTAAAAATGATTATTTGGATGGCATCCGTGTTATAACCCTTTGCTCCGTTTTCTTCTTCTTCTTCTTCTTTTTTTTTTTATTTATTTGCATTTATATCCCGCCCTTCTCCGAAGACTCAGGGCGGCTTACACTATGTCAAGCAATAGTCTTCATCCATTTGTATATTATATACAAAGTCAACTTCTATTGCCCCCAACAATCTGGGTCCTCATTTTACCTACCTTATAAAGGATGGAAGGCTGAGTCAACCTTGGGCCTGGTAGGGCTTGAACTTGCAGTAATTGCAGGCAGCTGCTGTTAATAACAGACTGTCTTACCAGTCTGAGCCACAGAGGCCCTTCTTCCTCATCCCTCCCTCCTCCGCCTTTGGAAAGCCGTTCTTGGGTCTCTCGACTGCTTTTCTGCGTTACATGACATCGGTGCCGCCAGGAGCATACACAGGAAATCCTCGACTTACAGCAATTCACTTAGTAACCGTTCAAAGTTACAACGGCACTGAAAAAATGTGACTTGTGACCGTTTGTTCATAGTTACAACCTTTGCAGCATCCCCATGATCATGTGATTAAAATTCAGGTGCTTGGCAACTGGTTCATATTTATGACCTTTGCTGTCTCGCAAGGTCATGTGAACCCGTTTTGCGACCTTCTGTCAATGAGGGAAGCCAGATTCACTTAACGACCATCGTTACTAACTTAACAACTGCAGGGGTTCGCTTAAGAAATGTGGCGAGAAAAGTCGTAAAATGGGGCAAAGCACACTTAACAAATGTCTCACTGAGCAACAGAAATTTTGGGCTCAATTGTGGTCGTAAGTAGAGGACTACCTCAATTTACGACCACAACTGAGCCCCAAATTTATGTTGCTGAGAAATTTGTTAATTGGGTTTTGACCCATTTTACGACTTTTCTCACCACAGTTGTTAAGTGAATCACTGCACTTGTTAAGCTAGTAACACGGTTGTTAAGCGAATCTGGCTTCCCCATTGACTTTGCTCGTCTGAAGGTCGCAAAAGGGGATCACGTCATCCCGGGGACAGTGCGATAGTCATAAATGTGAGTCAGTTGTCAAGCATCCAAATGCAAATCAATGTGTTCTTGGGGGTTGCTGCAACAGTCGTAAGTGTGAAAAATGGTCATAGGTCACTTATTTCACTGCCGTTGTCACTTTGAACGGTCACTAAACGAACTGTTGTAAGTCAAGGACTACCTGTGTTGTGTTTAACTCTAGCTGCTGCTGGAGTTTACAGCAGCCTGAGCTTTTATCATCAGAGATTCTACTTTTTGGGGGGTCATTTCAAAAGGGGCTCCTTCCCTTTGATTAGAAGAGGTCCAGATTTGGGGAGGGGGGGTGTTTTGTCCCCCTCCCAAAAGGACAAAGATCTGGGTTAAAGACGCGTTAGGATGACCGCAAAGCCATTCTCTTAAAATAGCTTTTGCATTCCTCCTGCCTCTGAATCACCTAACGGTTCCCTTGATGGTCGGGGCAGGGGCAGCTGTGCAAAGGCCCTTAATGCATGTTCAGCGGTTTGTTGGTCCGCTTGGCAGATACGCGAGATAAATCGAACACAATCAAAAAGTGCAATCCTCGGAGGACGCCGGATTGGAAGCGTGCAGGCAGATTAAAAGAAAAAAATAAAAATACCTTGCTTTCAAACGCTGACCTATTGTCTCTTGCCCTGCCTTCCCTTGCAGTCTACTGGGTTTTTTTGTTTTTTTGTTTTTGGCAGACAGTCAGACTAACAAAGCAAATTAAAGCTAATCGATTCAAGGGTCGGCAACTGGCGATCCATGGGATGGGTCCAGCTCCCCGAGGGTTGCCATCTGCTCCCTCAGCTGCCACTCAGTAGTTTCCTCTTTGTTCTTGGAACAGTTCAGGCAAAGACAATAATCTCCAGCAAGCAACAGAGAATTCCTCTAGGTTGGAGTCTTTCTCTCTCTCTCTCTCTCTCTCTCTCTCTCTCCCTCTCTTCCTCTTTATCACTCCCCCCTCTCCCTTTCTCTCTCTCTCCTTCTTCCTCTCTTTCCCTTCCTCTATCTCTCTCTCTCCCTTTCTATCTTACCCTCCATTTCCCCCTCTTTCTCGCCCCCCTCTCCCTCCCCTCTTTCTCCATCTCTTCCTCTCTGCCCTTCTCTCTCTCCCTCTCCCCTCCTTCTCTCTCTCCCTTTCCCCCCTCCCCTTTCTCTCATTTTTTTTAAATTTGAATTTATATCCCGCCCTTCTCCGAAGACTCAGGGCGGCTTACACTGTGTTAAGCAATAGTCTTCATCCATTTGTATATTATATACAAAGTCAACTTAATTGCCCCCAACAATCTGGGTCCTCATTTTACCTACCTTATAAAGGATGGAAGGCTGAGTCAGCCTTGGGCCTGGTGGGACTTGAACTTGCAGTAATTGCAAGCAGCTGCTGTTAATAACACAGACTTAGTCCATTGAGCTGCCAGAGGCCCTAGTCCATTGAGCCACAGATTTTCCTGGATTCCAACTTTTATCCATCACTGTCTCCTTTCTCAAAGCTCCAAGCAGGAGACTACAGGTAGTCCTTGACTTACGATCACAATGGAGGCCAAAATTCCCGTTGGTAAGCAAAATATTTGTTAAGTGAGTTTTGCCCCATTCTGTAACCTTTCTTCCCATGGTGGATAAGCGATTCACTGCGGTTGTTAAGTTAGTAATACAGCGTTAAATGAATCGGGCTTCCCCATTAAGTTTGCAAATTCTGGCTCCTCAAAACCTCATCGAAATTCAGGCCGGTCAGTTTCAGCCATTCAAGACTGAAAGGGATTATTGGAAATATGGCCCAGAATGTTTGTTAGGCACCCCCCAAAAAAAAAAAAAAGACGTGTAGGATATATTATGTCATTTTCTAACCTTGGATTGCTTTAATGCCTGTAAAATGCTTTGAAAATACAGTGCACCATGCACAAATTGGGAATAGAGGTTTTTCGACCAATTCTGTAACTTGCTTGCTTCATTTATTCCATTATTTATTCCATTATTTTTATCCCACCTTTATTACTTTATAAGTAACTCGAAACAGCGAACATACCTAAGACTTATTACTCCTCCTGTTTTCTCCACCACAACAACCCTGTGAGGTGGATTGGGCTGAAAGAGAATGACTGGCTCAAAGTCCCTGGCTTGGCTTTCATGCCTAAGGGCGGGATTAGAATTCTCAGTCTCCTGGTGATTGGCCCAATCAGCCAGCCAGCTTTCACGGCTAAGGCGGGGCTAGAATTCACCTTCGCCTGATTTCCTAAGCCAACACCTTCACCAAAACACCAAACAGGCTCTCCACTCCTACAGCATGTTATTAATAAATATTTCGCATATTTTTAGGCGCAAGGCTTTTAGGATGTGTCAGAAAGAGTCCGTACATTAAAAAGAACCTTGTTTTGCTTTCTCTCACATCGTTTCTTTTTCAAGCCGCTTCCAAGTAGGGCAAATTATTATTTTTTTAATAAATAATTTTTATTTCCATTTTCAAACATCATATTTATGTACAAACTATTATCCATCATTAATCATTAATTTTTATTTATTACTGATTCAGGCCTGCCCGATTGCCACTTCCTTTCTTCACAACCTCCCTCTCTACCCTCTACTACTTTCCCATCCATCCTCATCTCCTTCACTTTACTACTTCCTCTCCTCCTTCTCCACTCCTCCCTTCTTCCACCCTATCTAACCTTCTTATTCCCCTCCTCCTTCTCTACTCATTCCTACCTACTTTCTTCCCTCCTTCTACTCCTCTCTCCTTTTCTTCCTAAAATGGCAGTCGAGCATCCCCAATATCATTTAAAAAATTGTAATTTCATATCTTCAAAAATTACTGTACATTAATAATCAATCCATGTATCATTTCCCCCCCCTTCCCCCCCCTCCTCCCCCTTCCCCCAAGTAGGGCAAATTTTGTTGATCGGTAGCAGCATAAACAAATCCATTAGCGAGCACTGCTGTTCCCTCTTTTTCCCTCCATTTTATTTTATTCATGAAAAGATCTTTCGAAATTATTTATTCCATAAAAGTGACCATAAAGACCAGATTGGTTATTTTAGCTTGGGTTGGTTTTGTTTTTGGTGTATTTTTGTTACGTATGTTTCTTTAGAAAGCCCTATAGATAAAAGCAGAGGGAATCTACCAAGCATTATAAGAATTAGGTTAAGGGCTTTGTTAACAAATCTGTCTTTTAACCAAGCTGAATACCCAAGTTGGCTTATCCTAGAGATGGCTTTTACTTGATATTCTCAGCAATGAGATCAGATATTAATCTCCCATTGGTATCGTTTAGAAGCAGTGCATTTTGCCACCGAGTATAAAACAGCTTCCCCTCCACGGGCTGGTTTGAAATGGAAACGGTATTCATTGGTATAATTCGCGCACTAATCTCCGCTTGCAAATGTTAAATCTCATGCTAGCATGGTGACAAGCGCTGGCGACGTGCCACCGGAGTCTAGACATTTAATTTTGAGAATTCCTCTATTAGAATGACAGCGCTTCTCCCTCTGGGTGTGATAATGAAGGAGTGGGCAGAGTTTGCGGTGTACTTGCTAGAGGCCAGCAGATGCCCAATTTTGTGCTTCTGGAGCTGCTTTGAGACAAATTGGAGTGGGCTCCGGGCATTTCCCCTTAAATTGTTGCTTTAAAATCCAATCCATCTTCTGCCTACACAGCAGCCAGTGTCTAGAATGGGTTGAGAGACAGGCTCGATAAATCTGTCTGGAAATCAAATGACATGGCCTAACCTCAGCAAGAATAATTAAGTTTCTTTCCTTCCAAAGCCACCCCAGTTTCTCATGAGCGGAGCAGAGTTCCATTTCCTTTGTACCTTTATTGTTCTTTTGGCACCCCGGCTCTGGCCTTGGCTTTGAAATGATTGCATTCAAGTCCTTTCACAGGAAAGTACTGTGTTACACAGAGAGAGAGAGCGGGAGGGAGAGAGAGAGAACAGGAAGAAGCCAGAGGAGATTGCTACGGTCTGTTCCACTTTCTTAAGCAATTAAATATTTCGGAGGCAAAGCACATACAGGGATTTAGTCCCCTTTGGAAAGAGGAATCAGTAGAGAATTTGGTTAGGTTGGGATTTCTCTGCCGTGCTTTTATAGAGGCCCAATTTAACCCTGAAATAGAGCAAGTCCTTGCTACCATATGTGGCCTTCTAAAGGAAGAGCCCCGGCGTACCCCCTCCCCATATTAACTTAGAAGCAGGTATGTTCCAGATCACGTAAAGTGTTTAGTACCACTTTATAATGCCTTGGTAAGACAGGATTTGGAGTACTGCAGCCAGTTTGGGTCACCACAATATGAAGATGTTGAGACTCCAGAAATTTCTAGAGTGCAGAGAAGGGCAACAGAGATGATTAGGGGACTGGAGGCTAAAACCTATGAAGAACGGTTGCAGGAATCGGGTTTGCCTAGTCTAGTGAAAAGAAGGACCAAAGGTGACATTGATGGCAATCTTTCAATATTTGAGGGGCTGCCACAAGAAGAGGGGGTGTCAACCTAATCCCTAAAGCACCTGAGGGCAGGACAAAAAACAACGAATGGAAACTAAGCAAGGAGAGAAGCAATCTAGAACTAAGGAAAAAAATTACTGACAGAACAATTAATGACTTTGGGCCAATCACCAGGACGCTCTTGAGTTCTAGATCCACCTTTATATGAAAGCTGGCTGAGTGATCTAAGATCAGTCCCTCTCTCTCAGCCCAACTCACCTCACAGGGTTGTTGTGGAGAAAAGAGGAGGAGGAAGAAATACTAGGTATGTTCACCACCTGAAGTTATTGATAAAAATAATACAGGGATATAAATCAATGACTAAGTAAAAACAAAAAGCAAATTATAGCGTAGAAGTGCCATTTGAGTACGGATCATCAAAGGCAGGGGTCTTCAACCTTGGCAACTTTAAGCCTGGCGGACTTCAACTCTCAGAATTCCCCAGCCAGCTTTGCTGGCTGTGGGATTCTGGGAATTGAAGTCCGCCAGGGTTAAAATTGCCAAGCTTGGAGACCCCTGATCAAAGGTAACAAAGAAACCTGCTGCCTCTTTTAAGATGAAACCTGCCATAGAAGAGAACCATTCCAGGAATGGTTGCATTATATTTCCAGATGCAGAGTTTGGAGAGTTGGAAAGATAAGCGAAGAGTGAAGACTAGTGAATAAAGGAGGACTGTACTGCATAAAGAAGAAAAAGGCTATCGGTAGCCTTGGCTGTCAGAGGTGTCGAATATAAAGCGCAGACACCACAGCCTCACCAGTACCTTGGCAGTGTTTCTTCTTTTAGACAAGACTGGGGAAGACTTGTTGAAGGTTTCTCTGTCCGAGGCAGAGTTTGGTTTAGAGCAGGGGTCCCCAACCTTGGCAACTTTAAGCCTGGAGGACTTCAACTCCAATCTTGATTGCAGAATTTTCTTATTTTCTGCAATCAAGATTGCAGTTCAATCAAGATTGAATTCCAATCTTGATTGCAGAAAATACGACTTCAGTAACAGAGTTGTTAATGCTTGAAATGCACTATCTGACTCTGTGGTCTCTTCTCAAAGTCCCCAAAGCTTTAACCAAAAACTGTCTACTATTGACCTCACCCCATTCCTAAGAGGTCTGTAAGGGGTGTGCATAAGAGCACAAATGTACCTACCGTTCCTGTCCTAATGTTCCCTTTCATTATATACAATTTATATTTTATTTATTTATTTATTTATTTATTCATATTTTTATACCGCCCTATCTCCCTAGGGACTCAGGGCGGTGTACAGCCATCTAAAAACAACATAAATATACACAGTAAAACATTAATCTAAAAAACTTATTAAATAGGCCGAATATTTAAAATAGACATAAATAATAAAACCCCAAGTTAAAACCAAATCTAAAATTTAAACAATTAAAATTTAAGAATCTAGTCCAGTCCTGCGCAAATAAATAGATGTGTCTTAAGCTCGTGGCGGAAGGTCCGAAGGTTATTACATATTACATATTAATATAGTTATTACATGCTTATACTCATATATATATATACTTATATGTTGCATAGATACTTCATGCTTATGCTTATGTATGCTGTTATGACAAATAAATAAATAAAAAAGAAAGAAAGAAAGAATACCCCAGCCAGGAAAGCTGGCTGGGGAATTCTGGGAGTTGAAGTCCACCAGGCTTAAAGTTGCCAAGGTTGGAGACCCCTGGTTTAGAACTCACGAACAGATGAAAAGCCATTTCAGCTATTGACTGAGATGGGTGGCTACAGAAATTGAATGAATAAATAAAATTGGTAAAAATATTGGTGTGGCTGGGCTGAGCAGATTATGCATTTTCATTCAGGAGTGCCTTTTGTTGTGAGGTGAAACCCTTGTGCATCCCCACCAAGACTGGTAGGGTGAGCAAGCACCACCCCCCTCCCTTCTAGCACTGATGATGTTACTAGGTTGGGTAGTGAAAGGTCTGCAGGAAAACATCCTAGCTCAGGGAGCACCCAGGAGTCCACCGTCGTCGTCCTCTTTCTCCTCCTCTCCTCTCCTTCTCTAGAGCCACTCCCTTCTACTGATGATGTTTCCTAGTTGGGTAGTGAAAGGTCTCCAGGAAACACCAAGGACTCCACTGTCCTTCTCCTCCTCCTTCTTTTTCCTTTCCTCCTCTTTCTTCCCTTCTCTCCAGAAACTCCACTCCCTTCTAGCACTGATGATGTTTAGACTCTAGAAAGAGTGCAGAGAAGAGCAACAAATCTGCACTACTATTAATCGTTTCATAGTTCCCATCACCCATCTCTTTCCACTTATGACTGTATGACTATAACTTGTTGCTGGCAATCCTTATGATTTATATTGATATATTGATCATCAATTGTGTTGTAAATGTTGTACCTTGATGAACGTATCTTTTCTTTTATGTACACTAAGAGCATATGCACCAAGACAAATTCCTTGTGTGTCCAATCACACTTGGCCAATAAAAAAAAATTTATTCTATTCTATTCTATTCTATTCTATTCAAAGATGATTAGGGGACTGGAGGCTAAAACATATGAAGAACGGTTGCAGGAACTGGGTATGTCTAGTTTAATGAAAAAGAAGGACTAGGGGAGACATGATAGCAGTCTTCCAATATCTCAGGGGTTGCCACAAAGAAGAGGGAGTCAAACTATTCTCCAAAGCACCTGAGGGTAGAACAAGAAGCAATGGGTGGAAACTGATCAAGGAAAGAAGAAATTTCCTGACAGTTAGAACAATTAATAAATGGAACGACTTGCCTGCAGAAGTTGTGAATGCTCCAACACTGGAAATTTTTAAGAAAATGTTGGATAACCATCTGTCTGAGATGGTGTAGGGTTTCCTGCCTGGGCAGGGGGTTGGACTAGAAGGCCTCCAAGGTCCCTTCCAACTCTGTTGTTGTATTATATTATATTATATCTTCCCTAAATGGGTAGTAAAGCATCTGCAAAGAAAACAACCAATCTCAGAGAGCACCAAGGACTCCACACTTCAACCCCAAGCTACATATATTTTCTTCTGTATTTGTGAGGATTTTTTTTTAAAAAAACCTGTTTTATCTATTCCCAAATATTTCTAACTCAGTTTTCTGAAAGCCTCCAAGAAGACTCCTGTAAATCATTAAATTGCAAGGCAGAAAGGGAGCAGGGACGTCTTAATGAATTGTTGTAGCACAATTAATAGGCATTTTGTCAGGCAGGTATTTAGTATCTCAGTGCTCCCTTTTGCATAGGAAACCTGCTTACCTTCTCAAAGCTTAAGAGGGTTTATCTTCGCTTATAATTGCTAATTTCCCAATCATGAGTTCTTTTATTATTTCTTTGCAGCTGGCGCTTCCTTAGCTGCGGTATGTACCAACTGTATACCTTTAAAACATGCTTGAAAAATAATTAGTACATTTTTTTTCTTTCTCTGTCTCTCTCCCCCCCCCTCCCCCCTCAGGGGAAAGCTGGGGTCATGCAGCTACCATACGTTTAATTTTGCACTGGAATAAAAAGCAGAGGTGAGTTAAAAAAATGGACACCAATCAGTGAAATTAGCTATTGAGTTTGTAACTAAACCTAAGGATACCCACAATTATCTTTTCTTCTTCCCTGTTCATCTTCCCTTTAACATGTACCAGCTGTGGAATGAACATTCTGCCTTTAATTTAAATGCTTACCTAAAAACACGCTACAACAAAGTTCTCGAAATTATTTCAACCCTCACCCCCCACCTCCGAGGTGGGTTTCAGCAGGTTCTGACCAGTTCTGGAAAATCGGTAGCAGAAATTTTGAGTAGTTCGGAGAACCGGTAGTAAAAATTCTGACTGGCCCCGCCCCCATCTATTCTCTGCCTCCCGAGTCCCAGCTGATCGGGAGGAAATGGGAATTTTGCAGTATCCTTCCCCTGCCACGCCCACCAAACCAAGCCACGCCCACAGAACCAGTAGTAAAAATTCTGACTGGCCCCGCCCCCCTCTATTCTCTGCCTCCCAGCTGATCGGGAGGAAATGGGGATTTTGCAGTAACCTTCCCCTGCCACGTCCACCAAGCCACGCCCACAGAACCCGTAGTAAAAAAATTTGAATCCTACCACTGGTTCCCCCCCCCTCCAAAAAACAGCCCTATAAGCAGCTAGACAGGAAAAAGTTGTTCCAGTAGTCCTCAACTTGCAACAGTTCATTTAGTGACCGTTCAGTGTTACAATGGCACTGAAAGTGTTTCACACTTACGACCGATGCAGCATCCCCCTGGCCACATGATCCAAATTCAGATGCTTGGGCAATTGATTCATATTTATGACAGTTGCAGTGTCCCATTGTCACGTGATCACCTTTTGACAATGGAAGTCAATGGGGAAGCCAGATTCACTTAACAACTGTGGCAAGGAAGGTCGTAAAATGGGGCAAATCTCACTTAACAAATGTCTTGCTTAGCAACAAAAATTTTGGGCTCATTTGTGATCATAACTCGAGGACTATCTGTAGTAACTATATAAACCAGGAACTAGCCAACCGTGATATACATTAGCCTAGTTCAGAACAGTTCGTATGATTTGCTAATAATTAAGTGTTTTGAAAGCCTGAAAACTGAGTCAGGTGTATCTGAGTCAGGGGCCTCTGTGGCTCAGACTGCTAATGCAGTCTGTTATTAACAGCAGCTGCCTGCAATTACTGCAGGTTCTAGTCCCACCAGGCCCAAGGGTGACTCAGCCTTCCATCCTTTATAAGGTAGGTAAAATGAGAACCCAGATTGTTGGGGGCAATAAGTTGACTTTGTATATAATATACAAATAGAATGAAGACTATTGCTAACATAGTGTGAGCCGCCCTAAGTCTTCGGAGAAGGGCGGGATATACATGCAAATAAAATAAAAATAAATAATAAATAAATAAAAATAAAGTTTCAGATTTTCGAACCAACAAGAAAAGAAGTCCAGTTGGCATGACTCAACTTCCAGACTTCTTCAGATATTCTAAAAAGAAAAAAAAAAGGCACTTTAAGCAATAGAATCAGCCTACCTATGCCAGAACCAGCCAGTTCCTTTTAGTAACATTGAAATTGAGGTGGAGTACACCTTTTTGTGGACAAAATACATAAAAACCAGATTTATATACGGGGGTGGGGGTGGGGGGCATGAATAGCATAATGGAAATACGAATGACAACTTATGTTAACCTGAAGGGTAGATAAATACTTGGGAGAGACCGTTTCAGGGCCTGTTCTGTCCCTTTAATGTAGCTTGCAATTCTGGGCAACAACCTGATCTAAAGCACGTAGCTACAAAACCTATCCAAACATTCACATTTTAAAGACAGAGTGTGAGACTGCAAGACAGCAACGTGTTAGCAGAGACAGCCTTTCCTTTCATACCATTGGGGGAAACCTGTAGAAAATGAGAGCTTTGTATTAAAGACAAACCGAGTTAAGCCGTTCCTTTGTAACCTTGTTTTGCTCAAGATCCTGGGTGGATTCTTGCAGTCCCTCTTTGTTTTATAGCTGGAACACAGTGTAGCCTTAGCCATTATGCAATTACTGTGTTTAAACCTAATATCCCTGTTCTCCTCCCAGCACTTTTAAGTGTGTCACTTAATTTAGATGGTGGGGTGTCCCTTACTTCAAACACAGATATCCATGGCATGTGAGGGGCACCTGGTGGAATTCTATTTGAGAGCCTCTTAAAAACATGACAGGGTATCGCACGATTAGGGCTATTTCTATCAAGTACACCCACCAATTTAAATGTTCTAAGGAATTCCCTATGCAACGAAATATGATGTGATAATCTTCCTTGGGCGGTAATTACTTGCTTTCTAATAGAACAGCACCGAGAGAAGAAAAGAAACCCAGAGCCCTAAAAATAATTAACGGGAATCTTGGCAGGTTATCTCGGAGGAAGGCTGAGTATTTTCCTGAGGTATAGCAAGTTCAGAAGTCCTCCTTCCCTCTGGGTTTTAGCGGGAGGTTCTCGAATTAGATTTTAGATTGAACCGAGAAAAAAAAAATTCAGTGCAGTTGCAATTGCTTCAGAAGATTTACTCCATCCCTTCGTTTTTCAAAAAAACATCAAGTGCAGTTAAGAAAGTAAAAATTGTGAATCTGAAATAAGTTGAGAATGCCGAATTGCAAAGCACGCCTGGTTTCTGCAATCATTTCTCTTTTTCAAACACAGCCGCTATTCTCTGTTCTTTACTGTTCGTGTCAGACCATCTGTCAGAAGTTGTAAAATACCATTGACCGTATCTATACTGCTGAGGCTAAAAAACAGTGCCCTACTGTCTTTAATTTAAAACATTAAGACAGTAGGACACTGTTTTTTAGCCTCAGCAACTTGAAAATATATGGATTTCAAATCCCAGAATTCCCCAGCATGGACTTGAAGTGCATACATCTTAAAGTTGCTGAGGTTGAGAAACAACACTTCAATACAGCAATGATCACACCACGAAATAAAAAAAAGATGTTGAGACTCTAGAAAGAGTGCAGAGAAGTACAACAAAGTTGATTAGGGACCGGAGGCTAAAACATGTAAACAGCGGTTGCTGGAACTGGATATGTCTAGTCTGATGAAAAGAAGGACTAGGGGAGACATGATAGCAGTCTTCCAATATCTCAGAGGTTGCCAAAAGAAGAGGGAGTCGCTATTTTCCAAAGCACCTGAAGGCAGGACAAGAAGAAATGGATGGAATCGGGGGTGAAATGCTCCCGGTTCAGAGTGATGGGGGCGGGTAGTTCGGAGAACTGGTAGCAAAAATCCCTGCCCCCTACCACCACCCACGCCTCGCGGTTCCTTTTCTCTGTCCCTGAAGCTCTAGGTGGTGATATAACTGCAAACAGCCTTAAATGACTGCCGTGGTGCTTCAAAGGGCCGCACTGCAGCTGATCAGCGCTGTAGGCGGCTAATAGACCAGTGCCTCTATTTTTAAAGTAAAGAAGTTAGAGCGGTGCCTCCCAAAAAAAGGCAGTTGGTAGAGCGGTGCCTCTAGTTTTAAAGAAGGTAGACCGGCGCCTCCCAAAAAAGGGCAATTGGTAGACCGGTGCCTCCCAAAAAAGGCAATTGGTAGACCGGTGCCTCTACTTTTAAAGAAGATAGACTGGTGCCTCCCAAAAAAAGGCAATTGGTAGACCGGTGCCTCTAGTTTTAAAAAAGGTAGACCGGTGCACTCCCAAGTTTTGTATCCTCTATTATTTTTATTATTTATTATTATTGGCCATGCCCATTCAGTCACCTGACCACCAAGCCACGCCCTCCAATTAAGCCACGCCCACAAGAACCAATAGGGAAAATTTTTAGATTTCATCCCTGGATGGAATCAAAAGAGAGAAGCAACCTCGAACAAAGGAGAACTTTCCTGAGCAATTAATCAGTGAAATGACTTGCCTCAAGAAGTTGTGAGTGCTCCAACATTGGAGATTGTCAAGAAGAGACTTGGATAAGCATTTTTCCAGAATGGTATAAAGTCATCCGCTTAAGTAGGGTTGAACTAGAAGACCTCTAAAGTCCTTTCCAACTCTGTTATCTTCTGGAAACGTCCCCTGTGCAAGCTTGTTAAAAAGGAATAGGAACCATTCCAGCTGTCTAGATCCTTGTTTACTGACCACTAGTTCAGTGACCATTCAAACTTAAAATAACGATGAATGAATGGTAACTTGCAACTGGACCCATACCTGCCATTGCAGTGTCCCGTGGTCAGAATTTGTGATCATCCTGCAAGCGAAGTTAGTGGGAAGTCAGAAATTGTGTCCAAATGAGATCCTTACTTAACAATAGTAACCAGGATAGCCAAACTGGCTTTTCTCCTTAAAAGTGCTTCACTTAACAATGGAGTTTTCTGTCCCAATTACCATCTTTAAACAAGGACTACCTACAATTGAGGCCTTTGAGCTCTGGTGCTGGAGAAGACTCCTGAGAGTCCTTTGGACTGCAAGGCGATCAAACCGGTCAATCCTGGAGGAGATCAATCCTGACTGATCCTGAAGATGAAACTCAAATACTTTGGCTACCTAATGAGAAGGAAGGACTCCCTGGAGAAGAGCCGAATGCTGGGAAAGATGGAGGGCAAAAGAACGGTACGGCAGAGAATGAGGTGGCTGGATGGAGTCACTGAAGCAGTCGGGAGCTTACATGGACTCCAGAGGATGGTAGAGGACAAGAAAGCCTGGAGGAACGTGGTCCATGGGGTCACGATGGGTCGGACACGACTTCGCAACTAACAACAACCTACACTGATAAAAAGACAGGATATAAAGCTAAAATTAACATGCCATAGTTTTGATCCTACAATATTTTCCTCATTCGTTGAATTGACTATGTCCTTTCACTGACTAATACCAGTGATGTAATACTCTGAATTCTCTGACTCTGTAATAATGAAGTAAGATAACCTAAGCGCAAATAATTGCCAGTGAAATGCAGTGAGCTTAATGCTGTTCGATTTTTCCCCCCCCACCTCCACATTAGTCCATGTCATTGAAGCAATCATGATTGTCCGTTTGTTATTTATTTTCAGGTTGGCGACGTTGTACAAGTCTCCGAGTCAGAAGGAGTCAACCGTACCCTTTTGCATTACGGTAAGTACAATTGGTGGAAGAGGCCCAAACTGGGAACAACAAGGTGAAAATGAAATGCTAACAATGAAGGGAATGTAAAACACTAACATTAGAACAACCCTAGCCACACGTCTTCACGATGAAGCTGTGATAGTTTGCATATTCATGTCAAAAGCATCACAATTAAAAAAATTAATTAAAATTAATTAAAAAGCCTCTTGTGGCTCAGACTGTTAAGACAGTCTGTTCTTAACACAGCTGCTTGCAATTACTGCAGGTTCTAGTCCCACCAGGCCCAAGGTTGACTCAGCCTTCCATCCTTTATAAGGTAGGTAAAATGAGGACCCAGATTGTTGGGGGCAATAAGTTGACTTTGTATATAAATATACAAATAGGATGAAGACTATTGCTAACATAGTGTAAGCCGCCCTGAGTCTTCGGAGAAGGGCGGGATATAAATGTAAATTAAAAAAAAAAATAAGGCTACTACCGGTAGTCCTTGACTTACGACCACGATTGAGCCCAAATTTCTTGTGGCGAAGTGAAACATTTGTTAAGTGAATTGACTCCATTTTGCCACCTTTTGTGCAAGAGTTGTTAAGGGAATTGCTGCCATTATTAAGTTAGGGGGACGGTTGTTAAGGAAACCTGGCTTCCCCATTGATTTTGCTTGTAAGAAGGCCACAGAAAGTGGGCACATGACCTGGGACACTGCAACCTTCATAAATATGAGTCAGTTTGCTAAGTGTCCAAATACTGATCGTGTGAGTACGGGGATATTGCAACATTTGTAAGTATGAAAAACACTTTTTTCAGTGCTGTTGTAACTTTGAATGGTCACTAAATGAACTGTTGTAAGTTGAGGACTACTTGTATAAAATATAAAATTAAAACATACAAATTCAACGGATTTTGCCCAGAAATCAGCAACGTTAATTAAGTTCTATCACACCGCCATGAGATCCTCAAGTATACATTGATTGGGACACAAAGGGCAGATACGCATTTGTGTTGTTGCCTGCGTGTCACCACAATCACAAAGAGCAGAACCCACTGGATAGCCCCGTTTGTTCAGAGTATCTCTGGAACATGTTTTGACCGTGCGCAGTCTATTCAACGATTTCCCTGCTTCCCTGCTTTCGCCAGACCCAGGTACCGGCTCCTCCATTGGTTCCATCCAAGGTTGGTTCTTTGTAGCTTTCCATGGGTCCATTCTGTTCGCGGAGAAAATCAGCAGCATACAGAGAGAGATTAAAATCATCAATAATCTAGAAAACACCCTCTCTTCTAGAAAACCTCAATATCTATAAAACTATTAATCTTCTCATCGTTCCCATCACCCATCTCCTTCCACTTACGACTGTATGTCTGTCACTTTGTTGCTTGTATCTTTATGGTTTATATTGATATTGATTGTTTCCTGACTGCTTATTTGTACCCTGTGATATCATTTAGTGTTGTATCTTAGAATTCTTGATCAGGGGTCTCCAACCTTGGTCGATTGAAGACTTCAATTCCCAGAAGCAAAGCTGGCTGAGGAACTCTGGGAGTTGAAGTCCACAAGTCTTAAAGCGACCAAGGTTGGAAACCCCTGTTCTTGATGATCTTTTCTTTTATGTACACTGAGAGCGTATGCACCAAGACAAATTCCTTGTGTGTCCAATCACACTTGGCCAATAAAAAAAATCCTATTCTATTCTATTCTATTCTATTCTGAATGTATCTTTTCTTTTATGTGCACGGAGAGCATATGCACCAAGATAAATTCCTTGTGTGTCCAATCACACTTGGCCAATAAAGACTTCTATTCTATTCTATTCTATTCTATTCTAAATTCTATTCTATTCTAAATTCTATTCTACTCTACATTCTATATTCTATTCTATTCTATTCTATTCTATTCTACGGCCTACAAGCAGCTCAGCTACAAGCAGCTTTTCTGGACTAAAATCCAGGAAAGGTTTTCTTAGGTCAACCTGTGATAGTCATGTCCCTCTTGACTTCTTTCAGATGCTGTGCACAGCATGGGTTTGTTATTTGCTGATTGATGTGGTCATCTAATACTTTTCATTTTTTGAGCTCTCTCAACAAATCATGTTTTGAAGCTACCGCTCTGTTTTCATTTCCCATCTGCTCAGCCTTCCCAACATCTCAAGAGGCCAGAGTTTTAAATAATATTAGACAACTCGCAACGTGTTGGGTCATCTTTTCAGAGATATTTCCTTTCCAGCTTCTCCAACACCTTCAACAATAAGCAGAGATTCTAATTTGGGAACATACCCAGAGATGTATCTGCCATAAAAGTAGCCCATGTCGAACTGTCAAACATCAGGAGTTGACCACTGGAAATAGTTTATGACATTTTGCATCATGTCATAAAACAGTTTAGGATCATTTTTAATATCGTAAAATCTTTTTATAAAAAAGTTTGCCGACTTTCAATTCCACAGCGCTCGTTCCACAGTTTTGTATTTTTAATTATTTTATTTATTGAATGTTTTTGCTGCACATCTCCCCTGCAAGATAACTGGCCATTTTGCATGTTATAAAACAGGTAAAAATAATTAGATTAAAACCACACGTATTTTGGATGCTTTCTCTAAGCAAGCCCCTTTGAGGTACCTTGGTTCAAAAATTGTTGCCCTGCGACATTTTGTTCGGTTAAAGGTTACAAAAAGACAAACAGGAGAGTTTTAATAGTATGTAAATTCCAAGCATCAAACTAAGGATTAAACAAATGATGCATTTGTGACCTACTTATGGTTTCTTATTCTGATTTGCAAGTTAACAGATAATACACGCCATGCAGATACTGTACAGGCCATATCCATAATTCGTTTCCTTAGCTACACCTTGACAGTATGTCTGCATTGAGCAACTGTATCCTGCTCACTCAGCATCCTGCCTCAGACCATCCCTATTATGAATTATAAATTTGGAAGGGAACATTTAGGTCAGAGGTGTCAAACTAGATTTCATTGAGGGCCACATCAGGGTTGTGTTTGACCTCGGTGTGTGTGGGGGGAGGTTGTGGTCCTCTCAACATGGCCAGCTCGATGTCAGTCATGTTGGGGGCACCTGTGGAGACCCGAATGCTCTGCCAGCAAAAACGGAGAGAACCTTGCGCGGCCCTCCTGAGCTCCATTTTTGCTGGCAAAGGGTTGCAGGAAGCCGTTGCAGCTGAAAACAGCTCCATTTTCATTGGTAGAGACACTATTATTTCTAGGGTGGCCAGATCTAAGCACCCCACGAGACGGATTTGGCCCGTGGGCCTTGAGTTTGACCCCTGATTTAAGTCATTAGGCCTCCTGCTCTTTTCCTTAGTCAAATCCTTCTTAACGGGATGATGATGATGGTGATATCCATTCTTTGCAATTCTGTGGGCCAGGTCTCTCCTCATCTTTCGATCATGAACTTTTTTTTTTTAGTTTTTCTACACTCTGGCTGGTGTCAGCTTTGATAGCGCTTCACTGAATAGCTGGTATATTGATCCTTTTCCTTTTCCTTTAAACCTATTTGAAGTTGCCCTTCTTATTACTCTTACCTCCTTTTGACAAACTCGGTGTCTTCTGAGCTTTTGCCATTCTTGACACCGTCTCAGTAAATCGGGGCTGGCTGTGTCTATGAACCATCTTTGATGTTTTTGATCCTCTCTCCCTCTTTTATTTGAATTTTTTTTTTCGGAATTTCATTAAGATAATTTTGTGCAGCTACATTGGCTTTTTAATACTGTCCTCAATATTTCCTCAGTGGGATTTTTCGTAGTTGTTTTCTTTGTTAAATGAAAGGCCCTACTTCATACACCAATGTTATGAAAAAGGAAACTTGTAATAAAAATAAAATAAAATTTTTAAAGAAGGTCCTAATTCTTATTAGTTAATAAGTTAGTTTACTTTACGGATGGTCCTTGCCTTACAACACTTTGTTGACTGTTTTTTTTTGTTTTTTTTTTACATTTATACCCCGCCCTTCTCCGAAGACTCAGGGCGGCTTACAATGTATAAGGCAATAGTCTCATTCTATTTGTATATTTTTTACAAAGTCAACTTATTGCCCCCCCAACAATCTGGGTCCTCATTTTACCTACCTTATAAAGGATGGAAGGCTGAGTCAACCTTGGGCCGGGCTTGAACCTGCAGTAATTGCAGGCTTTGTGTTCTAATAACAGGCTTCTCTATTGCCTGAGCTATCCCAGTTTGAAGTTACGACGATACTGAAAAAAGTGACTTATGCCCATTTTTCACACTTACGGCTGATGCAGCATCCCCATGGTCATGTGATCAAAATTCAGAGGCAAGGCCACTGGCATGCATATATGATGGTTGCAGTGTCCTGAGGTCATGTGATCCCCTTTTGCAACCTTCTGACAAGCAGAGTCAATGGGGAAGCTGGATTCATTTAACAACCGTGTTACTAACTTAACAACTGCAGCAATTTACTTAACACAGGGGTGTCAAACTTGCGACGACACGTCATGTGACAACGTATCCCAATTTCCCCCCCCCCCCTTTCGCTAAACCAGCATGTGACACATCCATCTTGTGGGCTGTGAGTTTGACACTCCTGACTTAACAACTGTGGAAAAAAAGGTCATAAAATGGGACAAAACTCACTCTCTTTTTTTTTTATAAAAAAGTTTTATTTTTACATTCATATCCAACGACTCATCCAATGTACAGTCATATACAATTAGTCGGGCTTGCCCAGTCACCACCCCCCTTTTTAACTCTCTTCCCTCTTCTACCTTCTTCTATTTTCCAGACCTTCCTCCCCTTCTCTTATCTACTTCCTCTCCTCCCTCCGCCCTACACCTTCCTTCTCCCTCTTCTACCCCTCTTCCTTCCTCTTTCCTACCTCCTACTCTCTCCTCTTTACTTCCTCCCCACCATTCTAAAATGGTAGCTAGGCAGACCCGACCCTACATTAATTATATTTATGCATCTTCAATAATCCCTGTACATTAACCATCACTCCATCCTCTACCCTCAACCCCACCCCCAGTTCCCTCCCCTTACCCCCCAAACCCACCCCAGTTCCCTCCCCTTACCCCCCAACCCCCCGACTTCCCAGAACAAAATGTAGGGTATCAAAACTAACAATCATAATCCAAAATAAATCTGAAATTATAATCTCTAGTCACTCCACACATAATCACACTCTCAATTCCCCTCGGGACAAAACTCACTTGACATCTGTCTCACTTATTAATAGAAATTTTGTTCTCGATTGTGGTCGTAAGTTGAGGACTACCCGTTCTTAGTTCCTATAAGTTTCCAAACCTATCTTCTCGCCAAAATGTATGCCTGCCTCACTCCAAAATAATGGACCCAACGTGAGCTGTAATGTCCACTTAGTAATACATGGACCTCACGATCTAAATTTAGGATTTGATGACCTAAATTAAGCAAATAACTTGCTTAATTCCCACATCATTTGGGGGATCATTGTAAGTGGTCTCATCTTATACAGGTAGTCCTCAAATTATAACAGTTCATTTAATGACTGTTCAAAGTTACAATGGCACTTAAAAAAAATGACTAATGACCGTTTTGCACACTTAGGACACACGATGGTGCAGCATCCCCATGGTCATGTAATTTAAATTCAGATGTTTGGCAATTGGTTCACATTTATGACGCTTGCAGTATCCCAGGGTCATGTGATCCCCTTTTGCAACCTTCTGACAAGCAAAGACAATGGGGAAGCCAGGTTCACTTATTAGCCGTGTAACTGACTTAGCGACTGCATTAACAAATGTGGCAAGTAAATGGCAAAACTCATTTAACAAATTTCTCACTTAGCAACAGAAATTTTTGTCTCAATTGTGGTTGTAACTATATCCTGTATAGCCAATCCTGGAATTGGCAGGTAGCACTGAATCAGAATGCCAATTGGGTCCTTGAGTGGCGCAGACTGCTAAACAGTCTGTTATGAACAACAGCTGCCTGCAATTAGTGCAGGTTCAAGTCCCACCAGGCCCAAGGTTGACTCAGCCTTCCATCCTTTATAAGGTAGGTAAAATGAGGACCCAGATTGTTGGGGGCAATAAGTTGACTTTGTATATAATATACAAATAGGATGAAGACTATTGCTTAACATAGTGTAAGCCGCCCTGAGTCTTCGGAGAAGGGCGGGATATAAATGCAAATAAATAAACATGACAGGACCTAGGTGTTAAGTGGACTGAATACGGTACAGAATTACAAAAACTTCCCAGGTATTTTTGATGGCATTTGAAACGTCTGAGTATAATCCTGAAATAAATATTGTAACTAGCCACATTTTATGGGCAGTTTCTGCGGAACATGGAGCTAAGCCAGAACAAATTTCAAATGTCAAAAGCGCACAGCTTACCAGACTATAAGTGTTTGCTTGCCTGGGAACATGTTGCCATAGCATTTCCTATGGATTTTTAGAACTGTCTTTTGAGTTCTGAATGTGTTTTGGAATCACCAAAGTAGAACTATGAATATTGCGATGACAGGGTGGGAAAATAAATCCACAAATTCAAAAACAGAAGAGAATAATAACAACAACAACAACAACAACAACAACAACGGAGTTGGAAGGGACCTTGGAGGTCTTCTAGTCCAATCCCCCCGCCCAGGCAGGAAACCCTACACCACTTCAGACAAATGGCTATCCAACATTTTCTTAAAAATTTCCAGTGTTGGCGCATTCACAACTTCTGCAGGCAAGTTGTTCCACTGATTAACTGTTCTTACTGTTGGGAAATTTCTCCTTAGTTCTAAGTTGCTTCTCTCCTTGATTAGTTTCCACCCATTGCTTCTTGTTTTACCCTCAGGTGCTTTGGAGAATAGTTTGACTCCCTCTTCTTTGTGGCAGCCCCTGAGATATTGGAACACAGCTATCATGTCTCCCCTAGTCCTTCTTTTCATTAAACTAGACATACTGAGTTTGTGCAACCTTTCTTCATATGTTTTTTTTTAATTTACATTTATATCCCACCCTTCTCAGGGCGGCTTACATTGTGTAAGGCAATAGTCTCATCCTATTTGTATATTTATATACAAAGTCAACTTATTGCCCCCCAACAATCTGAGTCCTCATTTTACCTACCTTATAAAGGATGGAAGGCTGAGTCAACCTTGGGCCTGGTGGGACTCGAGCCTGCAGTAATTGCAAGCAGCTGTGTTTAATAACAGGCTTCTTACAGCCTGAGCCACACCGCAGCCTCCAGTCCCCTAACCATCTTTGTTGCTCTTCTCTGCATTCGTTCTAGAGTCTCAACATCTTTTTTACATTGTGGCGGCCAAAACTGAATGCAATATTTCAAGTGTGGCCTTACCAAGGCATTATAGAATGGTATTAACACTTCACGTGATCTTGATTCTATCCCTCTTTATGCAGCCCAGAATTGTGCTGGCAGCTGCTGCACACTGCTGGCTCATATCTAAATGGTTGTCCACTAAGACTCCAAGATCCCTCTTACAGTTACTACTATTGAGCAAGGTACCACATATACAGTAGTTGTGCATTTTGGTTTTTTTGCCTAAATGTAGAATCTTACTTTTTTTACTGTTGAATTTCATTTTGTTAGATAGCACCCAATGTTCAAGTCTGTCAAGATCTTTCTGTAACTTGAGCCTATCTTCTGGAGTGTTGGCTATTCCTGCCAGCTTGGTGTCATCTGCAAATTTGATGAGTTCCCCATCTATCCCCTCGTCCAAGTCATTGATGAAGATGTTGAAGAGTACTGGGCCTAAAACAAAGCCTTGGGGTACCCCCACTGCATACTTCCCTCCATGTGGATGTAGTTCCACTGAGGACTACAGGTTGAGTGTGGTTGGTCAGCCAGTTACGAATCCATTTGGTGGTGGTGCTGTCTAACCCACATTTTTCTACTTTATCTAGTAGTAGGTTATGGTCTACTTTATCAAATGCCTTACTGAAGTCCAAGTAAATTATACCAACAGCATTCCTCTGGTCTACTAATTTTGTCACTTTGTCAAAGAATGCAATAAGATTAGTCTGGCATGATCTGTTTTTGACAAACCCGTGTTGGCTTTTGGTTATTACTTTGTTTGCTTCTAGGTGTTCGCTGATTCGTTGCTTGATTATCTTTTCCAGAATCTTCCCTGGTATTGAGGTCAGGCTGATAGGTCTGTAGTTTCCTGGATTTGTTTGTTTGAATGTTTGTACCGTAGCTCAGGGATGAAACGTGGGGTCCTTGGTGCTCTCTGAGCTTGATTATTTTCTTGCAGATGTTTCATTACCAAACTAGGTAACATCATCAGTGCTAGAAGGGAGTGGGTTTTGCTCTTATCTTTATACTAGTAACTTGCCCTATGTGTGTTGGGGGAAGCTTTCTTGGTGATTCCTTGATTAGGCTGTTTTTTATTATTTGATTGTTTATCCGTGTTGGTACCACTTCCTTGATTTGGGTTATTGTTTACTTCTTGATAGGGACTCGGTGGCTCAGGGGCTAGGATGTTGAGCTTGTTGATCGAAAGGTCGGCAGCTCAGCGGTTCGAATCCCTGGTGCTGCCGTGTAACAGGGTGAGCTCTCATTACTTGTCCCAGCTTCTGCCAACCTAGCAGTTTCGAAAGCACATAAAAATGCAAGTAGACAAAAATAGACAAAAACCTTTGGTGGGAAGGTAACAGCGTTCCGTACGCCTTTGGCGTTGAGTCATGCTGGCCACATGACCACGGAGATGTCTTCGGACAGCGCTGGCTCTTCGACTTTGAAACGGAGATGAGCACCGCCCTCTAGAGTCAGGAACGACTAGCAAGTATGTGCGAGGGGAATTTTTACCTTTACCTTTACTTACTTCTTGATATATTAGTGTCTAGTGTTCTAGTGTTATTAGTGTCTAGACTAGAGGTCTAGTGTTAATCTTATAAATTTTATAAAAAATATAATTATTTATAAAAAAAAGAATGTTCTTTCTGCGCCAACTCAGAAAGCTCAAACTGTAGGGTGGTGTAGGGTTTCCTGCCTAAGCAGGGGGTTGGACTAGAAGACCTCCAAGATCCCTTCCAACTCTCTCATTCTATTCTAATTGCCCAAAGAGCTGTTGATCCAGTACTGCAGAGGAATTATTGAGTCTGTCATCTGCACCTCTATAACTGTCTGGTTTGCCTCTGCAACCCAACAAGAAAAACACAGACTTCAGAGGATAATTAGAACCGCAGAAAAAACAATGGCTATCAAATTGCCTTCCATTGAAGACCTGCGTACTGCACGAGTCAAAAAGAAAGTTGTGAAAATATTTGCAGACCCCTCGCATCCTGGACATAAACTGTTTCAACTCCTACCCTCAAAACGACGCTACAGAGCACTGCACACCAGAACAACTAGAAACAAAAACAGTTTTTTTCCTGAACGCCATCCCTCAACACTATCAAATTAACTACAAAGACTATATTACTATTATTCTTCTCTTCCTTACTAGTATCTATCTCCTCCCACTTATTACTATAACCAAGTTGCTTGTGTCTTTCAATTTATATTGATTTATATTGTTTTTATTTGTTTCCTGGTACAATTTGATAGCTTATTAGTAACCTTAACTATCACTAAGTGTTGTATCTTTTTATTCTTGATGAATGTATTTTATTCTCCTTATGTACACTGAGAGCATATACACCTAAGACAAATTCCTTGTGTCCAATCACACTTGGCCAATAAAGAATTCTATTCTATTCTATCTTGGTGTTAATTTTGGCTCATCTGAGTGTTGACTGCTGGTGAGGAGGTGTGTTAGGCTTTTTGTTTCCTTTTGGGCTTTTTGATTGGTACGTAGATGTTGCTTAGCTCTATGTGCCTGTTGATGGTCAATTTGTCCGAGTGCCGGGCTTGCAGAAATTCACTTGCATTTTTGAATTTAGCTTGGTCTACTCTAGGATGCTCACCCTTTCCCAGTTGAAACTATGGTTGAGTCTGCGATGACATGATGAAAACTCCTTAATTTCATAACCTGCGGATAGACTGTTACATAGTTTGGTAAATAAATGTCTGCAAGAAAACCACAAAGTTCAGAGACCACCAAGAACCAAGTGGAAAACAAATGAGTTTTGTTGTATACAAGCCGTTTTCAGCCTCACAAAAATGTTTGTAATGTTGGCCATTTCAGCAATAAATCCTTTAAATCAACTCTGGCAATTTTTTTTATTATTATTTGCATTTATATCCTGCCCTTCTCCGAAGACTCAGGGCGGCTTACACTATGTCAAGCAATAGTCTTCATCCATTTGTATATTATATACAAAGTCAACTTATTGCCCCCCCAACAATCTGGGTCCTCATTTTACCTACCTTATAAAGGATGGAAGGCTGAGTCAACCTTGGGCCTGGTGGGACTCGAGCCTGCAGTAATTGCAAGGAGCTGTGTTTAATAACAGACTGTCTTAGCAGCCTGAGCCACAGAGGTCCTTTGCCATGGCTCCAGAAATGCATAGAAAGAAAGAACTACCCTTGCTTTCTTTTCATTTCTTGAGGGCTTCTTCCATTTGGGAGAAAAACATGGTTTATTTATTTATCATGTTTAGAAACCATCTGTCTCGTTGTTTCGCCTCTGGGATCTACTGTGTGGAAAACGCCATGCCTCACGCTTAGCCTCACTGCTCTGAGTACAGGTGGTCCTCTACTTCTGACTACAATTCAGCCCAAAATTTCCATTGCTAAGCATGAGAGTTGTTAAGTGACTTTGGCCCCATTTTCTCGCCCCAGTCGTTAAAGTGAGTCGTTGGAGTTGTTAAGCTAGTCACACATTTGTTAAGGAAATCTGGCTTCCCCATTGACTTTGCTCGTCAGAAGGTCGCAAGAGGAGATCACATGACACTGCAACCGTCAGAAATACATGCCAGTTTGAATCTCAATCATGTGACCACGGGACCCCACAACGGTCATAAGTGAAAAACGGTCCTTTTATTTTTTTTCAAAGTCTTTGTAATTTTGAACAGTCACTAAACGAACGGTTGTAAGTTGAGGACTAACCGGTACAGCCTTAGATTATAAAGTCTTAGATCTTCTACTGAAAGCTGCCTCTTGTTTGGTTCTTGGCAAAGCCCATCAGTCACAGTTTTATTTTAGGGGCGATGCTGTCGTGATTACACAGAACGGGAGCTGTATGATTGCTTTTGGCAGAACAGGGAGGGTGGAAATCATAAATGCAAAAATCATTTTCTCAAGCTCTTCCTGACACAAAAATTAGTCACAGAAAGCTGTCAGTTTTACTCATATGACACAAAGTAAGTAACTCTTTTTCTCTCTCTCTCTCTGCTGAGAAAATACCACTATAAATAGAGTAAACCACCGGAATCTCTAGTGTTGCGACTACATGTAGTCAGTCTCTCACTCTCTCTCTCTCTTTCTCTCTCCCCCACCCCGCGCGCCAGATTTATTGAAGAACCGTGTCACTAATTTAATAACTGCAGTGCAGTAACAACTCTGGCAAGAGAGGTTGTAAAATGGGGCAAAATTCACTTAATAAATGTCTCACTTAGCAACATAAATATTTGGCCCAATTGTGGTTAAGTCTAGGACTACCTGTACTTTAATGGCACTTCAGTTTTAATGTAGAGATTGTAATATTTATTTGTCTGAAATGGTGTAGGGTTTCCTGCCTAAGCAGGGGGTTGGACTAGAAGACCTCCAAGGTCCCTTCCCACTCTGTTATTCTATTCTAATTGCCCAAGGAGCTGCTGATACAGTTCTACAGAGGAATTATTGAGTCTGTCATCTGCACCTCCATAACTGTTATTCTATTCTGTTCTGTTCCATTCTATTCTATTCTATTCTATTCTATTCTATTCTATTCTACTGTTATTGCTATTCTATTCTATTCTTTCTATTCTATTCTATTTTCTATTCTATTCCATTCCATTCCATTCCATCTTTTCTATTCTATTCTATTCTATTTTCTATTCTATTCTATTTTCTATTCTATTCCATTCCATTCCATTCCATTCCATATTTTCTATTCTATTCTATTCTATTCTATTCTATTCTATTCTATTCTATTCTATTCCAATCTATTCTATTCTATTCTATTCTACTGTTATTGCTATTCTATTCTATTCTTTCTATTATATTCTATTTTCTATTCTATTCCATTCCATTCCATATTTTCTATTCTATTTTATTCTATTCCAATCTATTATATTCTATTCTATTCTATTCTATTCTATTCTATTCTATTCTATTCTACTGTTATTGCTATTCTATTCTATTCTTTCTATTCTATTCTATTTTCTATTCTGTTCCATTCCATTCCATTCCATATTTTCTATTCTATTCTATTCTATTCCAATCTATTCTATTCTATTCTATTCTATTCCATTCCATTCCATTCCATTCCATTTTCTATTCTGTTCTACCTCATCTTAATTTGCCACCCTCTTGAACCATGGAACATTATTTTATTCCAATAGTGAATTCACAGTGCTAAAAGCAGTTCTAGAAATGTGACAAGTGCTAAAACCGGCGAAGAAAAACCCCGGAGTAAAACTTTTATGAATATTTTCTCCCAATTTTGGCTTCACAGCAATGAGGTTTCAGTTTGCTAAATCTGTAAACAGCCAGTTTATGTTTTGGACTGATATTTTGCGTCAAATCTAGAATCTTGACCTAAAAGTGCTTTTTTTAAGAGGCAACTGGACTTTCTAATTTTTTCTTTGAAGACATTTCACTTCTCATCCAAGAAGCTTCTTCAGCTCTTACCGGATGTAAGGATTTATATGCCTTGCAGACAGATGGTCATTTGCATCCATTTAGGGAGTCGTTGAGGCCACTTGGAGGTTTGTCTGTGTCCTCAGGGTTGTCAAGGTTCCAGAAAAACCTCTTCTGCATAAAGAAAACTCAGAAGCCAATGTGGCAGCGTCTGGAAACCTAAAGTCTAGTATGGTTTCCAGGCCTGACAAGGGTCACCTGAGTGGTGCTCCTGGTTCCTGTAGTCTACTCAGGTGACCCCGAGGACACAGATGAACCTCCAAGTGGCCTCAACGACTCTCTAAAAAGGATGCAAATGACCAGTTGTTTGCAAGGAATATAAATCCTTCCGTTCCCTTCCATCCAGTCAGAGCTGAAGAAGCTTCTTGGATGAGAAGGGAAACGTCTTCACAGAAAAAACAAGAAAGTCCAGTTGCCTCCTGAAAAAACACCTTTTGGAGAACCATGACCTGGATGACTGAGAATCCCTACAGACTCAAATCTAGAACCTTAATTTTATTTTATTTTCTTATTATAACTGTTTCTAATTTTGGGGGGCTGGAGTGTTTTAGCTGTCCATTTTTGGCTTCAGAAACCCAATTTCCACGATGAGCTGCTAAGGTAGCCCTGAAATATTTCTGCTTTATTCTATTCACGGAATTATTTCGGGCCACTTTCGGAGAGTGGTGGTGGCTTTGCCTAAGTACTGTGGAAATCAATTCCTCTCCTTATCTGTCCTTTAAAAAAGGGGGGGGGGATTGATGGCTTTTCAGCTCTGCTCATCCTCTCAGAGATAAGTTGCTTCTCTGTTTGTGTTACAGATCAAGCTGGGTCTTCCGTGTCATTTTATAGCCCTCACCCATGCCACAATTTTCACATCCTGCCAGCTTGAGATGCCATCTCTTCTGAAACAAATTTGCTGCTTCTTTGAGCAATTGGTAGCCACCCGCCGTTCGCCATTTTTAAGAGCAGGCAGGGGAACACTTGGGGGAATAATTACTTATTAGGGGACTAATTCCGAGCGTAAGAAAAGAACAGAGAGATAGGATTCCCCCCAACCGATTTCAGCAGAGAAGTTAGCCTTGTCCTTTCACCGTGACTTTAGCTGCAGCGATTCCATCTGTTACTCTGCAGGATGATTTGAAAAACAAGGCTAACCTTTCGGTTCCTCACACATCACTTCTTTAAAGAGCTTCCTGTTTCCAAATAATTTGTCATAAGAAATTTGAAAACTTAAAAACAGGTAACATCAGATACCTTTGATATATTTGGCAGCATTTAGCCAGGGTGGATTTTTTTATGTTACATGCCAGTATGAATGATATATTCCAGGGGTCAAAGCTGGCTGGGGCATTCTGGGAGTTGAAGTCCACCAGGCTTAAAGTTGCCAAGGTTGGAGACCCCTGATATATTCTATTTCTTCTTCTTTTTTTTTGTACACATGTTTTTGTTTTTTTGTTTTTTTAATTTTTAGTACCAGTGTATGATGGTTGGTAGCTTCTTTCTTTTTCTTTATTTTGTATTTTAACACTGAGAAAAAAAATATTAAAATGAAAAAATGAAAAGAACAGATACATGAATCGCATCTTTGCATTCTCCTATTTGAGTGGGTGAGTGGGATGCGTCTCAAATTGCAGCTTGCAATTCAAAATAGAATAGAATAGAATAGAATAGAATAGAATAGAATAGAATAGAATAGAATAGAATAGAATAGAATAGAATTTTTTTTATTGGCCAAGTGTGATTGGACACACAAGGAATTTGTCTTGGTGCATATGCTCTCAGTGTACATAAAAGAAAAGATACCTTCATCAAGGTACAACTTTTACAAGACAAATGATGGTCATAGGGTACAATTTAACAATTAATGATATAACACTTAATGATAATCATAGGGTACAAATAAGCAATCAGGAACAATCAATATCAATATAAATCATAAGGATTACCAGCAATAAAGTTACAGTCATAAGTGGAAAGAGATTGGTGATGGGAACGATGAGACGATTAATAGTAGTGCAGATTTAGTAAATAGTTTGACAGTATTGAGGGAATTATTTGTTTAGCAGAGTGATGGCCTTCGGGAAAAAACTGTTCTTGTGTCTAGTTGTTCTGGTGTGCAGTGCTCTATAGCGTCCTTTTGAGGGTAGGAGTTGAAACAGTTTATGTCCAGGATGTGAGGGATCTGTAAATATGTTCACGGCCCTCTTCTTGATTCGTGCCGTACACAGGTCCCCAATGGAAGGCAGGTTGGTAGCAATTATTTTTTCTGCAGTTCTAATTATCCTCTGAAGTCTCTGTCTCTCTTGTTGGGTTGCAGAACCGAACCAGACAGTTATAGAGGTGCAAATGACAGACTCAATAATTCCTCTGTAGAACTGGATCAGCAGCTCCTTGGGCAGTTTGAGCTTACTGAGTTGGCGCAGAAAGAACATTCTTTGTTGTCCTTTTTTAATGATGTTTTTGATGTTAGCTGTCCATTTGAGATCTTGCGATATGATAGAACCCAGAAATTTGAAGGTTTCTACTGTTGATACTGTGTTGTCAAGTATTGTGAGAGGTGGAAGTCTGGAAGGGTTTCTCCTAAAGTCCACCACCATTTTTTAGTATGTAGGTCTCTTGTGTACAGGTAGTCCTCAACTTATGACCACAATTGAGCCCAAAATTTCTGTTGCTAAGTGAAATGTTTGTTAAGTGAATTTGTCCCCTTTTACGACCTTCCTTGCCACGGTTGTTAAGTGAATCGCTGCAGTTGCGCTTTTTCAGTGCCGTTGTAACTTTGAACTAAATGAACTGTTGTATATCGAGGACTACCTGTATTTGTTTCTTGTGTTTGCTTTTTGTTTGTTTTTTCTCTCTTGAAGGGAGAAAAGACTAGGAAATATAAACTACAGGTAATCCTCGAATTACGACCAGAATAGAGCCCCAAATTTATGTTGCTAAGCGAGATATTTGTTAAGTGAGTTTTGCTCCATTTTACAACCCTTCTTGCCACAGCTGTTAAGTGAATCACTGCAGTTGTTGAGTTAGTCACGCAGTTGTTAAGTGAATCTGGCTTCCCCACTGACTGTGCTGTTCATAAAGGGGATCACATGACCCTGAAACACAGCAATGGTCATAAATATGAAACGGTTGCCAAGCTTTCAGAATTTTCATGATCATGGGGATGCTGCAAAGGTCGTAACTCTGAAAAATGGTTTTGTAACTAAATGAAAGTTTGTAAGTTGAGGACTACCCGTGGTTGCTATACAGGTAGTCCTCGATGTGCAACGGTTCATTTAGTGACCATTCAAAGTTATAATAGCACTGAAAATAGTGGCTTATGACCATTTTTCACACTTACACAGCATCCCCATGGTCACGTGATCAAAATTCAGACACTTGGCAACTGACTCATATTTACGACGGCTGCAGGGTCCCAGGGTCATGTGATCACCTTTTGCAACTTTCTGACAAGCAAAGTCAATGGGTAAAGCAGATTCACTTAACAACCGTGTGACTAACTTAACAACTACAATGATTCACTTAACAACTGTGTCAAGAAATGTCCTAAAATGGGGAAAAACAAATCGTTGTGGCCGTAGGTCGGGGACTACCTCCATTTTCTACTCCTGATTTTCAGACACTATAATGCCTCCGCATTTTAATCAGTTGCAATTGTTGAACAGTTTTGTTGTTATTTTTTTTTCCGCAGTCTCAGGGATTCAGAGATGTTCCGCATTCAGATTCAAACCTGAGCCCAGCAGAAAACGAAGCAAATCCTCGTAAAAGGCCACGAACAGACCAGGTAGAAGAACAGTGAATCAGAAAAATACATTTCGACTTTGCTTCCTTTGTAAAATGATAGTACTACAAGATGGATATCAAGGTACCTCAGAGAGTAACATGAATAAAAAGTGTGAATTTCAAAGAATGGTAATTTTCCTTTCATTGCTTCCCTGTTGTGCCTTAATCTCCGCTTCAGCGTTTCTTCAGATACAACTTCAGCATTTGTGCGTCTACAGCAGTACATTTCTTAATGGCATCAGCTGAATTATCTGGTTGCTGAGGAAAAAAAACTGTTGTGAGAAAATTCTTCATGGAACCCAAAACTCCAAAGAGGACAGAATGACAGAATAGCAACAGCACTTAGACTTATATACCGCTTCACAGTGTTTTTACGGCCCTCTCTCAGTGGTTTATAGAGTCAGTATCTTGCCCTTCCCACCACCCCACCCCCCAATCTGGGTCCTCATTTTACCCACCTCGGAAGGATGGAAGGCTGAGTCCACCTTGAGCCAGTCAGGATAAAATTTCCTGGCTGTGGGCAGAGTTAGCCTGCAGTACTGCATTATAACCACTGTGCCACCACGTCTTCCTTCCTTCCTTCCTTCCTTCCTTCCTTCCTTCCCAATAGCACTTAGACTTATACACTGCTTTACAGTGCTTTACAGCCCTCTCTAAGCGGTTTACATAGTCAGCCTGTTGCTGCCCCAACAATCTGGGTCCTCATTTTACCGACCTCAAAAGGATGGAAGGCTGAATCGACCTTAAGTCGGTCAGGATCGAACTTCCTGTCTTGTGCGCAGAGTTAGCCTGCAATACTGCCTTCTAAGTATTTACTGCTTCAGTTCTGTAAGAACGTATGACACCAAAGCGGAGCGAATTTTTCTCACCCCTCACCCTCTTCCATCCATCTCAGTATAAGGTAGTCCTCGACTTACAACAGTTCACTTAGTGACCGTTCAAAGCCGTCTGAAGTTACAACGGCACCGAAAAAAGTGACTTACGACCACTTTTCACTCTTGCCGCGTCCCCATGGTCATGTAATTTATATTTAGAGGCTTAAGAACCGACTCGTATTTATGATGGTTGCAGTGTCCTGGGGTCATGTGATCACTTTTTGTGACCTGACAAGCCAAGTCAATGGGGAAACCTGTTTCACTGAGCAACCATATTACTCATTTAACAACTGCAGTGATTCGCTTAACAACTGTGGCAAGAAAAACAGGACAAAACTCACTTCAAAAATTTCTCCTTTTGGGCTCAGTTGTCGTAAATTGAGGACTGCCTGTATTGCCAGCTGCAAATCCGTTTACGGTCCCTTTGCTGGAGTCTCAGGAGTGAAATACTGTATGGTGATGTTCCTATAAAATGCCTGAACTAAATAAAGTTGAAAATTAGGTTCCTTCCAATACAGAGAAATTGTTCTAGGAATTCTCAGGTTTTGTTTGGTAATCTCGACGCAAGAGGAGCAGCAAACAAATTTAATCAAATAAAAGAATACAAGAAAGGCTGAGAAGCAGAATGCAGACCCGACAGGACAGAAACTTGGAAAAATCCACATTTTTGCTAAAAAAAAAGATACTTTGGACAATTCAGGTGAAGGAAGGAAGCTTTTTCGCTGCTGCCGGTTCACGCTACACCTGACCTACTAACAGTGATCTGTGACGTCACAAAATACGCGGCTCAAAATACGTGCATCTCTCGAGAAATTCACAGAGGCGGGAAAGAAAGGAAATGCGTGCCCTGAGAAGCACCTGCATTTGTCATTTTTGACATTTTAAATCCAGGATGGCCTTGCGCTCAAGGACCCCGAGCATCGCCAACCCCAAATTCCCTCTTCCTTTCTTCCGAAACTCAATGGATCCAGCCTTTCCCCCACCCCCCACCCACTCCCCCAAGCGTGATCAAAAAGAAAAAAAAACCCCCACCACAAGCCCGATCTGCATAATAAAATATTCAGAGCTCCATTTCGGGAGTGAGACGCGATCCAATTTTGGAATCTGTGAGTCAGAGTAGGAGCTTTCCTGCCAACGTGAAACAAAAAAGCGAGGGAGCAGCGGCGAGGAAGAAGAGGAGGAGGAGGAGGAAGGGGAGCTGGATGCGATGATTCAGACAAACGTTTTGGCGCAGGAGACAGGGACAAACAAAAGGGACTCACTGCGAACAAGCAAATGCTTCATTTGGGAATAATAGCTGCTTACGTCTTTTGCAATGCCGGTTAACGGGAGTAGGGGGGTGGAAGTTAACATACAGAACACACCTGCTTGGCTATATGGAGATATGGGTGTGTGTGTGTGTGTGTTGTGATGTCTTTCCTTAAAAGAACCTGGGTTTGCTACGGATTGATGCGGTGCTTCCTTTGCCAAGCTGCAAGTCTGAAAATCGGTCTTTTTTCTGATCGATCCAAATTATTTTGCTATGTCACGGCTTTGATTCTATTACTTCTTCAAAGAGGGGCGTTGTTTTTTTCTTCTTAAAAACAGCAAACGTTTAAAGTATTACTCAGGCGACTTCCTTCTCAGTAAGACAGGTCAGGGGTCTCCAACCTTGGCAACTTTAAGACTTGTGGACTTCAATTCCCAGAGTTCCTCAGCCAGCTAAGCTGAGGAACAGGTAGTCCTCTACTTACAACAGCTTATTTAGTGAACCAAAGTTACAACAGCACTGGGGGAAAAAAACGACAGGGCTATGTTTCACACTTACGACCTTTGCAGTATCGCCATGGTCACATAATTTACATTCAGATGCTTGGCAACTGGTTCATATTTATGACGGTTGCAGGGTCACGGGACCACCTTTTGAGACCTTTCCGATGAGCAAAGTCAATGGGGAAGCCAGATTCACTTAACCTAATGGAACGACTGCAGTGGTTCACTTAACAAATGCGGCGAGAAAAGACGCAAAACGGGACAAAACTCACTTAACAAACTTCTCACTTATAGCAACATCAAATTCTGGGCTCAGTTGTAGTCAGAAGTCGTAAGGCTACCCGTAATAATATTTTTGGAATAGTTTTTGTGGCTATGGATTCCCAACAGCAATTCACAGCAGTTGAGAGTTCCAGTGTGATACTTTCGTGTCATCGGCTTCCTGAAAGTTGTAAAAATACAACATGAAAAATGCAGGATTGTTTTTAAGTTCAGGTATTTTTAGCCTTGCGGAAAGACTTAAAATCTAAAGAGAGAGGTGACGTGGGTCCCACTTGCTTGCTTCCAAATTCAAACCTTGACTTTCTGTTCTCCTCTTAACATCTGCAGGGGCTGAATTGAGACTGCTGCTCAAAATAGAGAAATTGATTAAATAAATGAATGAATAAATAAATACGGTATCTTTGGGCCAGTCCTTTGCAGCCCCAAATACCTCAGAGGATAAAACATGGGAAGAAATTTCCTCCAAGAAGAAAGGTGAAGATAAAAATAAGAAAATGTTTTTTGGTGAGCGAGTTGATGCTTTTGGGCAATATATGGAACATTTTTTTGATTGCATGTTCATGTACCCTGGGTTAATTTATATAGCATCTGGACGTCTATGGAGTTTTTCAATCATTGAAGAAGTCATGGTTATCCCATATGTACTTTTCCAAAAAGCAACTGGACTTTCTTGTTGTTGTTTTTTTCTTTGAAAACATTTCATTTCTTGGATGAGAATCAAAACATTTTCAAAGGAAAAAAAAACCCACGGAAGTCCGATTTTGGAAAAGCACCTTTAGGATATTTAGGATAGTTAGAACAATCAATAAGTGGAACAACTTGCCTGCAGAAGTTGTGAATGCTCCAACACTGGAATTTTTTAAGAAAATGTTGGATAACCATTTGTCTGTAGTGGTATAGGGTTTCCTGCCTGGGCAGGGGGTTGGACTAGAAGACCTCCAAGGTCCCTTCCAACTCTGTTGTTATTGTTGTTATTATTATTATTGATATCATCTGGATATTTAGTCAGGGCAGAACATAATTGCCAGCCATTCAATCTCCCTGTTTGGCAAACATTAGTACAATGAGAAGTGCTAATCCAGTATACTTTTAACATACCTAAATTACATTTAACCCCAAAGGACCCTCCCCTTTTTTGTAAGCTCCTTACTTTATATACATCTGGACTTGAGCTGCAAAGAAAATGTCCAGGCTTAGTCTAAACCAAAATTATTTTGATTATATTATTAGTAATCAAAAGAAACCAATGAAGTTCATAGAGACACTTGGTCGCAAACGAAAAATCTCAGAATGTTGGTTTTGCAAAAAAAAAATAACTTGTGATGCAATCAGTTTTTGGACAAAACCTTTGGAATACAGAATAACAGGCGTTGGAAGGGACCTTGGAGGTCTTCTAGTCCAACCCACTGCTCAGGCAGGAAACCCTATACCCATGACGGCGAACCTATGTTACACGTGCCGCAGCTGGCACACAGCTGTCATCCAGCTCACATCCACTGCGCATGCACACGTGCCTCCTGCCGGCTAGCTGATTTTCAGGTTGCACAGGGGTGGGGCACGGGCAGGAACAGGGCGCGCATTCCGGAAGTGCAGAAACGGGCCCATTTCCGGCCTCTGGAGGGCCTCCAGAGCCCTGGGGAGGTCATTTTCACCCTCTCAGAGGCTCGGGGAAAGACTCCAGAGCCTGGCGAGGGCAAAAAAATGGGCCTACCGGAAGTCCAAAAACGGGCCCGTTCCTGGCCTCCGGAGCCCTTGGGAGGCTGTTTTCGCCTTTCCAGAGGCTCACGGAAAGCCTCTGTAGCCTGGGCAGGGCAAAAATGCCCCCCCACCCCCGCCGTGGTACAGGTTGCTAAAATTTTTGAATCCCATCCCTTGTGCCCATGAGCGGGGTGGCTGGTGTTGCGGGGGGGCGATGCTTGCACATGCCTACGGGGGTAAGGGGTCATTCGGGCATGCATGGGAGTGCGCATTGCATTATGGGTGCTGGCACTCATGCGTGCTGTTGCGCATGTGCTTTTGACACACGAAGAGAAAAGGGTTAGCCATCACTCCCATATCATTTCAGACAAATGGTTGTCCCATCTCTTCCTTAAAACTTCTAGTGTTGGAGCATTCTCTCTCTCTCTCTCTCTCTCTCTCACACACACACACACACACACACAGATTTCCTGATCAGAGGATGGGAAAATGCTGGCTGGGGAATTCTGGGAATTGAAGTCCATACATCTTACCATTGCCCAGGTTAAGAAACACTGAATTATATTCAGAACGAATTATTATAAGAACGGTTATAATAAGAATTCTTATAAGAACGGTTGCAGGAACTGGGTAGGTCTAGTTTAATGAAAAGAAGGACTAGGGGAGACATGATAGCAGTCTTCCAATATCTCAGGGGTTGCCCCAAAGAAGAGGGAGTCGGGCTGTTCTCCAAAGCACCTGAGGGTAGAACAAGAAGCAACGGGTGGAAACTGATCAAGGAGAGAAGCAACTTAGAACTAAGGAGGAATTTCCTGACAGTTAGAACAATTAACCAGTGGAACAGCTTGTGACCAGAAGTTGTGGAAGTTTTTAAGAAGAGGTTGGATAACCAATTGTCTGAAGTGGTGTAGGGTTTCCTGCCTGGGCATGGGGTTGGACTAAATGAGCTCCAAGGTCCCTTTCAACTCTGTTGTTGTTCTTGTGGTTGTGGTGGTTGTTTTTGTGGTTGTTGTTGTTCTTGTGGTTGTATTATTATATCGTGTTTTTATTTCCAGTATAGTGACTCTCTGAAATTGTGCAAGCTAGAGACCTGGCTCAGCCTCCGCTCATCATCCTTTGTGTCCGATCTACACAACAATAGATTTCTGTTTCTTTGTTTTCTGTCCCTCTGTATGCCTGCCTGCCTACCTGCTTTCCTTCCTTCCTTCCTTCCTTCCTTCCTTCCTTCCTTCCTTCCTTCCTTCCTTCCTTCCTTCCTTCCTTCCTTCCTTCCTTCGTTCCTTCCTTCCTTCCTTCCTTTCTTCTGCTTCATGATCCTCTCTACTGTCTTGGGGCTTAAGCTTCAAAGGCTCAGCCATGCAGAAGGCCGCAAAACCCCTCCTCTTTCATATCCTCATTAAATTTATGCAACCTTTGAGTTTCTTCACATAACCCCGCCTGCTTTGTAATTAGCAGATTAACGTTTGCCCTAGTGCTTTGCCCTTGGGCATGACCTTCATTTTGAGGGCCTCTGAACATTTAGCCGCACTCTGGGTAGAAAAAAAAATCGCCCAGTTATACGGCCAGATGCAATTGTGTTTCGTGAACTGAGGCTGGAATCGTTTGCACGCTACTGGGGAGGAGGGGGGAGAGGGAGGGAGCGCGGAGGACTTACACATAGCAATGTTACACGGGAGAGAATTCTATAATTACACGCGAGAAGATGCTGAACTGTCCAATTTTGCTGCTTGGCTCGAAATGGAAAATGTCGTCTTGTTTTGGATGGTGGCTTGAAATACCAGCGGTGTCTTAACTGCATGACGCGGAACGTTCCTGCTGATTATTACTATTAATTAATTTGATGGCCTGGAGAAAGCCGGTCTCTGGGATGGATGTTTCTTTATGGCGGTATGTTGGATCGTGCACTTATTCCTTGAAGCACTCCGCAGCTTAAAGACTTAATGGGAGCTGCTCCCACCCCCCCAGGCATTATCTCTGTAAACCTAAGTTCCTGACGTTCTTCCAAGTTCCTTTTCATGTCTGTACTTTAGCAGTTTCTTTCAGGGCATTCGCTGATAAGCTTTTCATTTTCTTCCTGTGCTGTAGAAGCTTTGATATCTCGTCTTTTTTCTCCCTTCAGTTTATTCAAAGGTCTTTTAGAATCCAGCGTGACTTACATAGCACCAGAAGAGGTTCCATCCTTCCATTCCTAAGAATCGCCACTGTTCACGGCCAATTGCTATTTCCAGTAACCATTCCCTGGGTATCCCAGGAGACGTGTGGGGTGACCAAGGCCCAAGCAGTGATTACTAAACACAATTCAGTCCTCAACAAACTTATTTTATTTAAACAGCTGAGAATTAATTCATTCTCAGCTTAGTCCAAAACAAAATTCTTAATAACCAGTTCTGTTGGCCTTATCACCAACCTTTGATGTCTTTGGCAACCTGCCAAAGGCTTTTCTTGACAAAAACCCCACAAAGTACAAGAGACGCTGACAAGAAGCATTGGAATCAAGGTTGCTTTTCTACAAAGAACCCAACGGCTCATTGCTGCTCTTTTAAGCCTTATCGGAGTGGCCAATCATCTCCTGGCCTTACTCCCGAGTTGTCCTTTTTGCTTTAGCTGCTCTTGCCTTCTGGCAGCACTTCGCATGCGTGGATTAGGAACAGGCTCCTCCTGTTCCTCTGCCTCTGTGCTATCCGCCTCTGAGGCTCCAGAGTCTGCGCATCACTCCCAGGTGGCCCTGGCCTCATCTCTGCCTCTGACTCAGAGCCCTCGTCCGGGCCTTCCCCTGACTCCGGGACTGGCCCATGGCCCTCCCCAGCCTCCACACTGTCTGACTCCGTTGCTAGATCCACGGGCTGCTAACGGACCACAACAACATGGGAAGAAGAGATAAACACTCTTAAGCAAGCCATAATTGTTGGCTTGAACTTAAAAGTCAACTTTACATCCTGGGATGCTCCAAGCTTGAGGCAAACACTGGTTGTAAATCCGTTTATTGTATCTGGATACATCTATCAATATTTAACATAACATAACATAATAACAGAGTTGGAAGGGACCCTGGAGGTCTTCTAGTCCAACCCCCTGCCCAGGCAGGAAACCCTATTTAATTAGAATGGAACGGAACGGAATAGCAATAAGATAGAGTAGAATAAGAAAATAGAATAGAATCTTTATTGAGAATGGAATGGAACGGAATCGCAATAGCAATAAGAATAGAATAAGAGTAGAATAGAGTGGAATACGGGTAGCAATAGCACTTAGACTTATATACCGCTTCATAGTGCTTTTACAGCCCTCTCTAAGTGGTTTACAGAGTCAGCCTCTTGCCCCTAATAATCTAGGTTCTCATTTTACCCACCTCGGAAGGATGGAAGGATGAGTCAACCTTGAGCCTGGTGAGATTCGATCTGCTGAACTGCAGCTAACAGTCAGCTGAAGTAGCCTGCAGTCTGCACTCTAACCACTGCACCACCTTGGATAGGATAGAATAGAATAGAATAGAATAGAATAGAATAGAATTTTTTATTGGCCGAGTGTGATTGGACACACAAGGAATTTGTCTTCGGAGCATATGCTCTCATATACTTAAAAAAAAAGATACATCCATCAAGAATTATAAGGTGTGACACTTAATGATACTCACAGGGTACGAATAAGCAAACAAATCGCACTAGGAAACAATATTAATATAAATTGTAATTATACAAGCAACACAGTTACAGCCATGCAGTCATAAGTAGGAGGAGTGAGATTCGAACTGCTGAATTGCAGCTAACAGTCAGCTGAAGTAGCCTGCAGTACTGCACTCTAATCACTGCACAACCTCAGCTCAAATAGAATAGAATAGAATAGAATAGAATAGAATAGAATAGAATAGAATAGAATAGAATAGAATAGAATAGAATCTTTATTGAGAATGGAATGAAACGAAATAGCAATAGCAATAAGAATAGAATAAGAGTAGAATAGAGTGGAATAAGGGTAGCAATAGCACTTAGACTTATATACCGCTTCATAGTGCTTTTACAGCCCTCTCTAAGCGGTTTACAGAGTCAGCCTCTTGCCCCTAATAATCTGGGTTCTCATTTTACCCACCTCGGAAGGATGGAAGGATGAGTCAACCCTGAGCCTGGTGAGATTCGATCTGCTGAACTGCAGCTAACAGTCAGCTGAAGTAGCCTGCAGTCTGCACTCTAACCACTGCACCACCTTGGATAGGATAGAATAGAATAGAATAGAATAGAATAGAATAGAATTTTTTATTGGCCGAGTGTGATTGGACACACAAGGAATTTGTCTTCGGAGCATATGCTCTCATATACTTAAAAAAAAAGATACATCCGTCAAGAATTATAAGGTGTGACACTTAATGATACTCACAGGGTACGAATAAGCAAACAAATCGCACTAGGAAACAATATTAATATAAATTGTAATTATACAAGCAACACAGTTACAGCCATGCAGTCATAAGTAGGAGGAGTGAGATTCGAACTGCTGAATTGCAGCTAACAGTCAGCTGAAGTAGCCTGCAGTACTGCACTCTAATCACTGCACCACCTCAGCTAGAATAGAATAGAATAGAATAGAATAGAATAGAATAGAATAGAATAGAATAGAATAGAATAGAATAGAATAGAATCTTTATTGAGAATGGAACGTAACAGAATGGAATAGCAATAGCAATAAACAGAATAAGAGTAGAGTAGAATAGAAATACAGAATAAAATAGAATAGAATAAGAGTAGAATAGAATAGAAATACAGAATAGAACAGAAGTCAGACCTGGAAGCCATCTTCCATCGCTGACAATAGAATAGCATAGAATCTTTATTGAGAGTGGAATGGAACGGAATGGAATAGCAAAGCAATAGCAATAAGAATGGAATAGCAGAAGAGTAAGTAGAATAGAACAGAATCTGAATCAGAACAGGATAGAATAGAATATGATAATTCTACGTCATACAAATGGATTATCAAAACAGAGATATAGGAAGTCCTCGGCTTATGACCATAATTGAGCCCAACATTTCTGTTGCTAATTGAGACAGTTAAGTGAGTTTTGCCCCATTTTACGATCTTTCTTGCCCCTGTTGTTAAGTGAATCACTGCAGTGCGGTTGTGAAGTTAGTAAAACGGTTGTTACCTGAATTTGGTTTCCTCATTTGACTTTGCTTGTCAGAAGGTTGCAAAAGGTGATCAAGTGACCCCGGGATATTGCAGCCGTCATAAATATGAGTCAGTTGCTAAGGGTCTGAATTTTGATCACGTGACCCTGGGAATCATCTTCTGATTCGTTCTACACCTCCCAGAGTCGCTTTTTGAGGGAAATGGATGGTTCAGAAATGTGAGAAATAAATAAGTAGTGTATCTTTATTTTTGTTGACTGTTGTGTTGTTTACCCATGGTTTGCGGTTTGCTAGCCAGTGATGAGTACAACCAACAAATATTGTCACATCTTAATGGATCTTCTGCAAATTCTGAGCCTGCACCTGTCATCACTGGCCAGCAAAACAGGAGACAAGGATACTAGACTGGAACTAATCCATAATCAGGACCTTCAATCAGCTGAATATTGAATTTTTCTTCAGCCACCCTTATCTCAATCTATAGAGATTATTACCATGCAGATGGGTAGGATATAGTACAGCTAGTCAACAGAGAATAGCAACAAAAGATGATTAGGGGACTGGAGGCTAAAACATATGAAGAACGGTTGCAGGAATTGGGTATGTCTAGTTTAATGAAAAGAAGGACTAGGGGAGACATGATAGCAGTCTTCCAATATCTCAGGGGCTGCCCCAAAGAAGAGGGACTCAAGCTATTCTCCAAAGCACCTGAGGGTAGAACAAGAAGCAATGGGTGGAAACTCATCAAGGAGAGAAGCAACTTAGAACTAAGGAGAAATTTCCTAACAGTGAGAACAATTAAGGACTTGGCACCAGAAGTTGTAAATTCTCCAACACTGGAAGTTTTTAAGAAGAGATTGGACAACCATTTGTCTGAAATGGTATAGGGTTTCTGCTTGAGCAGGGGGTTGGACTAGAAGACCTCCAAGGTCCCTTCTAACTCTTTTATTTTTTATTTTTTATTTATTTATTTTTGTCACAACAATATATGTAAGTATCATACAGAAAGGTTATATAGTATATAAAGGTATAAGCATATATATATATATATAGGAAGAAGAAAAGAAAAACAATAGGACAGGAACGGTAGGCACGTTTGTGCGCTTATGCACGCCCCTTATGGTCCTCTTAGGAATGGGGTGAGGTCAATAGTAGAAAGTTTTTGGTTAAAGCTTTTAGGATTATGAGAAGAGACCACAGAGTCAGGTAAAGTATTCCAAGCACTGATGATTCTGTTACAGAAGTCATATTTTCTGCAATCTAGTTTAAAGCGGTTGACATTAAGTTTAAATCTATTGGTTGCTCTTGTATTATTGCAATTAAAGCTGAAGTAGTCTTTGACAGGAAGGACATTACAATAGATGATTCTATGAATTAAACTTAGGTCTTGTCGAAGGCGACGGAGTTCCAAGTTTTTCAAGCCCAGGATTTCAAGTCTAGTGGGATAAGGTATTTTGTTGTTTACAGAGGAATGGAGAACTCTTCTTGTAAAATATTTCTGGACACGTTCAATTGTATTGATGTCAGAGATATGGTGAGGGTTCCAAACAGGTGAGCTGTATTCTAGAATTGGTCTAGCAAATGTTTTATATGCTCTGGTTAGTAGTGTAGTGTTTTTGGAATAGAAGCTATGCAAGATTAGGTTTACAACTCTTAGAGCCTTTTTTGCGATGTAGTGCAGTGGGCTTTGGCACTTAGATCATTTGACATGAAAACTCCAAGGTCTTTAACGGGATGGGGGTCATCTGTAAGGTAATGTCCATCAAGCGTGTACTTAGTGTTTGGGTTCTTTTTTCCTATATGTAAGACTGAGCATTTGCTGGTTGAGATTTGGAGTTGCCAAGTTTTAGATCAAGCGGTTAGATGATCAAGGTCTTTTTGAATGATAGATGTATTATCAGTGGTGTTAAATAGTTTGACATCGTCAGCAAAGAGAACACAATTACTTGAGATATGGTCACAAAGATCATTAATGTATAGTATGAAGAGTGTTGGTCCAAGGACGCTGCCTTGAGGAACGCCATTCTTGACAGGAACAGGATTTGACAGAGCATTGCCAATTTTGACCACTTGTTGTCTGTTAGACAGAAAAGCAGATATCCATTTGTGAAGGGGTCCTGAAATGCCATAGGATTTTAGTTTTAGGAGAAGTTTATCGTGTACTACTGAGTCAAAAGCTTTGCAGAAGTCTATGTAGATTGCATCTATTGTTTTGCCTTGATCAAGATTTGTAGTCCATATGTTTTTACAGTGGAGAAGTTGTAAGTTGCATGATAATTTTTTCCTGAAACCAAATTGTTTATGGGAGAGTAGATTGTTTGCTTCTAAGTGTGAGGTGATGGATTGGCTGATGATAGATTCCATGACTTTGCAGGTGACGCAGCATAGAGAGATTGGTCTGTAATTTTCGACTAAGCTGGGGTCTCCTTTTTTGAAGATAGGGATGTCTATGGCCAGTGACCAAAGTTTGGGAAGGGAATTGGTAGTGAAAGCTTTATCAAAGATTATGCTTAGGGGTTCTACTATATTAGTGGAAAGTTTTTTTAAGAAGTAGGCACATAGTCCATCGGGTCCAATAGATAGCGATGGTTTCATGTTATGAACAGCTTTTCCAACATTTTCTTCTGTGAAATCTATATGAGTTAAGTCATCATATTCATTGCTGGTACGTTTGTGGAATGTCGCATATGTGTCATCACTGTTAACAAAAACTGAGCCAAAGAATATGTTGAAGAGGTTGGCTTTAACTGTTTCGTCATTGCATTCTTTGTTGTTAGAATCTTTTAGTGGTGGGATGGATCTTGTGTCTTTAAGTTTATTGTTAACAAAATTATAAAAGGCACGATTGGAATTTGTGCGCAGAAGGTCCTTGTTTGGTGTGGTAATTTGTGCATTCAGTTTTATTTGGTTGCATATATTTCTGTAGCGGTTTTGAAATTTGCTACAAAGCCTTTTTGTTTCTTTTCCAGAGGATTTTTTTTGATTGAACCTTTTTTATTGATATGGGTAGTTTGCTTTTCCTCATCATGGTTTTCATTTGTGGTACATATAGTTTAATGACTCTATTGATTTCAAGTAGGAAAACTCTATAGTGGTCTTCAGCGGTTATGCAGTTTGCAAACAGATTTTGCCAGTCCAGAAATGAAAGATCGTTGTTTATAAGGTCGTAGTTGGCTTTTTTGAAGTTGTAGATGGGGATACTATTATTATGATGATTTGAGTATGGACGTATATTGAGACGAAAATCAATCATGCAGTGGTCACTGTTGGAAAAAGGTTCTTTAATTTGTAGTATGAAGAGTGTTGGTCCAAGGACGCTGCCTTGAGGAACGCCATTCTTGACAGGAATAGGATTTGACAGAGCATTGCCAATTTTGACCACTTGTTGTCTGTTAGACAGAAAAGCAGATATCCATTTGTGAAGGGGTCCTGAAATGCCATAGGATTTTAGTTTTAGGAGAAGTTTATCGTGTACTACTGAGTCAAAAGCTTTGCAGAAGTCTGTGTAGATTGCATCTATTGTTTTGCCTTGATCAAGATTTGTAGTCCATATGTTTTTACAGTGGAGAAGTTGTAAGTTGCATGATAATTTTTTCCTGAAACCAAATTGTTTATGGGAGAGTAGGTTGTTTGCTTCTAAGTGTGAGGTAATGGATTGGTTGATGATTGATTCCATGACTTTGCAGGTGACGCAGCATAGAGAGATTGGTCTGTAATTTTTGACTAAGCTGGGGTTTCCTTTTTTGAAGATAGGGATGACTATGGCCAGTGACCAAAGTTTGGGAAGGGAACTGGTAGTGAAAGCTTTATCAAAGATTATGCTTAGGAGTTCTGCTATATTAGTGGAAAGTTTTTTTAAGAAGTAGGCACATAGTCCATCGGGTCTAATAGATAGCGATGGTTTTATGTTATGAAGAGCTTTTCCAACATTTTCTTCTGTGAAGTCTATATGAGTTAAGTCATCATATCATTGCTGGTACGTTTGTGGAATGTCGGATATGTGTCATCGCTGTTAACAAAAACTGAGCCAAAGAATATGTTGAAGAGGTTGGCTTTAACTGTTTCATCATTGCATTCTTTGTTCTTAGAATCTTTTAGTGGTGGGATGGATCTTGTGTCTTTAAGTTTATTGTTAACAAAATTATAAAAGGCACGATTGGAATTTGTGCGCAGAAGGTTCTCTTCTTGTTTGGTGTGGTAATTTGTGCATTCAGTTTTTATTTGGTTGCATATATTTCTGTAGCGGTTTTTGAAATTTGCTACAAAGCCTTTTTTGTTTCTTTTCCAGAGGGATTTTTTTTTTATTGAAGCTTTTTTATTGATATGGGTAGTTTGCTTTTCCTGATCATGGTTGTCATTTGTGGTACATATAATTTAATGACTCTATTGATTTCAAGTAGGAAAACTCTATAGTGGTCTTCAGCAGTTATGCAGTTTGCAAACAGATTTTGTCAGTCCAGAAATGAAAGATCGTTGTTTATAAGGTCGTAGTTGGCTTTTTTGAAGTTGTAGATGGGGATACTATTGTTATGATGATTTGAGTATGGACGTATATTGAGACGAAAATCAATCATGCAGTGGTCACTGTTGGAAAAAGGTTCTTTAATTTGTAGTCCATAAATTGAGTTTGGGTTGTTGCAGAAGATGAGATCAAGGCAGTTGTTGAGTCTTGTATTGTTAGTTACAAGTTGTTCAAGACCTAGGTTTGTAACAGCGTTGTATAGTGTAGTATGGATTGGATCAGTTGTACATTCATTAGTTATCCAGTTAATGAGAGGTAGATTTAGGTCGCCCAGGAAGATGAGATGGTATGGGCAAGAGGTAGCCCATGTTAGCAGTGAGGTTAGCATATTTGCATGGGTAATGTCTTGGTCAGGGGCTCTGTAGTATAGTAAGAATCGAAGAGTGGTGTTAAGGGATAGGTCGCATACAATATTTTGCTATTCTCTGCTCTGCTCTGCTCTGCTCTGCTATTCTGTTCTATTCTGTTCTATTCTATTCTATTCTTTCTTTCATTCCATTCCATTCCTATTATTTCTTTCATTCCATTCCATTCCATTCCTATTATTTCTTTTCTATTCTATTCTATTCTATTCTATTCTATTCTATTCTATTCTATTCTATTCTATTCCATTCCATTCCATTCCATTCCTATTATTTCTTTCATTCTATTCTATTCTAGTCTAGTCTAGTCTACTCTATTCTACTCTACTCTACTCTACTCTACTTTACTCTACTCTACTCTACTCATATCCACAACGTACGACAACAAAAGATCCAAGGCAAACAATGGGAATTCGTCCATCATACAGGTAGTCATCAACTTACAACCGTTCATTTAGTGACTGTTCTAAGTTACAACAGCACTTGAAAATGTGACTTATGACCATTTTTCACATTTATAACCTTTGCAGCATCCCCATGGCCACGTCATCGAAGTTCAGACGCTTGGCAACTGGTTCATATTTATGACGGTTGCAGTGTCCCGGGGGGGGTCACAGGATCCCCTTTTGCGACCTTTTCTGACAAGCAAAGTTGACGGGGAAGGTAGATTCGCTTAACAACCGTGCTACTTAATTCACAACTGCAGGGGTTCACTTAACAACGGAGGCAAGAAAGGTCGTAGAATGGGGCCAAAATCACTTAACAAATGTCTCCCTTAAAGAATGGAAATTTTAAGCTCCATTGTGGTTGCACGTCGAGGGCAACCTGTATATGTTTTCTGAATAAACGTGATACGGTCCAAATGAGGATTGAAACCAACAGACCTTCACCAAAGTGGACTCAGCTTGAAAATTGGAAGCGGCTGAGATAGGAATGCAGAAAGAACCAATCCTTCCTGTGAGAAAAAGCTAGTTTTCTTCCCCAGCCAGGACCGATGACAAATAAAACATCGCTCGGATATTTCTGGCTACAGCCTCTCGGCTTGTCAAGCAGGAAATTAATGCTATATGACATAACGGGGAATGTGAAATAGAGCCACTACTGTTGGCCTTTGCTGTAATGCACCATCCCTAAGACCCCATTCCTAAGAGGTCTGTAAAGGGGTGTGCATAAGAGCTCCAATGTGCCTACCGTTCCTGTCCTAATGTTCCCTTTGATTGTATCCAATTTCATATAGTTATTACATACTTATGATTATATTTACGCTTATATATCGTATAGTTATTTCATGCTTATGCTATATATATTGTTGTGACAAATAAAATAAAATAAATGAATGAATGAATGAATGAATGAATGCCTGGTTCTCCTCTTTAGCCCTTTATCAGGAGCCAAAATGCCCATCTCTCGGGTGTGAAAAGAGAAGATACCCCAAACGGCGTGGAGAAGCTCAAAAGAGTACCGCTTTATAAAGCCTTGGTAAGGTCACACTTGGAATACTGCATCTAGTTTTGGTCACCCACGATGTAAGAATGAAGTTGAGAGATTCTAGAAAGAGTACCTAGAAGAGCAACAGAGATGGAGACTGGGTGGTGGTGGTACTTGGGGGACCCTATACCGTTTCAGACAAATGGTTTATCCAATCTCTTCTTAAAAACTTCTAGGTTCAAATTTCTCCCTTCAAAAACTTCAAATTTCTGGGTTCTATCATATCGCAAGATCTCAAATGGACAGCTAACATCAAAAACATCATTAAAAAAGGACAACAAAGAATGTTCTTTCTGCGCCAACTCAGTAAGCTCAAACTGCCCAAGGAGCTGCTGATCCAATTCTACAGAGGAATTACTGAGTCTGTCATTTGCACCTCTATAACTGTCTGGTTCGGTTCTGCAACCCAACAAGAAAAACACAGACTTCAGAGGATAATTAGAACTGCAGAAAAAATAATTGCTACCAACTTGCCTTCCATTGAGGACCTGTATACTGCACGAATCAAGAAGAGCCGTGAAAATATTTGCAGATCCCTCATCCTGGACATAAACTGTTTCAACTCCTACCCTCAAAACGACGCTATAGAGCACTGCACACCAGAACAACTAGACACAAGAACAGTTTTTTCCCGAAGGCCATCACTCTGCTAAACAAATAATTCCCTCAACACTGTCAGACTATTTACTGAATCTGCACTACTATTAATCGTTTCATAGTTCCCATCACCAATCTCTTTCCACTTATGACTGTATGACTATAACTTGTTGCTGGCAATCCTTATGATTTATATTGATATATTGATCATCAATTGTGTTGTAAATGTTGTACCTTGATGAACGTATCTTTTCTTTTATGTACACTGAGAGCATATGCACCAAGACAAATTCCTTGTGTGTCCAATCACACTTGGCCAATTTATTTTTATTTATTTTATTTATTATTTAAATTTTTATACCGCCCTTCTCCCGAAGGACTCAGGGCGGTTCACAGCCAATTAAAATACACAATGATACAATAAATACAATTAAAATACAGTTAAAAAACTTATTGAATTGGCCAAGATTAAAATTTAGAATAAAAACCCATTAAAAAACCCATAAATTTAAAACTAACCCAGTCCAGCGCAGATGAATAAGTGAGTTTTAAGCTCATGCGAAAGGTTCGGAGGTCCGGAAGTTGACGGAGTCCTGGGGAGTTCGTTCCAGAGGCGGAGCCCCACAGAGAAGGCCCTTCCCTGGGCGTCGCCAGACGACACTGTCACCGACGGCACCCTGAGGAGTCCCTCTCTGTGAGAGCGCACGGGTCGGTGAGAGGTATTCGATAGCAGCAGGCGGTCCCGTAAATAGCCCGGCCCTATGCCATGGAGCGCTTTAAAAACGTTCACCAACACCTTGAAGCGCACCCGGAAGGCCACAGGTAGCCAGTGCAGCCTCGCAGGATAGGTGTCACACGGGAGCCACGAGGGCTCCCTCTATCACCCGCGCAGCTGCATTCTGGACTAACTGAAGCCTCGGATGCCCCTCAAGGGGAGCCCCATGTAGAGAGCATTGCAGTAATCCAGACGAGACGTCACAAGGGCGTGAGTGACTGTGCACAAAGCACAATAAAATTCTATTCTATTCTATTCTATTCTATTCTATTCTATTCTATTCTATTCTATTCTAGTGTTTATAATATAATTAATATAATATAATATAATATAATATTATATAATATATAATATAATATAATATAATATAATATAATATAATATAATATAATATAATATAATATAAGAACAGAGTTGGAAGGGACCTTGGAGGCCTTCTAGTCCAACCCCCTGCCCAGGCAGGAAACCCTACGCCATCTCAGTCAGATGGTTATCCAACATTTTCTTAAAAATTTCCAGTGTTGGAGCATTCACAACTTCTGCAGGCAAGTCGTTCCACTTATTAATTGTTCTAACTGTCAGGAAATTTCTCCTTAGTTCTAAGTTGCTTCTCTCCTTGATTAGTTTCCATCCGTTGCTTCTTGTCCTGCCTTCAGGTGCTTTGGAGAATAGCTTGACTCCCTCTTTGTGACAACCCCTGAGATATTGGAGCACTGCTATCATGTCTCCCCTAGTCCTTCTTTTTATTAAAGTAGACATACCCAGTTCCTGCAACCGTTCTTCATATGTTTTAGCCTCCAGTCCCCTAATCATCTTTGTTGCTCTTCTCTGCACTCTTTCCAGAGTCTCAACATCTTTTTTACATCACGGTGACCAAATGTTGAATGCATTCACTATTTCTGGAGGAAAGTTGTTCCCCTGATTAGTTGTTCTCACTGTCAGGAAATTTCTCCTTAATTCTAGACTGCTTCTCTCCTTGGTTAGTTTCCACTTATTGCTTCTTGTCCTGCCCTCAAATGCTTTGGGGAAGAGCTTGACTCCCTCTTCTTTGGGGCAGCCCCTGAGATACTGGAACACTGCTATTATGTCTCCCCTAGTCCTTTTTTTCATGAAACTAGACCTACCCAGTTCCTGCAACCGTTCTTCATATGTTTTCACCTCCAGTTGCCTAATCCTCTTTCTTGCTCTTCTCTGCCTCAACATCTTTTTTATAGTGTGGTGACCAAAATTGGATCCATTATTCCAAGTGTGGCCTTAGAAAGGCCTTATAACATGGTCTTAACACTTCACGTGATCTTGATTCTATCCTTCTGTTGATGCAGCCCAGAACTGTGTTGGCTTTTTTGGCAGCTGCTGCACACGGCTGGCTCATATCTAAATGGTTGTCCACTAGGACTCCAAGATCCCTCTCACAGTTACTACTATTGAGCAAGGTACCACATATCCGGTACCTGTGCCATTTGGGAGGTTCAACAATGCAACAACGTACCCAGCATCTGCGGTACCATGGTCTATTCCTACACTGGGCAGGGGTTGGACTTGATGACCTCTGAGGAACCTGTCAGCCTTTCCATTTTGTAAGTCTGAGTCTAATGTCGTTGTTGTTTTTAAAACGTTAGTCAAATGGGTGCTCCTGTTTTGGTGTTTCGTTTTTTTTTTTGCATTTATATCCCGCCCTTCTCCGAAGACTCAGGGCGGCTGAGCAAGCAATAGTCTTCATCCATTTGTATATTATATACAAAGTCAACTTATTGCCCCCAACAATCTGGGTCCTCATTTTACCTACCTTATAAAGGATGGAAGGCTGAGTCAACCTTGGGCCTGGTGGGACTTGAACCTGCAGTAATTGCAGGCAGCTGCTGTTAATAACAGACTGTCTTACCAGTCTGAGCCACCAGAGGCCCAGAAGCCACCAGAGGCTTCTTCAAAGAACAAATTTTGAGGCAAGTTTTTTTTTTTTTAATTTACATTTATATCCCGCCCTTCTCCAAAGACTCAGGGCGGCTTATAGTGTGTAAGGCAATAGTCTCATTCTATTTGTATATTATATACAAAGTCAACTTATTGCCCCCAACAATCTGGGTCCTCATTTTACCTACTTTATAAAGGATGGAAGGCTGAGTCAACCTTGGGCCTGGTGGGACTTGAACCTACAATAATTGCAAGCAGCTGTGTTAATAACAGACTGTCTTACCAGTCTGAGCCACCAGAGGCCCAGAAGCCACCAGAGGCTTCTCCAAAGAACAAATTTTGAGGCAAGTTTTTTTTTTTTTAATTTACATTTATATCCCGCCCTTCTCCGAAGACTCAGGGCGGCTTATAGTGTGTAAGGCAATAGTCTCATTCTATTTGTATATTTACAAAGTCAACTTATTGCCCCCCCAACAATCTGGGTCCTCATTTTACCTACCTTATAAAGGATGGAAGGCTGAGTCAAACCTTGGACCTGTTGGGACTAGAACCTGCAGTAATTGCAGGCAGCTGTGTTTTAATAACAGGCTTCTTACAGCCTGAGCCACACCGCGGCTTCTTCTGTATCTTTATCTTCTGTAAATCGCTTTTTGGGACATTTAGACAGCCTATCAAAGGAAATCGGGATAGGCCAGCCCAGAAATTTAGCCTGAAGCTCCCTGTAAACTGGCAGAGTCAACTTCCACCGAGTTCTGAACTGCAGGGAAGTACAAATTCTCTAGCGTTATTCTGCTCCATTGTACGGTAATTACAGCAGTAATTTATTTTTATGTGGTTACCAAGTTTGTCTGAGGCCCCGAGACCGTTTCTTAGGGCAGCAGGACTTCATATATGAAAATAAATCAAGGGCTATTATCCTATCTTGTGGAAGTAGGCTGAGGGCCAGTACAAAGGTGATACATCATCAGAGACAAAAGGAAGCTGTGGGTTGAGAGAACGGTACATCAAGGAGGAAACGTCCCTGCTCAAGGGGAGATTTTACAGAAAGAAGTAGTGGTGGTTGATTAGTCACTCCACGGAGCCTTCATTGGCGATGTGTCGCCTTCTGGTTCAATCAATAGATGGAATAAAGGTGCTTTATATTTGCTATGCGTTGATCCATCAGGGCATCTGCGGCACATGATCCAAAAATGCAGCCGCGCAGGGGATTGAGGGAGCTTCTCGTCGCTCCCATGTAACACCTCTCCTGCGCAGGCTGCATTGGTTGCCGGTGGTCTTCCGGGTGCGATTCAAGGTTCTGGTTATCACCTTTAAAGCACTCCATGGCATTGGACCGGGATATTTACGGGACCGCCTGCTGCCGCCAGTTACCTCCCATTGTCCGGTACGTCCAGTGCGCTCTCACAGGGAGGGCCTTCTTAGGGTGTTATGGATCGTTATGCACGGTCACTCATGCCCTTGTCACTTCCCGTCTGGATTACTGCAATGCTCTCTACATGGGGCTCCCCTTGAGGAGCACCCGGAGGCGCCAACTGGTACAGAATGCGGCCGCGCAGGGGATTGAGGGAGCTCCTTGTAGTTCCCATGTAACACCTCTCCTGCGCAGGCTGCATTGGTTGCCGGTGGTCTTCCGGGTGCGATTCAAGGTTCTGGTTATCACCTTTAAAGCGCTCCATGGCATTGGACCGGGATACTTACGGGACCGCCTACTGCCACCAGTCACCTCCCATCGACCTGTGCGCTTCCACAGAGAGGGCCTCCTCAGGGTGCCGTCGGCCAGACAATGTCGGCCGGCGACCCCCAGGGGAAGAGCGTTCTCTGTGGGAGCTCCGGCCCTGTGGAATGAACTACCTGTGGGGCTACGCCTTCTCCCTGATCTCCGGACCTTTAAGCGCGAGCTCAAAACCTTCTTTTTTCACCAAGCAGGGCTGGCCTAATGATACAGTTTTAATTGAGTGTTTTAATGGGGTTTTAAGGGAATGAATTCTATTTTACTAATTTTTACTTATAAGTTTTTAAATTTTTCAGCTTATTGAATCAGATTTTTAATCGTTTATTGTATTTTAAATTTTTTCGATAATTTCTGCTGTACACCGCCCTGAGTCTTCGGAGAAGGGTGGTATAAAAATACAATAAATAAATAAATAAATAAGTCAGAATGGCAGCCACAGTGGTGCAGAAGCTTTTCCACAAACCCTTGGTAAGACCGCACCTGGAATCCTGCAGCCAGTTTTGCTCACCACATTACCAAAAAAAAAAAAAGGATAATAGCCCTTGATTTATTTATTTGGGAAAAGTGCAGAGAAGAGCAACCGGGATGATTAAAGGCCTGGAGACTAAAACACATGAAGAACGGTTTCAGGATTTGGGTTTGGCCAGTCTAGTGAAAAAAAGGGCTGGGGGGGGTGGACATGATAGCAGTATTCCTGTTCTGTCCCCCTCGCCTCCGTCCGAGCGATGACTTAATTAGCCGGCACTATCAGCTCTGGCAGCAAACTAGCGAGCGTCTGCCAAGTGTCTCTGTTATCTCCCTTGATGCCGATGAGTCAACAAACAGTACTTCAGCTCTAGTCAAGCAGTTGATTTGCCTGCTACGAAGAGGCATAGCAGCCCTTACTGCTTTTATATCCTGTGGGGCGTGGCTCCATGACTCAGCACTTCCTAGGCCTGCCCCACCACTGCTTCTGTTGTTCCCTGCCTACGAAACCTAGGGTTTGGCCAGGCCTGACTGCCATCAGCTGGGTCTGGAGGCGTGGCCTGGGGGGGGAAGAGTCAGGGGACGGAGGTCTCGTTATCTCCTCCACCTGGCCTGCCTCTGGCTCCTGGAGCTGAGCCAGGGAAGCCGGTGCTCTCCTGATGGCCCTTCCCTCTCACTTTCCGAGTCACTTTCTGGCAGGGGGGCCGGCTCGGGGGGCACACACACAACAATTCCAGTATTTGAGGGGCTGCCCCAAAGACGAGGGGATCCACTTGTTTTCCAAAGCACCTGAAGGCAGGACAAAAAACAATGGATGGAAATGAATCAAGGAAAGAAGCAACCTGGAATTAAGGAGAAATTTCCTAAGGGTGAGGACAGTTAACCAGTGGAACAGCTTGCCACTAGAAGTTGTGGGTGCTTCATCACTGGAGGGTTTTAAAGAAAAGAGTGGAAAGTCGGTTGTGTAAAATGGTATAGGGAAGTGATGGCTAACCTTTTTGCTATCATGTGCCAGGAGCGGGGGGCGGGGGTCACGCGCAAGTGTGCCCACACCCATAACTCTATGCGTCCTGCGCATGTGCGCACAACCACCCCACTCCTGGTACACGATGGCATGTGATTCTACCCTACTCTACTCTACTTTACATTCTATTCTATTATTTTCTATTCTACATTCTATTCTATTCTACTCTACTCTACTCTACTCTACTCTACATTCTATTCTATTCTATTCTATTCTATCCTATTCTACTCTACTCTACTCTACTCTACATTCTATTCTATTCTATTCTATTCTATTCTACTCTACTCTACTCTACTCTACATTCTATTCTATTCTATTCTATTCTATTCTATCCTATCCTACTCTACTCTACTCTACTCTACTCTACTCTACTCTACTCTACTCTACTCTACTCTACTCTACTCTACTCTACATTCTATTCTATTCTATTCTATTCTATTCTATTCTACTCTACTCTACTCTACTCTACTCTACTCTACTCTACTCTACTCTACATTCTATTCTATTCTATTCTATTCTATTCTATCCTATCCTATCCTATCCTATTCTGCATGCCTGGCTCATCTTTTTTCTTTTTACTGTGACAAGATTGAGCTTTCTCCATGCAGGTAGTACTCAACTTAGGGCCACAATTAAGACCAACAATTCCATTTCTAAGCAAAGCGGCTGTCGAATGAGTTAAAGAGTTTAGAGAGCCGTTGAGGCCACTTGGAGGTTTATCTGTGTCCTCTGGTAGTCATCCGAATAGTGCAAATGAGTGTGGAGCCTTCTACAAATGGTCCTTTCAGCAGCTCCAAGAAGGCTCCACACTCATTTGCACCACTCAGGTGACCCTGAGGACACAGACAAACCTCCAAGTGGCCTCAAGGACCCTCTAAAAGGATGCAAATGATCAGCTGTCTGCAAGGAATATAAATCCTTCCGTTTCTCACCATCCGGTCAGAGCTGAAGAAGCTTCTTGGATGAGAAGCGAAACGTCTTCAAAGAAAAACCAGAAAGTCCAGCGGTTGCCTCTTGAAAAAGCACCTTTGGGATGACCCTGGGACACTGCCATTGTCAAGACACGGCTGGTTGCCATGTGCCCAAATTTCTATCATCTGTCCGTGTAAATTTACTCTTGTAAATGCACGGTTGCACGTCCATTTTTTTTGAGTGCCGTTGTAATTTCAAACAGTCTTTACACATATGGTTGTAAGCAGTGGTGGAATTCATTTTTTTTACTACCAGTTCTGTGGGCGTGGCTTGGTGGGAGTGGCAGGCGAAAGATACTGCAAAATCCCCATTCCCTCCCCGCTCCAGGGGAAGGATACTGCAAAATCCCCATTCCCTCCCCGCTCCAGGGGAAGGATACTGCAAAATCCTCATTCCCTCCCCACTCCAGGGGAAGGATACTACAAAATCCCCATTCCCTTCCCACTCCAGGGGAAGGATACTGCAAAATCCCCATTCCCTCCCCGCTCCAGGGGAAGGATACTGCAAAATCCTCATTCCCTCCCCACTCCAGGGGAAGGATACTACAAAATCCCCATTCCCTTCCCACTCCAGGGGAAGGATACTGCAAAATCCCCATTCCCACCCCACTCCAGGGGAAGGATACTGCAAAATCCCCATTCCCACCCCACTATGGGGCCAGCCAGAGGTGGTATTAGTGAGTTCTCTGAACTACTCAAATTTTCCCTACTGGTTCTCCAGGACCTGTCAGAACCTGCTGGATTTCACCCCTGGTTGTAAGCCAAGGGCTACCTGTATTTCTCTCAACCGAATTCCCACAGTTCTGAAAGTTGTATACCTCCTGAAGGAAATTCATTCAATTTAGATTTAGGTAATAAAATCCCAGCCGGAGCTGTTAATATAATTGCAGTGTCTGGATCTGATCGCTTCCGTCCTTGGAACAGAAAATAATAATTGGAGGAGATCTAATTGTTTGACTTTGTCCTTTTTTGAACGTCGTATATATTCCAAAAGGGTTATTGCACTTTTATTTGTTTGTGAGAGACTTTATTGTTGTCCTGTCTGCAATAATACCCAGACAATTTATTTGCACATTAGTGGTCATGCTTTTAGTTTGATTGTGGCACTTTCCCAAAAGATCCCTAAGAGAAGCCACTCAGAAATGTTTGCTTCCGGCACAATTCCAAACAAATGCAAATTTCTCTTTCCTGTAACGCTATGCCAATTTTTAAATAAAAACGATCTCTATAATTTCTTAATAGACAGTCTGGCTTCGACCGCAAAGGAAGTCCTCGGCTTATGGGCACAATAGAGCCCAACATTTCTGTTCCTGAGCGAAACAGTGTTTCAGTGAGTTGTTGTTTTTTATTTGCATTTATCTCCCACCCTTCTCCGAAGACTCAGGGCAGCTTACACTATGTTAAGCAATAGTCTTCATCCATTTGTATATTATATACAAAGTCAACTTATTGCCCCCCAACAATCTGGGTCCTCATTTTACCTACCTTATAAAGGATGGAAGGCTGAGTCAACCTTGGGCCTGGTGGGACTAGAACCTGCAGTAATTGCAAGCAGCTGCTGTTAATAACAGACTGTCTTACCAGTCTGAGCCACCAGAGGCCCTGTATTGCTGCCATTTTGCGACCTTTCTTGCCCCCGTCGTTAAGCAAGTCGCTGCAATGGTTCAGTTAGCCACACGGTTGTTAAGGGAATCTGGCTTCCCTGTTGATTTTGCTTGGGAGAAGGTCACCAAAGGGGATCATGTGACACACACACACCCCCCGGCACACTGCAACCGTTTGTAAATACGAAGCAGTTGGCCAAGCATCTGAATTTTGATCACGTGACCACGAGAATGCCAGAACGGTCGTAAGCGTTGTGGTCCGCCAGCAGCCTGCGGAGCTGGCAGTGGAGTCGGACAGTGAGGAGGCTGGGGAGGACGATGGGCCAGTCCTGGAGTCAGGGGAAGGCTCGGACGAGGGCTCTGCGTCGGAGGCAGAGATGGATTCAGGGCTATCTGGAAGCAATGCGCAGACTCCGGAGCCTCCAGAGGCAGACAGCAGAGAGGCAGACGAACAGGAGGAGCCTGTTCCTAGTGCACGCATGCGAAGAGCTGCCAGAAGGCAAGAGCAGCTGAAGCAAAAAGGACAACTCAGGAGTAAGGCCAGGTGATGATTGGCCCCTCCCATAAGGCTTAAAAGAGCAGCAACGGCTCTTGGGCTCTTTGTAGGAAAGCAACGTTGCTACATCCCTTTCTATTCGGCATCTCTTGTTTCTAAACTTCCTGGGGCTTTGCCAAGAAAAGCCTTTGGCAGGGTGCCAAAGAAGACAAAGGTTTGTGATAAGGCGGAAGGAATTAATTTGGACTAAGCTGAGAATGAAGTAATTCTCAACTGTTCTAATAAAATAATTTTGTTTAGGACCAATTGTGTGCGGTAATAACTATTTGGGCTTAGGTCACAATAGTAAACGTGAAACAAAGTCACTTTTTTTCACTGCCGTTTTTGACTTTGAAACGGTAATAACCGAAGGGTTATAAACCGAGAGAACTACCTGTATCTTATTTCTGGGGTCGCCTGGCTATGAACATTTAATTCTGCTGCTTTGATCTGAATTTATATTCTCTAGGTGGGAGGCAGATCCCCCGGGGAGAATATATAAATTTAGCCGCCTTTTTGTTTCTAAGTGGGCAAAAAAAAACAACTGCCATAAATCCTTAAGCATTTCAGCTTAATGGCACGGAGGGTCAGGTTGCGAATTGATTCCCAATTGCTTTTCCAGATCCCAAATCATGCTTATTACACCCCTCAATGTCTTCCATTTATAAAGACCCTGAGTTAATGCGGTTTCTTTGTGTGTGTTTTTTTATGTAGGAAAAATTCCTGTGTCCTTTTACGTTTACGTGAGAAAAGTAAGTATTGATATATTTTTTTAAAATTTTCGCCTTGAACTCCAGGGTCAACGGAGGCTTTTAGTGAAAAAGCCGAAGCCGATGGCATTCTAAGTAATTGCTAAAAGCTTTATGCTGTTTGTGGGTACTTTGTTATTTTGAAATCTTGAAGCCCTTCTCAGTTCCCAGAACAAAGAAACGGCTTCGGAAAGTGCTAATGCTGCTCAGAATCCCTTTATTAGAGTGAGGTGGCTGGCATATAAATTTAATAAATTTAGGGGCCGGAATAGCTCAGGCTGGTAAAGCCTGTTATTAAGAACACAAAGCCTGCAATTACTGCAGGTTCTAGTCCCACCAGGTCCAAGGTTGACTCAGCCTTCCATCCTTTATAAGGTAGGTAAAATGAGGAGCCAGATTGTTGGGGGGGCAATAAGTTGACTTTGTAAAAATATACAAATAGAATGAGACTATTGCCTTATACACTGTAAGCCACCCTGAGTCTTCGGAGAAGGGCGGGGTATAAATGTAAACAAAAAAATAAAAATAAAAAAAATAAAATACAGCCAGGTAGTCCTCGGTTTAATGGTCCATTTAGTGACCGTTCCGAGGGTGGGGGTGGAGGGAAACCCCTCTCCTAGAAGAATGAAACATTTCCAGGAAATATTAAAAAGGCAGAACATTGTATTTCCCTGGATGATAAAAGATGAAACACGTTTTAAAGGGAGAGAGCAGCTCCCTGCCTCCAGCAGATATTTCGTGCCCATTAAGAAAGACTGGGCCAGCCTATCTGCCAAATTGACTACCATTTAAAGTTAAAGAGACAGATATAAAATCAAAGATAATTGATTAAGTGACAGACACTTAATCATTACTAAAATAAAATAATAATAAATAAATAAAATAAAATAAAATAAAAATAAAATAAAACAAAGGAATAAGAAAGATCATCATTATGCCAGCCAGAAAATCAAACGCTGATAAAATCTTAGAATCAAGATTAACAACTATTGAACAAAACATAGATAAAAGATTACAAGCTATTGAACAAAACCTAGAAAAAAGAATTCAAAATATTGAACAAAACCTAGAAAAAAGAATTCAAAATATTGAACAAAACTTAGAAAAAAAAATTCTATCAGTTATTGAACAAAGTTTCACAGATTTGATAAAACAAATTTCAACACTAAAAAATGAAAACTCTAATGATCTAAATCTCTTCCAAACTCATCTATCACCACAAAATATACAACTTACAACTCAACCTAGACATCAAATTAATACAACACAACCCAATCAACAAACAACTACTAATCAACTAATCAGAGATGCAATGGAGAGAGGACAAAAAATAAATAATGCAATATTATTTGGACTTGAAAACACAAATGAACCAGATATCAATAAGATTCACAACATCATTGGAAATTATAATTCATCAACCATCTCCCCAAATGAAATAATTGCTGTCTCCAGAGATGGACCAGAATATAAAAACAGCGATGGGACAACAGCACCAAGATTTTGTAGAGTTATATGCACTAATGAGGACAGCAAACGCAAATTCATAAAGACTATAAACTCAATTGCTAAATCCAACCCTACCTACAGTAAACTTAGATCACGTCCTGACCTATCCTTTCTACAAAGGATACGCCTCGTGAACTTCGCACAGAACTTAAAAGAAGACAAGACAATGGTGAATCCAACCTATACATCGACTACCATGCTGATTGCATAAAAATAAAACCTGCAATCAAAAATCACCTCAAACCCCCATCACCCATAACAATCAACCAGCCATCCCAGTATTCAACCAAGTACCCATCCCCCTACCTCCCATTCAACCAACCATCTTACCAACTATCCAACCAACAGCCATCCAATCAACAATCCAACCAGCCATCCAACCAACCATCCAACCAACCATCCAAACAGCCATCCAAGCAGCCATCCAAGCAGCCATCCAAACAGCCATCCCAACAGCCATCCAAACAGCCACCCAACAATCCACCCAACCAGCCATCCAAACAACCATCCATCCAAACACCCAAAACTACCATCCAACCATCTATACAACCATCTATTGTCCACAACCCCCAACCTACTAACACCCAAAACTAGGTATGCACGCCCCTTACCTCTTCAACACCAATCATATCAGATCTCAAATGCAAATTGATAAATGCAAGAAGCATAGTCAACAAATTACCTGAATTTATCCTCTTATTAAACAGTGGCACATTTGATATCATTTTGTTTTGAAACATGGCTGAATTCATCCCTTCCTGACTCCATTATCTCAAACAAAGAATATCAAGTCTATCGATCAGATCGGGAAAACCGAAGAGGTGGTGGAGTGGCTATCTTTACAAAAGACACTGAATCTAAAAATATCCAAGTAGCACATAAACTCTCTCTTCCTGAAACCATAGTATGCGACCTATCCCTTGACACTACTCTTGATTCTTACTATGCTACAGAGCCCCGACTATGACATTACCCACGCAAATATGCTAACCTCAATGCTAACATGGACTACCTCTTGCCCATACCCTCTTATCTTCCTTGGTGACTTAAATCTACCTCTCATTAACTGGACAACCAATGAATGTTCAACTGACCCAATCCATACTACACTATACAACGCTGTTACAAACCTAGGTCTTGAACAACTTGTAACTAACAATACAAGACTCAACAACTGCCTTGACCTCATCTTCTGCAACAATCCAAACTCAATTTACGGTATACAAATTAAAGAACCTTTTTCAAACAGTGACCACTGCATGATTGATTTTCGTCTCAATATACGTCCATACTTAATCGTCATAACACCAGAACTCCCAACTACAACTTCAAGAAAGCCAATTCGACCTTATAAACACCGATCTTTCACTTCTGAACTGGCAAAATCTGTTTGCAACCTGCATAACCGCTGATGACCTCTATAGAATCTTCCTACTTGAAATCAATAGAGTCATTAAATTATATGTACCACGAATGACTACCATGTCCAAGAAAAACAAACTACCCATATCAATAAAAAAGCTTCAATCAAAAAAAATCCTCTGGAAAAGAAACAAAAAAGGCTATGTTACAAACTTCAGAAACCGTTACAGAAACATATGCAACCAAATTAAAACTGAATGCACAAATTACCACACCAAGCAAGAAGAAAACCTTCTACGCACAAATTCCAATCGTGCCTTTTATAATTTTGTCAACAGTAAACTTAAAGATTCAAGATCCATCCCACCACTAAAAGATTCTAACAACAAAGAATGCAATGACGAAACAGTCAAAGCAAACCTCTTCAACATTTTCTTTGGCTCAGTTTTTGTTAACTCCGATAACACATATCCAACATTCCACAAACGAACCAGCAATGACTATGATGATCTAACTCATATAGATTTCACAGAAGACAACGTTGGTAAAGCTCTTCACAACTTAAAACCATCGCTTTCTATTGGACCTGATGGTCTATGTGCATATTTCTTAAAAAAACTTTCCATTAATATAGCTGAACCCCTAAGTATTATCTTTGATAAAGCTTTCACTACCAGTTCTCTTCCCAAACTTTGGTCACTAGCCACAGTCATCCCCATCTTCAAAAAAGGAGACCCCAGCTTAGTCGAAAACTACAGACCGATCTCCCTTTGCTGCGTCACCTGCAAAGTCATGGAATCTATCATCAATCAATCCATTACCTCACACTTAGAAACTAACAACCTACTCTCCAACAAACAATTTGGTTTCAGGAAAAGTTATCATGTAACTTACAACTTCTCCACTGCAAAACATATGGACTTCAAATCTAGATCAAGGCAAATCAATAGATGCAATCTACATAGACTTCTGCAAAGCTTTTGACTCAGTAGTACACGATAAACTTCTCCTTAAACTAACATCCTATGGCATCTCAGGACCCCTCCACAAATGGATATCTGCTTTTCTGTCTAACAGACAACAAGTGGTCAAAATTGGCAATGCTTTATCAAATCCTGTTCCTGTCAAGAGTGGCGTTCCTCAAGGCAGCGTCCTTGGACCAACACTCTTTATTCTATACATTAATGATCTTTGTGACCATATCTCAAGTAATTGTGTTCTCTTTGCTGACGATGTCAAACTATTTAACACCACAGACAACACTTCTATCATTCAAAACGACCTTGACCATCTAACCGCTTGGTCTAAAATTGGCAGCTCCAAATTTCAACCAGCAAATGCTCAGTCTTACATATAGGAAAAAGAACTCTAAAACTAAGTACATACTAGATGGACATTACCTTACAGACGACCCCATCCCGTTAAAGACCTTGGAGTTTTCATGTCAAATGATCTAAGTGCCAAAGCCCACTGCAACTACATAGCAAAAAAGCTCTAAGAGTTGTAAACCTAATTTTATGTAGCTTCTTTTCCAAAACACCACACTACTAACCAGAGCATATAAAACATTTGCTAGACCAATTCTAGAATACAGCTCACCTGTTTGGAACCCTCACCACATCTCTGACATCAATACAATTGAACGTGTCCAGAAATATTTTACAAGAAGAGTTCTCCATTCCTCTGAAAACAACAAAATACCTTATCCCACCAGACTTGAAATCCTAGGCTTAGAAAACTTGGAACTCCGTCGCCTTCGACAAGACCTAAGTTTAGCTCACAGAATCATCTATTGTAATGTCCTTCCTGTCAAAGACTACTTCAGCTTTAATTGCAATAATACAAGGGCAACCAATAGATTTAAACTTAATGTAAACCGCTTTAATCTAGATTGCAGAAAATACGACTTCTGCAACAGAATCATCAGTGCTTGGAATACTTTACCTGACTCTGTGGTCTCTTCCCATAATCCTAACAGCTTTAACCAAAAACTTTCTACTATTGACCTCACCCCATTCCTAAGAGGACCATAAGGGGCGTGCATAAGCGCACAAACGTGCCTACCGTTCCTGTCCTATTGTTTTTCTTTTCTTCTTCCTATATATGTTTATATGTGTATATACTATATAATCTTTTTGTATGATGTTGTGACAAAATAAATAAATAAATAAATAAATAAATCTACAAGACAAAAGACCGTCAGCTCCAGGCTGATGGGATTAAGACATGGCCCTTCAGGACATAATGGGATCAAACCATCTAGCAGCAGAGCTCACCGCAGGGCACAATTTTATTTATTTTATTTATTTATTCAAATTTATATACCGCCCTATCTCCCGAAGGACTCAGGGCGGTGTACAGGCATTTAAAAAACATATAAATACAATATAAAACAATTAAAAAACTGATTCTAAGAAGCCCGTAAATTTAGAATTAAAATATCAAGTAAAACCCAATTTAAAACCAATAATTTAAAATCTAGCTCAGCCCTGCACAATTAAATAAATACGTTTTAAGCCCGCGGCGGAAGGTCCGGAGGTCCGAGAGCTGACGAAGTCCGGGGGGTAGTTCATTCCAGAGGGTGGGGGCCCCCACAGAGAAGGCCCTTCCCCTGGGTGTCGCCAGACGACATTGCCGCGCCGACGGCACCCTGAGGAGACCCTCTCTGTGAGAGCGCACGGGTCGGTGAGAGATATTCGGTAGCAGTAGGCGGTCCCGTAAGTAACCCGGCCCAATGCCATGGAGCGCTTTAAAGGTGGTCACCAAAACCTTGAAGCGCACCCCGAAAGCCACAGGTAGCCAGGGCAGCCTGCGCAGGATGGGTGGTATACGGGGGCCACCGGGGGCTCGATCTATCACCCGCAGCCGCATTCTGACTAACTGCAGCCTCCGGATGCCCTTCAAGGGGAGCCCCATGTAGAGAGCATTGCAGTAATCCAGACGAGACGTCACGAGTGCGTGAGTGACCGTGCATAGGGCATCCCGGTCCAGAAAGGGGCGCAGCTGGCGTACCAGGCGAACCTGGTAGAACGCTCTCCTGGAGACGGCTGTCAAATGGTCTTCTAGAGACAGCCGTTCATCCAGGAGGACGCCTAAGTTGCGGACCCTTTCCATCGGGGCCAATGACTCGCCACTGATGGTCAGCCGCGGATTTAGCTGACTGTATCGGGATGCCGGCACCCACAGCCACTCTGTCTTGGAGGGATTGAGCTTGAGCCTATTTCTCCCCATCCAGACCCGTACGGCCTCCAGGCACCGGGACAGCACTTCAATAGCTTCGTTGGGGTGGTCCGGTGTAGAAAAGTACAGCTGGGTGTCATCCGCATACAGCTGGTACTTCACACCGAAACCACTGATGATCTCACCCAGCGGCTTCATGTAGATGTTAAAGAACAGAAGGCGAGAGGATCGACCCCGCGGCACCCCACAAGTGAGGCGCCCGGGCCGACCTCTGCCCCGTCAACACCGACTGCGACCGGTCGGAGAGATAGGAGGAGAACCACCGATAAACGGTGCCTCCCACTCCCAATCCCTCCAACCGGCGCAGCAGGATACCATGGTCGATGGTATCGAAAGCCGCTGAGAGGTCTAATAGGACCAGGGCAGAGGAGCAACCCCTGTCCCTGGCCCTCCAGAGATCATCCACCAACGCGACCAAAGCCGTCTCCGTGCTGTAACCGGGCCGAAAACCGGACTGGAACGGGTCTAGATAGACAGTTTCATCCAGGTGTAAGGGAAATTGATATGCCACCATACTCTCTACAACCTTCGCCGCGAAGCGAAGGTTGGAGACCGGACGATAATTACCTAAAATAGCCGGGTCCAAGGACGGCTTCTTAAGGAGGGGCCTCACCACCGCCTCTTTCAAGGCGGCCGGGAAGACACCCTCCACCAAAGAAGCAGTTGTAATCGCCTGGAGCCAGCCTCGTGTCACCTCTCGAGTGGCCAGCACCAGCCAAGAGGGGCACGGGTCCAGTAAACACGTGGTGGCATTCAACCTACCCAACAACCTGTCCATGTCCTCGGGAGCCACAGGGTCAAACTCATCCCACACAATGTCACCAAGACCGCCCTCGTGCATCTCGTCCGTATCACTGCAATCTTGGTCCAGACCATCCCGAAGCTGAACGATTTTATCGTATAGATAACCGTTAAACCGTTAAACTCCTCAGCACGTCCCTGCAACGGGTCATCCCGCTCCCCCTGATGTAGGAGGGAGCGAGTCACCCGAAACAGGGCGGCTGGGCGGTTATCTGCCGATGCAATGAGGGAGGAGGCGTAGCTACGCCTCGCTTCCCTCAATGCCACCTGTGGACATTGCATCACCCAGTACACTTCGACCAAACCTTGGATTCAGACAACCTACAAAGTTAGCTATGGTCCCTACTGGTGAAAGAAATGTCCGTCTGGGTTCAGTTCCAAGTGGAGAGAAAGACACTGGAAACATGGAAGATGATTGGAAAGATGGTTTAATGGTGGACAGGACCACATGGGTTTGAGGCCCGGGGCAAAAGAGAGAGAGAGAGAGGAGAGAGGAGGGATGGAGAGAGAGAGAGAGATTTATACCCTCTGTTGGGCTTTGAATTTGCGCTTGTATTCTGACTGGTTGTCAGACTCCCATGGGGCCATGCAGGGGTAACTCTGTATGGTTAACATTGGGCGCTAACTAACAAAATGAAATTCAACAGTGAAATGTAGGAAGTTAGCAACCACCCTCCTCCTAGAAGAATGAAATATTTTAGAAAATATTTAAAAAGGCAAAATATATTTCCCTGGATGAGAAATGGAGAAACATGTTTTAAAGACAAAGCAGCTTCCTGACCCCCCACCACCTGTGTCAATGGGCCATTAAAGCCTCAGCCAAGCTCACTCATTTCCCCTCCACCTTTGTCAATGGGTCAAAGGTAGAAACTCATTCTCCCCACCTTTGTGGGCAATTAAGGCTTCAGCCAAGCTCACTCAATCCCCCCACCTTTGTCAATGGACCATCATTTGCAACACAATAGGACTCATCTAGCAACAGAAACTCACCACATGGCAAGGCTCAAGCAAGCTTGAGAGACAACCTACAACGTTAGCTACGACCCCTAGACCACCTGGGAGTTTGACAACCAATCAGGATACTCTTCCTGTGCCCCAGAAAGTTCAAAGCTCAGAAAAAGCATAAAGCCAGGGAGCACACAGGATCTCGCCCCTTTTCTGTTCAGGAACTCAAGCCATGTGATCCTGACCACCATTAAACCATCTTTCCAAGCAGTCTCCATGTTTCCAGTGTCTTTGTCCCCACTTGGAACTGAACCCAGATGGATATTTCTTCCAACAGAAAAAAGTGAAGTTCTACATTTAGGCAAAAAAAACCAAAATGCACAGGTACCGTATTTGTGGTACCTTGCTCAATAGTAGTACCTGTGAGAGGGATCTTGGAGTCCTAGTGGACAACCATTTAAGTATGAGCCAGTCGTGTGCAGCAGCTGCCAAAAAAGCCAACACAGCTCTGGGCTGCATAAACAGAGGGATAGAATCAAGATCACGTGAAGTGTTAATACCACTTTATAATGCCTTGGTGAGGCCACACTTGGAATATTCCATTCAGTTTTGGTCGCCACGATGTAAAAAAGATGTTGAGACTCTAGAAAGAGTGCAGAGAAGAGCAACAAAGATGATTAGGGGACTGGAGGCTAAAACATATGAAGAACGGTTGCAGGAACTCGGTATGTCTAGTTTAATGAAAAGAAGGACTAGGGGAGACACGATAGCAGTCTTCCAATATCTCAGGGGCTGCCACAAAGAAGAGGGGGGTCAAACTATTCTCCAAAGCACCTGAGGGTAGAACAAGAAGCAATGGGTGGAAAGTAATGAAGGAGAGAAGCAATTTTAGAACTAAGGAGAAATTTCCTGACAGAACAATCAGTAAGTGGAACAACTTGCCTGCAGAAATTGTGAATGCTCCAACAAGGCAAATTTTTAAGAAAATGTTGGATAGCCATTTGTCTGAAATGGTGTAGAGTTTCCTGCCTGGGCAGGGGGTTGGACTAGAAGATCTCCAAGGTCCCTTCTAACTCTGTTATTATGTTATGTTATGTTATGTAGGTTGTCTTTTGAATCCAAGGCTTGGTTGAGCCTTGCTGGGTGATGCAATCTCCCCAGGTGCCATGTGGTGAGTTCTGTTGCTAGATGGGTAGAGGGCTCATCCTACCTTTGTGGGATCTTGGGTGAGGGCATTTGCTTATGAATAGACCTAGCTATCTCTTTATCTCTTAAGTACTGACCCATCTTCCGTGGGCTATTGAGGAGGGTGCGGGCTATCAAGAGTGAGCCTAAAAAACCACGTTTCTCCATTTCTCATCCAGGGAAATATAATACTCTGCCTTTTTAATATTTCCTAAAATATTTCATTCTTCTAGGAGAGGGGTGGGTGCTAGCTTCAGTGGTGGGTTTCAAATTTTTTTACTACCGGTTCTGTGGGTGCGGCTTGGTGGGCGTGGCATGACTTGGTGGGTGTGGCTTGGTGGGCGTGGCAGGGGAAGGATACTGCAAAATCCCAGGACTCCGGAGGCAGAAAATAGTTAGAATTTTTGCTACCGGTTCTCCAGAACTGGTTAGAACCTGCTGAAACCCACCTCTGAGCAGGGAGGAGGATGGCGCCCTCCCCATGGCCAGTTTTCGCTCCTAGGAGGCTTCAGGGACAACCACAATTGATCCCAAAATTTCTGTTCATTAAGTGAGGCATCTGTTAAATGAGTTTTTCTCCCGCCACCATGCTATAACTTTTCTTGCCACTGTTGTCAAGCGGATCACTGCCGTTGATAAATTAGTAACACGGTCGCTAAGTGAATCTGGCTTTCCCTTTGTCAGAAGGTCGCTATATATATATATATATATATGTAGGTCTTTGGTTATTCGGGTTTTCTCCTGCGTAAAATTGGAAGTGTCTTGGCGACGTTTCGACGAAGTCTCATTCGTCATCTTCAGGCTTCAGCTTCGTGCTTCTGGGAGCAATGTGTGATTGCAGCTGTTTCTTCCTTGCTAATGGGGGAGTTAAAAGGAAGAAACAGCAGCGATCATACATTTCTCCTACAAATAGGAAGCTGTAAGCACCTAGCCTGATGATGACGAATGGGATTTCGTCGAAACGTCGCCAAGACACTTCAAATTTTACACGGGAGAAAACCCGAATAACCAAAGACCTACATACAAACACCCGCGAAAACCTCAGAAAACAAATATATATATATTTAACTAGCAGTTAAAAGGAAGAAACAGCTGCGATCACACATTGCTCCCAGAAGCACGAAGCTGAAGCCTGAAGATGACGAATGAGACTTCGTCGAAACGTCGCCAAGACACTTCCAATTTTACACGGGAGAAAACCCGAACAACCAAAGACCTATATATATATATATATATATTTGGGTATAATAGGAACCACCTTTGGTGGGAAGGGAACAGCGTTCCGTGCGCCTTTGGCATTGAGTCATGCCAGCAACAGGACCACAGAGACGTCTTCGGACAGCGCTGGCTCTTCGGCTTTGAAACGGAGATGAGCACCGCCCCCTAGAGTCGGGAATGACTAGCACGTATGTGTGAGGGGAACCTTTACCTTCACCTTTATATATCCTGGGGAAGAAGGGGGGGTATCCCTCAGGAGCATTTTCTATAGGCTTAACACACACACCCAACACCTCTTTCCAGGACTCAGACCTGAAAAAGAGGCTAAAACGTTTGGGGGTTCCCTTATTCCACACCCCAAGGCTCCTGCACTCTTCCAGTAGCGATCCAGGCTTAAGGACCAGCCACCATCCAAGTTTTTCCAAGTAGGCGCCCTGCAAAAGGATGGGAAGAAACGTGGCTGTGGCCTGCGGATGATGGGAATTGGAGTCCCCCAATAACAATAACAACAACAAGAGTTGGAAGGGACCTTGGAGGCCTTCTAGTCCAACCCCCTGCCCAGGCAGGAAACCCTACACCATCTCAGTCAGATGGTTATCCAACATTTTCTTAAAAATTTCCAGTTTTGGAGCATTCACAACTTCTGCAGGCAAGTCGTTCCACTTATTGATTGTTCTGTCAGGAAATTTCTCCTTAGTTCTAACATTGCTTCTCTCCTTGATTAGTTTCCACCCGTCGCTTCTTGTTCTACCCTCAGGTGCTTTGGAGAATAGTTTGGCTCCGTCTTCTTTGTGGCAACCCCTGAGATATTGGAACACTGCTATCATGTCTCCCCTGGTCCTTCTTTTCATTAAACTAGACATACTGAGTTCCTGCAACCGTTCTTCCATATGTTTTAGCCTCCAGTCCCCTAATCATCTTTGTTGCTCTTCTCTGCACTCTTTCTAGAGTCTCAGCATCTTTTTTACATCGTGGTCTTTGTGAGTGTGTGTGTGTGCTGGGCTTGCCTTTCTCTGCTTGCTGCTGGAGGAGAAAAAGTTGCACGTCCCTGCCCCGCTTGGAAAGCGGAGGGAGGGGGGATCTCCCCTCTTTGCAGTGTCCGCGGGAGTGGGGGTGAGGACCGGGGAGGGAGGGGGGTTGCACGCCCGTCCCCTGTCCCCGCTTGGGAAAAGCGGGAGTCTTTTTTTTTTTTTGAGTCCAGGGAGAGGAAGGGAGGAGGATAAAAGGGGGAAGGAGGAAAGAGGGATTGCACGCCCCCCCCGGCTTGGAAAGGGGGGGTTCTCTCTTTTGAGTCCGAGGAAAGGGCGGGAGGGGGATTGCACGCCCCTTCCCCCTTCCCCCCTTTTTCAGAGTCTGGGGGGAGGCGATTTGCACATTGCCTTCCCTCTTGGGGTTGCCTCGCTCTTTTGCAGAATCCGCTCTTTTGCAGAATCCGGGAGGAGAGAAATGGGGAGATGGTGGGATTGCACGCCCCCTTACTCCTTGTTAAAGGAGGGGCGGGGGTTTCTCCCTTTTTGCAATGTCCGGGAAGAGAGAGAGAGAGGAGGGGGGAATTGCACGCCCCTTTCACCCCTCCCCTTGGAAAGGGGGGTCTCCCTTTTTTTTCAGAGTCCAGGAGGAGAGAGGGAGGAGGGGTGTGTGTGTGGGGGGGAGTTTACACAACCTTTGCCCCACTTGGAAAGGTTTTTTTTTGTCCCCCCCCCGGTTTTTTTCTCGTTTTGCAGAATCCGGGAGGAGGGAAGGGGAGGGGGATTCGCACACACGCCCCCTCTCCTCCCCCTATGGTAAAGGAGAGGAGGGGGCCGCTCTCCCTTTTGGCAGCATCCAGGGAAGAGGGGGAATTCTACGCCCCCCCCCCGTCCCTCCTTGGAAAGGGAGGAGAGGGCTCTCCTTTTTGGCAGGGTCCTGGAAGAGAGGAGGGGAGGGGGATTAGTAAAAGGGGTGTGTGTAAAAGAGGGGGTCTCTCTTTTCCCAGTGTCCTGGAAGAGAGGAGGGGAGGAGGATTAATAAAAGGGGGTGTAAAAGAGAGGAGGGGTCTCCCTTTTCCCAGTGTCCTGGAAGAGAGGAGGGGAAGGGATTAGTAAAAGGGGTGTAAAGAGAGGGGTCTCCTTTCCCAGTGTCCTGGAAGAGAGGAGGGAAGGATTAGTAAAGGGGTGTAAAGAGAGGGGTCTCCTTTCCCAGTGTCCTGGAAGAGGAGGGAGGAGGATTAATAAAGGGGTGTAAAGAGAGGGGTCTCCTTCCCAGTGTCCTGGAAGAGAGGAGGGAAGGGATTAGTAAAAGGGGGTGTAAAGAGAGGGGTCTCCTTTCCCAGTGTCCTGGAAGAGAGGAGGAAGGGATTAGTAAAGGGGGTGTAAAGAGAGGGGTCTCCTTTCCCAGTGTCCTGGAAGAGAGGAGGGAGGGGATTAGTAAAAGGGGTGTAAGAGAGGGGTCTCCTTTCCCAGTGTCCTGGAAGAGAGGAGGAGGAGGATTAGTAAAAGGGGGAAAGAGAGGGGTCTCCTTTCCCAGTGTCCTGGATGAGAGGAGGAGGGATTACTAAAAGGGGTGTAAAGAGAGGGGTCTCCTTTTCCAGTATCCTGGAAGAGAGGAGGGAGGGGATTACTAAAAGGGGTGTAAAGAGAGGGGTCTCCTTTTCCAGTATCCTGGAAGAGAGGAGGAGGGGATTACTAAAAGGGGTGTAAAGAGAGGGGTCTCCTTTTCCAGTATCCTGGAAGAGAGGAGGGAGGGGATTACTAAAAGGGGTGTAAAGAGAGGGGTCTCCTTTTCCAGTATCCTGGAAGAGAGGAGGAGGATTACTAAAAGGGGTGTAAAGAGGGGTCTCCTTTTCCAGTGTCCTGGATGAGAGGAGGAGGGATTAGTAAAGGGGTTGTAAAGAGAGGAGGTCTCCTTTCACAGTACTCTGGACTAGAGGAGGATTGGTAAAAGAGGAGGGGTTAAAGAGGAGGGTCTCCTTTTGCAGAATCCAGGAAGAGAGAGGAGGAGGAGGAGGAGGGACTCATTGCACGCCTCCCTCTTGGAAAGGAAGGGATTAGTAAAGGGGGAAAGAGAGGGGTCTCCTTGTTGCAAAATCCGAGGAGGAAGGAAGGGGGGGGATTGCACGCCCCCTCCCCTCTTGGAAAGGGAAGGGGGGGAAAACAGGAGGGAGGAGGAGGAGGAGGAGAAGAGGAGGAAAGCCCTCTCCCCCTCCCCCTCCCGCGGGGAAGAAGCAAGCCGGGCGCGGGCACGCGCGCTTCCTCCCCCTCCCTCTTTGCTTGGCGGGGGCGCGCGCGGCGGAGGCGGGGCGCGGGGATTCCGGCCGGCCGGCGGGGTCGGGGCCGCGCGGCGCGCTCGCTGGCTGGCTGGCTGGCGCTGGGCTCGGGCTGCGGCGGGGCTCGGTGACTGCCGGCCGGGCGTGCGGAGGAGCGATGGCCGCGGGCGGCCCCTGCAGCATCGCCGAGGAGCGGACCTACCGCCGCTTCCTGGAGGCTTTCCTGGGCGAGTTCCGCGGACCTTTCGAAGCGGCGCCCGCCTCGCCCTCGGCCGCCGCCGCCTCCTCCGCGGACGGCGGCGAAGGAGCGGCTGCTGCTGCTGCTGCTGCTGAGGTCGGGAGCGAAGCCCGGGAGGAAGACCCGGCGCCCGGCGGGGACAGAGAAACCACCGCGGGCGAGGAAGAAGCCGAAGCCGGAGAAGCCAAGGAGGAGGAGGAAGAGGAGGATGGAGAGGAAGAGGAGGAAGATGCAGCTACTGCTGGACCAGAGGAGGTGGAGGATGGAGACCAGGAGGAGGAAGGCTCCGGAGCGGAGGGAACCAGCCTTCCCGGCGACGCCGAGCCCGAGGAGGCTCCTCCGACCGAGCCCGCGCCGCCTCCTCCTCCTCCGCCACCGCCTCGTCCGGCCAGCCCTTGCCCGCCGGTGCCGCTGCCTCCGCTGCCCTCGCTGCCCCGGCCGCTCTCGGAGCACATCACGGAGGAAGAGGTGGAAGGCGAGTGCCTGGACCTCTGCCTGCAGCAGCTCTACAAGTAGTGAGTGCCGGGGATGATGGGTTGTGTGTGTGTGTGGTGGTGGGGGGAGAGCTTCCTTGGGCGGGATTCCAGCTCCCATGGGCCGCTGCTGCTGTTGGCGGGGTGGGGAAGGGCTTCCTTGGGCGCCGCGGATGGGGGGGGGGGGAAGCGCGCGAGGTCTCCGAGAAAGGGACTCCAGGTCCCATGGTCCACAGGAGCGCGCTGTAGCCCTATGACTGAGGTGGTTTGAGAGGGTGGGGGACTACACCATCCATGCTCCTGACTCAGGAGAGGTGGTTTGAGAGGGTGGGGGACTACACTATCCATACTCATGACTCGGGAGAGGTTGTTTGGGAGGGTGGGGGGGACTACACTATCCATGCTTCTGACTAGAGTTTTGGGGGAGGGAACTACACTATCCATACTCCTGACTCCGGAGAGGTTGTTTGGGAGGGTGGGGGGACTACACTATCCATACTCCTGACTCCGAAGAGGTTGTTTGGGAGGGTGGGGGGACTACACTATCCATACTCCTGACTCCGGAGAGGTGGTTTGAGTGGGTGGGGGACTACAGTATCCATACTCCCCTGTCTTGGATCTCCAGTTCCTTTTATGTGTCGGGAAAGGATGGGAGACCACATCACCCATAGTCCTCCATTTCGGATCTCTAACCCTGCATATTATGGAGAGATTGTGGGGGACTACATCACCCATACTCCCCAATTTGGGATCTCTAGTCCTGCATATAGGGAGAGGGTTGTGGGGACTGCATCACCCATACTCCCCCATTGGGGATCCCTAGCCCTGCCTATCAGGGGGAGGGTTGGGGGACTACATCATCCATACTCCCCCATCTTTAGGCCTCCCTGTATCAGCTAAAGGTGAGGACTCCACCTTCCATGCTCCACTGCTTGGGAGACCCCACCCGTTGGAGGAGGAGAGGGTTCCCAGCAGGGTACAGAGACTACACTACCCATACACTCCGTCTCACTCAGGAGGTCTAGCTCAGTCTGGAGAGGCTAGAGCGTTGGACTCCAAAACCCACCCTCCACTGTTTCGGAACCACAGCCCATGGACTACAATATCCATAACACACACACCCCTCCTATCTCTCTCAGGAGGTCCACTCGAGCCCCATTCTCCCCTCCCCTCCTTAAGAGGGATTCATACCACCTACCACCCCCTTGTAAAAGCCCGATTGATTTCTGCAAAGCTAGAAAATACTTCGGAATAAAACCTGCATTCTTGCACAGATCTTCATCGCAATCACGTTTCGTTGTCTCGAAGATCAAAAGGATTCCAAACCCCTTGATTTTTCCCTCTTGCCCCCCTCCCCAATACAAACAGGAACCCCCCCCACCCAAATATCTGAACTGGATACCCAACAGGGCTGGTATTAAAATCAGTTATTTTATTGCGGGGCGGTTGTCAATTTTGGCTGACCATTAGACTGGACCGGCACTAAAGAACCAGCCACTAGCCATTCCCCAAGCAGGCACCCTGCAAAAAAAAAAAGGGGGAATACGTTACGGTCTGTGAATGATGGGAATCGGAGTCCCCAGGCCACATTTTCAGATCTGGTTTATTTATTTATTTATTTTTAAAGAAAAAAAATAAGGTGCTTTTCTACCTGTACCCAGAGTGGATCCTTTTTCCTTCCTCACTTGGCATGAGAAAGAGCGGTCAGATCACCTTTGGTTCCACCTCCAAAATCATGTGGTGGGGGGGATGAGGTACCCCTTTTTCTATGCCCCCACCTCACCTTGGCCTTGACCCCATGGACATCTAAACCTTGGAGCCCAATATTCTTCCCTGAATCCATGAATTGAAACTATACAGGCATAATGTGTGTGTGTATATAAATGTGTATACAGTATTTGTGTCCCCCCCCCTCTCTCTATATATATATATATATCAGTGGTGGGATTCAACCAGTTCGGGAGAACCGGTTGTTAACTTTTTGAGCAGTTTGGCAAACTGGTTGTTGGAAGAAATCATTAGGGCCGATTGTTTAACCGATTGTTAAATTATTTGAATCCCACCACTGATATATATATGTGTGTGTGTGTGTGTATACATATATACACTTGTTTTCTGAGGTTTTCGCGGGTGTTTGTATGTAGGTCTTTGGTTATTCAGGTTTTCTCCCGCGTAAAATTGGAAGTGTCTTGGCGACGTTTCGACGAAGTCTCATTCGTCATCTTCAGGCTTCAGCTTCGTGCTTCTGGGAGCAATGTGTGATTGCTCAAACCCCCACTAGCAGTTAAAAGGAAGAAACAGCTGCAATCACACATTGCTCCCAGAAGCACAAAGCTGAAGCCTGAAGATGACGAATGAGACTTCGTCAAACGTTGACAAGACACTTCCAATTTTACACGGAGAAAACCGAACAACCAAAGACCTATATATATATATATATATATATATATATATATATATATATATATATATATATATATATATATATATATCAGTTAAAAGGAAGAAACAGCTGCAATCACACATTGCTCCTAGAAGCACGAAGCTGAAGCCTGAAGATGACAAATGAGACTTCGTCAAACGTTGACAAGACCTATATATATATATATATATATATATATATATATATATATATATATATATATATATATATATATATATATCAGTTAAAAGGAAGAAACAGCTGCGATCACACATTGCTCCCAGAAGCACAAAGCTGAAGCCTGAAGATGACGAATGAGACTTCGTCGAAACGTTGACAAGACACTTCCAATTTTACACGGGAGAAAACCCGAACAACCAAAGACCGACATACAAACACCCGTGAAAACCTCAGAGATATATATATATATATATATATATATATATATATATATATATATATATATATATATATATATATATATATATATATATATATATATTTGTTTTCTGAGGTTTTATATATATATATATGGTTGTTCGGGTTTTCTCCCGTGTAAAATTGTAAAATATATATAAGCACAGCATGTGTGGGTGTACACACATATATATAGGCACAGTTTGTGTGTGTGTGTGTGTGTGTGCGCGCTTGGGGTACTCTTGAGTTAAAACCTGTGTGTGCCTATTTTCATGTACAATATATATGCATGTGTGTGTGTGTGTATTGTACATGAAAATATGGACACATAGATAATTGCTAGGTAATTCTGCGTGTGCATATTTTCATGCACAATATATGTGCATATACATGTGCGTGTGTATATATGTGTGTGTGTGTGTGTGTGCATATTTTCATTATATATGCACACACAGAATTATCTAACAATCAGGCTCAAAGGACAGTTTCAGCCCCTTCAGAAATCAAAGAGTGCCCCTGAGCATTGGCAAAGTGTAATCTGCCTCCTCCTCCTCCTCCTCCTCCTCCTCCTCCAGTCCTCTGCTAAAAAAAACCCTTTCCCGCTACGCAAAGGGAAAATTGTTTTGACTGTGCAGAAAATCCTTCGGCACATTTTTAAAATTTTCAGCTCCCGCTTGTGGGTTTTGTTTTTTTTTTCACTTCTGCATTTTCACCTGCATATAAAAATCTCCAGTTTGGATTGGATTTGCATCCTCTCTTTATTGCTGTTTATTTCTGATTTTCTCCGGTCTATTTTTACTGTGGGGCATCGCACGCACACACACAAACACAGTCATGGAAGCAAATTAATGGCTGTTGCCTGCGGGAGGAAAGACATCCCAGCTAGTTTTAAAGAGACTCTCTTCCCTGCTGTTACTTTTTTTGGAATTGAGCCTTGATGTTAATAGGAAAAGATGGCTGGATGTCAGCGATTCTAATCTGGTTACCAAAGCACGTTGCATTTTATGTTTGTTTTTTTTAAAAAAAAAAGAAGGAAAGTTTCCAGAAGCCCTGGAGTTCCCACGTATTGCTAACACACACACACATATATATTTTAAAAGGTTTCTTAGCTATAATCTTATCTCTGAAGATAATTCTGAGAAAGGATTTTGGAATTTGGTATCTCTAGTAAGATTCTCCCACCCCCCCAAACAAACCTTCTGCCGGAAGGTGAAAGGATCCTTGCAAAATAAATAAATAGATTAAATACCCCTGTTTAAAAGGCAGGGGGAGATTAGATTTGAGGAAAAGGTTTAGGGAATGTCGGGTTGGAGGGGGAACGGGGGCTGGGAAAAATGCAGGAAATTCACCCTGGCTTGAAATAAATTAATGGCTGGCAAAATAAGCATCAAACCAATTTTAAAAACAGGTAAAAACATACATATTAAAAAGGGTTACATATTTTTTTTTTTATTAAAAAAAGAAGCATAAAAACTCAGATTGATATGGAGAGCTGCCTATCCGATTACATGCGTTGCAGATTTGCAAAGGTTCGGTTTTGCGTGAACGGGGTCGTTTGTTAAAAAAAAACAAAAACGGGGTCGATGCCTAGTTTTATTTTATTTCTTTAATTCCACCCATTAATGCGGCTGCCCAACTCAAGACAACGCAGGTGGTTCAATAATGACTTGAAGGTGGGTGCAAAAGAGAGGGCCCCCCCACTCCATGGCTTTATTTCATCCCAGGGAGTAATAAAATTTTCCCCTCATCTATTCTAACCGGTGTATTTCTGCTCTTCCTTTGGGAATGGAGCTCAACTTTCCAACCTGGCTGGGAATAAATCCAACTTTCCTAATTTCCTGAGAGAGAGAGAGAGAGAGGGAGGGAGGGAGGGAGAGAGAGAGAGAGGGGAAAGCTGTTTAAAATGATGCTAAAATTTCCATCGAGGTAGGAAAATCCTGCCAGGATGAATTAGGCTACGGAGGTAAGAGGGTGAGAGGTGAGGTCTTCTTAACTGAATTAATTTGACAGTGAATGGTTTGAGAGGGGCAGGTAGAGGCACCCCATTTGGGGACCCGAACAAAAGCCCCCTTCTCGTTTCTCCCGGATTGATGGATTGATGTGTATCCGAATCGGCCTTTTAGCTAGCAACGAAAATGAAAATTCAAACCAGAGGAATCAGGCCGGTTGTCAAAATGCATTTGGAAGATCGGATGTGCGGCTGAACTAGAATTCCCTCCTCCCAGGAGAGGTTCTCTTAAACCCTGCAAGGAGTGCGGGGGAGGAACGTTTGCTCCACGTTGCAGCTGAGTATAACTAGGTGTAACCGGGTGCCTAAAACTGGCCTAGAAAAATTTGAATGGAGGATTTGAAGCACCGGGCAGGAGCCAGTTGGGTGGCTAAACTTACAGACCAAGTGTTGTGTCTGCGCCCCCCCCCTCCTGCCAGAAAGTGACTTGGAAAGTGAGGGGGAAGGGCTGTCAGGACTTATCTCGGGAGCATCGGCTTCCCTGGGTCAGCTCCAGGAACCAGAGGCAGGCCAGATGGAGGAGATAACGAGGCCTCCATCCCCTGACTCTTTCCCCCCCAGGCCATGCCTCCAGACCAAGCTGATGGCAATCAGGCCTGGCTGGACCCTTGGTTTCGTAGGCAGAAGAGGAGGGAACAACAGAAGCAGGGGTGGGGCAGGCCTAGGAAGTGCTGAGTCATGGAGCCACACCCCACAGGATATAAAGGCAGCAAGAGCTGCTGTGCCTCTTCGTAGCAGGCAAATCAACTGATTAACTAAGAGCTGAAGTTTGTTCCTGGGTGACACATCGGCATCGAGGGAGATAACAGAGACACTTGGTAGACACTCGCTATTTTTTGCTGCCAGAGCTGATAGTGCCGGCTAATTAAGCCATCACTCGGAAGGAGACGAAGGGGGACAGAACACCAAACCCCAAATGGGTCACAGATGCTTTCTTTTTCCATCCTGGCTGGTTGGCTGTGCAACATGGTTAGGGGGTGGTATTTTTCTCCCTCCCTCTTTAAGGCTGATCAGAGATATTTATGGCTATTCGGGAAAATAGGCTCAGTGTGTTGGAAAAAGCCTCAAGTGATGTCCTGAAAGATTCCAGAGGCTATTCCAGGGGTAAAATAAGATTTTTCGGTTTGGGGAAACCCTGTCCGTTTCTACTGTGACTTCGTCCTTTGATTCAGGCGGAGGAGCCGGGATTTAGAAATAATATTTTTTTAACCGTCTCGTATTGGTACTTTGGGGGTCTAGCAAAACGTGTTCTGGATCGGCTCTTCTGCTGCATCCTGCTTCTCAACCTGGCAGCAGTTTAATTATAGGACCTATCATAATCAGGAGGTTTAGTTAAAAAGATGGTGGGTTTTTTAAAAAAATTACTGTGAGTGTAAATATTGTTTTATGTGGAATGGGCGAAGGATAGAGCTCTATTTTTGGGGGAAGGAGGGATTTGGAAAAATGAGAAGAGGTTGCAGAGAGAGAGAGAGAGAGAGAGAGAGAGATACACACACAAACCTGTCAACTGAATTTGTCTCTTTTAAAAAAAGAGAGATCCGGAGTGTGTGAAATTCAACAAACTGGCTAGTTTTATTCGTAAACTAGACAAACCGTGATCTGTTGGGTCATTTCCCCCCCCCCCATAGATATAGGCAGTCCTTGACTTATGACCACAATGGAGGCCAACATAGCTACTGCTGAGCGGGGTCTAGGATTTTTCGCCTCGAACCCTTCGCCTTCCCTGTTTCGCCGTAAGGTTTTCGCTTCTCTGTTATTAGCCACAAACTTTTCTCCTCGGCTGGCTCTTCCCCCAGTCTTTCTCCCCGGCACATCGCCCACGGCCACTCCCTCCCAGTCCCTTCGCCGCAGTCCATTCATCGAAGTACAGTTCGCGTTGGGGTTTTGGCCCCCCCGGGACAATTTGTAGCCAGCCAATCGGTGCAGGGACTCACGGGTTTCGGGAGTGGAAGAACGGGGGGCTGCAGTTCCTCCCACAGATACAGGCAGTTCTTGACTTACGACCACAATGGAGGCCGCCATTGCTCCTGCTGAGCGAGACAAAATCCATTCGATGAATTTTGCTCCGTTTTATGACCTTCCTTGGACCCGGTTGTTAAAGGGAATCCCTGCAGTTAGTTCCAGTTAAGTAACTCGGTTGATAAGTGAATCCGGCTTCCACATGGACTTCGCGTGTCAGAAGGTCGCAAAAGGAGAGCACAAAACTGCAAGCGTCATAAGTATGAATCCGCTGCCAAGTGGCTGAATTTTGATCCCGTGACCATAGGGGTACTGAACAGTTGTTTTAAGTGTTTTATGACATTTCTTGTATATCCTAAAAGGTTTTATAAAATTGGTTGGATCTTGTGATGTGCTTCACATGGGCCCTTTCTGTGGCTTTATACCGCAGGCTTCAACTTGCAACGGTTCAATTAGTGACCGTTCAAAGTTACAACAGCAATGAAGAAAGTGTTTTTCACACTTAACGACCAGTGTGGCATCCCCACCTGATCGAAACTCAGATGTTTGGCCGCTAGCATGTATACATGTCGATTTCGGTGTTCCTGGGATCAGGTGATAGCCTTTTGCAATCTTTTGACAAGCAAAGTCAATGAAAAAAAAACCCTGATTCACTTACGGTAACAGCCGTGTTACTAACTTAACAAGGGCAGTGCTTCAATAAGCCATGATTAGACTAATTGTGGCTTAGTGTGAGGCATGAAACCGATCAGGCTATTTAATCCACACATCTCGTTTCCTTTCATCCTCGATGCAAGGGAGATTGGGGCTCGGTTGTTAGAAAGGAAGCTTACTTAAACCCCAGAGATGTGGATGGATGATGGCTTAGGGCATTCAACCAGATTGACATGCATACATAACTCCAAATTCCTTTGTGCCTTGCTATCCCAAAATGCAGAAACAGGGCTGGCAAGACCTGGATGACCCTTAAATTACATGTCTCAATAAGTCTGTCCATCCGTCCGTCCATCCATCTCTATTTATCTATCTATCTATCTATCTATCTATCTATCTATCTATCTATCTATCTATCTATCTATCTACCTACCTACCTACCTACCTACCTACCTACCTACCTTCCTATCTATCTACCTACCGACCTACCTTCCTATCTATCTATCTATCTATCTATCTATCTATCTATCTATCTATCTATCTATCTCTCTCTCTCTCTCTCTCTCTCTCTCTCTCTTCCTCCTCTCTCATCCATCCATCCATCCATCCATCCATCCATCCATCCATCTATCTATCTATCTATCTATCTATCTATCTATCTATCTACCTACCTACCTACCTACCTACCATCTATCTATCATCTATCAACTCTATCTATCATCTCTCTCTCCTTCCCCTCTCTCATCCATCCATCTATCTATCTATCTATCTATCTATCTATCTATCTATCTATCTATCTATCTATCTATCTATCTATCTATCTTACTAAAACTTGACATGATAGCAATGTTCCATTATTTGAGGGGCTGCCACAAAGAAGAGGGAGTCAAGCTATTCTCCAAAGCACCTGAGGGCAGGACAAGAAGCAATGGGTGGGAACTCATCAAGGAGAGAAGCAACCTGGAACTAAGGAGAAATTTCCTGACAGTTAGAACAATTAATCAGTGGAACAGCTTGCCACCAGAAGTTGTGGGTGCTCCATCACTGGAGGTTTTCAAGAAGAGACTGGCCAACCATTTGTCTGGAATGGTATAGGGTCTCCTGCTTGAGCAGCGGGTTGGACTAGAAGACCTCCAAAGTCCCTTCCAACTCTATTATTCTGTTAAGGGCCAGGGGTGATACGATGGCACTCTTCCAATATTTGAGGGGCTGCCCCAAAGAAGAGGGAGTCAATCTCTTCTCCAAAGCCCCTGAGGGCAGGACAAGAAGCAACGGGTGGAAATTAATCAAGGAGAGAAGCAACTTAGAACTAAGGAGAAATTTCCTGACAGTTAGAACAATTAACCAGTGGAACAACTTGCCTGCAGAAGTTGCGAATGCTCCAACACTGGAGGATTTCAAGAAGAGATTGGACAACCGTTTGTCAGGAATGGTGTGGAATCTCCTGCTTGAGCAGCGGGTTGGACTAGAAGACCTCCAAGGTCCTTTTCCAACTCTGTTATTTTATCGTTCTCATGTCTGTGTAACCTTTAACTGACCTACTTGGTGCCTTCCAGGGCAACCATTTTTTTTAAAGGAAGCAACCTCCAACGGACTAACTTACGTAATGCATGCAAAAATCTGGAACCCCTGACTCTCGTGGCATTGAAATGTGGCAGATTTTTATCAAACCTTTTACAATATAAAAATGATCATAAAAGCATTTTATGACAGAATTCACAAATGTGATAAAAATTTTCCTGTGGTCAGCTCCTGATAGTTTGTTTGACGGTTCTGAGCAGTTCAACATGAGCTGCTTCTCTGAACATTTTCCACTCCATTAGAAGTTCTGCCATTGTTAAAAGACGTTTAGGAATCTGGTAAGGAAATACCGGTAGCCCTCGACTTACGACCACAATCGAGCCCCAAATTCCGGTTGTTAAGTGAGACATTTGTCAGGTGAGTCTTGCCCCATCTTGCAACCTTTCTTGCCTCAGTTGTTAAGTGAATCGGGGCAGTTGATAAGTTAGCAGCACGGTCGTTAAGCAAATCCATCTTCCCCATTGACCTTGCTTGTCAGAAGGTCGCAAAAGGGGATCATGTGACCTCGGGGACACAGCCATGGCCATAAATATGAACCAAGCGTCTTGGGTTTTGATCACGTGACCGTGGGGAAGTCGTAGCTATGAAAAATGGTCATAAGTCGCCTTTTTCAGTGTCGTAACTTTGAACGGTCACTAAACGAACCATTGTAGGTTGAGGACTACCTGTACAGGTAGTCCCTGACTTACAGCGATTCATTTAGCGACCGTTTGAAGGCAGTGGAAAAAGTGACACGCGATCATTTTTCAGCTTTGCTGGCTGAGGGATTCTGGGAATTGAAGTCCACAAGTCTTAAAGTGGCCAAGGTTGGAGACCCCTGCTTTGCTGGCTGAGGGATTCTGGGAGTTGAAGTCCACAGGTCTTAAAGTGGCCAAGGTTGGAGACCCCTGCTTTGCTGGCTGAGGGATTCTGGGAGTTGAAGTCCATAAGTCTTAAAATTGCCAAAGTTGGAGACCGCTGCTTTGCTGGCTGAGGGATTCTGGGAGTTGAAGTCCACAAGTCTTAAAGTGGCCAAGGTTGGAGACCCCTGCTTTGCTGGCTGAGGGATTCTGGGAGTTGAAGTCCACAAGTCTTAAAGTTGCCAAGTTTGGAGACCCCTGGCTTAAGCCACTTTTTTTCCACTTAAGAACTGCAGTGATTTTCCTAACAACTGTGGGAAAAAGGCCGTAGAACAGCGATAGCGAACCTTTTCAGCACCGAGTACTGAAAAGGGAGTGCACGCACGCACTCTCCTCTGGGTCATGACCCGGAAGAGGAGATGCCCAAGGGGCATGTGCATGCCAGAAAATGAACTTCCGGTTTCCGGCACACACATGCCCACCGGCAGCTAGTCTTCCGGTTACTGGTGCGCGTGACGATCAGCTGGCCAAGGAGCATGCTCGTGCCGGGAAACGGAAGACCAGCTTTTCCAGTTTCCAGCCCTGCCGCACGCACAAAGGCCATCTGATCATGGCGCGCGCATACGCATTAGAAACCCAGAAAAGGAACGGGCGACGCTGCGCGTGCCAGGCGACGTGGGTCCACGCGCGCCATTGGTTCGCCGTCACAGCTGTAGAATAAACAACTGCCTTGTTTAGTGGTGGAAATTCCGTTGCCGATTGTGGTTCCTAAGTGAAGGAATGCCTGTACGATGCTAGTCCTCACTGTCCTTGGCTCTACTGAATGCTGTAGAAAAAACCGAGGCTGCGGTGGGTTTTCTCCTTTCTATTAATTGTCCTCGCTTCGACTTTTCCTTCTAAGCTTCCCCTTGAAAATTAGAGCCGTGCTGAGGGAAATTTGCGGCGGAAGGTCCGATCTTCGCCGTGATAAAATAAATCTTCTCAGACAACTGCCTACTGGCACAAAGGATAATTGAGGAGTGATGTGAAAAACGGCTTTTAAAGATAGAGAGTCGGGCTATTGATGCATAGAATCTCCCCTCAGCAGCTTGAAATGCAGTTATCCGAAAGGCACTTATTATGTGTCTTAACATATTGGAAATCCACCACGGTAAATGCAAGCTTCTCGGTTTTTTTGGCTTCTAAAGAAATGTCAAATAGCTCCCCACAAAGTGAAGAGTTCCTTTTATGGATCAGTAATTGATTAAATACAGAGCCACTTTGGTCTAGTGGGAGAGGTGCTGATTTACAGACTGGGAAAAGCTGAGTTCTAGTCCCGCTTTAGGCACAAAAGCCAGCGGGGTGACCTTGGGCCAATCGCCAGGAGACTGTGAGTTCTAGTCCCGCCTTAGGCATGAAAGCTGACTGAACGATTTTGAGCCAATCACCAGGAGATGGTGAGTTCTAATCCTGCCTTAGGCATGAAAGGCTGGATGACCAATTAGCAGGAAATTGTGAATTCTAGTACTGCCTTAAGCATGAAAGCCAGCTGGGTGACTTTGGGCCAATCACAAGGAGACTGTGAATTCTAGTCCTGCCTTAGGCATGTAACCTGTGACTGGGTAACTTTGGGCCAATCACAAGGAGACTGTGAATTCTACTCCCGCCTTAGACATAAAAAGTGGCTGGGTGTTTTTGGGCCAGTCACCAGGAGACTGTGAGCTCTAGTCCCGCCTTAGGCTTGTAACCTGTAACTGAGTAACTTTGGGCCAATCACCAGGAGACTGTGAGTTCTAGTCCAACCTTAGGCATGAAAGCTGACTGAATGACTTTGAGCCAATCACCAGGAGACTGTGAATTCTAGTCCTGCCTTAGGCACGAAAGGCTGAGTGACCAATCACCAGGAAATTGTGAATTCTAGTACTGCCTTAGGCACGAAAACCAGCTGGGTGACTTTGTGCCAATCCAGAGGGGACACTGAGTTCTAGTCCCACCTTAGACATGAAAGCTGACTGGGTGACCTTGGGCCAATCATCAGGTAGCTGTGAGTTCTAGTTCTGCACTAGGAATGAAAGCCAGCTGGGTAATTTGGGGCCAATCACCAGACGACTGTGAGTTCTAGTCCCACCTTAGCCATGAAAACCGAATGGGTGACTTTGGGCCAATCACCAGGAAGCTGTGAATTCTAGTCCTGTTTTAGGAATGAAAGCTAACTGGGTGACTTTGGGCCAATTACCAGAAGACGGTGAGTTCCTAGTCCCACCTTAGATATGAAAGCTGACTGGATCTTGAGCCTATCTTCTAGGGTCTTGGCTATTTCTTCCAGCTTAGTATCTCCAAATTTGATGAGTTTCCCCTTCTATTCCCTTATCTAAGTCGTTTATGAAGATATTGAAGAGTACTGGGCCTAAGACGGAACTTTGTCGCACCCCACTGCTTACTTCTCTCCATGTAGACTTAGACCCATTAAGGACTACTCATTGAGTACGGTGTGTCAGCCAGTTACGAATCCATCTGGTGGTGAAGCTTATCTATCCCACTTTTTTCTAGCTTACCAAGAAGTAGGTTGTGGCATTTGCTGAAGTCTTAAGTATATTATGTCCACAGTATTTCGCTGGTCTACTAATTTAGTCACTATGTTCATTGTCTCAAAGTCACTCAGCCGGCTTTCGTGCCTAAGGCAGGACTAGAACTCACCATCTCCTGGTGATTGGCCCAAAGTCGCCCAGCTGGCTTTCATGCCTAAAACAGGACTAGAATTCACCCTCTCCTAGTGATTGGCTCAAAGTCGCCCAGCTAGCTGTCATGCCTAAGGCAGGACTAGGACTCACTGCTTCCTAGTGATTGGCTCAAAGTCACCCAGCCGGCATTCGTGCCTAAGGCAGGACTAGAACTCACCATCTCCTGGTGATTGGCCCAAAGTCGCCCAGCTGGCTTTCATGCCTAAAACAGGACTAGAATTCACCCTCTCCTAGTGATTGGCTCAAAGTCGCCCAGCTAGCTGTCATGCCTAAGGCAGGACTAGGACTCACTGCTTCCTAGTGATTGGCTCAAAGTCACCCAGCCGGCATTCGTGCCTAAGGCAGGACTAGAACTCACCATCTCCTGGTGATTGGCCCAAAGTCGACCAGCTGGCTTTCATGCCTAAAACAGGACTAGAATTCACCCTCTCCTAGTGATTGGCTCAAAGTCGCCCAGCTAGCTGTCATGCCTAAGGCAGGACTAGGACTCACTGCTTCCTAGTGATTGACTCAAAGTCACCCAGACAGCTTTCGTGCCTAAGGCAGGACTAGAACTCACCGTCTCCCGCTTTCCACCCTGGTGCCTTAACCACGGGGCCAAACCTGCTTCCTCCCCTCTCCGCGTAGATCGATTCGTTCGTACCTTTGCCGCACGATGCCTGTCGGAAAAGGGAAGGCGTTCATTTTTCCAGCGGGCTCTTTGTTTTTTCCTCTGTTTATCATCCGCGTCCGTTAATGCCATCAAATATGGGGAAAGATTTCTACGACTGGAGTGCTCCCTTGGTAACCGATTGAACCAAATTGAATAATTTGCTGGAAGAGCCTTCTTTAACAGATGGGTAAATGAGAAGAGAGAAGAGGAGGTGTGTTTGTGTGTGTGTTTGTGTGTGTGTGTAAATTGAATGGATTACCGGAGCATATGATTTTGGACGCTTTATTCAAGGCGCAAAAGGCCTCGGTGAAAGAAAGCAATCCTAAAACTTCGGAGGAACGCAACGGGATTTGGCACGGACCGCCAACCGTCTCTCCAAATGTCTTGCCAGCCTTTGGAAGCCGACAGAAAACCTTTCAGGACTGTAAACAGGAAGAGGGGGGCTTGTTCCAGAAACCAGCCATTGTCAAAAGAGGTGGATCAACGGGCCTTTTCTTCATTTTTGTTTTTTTTCCTCCCTGAAAAGCTTCTTGTTGCACAAGAAGGAGGCGAAGGGGAGGGAGAAGATGGACTGTCCCCGAAAGAAGGGGCTTTTAAGGACGACGGACCTCGGGTCTGGCTCGAAAGCCCAGCAAAAAATCCTTCTCCATTTGAAGGTTCCCAAGATTATTCCAAAAGTGCTTTTTCTGGAGGCAACTGGACTTTCTGGTTTTTCTTTGAAGACGTTTCGCTTCTCATCCGAGAAACTTAATAATAGTATCAGAGTTGGAAGGGACCTTGGAGGTCTTCTAGTCCAACCCCCTGCAGAGGCAGGAGACCCTACACCATTTCAGACAAATGGCTATCCAACATTTTCTTAAAAACTTCCAGTGTTGGAGCATTCACAACCTCTGCAGGCAAGTTGTTCCACTTATTGATTGTTTTAACTGTCAGGAAATTTCTCCTTAGTTCTAAGTTGCTTCTCTCCTTGATCAGTTTCCACCCATTGCTTCTTGTTCTACCCTCAGGTGCTTTGGAGAATAGCCTGACTCCGTCTTCTTTGTGGCAGCCCCTGAGATATTGGAACACAGCTATCATGTCTCCCCTGGTCCTTCTTTTCATTAAACTAAACATACCGAGTTCCTGCAACTGTTCTTCATATGTTTTAGCCTCCAGTCCCCTAATCATCTTTGTTGCTCTTCTCTGCACTCTTTCTAGAGTCTCAACATCCTTTTTACACCGTGGCGACCAAAACTGGATGCAATATTCCAAGTGTGGCCTTACCAAGGCCTTATAAAGTGGCACTAACACTTCACGTGATCTTGATTCTATCCCTCTGTTGATGCAGCCCAGAACTGTGTTGGCTTTTTTGGCAGCTGCTGCACACTGCTGGCTCATATCTAAATGGTTGTCCACTAGGACTCCAAGATCCCTCTCACAGGTAGTACTATTGAGCAAGGTACCACATATACAGTACCTGTGCATTTTGTTTTTTTGGCCTAAATGTAGAACTTCTTCAGCTCTGACTGGATGGAGGGGAAGGGAAGGATTTATATTCCTTGCAGGCAGCTGGTCATTTGCCTCCTTTTAGAGGGTCGTTGAGGCCGCTTGGAGGTTCGTCTGTGTCCTCGGGGTCACCTTGAGTAGTGCTCCCGGTTCCTGTAGTCTGCAATTTTTCTTCCGTAGTAATTTCCCAGTAGGAGTGGATTTCCATGAACTGGATGACTGAGAATCTCTATAGACTTTTAGCTGTACAATTTGGTACGAACCCCCTTTGAATGGTGTGGAGGCAGGAATGGATTTCCAGAGGGGAAAATTGCAGACTACAGGAACCATTTGCACCACTTGATCTGGTGATTATGGTGCTGGTCTCGAAACCAGGAAGCTGACGGTTCTAATCCTACTTTAGGCATGAAAGCTTGATGGGTAACTTTGGACCAATCACCAGGAGACAGTGAGTTCTAATACCAAAGCCCACTGGGTGATTTTAGGCATGAAAGTCCCCTGGGTGACTTTAGGCCAATCACTAGGAGACAGTGAGTTCTAGTCCCAGTTTAGGCATGAAAGCTCACTGGCTAACTTTGGACCAATCACCAGGAGACAGTGAATTCTAGTCTCAACATGATATGAAAGCCCACTGACTGACTTTGGACCAATCACCAGGAGACAGTGAGTTCTAGTCCCTGTTTAGGCATGAAAGCCCACTGGGTGTTTTTAAGCCAATCACCAGGAGACAGTGAGTTCTAGTACCAAAGCCCACTGGGTGATTTTAGGCATGAAAGTCCCCTGGGTGACTTTAGGCCAATCACTAGGAGACAGTGAGTTCTAGTCCCAGTTTAGGCATGAAAGCTCACTGGCTGACTTTGGACCAATCACCAGGAGACAGTGAATTCTAGTCTCACCGTGGCATGAAAGCTCACTGGCTGACTTTGGACCAATCACCAGGAGACAGTGAATTCTAGTCTCAACATGACATGAAAGCCCACTGGCTGACTTTGAACCAATCACCAGGAGACAGTGAGTTCTAGTCCCTGTTTAGGCATGAAAGCCCACTGGGTGTTTTTAGGCCAATCACCAGGAGACAGTGAGTTCTAGTCCCTGTTTAGGCATGAAAGCCCACTGGGTGTTTTTAGGCCAATCACCAGGAGACAGTGAGTTCTAGTACCAAAGCCCACTGGGTGATTTTAGGCATGAAAGTCCCCTGGGTGACTTTAGGCCAATCACTAGGAGACAGTGAGTTCTAGTCCCAGTTTAGGCATGAAAGCTCACTGGCTGACTTTGGACCAATCACCAGGAGACAGTGAGTTCTAGTCCCAGTTTAGGCATGAAAGCCCACTGGCTGACTTTGGACCAATCTCCAGGAGACGGTGAGTTCTAGTCCCTGTTTAGGCATGAAAGCTCACTGGCTGACTTTGGACCAATCACCAGGAGACAGTGAGTTCTAGTCCCAGTTTAGGCATGAAAGCCCACTGGCTGACTTTGGACCAATCTCCAGGAGACAGTGAGTTCTAGTCCCTGTTTAGGCATGGAAGCCCACTGGCTGACTTTGGACCAATCACCAGGAGACAGTGAGTTCTAGTCCTAGTTTAGGCATGAAAGCCCACTGGGTGTTTTTAGGCCAATCACCAGGAGACTGTGAATTCTAGTCCTGCCTTAGGTATGAAAGCCATCTGGGTGACTTTGGTCCAAATTACTGCCTGTTTACCCCCAAATATATATTCCAGTAGAGTTGAAACAGAGTTTTATTGTCAAAAGCAAAGGAATATTCAGGAAAGAACAGGAAAAAGGCAGATTTTTTAAAAAAGCCAGATAAAGTGGGTCTTTAATTCAGAAAATAGCTTATGGACATCTGCTTCATGTAAAAAAAATATATCTTTGAGAGAATAAGAAGAAAGGAAAAAGGAGTCGAGGAAGAAACATATTTTAGAGCAGCTGTGCCTACTCTGTTCTTTGGTTCCACCAGGAGACAGTGACTTCTAGTCCCACCTCAGGTATGAAAGTGGATGGGTAACTTGAGAGCAATCCCCAGGAGATGGTGAGTTCTAGTTCCACCATAGGCATGAAAACCCACTGGTCAATCACTAGGCGATGGTAAATTCTATTCTCACCTTAGATTTGAAAGCCCATTGGCTGACTTCGGACCAATCACTAGGAGACTGTGAGTTCTAGTACCAGTTTAGGCATGAAAGCCCACTGGATGACTTTAGGCCAATCGCCAGGCGACGGTGATTTCTAGTCTCATCTTGGACATGAAGATGAGTCCCATCTTGGACATGAAAGCCCATTGGCTGACTTTAGGTCAATCACCAGGAGGCAGTGAGTTCTGGTTCTGCCTTAGCCATGAAAGCCAGCTGGATGACTTTGGTTCACATTACCCTCTATTTACCCCAAAATATATATATATATATATATAAAATCCAGGCTCAAGGTAGAACGTACAACTTGCTTTCTCGACAACCTGTTCCCTGGCCTAGCGCATTTGAGCTTCCCTTCTGCTTTTGCAAATTAGGAAGGCAAAAAAAAAAATCGCTTTCAAGATCTTGATAGTATCAGTATTTTATCTGTAGCAAATTAGATTTTATCCTGATTAGGGCTGTTTCCTTTAATTTGATATGCACCATGCCAAGAGCACCAATTAGCACTTTGAAGAGGCATTCTGAGTGCGAAAGTAACGCTGACAAGCATCTTTATGGGAAGAAAGAGAAAAATTTTGTTTTATTTATTTTTTTTACTTTTTTTTTTTTTTACACGATGGCCAGGCAGTCAGTCGTTAAGGAACGTTATTAACAAATCTAATTAGGGGGATGTAGAAAGTCATTAGAAGTAAAGCATTATTATTTCTTGCACACTGTTCAGTTTTTTTGAGAGTTTGCACGCTTGGCGGTTTCGTCGAGGGAGCGTTGAGGCGGCCGGGTCTACAAGTGGTTTTTTTCACGTTTGGTGAGAACATCTCATTTTTGCAGCTCGGGGTTGAACTGTGGGGTCCCCTGGTGCTCTCTTTGAGCTTGGTGGTTTTCTTGCAGGCATTGCAGTATCCAAACTAGGTAACATCATCAGAGTTAGAGAGGGTGGGGTTTGTGGAGGAGGGAGGGGGAGAAATGGGGGAAATTGTAGAGTCTTTGGTGCTTTCTGAGGTTGGTGGTTTTCTTGCAGATGTTTCATTCTATATCCTACCCTATCCTCTGTTTTCTGTTCTGTTCTGTTCTGTTCTGTTCTGTTCTGTTCTGTTCCATTCCATTCCGTTCCATTCCTAATTTCTATTCTATTCTATTCTATTCTATTCTATTCTATTCTATTCTATTCTATTCTACTCCATTCCATTCCTAATTTCTATTCTATTCTATTCCCAATTTCTTTTCTTTTCTTTTCTTTTCTTTTCTTTTCTTTTCTTTTCTTTTCCTTCCATTCCATTCCATTCCTAATTTCTATTCAATTCTTTCTTTTCTATTCTATTCTATTCTATTCTATTCTATTCTATTCTATTCTATTCTATTCTATTCTATTCCATTCCATTCCATTCCTAATTTTTATTCTATTCTATTCCCAATTTCTTTTCTTCTCTTTTCTTTTCTTTTCTTTCCTTTCCTTTCCTTTCCTTTCCTTTCCTTTCCTTTCCTTTCCTTTCCTTTCCCGTTCCGTTCCGTTCCGTTCCGTTCCATTCCATTCCATTCCTAATTTCTATTCTATTCTATTCTATTCTATTCTATTCTATTCCCATTATTAGGGCCTTCTAAACATTAAATGTACCCTAAGCAGCTTCGAGCAGAAGTCTGTTTCTAATCATTGGTGATTGTGATGAATTCTTCACCAATGCTTGGCACACATTTCTCAGAGAAATAGTTTTTTTCCTCTTAACCAGCAAATTTTATTATGGAAGAGATAAATCTCTTAGGGATTAGAGATAAATTTTGTAGCGCTGCTATTAAGCTGGGGGGAGGGTCCTTACAGCACAAAAGCATTTTTCTTCACAGATGCTATTCAGAGATACCACACTAGTCCTCGACTTACAACAGTTCACTTAGTGACCGTTTAAAGTTACAACGGCACAGAAAAAAGTGACTTTGGATTGTTTTTCACACTTACGACCGCTGCAGCATCTCCATGGTCACCTGATCAAACTTCAGACATTGGCAACTGACTCATATTTAGGACGGTTGTAGCGTCCTGTGGTCACATGATCCCCTTTTATGACCTTCAGACAAGCAAAGTCAACGGGGAAACTGGATTCACTTAACAACCAGGCGATTAAGTTATCAACTGCAGTGGGTCACTTAACGACGGTGGCAAGAAAGGTCGTAAATGTTGTGGCCCGTAGCAGCCTACGGAGCTGGCAACGGAGTCGGACAGCGATGAGGCTGAGATGAGGCCAGGGCCATCGGGAAGTGAGATGCGGACTCCAGAGCCTCCAGAGGCTGATAGTAGTGAGGCAGAGGAACAGGAGGAGCCTGTTCCTAATGCATGCATGAGAAGAGCTGCCAGAAGGCAAGAGCAGCTCAAGCAGAGAGGATGACTCGGGAGTAGGGCCAGGAGATGATTGGCCCTCCCATAAGGCTTAAAAGACCAGCAACGGCATTTGAGCTTTGCCGGAAAACAACGTTGTAGTTTCTGCTTCATCTTCTGCTTCGTATAAGTCTTGTTTTTATGGCTTCTGGACGTTTGCCAGGAAGGGCCTTTGGCAGTTTGCCTAATTGGACTGAGGTTTGTGAGATAACTGAGGAATTTGTGTTGGGAGGCATTTGTTTTACTTTGAGTTGAAGGACGCTGGGAAGGAAGTACTTCCCAGCTGTTTGAATAAAGTTTGTTTTTCCACAGACTAAGTTGATTACTACCTACTTGGGCCTGGGTCACAACAGTAAAATGGGGAAAACTCACTTTAACAAAGGAGTCATTTAACAAGAGAAATTTTGGGCTCCATTGTGGTCATAAGTCGAGGACTACCGGTGTAGTCCCTAACTCAGATAATTGTACTGACTAAAAGTTTCAACAGAGCCCGATCCACCAATAACGTCCTCTAATCTCTTTGATAGACAACCACACCAATAAGCGTTACGGCAACTTGGGCTGCATTCACAATGGTGCCTCATTTGTGCAAAATTGGGTTTTTCCCCCCCGACCAGTGTTTCATTGAATACAGGAAGTCCTCGATTTACGACCGTTCATTTAGTGACCGTTCACACTTAACGTCGACACTGAAAAAAGTGACTTATGACTGCTTTTTCACACTGCTTGGCAACTGATTCATATTTCTGACAGTTGCAGTGACCCGATCCCCTTTTGCGACCTTCTGACCAGCCGAGTTCATGGGGGAAGGCAGATTCACTTAACAACCATCTCACTAACTTTAGCAGCTGCAGTGATTCACTTAACAACGGTGGCAAGAAAGGTCCTGAAATGGGACAAGGCTCACCAAACAAATGTCTCACTTAGCCAGAGAAATGTTGAGCTCAATTGTGGTCGTAAGTCGAGGACTACCGGTGTTCCTGGATCATGCGGCAGGTTGCTGGGAAGGGGCCGCTCTTATCAAGACGTAATTAAAACTGCTCCTTGTTCTCTGTCATCGTTAACGAGTTGGTTTGATTCATCGCTGCAGTTAATCTGCGAGGGTTTTTAATTGTAATTTATAGCTTTTTCTGCCACAGACCAAATGGAAAGATTTTTTGGAGGGAAACTGAAAGAACATTATTCCTAATTAAGTCTTTTAAATTCCTCTCTCTCTCCTCTCACCTTCTCCTCCCCTCTCTTTTTTTCTCTTTCTTTCCTCACTATCCCACTCTCTCTCTCCTCTCCCTCTCTCCCTCTCCCTCTCCCTTTTCTCTTTCTCCCTTCACTCTTAACATAACATCAGAGTTGGAAGGGACCTTGGAGGCCTTCTAGTCCAACCCCCTGCCCAAGCAGGAAACCCTACACCAGGGGTGTCCAAACTTGGTCCCTTTAAGACTTGTGGACTTCAACTCCCAGAGTTCCTCAGCCAGCTTTGCTGGCTGAGGGACTCTGGGAGTTGAAGTCCACAAGTCTTAAAGGGACCAAGTTTGGACACCCCTGCCCTACACCATCTCAGACAGATGGTTATCCAACATTTTCTTAAAAATTTCCAGTGTTGGAGCATTCACAACTTCTGCAGGCAAGTCGTTCCACTTATTAATTGTTCTTTCTCTCCTCTCTTTCTCTCCTCTCTTTCTCTCCTCTCTCTCGCTCTCCTTTTTCTTTTTCTCCTCACTCTCTTTCTCTCTTCTCTCTTTTTCTCTCTCCTCTCTCTCTCTCCTCTCCCTTTCCTTTTCTCTTTCTTCTCTCCTCTTTCTCTCCTCTCTCTCTCTCTCCTTTTCTTTTCTCCTCTCACTCTTTCTCTTCTCCTTTTCTCTCTCTCTCCTCTCCCTCTCTCCCTCTCCTTTTTCACTTTCTCCTCTCACTCTTTCTCTCCTCTCTCGCTCTCCTTTTTCTTTTTCTCCTCACTCTCTCTCTCTTCTCTCTTTTTCTCTCTCCTCTCCCTCTCTCCCTCTCCTTTTTCTTTTTCTCCTCTCACTCTTTCTCTCTGCTCTCTTTTCTCTCTCTCTCTCCTCTCTCCTCTCCTTTTCTCTTTTCTCCTCTCACTCTTTCTCTCTGCTCTCTTTTCTCTCTCTCTCTCTCCTCTCTCCCTCTCCTCTCTTCTCTTTTCTCCTCTCACTCTTTCTCTCTGCTCTCTTTTCTCTCTTCTCTCTCTCCTCTCTCCCTCTCCTTTTCTCTTTTCTCCTCTCACTCTTTCTCTCCTCTCTCCCTCTCCTTTTCTTTTCTCCTCACTCTCTCTCTCTCTCTTTTCTCTCTCTCTCTCCTCTCCTCTCTCCCTCTCCTTTTCTTTTCTCCTCTCACTCTTTCTCACTCTCTCTCTCTCCTTTTCTTTTCTCTCCTCTCTCTCTCTTTCTCTCTCTCTCTCTCTCCTCCTCTCTCCTCTCCTTTTCTTTTCTCCTCTCACTCTTTCTCTCTCTCCTTTTCTCCTTTCTCTCTCTCTCTCTCTCTCTCTCTCTCTCACTCCTTTTTCTTTTTCTCCTCTCACTCTCTCTTCTCCCTTTCTCCTCTCTCTTTATCTCTCTCTCCTTTTTCTCTCTCTCCTCTCTCTTTCTCTCTCCCCCCCCTCTCCCTTTTTCTCTTTCTTCTCTCACTCTTTCTTTCTCTCTCTCTCCTTTCTCTCTTTTCCTCTTTCTCCTCTCATTCTCTTCTCTTTTTTGCTGCCGGTTCTCCAAACCACTCACCGCCATTGCTAACGGATCAACCGATCTGGTCCAAACCGGGAGCATTTCACCCCTGATTAATACCGCTTTATAAAGTCTTAGTGAGGCCACGCCTGGAATATTTGCATCCCAGTTTTGGTCCCCACAAAAAGATGTTGAAACTCTGGAAAAAAATGCAGAGAAGATCAACTAAGGTGATTTTAAGGGCCTGGAGACAAAAACATATGAAGCACAGTTGCAGGGACCGGGCATGGCTAAAGAAAAGAAGGACTAGGGGGGGACATGATGGCAGTATTTCAGTATTTGAATGGCTGCCACAAAGAGGATGGGGGGGTCAACTTATTTTCCAAAGCACCAGAAGGCAAGACAAGAAACCATGGATGGAAACTAATCAAGGAGAGAAGCAACCTGGAATTAAGGAGAAACTTCCTAACAGTGAGGACAATTAACCAGTGGAACGGCTTGCCACCAGAAATTGTGGGTGCTCCATCACTGGAGGTTTTGAAGAAAAGACTGGACAGCCCACCTGTCTGAAATGGAATAGATAGGGTCTTCTTCTTGAGCAGTGGGTTGGACTAGACGACCTCCAAGGTCCCTTCCAGCTCTATTCTGATTGATTGCTGGAAATACGAATCCGTTGCCTAGCATCTGAATATTATCATGGGATTCTGCTACAGTCGTAAGTCTGAAAGTGATGCTCTAACTTCAAACCGTCACTAAATGAATGATTCAGTGGCCTAGTTAGCTACTGCACTTTTGCAAGCTTTCGAACTGGACAGGTGGCAGGAGCTGAGGCAAGGAACGGGCGCTCACCCCATCGCGTGGTACTTGGGTCTTGAACTGTGAATCTTCCGGTCAATAAACCTACTGTCCTAACCACTAGACTACCATGCCAGGTGTGATTCTGTATTGGGACTTGATAATTCACTTCGGTGGAGTTCTCAAAACCCGGAGTGAATTACCTGTTAAAAGTTAACTAATTGGTGCCGAAAAATCATAACTCTTTGAGTATGCGCTGAAGTTATGCTAATCGTCCTCGGGAGTCCTTCGTTAATATATTCTCCCTTCAAATCAGGTAATTATGTATGTCAGTATGCAGGAGTCAGTCTTAAAATACTCAAACTTAATTAAGTACCGAACGCATACAGCTGTCTGATCTTCGGCGTCTTGATAACACAGCCTGGGTTGTCAGGATGCGCTTTTCAAAGACGTATGACCGCAATTGGGCTGAATGTTTCTGTTGTTAAGCGAGACATTGGCTAAGTGAGCTTTGCCCCATCTTCCTGGCCACCGTTGTTAAGTGAATCCGTGCCGTTGTTTAAATTCGGAACGTCATTGTTAAGCGAATTGGACTTTGCTCGTGAGGAGGTCGCCAAAGGGAATCACGTGACCCCGGGATCCAGCCGCCGTCGTCAAGTCGCCAAGCTTTTAAGTTGGATCACGTCATCCTGAGGATGCTGCAAAGGTTGTAACTGTGAGACGCGGTCGTAAGTCATTTTTTTCCAGGGCCGTTGTAACTTTGAACTGTCCCCATACGAACCGTTGTAAGTCGAGGACTACCTACAAAAGTCGCTCAAGAGCAGGGGTCACCAACCTTTCGGACCACAGGGACCACTAAATTCACAATTTTAAATTCCGCGGACCACTAATACGATCTGCCTATAATGACCGGCTGGATGGGCGCGGCTAGGTGGTCATGTGACTGGATGGGCGTGGCTAACTCGATGTCACTCGTGTCAAAGGGCGCCTCGCTGGCCTCTTCTCGCCCCTCCCCTCCCACCTACTCATCACCTGCCCACCTGGGCTCCTTAGGGCCCCAACAGGAAGCGGTTGTTGGAGCTAAGCAACCACCGTGAGAAAGAGTTGGCAAAACAGCTCTGTTCAAATTGGATCTGACCGAGAAGGAGGCTCAGCAGAAGCACCTCACTGAGGACTAGGAGCATAGGCTTTCCAAGCAGAGGGAACACCTGTGGGAGTGCAAGGCCAGGTACCGGTGCCTGGAGGCTCAGCGGGCTGAGATGGTCAGCCAGTTCCAGGCCATGATGCAGGAACAAAGCCCTCCAGCTCTTCACCACCAGCAGCACTTCCCTCCAGCCTTAGCCCAAAGCCCCACATCAAGAGGTTGAAGCAGACCCCAAGTCAGAATTTCTCCCCCCCCACTGACCCCCACAAAAAGACCCCAAAGGGGGAGACTCTCTGCAGCAACACAAGCGTTCATTGCACATCTCCGGCCCAGGGGCCTTAATTTGAGGACCCCTGATTTAGTGCAATATAAAAAAATATAAATATTTTTTCTGCGGACCACCAGAATTTTCTCACGGACCACCGGTGGTCCACGGATCCCCAGTTGGTGACCGCTGGCTCAGAGAATAACGTTGTCTTTTGCGTATGCTGGCCACGCGGGGAGCCTTCGACCCTACGACCGCAGCCGAGCCCAACGCTTCCGTTGCTAAGTGAAGACGGGGTGTGAAGTGAATTTCGCCCCGTGTTACGACCTCTCTCGTGAGTCACTGCGATGGTTCAATCAGGAACATCATTGTTCAGGGATTTTTCCGTCCCCCCGCGGGCTCTGCTTGTCAGGAGGTCTCAAAAAGGGTTCCCATGATCCTTTGCTGCTTTCAAAGCCATTTTGCTGCAGCCCAGCTGTAGCTGAAAACAGCCTTTTCTTGTATATATTATCATTATTATTGCAACTCGCTCATGGCAGCTATTTGAAATAACAGTAATTTGTGCGGATGATGATGGTTGAAGCCGTGGAACGACAAAAGTCAGCCCGAAGAACAACATTTATGCAACACAACCAACCCCATCATTAAACCCCGGGTGCAACACACCTATATCTTATATGCCAAACGAAACACGCAGTCGTGACTCGGAAAAATTACGTGTTTCCCCTGAGAATTCATGAGGGAAATAAATATCCTTCTGCCTCTCTTAAGCGATTCAGTTTGATTTTTTCCCCCCAAGGTTATACAAAAAGTTTGGCAGGGTTCTTTTTTTCCTCTTTCTTTCTGTTTTTGAGGAAAACAGTTCTGGGTAAACTGTAGCTGTAATGATTTTAAGTGTGAAAAATGGTCATAAGTCCCTTTTATCGGTGCCGTTGTAACTTTGAACCATCACTAAATCATCATCATCATCATCATTTTTTAACGACCCTCATAATCCCTTGCGGGGTGGAATCTGGGCAATTGAATGGAGCTAGCAGAGCGTTTCATGGCCGGATGCCCTATCTGTTGCCAATGCGGAGTTTTGTTCGGGAGATATATTCTCATGGTGCCCAGAGAGAGAAATATCTGCCTCTAACCTAGGATCGAACTCACAGCCTCCTGATTGTGAGGTGTGAGCTCCACCTCTAGGCTGCTGCACCGCTCCTTCGAACCGTCACTAAATGAATGGTTATAATTTGAGGACTATCCCCCTACTACTGTTATTGCAATAAATATTTGGTGTCTTTTTTTGGTAGCTGCCCATGGTGCTGCAGGTAGTCAAGGAATACCTGTGTAGGAGATACCCTCAACCAGGGGAGAAATGTAAATTTTTTTACTACTGGTTCTGTGGGAGTGGCTTGGTGTGGGGGGAATGTGGGCGTGGCCAACTTTTTTTTTTAACTTTTAAAAGCATTTTTTTTAAATTTACATTTATACCCCGCCCTTCTCCGAAGACTCAGGGCGGCTTACACTGTGTTAAGCAATAGTCTTCATCCATTTGTATTATATACAAAGTCAACTTATTGCCCCCAACAATCTGGGTCCTCATTTTACCTACCTTATAAAGGATGGAAGGGCTGAGTCAACCTTGGGCCTGGTGGGACTTGAACTTGCAGTAATTGCAAGCAGCTGTGTTAATAACAGACTGTCTTAGCAGTCTGAGCCACCAGAGGCCCTCTTCAGCCGAAGAGGTTGTAAAAAATGCTTTTAAAAGCCTGTGATGATTAGGCAACTCAGCTGGGATTGCCAGAGGAAAAAATGCTTTTAAAGGATTCTGACAATCCCAGCTGAAGTTGCCTGATTGCCAGAACCTTTTAAAAGCATGTTTCCACTTCGGCTGAAGAGCTTGTAGAAAACATGTTTTTAAAAGGTTCTGGCGATCAGGCAACTCAGCTGGGATCACCAGAGGAGCCTTTTAAAAGCTGTTTTTTCTTTTACAACCTCTTCGGCGGAAGAGCTTGTAGAAAAAATGCTTTTAAAGGGTTCTGACGATCCCAGCTGAGCCACGTGATTATCAGAGGCTTTTTTTTTTTACTTTTAAAAGCATTTTTTTCGGCCGAAGAAAAAATGCTTTTAAAAGCAAAAAACAACAACAACCTGATGATCGAGTGGCTCAGCTGGGGTGGGGGTGGGACAGGGATTTTTGCTCCGAACCACATACCGCCATCGCTACCGTATCGGGTGATCCAGTCCGAACTGGGAGTATTTCACTCCTGCCCTCGACTTACAACAGTTTATTTTGTGACCAAATTTATAACAGCCCTGAAAAAAGTTACTTCTGACCAGTTCTCACATTTACGACCACTGTAGCATCTCTGTGGCTGCGTGATCAAAATTCAGGCATTTGACAACTGACTCGTATTTATGACGGTTGCTGTGTCCCGCGATCATGTGATTCCCCTTTTGCGACCTTCCTTGTTACTCATTGCAGTGATTCACTTAACAACCCTGGCAAGAAAGGTCATGAAACAGGGCAGAAGTCACTTAAGAACTGACTTGCTTAGCGGTGGAATTTCTGGCTCAGTTGTGGTCGTAACCCGAGGGCTCCCTGGACTTTAGAAAGTGCTTTCACCTCAAAACAACGGCAGCATCCTGCCCATTATTTCTTTATATTACTTTATTTTTGATTAAATGTCTCCCGTCTCCCTTATAAAGTGACTATTATAAAGCAGCTATTATAGGATTTCAAAGACTATCTTTGCATTTTATGGCCTTATTCTGCTGCTGGCTTTTTAGTTTTTGCCATTCCAGTTTTATTGCCAATTTTATTTCATATAACTTGCCGTAAAGATAATTCTCCAGAAAGAATATAACTAAAGGATAGGAAATAAAATAGAAAATTTAGAGCATAAGCCAGCGATGTAGAAGGTGCGGTTAGATGGTTCAGTTAGATCTTGACTTACGACCACAATTGAGCCCGATAGTTTTGTTGCTCAAGCCGGACGTTCGTTAAGTCAGTTTTGTCCCATTTTACGACCTTCCTTGCCGCAGTTGCTAAGTGAATCGCTGCCATTGTTAAGTGAATCACACGGTTGTTCAGTGAATCTGGCTTCCCCATTGCCTTTGCTCATCAGAAGGTCGCAAAAGGAGATCACATGACCCCCTGCAACAGTCATAAGTACATGCCAGTTGCCCAGTGTCTGTGTTCTGTCCCCCTCCCCACTTCACAGAGAAGATGCAGAAACACGTGTCCCACAGTCCTTTATATTTGCAACAGACCTGATTTTCGGTAGTGAAGGAAAGACTTGGCAGCTACAGTGCAAAGGCCTGCCAAGTTCCGAGTTCTTTATCTCTTACGGAGACAGAAGCCCATGTGTCCAAGATCCGTTGCCAAGAGCTCACAGAAAAAAAAAACCTTTGCACAGTCCAGGCCTTTAACTCCCAAACAACCGATCTGCAGTTCATACTTGGTAGCTTTTGTCCATCACAAGGGCCAGATGGCAACTCCACCCGCTTTTATCCCCTGTGGGGTGTGGCTCAGTGACTCAGCAATCTCTGAGCCTGCCACACCTCTTCCTTTGCTGCGCGCACTTATCTTTTCGTCGCTGCCTCGGGTCAATCCAAGATTGATCCTCAGCAGCTGGAGCCTGAGGCATTGCCAGGGAGGAGGAGGATCTGGGAGAGGAAGGCCTTGTCGGCTCCTCCCCATCACTCTCAGAGTCATCCTTCTCCATGAGGACAGGCTCGGGGGCCGGAGTTACAACAGTCTGAATTTTACGACCTTGTTTGCCACAGTTGAACTGAATCACGAAACAAATTGTCGTTAAGCCGAGGACTATCTGTAGGCAGGTAGTCCTCAATTTACGACCACAATTGACTCCAAAATTTATGTTGCTAAGCAAGGCATTTGTTGTGTGAGTTTAGCCCCATTTTACGAACTTTCTCGCCACGGTTGTTAAGTGAATCATTGCAGCTGATAAGTTAGTAACCTGATTGTTAAGTGAATCTGGCTTAACAGGTCGCAAAAGGGGATCGCATGACCCCGGGACACGGCGGCTGTCATAAATACGAGTCAGTCCCCAAGCAGCCGAAGTTTGATCATGCGACCGTGGGCATGCTGCAATGGTCGTAAATGTGAAAAATGGTCATAAGTCATTTTTCAGCTTCAAATGAACCGTTGTAAGTAGAGGGATAACTGTAAATGTTGTACCTTGATGAACGTATCTTTTCTTTTATGTACACTGAGAGCGTGTGCACCAAGACAAATTCCTTGTGTGTCCAATCACACTTGGCCAATAAAAAATTCTATTCTATTCTATTCTATTCTATTCTATTCTATTCTATTCTATTCTATTCTATTCTGAATGTATCTTTTCTTTTATGTACACTGAGAGCGTGTGCACCAAGACAAATTCCTTGTGTGTCCAATCACAATTGGCCAATAAAAAAAATCTATTCTATTCTATTCTATTCTAATATACATGGAGTGCAGGTAGGCCTTGACTTACGACCACATTTGAGCCCACAATTTCTGCTGTTAAGAGAGACATTTGTTAAGCGAGTTTTGGCCCCGTACTGGAACGGTTGTAAAGATGAAAAATGATCATAAGTCATTTTCCTCAAGTGCTGTTGTAACTTTGAGCGGTCACTAAACGAAATGTTGTAAGGCGAGGACTATCTATATCAGGGGTCTCCAACCTTGGCAACTTTAAGCCTGGAGGACTTCAACTCCCAGAATCCCCCAGCCAGCTTTGCTTTGCTTTGCTTTGCTGGCTGGTGGATTCTGGGAGTTGAAGTCCTCCAGGCTTAAAGTTGCCAAGGTTGGAGACCCCGATCTATATTTCTTCTCTATATTTCTTCACCAGGGTGTTAAAAACGTGGTTTTTCCCTGTGGTTTTTCTGCCTTATCACATTTTAAATTTTCAATGTTGGGTTATTTTTATGGGGGCTGTTATATTTAGCTTCTTAACCTGGCGATTTGGTTCAATTTTGCTCTTTTTCCTGTACAGTCTGTTACTTTTATTTACCGGCCAAGGAATTGTGAGATTTAGAATAGAATAGAATATAGAATAGAATAGAATTTTATTGGCCAAGTGTGATTGGACACACAAGGAATTTGTCTTGGTGCATATGCTCTCAGTGTACACAAAAGAAAAGATACCTTCATCAAGGTACAACATTTACAACACAATTGATGATCAATATATCAATATAAATCATAAGGATTGCCAGCAACAAGTTATAGTCATACAGTCATAAGTGGAAAGAGATTGGTGGTGGGAACTATGAAACGATTAATAGTAGTGCAGATTCAGTAAATAGTCTGACAGTGTTGAGGGAATTATTTGTTTAGCAGAGTGATGGCCTTCGGGAAAAAACTTCTTGTGTCTAGTTGTTCTGGTGTGCAGTGCTCTATAGCGTCGTTTTGAGGCTGGGAGTTGAAACAGTTTCTGTCCAGGATGCGAGGAGTCTTTAAGTATTTTCACGGCCCTCTTCTTGATTCGTGCAGTATACAGGTCCTCAATGGAAGGCAGGTTGGTAGTAATTATTTTTTCTGCAGTTCTAATTATCCTCTGAAGATGGGATATAAAATCATTCAATCAATCCATCGATTCGATCCAATCAGTCCCTCGATAAAAACCACAAATAGACAGGCCCACGGGATCCCTCCACAGGCAGTCCTCAACTTACGTCCATTCATTTAACGACCATTCGACGTAACAACGGCCTTGAAACAAAAGGGACGTGGCCGATCCTCACACTTACGACGGTTGCAGCATTCCCATGGTTGTCTGAACCAAATTTAGACCCTTGGCAATGGCTTGTATTGACAATCCAGTTCACTTAGCGGCAACAGCACTGAAAAAAAGGGACTTAAGGACTGTTTTTCACCCTTACGACCGTTGCGGCATCTCCCATGGTCGCGTAATCAAAATTCGGGCATTTGGGAACTGACTCATATTTATGACGGTCGCAGTGTCCCGGGGTCATGTGATCCCCTTTTGCGACCTACTGACAAGCATTGTCCACGAGGAAGCCAGATTCACTTAACAGCCGTGTCACTAACTGCGCAACTTGAGTCATTCACTTAACAACGGTGGCAAGGAAAGCTCCTAAAATCGGGCAAAATTCGCTTAGAAGTTGTTTTGCTCCGCCGCAGAAATTTGGGGCTCCATTGTGGTCGTAAGTCGAGGATTCCCTGCATTTGTGACGGTTGCCGCCTCCTGGGTTCACGTGACTGCCCTTTGACCTTCCCACCCAAAGTCAACAGGGAAAAAACAAGATTTGTTTAACAACCATGTGATTCACTTAACAACTGCACAAATTCCTTTAACCGCCATGGCAAAAAGACTGTACCGTTGGGTGTGACTCACTTAGCAGCCGCCTTACTCAGCAACAAAGTAATCCTTGTCCCAATTACCGTCGTACGTCAGGGACCACCCCACTTATGACCCTTGTCCAAATTACGGTCATAAGTCAAGGACTACCTGTATACTTTCGTTCTTCACACCTCCATAAATAATCTGTAGTCCCTTTCTGCTCCCCTCCTTCCTCAAGTTTGTAACTGTTGGTCATGTGTTAAAATAAATGCAAACACATCTTGAAAGAAACGATATTGGTCTCGCACACCTCCCAATTGCCATAATTGCTCTTCCATTGCTCAGAATCCATATCAGGTTTCCAGCCTGATGGAGAAAAATAATAATTACCATAGCAACGTTCATGTCCTACCCCCTCGATGCGGGGACAACCTTACGGAGGCTGCTAAACCCAGCACCCGGCAAATTGGCACACACAGGGTTGTGAACAATTCATGTCTCCTTTTTTTTTTCTTCACACGGTAGGACGTGGGTTGGAGATATAAGATAAATCTTATACCTCCAAGATTTGCTTATTCATGCATCTTTCTGGTTATAGCAGGGGACCCCCCCCCCACTATCCCTGATCCCACCTTCTTGGGAGACAAGAAAACAGCCCCCATAGGATGATCTCGAAGGAGAAATGGCTCTCCCTTCGGACTCTGTTATAAACTCCCGCAAAACGAATCAAGTTTTGGTCAAGATTTGATATAAAAAAAGATGCTGAGACTCTAGAAAGAGTTGCAGAGAAGAGCAACAAAGATGATTAGGGGACTGAAGGCTGAAACATATGAAGAACGGTTGCAGGAACTCGGTATGTCTAGTTTAATGAAAAGCAGAATTAAGGTTGACATGTGTTCTAGTATTTGAAGGGCTGCCCCAAAGAAGAGGGAGTCAAGCTATCCTCCAAAGCACCTGAAGGCAGGAGAAGAAGCAATGGGTGGAAATTAATCAAGGAGAGAAGCAACTTAGAACTAAGGAGGAATTTCCTGACAGTGAGAACAATTAACCAGTGGAACTACTTGCCTCCAGAAGTTGTGAATGCTCCAGCATTGGAAGTTTTTAAGAAGATGTTGGATAACCATTTGTCTGAAATGGTACTGGATTTCCTGCCTGAGCAGGGGTTGGACTAGAAGGCCTCCAAGGTCCCTTCCAATTCTGTTATTTTGTATCCAAGTATGCTGCCTTTTAATAACGTTTAATAACGTAAGTCCTCAACTTACAACCACAATTGACCCCCAAAATTTATGTTGCTAAGCGAGGCATTTGTTGAGTGAGTTTAGCCCCATTTTACGAACTTTCTCGCCACAGTTTTTTTTTTTTAATTTGCATTTATATCCCGCCCTTCTCCGAAGACTCAGGGCGGCTTAACACTGAATCATTGCAGCTGATAAGTTAGTAACCCGATTGTTAAGTGAATCTGGCTTAACGGGTCGCAAAAGGCGATCGCGTGACCCCGGGACACTGCGATCGTCATAAATACGAGACAGTTGCCAGGCAGCCGAAGTTTGATCACGTGACCGTGGGAATGCCACAACGGTCGTAAGTGTGAGAAATGCTCACAAGTCTCATTTTTTTTTAGTGATGATGTTGCAACTTCCGAACCGTCACTAAATGAACTGTTGTAAGTCAAGAACCGCCTGTTTGGTCTGAAATACAGATTTGGGCGAGCGAAGGGCCTCCTTTGTTCCTTGCGGTCTTTGTTTCCTTTTCCAGTTATTCTCCGTTTCCATAACAACACTGCAAATCCGTGTTTTTGATGAATTGCCCATCTCACCCAATGAAAGAAATTGTTGGGACTTCTTTCTCGTTTGATTTTGCTCTGCCACTGAATTGATTGTCAGGTTGGAGAATTTCAGGAGTAGCTGTTGCAGCCTGAAGCTGGGAAAAAACAACAACCTGGGAACATTTTCCCAACAATGTCCTTGATTTTTTATTGCATTTATTTATTTATTTGTATCCTGCTTTTTATTGCTTTGAGAAAGAAAGTGGTGAATATATCGGATACACCTTCTTCTTCCTCCTACTATATTTCCCACAACAACAACAACAACAACCCTGTGAGGTGGGTTTGGGCTGAGAGAGAATGATGGGCCCAAAGTCATACAGTCGGGGTTTTTTTTTGCCTAAGGCAGGATTTTGTTGTTGTTAGTTGCAAAGTCATATCCGACCCATCGCGACCCCATACACAACATTCCTCCAGGCCTTCCTGTCCTCTACCATTCTCTGGAGTCCATTTAAACTCATGTCTACTGCTTCAGTGACTCCATCCAGCCACCTCCTTCTCTGCCGTCCCCTTCTTCTTTTGCCCTCCATCTTTCCCAGCATTCGGCTCTTCTCCAGGGAGTCCTTCCTTCTCATTAGGTGGCCAAAGTATTTCAGTTTCATCTTCAGGATCTGGCCTTCTAAAGAGCAGTCAGGGTTGATCTCCTCTAGGACTGACTTGTTTGTTCGCCTTGCAGTCCAAGGGACTCGCAGGAGTCTTCTCCAGCACCAGAGTTCAAAAGCCTCCATTCTTTGGCGCTCAGCCTTTCTTATGGTCCAACTTTCACAGCCATCCATTGCAACTGGGAAAACCATCGCCTGGACTATATGTGCTTTTGTTGGCAGGGTGATGTCTCTGCTTTTTAGTACGCTGTCTAGATTTGCCATAGCTTTCCTCCCCAGGAGCAAGCGTCTTTTAATTTCTTGGCTGCAGTCCCCATCTGCGGTGATCTTGGAGCCCAGGAAAATAAAATCTGTCACTACCTCCATTTCTTCACCATCTATCTGCCAGGAATTGAAAGGGACGGATGCCATGATTTTAGTTTTCTTAATGTTGAGTTTCAAGCCAACTTTTGCACTCTCCTCCTTCACCCGCATCAAGAGACTCTTTAGTTCCTCTTCGCTTTCTGCCATTAGAGTGGTATCATCTGCATATCTGAGGTTGTTGATATTTCTTCCGGCAATCTTAATTCCAATTTTTGATTCATCTAGCCCCGCCTTTCTCATGATGTGTTCTGCATATAAGTTAAATAGGCAGGGTGATAGTATACAGCCTTGCCGGACTTCTTTCCCAATTTTGAACCAATCAGTGGTTCCGTGTCCAGTTCTCACTGTGGCTTATTGAGCAACATACAGGTTTCTCAAGAGACAAATAAGATGGTCTGGTACTCCCATCTCTTTAAGAACTTGCCACAATTTGTTGTGATCCACACAATCAAAGGCTTTAGCATAGTCAATGAAGCAGAAGTAGATGTTTTTCTGGAACTCCCTAGCTTTCTCCATGATCCAGCGTACGTTGGCAATTTGATCTCTAGTTCCTCTACGAAATCCTGCCTGTACTTCTGGTAGTTCTCGATCCACATATTGCTGGAGCCTAGCTTGTAGGATTTTAAGCATAACATTACTAGCATGTGAAATGAGTGCAATGGTGCGATAGTTTGAACATTCTTTGGGCATTGCCTTTCTTTGGAATTGGAATGTAAACTGACCTTTTCCAATCCTGTGGCCATTGTTGAGTTTTCCAAATTTGCTGGCAAATTGGGTGTAGCACTTTTACTGCATCGTCTTTTAAGATTTTGAATAGCTCAGCTGGAATACTGCCTCCTCCAATAGCTTTGTTGTTGCTCAGATTTCCTAAGGCCCAACTTCACAGCCATACATTGCAACTGGGAAAACCATAGCCTGGACTATATGTGCTTTTGTTGGCAGGGTGATGTCTCTGCTTTTTAGTACGCTGTCTAGATTTGCCATAGCTTTCCTCCCCAGGAGCAAGCGTCTTTTAATTTCTTGGCTGCAGTTTTCATCTGCGGTGATCTTGGAGCCCAGGAAAATAAAATCTGTCACTACCTCCATTTCTTCACCATCTATCTGCCAGGAATTGAAAGGGACGGATGCCATGATTTTAGTTTTCTTAATGTTGAGTTTCAAGCCAACTTTTGCACTCTCCTCCTTCACCCGCATCAAGAGACTCTTTAGTTCCTCTTCGCTTTCTGCCATTAGAGTGGTATCTTCTGCATATCTGAGGCTGTTGATATTTCTTCCGGCAATCTTAATTCCAATTTTTTATTCATCTAGCCCCACCTTTCTCATGATGTGTTCTGCATATAAGTTAAATAGGCAGGGCGATAGTATACAGCCTTGCCGGACTTCTTTCCCAATTTTGAACCAATCAGTGGTTCCGTGTCCAGTTCTCACTGTGGCTTCTTGACATACAGGTTTCTCAAGAGACAAATAAGATGGTCTGGTACTCCCATCTCTTTAAGAACTTGCCACAATTTGTTGTGATCCACACAATCAAAGGCTTTAGCATAGTCAATGAAGCAGAAGTAGATGTTTTTCTGGAACTCCCTAGCTTTCTCCATGATCCAGCGTACGTTGGCAATTTGATCTCTAGTTCCTCTACGAAATCCTGCCTGTACTTCTGGTAGTTCTCGATCCACATATTGCTGGAGCCTAGCTTGTAGGATTTTAAGCATAACCTTACTAGCATGTGAAATGAGTGCAATGGTGCGATAGTTTGAACATTCTTTGGCATTGCCTTTCTTTGGAATTGGAATGTAAACTGACCTTTTCCAATCCTGTGGCCATTGTTGAGTTTTCCAAATTTGCTGGCAAATTGGGTGTAGCACTTTACTGCGCCGTCTTTTAAGATTTTGAATAGCTCAGCTGGAATACTATCTCCTCCACTAGCTTTGTTGTTGCTCAGATTTCCTAAGGCCCATTTGACTTCACATTCTAGGATGTCTGGCTCAAGGTCAGTGACCACCCCATCGTGGTTATCAGGGATGTTAAGCTCATTCTTGTATAGTTCTTCTGTGTAATTTTGCCACCTCTTCTTAATCTCTTCTGCCTCTGTTAGGTCCCTGCCATTTTGGTCCTTTATCATGCCCATCTTTGCATGAAACGTTCCCTTCATATCTCCAATTTTCTTGAATAGATCTCTGGTCCTCCCTATTCTATTGTTTTCTTCTATTTCTTTGCACTGTTCATTTAAGAATGCATTTTTATCTCTTCTAGCTATTCTCTGGACTTCTGCATTCAACTCATCTGGATGATTTCTCTCTGGGAATGATTCTTTGTTGGATTTCTTCGCTGATGGGGGAGGCTTTTATTTTGGATCTAGTGGTTTTTTCTAGGTAGGTGGTGGGGTCTGTTTTTAGGGGCTTGTATGCAGGGTCTTGGAGTAGGTTGGTTAATTTGGTTTGGTAGTCAGATGTGTATCCATCCTAAGAAACCCCAAAGACAAAATTGAGTTAGAAAATCAAGGAGTATATGAAATCCCATGCACCGCCTGCCCCACCACATACATTGGACAAACCAACAGAAGAATAAGTGCACGCATTGAAGAACACAAGAACTCATTCAAAAAAGAGGAACCAACTTCTTCCCTGGTCCAACACTTTAAAGTCACAGGACACGATATTGACTTTAAAAAGACCAGAACTATCGCCAAAACTGAACACTTTAACAACAGAATAATCAGAGAAGCCATCGAGATAGAAAAACGCCCACACAGCATGAACAAACGAGATGATACCTCCCGCCTACCAGCCATTTGGAAACCTGCCCTTATTGACAAACGTGTCCCTAACACGAGGAATGACACCAGACCCACACTCACGAGGTCCCCACAGGATGTCACCACCACACATCCACCCAGAAAGCACACCCAAACCCACACTGATCAGGAAGCACGACCAAGGACCAGAAGCCAGACCGCAGCTGCAACATTAGCCACTTCAAACCCCTCCAATCCATACATGCAGCAGACTGACACCCACTACGAAGATGTAGCACGACCACGAACACGAAGCCAAACAGCAGCAGTGCAGCTCACCAGCTCAAATCCCCCTGCAACACAGATTAGACTGAGCACAACCAACGCCCGACCAACACAGGACACACCCCCAGCCAATCAGAGCACAGAAAAACCCCCATCCAATCAGAGCACAGCCAAGCTCCCACCCAATCAGTTCAAACCCCCACTAGCAGTTAAAAGGAAGAAACAGCTGCGATCACACATTGCTCCCAGAAGCAGGAAGCTGAAGCCTGAAGATGACGAATGAGACTTCGTCGAAACGTCGCCAAGACACTTCCAATTTTACACGGGAGAAAACCCGAACAACCAAAGACCTATATACAAACACCCGTGAAAACCTCAGAAAACATATATATATATATATATATATATATATGAAGAAAAAAAGAAAAGAAAGAAACAAACAATAGGACAGGAACGGTAGGCACGTTTGTGCGCTTATGCACGCCCCTTATAGTCCTTTTAGGAATGGGGTGAGGTCAATAGTAAAAAGTTTTTGGTTAAAGCTTTTGGGATTATGGGAAGAGATCACAGAGTCAGGTAAAGTATTCCAAGTACTGATGATTCTGTTACAGAAGTCATATTTTCTGCAATCTAGATTAAAGCGGTTGACATTAAGTTTAAATCTATTAGTTGCTCTAGTATTATTGCAATTGAAGCTGAAGTAGTCTTTAACAGGAAGGACATTACAATAGATGATTCTATGAGTTAAACTTAGGTCTTGTCGAAGTCGACGGCGTTCTAAGTTTTCTAAGCCTAGGATTTCAAGTCTGGTGGGATAAGGTATTTTGTTGTTTTCAGAGGAATGAAGAACTCTTTTATTTATTTTTGTCACACAGTATATATAAGCATAAGCATGAAATAACTATACAATATATAAGCATATATATGAGTATGAGTACGTAATAATTATATTAATTGGCTATAACGAAAGGAAACAATAGGACAGGAACGGTAGGCACGTTTGTGCTCTTATAATTTAGGATTGCATTGGCTTTTTGGGCAGCTGCCACACACTGCTGGCTCATATTTAACCGGTTGCCGACTAAGATGCCAAGATCCCTCTCACAGTCACTGATATTAAATCTGGGTTTCCCCCAGTTTATATGTGTACTTTCGGTTTTTCTTTCCTAAGTGTAAGACTTTCCTTTTCTCTACGTTGAATTTCATTGTTGTAGGTGCAGGTTCTGGAGGTTTTTAAGCAAAGACTGGACAGTCAACTTGTCCGAAATGGTCACTTGCTGATTTCGTGGTTTTGCATATTAGAAGGTGTTTGAATGAGAAGACCTTCTGACTTCCATGCCAACTCATACGATTTTTGATTCTTTGCTTTGTGTGTGATTAAAAAAAAACACGGAAGCAGTGATGAAATCCAAAATTTTTTTTACTACCGGTTCTGTGGGTGTGGCTTGGTGGCGTGGAAGGGGAGGGATACTGCAAAATCCCCATTCGCACCCCACTCCTGGGGGAAGGATACTGCAAAATCCCCATTCCCTCCCCACTCCTGGGGGAAGGATACTGCAAAATCCCCATTCGCACCCCACTCCTGGGGGAAGGATACTGCAAAATCCCCATTCCCTCCCCACTCCTGGGGGAAGGATACTGCAAAATCCCCATTCCCTTCCCACTCCAGGGGAAGGATACTGCAAAATCCCCATTCCCTCCCCACTCCTGGGGGAAGGATACTGCAAAATCCCCATTCCATTCCCACTCCAGGGGAAGGATACTGCAAAATCGCCATTCCCTCCCCACTCCTGGGGGAAGGATACTGCAAAATCCCCATTCCCTCCCCACTCCTGGGGGAAGGATACTGCAAAATCCCCATTCCCTTCCCACTCCAGGGGAAGGATACTGCAAAATCCCCATTCCCTCTGCACTCCTGGGGGAAGGATACTGCAAAATCCCCATTCCCTTCCCACTCCAGGGGAAGAATACTGCAAAATCCCCATTCGCACCCCACTCCTGGGGGAAGGATACTGCAAAATTTCCATTCCCTCCCCACTCCTGGGGAAGGATATTGCAAAATCCCCATTCCCTTCCCACTCTTGGGGGAAGAATATTGCAAAATCCCCATTCCCTCCCCACTCCTGGAGGAAGGATACTGCAAAATCCCCATTCCCTTCCCACTCTTGGGGGAAGGTTGTTGCAAAATCCCCATTCCCTCCCCACTCCTGGGGGAAGGATACTGCAAAATATCCATTCCCACCCCACTCTGGGGCCATCCAGAGGTGCTATTTGCCGGTTCTCCAAACTGCTCAAAATTTCCGCTGCCGGTTCTCCAGAACCTGTCAGAACCTGCTGGATTTTCACCCCTGCCGTCGTTTGCCATTACAGTCACCCTCTACAAATATAAAGAGTGTTCACCATATGCTGCAATCTTATTAGTATTGACTGAGCTGCCAATGCAGTTAAGAATTATTTGTCACTAAAATGCCAGATTTGGACCTCTCCAAGGTAAAATGCCAGCCAAAAATTCTTACTGCCTTGTGTGAGGAATTTTTTTTAAAAAATTTGAATTTATATTCTGCCCTTCTCCGAAGACTCAGGGCAGCTTACGCTATGTTAAGCAATAGTCTTCATCCATTTGTATATTATATACAAAGTCAACTTTTATTGCCCCCCAACAATCTGGGTCCTCATTTTACCTACCTTATAAAGGATGGAAGGCTGAGTCAACCTTGGGCCTGGTGGGACTAGAACCTGCAGTAATTGCAAGCAGCTGCTGTTAATAACAGACTGCATTAGCAGTCTGAGCCACAGAGGCCCATAGGAATGCTGTTCCCATCCTTCTGTGCCCAATCTAATAAAGTCAAATTGACTTTAGAAAAATCTTTATCTCTTTCAGGAAGATTAGAGGAGAATTAGATTTTTCCAGAATTCCATATTTCCTAGTCTGTGGCCAAATTGTTGTGCTGTACTTCAAACTCCAGAGTTGACCTTGGGTGTATCTCTAATGTGAGAAAACACCAGTTGTAGCCACATGGTCAAAACCTTCCGCCGCGAGCTGAAGACGTTGTTTCGACGTGCAGGACTAGCTTAAATGTAGTTTTAAATTGGGACTTTTAAATGGGTTTTTTTAATTGTATTTAAAACTTTTTTGGGCCGTATATTGAATTAGTTTTTTATACTGTTTTTAATTTGTATTATATGTATTGTGGTTTTATTGACTGTGAACCGCCCTGAGTCCTTCGGGAGAAGGGCGGTATATAAATTTAATAAATAAAATAAAATAATAAATAAATAAAACTCCATTCCTTGTGGATGTGAGTGGCGACACACCTAAGGAAAATCACAGGGCTGTGATCCCATAATCCTGGATGCCATTTTGACTTTTTTGCCTCTCCTCCTGTGCGTCTAGACCAGAGGTCTCCAACCTTGGCAACTTTAAGACTTGTGGATTTCAACTCCCAGAATTCCTCAGCCAGCTTTGCTGGCTGAGGGATTCTGGGAGTTGAAGTCCACAAGTCTTAAAGTTGCCAAAGTTGGACACCCCTGCTTTGCTGGCTGAGGGATTCTGGGAGTTGAAGTCCACAAGTCTTTAAGTTGCCAAGGTTGGAGACCCCTGCTTTGCTGGCTGAGGGATTCTGGGAGTTGAAGTCCACAAGTCTTTAAGTGACCAAGGTTGGAGACCCCTGCTTTGCTGGCTGAGGGATTCTGTGTAGGCATATATAAGTTTAAGAAATGAAATTAAAATAATACGATGCTTTACATGGAACGTGACTTTATAGGTGGTTGAGCATAAAACTCAGAAAAGCAACCAAGAAATGCAGTAAATAATAATAATAATAATAACCTGGTTTGGAAAATATCACCAATTTATGGTCCGAAGGCACAACGTCGTTTTAGGGGCTTAAATTAACTCGGCAATTAAAGTTGTATCAAACGAGACAGCGATTTAGAACAGAATAGAATAGAATAGAATAGAATAGAATAGAATAGAATAGAAAATATGGAACGGAATGGAATAGAATAGAATAGAGTAGAATAGAATAGAATAGAATAGAATAGAATAGAATAGAATAGAATAGAATAGAATAGAAAATATGGAATAGAATAGAATGGAATAGAATAGAATAGAATAGAATAGAATAGAATAGAATAGAATAGAATAGAATAGAATAGAATAGAATTTTTTATTGGCCAAGTGTGATTGGACACACAAGGAATTTGTCTTGGTGCATATGCTCTCAGTGTACATAAAAGAAAAGATCCGTTCAGAATAGAATAGAATAGAATAGAATAGAATAGAATAGAATAGAATAGAATAGAATAGAATAGAATAGAATAGAATAGAATAGAATAGAATAGAAAATATGGGAATAGAATAGAATAGAATAGAATAGAATTGAATTGAATTTTTTATTGGCCAAGTGTGATTGGACACACAAGGAATTTGTCTTGGTGCATATGCTCTCAGTGTACATAAAAGAAAAGATCCGTTCAGAATAGAATAGAATAGAATAGAATAGAATAGAATAGAATAGAATAGAATAGAATAGAATAGAATAGAAATTAAGAATAGAATAGAATAGAATAGAATAGAATAGAATAGAATAGAATAGAATAGAATAGAATATATGGGAATGGAATGGAATAGAATAGAATAGAATAGAATAGAATAGAATAGAATAGAATAGAATAGAATTTTTATTGGCCAAGTGTGATTGGACACACAAGGAATTTGTCTTGGTGCATATGCTCTCAGTGTACATAAAAGAAAAGATACGTTCATCAAGGTACAACATTTACAACACAATTGATGGTCAATATATCAATATAAATCATAAGGATTGCCAGCAACAAGTTATAGTCATACAGTCATAAGTGGAAAGAGATGGGTGATGGGAACGATGAGAAGATTAATAGTAGTGCAGATTCAGTAAATAGTTTGACAGTGTTGATGGAATTATTTGTTTAGCAGAGTGATGGCCTTCGGGAAAAAACTGTTCTTGTGTCTAGTTGTTCTGGTGTGCAGTGCTCTATAGCGTCGTTTTGAGGATAGGAGTTTTAAGTTTTAAAGGGATTGGAGAAAGCCGTCTCCTTTCCTTCTATAGTACGGTTCCTCCTCCTGATCTGAGCATCCAGGATCTGTCAAGGCCTAATCTGAAAGCCAGGAGTAGATCCTGTTATAATTAGCAGGATTTAAAGGGCTGACCCAGGAGAGCTTTTCTGGCTACTAAAAAAAGACATGGGTTGGGTTAACTCAGTGCTACTCAACCTGGGCAACTTTTAGATATCTGGACTTCAGTTCCCAGGATTCATGCTGGTTGAGGGTTTGAGGTAACTGGACTACAACTCCCAGAATTCCTGGTGGCTATGGGTTTAAGTTATTTGGAACTTGATTCCCAGGATTCATGCTGGCTGAGGGTTTAGGATCTCTGGGCTTCAATTCCCAGAATTCCTGGTGGCTGAGGGATTAGAATATCTGGAATTCAACTCCCAGGATTCATGCTGGTTGAGGGATTAGGATATCTGGACTTCAACTCTCAGAATTCCTGGTGGTTGAGGGGTTAGGATATCTGGACCAATTCCCAAAATTCATTCCCAGAATTCCTGGTGGCTGAGGGATTAGAATATATGGAATTTGACTCCCAGGATTCATGCTGGTTGAGGGATTAGGATATCTGGACTTCAACTCTCAGAATTCCAGGTGGTTGAGGGGTTAGGATATCTGGACCAATTCCCAAAATTCATTCCCAGAATTCCTGGTGGCTGAGGGATTAGAATATCTGGAATTTGACTCCCAGAATTCCTGGTGGCTGAGGGATTAGAATATCTGGAATTTGACTCCCAGGATTCATGCTGGCTGAGGGTTTAGGATATCTGGACTTCAACTCTCAGAATTCCTGGTGGTTGAGGGGTTAGGATATCTGGACCGATTCCCAAAATTCATTCCCAGAATTCCTGGTGGCTGAGGGATTAGAATATCTGGAATTCAACTCCCAGGATTCATGCTGGTTGAGGGATTAGGATATCTGGACTTCAACTCTCAGAATTCCTGGTGGCTGAGAGTTTCAGGTATCGCAGAATTCCTATTGGCTATGGGTTTAGGATAGCTGGACTTCAATTCCCAGAATTCATGCTGGCAGAGGGTTTCAGGTATCCCAGAATTCCTGTTGGCTATGGGTTTAGGATATCTGGAAATTGACTCCCAGAATTCCTGGTGGCTGAGGGTTTCAAGTATGGACTTCAACTCCCAGAATTCCTATTGGCTATGGGTTTAGAATAGAATAGAATAGAATTTTATTGGCCAAGTGTGATTGGACACACAAGGAATTTGTCTTGGTGCATATGCTCTCAGTGTACATAAAAGAAAAGATATGTTCATCAAGGTACAACATTTACAACACAATTGATGATCAATATATCAATATAAATCATAAGGATTGCCAGCAACAAGTTATAGTCATACAGTCCTAAGTGGAAAGAGATTGGTGATGGGAACTATGAAACGATTAATAGTAGTGCAGATTCAGTAAATAGTCTGACAGTGTTGAGGGAATTATTTGTTTAGCAGAGTGATGGCCTTCGGGAAAAAACTGTTCTTGTGTCTAGTTGTTCTGGTGTGCAGTGCTCTATAGCGTCGTTTTGAGGGTAGGAGTTGAAGCAGTTTATGTCCAGGATGCGAGGGGTCTGCAAATATTTTCACGGCCCTCTTCTTGATTCGTGCAGTATACAGGTCCTCAATGGAAGGCAGGTTGGTAGCAATTGTTTTTTCTGCAGTTCTAATTATCCTCTGAAGTCTGTGTTTTTCTTGTTGGGTTGCAGAACCAAACCAGACAGTTATAGAGGTGCAAATGACAGACTTAGGATAGCTGGACTTCAATTCCCAGAATTCTTGTTGACAGGTTGTTTGAGCTGTGACCATTTTCCACACTTAACGAGCGTTGCAGCATCCCTGTCGTCACGTGATCAAAATTCAGACGCTTGGCAACTGACTCATATTTATGACGGTTGCGGTGTCCCGGGGTCATGTGGTCCCCTTTTTGGCAACCATCCTGACGAGCAAAATCAATGGGGAAACCAGATTCACTTAAAAACAGTTCAACTAATTTAACAATTTATAGTGATTCACTGAACAACGGTGGCAAGAAAGGTCGCAAAATGGGGTAATCTCACTTAAGAAATGTTTCCCTGAGTGATAGGAATTTGGGGCCACAATTGCTTTATTTATTTTATTTATGTGTGTGTATGTATGCGTATATATATGTATGTATGTATGTATGTATATATATATTTGTTTTCTGAGGTTTTCGCGGGTGTTTGTATGTAGGTCTTTGGTTATTCGGGTTTTCTCCCGCGTAAAATTGGAAGTGTCTTGGCGACATTTCGACGAAGTCTCATTCGTCATCTTCAGGCTTCAGCTTCGTGCTTCTGGGAGCAAGTATATATATATATATTTGTTTTCTGAGGTTTTCTGAGAAATATATATATTTCTTTCATGTACACTGAGAGCGTATGCACCAAGAAAAATTCCTTGTGTGCCCAATCACACTTGGCCAATAAAAAATTCTATTCTATTCTATTCTCTGCTATTCTATTCTATTCTATTCTATTCTTCTCTACATTCTATTCTATTCTATTCTATTCTATTCTTCTCTAGGTTCTATTCTATTCTATATTCTATTCTATTCTATTCTTTTTTTTTTTGAATTTATATCCCACCCTTCTTTGAAGACTCAGGGCGGCTTACACTGTGTTAAGCAATAGTCTTCATCCATTTGTATATTATATACAAAGTCAGCTTCTATTGCCCCCACAATCTGGGTCCTCATTTTACCTACCTTATAAAGGATGGAAGGCTGAGTCAACCTTGGGCCTGGTGGGACTTGAACTTGCAGTAATTGCAAGCAGCTGTGTTAATAACAGACAGTCTGCTGAGCCACCAGAGGCCCTATTCTATTCTATTCTATACTATACTATACTCTTCTATTCTATATTCTATTCTTTTCTATTCTTTTCTATACTATACTATTCTACATTCTATTCTATTCTATTCTACATTCTATTCTATTCTATTCTACATTCTATTCTATTCTATTCTATTCTTCTCTACATTCTATTCTATTCTATTCTATATTCTATTCTATTCTATTCTATTCTTCTCTACGTTCTATTCTATTCTATTCTATTCTATTCTTCTCTACGTTCTATTCTATTCTATTCTATTCTATTCTTCTCTACATTCTATTCTACATTTTATTCTATTCTATTCTATTCTATTCTACATTCTATTCTATTCTATTCTATTCTATTCTACATTCTATTCTATTCTTCTCTACATTCTATTCTATTCTATTTTATTTTATTCTATTATTTGTCAAGTATGTATAAGATAACAGAAGTATAAACATGATTATGAATACAGGAAATGGATACGAATAAACGGAGACAGTATGAGCTTCGTAAGTCGAGGACTACCTGTTAAGTCATCTCCGCTTTTCAAAAATAAAATCTAACGCTGGCTTTCATCCTATATCCCATCCTCGGTCTGCTTGGAGCTCCTACAAGGCAACCCACTGCATATTTAAAATATTTTCCCTGCACCCTGTGATCCTTTCATGCAACCACCATCGGACTTTTTTTTCAGCTCTGGCCGTGGCCTCTGACATTTCTCTGGTATTATTGCAGAGAGGAAAATAAATCACTTTTGTCATCTTAGGACCTGGAATTCAAACACACAAATCCAGCTGTTGGGAGTTTAAAAATAGCCCGTTGTTATAGCAATGGGGAAAAGCATCAGGACTCTTAGACTGGAGATCTATGCCTTCCATTGAACAAGGGAGGCTGGCTTTATATAGAGTCTACATATATTATAGACCAGGGGTCTCCAACCTTGGCAACTTTAAGCCTGGAGGACTTCAACTTCCAGAATTCCCCAGCCAGCAAAGCTGGCTGGGGAATTCTGGGAGTTGAAGTCCTCTGGACTTAAAGTTACCAAGGTTGGAGAGCCCTGTTATAGATACTAATGATAATAATAACAGAGTTGGAAGGGACCTTGGAGGCCTTCTAGTCCAACCCCCTGCTCAGGCAGGAAACCCTACACCACGTCAAACAAATGGTTATCCAACATCAGTGTTGGATCATTCACAACCTCTGGAGGCAAGTCGTTCCACTGGTTAATTGTTCTGTCAGGAAATTTCTCCTTAGTTCTAAGTTGCTTCTTTCTTTGATCAGTTTCCACCCATTGCTTCTTGTCCTGCCTTCAGGTGCTTTGGAGAATAGCTTGACTCCCTCTTGTTTGGGGCAACCCGTGAGATATTGGAACACAGCTATCATGTCTCCCCTGGTTCTTCTTTTCATTAAACTAGGCATACCGAGTTCCTGCAACCGTTCTTCATATGTTTTAGCCTCCAGTCCCCTAATCACCTTTGTTGCTCTTCTCTGCACTCTTTCTAGAGTCTCTTTTTCTCTCTCTCTCCCTCTCCCTCTCTATATATTCATCCATATCTATCTATCTATCTATGTATCTATCTATCTATCTATCTATCCATCCATCTATCTATCATCTATTTTCATCCATATCTATCTATCCATCCATCCATATCTATCTATCTATCTATCCATCCATCCATCCATCTATCCATCTCTATCTCTATCTATCTATCTATCTATCTATCTGTCTGTCTATCTATCTATCTATCTATCTATCTATCTATCTATCTATATCTAATATATATCTATCTATCTATATCTATCTATCTATCTATCTATCTATCTATCCAGACCTCCGAACCTTCCGTCGCGAGCTTAAAACACACCTATTTATCTGCGCGGGACTGGACTAGTTTTTAAATTTTTTTAAATTTTAAATTTTTTAAATTTTATAGGGGTTTTAATTGGTTTTAATATTTATATTATTTTTAATAATTAGGCTTTCTGAATATGTTTCTTAATGGTTTTCTTAATTTGTATATATATGTTTCTTATAAATAAATAAATAAAATAAATCTATCTATCTATCTATCTATCTATCTATCTATCTATCTATCTATCCATCCATCCATCTCTAGCTCTTTCTATCTATCTATCTATTCATCCATCTCTTTCTTTCTCTCTCTCTCTATTCATCCATCTCTATCTATCTATCTATCTATCTATCTATCTATCTATCTATCTATCTATCTATCTATCCATATCTATCTATCTACAGTAGCCTAATAAGCTAACCATCAAGGCCACTCCCATCAACGCATCAGAGGGCAGGAGAATAGAATAGAATAGAATAGAATTTTATTGGCCAAGTGTGATTGGACACACAAGGAATTTGTCTTGGTGCATATGCTCTCAGTGTACATAAAAGAAAAGATACCTTCATCAAGGTACAACATTTACAACACAATTGATGATAATATATCAATATAAATCATAAGGATTGCCAGCAACAAGTTATAGTCATACAGTCATAAGTGGAAAGAGATTGGTGATGGGAAGAAGAGAATTAAATAAATAGTCTGACAGTGTTGAGGGAATTATTTGTTTAGCAGAGTGATGGCCTTACTGTTCTTGTGTCTAGTTGTTCTGGTGTGCAGTGCTCTATAGCGTTTTGAGAGTTGAAACAGTTTATGTCCAGGATCGAGGATCTGCAAATATTTTCACCCTCTTCTTGATTCGTGCAGTATACAGGTCCTCAATGGAAGGCAAGTTGGTAGCAATTATTTTTCTGCAGTTCTAATTATCCTCTGAAGTCTGTGTTTTCTTGTTGGGTTGCAGAACCGAACCAGACAGTTATAGAGGTGCAAATGACAGACTCAATAATTCCTCTGTAGAATTGGATCAGCAGCTCCTTGGGCAGTTTGAGCTTACTGAGTTGGCGCAGAAAGAACATTCTTTGTTGTCCTTTATTAATGATGTTTTGATGTTAGCTGTCCATTTGAGATCTTGCGATATGATAGAACCCAGAAATTTGAAGGTATCTACTGTTGATACTGTGTTGTCAAGTATTGTGAGAGGTGGAAGTATGGAAGGGTTTTACCTAAAATCTACCACCATTTCTACGGTTTTGAGTGTGTTCAGTTCCAGATTGTTTTGGTTGCACCACAAGGCTAGTCGTTCGTCCTCTCGTCTATATGCGGATTCGTCATTGTCTCGAATGAGACCATCACTGTTGTATCATCTGCTAGCTTAACAGATGGATCATTGGAGATGCAGTCATTGGTATACAGAGAAGAGAAGTGGGAGAGCACACAGCCTTGTGTGATCTTGCTTAGCTTCACCTGCTGCTTCCTGTTTGTTAGGAAGCTTGTGATCCACTTACAAGTCTGTTCCGGTACCTGTAGCTGGTTTAGCTTAGTTAGAAGAATGTCTGGAATGATGGTTGTTAAGTTCGGGAAGTAACGAGGCTGGAGACCAGGGTAGTGACAACAGCTCTTTAATATAGGGTGAACCCAGCAACAGGCTGGGGCAAAAACCTCTCCTTTTATACAGTTCTGCTGGAGGCTTCGTCCAATCAGCAACGTGCTGATTTCCCGCTCAAATATTTAAAGGCACAACTGTTAATACATAACACTCCTCCCCTCCCAGAAAACACTTGGTCTTATTTACATATTTATTCACATGTTATTTTTCGACGTAGTCACGCAAATAACCTGGGCGTCTCCTAGTTCTTTCTGACCTCGCGGTTCAGTTCTGGGTGGTGTTTGAGCTGGTCGGAGGGCTGTTTCTCCTCCCAGCTCTTTCTCTGGGCCATCGGGCTCTGGATTATTGGCCGACTCTTTTCTTGGCCATCCGGCCTTGGATTAATTTTGGAATTTTCCTTGCTGTTTCCCTCGGGACCTGATGGCGTCGCTGGAACTCTGGGACCTCAGCTAAGTCTTGCGCCTCCCGGGTCATTGTCAGCTGTGGATTCAAAGTGGTATTGGTCATTACCTGTCTCTGTTGGTTTGGTTTGGCCAGTTATTCGTTTCCTTAACTGATCTATGTGGCGCCGCCACATTCGGTTGTCTGGTAGCTCTACCACGTACGATTTTGGCCCTGTTACTTTTGTTACTTGTCCGGCGACCAACTCGGGCCGTCCCCATAGTTCGGGCCCACACCCGGTCGCCTATGCTCATTTCCTTGTTTTCTAGCTCCCCTTGTAACCCTCGGTGTGTAATGGGGTTCAAGCAGTCAAGTGGGCACGGAGTTTCGTCCCATTAGCAATTCGGCTGGGCTTTTCCCGTGGCTGTGCTTGGGGTTCTGTGCTGGGCAGCTAGGAAAAAGTCTATTTTGTTGCTAGTCACCTGTCTTGAGCCTGAACAATGCCTCCTTAGCGCTCCGGACGGAACGCTCTGCAAGGCCATTCGACGCAGTGTGGAAAGGTGCAGAGAGGGCATGTCGGATGCCTTCCTCTGCCAGGTACTCTTCAAACTGGGCTGCCGTGAATTGGGGCCCATTGTCGGACACCAGAGTGTCCGGCAACCCGTGAGTTGCGAATAGGTGGCGCAGGGGTTGCGATTACTGCTTGACTGTGGTGGACTTCATAAGTATGATCTCTAACCATTTGGAAAATCGTCCACCACCACTAGGAACGTTTGGCCGTGAAAGGGCCAGCAAAGTCAATGTGGATTCTTGACCAAGGCCCTTGGGGCTTTTCCCATTCTCTGACTGGGGCTGTTGGGGTAGCGGTCTGGACTCTTGGCAAGCTTGGCATTTCCCTACCCTCTCAGCAATCTCTGCGTCCATGAGTGGCCACCATACATAGCTTCTAGCTAACCCCTTCATCCTTACGATGCCTGGGTGACCCTCGTGGAGGTCCAATACCTTGCCCTTAACTTAACAGGAATTATTACACGATCACCCCATAACAGGCACCCCTTGAGCCGAGAGCTCATCACGTTTCTTAACAAATTCTTTGAACCTTTGCCCGGCGCAGCCACCCTCTCTGTACCCAACCGAGTACAGTCCTTAACACAATGTCGGTATGATGCCGAGCCACTTCCTTTGATGTGACTGGGCCAGAGTCAACGAGTCAATAAGGAGGATGGGTGTCCCGGAGTGGGGTCTTGATCGCCCCTGGCAGTGGGCATCGGCTCAATCGTCTGCATGCCCACTTCTTTCCCGGTCGATGCTGCAGCTTGTATGAGTAAGCGGCTAAAATATAGTCCATCGAGTCAAGCGTGGCGAAAGTGCCACAGGCGTTGGCGATCGCCAGCCAGTAATCCCAGTAACGGTCTGTGGTCAGTCACGATTTCAAAATTCCGCCCAAAGACATACTCATGGAATTTTTGACCCCTGATACAATGGCTAATGCTTCTTTGTCTAATTGGCTGTAGTTCCTCTCTGGGGAGGACATCGTTCTAGAGTAGAAACGCTATAGGGGCTTCTGTGCCGTTTGAAGTCTATGGCTGAGTACAGCCCCACCCCATAAGGGGAGCGCCATGAAACCAGCACTAGGGGTAGTGAGTCGTGATATTGGATGAGCAGGCTATCACTTGAGAGCAGGTTCTTTACTGCTTCAAAAGCCCTATTTTCTGACTTTCCCCAAGACCAAACAGTATTTTTCCTAAGAGCCTATGCAGCGGTTCCATAGCGGTTGCTTTGTTCTTCAAAAGACCGTAAAATTAACCAATCCCAGGAATGCCTGCAGCTCTGCTTTGTTTTGGGCGCTGGAGCCTTCCTAATTGCCTTAACTTTGCTCTCAGTAGGGTGAATTCCTTTCTTGTCTATCCGGTAGCCCAAGAAATCGACCGATTCGACCCCTATCTGACATTTATTTGTCTTGACTTTTAATCCGGCTGTCGGAAAATGCTCAAGACCTTTCTTAACCGCTCCCCAATTCCTCCATGTTTTCCCTGAAATTAGGACATCATCAGTAGGAACTACCCTGGGAGCCCTTGCAGTAGTCGTTCCATCAGGTTTTGGAACAGCCCTGGTGCCACACTAACCCCAAATTGCAATCGGGTGCACTTGAATGCCCCCTGTGCGTCACAATCGTTTGGGCTTGGCTGTGCGTCTACTGGCAGTTGTTGGTAGGCTTGGGCCAAGTCTAACTTTGCAAAGACTTGCCCTTGCCCCAAGAGTGCAATAAATGTTGCACTACGGGAACAGTGCAGCGCTTTTCTGTAAGGCTTTGTTAAGCGTCGCCTTGTAGTCAGCGCAAATTCTAATTGACCCGTCCGATTTGATGGGGGTGACGATTGGCGTCTCCCACTTTGCGTGATCGACTGGCACCAAAATCCCCTGATTTATGAGCTTGTCCAGCTCCTTATCAATTTTGGTTTTAGGGCAAAGGACTCTCCTCGCCTTAAGCCTAATGGGGGCTACCTGGGGTCTAAGTTGAAGGAAATAGGGGTCCCTTGTACTTGCCCAGGCAGTCCTTGAAGACATCTTCGAACTCGTTAAAGAGAATGTCTTTCAAATTGCAGTCACTTCTGTAGATGCCAGTCACTCCCATGCCCAGGGCACGAAACCAGTCTAGTCCCAACAGACTGGGCAGAGTTCCTTCGGCGATCGTGATGGGCAGGGTCTTTTTGTGAGGCCGTACTCGACTCGGACGGAGGTGGTCCCTCGAACAGGGATGCGATTCCCTGGTAGTCGTGCACTCGTAGCCGCTGTGCTTGCAGATGGCGCTTGCGACGGACCAGCGACCGCCAGGGTGTCCCAGGACATGATGGTGATCGCTGATCCCGTGTCCACTTCAAGCCTGCACCGTACTCCCTCGATCTTGGGCTTTGTGAAAATCTTCTTTTCCACTTTGGTTGGGGCGCGGCCTATAATGACAGTCGTTTGGTTAGACTTCGCGCCTCTCTTGTTTGAACCAATCGCGGGCCGCCTTTCCGGTTCAGCGTTTTGATTCGATTTGAATTTTCGGCGGGAAGGTTGGGCCGCTCTGCAAACCTGAGCTAAGTGTCCTTTCTTCCCACACCGGCATGTTGCGTCTTTAAACCTGCAGCGTTGGCGCTGATGCTGCCCTCCGCAGCTTCCGCACTCGTCACGGTCCTCAGTGTCGCGTTTCTCGGTCCGGCAGACCCCTTCCTCATCCTCGCCCTCACCTTCGGATTCGGACTGAATCTCCTCCTGGTGTACTGGCGTTGGCTTTGCGCCGTCTTGGATTGAAGAGGCTTTTGCAGAGTCTCTGCTGCTTTAGTAGACATTTGGCTCTGGCCTCGTCCAGGCGGTGGCTAGTGTCAGGTTGCTCCTGGCTAGCAGTCGTCGCCGTGGGCGGATGTCCTTGACCCCTCGGATGAGTTGCTCGAGTAGCACCGTCTAAGTCTCGGTATCCGCAGTCCTTGGGCGCTCTTCTTAAAGCGGCCATGTAGTCACCGATGGACTCGCCCTCCATCTGTCTCGTTCTCCGAATTCAAACCGCTGCGTATTTGGACGGCGTCGGTGCGAAATGGTTCTTCAGCAAAGTCTGCAGAGTCGGCCCACGATACCGATTGTATCGGCGTTGGCTCTGCCAGGGCTTCCGCAATCTCGATTACCTCCGGCCCGCAATGGCTTAGGAAGTAAGCCCGTTTGCGGTTATCAGGGATCCTGTAGTTCGTTGGCTTCTAGAAAGCTTTGAAGCGGGTCATATATGTTCCCCATTTCTCCTTTCCCGGGTTGTATGCAGTGCGGGTGGCGTGTTTGCCATTTCGCGTTTCTGCCCTGAGTTTGCTGGGTTCGGGACTATGCGTGCTTCAGCTCGGTTCTGGTTCTCCTTAGCCTCGAGATCCCATCCTCGTCGCCAATGTTAAGTTCGGAAGTAGCAGGCTGGAGACCAGGGTAGTGACAACAGCTCTTTAATATAGGGTGAACCCAGCAACAGGCTGGGGCAAAAACCTCTCCTTTTATACAGTTCTGCTGGAGGCTTCGTCCAATCAGCAACGTGCTGATTTCCCGCTCAAATATTTAAAGGCACAACTGTTAATACATAACAATGGTATTGAATGCTGAACTAAAGTCTACAAAGAGGACCCTTGCATAGGTCTTTGGAGACTCAAGATGTTGTAGGATGTAGTGCAGAGCCATATTAACAGCATCATCTGTTGATCTATTTGCTCGGTATGCAAATTGCAAGGGGTCTAAAAGCGGATTCGTGATGGTTTTCAGGTAGGAAAGCACTAGCCTTTCAAAGGTTTTCATGACTACAGATGTTAGAGCAACTGGTCTGTAGTCATTCAGTTCCTTGATGGTGGGCTTCTTTGGCACTGGGATGATGGTAGAGCGTTTGAAGCAAGAAGGAACATAGCACATCTCTAGTGATTTATTGAAAATATGGGTGAAGATGGGGCCAATTGGTCAGCACAGACTTTTAAGCAAGAAGGAGTTATCTTGTCTGGGCCTGGCGCTTTTCCTGGCTTTTGTCTGTGAAATAGGTCCTGCACTTCCTTTTCTGTGATCACTAGGGGTTGTGAACCCAATGAAATGGGGTCAGTTGTAGGAGGCTTGGCTGTTGTTGGTGTGTCTGAGATGGGGTTGTGTGGAATAGGTGGCTGTAGTTTCCTTTCAAACCTGCAGTAAAACTCATTCAGGTCATCTGCCAGTTGTTGATTACCTTCAGCCTGGGAAGGAGGTTTGCCAGCGGTGATATTTTTAAGAGTTTTCCACATGTTTGCTGGTTCATTTGCTGAAAATTGATTCTTTAGCTTTTCAGAGTAGCTTCTTTTTGCTGCTCTTATCTCCCTTGTTAGTGCATTTCTGGCCTGATTGTACAGCATTTTATCACCTTTTCTGTAGGCTTCCTCTTTGGAATGTCGTAGCTGCTTAAGTTTAGGTGTAAACCAAGGTTTGTTATTACTGTGTATTCGCAAGTTCCTTGTAGGTACACATAGGTCTTCACAGAAGCTGACATATGATGTTACAGTATCTGTGAGTTCATCCAGGTCTGCAGAGGTATCTTTAAAAAGAAGAAGTAACTAGTGGAATATCATTAAAGAGAGAGCCAACCTGAAAATAAGGAGAAATTTCCTGACAGTGAGAACAATTAACCAGTGGAACAACTTGGCACCGGAACTTGTGGGTGCTCCGTCACTGGAGGTTTTCAAGAAGGCATTAAACAGCCGTTTGTCCCAATGGTATAGGATCTCCCACTTGAGCAGGGTTGGACTGGAAGACCTCTCAAGGTCCCTTCCAGCTCTGTGATACTGTATTCTATTCAGTTCCTTGATTGGTAGACTAATACCAGACCAAAAATCAATACAATAGTAAATAATAACCCCAATCAAGAAACTATCAACTTAGGCAAGTAATCAGTCCACAACTGGTCTGTCCCCCTCGCCTCCATCTGAGCGATGATTTAATTAGCCGGCACTATCAGCTCTGGCAGCAAACTAGCGAGCGTCTGCCAAGTGTCTCTGTTATCTCCCTTGATGCCGATGAGTCAAGAAACAGTACTTCAGCTCTAGTCAAGCAGTTGATTTGCCTGCTACGAAGAGGCATAGCAGCACTTGCTGCTTTTATATCCTGTAGGGTGTGGCTCCATGACTCAGCACTTCCTAGGCCTGCCCCACCCCTGCTTCTGTTGTTCCCACCTCTCCTGCCTACGAAACTTAGGGTCCAACCAGGCCTGATTGCCATCAGCCAGGTCTGGAGGCGTGGCCTGGGGGGGGAAAGAGTCAGGGGATGGAGGCCTCGTTATCTCCTCCACCTGGCCTGCCTCTGGCTCAGCTCCAGGGAAGCCAGTGCTCCCGAGGTAAGTCCTGATGGCCCTTCCCCCTCACTTTCCAAGTCACTTTCTGGCAGGGGGCCCGGCTCGGGGGGCGCAGACACAACAACAACATCCTAATCGAGGGGCCGGTTTAGCTCAGGCTGGTAAAGCCTGTTATTAAGAACACCAAGCCTGCAATTACTGCAGGTTCAAGCCCGGCCCAAGGTTGACTCAGCCTTCCATCCTTTATAAGGTAGGTAAAATGAGGACCCAGATTGTTGGGGGGGCAATAAGTTGACTTTGTAAAAATATACAAATAGAATGAGACTATTGCCTTATACACTGTAAGCCGCCCTGAGTCTTCGGAGAAGGGCGGGGTATAAATGTAAACAAAAAAAAAAAAATAATCCCACCAACACTGACTGGTTAATCCACTAGTACATAAACCGCAAACCCCACTCCCTACCAGCACTGATAACGTTACCTAGTTCGGTAACGAAACGTCTACAAGAAAACAACCAAGCTCAGAGATGACCAAGAGGTCTACCCAGAGGTTACTTGGTCCGGTCTGGATGTAGCAACCCAAAGATGACCTTCAGATTACACAACTGTGTACCGCCCTGAGTCCTACGGGAGATGGTGCGGTATATAAGTTTGATAAATAAAAATAAATAAAATAAACTGTTCCTTTTTCACGAGGCTCGTCACAATTACGATTCTTACACCCGTCAAGGAAAATAGCAACCAGATGCTGTCAAGGTGATGCAGCTCAAAATTCAGGAAGCAAGGCTGACATCCTCAAAGCTGTGTTGAACGTACTGAGAAGTAGCAGGTGAATCATTTTAGGGAGGCGTGGCGCGGGAACAATCCGTCTCCCGAACGAGGCTGTCAATATTTAGCGAAAAGTCTGAACAAACACAGGGGAATTGTAGTATTAGGCACCGAAATATCCATAATCTGTGGGAAGGAAATTGCCAAAGGAGCTTTTTATTTTTTTATTTTTTTGACAGATGCTCGAAGGCAATCTGAACGGCTGCAAATGATTTATAGTGAACGGAGCAAAATTACACTCCCCGAATGAATTAGAACAAAAAAATGAACCTGTTGTGGCTCCAGCCCATCCCCCACCCCACCCCGGACCTGGCCCCCTGGCAGAGAGTGACTCAGAGGGAGTGAGGGGGAAGGGCCGTCAGGGCTCCCCTCCGCAGGGCCGGCCTCTCTGGCTCAACTCCAGGAGCCAGGGGCAGGCCAGGTGGAGGAAATAATAAGGCCTCTGTCTCCTGTATCTCCCCCCGCCCAGGAAACGCTTCCAGACCCAGCTGAGGACAATCAGTCCTGGTTAGATCCCAGGGTTCGTAGACAAGAGAGGCGGGAACAACAGAAGCAGGGGTGGGGCAGGCCTAGAAAATGCTGAGTCACGGAGCCACAGCCCACAGGGTATAAAAGCAGGAGGGGCTGCTATACTGCTTTGTGACGAACAAATCAAACTCCCTAGAGAGAACTTGAGCTGAAGTGCTGTTTATTCCTGACTTCCTGGTTGACACTTCGGCATCGAGAAAGATAACAGAAAAACCTTGGCAGATGCTCGCTGGGTTGCTGCCAGAGCTGATAGCTGCCATGGACTAAATTGCCAGTTAAATTGCGTCATTTCACGGACTGAGGTGGGGGGACAGAACAGAACCGGAATGACTCAAGCCCTCCTAGATTTATACCTCTGCTTTACATTAAAGCTGGCAGGAGCAGAATCTGTACTTTTGAACCGATCCAGGCAGTCCTCGACCTATGACCGCAATTGAGCCCAATATTTCTGTTGCTAAGCGGGACAGTGGCTAAGTGAGTTTTGCCCCCATTTTTCGACCTTTCCTGCCTTCTAGTGAATTATTGCAGTTGTTAAATTAATAAAATAAGTTGTTAAGTGGATTCTCCATTGATGTGGTTTGTCGAGGTCACAAAAGATGGGCATGTGATCTCGGGGCATTGCGACCATCATAAATATGAATCGGTTACCAAGCTTCTGAATTTTGATCCCGCAACGATGGGAATGTCGCAATCGTCATAAATGTGGGGAAACTGTCATGTCACTGTTTTCAGTGCAAATGGTCACTAAACAAAGCAGGACTTCCTGTATATTCCTTAAGAACCGTGTGATATAAATCATTAATTAAAATAGAGCATAGGTAGCCCTCCAATTACAAGAGTTCATTTAGTGACCATTCAAAGTTACGACAGCGCTGAGAGAAGGGACTTAGGACTGTTTTCCCACACTTACAACCATTGCAGCTGTTGTGTCTCGTCCGATCTCACCACAGCCGGGGCCTTCTTATCTGCTTCCGAACACGGAGGAATGTCCTAGTATGCCTCCCGGCCCCAGACCTGGCTCCATGCCCAGACAGGCTGAAGAGGAGGAAGTATCTCCAGCCCCCAGCTCTGGCTACATGCCCAGGCAAACGGAGCAACTAGACCCCTCCCCCTCCTCCACAGCATGTGAGCCTGAGGGAGGTCAATTGCCAACAGCTGCAGGCTGGAGTGACCCTCGCGTCAGAAGACTTGATAGGCGGAGGCAACGGAAGGGAGGGGCAGGCCTGGATAAGTGCTGAGTCATGGAGCCACACCCCATGGCCTATATAAAGGATCTGCTCTCTGGCATTCTCTGAGTCAGGCAAAGTCTACCTTATCTTGCTGAAGTCACTTTCTGGTCTCCTGCCTGCCCTGAGGACTTTGCTAGGACTTTGGCAGAGCTGCGGAGGCACGCCTGATTCGGATTTCCCTGACCCGGCCGTCAGCGGAGGAGTGGGACACGACAGCAGCATCCCCATGGTCACGGGATCAAAATTCAGATGCTTGACTCATACTTACGACGGTTGCAGTGCCCTGAGGTCATGCGATCCCCTTTTGCGACCTTCTGTCAGTGGGGGGGAAGCCAGATTCACTTAACAACCGTGTCACTAACTTAACTGCAGAGATTCACTTAACCACGGTGGCAGGAAAAGGTCGTAAAATGGGGCCAAACTCACCCAACGACTGTCTCTCTTAGCAATCTTAGGATTTTGGGCTCCCTTGTGATTGCAAGTCGAGGATTAACCCGCACGGTAAAATAATTAAAATCGACATTATTTCCTTTTTGAGCCAGGCCTCCAATCAAGGACTCAACAGATGTTCCTAGTTTTTTTCTTTCAGGATTCGTATCCAAGACCAGTTTCCATATTGTGGGCAGATCTTCAAAGGGTTGCATCGGGGCGGGGGGGGGACGCACGAAAATGCCTCCTTTGTCGTTCCGTCACAATTAATAGTAATTAGAAATGAAATGGGAAGGTTAAGGAACGATTGCACCTCTGGAAGAAGGCCCGTTTGCTACAGATGTGGGTGAATTGCAAAGTCTAGTCCTCCTCCCCTTCCATTGGTTTTAATTATACAGCAAGTTGAGCAAGTTTATTACGGTAAACTTTAAAATACCCCAATGCACAGGTGGGTTTTAGCAGGTTCTGACCGGTTCTGGAGAACCGGTAGCGGAAATTTTGAGTAGTTCGGAGAACCGGTAGTAAAAATTCTGACTGGCTCCGCCCCCATCTATTCTCTGCCTCCCGAATCCCAGCTGATCGGGAGGAAATGGGGATTTTGCAGTAACCTTCCCCCAGAGTGGGGAGGGAATGAGGATTTTGCAGTATCCTTCCCCAGAGTGGGGAGGAAATGGGGATTTTGTAGTATCCTTCCTTTGTCACGCCCACCAAGCCACGCCCACCAAGCCACACCCACAGAACCGGTAGTAAAAAAATTTGAAAGCCACCACTGCCCCAATGGCTTTGTTTCATGGTTTACAAGCCCAGGAGTTCTTAAACCATGAAACAAAACCATCAGGTTATTTTAAACTTTAATTTTCAAACGTAGGCAGGACAGCAAGAAAGTAGGTAGAGATGTTTAGAGGCGAAGGCAGCCGGCTGGGAAGCAGGAAAATGTGAGTTCTAGTCCTACCTTAGGTATAAAAATTGTGATTTTGGGCCAATTACCAGGAGATGGTGAGTTCTAGTCCTGCTTTAGGCATAAAAACTGGGTGACTTTGGGCCAATCACCAGGAGATGGTGAGTTCTAGTCCTGCTTTAGGCATAAAAACTGGGTGACTTTGGGCCAATCACCAAGAGATGGTGAGTTCTAGTCCCGCTTTAGGCATGAAAGTGACTGGGTGACTTTGGGCTAATCACCAGAAGACAGTGAGTTCTAGTTCTACCCTAGGCATAAAAACTGGGTGACTTTGGACCAATCAATAGAAGACGGTGAGTTCTAGTCCCTCTTTATCCATGAAAACTGATTGGGTGACTTTGAGCCAATCACCAGGAGATGGTGAGTTCTAGTCCGACCTCAGGAATGAAAACTGACTGAGTGACTTTGGGCCAATCCATAGAAGACAGTGAGTTCTAGTCCCATCTTAGGCATGAAAGCTGACTGGGTGACTTTGGGCCAATCACCAGGAGACGGTGAATTCTAGTCCCACCTTAGACATGAAAGCTGACTGGATGACTTTGGGCCAATCACCAGGAGATGTTGAGTTCTAGTCCTGCTTTAGGCATGAAAGCTGACTGGGTGACTTTGGGCCAATCAAACTGCCTTTGGCAGTTTGCCTAATTGGACCAAGGTTGGTGATAGGACTGAGGAATTTGTGTTGGGAGGAGTTTGCTTTCCATTAGTTGAACTACCCTGCAAATGAATTAAGTCTCAGCTGTCCTAATAAAGTTTGTGGTTTTTTTATACTGACTGAGTTTCTGACTAATCTGCTTGGGCCTGGGTCATAACAAAGGGTTTTCAACAAAGCTGTCACCCCAGCCCAGTTCTACCGTGCATGTACGCGTGCCTCCCGCCGGCCAGCGAAGTCTTCGAGTCACCGCCGCAACTGCGTGGGGGGCGTGGTGCATGCGCAGGTTGGGGTGCAGGTTGGTGCAGGAGACTTTGGTGTCCCGTTTTGGGCCTGGAAATCTCCTGCACCAACCTGGAAGCCAATACAGAAGGCAGGGGATCTGGGGTGCATGCGCAAGGCCCTGGGCACATGCGTGGGAGACACATGCGCAGGGGGGTGCTCACTTAGCATTTTGGGGGTTTGGGCACACGGCACCAAAAAGGTTAATCATCACTGCCCTATTCCATATCAGAAAGGTGGCGATCCAATCTCTTCTTAAAAACCTCTAAAGTGATGGAAGGCACCCACAAGTTCTGGTGGCAAACTATTCCACTGGATAATGGTCCCTCGCTCTTAGGAAGTTTCTCCATAATTCCAGGTTGTTTCTCCCCTCGGTTCTCCACCTATTGAAGCAGGAGACCCTATACCACTTCTGAGGATCACTTGAACCCGGGGCAATGCATAAGCAGAGGTGGGTTTCAGGAGGTTCTGACCAGTTCTGGAGAACGGTAGCAAAAATAGTGAGTAGTTTGGAGAACCGGCAGTAAAAATTCTGACTGGCCCCACCCCTATCTATTCTCTGCCTCCCGAGTCCCAGCTGATCGGGGGGGGGGGAAATGGGGATTTTGCAGTATCCTTCCCCTGCCACGCCCACCAAGCCACACCCACAGACCCGATAATAAAAATTCTGACTGGCCCCGCCCCCTCTATTCTCTGCCTCCCAGCTGATCGGGAGGAAATGGGGATTTTGCAGTATCCTTCCCTGCCACGCCCACCAAGCCACACCCACAGACCCGATAATAAAAATTCTGACTGGCCCCGCCCCCCTCTATTCTCTGCCTCCCAGCTGATCGGGAGGAAATGGGGATTTTGCAGTATCCTTCCCCTGCCACGCCCACCAAGCCACGCCCACAGAATTGGTAGTAAAAAAATTTGAAACCCACCACTGGTCATAAGTACATGCCCGTTGCCAAGTGCCCGAATTTTGATCATTTGACTATACCGAAGCAGTGACAGTCGTAAGTGCGAGGACCAGGCAGTCAGTTTTCTCAATGCTGTTATACTTTGGAACGGTCGCTAAATGAATTCATTCAACACTTTACACCACAGGCATCAGTACAAGTAGTCCTCGACTTACAACCGTTTGTTTAGTGATCGTTCATAGTTACACAACGGCAGTGAAAAAAGTGACGTATGGCCGATTTTCACACTTAATAACCGTTGTAGCGTCCCCGCGGGTCACGTGGTTTTATACTCGGAGGATTGATCACTGACTATTATATAAATAGTGATTTTAAACATTTGTAAATTTTTTAATTTTTAAATTATCGGCCATTTATTAATAGTTTCTTTTAATTTCTTTTAATTGTATATACTCTGTATTTTATTTCGGCTGTACACCGCCCTGAGTCCTTCGGGAGAAGGGCGGTATAAAAATCTAATAAAACTAAACTAAACTAAACTATTAATTGAACAACCGCAGTGATTCACTTAACGGGGACAAGAAAAGTCGGAAAATGGGGCAAAACTCACTGAAGACGTTTCTCACTTCGCAACATCCATTTCGGGCTCTATTGCGGTCGTACGTCGAGGACTACCTGTCTCTTGTGTGGCCTTGAATTTATTTTTTTTTTAACTATCCTAGCCAAAAAAAAAATCCAAAAAAACCCCTTGGCCATTTTTGAAGGGCAGATTTTAATGTGTGGGAAAATGAGTTTTTTTTTTTAAATTTACATTTATATCCCGCCCTTCTCCGAAGACTCAGGGTGGCTTACAGTGTGTAAGGCAATAGTCTCATTCTATTTGTATATTTACAAAGTCAACTTATTGCCCCCCCAACAATCTGGGTCCTCATTTTACCTACCTTATAAAGGGTGGAAGGCTGAGTCAACCTTGGGCCGGGCTTGAACCTGCAGTAATTGCAGGCTGCTGTGTTCTAATAACAGGCTTCTTACAGCCTGAGCCACCACGGCCCATCTATCCATCTATCTATCTATCTATCTATCTATCTACCTACCTACCTTCGTATCTATCTATCTACCTACCTACCTACCTACCTACCTACCTTTCTATCTATCTATCTATCTATCTATCTATCTATCTATCTATCTATCTATCTATCTATCTATCTACCAACCTACTTACCTACCTATGTATCTATCCATCCATCCATCCATCCATCTATCTACTTACCTACCTACCTACCTTTGTATCTTTTTTTTTTAATTTACATTTATATCCCGCCCTTCTCCGAAGACTCAGGGCGGCTTACAGTGTGTAAGGCAATAGTCTCATTCTATTTGTATATTTACAAAGTCAACTTATTGCCCCCCCAACAATCTGGGTCCTCATTTTACCTACCTTATAAAGGATGGAAGGCTGAGTCAACCTTGGGCCTGGTGGGACTTGAACCTGCAGTAATTGCAGGCAGCTGTGTTTTAATAACAGGCTTCTTACAGCCTGAGCTACCACGGAGTTGGATGAGAAGACATTGAGAATCTGCCTTTGGGTTCCCCAAACTACACAATTTCAGTGCAGGGAGAAAAGATATATATATATTTTAAAAAAGGGGGATTCTTACGTGAATGATAAGCTAATGGAGAAAAAAAAACGTAATAGATTTTTTTTCTCCCATAGCTCGGTAGGATTCTAATTGCTTACGCTTCAATAAATCTCCTGCTCATTTTTTAAACTAAAGGATTATAATGAATTAACAAGACGGGAGTTTCTCCCCCCGTCTCTTTCTATTCCCATAGACTGCAGGGCGGGGGGAAATATTCTTTTTTTCCCCCCTGGGATTGGACCGTTTTAATACCAAAAAATGTCTTGGTTGTTTTTTTTTCTAAAAGAGATAAAATGCTTGTTAAATTCGGGAGCAGTAATAAACCCGAACGACTAAAGGACTTCATGTTTTGCTGGCATCTTAAGGCTGACAATTTTTTTCATTCTTAATTAATTCTTATTCTACATGATGATCCCCCCCCCCCGTCCCCTCCTTCCCGTTCTCCTAAATTTTCCTTTTTAATATTCGGTTCTCTGGTTCTACATCTACCCAGGGTTTACTAACCAGAAGATTCATGCATATTATTCTTTCCTACAAAAAGGTTGAGATCCCTCCGTTGCTTCTTCTTATTTAAATATGAGTCTGGGGAGCTATTCTGATTTTTCGCCAAAGGCTGGCGGAGGAAAAAAGGGACATTTTTATTTTATTTTTTGGTTTCCCTTCCTCGGGAAAAGTACTTAAAGCCGTTTTAATTTGCATTTGCCAAAGAGTCAGGGTTTAATTAACAGAGGGGTCTGTTTATTTCTCCAAAGGGGCGAGAAATTCTGTTGCAAAAAAAAATAAAATACTTTGGACCTTCATCGTTGTAGGTTGATGGATTGTCAGAGGGGGAAAAAAATGTCCATTTTTCTTCGAAAGATTATAAAAGCGGTGAACCAAATCTCCTGGGAAACGCTCACCAAGTATCCAGTCTTTGAAGTGTGAAGATGTAGTTCTCGTCTTACAACAGTTCATTTAATGACCACCCTATTCCAATTCTATTCTATTCTATTCTATTCTATTCTATTCTATTCTATTCTATTCTATATTGCTATTCTATTAATTGCTATTCTATTCATTCTCTATTCTATTCATTCTCCTATTCTATTCTATTCCATTCCATTCACATTCCATTATTCTATTCTATTCTCAATAAAGATTCTATTCTATTCTATTCTAGTCCTGCCCTGCCCTGCCCCTCGGCCGAATAGGTTGTAAAAAAATGCTTTTAAAAGTAAAAAAAAAAAAAAGAGAGATCGCGTGCCACAGCTGATCATCGCCCCCTCCCGCCGCAGGCTCTTCTACTTACCCTATGCCTCCTTTTGGCATACACCTGCACGTGCGCACCTTGCATTTGGTGCATGGTGTGCGCTACGCATATAGTGTGCACGGTGCGAGAGAACAGCCAGAGAACCGGTAGTAAACCGGTTCAGATTTCACCACCGGTCTGCAAGAAGAGCACCAAACTCAGAGAGCCCCAAGGTCCCCACAATTGTCATTCTCCTCCTCCTCCTCCTCCTCCTTCTCCTCCTCCTCCTCCTCCCCTCCTCCTCCTCCTCCTCTTTTCAAACCCCTCTCCCTCCTAGCACTGATGATGCTATCAAGTCGGGCCATGAAACGACTGCAAGAAAACCTAATTTTGCGTAGCTTCTTTTCCAAAAACACCACACTACTAACCAGAGCATATAAAACATTTGCTAGACCAATTCTAGAATACAGCTCGCCTGTTTGGAACCCTCACCACATCTCTGACATCAATACAATTGAACGTGTCCAGAAATATTTTACAAGAAGAGTTCTCCATTCCTCTGAAAACAATAAAATACCTTATCCCACCAGACTTGAAATCCTAGGCTTAGAAAACTTGGAACTCCGTCGCCTTCGACAAGACCTAAGTTTAACTTAGGTCTAAGTTAACCTAACTAAGGTTAACTAAGTTTAACCCAACGAAGCTATCGAAGTGCTGTCCCGGTGTCTGGAGGCCGTACGGGTCTGGATGGGGAGAAACAGGCTCAAGCTCAATCCCGCCAAGACAGAGTGGCTGTGGATGCCGGCATCCCGGTACAGTCAGCTAAATCCGCGGCTGACCATCGGTGGCGAGTCAGTGGCCCCGATGGAGAGGGTTCGCAACTTAGGCGTCCTCCTGGATGAACGGCTGTCTCTAGAAGATCATTTGGCCGTCTCCAGGAAGCGTTTACCAGGTTCGCCTGAGTACGCCAGTTCGCCCCTTTCTGGACGGGATGCCCTATGCACGGTCACTCACGCACTCGTGACGTCTCGCCTGGATTACTGCAATGCTCTCTACATGGGGCTCCCCTTGAAGGGCATCCGGAGGCTACAGTTAGTCAGAATGCGGCTGCGGGTGATAGAGGAGCCCTCGTGGCTCCCGCATGACACCCATCCTGCGCAGACTGCACTGGCTACCTGTGGCCTTCGGGTGCGCTTCAAGGTTCTGGTGACCACCTTTAAAGCGCTCCATGGCATTGGGCGGGTTATTTACGGGACCGCCTACTGCTACCGAATACCTCTCACCGACCCGTGCGCTCTCATAGAGAGGGTCTCCTCAGGGTGCCGTCAGCGAGGCAATGTCGTCTGGCCGCCCAGGAAGGGCCTTCTCTGTGGGGCTCCCACCCTCTGGAACGAACTACCCCCGGACTTCGTCAGCTTCGGACCTTGGACCTTCCGCGGGCTTAAAACATACCTATTTAATTGTGCAGGACTGAGCTAGATTTTAAATTTATGGGTTTTAATTGGGTTTTGTTTTTATATTTTAATAACGGGCTTTAGAATAAGTTTTTTAATTGTTTTATATTGTATTTATGTATTATGTATTTTTAAGTGCCTGTAAACCGCCCTGAGTCCTTCGGGAGATAGGGCGGTATATAAATATGATTAATAAATAAATAAATAAATAAATAACTCACAGAATCATCTATTCGATTGTAATGTCCTTCCTGTCAAAGACTACTTCAGCTTTAATTGCAATAATACTAGAGCAACTAATAGATTTAAACTTAATGTCAACCGCTTTAATCTAGATTGCAGAAAATATGACTTCTGTAACAGAATCATCAGTGCTTGGAATACTTTACCTGACTCTGTGGTCTCTTCCCATAATCCTAAAAGCTTTAACCAAAAACTTTCTACTATTGACCTCACCCCATTCCTAAGAGGACCATAAGGGGCGTGCATAAGAGCACAAACGTGCCTACCGTTCCTGTCCTATTGTTTTTCTTTTCTTCTTCCTATATATATATATATGCTTATACCTCCTTATATTTACTCAAATAAGTGTTTATATACTATATAATCTTTTTGTATGATACCTACATATATTGTTGTGACTAAATAAATAAATAAATAAATAAATAAATAAATAAATAAATAAAACCATCCAGCTCAGGGAGCACCAAGGTCCCCACTTAGAGATCCGTTTGGCCTGGATACTCAAAACAGATCCTAGAAGAAATCGTAGAGAGATTGAGATGTGGGCACTTAATAAAAAAAAAACAGCCCGTGATCAGAATGCAGCATGTCGCTCTTGTGAAGGGTAAACCTTGCTAGACTATACTTATCTCTCTCTCTCTCCTCTCTCTCTCTTTTAATCAAGTAATCTTTGTAGCAGATTGTGGGAACGCAGTGTAGGCGTTACTTCAACATCTGCTGCAAGACAAACCCTGAGTAGCGAGGTCCTTCCTCAATCCCCGATTTCGTCTTGTTGACAAGGGAATCTGCCATCCTTCATTTCATTATAACGAGGTAGGAAAAAATTAGCAGATAGTTGTTGTTGTTTTTATTTGCATTTATATCCCGCCCTTCTCCGAAGACTCAGGGCGGCTTACACTATGTCAAGCAATAGTCTTCATCCATTTGTATATTATATACAAAGTCAACTTTTATTGCCCCCAACAATCTGGGTCCTCATTTTACCTACCTTATAAAGGATGGAAGGCTGAGTCAACCTTGGGCCTGGTGGGACTTGAACCTGCAGTAATTGCAAGTAGCTGCTGTTAATAACAGACTGCATTAGTCTGTTGAGCCACCAGTAAGGAGCTGGGAGGTCAAAATGCTTGAAAGCTTTCCATTTGATGAAATTCTAAAGCCAAGTTTCAGCTGAATGTGCAGGCTGGGCTCTTTCAAAGGCCGATTTAAATAAACTCGTAGCAATAATCACAATAATGATGACAGCCATCAAAGGCAGGCGAACACCTTGGAGACAGCAGACTAGAAGCGAAAGAACGGAAGAAGGTAACGACACGGGAAGACCTGCAAATAGAAATAGAACGACTACAGGTAATGGATTCGATGGCAACGAATCAAGGAGAGAGGCAACCTGGAACTAAGGAGAAATTTCCTGACTGAGAACAATTAATCAGTGGAACAACTTGCCTCCAGAAGTTGTGGGTGCTCCAACACTGGAAGTTTTCAAGAAGAGGTTGGACAATCAATTGTCTGAAATGGTGTAGGGTTTCCTGCCTAAGCAGGGGGTTGGACTAGAAGACCTCCAAGGTCTCTTCCTACTCTGTTATTCTATTCTATTCTATTCTATTCTATTCTATTCTATTCTATTCTATTCTATTCTACTCACGGTCACTGGAACCAGAATTTCCATGATTATGAAGTGAGTCACACCTCTTTTTATGACCATTTTTTTTGACACGATTGTTAATCAAACCGCTGCCGTTGTTAAGTGAGCAAATCAGGTTTCCCCCATGGATTAGGCTTCTTGGAAGCTGGCTGTGGAAGTCACCTGAACCCTGGATGTTGCAAATCTTGTAAATACATGCCGTTTGCCAGGCACCTGAATTTTGATCTTATGATGGAAGCTGCAATGGTCATTAAATGGAATGGAACGGAACAGAACAGAAAATAGGGAATGGAGTGGAATGGAATAGGGTATGGAATGGAATGAATATGGAGTGGAATGGAATAGAATGGAATGGAATAGAATAGAATAGAGTAGAGTAGAGTAGAGTAGAGTAGAGTAGAATAGAATAGAATAGAATAGAATAGCATAGAATAGAATAGAATAGAATAGAATAGATCCCCATTCCCTCCCTACTCCTGGGGGAAGGATGTTGCAAAATCTCCATTTCCACCCCACTCTGAGGCCAGCCAGAGGTGGTATTTGCCGGTTCTCCAAACTACTCAAAATTTCTGTCAGAACCTGCTGGATTTCACTCCTGAATTTTTGCTCCAAAAGATGCATTAGGTCTTATTTTCTGGTTAGGTCTTATTTATGGGGAAATACGGTACTAAATGCATCCATCCGGCTGACAATCTTAACTGGGGCTTATTCTGGGAGTTGAAGTCCTCCGGGCTTAAAGTTGCCAAGGTTGGAGACCCCCTGCTCTGAACTTCAGCAAAGCGTTTGCTCCTTTCCAGGTGTGTCTCCTCTACCATTTTGAATCCTTTTCTTTTTTTAAGTCTTGTTTTCAACTGAAGAAGCAGCTGTTGAATCTTAGTATTCAGTGCAGGTCACCCAGTTATCCGTTTAATGATGCCGATGACATCCAGCCAGTGTAGACTCTTAGCAACCGCATGGGTAGATGGTCTCCATATTGATCAGCAGAATTTTCAGCTCGTCCAACAGTGGACTCATCGTCGCTTTAACTGAGTCCCTCAACCCAGCCTTAGCAGATGCAAGAAACATACTCCTTGTCACAAAAACAACAACAACAACACCTCTTTATTTTCCTCTTGTGAATTAATTGCATTCACCCACCGAAAAGTCCAGGCAAGAGTCCTGCAAAGAGTGAATGGCAGCAACAGATAATTGCAAGGCCGTGAGCTCCCAGACCGAAGGCTGCAAATTAAGTTCTGTCCAGCAGTCTTTATGGCACGAAACACAATGAGCAAAATCCTCAGAAATACGAACGGTTGTCTCCTACGACAACCATCCCCCTTTCCTTCTGTTTATTCCCCAGCCAGGGAGGGGCCATTCAGCGTCTACGTGTGTTTTGCTTCCCGAGTCGATTCCTTGTCCTCCGTTGTTCACCTCTCCTAACTGTTCCAGATGCGTAAGTGCATCTGGAACAGGCCCCAGCTGTTCTTCCTCCTCGCTTATATCAGCCTCCAAAGCCAGCTGCCTCTCTGGGGGCTGGGAAATGTCGGACGGCCCTGGCTCTATCTCTGCATCCGACGCAGAGAAGCCATCAGAGCCTTCCCCAGAACTGGCCCAAGTTCCTCCCCAACCTCCTCCTCATCTGAGTCTGCCTCCAGCTCTGCTGGCAGCTGGCAGACCACAACACAACTTTTGGCTGGTCATCCTCTTCTCTTTCCTTCCATCTTTCTCGTTATTATGGACTTCTCAAGGGAGCTGTGTCTTCACCTCCTATCATGCATTTCAGGGTGCTGGTTGTCACCTTTAAAGCCCTTCATGGTGTTGTGGCCTGTCGGCCGCCAGTCCCTCCAACAGCCAAATCAGATGAGGAGGCAGCTTTGGAGTCAGGGTCAGCATCAGGCCAACCTGGGAGCTCCGAGAGGGAAGAGGGAACGGAGCTGTCAGAGAGAGAGACAAAGGCCATCCATCAACCCTCAGATGGAGAGTCAACAGCCCCCAGGTCTGGAGGTGGCTGATGAGGAAGAGGAGGAACAGCTGGGTCCAGTGCCTGAAGCGTGGATGTGCAGAAGGCAGAGGAGAGGAGAGCGGTGGAAATCTATGGGCTGGTCCATGGGACGGAAGAGCCACCGCTGCTAGCGAAGCCCCACCCTAGCTCTGGGGATAAAAGGCAGGGGGAGGAGATGAATAGATGTGGCAGACAACAATTCATCTTATGGACGGACTGACTTGTTAGCCTGCGAGAGAAACTTTTTGCTGGGGCTGCCTGCATACCTTTTGAGTTCACATCAGAGGGTTTGTCGTCTTTGGGAGCTGCGTCAGAACACATGGCTTGGGACGGGCTTATATGATGGACCATCTCTCGCTGGTCACATCTACCCGAGCCACCAAAGCAGGCAGGCAAGGAATGTTGCAGGTCCTGTCCCTTAAGGAGATAAATCTGGCAGGACCCAGAGGAAGGGCCTTCTCTGTGGTGGTTCCCTCTCTCTGGAATATCAATCCCACCCCCACCGGAGATTAGACTGCTCCCTCCTCTAAACTCTTTCAGAAGGCGCTGAAGACCTGGTTCTGCCAGCAAGATTGGGGAACCCAGAACGGGAAGAGTCCATTAAATGGCTGGTACGAATGTGTGGTTTTCGGCAGGGGGGGGGGAGGCGGTTATTATTTTATTATTTTTCTTTTTATTTCTTTTATATTATGTTTTTATATCCTTGTAAGCCGCCTGGGGTCGCCATGTGTGAGTAGGCAGCAGAATAGAATAGAATAGAATAGAATAGAATAGAATAGAATAGAATAGAATAGAATAGAATAGAATAGAATAGAATAGAATTCTTTATTGGCCAAGTGTGATTGGACACACAAGGAATTTGTCTGATGCATCTGCTCTCAGTGTACATAAAAGAAAAGATCATCAAGAATTTTAAGGTACAACACTTAATGATAGTCATAGGGTACAAATAAGCGATCAACTCATATTAGGAAACAGTCAGTATAAATCGTAAGGATTCAAGCACAAAGTTACAGTCATCCAGTCATAAGTGGGAGGAGATGGGTGATGGGAACGATGAGAAGATTAATAGTAATGCAGATTTAGTAACTAGTTTGACAGTGTTGAGGGAATTATCTGTTTAGCAGAGTGATGGCCTTCGGGAAAAAACTGTTCTTGTTCTAGTTGTTCTGGTGTGCAGTGCTCTATAGCGTCATTTTAAGGGTAGGAGTTGAAACAGTTTATGTCCAGGATGCGAGGGGTCTGTAGATATTTTCCCAGCCCTCTTTTTGACTCGTGCAGTATACAGGTCCTCAATGGAAGGCAGGTTGGTAGCCATTGTTTTTTCTGCCTTTCTAATTATCCTCTGAAATCTGTGTCTGTCTTGTTGGGTTGCAGAACCAAACCAATATAAATTTTCTAAATAAATAAATAACTATGTCCAAAGTAGGATAATTTGAATCTGTTTATTGGGATGCTCATCCCTTGATCGGCATCATTGAGTCAGACCTTTCCTGTCAGTAACGGATTAGATTTGCTGCCACGAATGGACCACGTGTGGATGTGTGGCCCATCTGAAGGGCTGCAAGAAAGGACAGTACAATACGATCGCCTCTGGGGTCCTTAATGCTCTTTGAGCTTGGTTGATTTCTGGCTGACGTTTCATTACCCAACTAGGGAACATCATCAGTGCTAGAAGAGAGTGGGGTTTGTACCCTGTTTCTATACTAGTATAACAGTCGGCGGGACTGTTCTTGATGGTTCCTTGATTAGGGTGTTGTTTCCTGTTTTGTTCGATTGTTTGAGCTTGGTTTTTAATCTCTGTCATCCGAGTGTAGCTTAATGGCCAGGAAGTGTTTTTAACTTTTCGATTGTTCTCTTTTGAATGGAGTGTAGATGTTGCTTATCACAGTGTGTCCGTTGATGGCTGATTCGCCCGAATGCCATTCTTCCAGGAATTCTCTGGTGTTTTTGGACTTGGTTTTTGTCTAAGTTTGCTCACAGTTTCCCACTTGAAACGACGGTTCAGCCATATGTCCATATGTTGTGCAATTATGCAGTTTTCATCGTATCTTTTGACTGCTAGTTGCTGTTCATAGTTTCGCTCCGCTAGTTTTCTGCCTGTTTGTCCTACATGTTGCGGCTCTTACAGTGAATGCTGGAGGTCAGTGGTCACCAACTTTTACTTTCTGTTTGTATACCTGGCAACTTTAAGCCTGGCAGACTTCAACTCCCAGAATTCCCCAGCCAGCAAAGGTATTCTGGGAGTTGAAGTCCGCCAGGCTTAAAATTGCCAAGGTTGGAGAGCCCTGGACTAGAAGACCTCCAAGGCCTCTTCCAACTGTGTTACTCTGTTATGATCCGTCATGGAATCGTCCTAACTTGGAAATGTTGTCAACTCCAGGCCACAAAGTTCCCGGATTCGGTCTCTGAAGCACACGGATGTTCTCCTCCATGGCTCGGTTGCTTCGTCATCGTCATCCCCCTTGTGATATTGTGCGCCTTGCCTGGATCGCTCTCTTGAATGTTAACGCCGGCTGCGTCGTGAAGAGACCATTTTGAAGCAATTTGCCTTTTATTCATGGCACTGTGCTTACTTTCTGTTTGTTCCTCGTGAAGAATGGGACTTTTTCATATATATATTTTTTATTATGAATATGCTTTGGCTTGAAATGTCGCCTCAGATAGGAGGCGGGAAAATATTGTCTCTTTCCAATTAATTTTGCCGTTTCTCTGTCTCTTGCTAACAAAGCCCGAAAATTCATAATGCCTTTTCTTTTTTTTCCTTTTTTTGGCTAGCCAAGCTGCCTTCTTCCTTTTATTAGCTTTTTATTGAGTTTGGATGTCTGATATGAAAAGCAAATAAAGACACTGGTTGTTGTTTTTTTTAAACCCTCGCAAAAGTTTGGCAGGCACGGAGCTAAATAAGTTAGCTGGGGCGGGGGGAGAAACAACAGTCAGGAATTTGGTTATTTGAAAAGAGGTGCTGGGCCCCCAGTTCTCGGCAAAACCTGGTAGAAATGTGTTCAGGCTTGAATGTTTGAGTGGATGGTTTGTCATTGACTAAAACGTTTTGATATCTGTGGGGTCCTTGGTGGTCTCTGAGCTGGCTTGTTTTCCCTGCAGACATTGGCCAAGTGTGATTGGACACACAAGGAATTTGTTTTGGTGCAGATGCTCTCATTGTACATAAAAGAAAAGATAGGTTCAGAACAGAACAGAACAGAACAGAACAGAACAGAATAGAATAGAATTTTTTATTGGCCAAGTGTGATTGGACACACAAGGAATTTGTCTTGATCCATACGCTCTCAGTGTACATAAAAGAAAAGATAGGTTCAGAATAGAATAGAATAGAATAGAATAGAATAGAATAGAATAGAATAGAATAGAATAAAAAATTTTATTGGCCAAGTATGATTGGACACACAAGGAATTTGTCTTGGTCCATACGCTCTCAGTGTACATAAAAGAAAAGATAGGTTTAGAATAGAATAGAATAGAATAGAATAGAATAGAATAGAACAGAACAGAACAGAATAGAATAGAACAGAAAATAGAATAGAATAAAAATAAGAAATAATAGAATAGAATAAAACAGAAAATAGAATAGAATAAGAATAAGAAAGTATAGACTAGACCAGACCGGACCGGACCGGACCGGAATGGAATGGAACAGAACACAATAGAATGTAAGTAGGAATGGAATGGAACGGAACGGAATAGAGCAGAGGTGGAAGGGACCTTGGAGGTCTTCTAGTCCAACCCCATGCTCAAGCAAAAGACCCTATAGGATTCTGGACAAGCCTCCAGTGATGGAGAGAAAACCATCGGCATCCTTCCACAGGTGAGCTTTGCTGCGGCCAGGTGAGAGATGGCTCCGCAGGCCAGCCAGCCGAAAGGTGGGATGCGTCGAAGATTCAAGCCACAGAGCCTCCTCTTCCGTCCATCTTCCTCCTGCCCTTCATCGTTTGGAGGCCGAGTTCGTACTTCCTAGCCGTTTGCCTGGATTGCATTAGAATGCAGAGGAGGACGAACAACGCCCGATAAACAAGGCTGTGCGTAACGGGCGGAGAAAGACGTTTATAGCAAGCATCACAATTCTGTCGTCTGCTGGAGTTGAATGCATTTCTCTGCCCAGCCCTCCAGGTTTTATTTTCAGACCCTTTTTTTCCGATGCCCCTGAAGGGATGTAGTAAAATAATAATCATAAATGGAGAATTTCAGGGGAAGGGCAACGCGTGGGCTGGCGTCATTATATCAAACCCTGCAGCCTGCTGTCCTCTTCCCCCATCATCACGCCTTGCGAAACTGGCCTTGAGCGACTAAAAATGGGTTAACGGATCAGCGCCGTTTCGCTGTTTGCAATTTAATTTAAATTGAGTGGGGGTGGGGGAAACACCACCATACCATATTCATCTAAGGTTCTGCTTTGCAATGTCTAAGGGGGGGGGGGTCCTGCCCAACTTGGAGATGGGGGCTCGGGGGAGAAAACCTATCTCTCTCTGTGTGTGTGTGTGTGTGTGTGTGTGTGTGTGTGTGTGTGTGTGTGAAATTTTTGAATTAGAATAGAATAGAATAGAATTCTTTATTGGCCAAGTGTGATTGGAGACACAAGGAATTTGTCTTAGTGCATATGCTCTCAGTGTACATAAAAGCAAAGATACGTTCAGAATAGAATAGAATAGAATAGAATAGAATAGAATAGAATAGAATAGAATAGAATAGAATAGAATAGAATAGAATAGAGGTTTTTATTGGCCAAGTGTGATTGGACACACAAGGAATTTGTCTTGGTGCATATGCTCTCAGTGTACATAAAAGCAAAGATACGTTCAGAATAGAATAGAATAGAATAGAATAGAATAGAATATAGAATAGAATAGAATAGAATAGAATAGAATAGAATAGAATAGAGGTTTTTATTGGCCAAGTGTGATTGGACACACAAGGAATTTGTCTTGGTGCATATGCTCTCAGTGTACATAAAAGCAAAGATACGTTCAGAATAGAATAGAATAGAATAGAATAGAATAGAATAGAATAGAATAGAATAGAATAGAATAGAATAGAATAGAATAGAATAGAATAGAGGTTTTTATTGGCCAAGTGTGATTGTAGACACAAGGAATTTGTCTTGGTGCAGATGCTCTCAGTGTACATAAAAGAAAAGATACGTTCAGAATAGAATAGAATAGAATAGAATAGAATAGAATAGAATAGAATAGAATAGAATAGAATAGAATAGATTTTTTTATTTGGCCAAGTGTGATTGGACACACAAGGAATTTGTCTTGGTGCAGATGCTCTCAGTATACATAAAAGAAAAGATACCTTCATCGAGGTACAACATTTACAACACTTACAACACAGGGTACAAATTTAACACTTAATGATACAACACTTAACGATAGTCATAGGCTACAAATAGAAGTGTAGTAAACAGAACAGGGGTGAAATTCAGCAGGTTCTGGCAGGTTCTGGAGAACCGGTAGCGGAAATTTTGAGTAGTTCGGAGAACTGGCGAACACCACCTCTGGCTGGTCCTAGGAATGGGGTGAGAATGAGGATTTTGCAATATCCTTCCCCCAGAAGTGGAGAGGGAATGGGGATTTTGCAGTATCCTTCCCTTGCCATGCCCACCAAGCCACGCCCACCAAGCCACACCACGCCAACAGAACCATGCAAAGCAGGTCGCAGCATGGACAAGTAGAGCAAGCGAGGTCGTAAATGGGGCAGAGCTCCCCTTAACAGCTGTCTTGCTTAGCAGCAGAATTTCGGGACTCATCGGTTGTGGTCTGTAAGTCGAGGTTTAGCTGGGTTTGCATTCCATGCTGTTAAAAATACGGATAAGACGAGAGAACGACAGCTTCCTTTTTCCAGGTCAGGAAGTTCCTTGAAATAACAGAATTTGGCGGTTGGATTGCTCCCTTCCCTTTCGAACCTTTTGGTCTTTTGCATCGTGCAAGGATAGAATCCACGAGGTTAAATTTGTCATTTAGGAAGCCGGGGGCGGGGGGGAGGGGAGGAAATGTGTTTTATTTAAATAAGTTTGTAAATAATAAAATATGCCTTCAAGGGTATCGGACAGACATGTTGAAAATCCAGACCGAGAAGTGAGATTCCAGCATAATATTCCTGTTGGGACAAAAATGGGATTCTGAGCCCAGAGACTGCTGTTGGGTCCTACAACAACAATCCTGTGAGGTGGGTTGGGCTGAGAAAGAATGACTGGCTCAGAGTCACCCAGATGGCTTTCCAGCCTGAGGCAGGACTTGAACTCACAGTCTCCTAGTGATTGGCTCAAAGTCACCCAGCCAGGTTTCATGGCTGTTGTGGGACTAGAACTCACTGTCTCCTGGTGATTGGCCCAAACTCACGCAGTTGGCTTTCGTGGCTATGGTGGGACTAGAACTCACCATCTCCTAGTGATTGGCCCAAAGTCACCCAGCCAAATATCATGGCTGTTGTGGGACTAGAACTCACTGTCTCCTGGTGATTAGCCCAAACTCACACAGTTGGCTTTCATGGCTATGGTGGGACTAGAACTCACCATCTCCTAGTGATTGGCCCAAAGTCACCCAGCCAGATATCATGGCTGTTGTGGGACTAGAACTCACTGTCTCTTGGTGATTAGCCCAAACTCACACAGTTGGCTTTCGTGGCTATGGTGGGGCTAGAACTCACCATCTCCTAGTGATTGGCCCAAAGTCACCCAGCCAGATATCATGGCTGTTGTGGGACTAGAACTCACTGTCTCTTGGTGATTAGCCCAAACTCACACAGTTGGTCTTTTGTGGCTATGGTGGGGCTAGAACTCACCATCTCCTAGTGATTGGCCCAGAGTCACCCGGCTGGCTTTCCTACCTAAGGTAAAACTAGAACTCGCTATCTCCTGTTAATTGGCCTAGAGTCACCCAGCTGGCTTTCATGGCTATGTGGGGACTAGAACTCACCGTCTCCTAGTGATTGGCCCAGAGTCACCCAGCTGGGTTTCATCTTAAGACACGCCTAGAACTCACCTTATCCTGGTGATTCACCCAAAGTCAACCCGCTTGGCTTTCTTCCCTAAGGCAGAACTAGAATTCCCCATCTCCCTGTTTCTAATCCACCACACTGTCACCACTACACCAGACCGGCTCTGGAGGTTGGTCGTATTGGCCATCTTTTCTTAATTTGACAATCCCTTCCTTAGCAGCCCTTATTTAGACCGGGTGACTAAAGGCATGTAAATAATGCTGGGTCTTGACTTTCCTTCAAATTTAATTACTTTCCCTTCAATTGCCTCTCCTCCTTTGATCTCTTTGTCTGGGAGATGAAACGGAGATGGCAGGACTGTTTCTTTTGCTTAGCTGATGCAGCTATTAAAAAGAAATTAAAAGCACATCGGCTTTTCGTACGACAAACGGAGACTCAAGGAGAAACGGGGGGGGAAGAAGAGAGATTAATCAGACGCTGATTAGCCGTTCTGGAACGGCTCTTTGCCATCTTATCGCATCACGCAGGTTTTCGAAGACGGAGGATTTCAAATTGTCCTAAAGGTGCTTTTTCAGCAGGCAACTGGACTTTGTGGGTTTTTTTTTTTTTTAAGACGTTTCCCTTCTCATCCAAGAAGCTTCTTCAGCTCTGACTGGATGGAGGGGAACGGAAGGATTTATATTCCTTGCAGACAGCTGATCATTTGCATCCTTTTAGAGGGTCCTTGAGGCCACTTGGAGGTTTATCTGTGTCCTCAGAGTCACCTGAGTGGTGCAAATGGTTCCCGTAGCCTGCAATTTTTTTCCTCTGGAACTCCATTCCTGCCCCCGCACCATTCAAAGGGGCTTCATCCCAAATGGTATAGCTTAAAAGTCTGTAGAGATTCTCCGTCATCCACCTCATGGTTGTCCCCATATCGCAAGATCTAAAATGGACAGCTAACATCAAAAACATCATCAAAATGTTTTGGCGGCCTCTGGTGGCTCAGACTGCTAAGACAGTCTGTTATTAACAGCAGCTGCTTGCAATTACTGCAGGTTCAAGCCCCACCAGGTCCAAGGTTGACTCAGCCTTCCATCCTTTATAAGGTAGGTAAAATGAGGACCCAGATTGTTGGAGGCAATAAGTTGACTTTGTATATAATATACAAATGGATGAAGACTATTGCTTGACATAGTGTAAGCCGCCCTGAGTCTTCGGAGAAGGGTGGGATATAAATGCAAATTTTAAAAAAAAAGGACAACAAAGAATGTTCTTTCTGCGCCAACTCAGTAAGCTCAAACTGCCCAAGGAGCTGCTGATTCAGTTCTACAGAGGAATTATTGAGTCTGTCATTTGCACCTCTATAACTGTCTGGTTCGGTTCTGCAACCCAACAAGAGAGACAGAGACTTCAGAGGATAATTAGAACTGCAGAAAAAATAATTGCTACCAACCTGCCTTCCATTGAGGACCTGTATACTGCACGAATCAAGAAGAGGGCCGTGAAAATATTTACAGATCCCTCACATCCAGGACATAAACTGTTTCAACTCCTACCCTCAAAACCACGCTATTGAGCACTGCACACCAGAACAACTAGACACAAGAACAGTTTATTCCCGAAGGCCATCACTCTGCTAAACAAATAATTCCCTCAACACTGTCAAACTATTCACTAAATCTGCACTAATATTAATCTTCTCATTGTTCCCATCACCAATCTCTTTCCACTTACGACTGTATGACTGTAACTTTGTTGCTGGCAATCCTTATGATTTATATTGATATATTGACCATCATTTGTGTTGTAAGTGTTGTACCTTGATGAAGGTATCTTTTCTTTTATGCACACTGAGAGCATATGCACCAAGACAAATTCCTTGTGTGTCCAATCACACTTGGCCAATAAAAAATTCTATTCTATTCTATTCAAAGGTGCTTTTTTTCAGGAGGCAACTGGACTTTCTGGGTTTTTTTTTTCTTTTGAAGATGTTTCGCTTCTCCTCCGAGAAGCTTCTTCAGCTCTGACCGGATGGTGGGGAAGGATTGATATTCCTGGCGGACAGCTGGTCATCTGCATCCTTTTCGAGCAGGGGTGTCAAACTCAAGGCCTGGGGATTGCATCTGGCCTGCAGGGTACTTAGATCTGGCCCACGGGGCCGCCCTGGAAACAGTAAAGGAGTGGCCCGTGGTGCTTCTGCCTGCGAAAACAGCTCCATTTTCGGCTGCCACAGCCTCCTGCAGCCCTCTGCCGATGAAAATGGAGCTCGGGAGCTTGTTTTCGCTGGCAGAGCACTCAGGCCGCCACAGGTTCCCCCGACATGAGTGACGGCGAGCTGGCCACGCCCCCCCTGGCCCCTCCACCCCGCTCCCCCGAGGTCAAACACAACCCTGATGCGCCCCTCAATGGAATCGAGTTTGACCCCCCCTGTTTTAGAGGGTCGTTGAGGCCGCTTGGCGGTTTACGTGTGTCCTCAGGGTCACCTTGAGTAGTGCTCCTGGTTCCTGTAGTCTGCAATTTTTTCCCTCTAGAAATCCATCCCTCTTGGAATGGATTTCCATGACGTGGATGACGGAGAATCTCTACGGACTTTGAGCTATACAATTTGGGATGAACCCCCTTTGAATGGTGTGGGAGTAAGGATGGATTTCCAGAGGAAAAAATTGCAGATTACAGGAACTATTTGCACCACTCAGGTGACCCTGAGGACACAGACGAACCTCCAAGCGGCCTCAACGACCCTCTAAAAGGACGAAAATGACCGGCTGTCCGCAAGGAATATAAATCCTTCCATTCCCCACCATCCATTCAGAGCTGAAGAAGCTTCTTGGATGAGAAGTGAAACGTCTTCAATGTTGTGTCTTGCTCTCACCGCAGCCGGGGTCTTCTTATCTGCTTCCGAACGCTGAAGAATGTCCTAGTGGAGACGACTTCCGGTATCCGGTGGCAACGGACGTCTGGAAGGCTATATCCTAGGAAAGAAAACAAAAAGTCGATAAAGAAGAGTGTCAGTGGTCCACACTTCCCTTCTACCCCCCCCTCCCCCCTCCAAGAGGTTTCCTAGGTTTGTCAGGGAAAGTGTCGTGAAAATGTTTAATCAAAGTGTCCGCATGTACTTTCCAACTTTTGACCCAAGTAGATTCAGATAATGGATATCCCTTCCAGTGGACTAAATATTGTAACTGACCTCTATATAGTCTAGAGTCAAGGATTTTGTTGATTTCATAGTGGGTTTCACCTTGGATTATCAAGGGTGGTGGGGGAGCAGCAGGTTGAGGTCTCAGACCAGACTGTCTAGCAGGTTTTAATAAGCTGGTATGGAATACCGGTGTATTTTCCCAATATTCGAGGAGCTTAAGTTGGACGGTAACGGATTAATAATTTTACAATGGGGAAAGGACCCAAAATTTTGGACCGAATTTCCTGCTGGGTATTCTTAATCTTAGATACTTAGTAGACAAAAGACTTTATCTCCAATGCGAAAAGGGGTTGAAGGAACGGTGTTTGTCAGCTTGGGCTTTGTAATTCGAGCTGTGACAGCTAAGGCCTTTTTGTGTTTTCCCAACCTTTCTTCAAGGAATTCATCCAGTCCATTAGGGAAACCGAGTGGGGGTTGCAGGAGTTCAGGCATTGGAACGAAGTCCATGCCGCTGGTTATTTGAAAAGGGGTTAATCCCGTGCTGCTATGTACGGCATTATTATATGCAACCTCTGCAAATGGTAACAAGTCGGACCAGTTTTCTTGTTGGTAATTTACGTAACACCGTATGTATTGTTCCACCATCAAATTTAATTTCTCAGCCGCTCCGTTAGTCTCCGGATGGAATCCAGAACTAAGTCCTTGAGACGACCCAATGGACCGTAGGAACTCTCTCCAGAACTTGGCTGTGAATTGAACACCCCTGTCGGATATTATCCTTTTAGGGACTCCATGCAGTCTGTAGATGTGTTTGAGGAAGAGCTTTGCTAATTTTCTAGCCGATGGTAATCCGCTGCACGCAGTGAAGTGGGCTTGTTTAGAGAACAAGTCCACTACGGTCCATATCACTGTATTTCCTCCACTAGGTGGGAGTTCAACAATAAAATCCATGGCAATCTCTTCCCAGGGTCTGGTCGGTTCGGCTACGGGTTGCAGGAGTCCAGGGGGTTTCCCTGGTCTGGACTTCATGGTGGCACAGGTAGCACAGCTCCTGACATAGTCTTCGACATCTGATTTCATTTTTGGCCACCAGAATTGTCTTCTAGCCAAGTGGAGAGTTTTTAAAAATCCAAAGTGGCCTCCTAGGCGAGAGTCGTGGCTTCTCTGTAGTATTGGCAACCGCATAGCGACGGGTACATAAATTTTGGTCCCTTCCAGGGTATCCCATCCCTTAAGGTGAGGTCTTGAAGTTTTCTTTAAACCAAGCATCATTAGTGAGTGCTGATTTTAAGTCCGCTAGTAGTTTATTTGGTGGGATGTTGGTACTGCGTGTGATCGCGGTCGAGTAAGTGCTTGGTTGACCGGTTCGCTATCGGGATCATTGCATGTATTACCTCTTCGCTTGCTGTCAAATTGTGGTTTCTAGATAGGGCGCCAGCCAGCAGGTTTTGGTCGCCTGGGATGTATTTGAGGGTGAAATGGAAGCGCTTGAAAACTGAGCCCATCGAACTTGTTTGGGAGAAAGCTGGGGTTTTCAAGTATTCGAGGTTTTTGTGGTCCGTCCATACCTCGAAGGTTCTTTTGCCTTCAAGGAAGTGTCTCCAGGAGAGGAGTGCCCAACGTACTGCAAAGGCTTTTTCCCAAAACTGCCCATCTGCGCTCAGCGCCGGTCAGTTTTTAGATATGTACGAGGGCATAAGGTTGTTTTCGGTATTCCGTTGTAATAAGACAGCGGCTATTGCTACATCACTTGCATCAGCTTGGACCACAAAAGGTTTATTTGGATCCGGTGTTGAAGAATCGGTTCCATTGAGAAGAGGCGTTTCAGGTGTTCAAAGGAACGTTGGCAGTCCATTGTCCAAGGTAGGGGTTGGTTAGGTTTGGGTTTGGTGGGTGATGGGCCAGTTTTAGTAAGTCCGTTAATGGTAGAGCTACTTCATGAAAGAAGGAATGAATTTGTAAAATTTGAAACCCAAGAAACTTTGAAGTTGCTTACGTTATGGCGGTTGCCAATCCAATACTGCTTTCACTTTACCTGGGTCCATTTCGATACCTTTGTTTGATATTCGGTAACCTAGGTAGTCGAGGGATTCCTTATGGAATTCGCATTTGGAAAGTTTGACATATAGCTTGGCGGCTAGGAGTTTTTTAAGAACTTGTCTGACCAATTTGATGTGTTGTTGCATATTGTCTGAGTAGATAAGAATATCATCTAAGTAGACAAGTGTTTTTGGGAATAATGTCAAGGTTCCAGAAATACCTCTTCTGCGTAAAAAAAGACTCGGAGGCATCCGTTCCTTTTCTCAAAGTCCTTTACTAGCATGAGGAGACTGGCACACGATGAGTGCAATTCCCAAAACTGAAGTTCCGGATTCGTTTCCCCAGTTATACAAACCCCAGTAGTCCCACCCCCCTGACCCCTCTGATGATCACACGGTCCCACGTCCTTCCAGTTCATTCGAGTAACTTCTTGCCACTCCTCGTGCAGACGTGAACGCTATCCGACCTTGACCACCGGAAGAATGTTACCCTGCCCCTCAACCCCCCCCTTCTCCCCTTAAGATAAAAATGTGGCAGCGTCTGGAAACCGAAAGTTCAATATGGTTTCCAGGCCTGACACTGCATCCTTTTCGAGCAGGAGTGTCAAACTCAAGGCCTGGGGATTGCATTCGGCCTGCAGGGTAACTTAGATCTGGCCCACGGGGCCGCCCTGGAAACAGTAAAGGAGTGGCCCGAGGTGCTTCTTCCTGTGAAAAAAGCTCCATTTTCGGCTGCCACAGCCTCCTGCAGCCCTCTGCCGATGAAAATGGAGCTCGGGAGTCCGTTTTCGCTGGCAGAGCACTCGGGCCGCCACAGGTTCCCCCGACATGAGTGACGTCGAGCTGGCCACGCCCCTGGCTCTCCCCGAGGTCAAACACAACCCTGATGCGCCTCAATGGAATCGAGTTTGACCCCCTGTTTTAGAGGTCGTTGAGGCACTTTCGTGTCCTCAGGGTCACCTTGAGTAGTGCTCCTGGTTCCTGTAGTCTGCAATTTTTCCTCTAGAAATCCATCCCTCTTGGAATGGATTTCCATGATGATGACGGAGAATCTCTACGGACTTTGAGCTACACAATTTGGGATGAACCCCCTTTGAATGGTGTGGGAGTAAGGATGGATTTCCAGAGGAAAAAATTGCAGATTACAGGAACTATTTGCACCACTCAGGTGACCCTGAGGACACAGATAACCTCCAGTCAGATCTAAAAGGACAAATGAGGTGTGAGGAATAAAATCCTTCCATTCCCCACCAACCAGTCAGAGCTGAAGAAGCTTCTTGGATGAGAAGCGAAACGTCTTCAATGTTGTGTCTTGCTCTCACCGCAGCCGGGGTCTTCTTATCTGCTTCCGAACGCTGAAGAATGTCCTAGTATGCCTCCCGGCCCCAGCCCTGGCTCCATGCCCAGACAGGCTGAGGAGGAGGGAGCACCTCCCGGCCCCAGCCCTGGCTCCATGCCCAGACAGGCTGCGGAGGAGGGAGCAACTCCCGGCCCCAGCCCTGGCTCCATGCCCAGGCAAACGGAGCAACTAGACCCCTCCCCCTCCCCCACAGCATGTGAGCCTGAGGGAGGTTTATTACCAACAGCTGCCGACTGGAGTGACCCTCGCGTCAGAAGAATTGATAGGCGGCGGCGTCAGAAGGAAGGGAGGGGCAGGCCTGGATAAATGCTGAGTCATGGAGCCACACCCCATGGCCTATATAAAGGATCTGCTTTCTGGCATTCTCTGAGTCAGGCAAAGCCTAAACATATCTTGCTGAAGTCACTTTCTGGTCTCCTGCCTGCCCTGAGGACTTTGCTAGGACTTTGGCAGAGCTGCAGAGGCACGCCTGATTCGGATTTCCCTGACCCGGCCATCAGCGGAGGAGTGGGACACGACATTCAAAGGGAAAAAACCAGAAAGGGCCTCTTGTGGCTCAACAGACTAATGCATTCTGTTATTAACACAGCTGCTTGCAATTACTGCAGGTTCTAGTCCCACCAGGCCCAAGGTTGACTCAGCCTTCCATCCTTTATAAGGTAGGTAAAATGAGGACCCAGATTGTTGGGGGCAATAAGTTGACTTTGTATATAATATACAAATAGGATGAAGACTATTGCTTGACATAGTGTAAGCCGCCCTGAGTCTTCGGAGAAGGGTGGGATGTAAATGCAAATTAAAAAAAAAAAAAAAGTCCAGTTGCCTCCTGAAAAAAGCACCTTTGGGACAACCATGACCTGGATGACTGAGAATCGCTACAGATTTTTAGGATTTCAGATTATTTTCTTAAATGGGAATATTTCCAGATGTAATTGGAGAAAGAACGGGATTCTCTGAACTCTGTTGTCCTTATTTTTTTAACGTCACAACTGTTCCTTCCTGGGGGGAAATTTTGTGGCAGTTTCAGCTGCCTTGTTCAATCAATCAATCAAGAGTAGAGCTGGAAGGGACCTTGGAGGTCTTCTAGTCCAGCCCCCTGCTCAAACAGGAAAGCCTATCCCATTTCAGACAATCGGTTGTCCAATCTCTTCTTAAAAGCCTCCAGTGATGGAACACCCACAACTTCTGGTGGCAAGCTGTTCCACTGGTTAATTGTCCTCACTGTTAGGAAGTTTCTCCTTAATTCCAGGTTGCTTCTCTCTTGCAGTTGTTAAATAGGTCTGTTTTGCCCTAACGGGCCCATCATACAATACACAAGTGGCTTGATTGTGGAATTATAGAAACAGAAAGAATGGTTCTGCAATAGGGCTCTGTGTAGTTTGGCTTCTGATTAAGAGATTCTGATTAAGATTCTGATTATGTATAAGAAAAATGAAAATTTACCATACCTGATATGTATTTGCATAAATCTTTATTGACCAATAAAAACTTTTTATATAAAAAAAAGAATGTCCTAGTATGCCTCCCGGCCCCAGCCCTGGCTCCATGCCCAGACAGGCTGAGGAGGAGGGAGCACCTCCCGGCCCCAGCCCTGGCTCCATGCCCAGACAGGCTGCGGAGGAGGGAGCACCTCCCGGCCCCAGCCCTGGCTCCATGCCCAGACAGGCTGCGGAGGAGGGAGCACCTCCCGGCCCCAGCCCTGGCTCCATGCCCAGGCAAACGGAGCAACTAGACCACTCCCCCTCCCCCACAGCATGTGAGCCTGAGGAAAGTTTATTACCAACAGCTGCAGACTGGAGTGACCCTCGCTTCAGAAGAATTGATAGGCGACGGCGTCAGAAGGAAGGGAGGGGCAGGCCTGGATAAGTGCTGAGTCATGGAGCCACACCCCATGGCCTATATAAAGGATCTGCTTTCTGGCAGTCTCTGAGTCAGGCAAAGTCTAAACATATCTTGCTGAAGTCACTTTCTGGTCTCCTGCCTGCCTTGAGGACTTTGCTAGGACTTTGGCAGAGCTGCAGAGGCACGCCTGATTTGGATTTCCCTGACCCGGCCATCAGCGGAGGAGTGGGACACGACATTCAAAGGGAAAAAACCAGAAAGGGCCTCTTGTGGCTCAACAGACTAATGCAGTCTGTTATTAACACAGCTGCTTGCAATTACTGCAGGTTCTAGTCCCACCAGGCCCAAGATTGACTCAGCCTTCCATCCTTTATAAGGTAGGTAAAATGAGGACCCAGATTGTTGGGGGCAATTAGTTGACTTTATATATAAATATACAAATAGGATGAAGACTATTGCTAACATAGTGTAAACTGCCCTGAGTCTTCGGAGAAGGGCGGGATATAAATGCAAATTAAAAAAAAAAAAAAGTCCAGTTGCCTCCTGAAAAAAGCACCTTTGGGACAACCATGACCTGGATGACTGAGAGTCGCTACAGATTTTTAGGATTTCAGATTATTTTCTTAAATGGGAATATTTCCAGATGTAATTGGAGAAAGAACGGGATTCTCTGAACTCTGTTGTCCTTATTTTTTTAACGTCACAACTGTTCCTTCCTGGGGGGAAATTTTGTGGCAGCTTCAGCTGCCTTGTTCAATCAATCAATCAAGAGTAGAGCTGGAAGGGACCTTGGAGGTCTTCTAGTCCAGCCCCCTGCTCAAACAGGAAAGCCTATCCCATTTCAGACAATCAGTTGTCCAATCTCTTCTTAAAAGCCTCCAGTGATCAAGCACCCACAACTTCTGGTGGCAAGCTGTTCCACTGGTTAATTGTCCTCACTGTTAGGAAGTTTCTCCTTAATTCCAGGTTGCTTCTCTCTTGCAGTTGTTAAATAGGCCTGTTTTGCCCTAACGGGCCCATCATACAATACACAAGTGGCTTGATTGTGGAATTATAGAAACAGAAAGAATGGTTCTGCAATAGGGCTCTGTGTAGTTTGGATTCTGATTTAGAGGAAGGGCTGGGTACAGGTGGTCCTCGATTTACGACTAGAATCGGGAGCAGAATTCCTGCGGTTGTTAAGTGAGTCAGGTCGATTTGCAACTCTTTTTTTTTTGGCCATGGTTGTTTTAAGCCACACCTCAGTGGCTGAGGAAGGAGGGACAAGCAACCTGAGTTTCTTTTCTTTTTCTTTTTTTTTAATTCAAAAAAAAAAATTAAGTTGGGACGAAAATTTTTTAGCATATGTTTGTTTTATTTTTAACTATACCTTGTGCTCGTTCCGGAAAGTCGGAGGGGGGAGGGGGGTTGTGAAGGGAGGGGGGAGGTGAGGTGAGGGGAAAGTGGGGGGGGGAAATTTTCTGTAAAGCAACCTGAGTTTCGATCGCATGACCCTGGGTGATGCTGCAACATCGTCGTAAGTGCGAGGACCCAGTCACAAGTCCCTTTTCCGCAGGTTCGTTGTGACTTTGAATGGCTGCTAAGTGAATGGTTTGGTGGGGGGGGCTACGTGTATGCAAGGACAGCAGCTCTTCCCCGTTCGTTCGAGCAGCTTGTGAGCCTGAAAAAAAATGGGCCTTTTGCCAACACTCCCTCAGATTAGAATTCTTAAGGCAGACAAGGGATTTTTCTCAGAGACTGAAGAAGAGATAAATTGCTATATAGGGCAGCCATTGGCATCTTTAAGCTGTTTGGATTTCAACTCTCAGAATTAGGGAGGGAGGGAGGGAGGGAGGGAGGGAGGGAGGAAGGAAGGAAGGGAGGAAGGAAGGAAGGAAGGACTGATAAGGAGGAAGGAGTGGGAGGAAGGAACGGAGGGAAGAAGGGAAGGGAGGGAGGAAGGAAGGAAGGAAGGAAGGAAGGAGGAAGGAGTGGGAGGAAGGAACGGAGGGAGGAAGAGAAGGAAGGAAGGAAGGACTGATAAGGAGGAAGGAGTGGGAGGAAGGAACGGAGGGAAGAAGGGAAGGGAGGGAGGGAGGAAGAAAGAAGGGGAGGGAGGCAGGACAGAGAGGAAGGCAGAAATGAGTGGGAGGTAGGGAGGAAGGAAAGACTGATAGGGAGGAATGAGTGGGAGGAAGGGAGGGAGGGAGGGAGAACTGATAGGGAGGAAGGAGTGGGAGAAAGGGAGGGAGGAAGAGAGGGAGGGAGGGAGGGAGGGAGGAGGGAGGAAGGAAGGAAGGAAGGAAGGAGGAAGGAAGGAAGGAAGGACTGATAAGGAGGAAGGGTGGGAGGAAGGAACGGAGGGAAGAAGGAAGGAGGGAGGAAGGGAGGGAGGAAGGAAGGAAGGAAGGAAGGAGGAAGGAGTGGGAGGAAGGAACGGAGGGAGGAAGAGAAGGAAGGAAGGAAGGACTGATAAGGAGGAAGGAGTGGGAGGAAGGAACGGAGGAAGAAGGAAGGGAGGGAGGAAGGAAGAAAGAAAGAAAGGGAGGGAGGGAGGGAGGGAGGACTGATAGGAAGGCAGAAATGAGTGGGAGGTAGGGAGGAAGGAAAGACTGATAGGGAGGAATGAGTGGGAGGAAGGGAGGGAGGGAGGGAGAACTGATAGGGAGGAAGGAGTGGGAGGGAGGGAGGAAGAGAGGGAGGGAGGACTGAGAAAAAGGAAGGGATGAGTGGGAGGAAGGGAGGGTGGGAGGAAGGAAGGGAAGGAAAAAAGGAGGGAAGGAATGAAGGACTGATAGCAAAGCAGGAATGGGTGGTAGTAAGGGAGGGAGGGAGGGAGGAAAAAAGGAAGAAAAGACTGATAGCAAGCGAGAAATGAGAGGGAGGAAGGAAGGAAAGATTGATAGCAAGGAAAGAATGAGTGGGAGGGAGGGAAGGAAGGAAGGACTGACAGCAAGGGAGGAATGGGTGGGAAGAAGGGAGGGAGGGTGGGAGGAAGAAAAGGAAAAAAGGAGGGAAGGAATGAAGGACTGATAGCAAGTGAGAAATGAGTGGGAGGAAGGGAAGGAAGGAAGGAAAGGAGGAAGGAAGGGGAGGAAGGGGAGGAAGGAAGGAAAGGAGGAAGGAGGGAAGGAAGGAAGGAAGGAGGGAAGGAAGGAAGGAAGGAAGGAAGGTCGGCCGGCCAATACTCAGGGATGTGCTTTGTATTAAATGCAATAACTGAATAGTAGTTGTTGTTTTTTTAAAAAAACACTCTAAACTGCTGAAAGTGTTGAACCTCTTCAGTCCCTCAGAGAGGAGAAAAAGTGCCACCCGACAGATGTGTCTCTGGAACAAAACGGTGTCCCATATCCCATGAATAATTCATTCCACACCGATGAAGAGGAAGGGCACCTGGCATCGTCTTTGCTCTCCTCTTACTCCGGGTCGGTAAACAGCGCCGCCGCCTCAGGAGGCCCGTAGAGAAAGCTTCAAACCAGGAGAAGGTGGGCTCAGCCATCCGAGAGTCACCTGGCCTCGATCGCCTGTTTGCCCTCTATTAAAATAAACCCGTCCTTGAGGAGCTGAGCTGCTGATGATTTCGTGAGCCCAGCCGGGCGGCTGTCGTGTCCCACTCCTCCGCTGACGGCCGGGTCAGGGAAATCCGAATCAGGCGTGCCTCTGCAGCTCTGCCAAAGTCCTAGCAAAGTCCTCAGGGCAGGCAGGAGACCAGAAAGTGACTTCAGCAAGATATGTTTAGACTTTGCCTGACTCAGAGAATGCCAGAAAGCAGATCCTTTATATAGGCCATGGGGTGTGGCTCCATGACTCAGCACTTATCCAGGCCTGCCCCTCCCTTCCTTCTGTTGACGCCGCTTATCAATTCTCCTGAAGCGAGGGTCACTCCAGTCTGCAGCTGTTGGTAATTGACCTTCCTCAGGCTCACATGCTGTGGGGGAGGGGGAGGGGTCTAGTTGCTCCGTTTGCCTGGGCATGGAGCCAGGGCTGGGGGCTGGAGGCGCTTCTTCTTCCTCAGCCTGTCTGGGCATGGAGCCAGGGCTGGGGGCTGGAGGCGCTTCTTCTTCCTCAGCCTGTCTGGGCATGGAGCCAGGGCTGGGGCCGGGAGGCATGCTAGGACATTCCTCAGCGTTCGGAAGCAGATAAGAAGGCCCCAGCTGCGGGGAAAGCGGACGAGGCACAACAGCGGCTTTCTGAGCTGTCAGCAACGAAGCCCGTTGGCCACTGCTCATTTTTTTCCGGAAGGCATCTTTTACGCCCTCCTCTGTCTAACCTGCCAATCTGGAAATCCAATAAAGGAGAATTTATTTGTAGCTCAGGGTTAAAAGGAAGGATCCTTGGTGCTCTTTGAGTTGGGTGGTTTTCTTGCAGACGTTTCATGACCCAACTAGGGAACACAATCAGTTGCTAGAAGGGAGAGAAGTTTGCAGGGAGGAGGAGGAGGGAGGAGGAGAGAGAGGAGTAGAAAGAGGAAGAGGAGGACGGCGGGGTCCTTGGTGCTCTCTGAGCTGGGTGGTTTTCTTGCAGATGTTTCATTACCGAACTAGGGAACATCATCAGTACTAGAAAGGAGGGGTTTGTGGAAAGGAGAAGGAGGAGGACTGTGAAGAATATTATCAGTGCTAGAAGAGAATGAGGTTTGTGGAGAGGAGGATGACTGTGGAGTCCTTCGTGCTCTCTGAGCTTGTTGGTGGTTTTCTTGCAGATGTTTCATGACCCAACTAGGTAACGTCATCAGTGCTAGAAGGGAGCTGGAGTTGCAGAGAGGAGGAGGAGGAAGAACAGGAAGAGGAGGAAGAAGTGGGGGAAGAGGAGGACTGCAGGGTCCTTGGTGCTCTCTGAGCTGGGTGGTTTTCTTGCAGATGTTTCATTACCAAACTAGGGAACATCATCAGTACTAGAAGGGAGGGGTTTGTGGAGAGGAGGAGGAGGAGGACTATGGAAAACATTATCAGTGCTAGAAGAGAATGAGGTTTGTGGAGAGGAGGATGACTGTGGGGTCCTTCGTGCTCTCTGAGCTTGGTGGTTTTCTTGCAGACGTTTCATGACCCAATTAGATAACGTCATCAGTGCTAGAAGGGAGTTGGAGTTGCAGAGAGGAGGCGGAGGAGGAAGAGGAAGACGATGACTGTGGGGCTAGAAGACAGTGGGGTTTGTGGCGAGGAGGAGGACTGTGGAGGTCCTCGGTGCTCTCTGAGCTTGGCTGTTTTCTTGCAGACGTTTCATGACCCAACTAGGCAACATCATCAGAGTTAGAAGGGAGTGGGATTTGAAGAGTGGCGGAGAAGGAAGAGGAAGAGGAGGACTGTTGGGTCCTTGGTGCTCTCTGAGTTTGGTGGTTGTCTTGCAGACGTTTCATCATCCAACAAGGGATCAAAATCAGTGCTGGAAGGGAGAGGGGGTTGTGGAGAGGAGGAGGAGGAAGAGGACTGTTGGAGCTTGTGATTCTCCTCAAATCTGGGAATCCAGGTGAATTTCTCTTCAAAGAGTTGGTAACCTGGGACCGCCCTGCTTAGCGTCCCCAGCCTCAACAACGTCCAAAATCCTTGGGGAAGCTGAAATGAAGTCGCTCTTTCTCAACCTGACCCACGGTGTCGTTCGTACGGGTAGCCCTCAAACCTACGACCGCAATTGAAGCCCCAGCTTTCTGCCTTTAAGCGAGACAGTTATTAAGTGAGGCTTCCCCCTGTTACGACCTTCCTTGCCACCGTTGTTAAGTTGTTAAAGGGGGAATTGCTAAGCCTCCAAGAAATACCGGAAATGTAGACAACAACTGTGTCCCTCAGCCGAGGCAACTGGAGGATGTCCACGCATGACTTGACCCAAAGGAGAGACGCAAACAAGTTCCAGGACTGACAACTTCACCCTCGCCATCTGCTGCCTTTTGAAATTGGAAGGAAGGCGAAGACGATTACGTTGGGACCAACAGCTGCAAACAGCAGTTGCGAAAAGCGAAATGCCCAGGGGTTGGTTGGTTGGTTGGTTGGTTTCTTAGATTCTGGAAACCGAGCGCATCACACAATGTAAAAAAAAGATGTTGAGACTCTAGAAAGGGCCTCTGGTGGCTCAGACTGTTAAGACAGTCTGTTATTAACAGCAGCTGCTTGCAATTACTGCAGGTTCAAGCCCCACCAGGCCCAAGGTTGACTCAGCCTTCCATCCTTTATAAGGTAGGTAAAATGAGGACCCAGATTGTTGGGGGCAATAAAAGTTGACTTTGTATATAATATACAAATGGATGAAGACTATTGCTTGACATAGTGTAAGCCGCCCTGAGTCTTCGGAGAAGGGCGGGATATAAATGCAAATTTTTTTAAAAAATGCCCAGGGGTTGGTTGGTTGGTTGGTTTCTTAGATTCTGGAAACTGAGCGCATCACACAATGTAAAAAAAAAGATGTTGAGACTCTAGAAAGGGTATGCAGCAGGAGTGAAATGCACCCGGTTCGGACCGGATTGGGCAATCCGGTAGCGATGGCGGCGGGTGGTTCGGAGAACCGGAAGCAAAAATCCCTGTGTCCCCACCCCCCATGTTTAGCTGAGCCACACAATCATCAGAGCCTTTTTTTTACTTTTAAAAGCATTTTTTTAACAACCTCTTCAGCCGAAGAGGTTGTAAAAAAAAATTGCTTTTAAAGGGTTAAAACCAGGATCTGCCGATCCCGGCTGAGGTGCCTGATCGGCAGAGGATTTTTTTTTCTTTTTTTTTACTTTTAAAAGCATTTTTTAAAAGATAAAAAAGCTGAAGACTGCTAGACAAAAAATGGGGGGTCTAGGCAAAAAAATGGGGTTCGTTTGAGAGAGAGAGAGAGAGAGAAGGAAGAAAAAGGAAGGAAGAAGGAAGGAAGGTAGGAAGGAAGGAAGGAAGGAGGGAGGGAGAAAAAAGGAGAGGAAGGAAGGACTACAAACCTGGCACTAGACGCAGCTTCAGAGGATAATCCAGGGTTGGAAGGGACCTGGAGGTCATCTAATCCAACCCTGCTCCAGCATTGGACATTGTTAGTGAGTTTCTGTCTTTTGATCCCCCGGTCACATAGCCACGCCCACCCGGTCACATGGCCCCACCACCCGCCAAGCCACGCTCGCCAAGCCACGCCCACAGAACCGGTAGTAAAAGAAATTTAGATTTTACCACTGGTGTGCAGCGAAGGGCCACGAAGATGATTTGGGGACTGGAGGCCGAAACACACGAAGGACGGCTGCAGGGGTGGGATTTGAAAATTTTAGCAAGGGGTTCTCTGCTGGGTGGGCAGGGCCATGGTGGGCGTGGCCTATTCAGCCTCCTGCGCCATGGCGGTGGAGGGTGTTTTTGCCTTCCCCAGGCTCCGGAGGCTTTCCTCGAGTCTCTGGGAGGGAAAAAATGGCCCCCCCGGGCTCTGGAGGCCCTCCGGAGGCTGGAAACGGGCCTGTTCCCGGACTACCAGAACTTGTGGGAGGCCCGTTTTTCGCCTTCTCAGAGACTCTGCGCGGGCACTGCACTTACCTGGCATCCAAAACGGGCCATGTGGAGACTCCTGGGAGGGGACAGGCAGGGTGAGTGGGGTCAGACAGTCCTTGAAACTACCAGTTCAGTGAACCAGATTAAAAATTAACATCCAGTTCGCCCGAACCGGCCCGAACCATCTGAATCTCACCCCTGGACGGCTGCAGGAATTGGATATATCTAGTCCGGTGATGACGAAACTATGGAACATGTGCCAAAGATGGCACAAAGAACCCTCTCTGTGGGCACGTGCGCCATTGCCAGCTGCTCTTCTTGTTTCTGGCATGCGCATGCGTGTTGGTCAGCTGGTCTTCCCGCGGAAACCTGAAGACCAGTTGGCCGACACACGCATGCGCACTGGTCAGTTGGTCTTTGGGTTTATGGTGCTCTGGTGCGTACTTGTGTACATGCGCATTCTGGTTGGGCACTCGGTGCCGAAAAGGTTCGCCATCATTGGTCTAGTCCAGGGGTCTCCAACCTTGGTCCCTTTAAGACTTGTGGACTTCAACTCCCAGAGTCCCTCAGCCAGCAAAGCTTCGCCATCATTGGTTTAAAGGTTCACCACCATTGGTCTAGTCCAGGGGTCTCCAACCTTGGTCCCTTTAAGACTTGGGGACTTCAACTCCCAGAGTCCCTCAGCCAGCAAAGCTTCGCCATCATTGGTTTAAAGGTTCACCACCATTGGTCTAGTCCAGGGGTCTCCAACCTTGGTCCCTTTAAGACTTGGGGACTTCAACTCCCAGAGTCCCTCAGCCAGCAAAGCTTCGCCATCATTGGTTTAAAGGTTCACCACCATTGGTCTAGTCCAGGGGTCTCAACCTTGGTCCCTTTAAGACTTGGGGACTTCAACTCCCAGAGTCCCTCAGCCAGCAAAGCTTAGCCATCATTGGTTTAAGGTTCACCACCATTGGTCTAGTCCAGGGTCTCCAACCTTGGTCCCTTTAAGACTTGGGGACTTCAACTCCCAGAGTCCCTCAGCCAGCAAAGCTTCGCCATCATTGGTTTAAGGTTCACCACCATTGGTCTAGTCAGGGTCTCAACCTTGGTCCCTTTAAGACTTGGGGACTTCAACTCCCAGAGTCCCTCAGCCAGCAAAGCTTCGCCATCATTGGTTTAAGGTTCACCACCATTGGTCTAGTCCAGGGTCTCCAACCTTGTCAACGTTAAGACCTGTGGACCCCTGCTCCAAAGCACCTGAAGAAGCAACGGATGGAAACTGATCAAGGAGAGAAGCAACCTAGAACTAAGGAGAAATTTCCTGACATTTAGAACAATGAACCAGTGGAACTACTTGCCTCCAGAAGTTGTGAACGCTCCAACACTGGAAGTTTTTAAGAAGAGGTTGGATAACCATTTGTCTGAAATGGTATAGGGCAGGAGTCAGCAACCTGCGGCTCCCTGTCTGTTGTGTCTCGCCCAATCTCACCACAGCCGGGGCCTGCTTATCTGCTTCCGAACACAGAGGAATGTTCTAGTATGCCTCCCGGCCCCAGCCCTGGCTCCATGCCCAGACAGGCTGAAGAGGAAGAAATATCTCCAGCCCCCAGCTCTGGCTCCATGCCCAGACAGGCTGAAGAGGAAGAAATATCTCCAGCCCCAGCTCTGGCTCCATGCCCAGACAGGCTGAAGAGGAAGAAATATCTCAGCCCCAGCTCTGGCTCCATGCCCAGACAGGCTGAAGAGGAAGAAATATCTCAGCCCCAGCTCTGGCTCCATGCCCAGACAGGCTGAAGAGGAAGAAATATCTCAGCCCCAGCTCTGGCTCCATGCCCAGACAGGCTGAAGAGGAAGAAATATCTCAGCCCCAGCTCTGGCTCCATGCCCAGACAGGCTGAAGAGGAAGAAATATCTCAGCCCCAGCTCTGGCTCCATGCCCAGACAGGCTGAAGAGGAAGAAATATCTCAGCCCCAGCTCTGGCTCCATGCCCAGACAGGCTGAAGAGGAAGAAATATCTCAGCCCCAGCTCTGGCTCCATGCCCAGACAGGCTGAAGAGGAAGAAATATCTCAGCCCCAGCTCTGGCTCCATGCCCAGACAGGCTGAAGAGGAAGAAATATCTCAGCCCCAGCTCTGGCTCCATGCCCAGACAGGCTGAAGAGGAAGAAATATCTCAGCCCCAGCTCTGGCTCCATGCCCAGACAGGCTGAAGAGGAAGAAATATCTCAGCCCCAGCTCTGGCTCCATGCCCAGACAGGCTGAAGAGGAAGAAATATCTCAGCCCCAGCTCTGGCTCCATGCCCAGACAGGCTGAAGAGGAAGAAATATCTCAGCCCCAGCTCTGGCTCCATGCCCAGACAGGCTGAAGAGGAAGAAATATCTCAGCCCCAGCTCTGGCTCCATGCCCAGACAGGCTGAAGAGGAAGAAATATCTCAGCCCCAGCTCTGGCTCCATGCCCAGACAGGCTGAAGAGGAAGAAATATCTCAGCCCCAGCTCTGGCTCCATGCCCAGACAGGCTGAAGAGGAAGAAATATCTCAGCCCCAGCTCTGGCTCCATGCCCAGACAGGCTGAAGAGGAAGAAATATCTCAGCCCCAGCTCTGGCTCCATGCCCAGACAGGCTGAAGAGGAAGAAATATCTCAGCCCCAGCTCTGGCTCCATGCCCAGACAGGCTGAAGAGGAAGAAATATCTCAGCCCCAGCTCTGGCTCCATGCCCAGACAGGCTGAAGAGGAAGAAATATCTCAGCCCCAGCTCTGGCTCCATGCCCAGACAGGCTGAAGAGGAAGAAATATCTCAGCCCCAGCTCTGGCTCCATGCCCAGACAGGCTGAAGAGGAAGAAATATCTCAGCCCCAGCTCTGGCTCCATGCCCAGACAGGCTGAAGAGGAAGAAATATCTCAGCCCCAGCTCTGGCTCCATGCCCAGACAGGCTGAAGAGGAAGAAATATCTCAGCCCCAGCTCTGGCTCCATGCCCAGACAGGCTGAAGAGGAAGAAATATCTCAGCCCCAGCTCTGGCTCCATGCCCAGACAGGCTGAAGAGGAAGAAATATCTCAGCCCCAGCTCTGGCTCCATGCCCAGACAGGCTGAAGAGGAAGAAATATCTCAGCCCCAGCTCTGGCTCCATGCCCAGACAGGCTGAAGAGGAAGAAATATCTCAGCCCCAGCTCTGGCTCCATGCCCAGACAGGCTGAAGAGGAAGAAATATCTCAGCCCCAGCTCTGGCTCCATGCCCAGACAGGCTGAAGAGGAAGAAATATCTCAGCCCCAGCTCTGGCTCCATGCCCAGACAGGCTGAAGAGGAAGAAATATCTCAGCCCCAGCTCTGGCTCCATGCCCAGACAGGCTGAAGAGGAAGAAATATCTCAGCCCCAGCTCTGGCTCCATGCCCAGACAGGCTGAAGAGGAAGAAATATCTCAGCCCCAGCTCTGGCTCCATGCCCAGACAGGCTGAAGAGGAAGAAATATCTCAGCCCCAGCTCTGGCTCCATGCCCAGACAGGCTGAAGAGGAAGAAATATCTCAGCCCCAGCTCTGGCTCCATGCCCAGACAGGCTGAAGAGGAAGAAATATCTCAGCCCCAGCTCTGGCTCCATGCCCAGACAGGCTGAAGAGGAAGAAATATCTCAGCCCCAGCTCTGGCTCCATGCCCAGACAGGCTGAAGAGGAAGAAATATCTCAGCCCCAGCTCTGGCTCCATGCCCAGGTAGAATAGAATAGAATAGAATATCGAGTAGAATGGAACGGAATGGAATAGAATAGAATTTTTGATTGGCCAAGTGTGATTGGACACACAAGGAATTTGTCTTGGTGCATATGCTCTCAGTGAACATAAAAGAAAAGATCCATTCAGAATAGAATAGAATAGAATAGAATAGAATAGAATAGAATAGAATAGAATAGAATAGAATAGAATAGAATAGAATATAGGAATGGAATGGAATAGAATAGAATAGAATAGAATAGAATAGAATAGAATAGAATAGAATAGAATAGAATAGAATAGAATATCGAGTAGAATGGAACGGAATGGAATAGAATAGAATTTTTGATTGGCCAAGTGTGATTGGACACACAAGGAATTTGTCTTGGTGCATACATTCTCACTTAATGATAGTCATAGGGAACAAATAAGCAATCGAATCCTACTAGGAAACAATATCAATATAAATCTTAAGGATACCAGCAACAAGGTTACAGTCATGCATTCGTAAGTGGGAGAAGATGGGTGATGGGAACGATGAGAAGATTAATAGTAAAAGGTGAATCTGGCTTTCCCCATTGACTTTTTGCTTCTCAGAGGGTCACAAATAGCGGCCACATGATTCTGGGACACTGCGACCGTCATAAATATGAGTCATTTGCCAAGCCTCTGAAGTTTGATTGCGTGACCGTGGGGTTGTACGTGCGCAAAACGGTCTTAACTCACATTTTTTGGTGCTGCTGTTCCTTTGAACGGTCTCTAAATGAGCTGTTTTAAGTTGAGGGTAACCTGTTTTTGAGGGGATGCCATGAAGAAGGGGGGGAGGTTAACCTATTATCGAAAGCAGGGGTCTCCAACCTTGTCAACGTTAAGACCTGTGGACCCCTGCTCCAAAGCACCTGAAGAAGCAACGGATGGAAACTGATCAAGGAGAGAAGCAACCTAGAACTAAGGAGAAATTTCCTGACATTTAGAACAATGAACCAGTGGAACTACTTGCCTCCAGAAGTTGTGAACGCTCCAACACTGGAAGTTTTTAAGAAGAGGTTGGATAACCATTTGTCTGAAATGGTATAGGGCAGGAGTCAGCAACCTGCGGCTCTGGAGCCGCATGTGGCTCTTTCCCCCCCTCTGCTGCGGCTCCCTGTCACTCAAAATATGCATCACAACCGCCAATGCGCGACACCCGCCGACACGCGATTTATTGAGCTTTTCAATCCTCGGTAGGCCAACCATGGATAAATCCAAAAAAAGAAAAGTTTCAGAAGAAAACAGAACGTTTAATTTTACTACCTATGCTCATTTTGTGGCCGCTCAAAAAATAGTCAGGCACGGGAAGGGTTTTGTGGCTCCTGGTGTTTTCTTTGGGAAATGGGTCCAAATGGCTCTTTGTTTAAGGTTGCAGATCTCTGGTATAGGGTTTCCTGGCTAAGCAGGGGGTTTGTTGTGTCTTCGGCTCCCGAGCCTGGCCCGTTATGCCTCGTCCGCTTTCCCCGCAGCCGGGGCCTTCTTATCTGCTTCCTAACGCTGAGGAATGTCCTAGCATGCCTCCCGGCCCCAGCCCTGGCTCCATGCCCAGACAGGCTGAGGAAGAAGAAGCACCTCCAGCCCCCAGCCCTGGCTCCATGCCGAGGCAAACGGAGCAAGTAGACCCCTCCCCCTCCCCCTCCGCATGTGAGCCTGAGGAAGGTCAATTACCAACAGCTGCAGACTGGAGTGACCCTTGCTTCAGAATTGATAGGCGGCGGCAACAGAAGGAAGGGAGGGGCAGGCCTGGATAAGTGCTGAGTCATGGAGCCACACCCCATGGCCTATATAAAGGACCTGCTTTCTGGCATTCTCTGAGTCAGGCAAAGTCTAACATATCTTGCTGAAGTCACTTTCTGGTCTCCTGCCTGCCTTGAGAACTTTGCTAGGACTTTGGCAGAGCTGCAGAAGCACCCCTGATTCGGATTTCCCTGACCCGGCCGTCAGTGGAAGAGTGGGACACGACAGCCCCTTGGCAGAGAGTGACTCAGAGAGTGAGGGGGAAGAGCCAACAGGCTGCAGAACCTTCCTCTCTGGCTCCGCGCCAGGTTCCAGAGGCAGGCCAGGTGGAGGAGATGACGAGGCCTCTTTCTCCCGCACCTTCCCCCTCCCAGGCAATGCCTCAAGACCCAGCTGCTGACAATCAGTCCTGGTTAGATCCCAGGCATCGCAGAAAGGAGAGGCGGGAACAACAGAAGCAGGGTTGGGGCAGGCCTAGAGAGTGCTGAGTCATGGAGCCACACCCCACAGGGTATAAAAGCAGGAGGAGCTGCTCTATAGCTTCTTGCGACGGACAAAACTGACTCTTGGAAACTTTGGCTGCAATATTTCAAGACTAAGAATTTGGCTGTTGGATTTCTGTTTATTTCTGAACTCTTGGTTGCTCCAGCAACGAACTGCAGTTACGCTGGCTTCTGAAGAGATAAGAGAACTTGGCAGGCAATCGCAGGTTCGTTGCCAGAACTGATATCTGTCGTAGGACTAAATTGCTGGCAGTTATAGTCAGCTCGCGTGTCTTTTTAGTTGTGGTTGTGGGGGGGGGGGACAGAAGAAGGTTGGACTAGAAGACCTCCAAGGTCCCTTCAAGCCCTATGATTTTATATTCCGTGTATCCTTTTGGAGATCGCAGAGAGAGTATCAAAGATCCCATTTGAAGCATCTTTTGATAAGGCTTTGGGTTTTGGGACCTGCTGGTTCAAGAGACTTGCCAGCTTTGGCTCTGGGTGGGCTTGGGTTGGTACCACCCCAAACAGCCCCAGTACGCAAATCCGAGGATTCTCCTGAACTCCCGGCACCTCGGGGCAAGTTGTGGGCATTTGTGCAACTTTGCGTTATGTGCCAGTTGCCTTTGTTCTGGGACCAGCTGGCTCTGCTGATCGTCACTCAGGTCCCGGTTGCATCTTTGATGAATTACTGGAATTTCTTTCTTTCTTTAAAGGTAGTCCTTGACTTAGGACCACAATTGAGCCAAACATTTCTGTTTTCAAGCAAGACAAGTCGTTAAATAAATTTCACCCCGTTTTACAACCTTTCCTGCCAAAGTTGTTAAGTGAATCACTGCAGTTGCTAAGTTAGTAACACAGTTGTTAGGTGAACCCGGTTTCCCCATTGACTGACTTCCTATCAGTCCTTCTTTCCTTCTTTCCTCCCTCCCTCCCTCCGTCCCTCCCTCTTTCTATCTTTCTTCCTTTCTTTCTTTTTTCTCTTCATTCCCTTCCTATCAGTCCTTCCTCCCTCCCTCCCTCCCTCCCTCCCTTCTTTCTTTCTTCTTCCCTCTCCTTCATTCCCTTCCTATCTGTATGTCCTTCCTTCCTTCCCTTCCTATTCTTTTCCTCCCTCCATCCCTCTTTCTTCCTTTCTTTTTTCCCTGCCCTTCATTTCCTTCCTTCTTTCTTTCTTCCTTTCTTTTTTCTTCTGTCCCCTTCCTTCTCTTCCTATCAGTCTGTCCTTCCTTCCTTTCTTCTTTCTTCTTCCCTCCCTCTCATTCCTTTCCTATCTTTTCCTTCCTTCCTTCCTTCTTCCCTCTCTCATTCCTTTCCTCTTCTTCCTTCCTTTCTTCTTCCCTGCCCTTCATTTCCTTCCTTCCTTCTCCTTTCCTCACCTTCCTTCCCTTCCTATTCCTTTCCTCCCTCCCTCTTCCTTCCTTCCTTCTTTTTCTTTCTTCTTCCCTGCCCCTCTTTTCCTTCCTTCCTCCTTCCTTCCTTTCTTCTTCCTCTCTCTCATTCCTTTCCTCTTCTTCCTTCCTTCTTTCCTTCCTTCCTTCTTCCCTTCCCTTCCCTTCCTTCCTTCTCCTTTCCTCGCCTTCCTTCCCTTCCTATTCCTTCCCTCCCTCCCTCTTCCTTCCTTCCTTCCTTTTTTCTTTCTTCTTCCCTGCCCTTCATTTCCTTCCTTCCTTCCTTCTCCTTTCCTCGCCTTCCTTCCCTTCCTATTCCTTCCTTCCCTCCCTCCCTCCCTCCCTCCCTCTTCCTTCCTTCTTTTTTTCTTTCGTCTTCCCTGCCCTTCATTTCCTTCCTTCCTTCCTCCCTCCCTCCCTCCCTCCTTCTTCCTTCCCTTCCCATCTCAACAGTCCTTTTCATCTGCCTGCCTGCCTTTCTCTCTCTCTTCCTCTCTCCATCCTTCCATCTATCTTCTCTCCCCCGTCTCATCTCTTTCAAGCGGATGCCGTCAGATCGCCTGCGATTTTGGAACTCCATTGATGTCATGTCACAAAATGGGGAGGAAGAAAAACTGAAGGTGAACTCCATGGCTGCCTGCGAAGGATGCACCCTGTGTACTGGCATCCGCCGTCCTTTCTCATTTGCTCAAACGGAGCCCTTCCTCGCCCACTACAGTCTGACGCAGACGAGCCGCCGGTTTTCCCTGCGGTTACCCAAAACATATTATTACCTCAGAAGACGGTTGTAGCTGTCTCACATCGTCCCCTGGGCTACGGCCATTTTTCTCCTGCCGCTGCGAGACATTTGAAAGAGCTGCCTGCTTTTGGGGTGCGTGACAAGAGACTTATTCTGGCAGGACAACACACTGGATTGTGTTCCTTGCAGGCAGAAGATGACATGTTCCCCTCTGATGGGTTTTCAGCCGATGTCACAAATGATAGAAAACCACCGCCCTCACCCCCCAAAAAAAACCCCACACCTCGATAAATAGGTGCAAAATTCGAAAGAAACAATTGCCATCCAGCCAGCCACTTGGAAGAATTATGAAGGAGGACCAAAACAAAATAAAAATCAATAATGTTTCCCCCCCGAGCCGTAATTTAAGAGAAAATTGGCACAGAATGTTTTATGGATTGTTTAGCGCTCCGTCAGTAATCCAGAAAAATAGATAAATCGTATGAAAGGCTGGAAGCGCTCCGATAGGGAAGATCAAATAGGAGAGAAATACCTCAAAAAGTACTAGAAAGAAAAAGAGAGAAAAATTTAAAAAACAACAACAACTAAGTTTGGATTGAAAGCCGAGTTGTAGTTTTCTTAATTAGGAGCTGTTCCAGAACATGTCACATTTTAAAATTACAATATATACTGACAATATATTATTGCGACTGCAATAATGTCAAAGAAATGTTGCCAAAAATATCAGAATCTAAAATTAAGAATAAGCAGCAATGGCAAAATTTTAAAAAAAATTACTTTTTTTTATTTATTTGCATTTATATACCGCCCTTCTCCGAAGACTCAGGGCGGCTTACACTATGTCAAGCAATAATCTTCATCCATTTGTATATTATATACAAAGTCAACTTATTGCCCCCCCAACAATCTGGGTCCTCATTTTACCTACCTTATAAAGGATGGAAGGCTGAGTCAACCTTGGGCCTGGTGGGACTTGAACCTGCAGTAATTGCAAGCAGCTGCTGTTAATAACAGACTGCATTAGTCTGTTGAGCCACCAGAGGCCCTTGGAACAGAAGCCAACAGAATTCCAAAAATGTCTCCCATATAGGTAGTCCTTGACGTACGACCGCAATTTTCATTGCTAAGCGAGGCATTGTTAGTGAGTTTTGCACTGTTTTACAACCTTTCTTGCCACCGTTGTTAAGTGCATCACTGCAGTTGTTAAGTTAGTAACACGGTTGTTAAATGAATCCGGCTTCCCCATTGACCTGGCTTGTCAGAAGGTCGCAAAAGGGATTCACACTGCAACCGTCAAAAGTACATGCCAGTTGCCAAGTGCCTGAGTTTTGATCACGTGACCATGGGAATGCTGAAATGGTGGTGAAGTGTGAAAAGCAGTCCTTTTTCAGTGCCGTCGTAACTTTCAACGGTCACTAAATGAATGGTTGTAAGTCGAGGACTACCTGTGTCACATCACAAGGTTTTAAATACTTTAAATACACGATTTTAAATACTTAAAAGGCTTAGGGCCTGGGTACTTACGGGACCGCCTGCTGTTACCTCATGCCTCCCACCGACCCGTACGCTCTCACAGAGAGGGACTTCTCAGGGTGCCGTCCACCAAGCAATGTCGGCTGGCGGCCCCCAGGGGAAGGTCCTTCTCTGTGGGGGCTCCCACACTCTGGAACGAACTTCCCCCTGGTTTACGCCAAATACCTGACCTTCGGACATTCCGTCGCGAACTGAAGACGCATCTTTTTATTTGCGCGGGGCTGTCTTGAATTTTATCTTTTATCAATTTTTAAACGGGGTTTTTAGTATGGAAATTTTTTAATGTTAGGCTAATTTAAATAAGTTTTTTAAATGGTATTTTAATCTGTATATTGTATTGTTTTATCTTGCCTGTACACCGCCCTGAGTCCTTCGGGAGAAGGGCGGTATAAAAATCAAATAAATAAATAAATAAATAAATTAAAAGTATGTTTTTTTTAAAAAAGGGGAAAGCAATTAACGTATCATTTATAACAACATTTATTATAATAACATCAGAAATAATTTCAGTGTCAACAAACATGGATTATAATTCTCAAAGGGATGGAATTTTATATTTAGTCTTAACTTTCGAATGATGTTTTTATTGATTTTTGTGCGTGTCTTGTTCTATTTTTTTCCCCTCTTTTATATATATGGCATGCATTTAACCTCGGAATATTGATAAATTTTGGTGATATTAAAAAGAATAAAAATACGATGCAAAAGAGGTTCGGTTACAAGGCCAGTAAACCTTACAAATGAATAAATAAGTAAACATTTGCAATGTTTGTTTATTTATTTGTTCTCCCAAAGGTGTTTTTCTCAAGAGGCAACTGGATTTTCTGGTTTTTACTTTGAAGATGTTTCGCTTCTCATCCAAGAAGCTTTTTCGTTTCTGATCGGATGGTGAGGAATGGAAGGATTTATACTCCTTGCAGACAGCTGGTCATTTTAGAGTCTTTGAGGCTGCTTGGAATCCTAAAAGGTGCTTTTTCAAGAGGCAACTGGATTATCTGATTTTTTTCTTTGAGGACGTTTCACTTCTAACCCAAGAAGCTTCTTCGGTTCTGGCCAGATGGTGGGGAATGGAAGGATTTATACTCCTTGCAGACAGCTGGTCATTTGCGTCCTTTTTAGAGAGTCATTGAGGCCACTTGGAGGTTTGTCTGTGTCCTCAGGGCTACCACACCTATTTGAACTACTCAGGTGACTCTTTTTTTTTAATTAAAAAAGTTTTAACATTCATATCCAATAACATATTTAGTGTACCATCATATACAATTAATCGGACCTGCCCGGTCACCACCCCCTTCCTTTAACTCTCTTCCCTTCTCTACCTTCTTCTACTTTCCACGACCATCCTCCCCTTCTCTTATCTACATCCTCTCCTCCTTCCTCCCTACTCCTTTCTTCTCCCTCTTCTATCCCTCTTCCTTCCTTTCCTCTTCCTCCTCTTCTCTTTCCTACCTCCTTCTCTCTTCTCCTTCTTTCCTGGTGATTCTGAGGACACAAGGAAAGTCATAACAACCGGTTCCCTTAACAACCGTGTTACTAACTGAACAACTGCCGTGATTCACTTAACGACCGTGGCAAGCAAGGTCGTAAAATGGGACAAAATTAACTTAACGGCTAACTCGCTTAGCAGTGGAAATGTTGGGCTCCACTGTGGTCGTAAATCGAGGACTACCCTTTCACATGACTGCTCTTCTGCAATTTAGTGTTTTAATGATTCTAGGCCTCGATGTAAGGATCGATGTTATAGCATAGTTATGCCACAAGTAACTCATAGGTTGGATGCCAAATTGTGATTTCTAAAACCAATTTTATCTGCGACATGTTACTTTATTCTAGAATTTATTAACTGGATATTCCTGGGGTATTTTTATTTGTTCTGCTGTCTTGGTTTTTCACTGTAATGAAGTTGTTTTGATTTGATTTAAGGACTGTCTATAACAGAATCTTGCAACTGGAGGCTTTCAAGAAGAGATTGGACCAGGGGTGAAATCCAGCAGGTTCTGACAGGTTCTGGAGAACCGACAGCAGAAATTTTGAGTAGTTTGGAGAACCAGCAAATACCACCTCTGGCTGGTCCCAGAGTGGGGTGGGAATGGAGATTTTATAATATCCTTTCCCTGGAGTGGGGAGGGAATGGAGATTTGGCAGTATCCTTCCCCTGGAGTGGGGTGGGAATGGAGATTTTATAATAACCTTCCCCTGGAGTGTGGTGGGAATGGAGATTTTACAGTAACCTTCCCCTGGAGTGGGGTGGGAATGGGGATTTTGCAGTATCCTTCCCCTGGAGTGGGGAGGGAATGGAGATTTTACATAATCCTTCCCCTGGAGTGGGGTGGGAATGGAGATTTTACAGTATCCTTCCCCTGGAGTGGGGTGGGAATGGAGATTTTACAGTATCCTTCCCCTGGAGTGGGGAGGGAATGGAGATTTTACAGTATCCTTCCCCTGGAGTGGGGTGGGAATGGAGATTTTACAGTATCCTTCCCCTGGAGTGGGGTGGGAATGGGGATTTTGCAGTATCCTTCCTCTGGAGCGGGGTGGGAATGGGGATTTTGCAGTATCCTTCCCCTGGCGTGGGGTGGGAATGGGGATTTTGCAGTATCCTTTCCCTGCCACGCCCACCAAGCCACACCATGCCCACCAAGTAGTAAAAAAAAAAAAATTTCACCACTGGATTTCTGACCATTTGTCAGAAACGGTGTACAGCAGGGGTGTCGAACTCAAGGCCCGGGGGTCGGATTCGGCCCACGGGGTGCTTAGATCTGGCCCATGGGGCTGCCCTGGCAACAGCGAAGGCCCGGCCCACGGTGCCCCTGCCAGCAAAAAAATTATTTATTTATTTTATTTATTTATTTATTTTTTACATTTATATCCCGCCCTTCTCCGAAGACTCAGGGCGGCTTACAGTGTATAAGGCAATAGTCTCATTCTATTTGTATATTTACAAAGTCAACTTATTGCCCCCCCAACAATCTGGGTCCTCATTTTACCTACCTTATAAAGGATGGAAGGCTGAGTCAACCTTGGGCCGGGCTTGAACCTGCAGTAATTGCAGGCTAGTGTGTTCTAATAACAGGCTCCTTACAGCCTGAGCTATTCCGGCCCTTCTAAAAATGGAGTTTGGGAGTCCTCCTGAGCTCCATTTGTGCTGGCAGAAGGGTTGCAGGAGACTGTGGCAGCCGAAAACGGGAGCTCGGAAACCCGTTTTCATTGGTTGAGTGTTTGGGCCCCCGACAATGAGCGACGTTGAGCTGGCCACGCCCACTCCACCACCCCCAGGTCAAACACAACCCTGTGGCCCTCAATGAAGTTTGACACCCCTGGTGTGTAGGGTCTCCTGCTTGGGCGGTGGGGTTGGACTAGATGACCTAACAGGGTCCCTTCCAACTCTGTTAATCTGTAATCTGTAAATTTGGAATGTCCTCCTTTCTTTTTCTCCTTTGTGAGGATCAGGGAGTGTTTTATCAGAGAGTCTTCCTTAGATTACAGTTCTATTCTGGACTTGGATTTCTGCTATCTAACCATTGTCTTGGTTGCAAAAGGACATTTCTTTTTTTTTTCCTTATTTATTTATTTTTGTCACCACATTATATACAAGCACATATAATGATAGAAAATCAATAGGACAGGAACAATAGGCACTTTTGTGCACTTATGCACGCCCCTTATAGTCCTTTTAGGAGCTGCTGATTCAGTTCTATAGAGGAATTATTGAGTCTGTCATTTGCACCTCTATAACTGTCTGGTTCGGTTCTGCAACCCAACAAGAAAGACACAGACTTCATAGGATAATTAGAACTGCAGAAAAAATAATTGCTACCAACCTGCCTTCCACGGAGGACCTGTATACTGCACGAATCAAGAAGAGGGACGTGAAAATATTTGCAGATCCCTCACATCCAGGACATAAACTGTTTCAACTCCTATCCTCAAAACGACGCTATAGAGCACTAGACACAAGAACAGTTTTTTCCCAAAGGCCATCACTCTGCTAAACAAATAATTCCCTCAACACTGTCAGACTATTTACTGAATCTGCACTACTATTAATTTTCTCATAGTTCCCATCACCAATCTCTTTCCATTTATGACTGTATGACTATAACTTGTTGCTGGCAATCCTTATGATTTATATTGATATACTGACCATCAATTGTGTTGTAAATGTTGTACCTTGATGAACGTATCTTTTCTTTTCTTTTATGTACACTGAGAGCATATGCACCAAGACAAATTCCTTGTGTGTCCAATCACACTTGGCCAATAAAAATTCTATTCTATTCTATTATATTTTAGGAATGGGGTGAGGTCAATGGTAGACAGTTTTTGGTTAAAGCTTTTGGGAGTTTGAGAAGAGACCACAGAGTCAGGCAGTATGTTCCAAGCATTAACAACTCTGTTACAAAATTCATATTTTCTGCAATCAAGATTGAAGCGGTTAACATTAAGTTTGAATCTATTGTTTGCTCTTGTATTATTGCGATTGAAGCTGAAGTAGTCTTTAACAGGAAGGACATTTCTTGCGGTTTAAATGTAAATTTAAATGTAAGAGGCGGGGCTAGCTGGCCCTTCCATCTCTATGATTCCAGACTGACCGTTCGTTTCAAGCATGGAGTGGCTCCTTGCATTGACATTTGGCAAAGAAGAAGAAAAAGTTTTGATTCCCCTCCAAAATCAGTGATGATGCAAAGCTGGCTGGGGAATTCTGGGAGTTGAAGTCCTTCAGGCTTAAAGTTGCCAAGGTTGGAGACCCCTGGAATAGAATATAAATATTAATTGATAGTGAGAGATGTCTGAACAAAACCTGAAAGCCTCTTAGGAGCCCCGTTGCGTTCAAAAGCCTTATAGGAGACCTGCCTCCTGCTGGAAGTGGCAGATTAATCTTGCTTTTAATTGGGCAAAATGTTTCTTTAATCCACTGAGGTTTTTAACGAGTACCGTATATACTCGAGTATAAGCCGAGTTTTTCAGCACGTTTTTTGTGCTGAAAAGCGCCCCCTCGGCTTATACTCGAGTCTACGTCTTGATGTACTTCGGGAACCCCGCACAGGAGACGCCAAAGAGGCGGCGAGATCGTCCGGCGGGATTTGCCCAAGGCTGAGCAGTTCGCGCGGACCTGAGCCAAGCGGTCGCAGTCCAGCGAGCGGTGAAAGCGACATGCCGGCGCGCTCCGCTTTCACCGTTCGGCTGGACTGGGACCGGCTTGCTCGGGTCGCAGTAACTCCGCCAGGCTGTGCGCGAAGAAACCATTTAAAAGCCCGCCAGAACTTTCTTTTCTTCTCCTCCGTGCTTCAGAAGTTGGGCTTTTAAATGGTTTCTTGGCGGCACAGCCTGGCGGGAGTTACTGCGGACCGAGCCAAGCGGTCGCAGTCAGCGAGCGGTGAAAGCGGGCGGCGCTCGGCATGTCGCTTTCACCGTTCGGCTGGACTGGGACCGGCTTGCTCGGGTCGCAGTAACTCCGCCAGGCTGTGCGCGAAGAAACCATTTAAAAGCCCGCCAGGGCTTTCTTCTCCTCCGTGCTTCAGAAGTTGGGCTTTTAAATGGTTTCTTGGCACAGCCTGGCGGGAGTTACTGCGGACCCGAGCCAAGCGGTCGCAGTCAGCGAGCGGTGGCGACATGCGGCGCGCTCCGCTTTCACCGTTCGGCTGGACTGCGACCGGCTTGCTCAGTCGCAGTAACTCCGCCAGGCTGTGCCGCGAAGAAACCATTTAAAAGCCCGCCAGAACTTTCTTTCTTCTCCTCCGTGCTTCAAGTTGGGCTTTTAAATGGTTTCTTGGCACAGCCTGGCGGGAGTTACTGCGGACCCGAGCCAAGCGGTCGCAGTCCAGCGAGCGGTGAAAGCGGGCGGCGCTCGGCATGTCGCTTTCACCGTTCGGCTGGACTGGGACCGGCTTGCTCGGGTCGCAGTAACTCCCGCCAGGCTGTGCCGCGAAGAAACCATTTAAAAGCCCAACTTCTGAAGCACGGAGGGAGAAGAAAGCCTGGCGGGGCTTTTAAATGGTTTCTTGGCACAGCCTGGCGGGTTACTGCGGACCCGAGCCAAGCGATCGCAGTCAGCGAGCGGTGGCGGGCGGCGCTCGGCATGTCGCTTTCACCGTTCGGCTGACGGTCCCAGCGCGGCGGGGCTTTAGCAAGGAGGAAGGTGGGAGGAAGCGGAGCTGCCGGCTGTGGCGCTCCGCTGGAGCCGCCGCCGCCGCCGCCTGGAAGAGGAGGAGGTGACCTTCACGCGGAGAGGGTGGGGATGGGGGTTGAGGCGTGCAAGAGGAGCGGCGTGGAGGAAGAGGAGGAGGCGGCGGCCCGCTTGGGCAGCGGCTTCTAAGATCAGCCCACGCTCGAAGAGGAAAGGGGCGAGTGGGTGGGTGGCTGGGACGAGACCCCACCACAAACACACACACAGCCGGTCGGACGGCGCGGTTCCTTTCTCTGCTCTCTCTCGCTCTCGTCAAGGCGCTGGAAGGGGCGGAGGCGCGAAACAGCAGCAGGAGCAGCCGGCGCCGCCGCTTCCTCCTCCTCCTCCTCCTTTCGTGGCGGGCTGCTTCCAAGTCTGGAAATCTGTTTTGGGAAGTGGTGGTGCAGCGGCAGTTCAGCCCTGTCGGCCGGGGAAGGAGGCGGTGGATCGGATTCTCGCGCCACACAGTCGGCTGGAAAGCTTGCTGCTTCTTCTTTTTTGCTTCTCTCCCCCCCCCACCCCTCTTTTCGGCTCTCTTGCAACGTTGCTGCAGCTCCTCGGCTCCTTTTCCCGGCGCCCCAGAAGGCTCGAGCCTCTGCTGCCGATTGAATACTAAAATAAAATAAAAGCGGAGAAGAGCAGGCGCGCTTTTGGTGTCCGCGTCCCTGTCGCCGCCCGGCAGGACGCGTTTAAAAGGCGGGGAGTTGAAAGAGGCTGCCTCTTGGGTTACCTCAACATCCATTCCAGAGCCGCTAAAGCGGCTGCTTGGCCCGCCCTGGTTGGGGAACGGGCACAAAAAGGTCCCTGGTGACCCAGAATTCATCCTAGCCCCATTGACTGGCCCCTTTGACTCGATAGGATTTAGCTGACGGGATTGTTAAACAGCGCTCGCACCTTTCTTCTGGGGAGAGAAGTCACTCTAATAAATATTGGGAGGTGTTTTCAAGGAAACATAGGGGTCCACCTTCTGCCCACAAGAAATGTAGGGAAATGTTTTTCGTTCAAATAAATATTCATGTTATTTTACTTGGCTCTATCTTTATTTTTTACATTGACCAGTAGCTGCCTCATTTCCCACCCTCGGCTTATACTCGAGTCAATAGTTTTTCCCAGTTTTTTGTGGTAAAATTAGGTGCCTCGGCTTATATTCGGGTCGGCTTATACTCGAGTATATACGGTATTTTAATGATGCGGATGAGGCTGCTATAATATTTATCTGTTTCCCTTGTTTGATTGCAGTTTTTTTTGTTTTTTTTAAAAAAAGAATGTTGACTTTTTGCTTTTTTAACATGGGACAAAATCCATCGGGCACAATTAAAAATTCCTCCTTTTTTTGTGTTCTGTTCTTTGTCTGCTGTAGATTATAAATTATAAGAAAAAAAGGGGTGACGTTTTTGTTATGTCAGCGTTGTGAGGTTTGAAAGAACATGCTGTGAAACCCAGCAAACAAGGGGGGGGAATTGCTTTTTTTTTTTTAAAAATCAGGGTTTGAACAGACAAACATACTTTCTGAGCACAATTTCAATATATCAATAATATGTTTGGAATTTATTTGTTTGTTTATTATTTTTCCAAATAACTCAATAGCAGTAGCTGCGAGAGGGATCTTGGAGTCCTAGTGGACAACCATTTAGATATGAGCCAGCCGTGTGCTGCAGCTGCCAAAAAAGCCAACACAGTTCTGGGTTGCATAAACAGAGGGATAGAATCAAGTGAAGTGATAATACCACTTTATAAGGCCTTGGTAAGGTCACACTTGGAATACAACATCCAGTTTTGGTCACCACGATGTAAAAAAGATGTAGAGACTCTGGAAAGAGTCCAGAGAAGAGCAATAAAGAGGATTAGGGGACTGGAGACTAATTTGGCATTTTGATCCACCTATTAAGTCCTTGCCAAGGATCTGGGTTAGGCAGATGTGGTTGTTTGATAGTGGCTAGAGGTATGGTTGCAGGAAGGAAGCTGTGGCCAAGTTAAAGCTGCCTTTTGCAATTGACCAACACTTGATTTTGTCAATGCCGCTTCTGTTGATATGGTTTTCCAGATGTTTTGGGACTTCCAGTGTTTTGGGATTTTTTTTTTTATTTGCATTTATATCCCGCCCTTCTCCGAAGACTCAAGGCGGCTTACACTATGTCAAGCAATAGTCTTCATCCATTTGTATATTATATACAAAGTCAACTTATTGCCCCCAACAATCTGGGTCCTCATTTTACCTATCTTATAAAGGATGGAAGGTTGAGTCAACCTTGGGCCTGGTGGGACTTGAACCTGCAGTAATTGCAAGCAGCTGCTGTTAATAACAGACTGGCTTAGCAGTCTGAGCCACCAGAGGCCCATAGCAAAGCTGGCTGGGTAATTCTGGGAGTTGAAGTCCTCCAGGCTTAAAGTTGCCAAGGTTGGAGATCCTTGGTCTAGATGACCTACAAGGTCCCTTCCAACTCTGTTAAATCTGTAATCAATCGTCATACTCGATCGTAATCAATCGTTTCAGTCTCCAGGCCTTTAAATCCTACTAGGTTGTTGCTCTTTTCTGTAGCCCAGTCTTTTTCATGTTCAGTAAATTTTCCCGGTATGGTAGCTTCCGTTGAGTCTTTTTCACTGACCTTCAGATATTCTTGAGATGCCCTTTTTTTCTTCTTCAAGCGTCTGATGTATTTGCAACACTTCCACGCCTCCCGATTTTCCTCGGTAAGTAGAGTCTGTCGACATCACTGGATGGATGAAGGACGCATGAGTCATTTTGGTTATTTTTCTGGTCTTCCTTTGGAGGACTTCCACTTCAGTTTGAAAGTGGCAGGGTATTTTTTTTCCAGTTGTATATCTAATATCTGGAATGGCTACTGTGAACTACTTGTAAGTTTTTTGTCTGTTTGTTTTTAAATGCCACTGTGGCTTTTGGTCTGGATTGCGTGTAGCTGAATTGCAGCGCTTCTCAAGATTTTTTGGACTTGCTTTTACAGTTACTTTGAACAAGTCTAAATTATATGCGTTGGAGTTAAGAGGCAGTACATAAATCGCCTTTTTTTTTTAAAGAAAAAAATCGGATTACTTTGAATGATGCAGTAGCAGGTGATTGACAAATAGATGCTGCGTTTATGAGCAAGGGAGTCCCTGTTATGTGAGCAAAGAAGCGAAACCAGGTTTGACTATTGGCCCCTACAGAAATTTTATTTGAAAATCTTGCAAGAAACCGAGTACGCAGGTACTGTAATAATAATAATAATAATAATAATAATAATAATAATAATAATAATAATAATAATAATAATAATAATAATAATAATAATAATAATATCAGAGTTGGAAGGGACCTTGGAGGTCTTCTAGTCCAACCCCCTGCCCAGGCAGGAAACCCTACACCATTTCAGATAAATGGTTATCCAACGTTTTCTTAAAAGTTTCCAGTGTTGGAGCATTTACAACTTCTGCAGGCAAGTTGTTCCACTGATTGATTGTTCTAACTGTCAGGAAATTTCTCCTTAGTTCTTAATGCTTTTCTCCTTGATTAGTTTCCACCCATTGCTTCTTGCTCTACCCCCAGGTGCTTTGGAGAATAGTTTGACTCCTTCTTCTTTGTGGCAGCCCCTGAGATATTGGAACACTGCTATCATGTCTCCCTTAGTCCTTCTTTTCATTAAACTAGACATACCGACTTCCTGCAACCGTTCTTCATATGTTTTAGCCTCCAGTCCCCTCATCCTCTTTGTTGCTCTTCTCTGCACTCTTTCTAGAGTCTCAACATCTTTTTTACATCGTGGTGACCAAAACTGGATGCAATATTCCAAGTGTGGCCTTACCAAGGCCTTATAAAGTGGTACTAACACTTCACGTGATCTTGATTCTATCCCTCTGTTTATGCAGACCAGAACTGTGTTGGCTTTTTTGGCAGCTGCTGCACACGGCTGGCTCATATCTAAATGGTTATCCACTAGGACCCCAAGATCCCTCTCATAGTTACTACTATTGAGCTACTACTATCTACTACTGTAGATAAACAATTTCTTAGCAAGAACTTTAAAGGAAACAGGTGAACTCTCATTTATGACTTTTATAAGTTAAATCAGTTTTCCAGTGTTTTAACGGGCTGCCACAAAGAAGGGGGGGGGGTCCAGCTTATTTTCCAAAGGCCCAGAGGGCAGGACAAAAAACAATGGATGGAAACTAATCAAGGAGAGAAGCAACTTGGAATTAAAGAGAAACTTTCTAACTGTGAGAATTAACCAGTGGAACAGCCTGCCACCAGAAGTTGTGGTTGCTTCATCGCTGGATGTTTTTAAGAAGCGACTGGACAGCCACCTGTCTGAAATGATAGAAGGTCTCCTGCTTGAGCATGGGGTTGGACTAGAAGACCTCCAAGGTCCCTTCCAGCTCTATTCTGATTGAAATTAAAAAAGTTAGTTGCTTGTCTCTAAAAAAAACTGAATACAATTGCATTGACTAACCCCCCACACACATATAGAGAGAAAAGGAGGGAGAGAGAGAGAGAAAGAGATAGGAGGGGGAGAGAGAGGAAGAAAGAGATGGAGGAGAGAGAAAGAGAAAAGGAGAGAGAAAGAAAAAGAAAAAGAAAGAAAGAAAGAAAGAAGAGAGAGATAGGGAGAGAGAGAAAGAGATGGGGAGAGAGATAAAGAGAAAAGGAGGGAGAGAAAAGAGAAAGAAAGAGGGAGAGGGAGAAAGAAAGGAGTGAGAGAGATAGGAGGGGGAGAAAGAGAAAGAGAGAGAGATGGGGAGAGAGAAAGAGAAAATGAGAGAAAGAAAAGAGAAAGAAAGAGGGGAGAGGGAGAAAGAAAGGAGGGAAAGGGAGAAAGAAAGAGATGGGGAGAAAGAGAGAGTGAAGAGAGAGAAAAGAGCGAGAGAAAGAAAGAGATGGGGAGAGAGAAAGAGAAAATGTGAGAGAGAAAGAGAAGAGGAAGAAAGAAAGAAGGGGGAAAGAAAGGAGAGAGAGATAGGAGGGGGAGAGAGAAAGAAAGAGATGGGGACAGGGAGAGAGAGGGAGAAAAGCAGAGAGTGAGAAAGGGAGAGAAAGAAAGGAAGAGGGAGGTAGAGGGAGACAGAAAGAAAGAAAGAAGAGAAAGAGAGAGAGAGAGAGAGAACACAATTACCTTTCCATCTTGTGTTTAGCATTGAGGAATTCTCAATTTCTCCTCTTTTTATAGCAGCGTCCCTGCCATTTTAGAGCCGCACATCAAGAGGAGCGCCTTACTCGATGACATTTTGCCTGCAGGATACAGGCTGGAAATGCATGTCTTTCCCCAGTTATAGGTGATGTGCTTAATTCCTTTTGCATGCGTAGAAGAGCAGCGCACACAGCTCTGGCAGGAGAAGCGACGGGTCCTCGATGTTCCCTTAATTTGAAGCGGCCGTGAGAAACCAAGCAGTTGTATCAGACAGTTTTTGTGTCCTTGAATTTCCAGAGCTGACTTTCGATTTTACGAGAAGCAAAATATCTCCATGGAGGAAGTGTGTGTGTGTGTCTGTGGAATATTTGTCTCGGATTCTCCTCCTTTCATTTCCGATGAGTTTGGGAAAGAGTTAAAAGGATTAGATTATTCTCAATCAGTTTGAGGGGACGCGCTGGCTCAGGGGCTAAGACGCTGAACTTGTTGATCGAAAGGCCGGCAGTTCAGCGGTTCGAATCCCGAGTGCCGTGTAACGGGGTGAGCTCCCGTGACTCGTCCCAGCTTCTGCCAACCTAGCAATTTGAAAGCACGTAAAAAAAATGCAAGTAGAAAAAATAGGGACCACCTTTGGTGGGAAGGTAACAGTGTTCTGTGCGTCTTTGGCGTTGAGTCATGCCGGCCACATGACCACGGAGACGTCTTCGGACAGCGCTGGCTCTTTGGCTTTGAAACGGAGATGAGCACCGCCCCCTAGAGTCGGGAACGACTAGCAAGTATGTGCGAGGGGAACCTTTCCCGTTTAAATCAGTTTGAGGCAAAAACAGAGTAGCTAGTGGGCAGGGATTTTTTTTTTTTAATTTACATTTATATCCTGCCCTTTTCCGAAGACTCAGGGCGGCCTACAGTGTATAAAGCAATAGTCTCATTCTATTTGTATATTTACAAAGTCAACTTATTGCCCCCCCAACAATCTGGGTCCTCATTTTACCTACCTTATAAAGGATGGAAGGCTGAGTCAACCTTGGGCCGGGCTTGAACCTGCAGTAATTGCAGGCTACTGTGTTCTAATAAAGGCTCCTTATAGCCTGAGCTATCCACGGCCCTATGGGCATTGCTTGGGCATTGCTTGGGATGGGCATTGCTTGAGGCTGGAAGGAAGTGGGTAGAGCGCATCTCTTTGGCTTTGTGGCTGGTTCTTAGGTCCCCTTTGCTGGAACTGTTGGCGCCTCAAGATAAATCTGGAAGCCCCCCCTTCAAATGATTTCCTTTCCAAGTTCATTGATGGCATGTGACTCCTTCCAGTTGGCCGGCGTTATTCACAGGGCTACAGAAATAACAGTTCTGGGTGTTGTCCCAAGTGCCCACCTGATCAATTCTTGGATTAAATACCCTGTTTCCCCAAAAATAAGACCCAACCGGAAAATAAGTCCTAGCATGATTTTTTTTTCAGGATGCTCGTAATATAAACCCTACCCCCAAAATAAGCCCCAGTTAAGATGGTCAACCAGATGGAGAAGTTTAGTACTGTATTTCTTCCAAAATAAGACCAGAAAATAAGCCATAATGCCTCTTTTGGAGCAGAAATTAATATAAGACCCGGTCTTATTTTGGGGGAAACACGATTATCTATCTATCTATCTATCTATCTATCTATCTATCTATCTATCTATCTATCTATCTATCTATCTATCTATCTATCTATCTATCTATCTATCTAATATATCTCTCCCCCTTCACCATCTAATTTATCAACAACCTAATCAAGGAACCACCAAGTTCATTCCCACCAACACTTGCAGGGCAACCTACCTGTATATTAACAGAGCAAACTCCACTCCCCTCTTGCACTGATAGTATAACCTAGTTGGGTAATGAAACATCTGGAAGAAATACCATCAAACTCAGGGAGCGCCAAGGACCCTGCAGTTCAACCCTGAGCAAACATTCCCTTCTATTCTGCCTTGCTTAACAGCAGAGTGATCAGTTTAAAAGTTGGCAACTATGAAATATTTATTTATGATACCGTGTTTCCCCCAAAATAAGGCCCAGCTGGAAAACAAGACCTGGCATGATTTTTTTCAGGATGCTCATAATATAAACCTTACCCCCAAAATAAGCCCCGAATAGAAGAATAGAATAGAATAGAATAGAATAGAATAGAATAGAATAGAATAGAATAGAATAGAAAATATGAGATGGAATGGAATGGAATGGAATGAATATGAGAGTGGAGTGGAGTGGAGTGGAATGGAGTGGAGTGAAATAGAATAGAATAGAATTCATTTCTTTATTGGCCAAGAGTGATTGGACACACAAGGAATTTGGTGCATAAGCTCTCAGTGTACATACAAGCAATAGGTGAATTCGACGTGCGCCGGACTTAGATTTCTTGTGGCCATGGAGGGACTCAAGACATGCTGGCTGGGGAATTTTGGGAGGTGAAGTCCGCAAGTCTTAAACTTGCCAAGTTTGGAGACCCTTCATAGAATAGAATTTTTTATTGGCCAAGCGTGATTGGACACACAAGGAATTTGTCTTGGTGCATACGCTCTCGGTGTACATAAAAGAAAAGATACCCTCATCAAGGTTAGGGTTATTCTTGACTATGGAAAAAGGGGAATTACAGTTGAAATCTAGGGAGAAATTGAGGGATGAAGGAAGAAATTATACATGGTTCCAGTATGGACAATTGCAATCTAGATGGAAAATAGATCAGAAAATTGGTATAAGGCAAAGTGATGATAATCTGGTAAAACAAATAAAAGATCAAGGTCAACAGCATATAAAGAGATTATATAATGTATTGGTTGAAATTGATTCAGAAATGGAGTTGGTTAAAGATTGTATGGTAAAATGGGCACAAAATTTTCAACAACCTATAATGTTAGAAACATGGGAAAAAATTTGGGTGAGGAATGTTAAATTCACGCAAGCACAAAATTTAAGAGAAAATTTTTATAAAATGTTTTATAGATGGCATTTAGATCCTAAAAAACTGTCATGTATGTATCCAAATGTGAAAGCAAAATGTTGGAGATGTGATTGTGAGGATGCTACCTATTATCATATATGGTGGACTTGCAAAAAAGTTAAAGCCTTTTGGATTAAAATATGGTGGATTATGCAGAACATTTTGAAAAGAAGATCAAGTTTGTTCCACCGCTCTTCTTATTAGGAATAATCTCAGATTGCACTGTTATAGAGACAAAACTGATTCTGAATTTAATAACTGCTGCAAGATTATTGATTGCACAATATTGGAAGAAAGAAGACTTACCCACAATTGGAGAATGGATTAGTAAAGTATCAAATTTAGCAGAAATGGCAAAATTTCTGCCTACTTGAAAGACTGTACACAAGAAAAATATATATTGGAATGGAGGAAGTGGATTGATTATATTCAAAATAAGTATCAGATTAAAAAATATCAATTAGTTTTTGAGTGAAGTTAGGAATTATTATGTATTAGTTTAAGAAAGAAGGGAATTGATAGTGTGATGGTGTGAAATGGAATATGTTTTATGTTATATTTTAGATTATGTTTGTTAGTTACAATACCCTGTATTCTGTTCGGGGAAGTCGGGGGGGGGGGGGGAAGGAGGTGGGGAAGGGGAAGACTATAAATTGATTGGTTGCCATTGTACAGGAATAATGGTAGAATTAAACAAGTTGGAATGGTGTAATGTCGGGACTGCTCGGCAAACACTCCCGAAGGAAAGGGTAAGGAAAGAGGAGTAAAGAAGGAAGAAAGTAGGTAGGTAGGTGGGTAGGGAGGAAAGAAGGAAGGAGAAGAAAGGATAGGAGGAGGAGAAGAAGGAGATAGAGGGTTAGAAAGGATGGTAGTGAGAAGTGGGAAAGAGGAGGGGAAGTAGGAAAGCGAGGAGAAGGTGGTGGGGGAAGTTTAAGAAGGATGAGAAGGGAAGAAAGGATTAAAGGGGGGAGTGGCAGTCGAGCAGCCCTGACTGAGTATAATTTGAGTATAGGACTGATTGTTGGATAAGTGATTGTATTGTACACTGGTCAAATTGTGGGAATTATTATGGAAAAATAAAAAATTTTTGCAAAAAAAAAAAAAAAGGTTAGGGTTATTCATTTATACAAACAAACACCAGTGTAGTAAGAGTGTGTTTGCAGAATGGCGAGTTTAACTTTGTGTTAAGTAATTTTACAGCAGAATTTCCCAAGCTTGGCAATTTTAAGCCTGAGTGGCTGGGAAATTCTGGGAGTTGAAGTCCACCCGACTTAAAGCATTCTGGCTGGGGAATTCTGGGAGTGGAACTCCACCCCTCTTAAATTTTTTTTTTTTTTTTGCATTTATATCCCGCCCTTCTCCGAAGACTCAGGGTGGCTTACACTATGTTAGCAATAGTCTTCATCCATTTGTATATTATATACAGTCAACTTATTGCCCCCAACAATCTGGGTCCTCATTTTACTTACCTTATAAAGGATGGAAGGCTGAGTCAACCTTGGGCCTGGTGGGGCTTGAACCTGCAGGAAATTGCAAGCAGCTGTGTTAATAACAGACTGTCTTAGCAGTCTGAGCCACCAGAGGCCCTTTGATGGCCCTAAATGATGCTGGCTGGGGAATTCTGGGAGTGGAAGCCCACTCATCTTAACGTTCCTAAGCTCAGTCTAGAATAGATCAAAGGCTATAGTGGGCAGAGAATGACTTTGCTATCTATGAGGCTTGGTTTTTTTTCTTTTTCTTTTGAGACAAAACCTTTTAGATCATCGTCCGGAATAATAGCCTTTTTGTGCTTATGATGGCTGGTTCTTTGGAGACATAAACGGGAGCAGCTCGCAGTCCTCCAAGCAAAATAGAAAATGTGAACATGCAAGGCGATTCGATTTTAGGGAAAACTGCCAAGTTCACTTGAACTGACATCTCCTGATAAAGAGGTCGCTTTGATGTTCAAATGATCTTCATTTTTTTTAAAAGCACCAAATGGGAGACTGGATTGCTGTAAATGTGGGCATTTTTTTTCAGAGAAAATACACAGGACGTCATGATTGATATGCCTGACTGAATGAGCAAATGAAGATACGGATAGTCCTCCGGTTACGACCTTTCATTTAGGGACCATTCGAAGTTGCAGAGGCACTGAAATTACCGCAGTCCACACTTAGCGACCGTTGCCGCATCCCCGTGGTCGCGTGATCAAAATTCGCATGCTTGGCAACCGGTTCACATATATGGCCGTTGCAGCGTCCCGGAGTCACGTGATCCCCTTTATACGACCTACTGATGAGCCAAACTAATAGGGAAGCCGGATTCACTTAATGACCGTGTGACTTCACTCCGCAATCGCAGCGATTCGCGCTCAACAAATGTGAATGCTCCAACACTGGAAATTTTTAAGAAAATGTTGGATAGCCATTTGTCTGAAATGGTGTAGGGTTTCCTGCCTGGGCAGGGGGTTGGACTAGAAGACCTCCAAGGTCCCTTCCAACTCTGTGATTATGTTACGTTATGTTATGTTTCGCTTAACGACATAAATTTTGGGCTCCACTGTGGTCGTAAGTCGAGGGCTGCCTGTTTACCTTCTGTGATTTTTTAGGACGTATTTACATCACGTTCCGGTCTCTTGCTGTGCCTCAAATGGTACCCAAGGCCTGGTGTCAGAATCCGCCAGCTCAGAATATCCCCGGCTACTCCCGCGTTGCTAGACTGCGTATTATTATTTTTTTGCGCTTCCGAGTTACTGTGTGGGTAGAGAGCACAACGCTGAAGCTGAAAAGGAGGTGCCTCTTGATGGCATTTTAAGTTAAAGGGTTGGCATTTTATTCCTGACAGCGTGTTATTTGGTGGGTATTGTTGGTATTTTAGCTCTAAGGCTGTCTTAAAAGAAATTTACGGAAACATGACATGCAAAAAAATGGAAGTTTTCCCCTTTTGGTAGATGCAGTGTGACCTGTGGGGTTTTTTGTTTTTTTTCATGTAAGGTCTGCTCTAAATTTACAACAGGTTTGAAAACCTGTTGGTGTAAGAAGAGTGTTTTGGGGAAAATTTGTAGGTGATGCTAAACTGGCAGGACTAGTCAACACATCAGTAGACTCAAGATCCCGATGGATCTCGCCAGAATTGAACACCGGGCCCTGTCTAAATTCAGTGTGGAGAAAAATAAAGTTTTTCTTAGATAAGAAATGAACAGGTACAGATTAGATGTAACCAGGCTCAAGCTCAATCCCTCCAAGACAGAGTGGCTGTGGATGCCGGCACCCCGGTACAGTCAGCTGCAATTGCGGCTGACTGTTGGGGGCGAGTCATTGGCCCCAATGGAAAGGGTGCGCAACTTGGGCATTCTCCTGGATGGCCGGCTGTCCTTTGAAGACCATTTGACGGCCGTCTCCAGGAGAGCTTTTTACCAGGTTCGCCTGGTTCGCCAGTTGCGCCCCTTCCTGGACCGGGATGCCCTATGCACGGTCACTCATGCTCTCGTGACATCTCGCCTGGATTACTACAATGCTCTCTACATGGGGCTCCCCTTGAAGGGCACCCGGAGGCTCCAGTTAGTCCAGAATGCGGCTGCGTGTGTGATAGAGGGAGCCCCTCGTGGCTCCCATGTGACACCATTCCTGCGCAGACTGCACTGGCTGCCTGTGGCCTTCCGGGTGTGCTTCAAGGTTTTGGTAACTATCTTCAAAGCGCTCCATGGCTTAGGGCCGGGCTACTTACGGGACCGTCTGCTGCCACCGATTGCCTCCCACTGACCTGTGCGCTCTCACAGGGAGGGACTCCTTAGGGTGCCGTCTGCCAGGCAGTGCCGACTGGCGGCCCCCAGGGGAAGGGCCTTCTCTGTGGGGGCTCCCACCCTCTGGAATGAACTTCCCCCAGAACTCCGTCAACTTCCTGACCTTTGAACCTTCCGCCGCGAGCTTAAAACACATCTATTTATTTGTGCAGGACTGGACTAGAATTTTAATTTTAAATTTAATTTTAATGGGGTTTTATCATTTTAATTGTAATTTTAAATTTTGGCCTATTTAAATAAGTTTTTTAATTAGTGTTTTTATCTTGTATTATATTTGTATTTTTATCGGGCTGTAAACCGCCCTGAGTCCTTCGGGAGATAGGGCGGCATAAAAATTTGATTAAATAAATAAATAAATAAAATAAAATAAAAGTAACTGTGAGAGGGATTTTAGAGTCTTAGTAGACCAGGGGGTCTGCAAACTCGGCTCTTTTAAGACTTGTGGACTTCAACTCTCAGAGTTCCTCTGAGGACTGGAGGCTAAAACATATAAAGAACGGTTGCTGGAATTGAGTATGTCTAGTCTATGCCCCCAACAATCTGGGTCCTCGTTTTATTGACCTCAGAAGGATGGAAGGATGAGTCAATCTTGAGCCGGTCAGAATCGAATTCCTGGCACTGGGCAGAGTTAGCGTGCAATAGCACTTAGACTTATATAGAATAGAATTTTTTATTGGCCAAGTGTGATTGGACACACAAGGAATTTGCTTTGGTGCAGATGCTCTCAGTGTACATAAAAGAAAAAGAAAAAAGAAAAAAAATACATCAAAGGTACAACATTTACAACACAAATGATGGCCATAGGTTGCAATTTAACCCTTAATGATAGCAACAAAAAGTTACAGTCATACCGTCATAAGTGGAAAGAGATGGGTGATGAAAACGATGAGAAGATTAATAGTAGTGCAGATTTAGTAAATAGTTTGACAGTGTTGAGGGAATTTTTTGTTTAGCAGAGTGATGGCCTTTGGGAAAAAAGTTAGAAAAAATTATAAAACACCGCTTTATAATGCTTTACAACCCTCTGTAAGCGGTTAACAGAGTCAGCCTCTTGCCCCTAACAATCTGGGTCCTCATTTTATCAACCTCGGAAGGGTGGAAGGCTGAATCAGACTTGAGCCAGTCAGGATTGAACTCCTGGCAGTAGGCAATGTTAGCCTGCAATAGTAATAGTACTTAGACTTATATACCGCTTCACACTGCTTTGTAGCCCTCTGTGATGACCCAGGGTGTGACACAAAGGCAACCCAGCCAGAGAATTGATAGGACTCCCTTTATTATCACCAACTGCGCTCCATGGCATAGGACCGGGTTACTTACGGGACCGCCTGCTGCCACCAATAGCCTCCCAGCGACCTGTGCGCTCCCATAGGGAGGGCCTCCTCAGGGTACCGTCAGCCAAACAATGTCGACTGGCGACGCCTAGGGGGAGGGCCTTCTCCGTGGGGGCTCCTGCCCTCTGGAACGAGCTGCCTCCGGGGATACGCCAACTCCCCGACCTCTGGACCTTCCGACGCGAGTTAAAGACCTTCTTGTTTTATTGTGCAGGGCTGGCCTAACGTATTTTAAATGTGGGTTTTATTATGGTTTTATCACTGTTTTATTCGTTTCGGCCTAATTGAATTTAGATTTTAAAATGTTTTTTAATTTTTGTAACTCTGTTTTTATTTGGCTGTAAACCGCCCTGAGTCCTTCTGGAGAAGGGCGGTATATAAATTGAATTAATAAATAAATAAATAAACTGTGTCCCCAATATTCCTTTTAACTCTCCGGCCTGGAGAGAGAGCTCTTCCACCAACCTGTCATAGTCTTTGGCTGGCAATACTTCAGTCCCAAACGTTGTAAGCAGAAAACGTCTAACAAAAACTCCAAAGGCAAGACAAGGGAATTAATCCGGCAGGGCCAGCAAAATAAGGAATTCCACAAGTAAGGTAGCACGGCAATCAATCAAGCCAGTTGGGAGAATGCCAGGATTCAAAGAAACACCAGATAGACTCAGTGTTTGTTCCTGACAAACGCCCCTCCCATTTGCCTTTCCTTTTAAACTCCAGCAGCAGCTGTGCCTTGTAAATAGGGTCGGGTCCCTTTCTTCTCTCGTAAGCCACGCAACCCACGTTGCTCTCTTCTCCACTTCTCCCTGCGCTGCCTAGCATGAGGAGGAAGGTGGGTCTTGGTCTTCATCTGAACCCCCTCTCCCTTGTTCTACCTCTCCCCTGCTCGGCCCAGCCTGACTTTGCCCTTCCCCAGTTTTTTCCACAGCCAATGGATCTACTCTCTCACTCTCTGTCAGCCGTTCCTCTTCCCCTTTGGATTCAGACTCCGACGGGGGCATGACACCCTCTCTAAGTCAGGGGTCCCCAACCTTTTGGACCTCAGGGACCACTAAATCCATAATTTTAAATCCCGTGGACCACTAATATCATCTGCCTAAAGACCGGCTGGGTGGGCGTGGCTAAGTGGTCATGTGACTGGGTAGGTGTGGCCAACTGGATGTCACTCATGTCGAGGGGTGCCTCTCTCACCCCTCCCCTCCCAGCTACTCCTTGCCTCCCCCCGCCCCTGGGCTCCTTAGGGCCTCAACAAGAAGCAGTTGTTGGAGCTAAGCAGCCAGCATGAGAAAGAGTTGGCAAAACAGCTCAGTTCAAATTGGATCTGACTGAGAAGGAGGCTCAGCAGAAGCACCTCACTGGGGACTAGGAGCATAGGATTTCCAAGCAGAGGGAAGACCTCCAGGAGTGCAAGGCCAGGTACAGGCGCCTGGAGGCTCAGTGGGCTGAGATGGTCAGCCAGTTCCAGGCCATGATGCAGTCCCACTGGAACAAGGCTCTCCGGCTCTTCGCCACTAGCTGCACTTCCCTCCAGCCTTCGCCCAAAGCCCCACACCAGGAGGCTGAAGCAGACCCCAAGTTGGAATTTCTGCCCCCCTCTGACCCGCACAAGAAGACCCCGAAGGAAGAGACTCTCTGCAGCAACACAAACATTCATTGCATGTATCTGTCCGTAGTTTGAGGACCCCTGATTTAGTGCAATTTAAAAAATGCAAATAATTTTTCTGCGGACCACCAGAATTTTCTCGTGGACCACCGGTGGTCCACGGACCACCAGTTGGTGACCACTGCTCTAAGTGGTTTACAGAGTCAGCCTCTCGTCCCCAATAATCTGGATCCTCATTTTACCGACCTTGGAAGGATGAAAGGCTGAGTCAACCTTGAGCCGGTCAGGATTAAGGGAATCGAACTCCTGGCAATGTGAGCAAAGTTAGCCCGCAATACTGCATTTGAACCACTGAGCCACCAGGGCTCTTCATCTTAAATCTTCAAAATTCTCAGAGACGTCGCTTCCATCTCATATCCGACCCGGGTGCTGTTCTGCATTTGGCTCTTTTCTTTTTACCCGTCAAGGTTTCAAAATCTTTCTCGTTTCTTTCTTCTCTTCCAGTAACTGCCCCTCTCTCCTGGCAGCAGCGTTAGCCCGGGCAACAGCGGACGAAGTCCTGCAGAGTGACCTCTCCAATCTTTACCTGCCCAAGCCCGAGGACAGTCCAGATGGGATCATACGTAAGTAAGAAAATAACATGACACAGAAGAGTGTGTTTCTTAAGCTCTCACTTTAAGGTCTGTGGACTTCAACTCCCAGAATTCCCCAGCCAGCTATGCATTGACTAGAGAATTCTGGGAGCTGAAGTCCACAGGTCTTAAAGCAACCAAGCTTGACAAACACTGCTTTGGCTGGGGAATTCTGGGAGTTGAAGTCCACAGATCTTAAAAGTTGCTGAGGTTGGGGAAAACTGATTTTGCTAGGGAATTCTAGGAGACCAACCGTTATAAACCGTTGAAATTCAACAGTGAAAAAAGTAAGGTCTACATTTAGGCTAAAAAACCCCAAAATGCACAGGTACCGTATATGTGGTACCTTGCTCAATAGTAGTACCTGTGAGAGGGATCTTGGAGTCCTAGTGGACAACCATTTAGATATGAGCCAGCAGTGTGCAGCAGCTGCTAAAAAAGCCAACACAGTTCTGGGCTGCATAAACAGAGGGATAGGATCAAGATCACGTGAAGTGTTAATACCACTTTATAAGGCCTTGGTAAGGCCACACTTGGAATATTGCATCCAGTTTTGGTCGCCACGATGTAAAAAAAGATGTTGAGACTCTAGAAAGAGTGCAGAGAAGAGCAACAAAGATGATTAGGGGACTGGAACTGGGTATGTCTAGTTTAATGAAAAGAAGGACTAGGGGAGACATGATAGCAGTGTTCCAATATCTCAGGGGTTGCCACAAAGAAGAGGGAGTCAAACTATTCTCCAAAGCACCTGAGGGTAGAACAAGAAGCAATGGGTGGAAACTGATCAAAGAAAGAAGCAACTTAGAACTAAGGAGAAATTTCCTGACAGTTAGAACAATCAATAAGTGGAACGACTTGCCTGCAGAAGTTGTGGATGCTCCAACACTGGAAATTTTTAAGAAAATGTTGGATAACCATCTGACTGAGATGGTGTAGGGTTTCCTGCCTGGGCAGGGGGTTGGACTAGAAGGCCTCCAAGGTCCCTTCCAATTCTGTTGTTACGTTATATTATGTTATGTTATGTTAAGCCAACGGCTGCCTCTTTATGGCTAGCTATCATAATACAAAATCGATCCTAATACAAAACCCGACTAACATATCGAATATTCCCTAAGGCTGGTGGTTTCAGGCACATATTCTTTTTTTAAGCTTTTAAGATGACTTTTTACAGGTAGTCCTCGACTTACAACCGTTCATTTAGTGACCGTTCAAAGTTACAGCGGCATTTTAAAAAGTGACTTATGACCAGTGGTGAAATTCAAATTTCTTTACTACCGGTTCCGTGGGCGTGGCTTGGTGGGCGTGGCAGGGGAAAGATACCGCAAAATCCCCATTCCCTCCCCACTCCTGGGGAAAGGATATTGCAAAATCTCCATTCCCACCCCACTCCTGGGGAAAGGATATTGCAAAATCCCCATTCCCTCCCCACTCCTGGGGAAAGGATATTGCAAAATCTCCATTCCCACCCCACTCTGGGGCCAGCCAGAGGTGGTATTTGCCGGTTCTCCAAACTATCAAAATGTCCCCTACTGGTTCTCCAGAACCTGTCAGAACCTGCTGAATTTAACAACATAAATTTTGGGCTTCATTATGATCGTAAGTCGAGGACTAACTACACAGCTTGTTTTGTGGACTTTGGCATCAACTTTCCTTTTGGATGCAGCCAATTGGGAGGTTTTATGAAGATCTTAATATTTTTGATATTTTTGATTTTTTTTTTTTTGGTGGTTATGCTGTCAGGATACAAGACATTTTATAAAAAGCCAAAGTAGTTTTCCTTTTTTTTTTTTTAATTGAAAAAGTTTTAGAAAACAAACAAACATTCCCCCCGCCACTCAAAATCCCCTCCCCCCCCTCCCTTCACCCCCTCCACCCCCTCCCCCGGCTTCCCGGGTCAATCACAAGGTATTATTTACACATAAGCCAAACATAGTTTAAAATTTTCCCTTCCAACCCAATTAACCTCATCCGAGTCTTTTCATTTCCTAACCTCCCCCATAACATTCTAAAATAATACATCCTTGTTATTCAAAGGCAATCTGATATCTCTTAATCTGATATCTATTTTTTTTTAAATTTGCATTTATATCCCGCCCTCCTCCGAAGACTCAGGGCGGCTTACACTATGTTAGCAACAGTCTTCATTCTATTTGTATATTTAAATACAAAGTCAACTTATTGCCCCCAACAATCTGGGTCCTCATTTTACCTACCTGATAAAGGATGGAAGGCTGAGTCAACCTTGGGCCTGGTGGGACTAGAACCTGCAGTAATTGCAGGCAGCTGCTGTTAATAACAGATTTTGTAGATAATCAATCCATTTTTTTCCATTCAATTACATATCTTTCCTGCGTATTGTCTTTCAAAAAGGCTGAGATTTTTGCCATCTCAGCCAAGTTGATCTTTTTTCCCCCACTTATATGGTGCAGGAAAAGTTTACACCCGCCAAGTTCAAGGCCAAGTAAATTTTTCACTCCAGAGTATCTGCTGAGTTAGATCCCCAAACGCTAGTCAGGAGGAGAGGCAACTATTTCTAGGACACGCTGACAGGCCTGTTTATTGTTCAGCCTGCAAAAGAGATTGTCATCTTTCCTTCCCTCTGCTTTTGTTCCAAAGATTAAAATAAAAATAAAAACGAAATAAATGAAGTGCTGAGCAAAGGAGACGGTGGCTTATTTTTGGCTGCGTTTGTTGAGGTGGCTCTGTTTCGGTGAAGGAAACGGATCCCGTTCTTATTCGGCTGTGCAAACCCCTCATTAATTTCAAATTGAGATCGGTGAAACCGGCATAAATGTTTTTGACAGTCACTGAGAACAGCTGACATTTCTCAGAATCTCATCCTTGACTTGGAACGGTTGAGGATGCTGGGAGTTGTTAGCAGCTGCTCCACTCCAAGTGTCTTCTTGCACTTACAAAACCCAATGCAGGTAGTCCTTGAGTTACGGCCATCCCCCTCCCTCCCTCCCTCATCTATCTATCTATCTATCTATCTATCTATCTATCTATCTATCTATCTATCTATCTATCTATCTATCCATCCATCCATCCCTATCTATCTATCTATCTATCTATCTATCTATCTATCTATCTATCTATTTCTATCTCTCTATTAATCCATATCCATCCATCCATCCATCCATCTCTATTTATCTATCTATCTATCTATCTATCTATCTATCTATCTATCTATCTATCTATCTATCTATCTATCTATCTATCTATCTATCTATCTATCTATTTTTCTTATCATTATCTATCGTCTATCATCTATCTAGCTATCTATCTATCTATCCATCCAGATCTATCTATCCATCCATCCATCTCTCTCTCTCTCTCTCTCTCCATCCCTATCTATCTATCTATCTATTTATCTATCTATCTATCTATCCATCCATCTCTCTCTCTTCATCCCTATCTATCTATCTATCTATCTATCTATCTATCTATCTATCTATCTATCTATCTATCTATCTATCATCTATTTATCTCTATTTCTCTATTCATCCATATCCATCCATCTATCTATCTATCTATCTATCCATATTTATCATCTATCTATCTATCTATCTATCCATCCATCCATCCATCCATCCATCCATCCATCTCTTTCTCTCTCTCTTCATCCGTATCTATCTATCTAGCTATCTCGCTATCTAGCTAGGTAGCTAGCTATCCACCAATGACCCACACACACCCGTCCATCCATCCATCCATCCATCCATCCATCCATCCATCCATCCATCCATCCACACGTCTGTCTGTCTATCTATCTATCATCTGTCTATCATCTGCCTAATCAAAATACCACCAAGAACGCTCCCCACCAACACTTGACAGGCCAAGCCACTTGTATAGAAACAGAGAGCAAACCCCACTCCCCTCTGATACTGACGATGTTACCTGGCTGGGTCACGAAACGTCTGCAAGCAAACCGCCCAGCTCAAGAGGGGCACCAAGGACCCCATAAACCTAACCGTTCTCGGTCCTCGCCCTTGCGTCACCTCTTCTGCCTCCTAATATTACAAGCACTCCTGAAAAAGCTGGGATTATTTTTTTTTTTAACGTACGAAGACGCCGTGCAACGGATTGCGAACCAGCCGTCGTTTCTTACGCAGCCTCTCTCGGCCAACCAGGGCATCATTGTGAGATCAAGTGGGACTTCTGCTTCCATGAAGGCTTCCTAGCAGGGGGGGAAGGAGGTCCTGGCGGTAGCCTAGACAGGGTGACGGCTGACTCAGCCCCAGCTCAGCACTCTAGCATTAAGGATTGATGAGTAATTTACAGCTGCATGGGGGCGGATAAACTGCGGAGGGCTCTTTAAAAGAAATAATAAAGTGAACCAGTAATTATTGATGATGCTCACACAGCAGTGTGCCATCCCCAGGGGGGGCTGCCCTTGCCAGTATTAACATGGTTTCCTCTTCCAGCACAAATGCACATTTCTGTTCCTTTTCAATCAATCAGGACAGAGCTGGGAGGAAGCTTGGAGGTCTTAATAGCAGAATAACAGAGTTGGAAGGGGCCTTTTAGGTCATCTAATCCAACCCAACCCCCCCCCAAGCAGGAGACCCTACCCCATTTCAGACAGATGGCTCTCCAATCTCTTCTTAAAAACCTCCGGCGTTGGAGGACCCACAACTTCTGGTGGCAAGCCGTTCCACTGGTTAATTGTTCTAAATGTCAGGAAATTTCTCCTTAATTCAAGGTTGTTTCCCTCCATGATTAGTTTCCATCCGTCGTTTCTCGTCCTGCCTTCCTGGAGGCACTAGAAGGCAACCCAAGAATTTTCTTTCTCTACATGTAGTCCTCGACATACAACCACAACTGGGCTCAAAATTTCCATTTTTATTTTTTATTTTATTTTTATTTGCATTTATATCCCGCCCTTCTCCGAAGACTCAGGGCGGCTTACACTATGTTAAGCAATAGTCTTCATCCATTTGTATATTTATATACAAAGTCAACTTATTGCCCCCAACAATCTGGGTCCTCATTTTACCTACCTTATAAAGGATGGAAGGCTGAGTCAACCTTGGGCCGGGCTTGAACCTGCAGTAATTGCAGGCTGCTGTGTTCTAATAACAGACAGACAGACAGACTTAGTCTGCTGAGCCACCAGAGGCCCTGTGGCCCTGGTGAGGCACCAGAGGCCCTATTCTATTCTATTCCTATTCTATTCTATTCTATACTATACTCTTCTATTTATATTCTATTCTTTTCTATTTTTTTCTATTCTTTTCTATTCTATACTATACTATACTATACTACACTATACTATTCTACATTCTATTCTATTCTATTCTATTCTTCTCTACATTCTATTCTATTCTATTCTACATTCTATTCTATTCTATTCTATTCTCTATATTCTATTCTATTCTATTCTACGTTCTATTCTATTCTATTCTATTCTATTCTTCTCTATATTCTATTCTATTCTATTCTTCTCTACATTCTATTCTATTCTATTCTATTCTTCTCTACGTTCTATTCTATTCTATATTCTATTCTATTCTATTCTTTTTTTTTTAATTTGCATTTATATTCCGCCCTTCTCCGAAGACTCAGGGCGGCTTACACTATGTCAAGCAATAGTCTTCATCCATTTGTATATTATATACAAAGTCAACTTTTATTGCCCCCAACAATCTGGGTCCTCACTTTACCTACCTTATAAAGGATGGAAGGCTGAGTCAACCTTGGGCCTGGTGGGACTTGAACCTGCAGTAATTGCAAGCAGCTGCTGTTAATAAGACTGTCTTAGCAGTCTGAGCCACCAGAGGCCCCTGTTAAGTGAGACATAGGTTAAATGAGCTTTGCCCCATTTCACGACCTTTCTTGCCACCGTTGTTAAGTGAATCACCACAGTTCATAAGTGAGTCACTTGGTTGTTAAGTGACTCTGACATTCCCCATTGACTTTGCCGGTCAAAAGGTCGCAAAAGGTCATCACGTGACCCCAGGATACCGTAACCGTCATAAATATGAGTTACTTTCTGTTTTTTTCCATTTCATATCACAATTTTCGTCATCTTTGCAACACTTCAATATCAGTCTATATCCGGTATAAATACATTTTCTTCCCTATATGTTACATACATGCAGTTCCCTTATATATGCTAATATATAATATGTTCATTTATATGCAGTACATAGTTATTACTCTGTATTTTTTAACATTTTCTATTTTCTAGCTCCTCAATCCTCTTTGTTAATTTCCTAATCTTTACATCTATTATCTAATCAGTTATACCAATAGATTCCATATCAAATAGTATTCATTCTCCTCTATCCTTTATTTTCATTGTTAATTTATCCATGTTAGCTATTTCATTAATGTCATTAGCCATTTCATTAATGTCATTAGTTTGACATTAGCCATTAGCACATTAGCCATTTCAAACCCCTCCAATCCATACATACAGCAGACAGACACCCACTATGAAGATGTAGCACGACCACAAACACGAAGCCAAACAACAGCAATGCAGCTCACCAGCTCAAATCCCCCTGCAACTCAGACTAATCTGAGCACAACCAAGCCCCCACCAACACAGGACACACCCCCAGCCAATCAGAGCACAAAAAACCCCCCATCCAATCAGAGCACAGCCAAGCTCCCACCCAATCAGTTCAAACCCCCACTAGCAGTTAAAAAGGAAGAAACAGCTGCAAACACACATTGCTCCCAGAAGCACGAAGCTGAAGCCTGAAGATGACGAATGAGACTTCGTCGAAACGTCGCCACGACACTTCCAATTTTACGCGGGAGAAAACCCGAATAACCAAGACCTACATATATATATTCTGAGGTTTTATACACACAGACATATATATATATATATATATATATATATATATATATATATATATATATATATATATATATATATATATATATATATATATATTTATTTATATTTGTTTTCTGAGGTTTTCACGGTGTTTAGATATGGTTCTTTTCTCCCGTAAAACGTCGCCAAGACACTTCCAATTTTACGTGGGAGAAAACCCGAATAACCAAAGACCTACATATATATATTTATATGTATATAAATATATATATATATATATTTCTGAGGTTTTATACACACACAGACATATATATATCAGTTGCCAAGTCTCTAAATTTTGATTACGTGACCATGGGGATGCCACAATGGCCCTAAGTTCCTTTTTGTCAGTGCCATTGTAACTTCGAGCAATCAGGAAACAGATGGTCGTAAGTGGAGGACTACCGGCAATGCTAAAACTAAGCCGTTTCAAAAATCTAGAGAAGTGCCGGTCTTTGTAATTTCATGCAAAAATATAGTGACTCATTCACACTAAGCTGTTCGCTGGTTTTGGTAGGTGAGAATTTTTTTTTTTTGTGCACAGGTAAATGAATGAGTTTGCAAAGGCGCCACTATCAATCAGCCACTATCAATCAGCTGGGTGAAATTTTACTCTCACCAAGATTTTGTCTGAAGGGAATATTCTCACCCTATTTATGTTGGAGTATTTGGTGCGGTGGCCTAGAGGTGGCGCTCTCGCCTCACAATCAGGAGGCCGTGAGTTCGATCCTAGGCAGAGGCAGATATTTCTGTCTCTGGACACAATGAGAATCTATCTGCCGAACAAAACTCCGCACCGGCGACAGGAAGGGCATCCGGCCAGTAAATCACTCTGCTCCATTCAGTTGCCCAGACTCCACCCTGCAAGGGATTATCGGGTCGTTAAAAGATGATGATGATTTATGTTGGAATATTTAATTACCCAATTCGCGGCTTCCGTCTATCAGTTTCCGGGTGGGGATTTAGAACATTAAAACCAATCAGAACTAGAATCAGAATAGGGACCTTGGAGGTCTTCTAATCCAGCCCCCTGCTCAAGCAGGAGATCTACCTAGACCTATACCATTTCAGGACAAGGTTGCACTAAGGCAGGGCTATCAAACTCGATTTCATCGAAGGACGCATCAGAGTTGTGTTTGATCTTGGAAGGGTGGAGGGCGTGGCCAGGGTTGGCATCACCAACATGACATCACTCATGTTGGGAGGTGCCTGTGGTGGTTCAAGCTCTCTGCCAGAGAAAACAGGCTCCCCCCATGCCCATCCAATCGCCCGGTTGCCCACTTCCTCGCTTGCTGCATCTTTAAAAAAAATGCTTTTAAAAGGTAAAAAAAGAGGCTCTGATGATCCCAGCTGAGCTGCCTGATCGACAGAGCCTCTTTTTTTTGTACTTTTAAAAGCATTTTTTTATAACCTCTTCAGCCGAATAGGTTGTTAAAAAAATGCTTTTAAAAGTTAAAAAAAAAAAAAGATTGCGCGCTCACAGCTGATCACTTCCCCCCACGCGTGCTGTTCTACTTACCCCATGCCTCCTTTTGACGTGCACTGTGCGTGTGCGTGGACACCTTGCATTTGGTGCGTGGTGCGCACTGCGCATGTGTGCGCGCAGCGCGCATGCGCAGCCAGCGAACTGGTAGTAAACCGGTTCAGATCTCACCACTGGCTCCCGAGGTCCGTTTTCGGCTGCAATGGTCTCCTGCAATCCTTTGTCAGCGAAAACGGAGCTCGGGAGGGCCGCATGCAGCCCTGGGCCTTGAGTTTGACACCCTTGCACTAGGATGTGCTTATGCAGGAAGTCCTCGACTTATGACCCACAAATTGAGCCTGAAATTTCTACTGCTAAACAAGACAGTTGTTAAGTGAGTTTTGCCCCACTTTACGACCCTTCTCGATGCAGTTGTTAAGCGAATCACTACAGTTTTTAAGTTTTTTTTAAAATTTATTTCCATTTATATCCCGCCCTTCTCCGAAGACTCAGGGCGGCTTACACTACGTCAAGCAATAGTCTTCATCCATTTGTATATTATATACAAAGTCAACTTTTTATTGCCCCCAATAATCTGGGTCCTCATTTTACCTACCTTATAAAGGATGGAAGGCTGAGTCAACCTTGGGCCTGGTGGGACTTGAACTTGCAGTAATTGCAAGCAGCTGCTGTTAATAACAGACTGTCTTAGCAGTTTGAGCCACACAGAGCCCTTAGTGACACAAGTTAGTGACACGGTTGTTAAGTGGCCTCCCCATTGTTTGTCAGAAGGTCGCAAAAAATAATGACTCCAGGACACTGCAGCCGTCGTAAAGAGGAATCAGTTGCCAAATGTCTAAATTTTGATTACGTAACCTTGGGGGTGCTTGCAACATTCGTGAGTGCGAAAAAAGGGCACAACTCACTTTTTTCAATGCCGTTCCAACTTCGAACTGTCACTAAACAAATGGTTGTAAGGGGAGGATTATCTGTATCTAGCATTTCAGGAAAACATTAAAGGAAAAAGATTTAATACTCCTGGTAGATAATATGGTCTGCTCTTGAGTTGCCATAGGCCAGGGGGGATGGGAAATGGGAGAAATGGCACAGCAACTAAAGACAGATGCAAATTCCACGCTTATCTCTCTCAAGGCTGTATCCCAGGGTTACCTACAGCAGCCGAAGGCAGTGACTTCTACAACCTGCGAAATTGCTCCGGTGGCGAATGTGATTGATGACACATCCCGAGGGGGTGGGGAAACAGGGTCATAATTGGTGCGTAAATTATGTAGGGTCAGAGCTGGCTTCACTTGGGAAGGTGCTGACATAAAGCTCCTAATAAACAACTGTATTTCTTTTGAAGCTTGGTTTGAGAGGCGTGTTTTAATTAGTCGGATCCCTGACAGCATATTCCTTTGGATTTCAACAAGGCGTTCTTCATTCTTACCATGGTGTTGGCTTTCCTTACAGAGGTGGAGACGGAGAGGTTGGCCCGGACTGTGTTTACCAAGCTTCACAATATTTGCAGCAGTTGGGTGAAGGACTTCCCCCTCCAGACGAAGCCGTGTCGGTACTACGAGACATCGATCCACGCCATTAAGAACATGCGACGCAAGATGGAAGACAAGCATGTCTGCATTCCAGACTTCAACACCCTCTTCAACCTGGAGGTAAAAAGGAGACCTGCCAGCAGGTAGCAAAGACGTGTTAGATGAAACTCTAGGTAGCCAGAATCAGGGTGGATTTGATTTAAAATCGATTTAAATCATGATTTAAATCACTAGTAAAAAAGGCTTGATTTAAATCAAGTCGATTTAAAGAGCAATTGTTATTTCATCTTTCCAGAGCTTGGATTCATTGAATGAGTTTACCAAAAATGTAAATATTGCAGAAAATACACAGCCTCATGCTACATAACTAAGGTCCGTTTCATGCTGAATAAACTACTGTATTTTTCGGAGTATAAGATGCACCTTAGTTTTTGGGGAGGAAAATAAGAAAGAAGCTGATTAGCAGGTGGATCGGCCTCCCGGAATACCCCCAAATCAGCTGTTCCCAGAGGTGAATTTTAGCAACAGATTCCTTGGTTGTGAGCTCTGCGCATTGCTTTTTTTTTTTTTTTTTGGTTTTTTTTCCTGCCTCTGAAACTCTGTTTCAGAAAAAACTTTTTTCTGCCTCTGAAAGCCTCCGAAACAGAGCTTCAGAAAAAAAAAGCCTCTGAAGCTCTTTGGGAGCTTTTTTTCTGAAGCTCCGTTTGGGGCTTTTTTTTCTGAAGCTCCGTTTGGGGCTTTTTTCAGCCTCTGAAACCTCCGTTTGGGGCTTTTTTTAGCCTCTGAAACCTCCGTTTGAGAATTTTACCTTCTTTTTTGGGGGGAAAAAGATGCGTTTTATACCCCAAAAAATACGATAAATGATTAATATATCTTAAACAGAAAACTATTTTTAGATAGCCTTTTTTATTCCAAAAGCATTTTATTAAAATAAATTTTATAAAAATCAAAAACATCCGATTTAAATTTAAAAAAACTCTGTTTAATTTTTTTTAAATCTGATTTTTATTTATTTATTTATTTATAAAAAGCATCAATTTTTATCCACCCTGTATAGAATCTAGATGGGTGCCAAGGGAATGTTTCTTATTGCAATTAAGCTTAAGAAAGGGAGTGCGGGTGAGAACCTTATATAATGAAGGAACTCCACACCCGATATCTCCGTTTGTCAGGCTCCCAAACCGACTCTGCAGTTACTCCAAAGCAGTTTATTTTGTTGTTCCTCAACTATATTTGAAGGACCCTAATCCTGAAATAGGAGCCAGCCGTGTGCAGCAGCTGCCAAAAAAGCCAACACAATCCTAGGCTGCATCAGCAGAGGAATAGAATCAAAGATCAGGGATGGGATTCAGCCGGTTCGGTTAAACCGGTAGATGCGGCCAGTGGCTGTCCTGTCTTATATAATCGCTGTGTTTTTAACACAGCACGCATGTGTGCAAGGCGTGCGCATGAGCGAAGCTACCCCGTCCTATACAATCGCTGTGTTTTTGAGGCAGCACATGTTCGATTCTGGGTAAACCGGTTGTTAAATTAAATTAGAATAGAATTAGAATTAGAATTAGAATAGAATTTTATTGGCCAAGTGTGATTGGACACACAAGGAATCTGTCTTGGTGCATATGCTCTCAGTGTACATAAAAGAAAAGATACCTTCATCAAGGTACAACATTTACAACACAAATGATGGTCAATATATCAATATAAATCATAAGGATTGCCAGCAACAAGTTATAGTCATACAGTCATAAATGGAAAGAGATGGGTGATGGGAACGATGAAACGATTAATAGTAGTGCAGATTCAGTAAATAGTCTGACAGTGTTGATGGAATTATTTGTTTAGCAGAGTGATGGCCTTCGGGAAAAAACTGTTCTTGTGTCTAGTTGTTCTGGTGTGCAGTGCTCTATAGCGTCGTTTTGAGGGTAGGAGTTGAAACAGTTTATGTCCAGGATGCGAGGGATCTGCAAATATTTTCACGGCCCTCTTCTTGATTCGTGCAGTATACAGGTCCTCAATGGAAGGCAGGTTGGTAGCAATTATTTTTTCTGCAGTTCTAATTATCCTATGTGAATTAAACTATTAAACCTATGTGAAGCCCACCTCTGATCAAGACCGTGTTAGTAGCACTTTATAAGTTCTTAGTAAGACCACACTTGGAATATTGGAAACAGCTTTGGTCGTTATCCTATAAAAAAAGATGCGGAGACTCTAGAAAGAGTTGCAGAGAAGAGCAACAAGGATGATTAGGGGACTGGAGGCTAAAACATATGAAGAAAGGTTGCTGGAACTGGGTACGTCTAGTTGAATGAAAAGAAGGTGTGACATGATAATACTGTTCTAATATTTGAGGGGCTATCCCCAAAGAAGAGGCGGGGGGGTGTCAACCTATTTTCCAAAGCACCTGAAGGCAGAACAAGAAGCGACAGATGCAACTGTCATTGTGAGTTGAGAGGCCATATGGACTTTCCGAATAAATAAAAATATTAATATAGACAGAAAAATCTTGCCAACCTAAAGCAGACTGCCACGTCAATAAAAAATATATTCTGAGAGCTTTTAGGGAGGAGCCCTGTTAAGCCTCTTCCTCCCAACCGAATGATCTAAACCTTGCTGTCCCTTGGTCCTCGGGAATGCAGCCCCTCCTCCTGGGAATCCAGACTACATTCCACTATACCAGCGGTCACCAACTGGTGGTCTGCGAGAAAATTTTGGTTGTCCACAGAGAAAATATTTGCATTTTTTTATATTGCACTAAATCAGGGGTCCTCAAACTACGGCCCCTGGGACAGATACGTGCAATGACCGTTTTTGTTGCTGCAGAGTGTCTCCCCCTTTGGGGTCTTTTTGTGTGGGTCAGAGGGGGACAGAAATTCCGACTTGGGGTCTGCTTCAGCCTCCTGGTGTGGGGCTTTGAATGAAGGCTGGAGGGAAGAGCCGGGGGGCCTTGTTCCAGTGGAACTGCCTCATGGCCTGGAACTGGCTGACCATCTCAGCCCACTGAGCCTCCAGGCGCTGGTACCTGGCTTTGCACTCCTGCAGGTCTTCCCTCTGCTTGGAAAGCCTATGCTCCTAGTCCTCAGTGAGATGCTTCTACTGAGCCTCCTTCTCGGTCAGATCCAATTTGAACTGAGCTGTTTTGCCAACTCCTTCTCTTAGCTCCAACTCCTGCTTCCTGTTGGGGCCCTAAGGAGCCCGAGTGGGGAGGGAAGGGGCAAATAGAGGCTAACAAGGCACTCCTCGATGTGAGTGACATTGAGTTGGCCACGCCTACCCACCCAGTCATTAAGCAGATCATATTAGTCGTCCATGGAATTTAAAATTATGCATTTAGTGGTCCCCGAGGTCCGAAAGGTTGATGATCCCTGGACTACACCATTGCTGTTCTGGTTAGACAGAATAAAAAGAGTCGGAAGGGACTTTGGAGGTCATCTAGTCCAACCCTCTGCTCAGGCAGGAGACCGTTCCAGACGATTGTCCAACCTCTTCTTAAAAAACCTTCAGTGTTGAAACACCCACAGTTTCTGGAGACAAGCCGTTCCACTGATTAATTATTCTTACCGTCAGGAAATTTCTCTTTAGTTCTAGGTTGGTTCCCTCCTTGATTTATTTCCTCCTATTGCTTTTTGTTCTGCCTTCAGGTGTTTTGGAGAATAGGTGGACCCTCCACTCCTTTGTGGCAGCCCCTTAGGCTGTAGGAGGTGTAGCAGGGCCATGCTGAGGAGGGAGGAGGAGTCAAGACAGTAATCAGCTTAGAATCAGGGGTGGTATTTACTTTTTTTCCCTACTGGTTTGCAAATGTGAGTGTGAGCCGTGTGTGCTTCACTCGTGCGCGCGCCTTCTGCACATGCACCCAAAAACGTGCATAAATATGAAGACATATAGAGCTGGGGCGGGCGGAGCGGCCCACCCGCAATTTCTGCTACCGGTTCGCCTGAACTTGTGCGAACCGGCTGAATACCACCACTGGTTCCCGCAAGCTGTCTAAGCCCAACCTCTCTTGAATTCCATTCCACTGTTACCTTGTGCCAATTTCACGCTGACCATGGACTAAATCTTCGCGTTGTAGGCCTGAGCAATAAATCAGCTGAACTGGAGCTTAACGTGTGGTCTGGATTCTTCAACCTGACAGTTTCCATATTTATTTTATTATTTATTTATTAGATTTGTATACCGCCCTTCTCCCGAAGGACTCAGGGCAGTTCATAGCCAATAAAAATACAAAAAATACATATAACACAGGTTAAAAACAGTATGAAAAACTAATTCAATATATGGCCTAAAATTAGAATAGAGTTAAAAAAAAACCATTTAAAAACCCCATTTAAAAACTACTTTTAAGCTAACCCTGCGCGCTGAAACAGAAGCGTCTTGAGCTCGCGGCGAAAGGTCCGGAGGTCGGGGGGTTGACAAAGCCCCGGAGGCAGCTCATTCCAGAGGGCAGGAACCCCCACAGAGAAAGCCCTCCCCCTGGGGGTCGCCAGCCGACCATCGTTGGGCCGATGGTACCCGGAGGAGGCCCATCATATCCCAGTGATGGCGAACCTTTTCGGCACCGAGTGCCCAAACTGGAAGGTGCACACGCCAGAGCGCTGGAAACTCAAAGACCAGCTGGCTGGTGCGCATGCCAGAAACCAGAACAGCAGTTGGTGACGGCGCATGTGCCCACAGAGAGGGCTCTACATGGCACCTGTGGCACCCGTGCCGTAGGTTCGCCATCATGGCCATATCCCCTGCCCCACTGGATGAATAACCCGCTCCCCCCCCCGTGCATGATTTTTAGTTGATTAATTTAGTCCAGCCTGACTTAATTTTTTTCATGGAAAGGCCCTCTGCGTAACCTAGCTGCTGGCCCTTGGCTTCTTCTCTCTTTTGATTTGCCTCTTTTTCGATTGGCAGGATCAAGGGGAGCAGGCTTATTTTGCTGTCTTCGACGGCCACGGAGGAGTGGACGCTGCCATTTACGCCTCCATTCACCTGCACGTGAATTTGGTGCACCAAGAAGCGTTCCAGCATGACCCCGCCGAAGCCCTCTGCAAAGCCTTCCGGGTGACGGATGAACGTTTTGTGCAGAAGGCAGCCAGAGAGGTGAGCTGAATTCTCTGGTTGGGCGAGCGGGGAAGGACTTGGTTTTTCAGACACCTCTGGTTTTACAACTGGACTGAGTCTAGAACTGGGGTGTCAAACTCACAATGACACATTGCCATCACGTGACGTATTGCAACTTTTCGCCCCTTTGCTAAACCGGGGGTGGGTGGGTGGGTGGGCGTGGCCAGCACATGACGCATCCGTCCTGCGGGCTGTAAGCTTGACACCCCTGATCTAGAGCCCCCATTCCATTGTTGGGGGCACCGTTTAAGGCAGGGGTCCCCAACTTTTCCAGCTTTGCAAACCAGCAGCGGGGGGGGCAGGGGACCCAGAGCACACGTGCATAGTGCGTAGCTCTGTTTGCACAAGTGGCCGGGCATGCACACAAACCGCCCACACAAATGGAGCTCACCTGATGCTTGTGCAAGTGGAGCTGCACCCATGCATGCACATTCACTTGGTGCAGCCCAGTTCTCAACAGGCTGTGGCCTGGTAGTGGCCGGGGGTTGAGGACCCCTGGTTTACGACACTTTTGGGATGAAAGGTTATTAGCTGGTGACTTCATCATTGCCTGGGGGATGCCTGACGGGGATTTTTTCATGTCCCTGTCAAGGAGCTGGAGCAAATGACAGGAGCTCACCCTGCCAGGCAGCAGCATACGGGTCTCGAACACAGGCTTGCTAACCTCCAACCCAGCATTTCTAACCACATGAGCCACCGTATTCCTTACCTAGAGCTATTCTGATAGAGGATAACCTCGATTTACGGCCACGATTGAGCCCAGACTTTATGTTGCTTTATGTGAGAAATTTGTTAAGTGAGTTTTGCCCCATTTTACGACTTTTCTTGCCACATTCCTTAAGGGAATCACTGCGATTGTTAAATTAGTAACACTTTCATTAATTGAATCTGGCTTCCCCCATTGACTTTGAGTGACAGAAGGTCACAAAAGGGGATCGCGTGATCCATCCCAGGACACTGCCGGCATCATAAATATGAACAAGTTGCCAAGCAACCAAATTTTGATGACGTGACCATGGGGATGCTGCAGTGGTCAGAAGTCACCTTTTTTTTCAGTACCATTGTTCCTTTGAACAATGTTGTAAGTTGAGGACTACCTGTCCTGCGGTCCTCGACTTATCAGAGGCCGGAATTTCCATTATACGTTCATGATTCATAACTGGAAACACTCATGTGACCGACCCGTTTTATGACATTTTCTGTGGTGGTTGTTAAGTGAACCCATCGTCCCACTGCCTGTCGTCGTTCGGAAGAAAAATCTGCCAATATTTTATTTATTTTCCTGCGAGCCAGACTGCCTACCTGGAATTTCAAGCAGGGGTATAGGAAGTCATAATATAATTCTGGTGGGTTTTTTTGGCGAATTGATCTCACCCTGGCCTTAACAATGAGTCTAGAACTCATTGACTGAACTATTTCCTATTCTTGAGAAAATCCCTGAAGCTTTATTTTTGCCTGGAGTGGAAACTATTTTGGATGGCTTTGATCACTGCAAAGCCGGTAGACTTTTCCGGTTATCTGTCTGTTCCTTTAATAGAAAGGTTGAACAAAAATAACTGCTCATATTAACACTTACTGATTTGGTACATAACCACGGATGCTCTTCATTTTTTTTCTTTCCTTAAGTCATGTGTTAGGACAGCTTTCAAAATGATTTTTGCTGCGGGCGTTTAGTTTAGTTTAGTTTATTTACATTTCTAAACCGCCCTTCTCCGAAGACTCAGGGCGGTTTACAGCCAAGTTAAAAAGACATATACAAAAATTAAAACACACTATTTCAATTTAAATTTAAAGTTGAGGCTTTCCAAATCAGAAATGCTCATCAGTATTTCAAACAGCTAGGTAAAAAATCTCTTTTACTGCATGCGCCGCTTCAAAAATATATGAATCTGCACAGGTAGTCCTTGTCTTACGATGACGACAGAGCCCAAAACATCTGTTGCTAACCGAGACGGTTGTTAAGTGAATTTTTGCTCCATTTTTACGACCTTTCTTACCACGGTCGTTAAGTGAATCACTGCCCGTGTTAAGTTAGGAAGTCAGTTGTTAAGTGAATCTGATCTCCCCGTTGACTTTGCTTGTCGGAACGGCGCAAAAGGAGATCACATGACCCTGGGACTCTGCAACTGTCATAAATATGAGTCGCTTTGCCAAGCCTATAAATTTAGATCCCATGTCCATGGGGATGCTGCAGCGGTCGTAAGTGTGAAAAACGGTAACTTTTTTTGGGGTGCCGTTATAACTTTTAACGGTCACTAAGTGAATTGTTGTAAATCGAGGACTACCTGGATTACAAAGAATCTGGTTTACATTCTGTTTCTCCAACTAGGCTTGGTCGGGGAGGGTCAGAAGAGCCCGAACTAAGGTTTTGTTTCCTTCTTTTAAAATAATTTTTTAAATAGTTTTTTCTTTTAACATCCGTAGGTGCTTGGTGGACAAAGTATTGTCTGGGTCATTATATTTTACACACAGTAATAATAATAGTTAATATAGTTTAGATATACACAATCTTAATCTTTCAGCTTCTAACATTTGTGTACACATAGTGGTTATAATGTACCATTTTCAGAAAAAATGGGCTGAAAAAAGCCTTGATAACAGACCAAAAAAAAAAAAAAGCCTCAAAAACAGGCTGAAAAAAGCCTCGAAAATGGGCCAAAAAAGGCCCAAAAATGGGGTGCGCAGAACAGGGATGAAATGCTATCGGTTTGCAGCCTTTCGGCCGAACTGGTAGTAAAACTAAAAACTTGGGAGTCCTAGTGGACAACCATTTAGATATGAGCCATCCGTGTGCAGCAGCTGCCAAAAAAGCCAACACAGTTCTGGGCTGCTTAAACAGAGGGATAGAATCAAGATCACGTGAAGTGATAATACCACTTTATAAGGCCACACTTGGAATCCTGCATCCAGTTTTGGTCGCCACGATGTAAAAAGGATGTTGAGACTCTAGAAAGAGTGCAGAGAAGAGCAACAAAGATGATGAGGGGACTGGAGGCTAAAACATATGAAGAACGGTTGCAAGAACTGGGTATGTCTAGTTTAATGAAAAGAAGGACTAGGGATGACATGATAGCAGTCTTCCACTATCTCAGGGGTTGCCAAAAAGAAGGGGGAGTCAAACTATTCTCCAAAGCACCTGAGGGTAGAACAAGAAGCAATGGGTGGAAACTAATCAAGGAGAGAAGCAACTTAGAACGAAGGAGAAATTTCCTGACAGTTAGAACAATCAATAAGTGGAACAACTTGCCTGCAGAAGTTGTAAATGCTCCAACACTGGAAATTTTTAAGAAAATGTTGGATAACCATCTGACTGAGATGGTGTAGGGTTTCCTGCCTGGGCAGGGGGTTGGACTAGAAGGCCTTCAAGGTTCCTTCCAACTCTGTTGTTATGTTATGTTATGTTAAAAAAATGTTACTGGTTCATCCGAACCAGTATGTCCAATGATCAGCTGTGCTGCGTGATTTATATTCGCTAGAAAGCAGGAGCCTCTGGTGGCTCAGACTGCTAAGACAGTCTGTTATTAACAGCAGCTGCTTGCAATTACTGCAGGTTCAAGCCCCACTAGGCCCAAGGTTGACTCAGCCTTCCATCCTTTATAAGGTAGGTAAAATGAGGACCCAGATTGTTGGGGGCAATAAAAGTTGACTTTGTATATAATATACAAATGGATGAAGACTATTGCTTGACATAGTGTAAGCCGCCCTGAGTCTTCGGAGAAGGGGGGGATATAAATGCAAATTAAAAAAAAAAGTCCTGCTTTCTAGCAAATCTAAATCACGCAGCTCAGCTGTTCCCCCCCCTCGCTCTTCTACTTATCTTCTTAAGCTTTTTTTTTGTGCTTCGCAGTAGCGCCTGCAGTGCGCATGCAAGTGAAGTATGTTTGGTGCCCACTGCACATGCAGCAAACCGGTGGCAAAACTCAGAGGATTTCACCACTGGTGCAGAGGCCAAAAAACAGCTGGCGGGTGAGCGGGGCTTCGGCAATATTCAGCCTATAAGACGCACAGACATTTTCAGACCCTTTTGCGAGACAAAAGTGTGTCTTATAGTCCGAAAAATACAGTATTCTCTTCTATATCAGTATACATAATATAATTTTCACAATTTCTAACTCCTACCCCTTTTTTCTAATTATTAGTAAAATAGCTGGTCTGTTCGAAAGTATTCTCTTATCTATCCATCATCTCTTGCCCTTTTTAAAGTTTCAACTGTTATTGACTTTTTGGTAAATCTTTCATGCTTCTCCCTTAAAATCTTGTCGCCCCTTACATCAGATGTATTCGATCTTAGTATTTCATTTAAGGTTTCCTTTTTCTCAAGTGTGCCCAAACAACGCTTTGTGTTTTCTCTTTGTAGAGTTTGCGATGCGGCACCACAGGCGTTGTGACCTTCATCCGAGGGAACATGTTGTACGTGGCTTGGCTGGGGGACTCTCAAGTCATGCTCGTGAAAAGGGGCCAGGCGGTAGAACTGATGAAGCCTCATAAACCAGACCGGGAGGTGAGTCCGCTCTAGGACTACAAAACCCCTCAGAGAAAATGGGGACTCAGTTGATGGCAGCCCAGTGTGTGCGGAGTCTGTGCGTTTGCTAACTGGTGTTGCGTTGACCTGAGGCAAGGCAAAGAGGCAACACACAGTTCAAATTGCCCCTTTATTGCTCCAGCTATCCCCCAAATGCTCCCACATTATGGCAAGTCCTAGAGCAGCGGTTCTCAACCTGTGGGTCGCGACCCCGTTGGGGGTCGGATGACGATTTGCCAGGGGTCGCCTAAGACCATCGGAAATATGGGAAGTATACTTGCGAGTCGAAGAATCGCGCTCCAATGGTTGACTCCACAAGCCAGCTGCAGGCTCTTCAAATCGCTAGCCGAATTCGGCTTCAGGCGTGATCAATTAAAAAAGAGAGAAATCTTTGCTCTGATGTCTCCCTCTCAAGCCAGCTGCAATCACTCCCAATCGCTAGCCTAATCTGGCTTCAGGCGCGATAAACTTAATAGGGGAGGAGTCTCCGCTTTAATGCCTCCGTCCTCAAGGCAATCGCAAGCAGTTCAGATCGCTAGCCAATATGGCTTCAGGCGTGATAAATTCAAAAAAACAGTTTGCTGCTTTTTTCCCCCTTCTGTGGCTGCTGAGGCGTGCTGAGATCGCTGACTATCACCGCGATGAATTTTACGGTTGGGGTCGCCACATCGTGGGGAATTGTATTAAAGGGGTCGCAGCACTATAAAGGTTGAGAACCACTGCCATAGATAGATGGAGAGAGGAAGGGAGGGAGGGAGGGAGGGAGAAAGAGAGGAAGGAAGGAAGGAAGGAAGGAAGGGAGAGAGAGAGAGAGAGAGAAAGAAAAGAAAAGAAAAGAAAAGAAAAGAAAAGAAAAGAAAAGAAAAGAAAAGAAAAGAAAAGAAAAGAAAAGAAGAAAAGAAATCGATCAAGGATCTCCAACCTTGGCAACTTTAAGCCTGGCAGACTTCTTGGAGTTGAAGTCCGCCAGGCTTAAAGTTCCCAAGGTTGGAGACCCCTGAGATAGATATAGATGAGATACATAGATATAGACAGATGATAGATTTATTTATTTAGAGTATGGCAAATACATGGACTTATAGTAGTTCAAATGTTAATGTCCAGTCCACCCAGCCATTCAAGGACAGGGTGGTCTATGTTGAAAAAAAATCAGACATTGGGCCTATGTAAGCTCTTGATGGACATTCCGACACAATGGGGTGGATATTTTGTTGAGGAGCACCACAGTCATACTGGGGTGGGGGCAGAGACAAGACCCCACTTCAAAACAATGAGACCTGGCAGACACCATGTTGGGTATGGACCCTGTTCAGAGTTGACCCATGCTGGCGAGGAAGGTCAAAACCAGGCACCTTTTGTGTAGGGTCATCTACGTAACTGCCTCTATCTGGGCCTTCAGCAGCCTGTGTATTGACGGTTCAAAGTTGTTAAGACAACTGTTGAGCGAGTGCCAGGGAGGGCTTCCTGGATTAAAGCCTGTCCATTGATAGATGAGCGGAAGATCAGCGTGCACAGGATCATAAGCGGTTGCATAAAATCCACTCCTACTTGCTGGCTCCCCGTCTTGAGCTTCATTGCACCACCAGCTGTATGAAGGCAGGAGGCCTTAGTGAAGGAGTACAACAAAATTACAAGATGATAGATAGATGAGAGAGAGAGAGAGAGAGAGAGTGAGAGAGAGAAATAGATATAGACAGATGAGAGAGATAGGGAGGAAGGGAGGTGATAGACAGACAGACAGACAGATAGATAGATAGATAGGTAGGTAGGTAGGTAGATATAGAAAGAGAGATAGGTATCGATATAGAAAGAGATAAATATAGATAGGTATAAAGATGGATGGATGGATAGATAGATAGATATAGATAAATAGATATATATATAGAAAGAGAAAGATAGGGAGGTAGATGATAGATAGATAGATAGATAGATAGATAGATAGATAGATAGATAGATAGATAGATAGATAGATAGATAGATAGATAGATGATAGAGAGAGATGAGGGAGGGAAAGTATGGCATGCTGGCCTAGTGGTGAAGATGCTCGCCTCCCACTTGGAAGGTTAAGCGCTCAATCCTAGGTAGAAGCAGATGTTTCTCTCCTAGGGTGCAAAGAAAAAACTTCTGCTGTGAACTGTGCGGCATCAGGAAGGGCATCCAGCCAGTAAACGCACAGCTCCATCCAGCCGTCCCGATTCTACCCCAAATTAAGGGATTACAGGGTTATAAAAAGGGTTTTTTTAAATGGATGGGTAGATATAGATAGAATAATTTGTTTTTATGTTTTGGGGTGAAAATTGATGAAATATGTGTACTGTAAGCGTGAAGTAGTTAGGTAGATTCCATTGCAGCAGCAGGAAGTTCAGCCAACAGGTGAATTCTCTTCTGTTTTAGGATGAGAAGAAACGCATCGAGGCCCTTGGAGGCTGCGTGGTCTGGTTTGGAGCATGGCGAGTCAACGGAAGTCTTTCTGTCTCCAGAGCCATTGGTAGGGGAAAAAATGCTACCTGTTGTATCCTTTGCAATAGACAATTGTTAATGTGGGTTGCTGGTAGTCAGGAAGCGCTGCAGCCAGGGTGGGCAAATTGAATGAAAATGTCTACTCGATACTTTTGGAGCGGAGCCAAGTAAAGCATTGGAAGGCTCCAGAGAAGAGATTAAAAGCAAACCTCAGGGACAATTTTGAGGCTGTCCGTTCTAACAGCATTAATAACAGAGTTGGAAGGGACCTTGGAGGTCTTCTAAGTCAGGAGTCTCCAACCTTGGTCCCTTTAAGACTTGGGGACTTCAAATTCCCAGAGGAGTTGGCCGAGGAACTCTGGGAGTTGAAGTCCACAAGTCTTAAAGGGACCAAAGTTGGAGACCCCTGGCCTAGGCCAACCCCCTGCTCGGGCAGGAGACCCTATATAATTTTGAACAAACCGTTGTTCAATCTCTTCCTGGTGAGCATGGCCAGGGTGGGCGTAGCCATCTCGACGTCCTTTGTATCACAGGTGCCTGGGGTGGCCCTGAGCGCTCTGCCAGAGAAAATGGGCTCCCGAGCTCAGTTTTCAGCTGCAATGGCCTCCTGCAACCCTCTGCCAGTGCGGTCCACCCAAGCTTTATTTTTGCTGGCAAATGCACCGCAGTCCGGTCCTTCGCTGTTTCCATAGATCCTTTGCTGGATCTGGCCTGCAGGCCTTGAGTTTGAAACCCCTGGTTTAACGGGGATGTGTCAGAACCTGTTGTTGTCTGCGCCCCTTGAGCCGAGCCCCCTGCCAGAAAGTGACTTGGAAAGTGAGGGGGAAGGGCCATCAGGACTTACCTCGGGAGCACCGGCTTCCCTGGCTCAGCTCCAGGAGCCAGAAGCAGGCCAGGTGGAGGAGATAACGAGGCCTCCGTCCCCTGACTCTTCCCCCACCCCTCAGGCCACGCTTCCAGACCCAGCTGATGGCAGTCAGGCCTGGCTGGACCTTTTGTAGGCAGGAAAGGCGGGAACAACAGAAGCGGGGGTGGGGCAGGCCTAGGAAGTGCTGAGTCATGGAGCCACACCCCACAGGATATAAAAGCAGCAAGGGCTGCTGTGCCTCTTCATAGCAGGCAAATCAACAGCTTGACTAGAGCTGAAGTACTGTTTGCTGACTCATCGGCATCAAGGGAGATAACAGAGACACTTGGCAAATGCTCACTAGTTTGCTGCCAGAGCTGATAGTGCCGGCTAATTAAGTCATCGCTCAGACTGAGGCGAGGGGGACAGAACAGAACCCTAAATCTGTTGGTTGTTGTTTTTGTCTACCTGTTCCAGGTGATGCAGAGCACAAGCCATACATCTGTGGAGACGCAGATTCTGGATCCACAGTGCTGGATGGATCGGAGGACTACCTCATTTTAGCCTGCGATGGCTTCTACGACACAGTGAACCCCGACGAGGCGGTGAAAGTGGTGGCCGACCACCTGAAGGAGAACAACGGGGACAGCAGCATGGTAGCCCACAAGCTGGTGGCTTCTGCTCGCGATGCTGGCTCTAGCGACAACATCACAGTCATCGTGGTCTTCCTCAGGGACATGAGCGCCGTCGTCAACGTCGGTGAGGAATCCGAGTGGACCGAGAACTCTTTCCAAGGCGGGCAAGAGGACAGCGGCGACGACAAAGAGAACCAGGGAGATTGCAAGAGACAATGGCCTCAGCACCAGGTCTCGGCACCTGCCGATCTGGGGTACGACGGCAGAGTAGATTCCTTCACAGACAGAACTACCTTGAGCGCAAGTTCCACCATCAACGTCTTCGAAGACCCCGGCTGCTTAGACCTGAGGAAAACAGAAGCGGGCAAAATCCACAGTGCCAAACGCCTTTCTCCGGATCAAGTCTTCAGCGCTGGTGTACCAAAGAGGGCGATTTTGAGTCAAGGCGTTTTGGAAGAGGGCAAGAGAAGGGACGACATTTCTCTCCAGGGGCAGAAGGCACTCCGGGGCTCCGTGAACTTGGGCTCTTCCAGCCCAGGGGAATGCAGTGTGGTGTTGGTGGAGGCCCCGATCCCCGCCGGGCCCGAAGGCCTGTGGTTCAAGTCATGGGGAAGAAAAGCTTCCATTTTCTCTCACTTTCATTTCTGCGACGCCAAGCGGTGGCAACGGTTAGCGAGACTGAAGCCGAAGCTCAATGGGTTTCTCTTTGAGCAGAGGTCCCTTTTCTGCCCGGAAGGTTTAACCCTCTGCTCACCCAACCCTCTAAATGGCCGTAGGAACAAATTCCTAAGAAGCCATCTTGGGCAAGTTTCCCTTGGTTGCCATCAAGGTCACGGCGAGAGTATTTTCTTGATGTTAAGGCCAAGTCCCTGTATACCACAAGACCCATGGCTGCTGTGGAGTTGTAAAAAATAACACGTGCTCTCCTTTGTATTTTACTTTTTCCTCTTCTTCTTCAATAGGCTAGACATTTCACAGAATTAAAAGTAATCTGGAGGGAGCGTTTCAGAATTAGGATATCGCGGAAGGCTCTGCTCATGTAAATACATCCTGAGAATCCAAGTGTTTGTCTCCAAAAATTGGTAAAAACAAAAACAAACGAACAAACAAGGATTGGCATACCAGTCTCCCTAGCAACTTCGTGGACACATTCAATCTCTCTCTCTTCTCATGTACAAACACCAGACATCTGTATGTACTCTTTGTGTAGTAGCTTCATCTCTTCGTGGGAACTGGATATTCTTATGGACTCGCTGGACAAGACAGGAAAGTGCCATTAAAAAAAAAAAGAATTTGCAAAAAAAAAAAAAATTAATAAGAGAGAAACCCGTTATGAGAGAAGTCTACGGAGCAATATTTTCAGAAAGACTTTCTTGAACCGATGTGGGTTTTTTTGTTTTTTGTTTTTGTAAGTGGACGTGAGGAGGAAGTAGGAAGGCATATAAGGAATCCTTGGGGACTGGGCTTCTTTAATCCGATAAGAGCAAAAATTACGTTATCAGGTCGTTTTGCAGGTCTATTGTGAAAAAGCCATATGGGAGGTTCAATCTAGCCCCTGGGCCCTCCCAACTCTCCAGATGCAGTTCGAGAGATATATTCAATCTTTTAATTATTATTATTATTATTTTGGTCCTCCCATTGAGAAGATGGGGCAAGGGGAAGCCATGCCATGCCAAGCTTTTGTAGTTTTTAAAAAAGAAAAGATAATTTCCTGCCGCTAAAATCGAAACTATACTGAAATCACCGTTAACTTGTTTGGGGAGGTTCTGGGGAGGGAGGTGTTCCTTAATGACAATTCAGCCTTTTAAACTGGGTGCGGGGAGGAGTAATAATGCTTAAACGGCTTAAGATTAATCATCATTTTGCGGCTGATTCAAGCCACCGCGCTCTCTTTCCCAGTCCTTTTTATCTCAGGTGTCAAAACTGATGTAAAAATCAGTTCAGATACAATTCACGCTGTCCTATTGAAAAAAAAAAACTCATTTAAACCACCAATTTGTCATCAGTTCTGCTTTCCCAGGTAAGAAGTTGTGATCTTTTTTCTTTTTTAAAAAAAGAAATAATCGGGTGTCGGGAACATTTTCGCTCCAATTGCTTGCATGTTCAACGGAAGAGGCTGTAAGAATAGGAAATGAAACTACTAGGGAATGTCCAGAGCAATTGGGAACGGAATCAGAAGAAGAAATTAAGTATGAATGTGACCATCTAACCCTAGCAACCTTAGAAAAACGATGCAAAAGTTTGGAGATTTAAATTGCCAGTTAGAGGTTCAGGATGCGAGTTCGAGGATTGCCTTCCATTTGTTACTTTAATCTTGATGAGTAAAATATTCTTGAAACGAACACTAATTTTCACACAAGCTAGGTAGCTGGGATGTACCAGAATCACATAAAATATGTCAGATGTCTTTTAGGTACTTAAAATATTCAGCAAACCGCTTACACTACTTTAAAAAAAAAACCTCACCAACATCCCACAATATTCTGATAAGTAAATCTAACTGGGGCACTCTGCCATTTGTGAAAATTTAAATAGTTACAGAAAACTCGAGATTACTGATGATTAGCAAATGCTTCTGAACTTTGATTTGCCGTCTGACAGTTTGATTTTTTTAAAAAAAAATACATATATATTTGAGATAGTCCTTAACTAGGCATCCTTTAGAGGTTTTTAGAACTGCAACCCTCAAAATCTGGACATCGTAATTGGAAATCCTGAAGAATGCCGTACTCGGAAAGAATTCTTTAGAGCTGTGTTTGTCACTCTTGGCAACTTTATGAGGGGTGGACTTCAACTCCCAGAATTATCCAGCAATTCTGGGAGTTGAAGTGGAGTGATTCTTAACTCAAGCAACTTTTAAGATGTGTGGACTTCAACTCCCAGAATTCTCTAGCCAGCCATGCTAGCTGGGGAATTCTGGGAGTTCAAGTCCACGCCTCATAAAAATTGCAAGGGTGACAAACACTGCACCAGAGGAAACAGTAGTTTTATTCCGTGAAAGGAGATTAAAAGCCTTAGCTCGAGGCATGCTTATGGAGGGAGGTGTGGGAGGAGAGAACTATTTGTTTGCATTTGGCAACTACAAGCTTAGGTGTAACATGTTAGTAGAGGGTGACAAGGAGATGAGTACACGTAGACGGCAGCAATTTGTGCTACCTTGTCGGAAAAGCTTTCAGATCAGTCGAGGAGAGATCGATCCAATCGCTGTCTTCAACACAACGGGCAAAAGCAATTCTCCGAAGACGTGACCAAGTTCGTAGGTGCCGTTACAAGTATTGGATGCTCTTCCCAAAATGCAGGCGTCCTTGGAAGATGCCGATTGTAGAACATGCTCTCTCTCTCTCTCTTGTGTTTACAAAGTTAAAACTTCATGCCTGTGGATTGATATACAGTGGATTACCTGCTGCTCGCCATGTTTGACCCTGCAGGAAAGAGCCGGTCAATGGATTCCTACTGTGATCCAGTACAAAAATATTGTTACAAACAAGTAGAGCGTGTCCATTTCTTTCATCTCCATGTAGTGATAAAAGTGCGTAGAATCCATTTGTGAGGCGAATTTTTTTTTCTTCCCCCAAACGTGGTAATAATGACCTATTTTAAAAGTTGTTGTTCCCGATTCTGGTTCGTGCCGCTTGATTCTATGACACTAGGCATAAGAGACAAAAGAAAAAAAGGAAAAAAAAAAGGAAAAAAAGTACTTTGTGACATGCTTTGTTTTTTTTTTCTTCATTGCCACTGGTAAAATAGGAAGTAATTCTCTTCAGTTAAAACTCCTGTGCCCTCATTTGCTGCTTGCTGACGTAAGCAATAAGCTCCTTTTAAACTAACGATAATCTAAATGTTCAGTATCTTGTATTTTGAACCTTTTAGCTGGTGAAAATATACAAAAAAACACAAAAACACAAAAAACACACAAAAAAAAAACAACCACAACTAGTAATATAGGTATTTAACTGTGTTAATGTTGGTCGTCTTGAAAAGTGTTTGGTAACTCTGTTGTATTTAACTAGTGGTTTGATATTTGCATACTGAAATCTTTCCAATAAAGGTCTGAAGTTTCCCTCAAGTTCACACAAATCTGCATAATCAGTTGTGTAAAGACCACAGAAACAGTCGCAGTTGGTTAAGGAGAGAGACGCACCCCAGCGGCCGCCCTTCCAGAGGCCGCTCAAGAGCCGGCTGGTGAATTTATCCACTGTGACTTTCAAAGGGATTCCTTTAATCCCCCCTCGGATAGAAACCGGATAGAATTAGGAGGAATACCTTCTGCAGCAGGAAAAAGGGATTGTAGGTAGTCCTCCAGTTACAACCACAATTGGGATCAGCGTTCCCGTCGCTAAGCAAGGCAGCTGGTTTAGTAAGCCGCATCCGATTTGCTGACCTTTTTCGGTCCACGGTGGTTAAGCAAACACCTGCCGTTGTTAAGTGAATCACGTGGTCATTAAACAGATATCACTCCCCCCCCCCCGTTGCTTGCGGGTGGCGATTATGTGACACTAGGATGCTGCAACTGTGGTAGGTATCCTGCTGGCTGCCCAAACGTGGATCAGGGGAACGCTGCTGTGACAGTCATGTGAGGAGGATGGGTCACTTATTCCGGTGCCGTCGTAAACGTTGAACGGCCGCTCAAGGAATGGTTCTAAGTCGAGGACTACATGTAATGTTTAGCCTGATGCTGATTAATCCGCCTCCGGTTGCCCTACGCTTGCACAGAAGGAAGGTTTAAATATTTATACCCTGAAGTGCCATCAATCACTCTCAGCACTTTAGAACCTACTCCGACTTCTACATACTTCCTGAAAAAGCACAATCTGCTGCTCTCCTCCTAAGCAAATTAGGGATACCCACAAAAGCGAAGGAAGGAAGGAAGGATAATTTCTCCCTGGCTCAGAGAGAGAGAACAACGTCCTTAACAGGAAGAGACCTCAGCACTCAGACAGCATCTAGCCTTCCCCTGCTTCCATATAAATACATTTCAAATTAGAACCTTTAGATTCATAAAGTAGCCCTATCTATGACCTGTCCTGTGTTTTACGGTACTCCACTGTTGTGTATTCAAAGGCAACTTTGCTTTTTTTTTAAATTTTATTTTAGAAGAACAGTTAAGCCAGGAAAAACAGCTATGCAGTGTTAAAAAAGTTCAATGCGAAAAACTGAGAATTGTAGTTCGAGCGGTTCCTTTACCTTTGCCTAGGAACTTGAGATTAATTACTGGGTATCTTTTCCAAGAATCGGGTCTGTTCTGCTCCAGAGCGAAAAGCACCACAAACACAATGCTACCAGTGAGGGTTCTTAACGCCTGTTAACAAGGCCTGATTTCTCTTTATTGTATAAGCTTTACAGTAGGACTAAACATTTAGCCACCAGTATTAGCGCGTTTGACGTATTGCGCAAAATGTCAAATTTGGTTTGACGGGATAAAACGTGTGTCTAACAATCCCTGCTGTTGGAAAGAAAGGAAAAAAAATTAACGACGTTCCTTATTATTACTAAAATGTTAGAACTGTGCATTCTTAAGAATGCCAAGCCTATAACACAGAGCTACTAAAAATTAATTGTGTTGTCCTAAACACTAACGAAGTAGGTCAGTTTAGTAGATATGATTTAGGTAACATGTTGGGATTTGGTTGAAAATTTTATTCCAGTAACTTTAATGACTTTAGTAGGAATTGTGTATTAGCCATATTTTATTTATTAAAGCTGTTCGAACAAGGACTATGTTCAACCTCTTACCAGTACCTTAATAAAACAACAAATCCTAACTTTACTGTCTACTTCTTTAATGACAAATAACACACTCTTGAGTTTCTCTCGTTTCATACGGTAGGTAGTTAAACCATCAACTGATTTTCTGCTTCTAACTGCGAAGATTTCAAAGCTTTGTATTGCAAAAACAGCAGCAAACTCACAGAAGAATCCCAAAAGTACTTTTCCAAAGCCAAGAGGACTTTGGTTTTCTTTGAAGATGTTTCGTTACGCATCCAAGAAGCTTCTTCAGTTCTGACAAGATGGTAAACAGATGAGATGGATGAGAAGCGAAATGTCTTCAAGGAAAAACAAAGAAAGTCCATTTGGCTTTTCAAAAAGCACTTTTAGGACAACCATGATCTGAATTGTCTGAGAATCTGTGAGAGGGATCTTGGGGTCCTAGTGGACAACCATTTAGATATGAGCCAGCAGTGTGCAGCAGCTGCTAAAAAAGCAAACACAGTTCTGGGTTGCATAAACAGAGGGATAGAATCAAGATCACGTGAAGTGTTAATACCACTTTATAATGCCTTGGTAAGGCCACACTTGGAATATTGCATTCAGTTTTGGTCGCCACGATGTAAAAAGGATGTTGAGACTCTAGAAAGAGTGCAGAGAAGAGCAACAAAGATATTTAGGGGACTGGGGGCTAAAACATAGGAAGAACGGTTGCAGGAACTCGGTATGCCTAGTTTAATGAAAAGAAGGACTAGGGGAGACATGATAGCAGTCTTCCAATATCTAAGGGGTTGCCACAAAGAAGAGGGAGTCAAGCTATTCTCCAAAGCACCTGAGGGTAGAACAAGAAGCAATGGGTGGAAACTAATCAAGGAGAGAAGCAACTTAAAACTAAGGAGAAATTTCCTGACAGTTAGAACAATTAATCAGTGGAACAATTTGCCTGCAGAAGTTGTAAATGCTCCAACACTGGAAATTTTTAAGAAAATGTTGGATAGCCATTTGTCTGAAATCGTGTAGGGTTTCCTGCCTGGGCAGGGGGTTGGACTAGAAGACCTCCAAGGTCCCTTCCAACTCTGATATTATTATTATTATTAATCTCCAGACATTCCGCCATAAAAAAGAGGCACTTTGAAGCAGCAAAATTTACAAATTGGGGGGGAGGAGGGGAAATTCCCTCTACCCCAGGGAACACAATTATTTGATTTATATCTTGTATTTCCTCTAGGTTGAAGGACAAGTACCTATGTAGCGATTTCTTCCCAGTTTCTGCTTCTCAAGAACTTTTTACGAATAATGTCCTCGGTGTTTGCCTTAAAATTACTCTGAGTTTCAGAGCTGAGGATAAACTAGACTCCAATTCTCAATCGCAATCCAATATTTAACCATCACTCAGTACAAACTCTCAGTGAAATGAAAATGGCATCGTTTTGTGGGAGACAAAACAGGAACGATGTAAGTGGAAAATGGGGAAATGATCCAAAGTGTAAAAACCTCCAGAGACCTACCCTTAGTGTCTGAATACATCATTTTCTGGTTTTCTTAAAGAGATCCTACCTTAAAATAAGACTGGGGCTGATCGGCGAACCAGCCCCAGTCTTCGCTACCTATCCGGTAGCATTTCACCCCTGCCGAAAATGTCCAAAGGGTTGGGGCCGGCAGGTGGGCGGGGCTACATTTGGCATATAAGATGCACCCAGATTTTCACCCTCTTTTGGGGGGTAAAAAGGTGCGTTTTATATGCCAAAAATACGGTAATTCTGAATAAGGGAATTTATCCTGCTCAATACTTAATTTCAGAGCAAGCGCAGGACTAGGGATGTTCATTTGACTGTGATGTGGAATTGACACATTTCAAAGTTACAGCTCTCGAGCATGTCATTCCAAACAGCTTCTAGAAGTTTGTTCTCGTTCCTCAATCATAGTTTTATTTATTCCAACAACATGCTAGTTGTAAGACCATGTCATTTTCTACTGCAATTACATAATTGTCACAATGCATAAAATACAACTACAGTGGTACCTCACTACTCATCGTTAATTGGTTCCGGGAGGTGCGATGAATACCAAATAATTTTTTCCCATCAGGAATAATGTAGTGAGTCACAAAGCAGCCGACAACAAGAAGTTCTAGCTTGTGCATCGAGTACCAAACAAGTACCAGGACAAAATTTTCATGTCAAAATTTGTTGAGTACCAATTTTGATGAGTTTCAAAGCCGCTGAGTACCAAGGTAACACTGTACTGCAACTAGAATTTGCAGGGAGACAGGAGCACTGGACACAAATGTTACTAGAAATTCATCTTATGGAGGTGGAAATTAAATTTTCCAAGGGACACTTTGATCCTGGTATTTTTAATAAGCAGATATGTAATGAGAATGGAGAAGTTTTAACTCTGACTCCTTCCTCCCCAAAATACTAAACAGACTAAAGGGAACTAGCTGGCTGGCTATCTATCCCAATTTGACATTTTCACCACTGCTGTTCTTTTTACATAAAAACCCATCACAAAACGCTCTAAAGGTATTTTGCAAAGGCACTTTGATGTTGAATCTAGTAAACAGTTTCTTGCAGGCCCCTCTTCAAGAACTTCAACTGCACAAGCACAGTCAATTCCACATTCATTTTATTAATTAAAAGAGTGCAAACCATTTTCACCTGAATTTTTACAGTTTTTAAACATTACATTTACAAATGGGTATTTCTGCTTAAGGTATAACACTCAGGAGAAGATAAATACACCAGGATACATGAAGTAATAAGCATATAGTTATAAACATGCTTTTAAGGGATCAGCCAAATTTAAGCTTAAAATTAGAACATCTTCAGTAGCTTAAATGCAATGCAGAAAAGGCTACTTTCAACTGGCCAGAACTGGAGTAATTTGGAAAGGGAGGGAGGGAGGGAGGGAGGGAGAGAGAGAGAGAGAGAGAGAGAGAGAGAGAGAGAGAGAGAAACTCCTCTTGGAAAATATTTAAATAGCTTAAGACAACGTTGTACAGTTTAAAATAATTGCAGCAGGCAAGCATCCGTTCTTCATCACCTTAAACCTTGCCACATCACAGAGGAATACAAGCTAAGGTAAAAGTACTTTTTTAAGAGGTATATCAGGTGGAAGCTTCTGTTAAATGGGACTGGAAAACCAGTATAGCTAGAATTTTTAGAGATAAAAGTCAGGAAAAATCTGTGTAAGGCATTTCCAGAAAATGTAGGGCAGTGTTCCCGAGAAACAAGCTACCAAATGCTAATCAAACATCAGAAAAGCTCTTGCATCGTTAAAAGCTCTTATCTGAGACCAAACAGAATAAACAAATTGGAATAATTTCTTATCAGAAGCAGCCCATGTCAATAAAATCAACAAAGGATAAAGACAGATTAGAAAAGAAATCAGTAGTCTTTAAAATGGATTGGCACGATATAGTTTTGTCCAGTATTTTGAGAGGGTAATCTAAAATTAGATGGAGGCACAGACTACGTGAGCAGTGGGGGGTTTTCCCCCCAAAGCAAAACAAAAGTTTTAAGCATTTACTAGACTTAAGGAGTCCACTTTTGTTCCTTAAAACGTCCCCAAATGGAAATAGGGGCTCCAAATTGGAATTCACTGGCTGGAGGGAGCCTCTGAGGCCTACAAAAGTGAGGGTGATGTGGCGCACTCTGCATCAGTGAGCCACAAAAAAAAAAAAGGTGAAATCTAAAGAAGCACAAATCTAAAGAAGCCGTTACACATCGGCGGGCAGATCTGAAGAACCAATGATTTAGTAAGATCTCGCCATCCTTCGCGGAGGGAGGGTGGCAGGACTCTTAACGCAGGTGTTCTCAAAGCAACCCTGAAGCTGACTTTATTTGATCCAGACGTCATCTTCAGGCACAACCAGCTTTCAGGTATGAAGGAAGAGCAAGAGGAAAAATACACAGACCTCCTGATGCTATGAAATCGCTCTGGGAGCAAATTGCTGGTATCGCATAGGCAGGCAGATAGGTCCCTCTGCAAACAGTTTAGTTCCAAAGCGCCAATCCGGATAATATTTTAGCCGGTGCAGCAGGAAGAACCCAGTATTACCTCGCGCTGTCCTTCCCTGTGTCAAAGGGCAGATCTTCAGGGCCCAACTGGTCAGCCTCGGGGAAGAGCGAGCATAGTTCTGAGGCTGGAAACACAGAAGGTTTATGGTGAAGACTCCTGATTTGGTGTGACAGAAGCCTTCAGCAACGGGCTACCACACACCCAGAAAAGAACCAGGTGAGACTGATTTTTGTCATTCAGGTGGGTTCTGCTGAGTCAATTCCGCCTCATGGCAAGAATCCCTTTCTCCACCGGGCCGAACACTAGTGGGAACGGAGGGAGGACAAACCTGGAAACTTGTAGGTTTCCTGACTGATTTGAATCAGATGTCAATGACTTTTCCTACTCTAAAAGAACTTTTAACTAAGGTTTTTGTCAAATGTCTGCAGGGATTCTCAGTCATCCAGCTCACGGTTGTTCCAAAGGTATTTTTTTTCAAGAGGTAACTATATTTTTCTTGTTTTTCTTTAATGAGCTTCTTCAGCTCTGACTGGATGGTAGGGAATGGAAGGATTTATACGCCTTGCAGATAGCTGGCCATTTGCATCCTTTTTAGAGAGTCCTTGAGGTCACTCGGAGGGCTGTCTGTGTCCTCAGGGTCACCTGAGTAGAGCGTCTGAATGTGTAGCCTTCTTGGAACTGCTAAAAGGGCTGTGTTGTAGAAGGCTCCACACCCATTTGCACTACTCAGGTGACCCTGAGGACAGAGACAAACCTCCAAGTGGACTCAACGGCTCTCCAAAAGGATGCAAATGACCAGCTGTCTGCAAGGAGTATAAATCCTTCCCTTCCCCACCATCCAGTCAGAGCTGAGGAAGTTTCTTGGATGAGAAGTGAAACATCTTCAAAGAAAAAGCAAGTACCATATTTTTCAGTCTATAAGACATACTTATAAAATTACCAAAAAAAAACACAACCCACCAAACAAGAATCAAGCATAATCCTCTGGGTTGCCTTCTCAAACTTGCTACTTCAATGGGTAGAGAGCAATATGTTGTACAGGTGTGATGGTGCTGAGGTGTCAGCTACCTGCAATGTACCACGATGTCCAAAAGCTCCATGTTGTGACTCTAGCCCCCGAACCTGGCCCCATGCCCAAAAGTGACTCCGAAAGTGAGGGGGAAGGGCCGGTAAGGCTTACCTCGGGAGCACCGATTCCTTTGGCTCGGCTCCAGGAGCCAGAACCAAGCCAGTCAGAGGACGTAATGAGGCTGTCATCCCCTGATTCCTCCCTTCCCCAGGCTACGCCTTCAGACCCAGCTGATAATAATAATAATCAAGCTTGGCATGACCCGTGCTTCAGAAGATTAGAGAGGCGGCGTCATCAAAGGGAAGGGTACATACCCCACAGGATATGTAAGGAGCTTTGGGACTGGTCTCATTCCATGGGAAGCAGAAGTTTAGCTGAACCATTTCAAAAAGAGCTGAAAGTCTTGCTACGTGAGTCATTTGTTTGAACTTTGGCAGGCAGCTGCGATTTCTCTGCCAGGACTGATAAGAGCCGTGAATCCACTGGCTGAAGGCCAGCTCGTGGGTCTGAAGTGGGGAAGGAGACAGAACACTCCATTTCCCTATTTGTACAGGTTGCCCTTGACTTACAACAGTTCATTTAGTGACCATTCAAAGTTACAATGGCATTTAAACAAATGACCTTTTTGAAATGATCCTTGCAGCATCCCCATGGACAGGTGGTCAAAACTCAAAACGCTTGGCAACCTGACTCATATTCATGACGGTTGCAGCGTCCCGGGGTCATGTGATCGCCATTCGCAACCGTCTGACAAGCAAAGTCAATGGGGAAGTCGGAGTCACTTAACAACTGTGTTACCAACTTCACAACTGCAACGATTCACTTAACAACTGTGGCAAGAAAGGTCATAAAATGGGGCAAAACGTACTTAACAAATGTCTCACTTAGCAACAGAAATTTTGGGCTCGATTGTGATCCTAAGTTGAGGACTGCCTGTACAAATATTCAGAGTTGGGGGAAAATGTCAAGTGAGAGGCAGCACATTGGGGTTACGTATGCAATACTGTGTTTCTTTCGGAGGGGGGAAAAAAAAGAGATGCCAGCCCGTACGTTTACCTGGTTGTTATTGTACAATGCCAAGACCAGCTTGAAGTGCCCCAGGGAACATAAAGGACAATGCCTTATGTCTTTTTAGAGGCACAAAGATATCAGCTTCTCATGGGGTCAGAACAGCGTAAGACTATGGCTTAGAAAAGAGAATTTACACCACTGAAGTTGGGAGGAGCAGTTATAATAGTCACAGAGAGAATGCAAGACAGGAGAAAGTGCTACGAACAGAAAAATGAGCAAAAGAAAGAAAGAAAAAAACTAGCAAATGGAAGCAAATGTAGGCTTACGAAAAGCAAAGAGGGCCAGGTTCAAAGTATTTTCTTTGCAAAGGAACCATCTTACCATCATTTGAAGGCTGAATCTGGAAAGGTTGGTTGTAGATCTCCGGAGTGGCACAGGCAGGCTCGGCCTCTTCCTGTTCGTCATTTTCGGTGTCACACTCAATGTCGCTGTCGCTGCTCATCCCTGGCAAGAGGTGAAGACCAGCTGCACCCAGAAAGGAATAAAACCGACAGTTCAGCACTCACACATTACCCTCAAAGGACAAAAAAAGGCTAAAGGCTCTCCTTACTGCTGTTGGCTCTATGGAAAGGCTTCCTAGTAGGTAGACAAGGCAAGTACAGCTCTGGAAAAACACGTACAGGTAATCCTTGACTTATTTCATTTAGTGACCGTTCGAAATCACAACACCACTGAAGAAAAGTGACTTATGACTGTTTTTCACATGACCATTGCAGCATCCCCACGGTCACACGATCAAAATTCAGAAACTTGGCAAATGGCATGTATTTATGACGGTTGCAGTGTCCCGGGGTCATGTGATCCCCTTTTGCGACAATCCGACAAGCAAAGTCAATGGGGAAGCCAGATTCACTTAACAATCGTATCACTAATTTAACCACTGCAGGGATTCACTTAACATTTGTGGCAAAAAAGGTCGTAAAATGGGGCAAAACTCACTTAACAACTGTTTCGCTTAGCAGTAGAAATGTTGAGCTGAATTGTGGTTTTTAAGTCAAGGACTAGCTGTAACTGCAATGGACTGTGTGCACACGGAGACACACTGGCAGTGTTGGTCTGGCCACTTTCCTCAACAGTTTTCCAGACCCTCTTAGCATTAGCACTAGCACTAACACTAGCACGTAGACTTATATACGGCTTCGCAGTGCTTCCTTCTCTAAGCGGTTTACAGAGTCAGCCTCTTGCCCCCAACAATCTGGATCCTCATTTTACTCACTTCAGAAGGTTGGAAAGCTGAATCGGCCTTGAGCCGGTCAGGATCGAACTCCTGACTGTGGGTAGAGTCAGCCTGCAATATTGCATTCTAATCACTCTGCCACCATGGCTGGCTTCCTTCCTTCCTTCCTTCGCAATAGCACTTAGACTTATATACTGCTTCACAGGCTGAGTCAACCTTGAGCCCATCAGGATCGAACACTTGGCAGTCGGAGGAATTAGCCTACAGTACTGCATTATAACCACTGCACCAACACGGCTCTTCTCACAACCCAGTTGTTCCCGCCTTGAAACTCCAGGAGAGCAAACTAAATTTGCTGCCACCACCAGTTCATTCCAAAGAAGTGAGAAAGAGACATGGAGGCCTTCAGCTCATCAGCATCCTTCTACAGGATTCAGTCTACCTTTGGAATAATATTCCAGCCAGAATTATGAAATTGATTCAATGTTATTTCATAAAACTGCTGATCAAATCATGACAATACCATCTCTCATATTTTCCATGGGCCTCAAGATTAGTCATCAACACATTTGGTATCCCAGAGAAATTCAGACCTTAGATATCTCCTGATCAAGGTTTTACATTATGACAAGTGTATTATTTTTTACTAGCTTCATTTTGAATGTCACACTGGTTTTCAATTTGGATATATTTCTCCAGATATAATACATAAAATCATGAACAAAACATGTGAAACATTTCTTGGGAGAATTTTTTTTAAGTCTTAAAGGAGGAAGAGGGTTCCAGTTCTTGTTTTTTCCTTTTAAGAATATTTTACTAGTGATTTATGCAATTATTCATAATTATTTTAGGACAGAAATAATATTAATAAATATTTGAAGTCTCCTCTTCACTGATTAAAAAAGAATAATCAGTAGATACACATACTCTACTCCATTTAAGCAGACGGAACTTGAAAAGGAAATCCAATATTTTGGTTTAATTCCACCTCATTTCCAAATATTTTCTACATTAGCTGCAAAGCCATGAGAAAATCTTAAATGGAAATTATAAGTAAAACAGCGGCTCACTGTCCAAGCATGGACGATGCTCTATCGATATTCCGCCCTATGTTAAAACTTTCTAGCATATGACTTACAACCTAGTTCTCTGTGTACTGGAATCAACAAAACTTAGAAGTTCCCATATTTAGAACTGGCTGTCTGCCACATGCCGTGTTGACACGAAAAATCAATTTAATCTGTTTTTTTTCCTCTTATTTCTTTTAATCCACCCAACGATACTCCTTGCTTTTGCTATTTAAGGTGCTTTACACAGCTGGCAGCTAAAATCCAGCACTTTATGTCCTTATCAGCAGCAGATCAGTGAAGTACTGTTTGATAAAAGCTCCAAATAAACTGCTCCTTATTTAGCAGTCAAGGGAGAACTGAAGCATCTGGAACCAGATTTGCATTAAGCAGCTTCTCCAGAGACAAATGTCCCCAAGTCCTATAGAAAAAAAACAGCTTTTATTTTCATTTGTTATTGCTATACCAAATCTGCTGGAGGGTGTTTACTGTACGAAATAATCCACTAAAATGGAACTTTGCTTCCAAACCTAAAAAGCAAGCTTCAATAGCGTGGGTGAGATTTCCCCGTTTCAGAGCACAAGCTCCCAATTCCTTTGTCCTTCTGTAGTAAGGAAATTGCCAACCTTCTCGTCTCCATGGCTACAAAATGGCAAATCAAAGAGGGTCTCTTGCTTCAGATTCCCCCTCACTGAAAGAGGAGCAAGCAGCAAAGGGCTTCCTGGGGTTTTCCACAATGCAACCATAAAAAAAAAATCCCTTTTCTTCCTTTTCCAGCAGTCAAGGCAACTCCTAACAACAGTGCTTAAAGCAGCAAAGGGACTAAGAAGAAACTATCAGCCTGAGGTCAGACGAGCCTCCTGCAACACCTTCATCAGGTGCTCTCCGGCAGGTAATAATGGATGCCAGGGTCTTAGTCCAACACTCAGCAGCAATTCATCCCCTACTGAGAGTGAGGGGGGTGGAAGGAAGTTTCAAGAGTTATCAATGGGAGAGGAAGAGACTTCCAAACCAAGAGCGAATTCTGTGACTCAGAAAGAAGAGTGTCTATGGCAGGGGTGTCAAATTCAAGGCCTGTGAGCCAGATCCGGCCCGCGGGGTGGTAAGATCCGGCCCACAGGGCCGCCCAGGACATAGCGAAGAATCAGCCTACGGTGCCTCTGCCAGCAAAAACATAGCTTAGGGCAGGGGTGAAATGTAAAATTTGTTACTAGTGGTTCTATGGGCGTGGCTTGGTGTGGGGGGTAATGTGACTGGGTGGACGTCGCCAGTTTTTTTTTGAGGGGGAGGGGAGGGAGGAAGGGAGCCTGGGATGTCTGTCATCCCTCAGATCAGTGGTAGCCAACCTGGTCCCTACCGCCCACTAGTGGGCATTCCAGCTTTCATGGTGGGTGGTAGGGATTTTGTCCGATACTGAAGCACTTTCCTTTTTTTAATTAATTGACTTTTTAAAAAATTTTCATAGCATTATTTAAAAGCATTTTCATTAGGTTTTCATAAAATTCCCCGTGACAATTTAAATTTCTGAAAATATACTATTTGTATCGCCCGCGCATAAGTTTAGTTCACGTTACGTAAGTGAAACTAAATGGCGCTATAGTGCGACCACAAACAAAAGAGCCTCGTCCCAGAATAGCTCACGCTTCTCCCCCCCCCCCACCACCCAGCTGTAACAGACAAGCAGAGCTGGTAGCCGGCGCGCCCCCCCCACACCCAATCCACGATGCGCGAGAGGCATGCACAGACGACACACGGCGCATTACTGTGGAACCGGTGGGCGGTTAGAAAATTTTACTACTAACAGAGATACAAAAGTGGATGGTAGGTATAAAAAGATTGACTACCCCTGCCTCAGATGGAGAGTCAACAACCCCTAGGTCTAGAGGTGGCTGATGAGGAAGAGGAGGAACAGCTGGGTCCAGTGCCTGACGCACGGATGCGCAGAAGGCAGAGGAGAGGAGAGCAGTGGAAATCAGTGGGCCGGTCCTTGGGACAGAAGAACCACCACTGCTAACGAAGCCCCACCCTAGCTCCGGGGATAAAAGGCAGGGAGCAGAGATGAATAGATGTGGCAGACAACTATTCATCTTCCAGCCAGGTGGACTTGTTAGCCTGCAGTGAAACTCCTAATAAAAGAATCTTTGAGTTAACTTCAGAGGTTTTGTTGTGTTGGGGAGCTGGGTCAGAACAGTACCAGTGTTCAAGTTATTGATGTACCATTATCTCCAGCAGCCTCTCAGCGTTGTAACACTTGAATATGGGTTAACAGGAAGACACCAGGACATCTCTAGTTTTTCTCTGAAATCCTGAACTCAGCCTTACCTTCCTCCAGATTTGCTGAAGCCCCTTCAGAGGGCACAACTTGGAGCTCTCTGGCTTCAGAGCTGTTTTCCAAATCATTTGCTTCAGTTGCTTCCAGACGACATCGATTTGAATTAGGCCTAAAAAGAGAGGAGGTAGGTTAAAAAAAAAATTTAAAAAAATAGTCCCAAAGCCTAAAATATTTCCATTTTTGTCCTTTAACAGATTTCAGTGTTTATTTGAAAAATATGTGTTTTTTCCCCCTGAAAGGCCACCATCAGAGCACTGCACACCAGAACAACTAGACACAAGAACAGTTTTTTCCCGAAGGCCATCACTCTGCTAAAAAAATAATTCCATCAACACTGTCAGACTATTTACTGAATCTGCACTACTATTAATTGTTTCATAGTTCCCATCACCAATCTCTTTCCACTTATGACTGTATGACTATAACTTGTTGCTGGCAATCCTTATGATTGTCAAGGTTCCAGAAAAACCTCTTCTGCATAAAAAAAACTCAGAAGCCATTGGTTTTCAGAGTTCTTTACTAGCATGAGGAAACTGGCACACGATGAGTGAAATTCCAAAACTGAACTTCCGGATTCTTTTCCCAGTTATACAAACCCCAAGAGTCCCACCCCCCTGACCCCTTTGATGGTCACATGGTCCCACGTTCTCCCAGTTCATTCGAATATCTTCTCGCCACTCTTCCTGCAGATGTGAACACCATCCGACCTTGACCGCTTGAAGAATGTTACCATACCCCTCAGCCCCCCTTCTTCCCCTCAGGGGAAAAATGTGGCAGCGTCTGGAAACCTAAAGTCTAGTATTTATATTGATATATTGTCCATCAATTGTGTTGTAAATGTTGTACCTTGATGAACGTATCTTTTCTTTTATCTACACTGAGAGCATATGCACCAAGACAAATTCCTTGTGTGTCCAATCACACTTGGCCAATAAAAATTCTATTCATTCTATTCATTCGAATTGAAACAGTAAACTATTTCATGCTATGCTTTACGAAACTAACTAGATACAAATGAAAACAGGGAAGGAAGTTCTTCTGAGAGTGAAACGCAATGGCAAAGCATTGAAAACTGATGTTCAGACTTGCCATATTTCCAGGTCTCTACAGGAAATTAGAGTATTTGGAGTATAAGACACACTTTTTTTCCCCCCTAAAAGAGGGTGAAAATTTGGGTGCGTCTCATACACCGAATGTAGCCCCGCCCACCCGCCAGCCCCCACCCTTTGGCCTCTGCCTCTCAGCAATTTGCATCCTTGCAGCAAACAGCCAACAGTTTCAGCTTCAGCACAGCGTGATTAGCACAAGCAGCTGATTGTCGGTTAGATCGGCCTCCTGACCATCAGCTGTTTCAGGCTGCAGGGATTGCCATTGCCTATTGCCGCCTCTACGTGCCCCATTTTCACCCTCAGCTGTTTGCTGCAAGGAGCCAAATTGCTGGGAGGCAGAGGAAGATTTTTTTTCTTGTTTTCCTCCCCCCAAAAAGTAGGTGCGTCTTATAGTCTGGAGTGGAAAAATATGGTAATAGTGAAGAACTCCAGAGGTGTTAAATTTCTTAGACAGGTACAGTATAAGCATTTGAAAGACTAGAAAACAAATGGAAACGAGATGCACTCCCAAATGAAGATACAAGAAGGCAGGATGAAAGAAGAGAAGGCTAAAGGAAACAAGATTGAACAGAATCAAAGAGTCATAAGGGACCTTGGAGGTCTTCTAGTCCAACCCCTTGCTCAAACAGGAGACCCTATATACCATTTCAGACAGATGGCTGTCCAATCTCTTCTTAAAAACTTCCAGTGTTCGAGCACCCACATTTGAAAAGCTGTCAAAGGGAAGACTTGGCTTTATGTTTACTCTTTGTAGCACCCAAAGACAAGAACCATGAAGAGGAAAGCTTTATATAAGTGAAAGAGTAAACAAGGAGTAATTTTCTGACTGTTCGTTTGTTTGCTTGTTTGTTTGTTTATTTAATTTATATACCGCCCTTCTCCCAAGGACTCAGGGCGGTTTACAGCCAGGGTAAAAAGCACAAATCAGAAAAGTTAAAAAACATTTAAAAACTAATTAAATTAGAGGCTGAAGGAATTTAAAACTATAATAAAACCCCAATACAAAACTTCATTAAGCCAGCCCTGCACGATGAAATAAAAAGGTCTTTAGCTCGCTGTGAGAGCTCTTAAGCAGTGGGACAGCCCGGTGGTTTTCAAACCAAGGTTAGCCTTTTTTTCTGGAATGGTATAATAATTCCTGCCTGTCGCAGGGGATTGAACTAGAAACCTTCCAACCCCATGACTGTATGTACAAGTAATCCTCGACTTATTTAATGACCGTTCAAAGTTACAACGGCACTGAACAAAGTGACTTATGACCATTTTCCACACTTATGACCGTTGCAGCATCCCCATGGTCATGTGATCAAAATTCAGGAGCTTTGGAACTGACTCGTACTTATGACGGTTGCAGTGTCCCGGGGTCACCTGATCCCCTCCTGCGACCTGCAAAGTCAGTGGGGAAGCCAGATTCATTTAATAACCATGTTATTCAACAACTGCAGTGATTCACTTTACAACTGTCACACAAAGGGTCGTAAAATGGGGCAAAGTTAACAAATGTTTCACTTAGCAACAAAAATTTTGGCCTCAATTGTGGCCGTAAACCGAGGACTACCTGTATGTTGTTTTTCAAGTCACACCGAACTTACCCCACCGCGATTCCTTTCCTGGCCTTTTCCCCACCAGTAATGCCATTTAAAACAGAAGCACCAACATTGGAATCAGAAACCTCACATATTCTGTCTTCAGAATTAGGCAGGGAGTCTGAAGCGCAAGCCAAAGACCTCGGTGAGCCACGCCGACTGTTGGGCTTCGAGTTTCCTAGGCAACCTTAAAGAAAAACAAGACAGGTTTCTCATGATATTTTTTCTAATCTTGAAAGAATATACATCTAATACATAATACATATTTGCCACAAGCAAGTCGTACCTGAGGAAAAGCAGGATTTTCTTTGCCATCCCTATTGGTTTCAGATGCAAATTACCTTTTTTTCCAACAGATCTATCGGCAGCAACATGGAAAGCCGTGTGTGCAGCATAACTACAGATAGTCCTCAGCTTACAATCCCAACGGAGCCCAAAGTTTCCATTGCTAAGCAAAGGCAGTTGTTAAGTTAGCTGTGCCCCATTATACGACCTTTTCTGCCACAGTTCTTAAGCGGATCATTAAGCAAATCTGACTTCCCCCCCATTGACTTCGCTTGTCAGAAGGTCACAAGGTGATCATATGATCTCGGGATGCTGCAACAATCATAAATATGAGCCACTTGCCAAGTGCCCTAATTTTGATCATTACGGGGATCCTGCGACAATTGTGAAAAAAAGTCACTGTCAGCTTTGGAAACCGTATTAAGCCGGAAGCTTCCATGCTGCCACTTTCTCATGTGTGGGAAAGGAGGGGGATTTAGTTGTCTTTAGACATAATAGCATTCTTCCTGTCGGTCAAGATCAGGCCGATCCTGCATCTGGAGGAGGAGTGGTCGGAGTGCTGTCTTGAGATGGGACAGTTGGCGATTGGAGCATGTGATCGACTGCGGAGTGAGGGGATGGTTTTGGGGAGTTTTGATTTATTGAGGGAAAACCTGGACCTCTCAGATTCGGGTTTTCCCAGATGTGCCAGTTTACCTATCCCAGTAAATAGAACTTTGAAAGATGCTTGCTTCGGAGTTTTTACTTGGGAGGGTGGGGTATTTCTGGAACGCTGACAGTCACTTTTTCAGTCCCGTAGTAACTTCAAACAGTCATTAAATGAATAGTTGTAATACAAGGACTATCTGTAATGGTGTATCATTGGATGGGTGGGCAACATATTTTTTCCCCCTGTATATGTATACACTATAAACTAATCTTTTTCAATCTCTGTACCATACAGTTTTTTTCTTCCATACAGGTAAGCCTCAATTACAAGAGTTCACTTAGTGACCGGCACTGAAATAAATGATTTATGACCATTTCCCACACTTATGACGGTTGTAGCATCCCTACAGTCATGTGATCAACATTCAGCAACATTGGCAACTGACTCATATTTATGACGGTTGCAGTGTCCCGTCGCCCCCGCGGAGGGTCACCTGATCCCCTTTTCGACAAGCAAAGTCAACGGGGAATCCAGATTCACTTCACAACCCGGTTACTGAATTAAGAACTGGGGTGATTCGTTTAACAAATGTGGCAAAATGAAAAAGTGGCAAAATGGGGGCAAACCCCACTTAACAACTGTCTCACTCAGCAACATAAATTTTGGTCTCAATTGTGATCGTAAGTTGAAGACTACCTGTATGTGACAAAAAGCTCTCCAACTTTAAACAATTCTGTGGGCATTTCATCCTGCAATCGTTGGTGGTTTTGCAGCTCAAATTGTGTTCTGTTGTACTTCAACAGCAACCAGGTATAGAAGAGGAAGAATCTGAAACTCACAAGCAGCAAAATAGTATTCAAATGCACACACATTCGCCAGGTAAGTTTATACCTTCAGAGGAAAGCTGACAGTCTGGCTTCAAAAGGATATTTCCATCCCCACAATTCATTGCTCTTCGCAAAGACAGGCTGCCTGCTGCCCCTGAGCGACCAGCTTTAGTTGAACCATGTTTCTTATTTGCAGCTACAGGATTTAAAAAAACAAAACCAAACTTCAGCTTTAAATACAAGCAATATTTTAAAAAGAGAGGCATAAGGTATATCTGGCTGAGACTTAAAAGAGAGATCTTTTAAGAACTTTTAAAACAAGGCATTTTATCTCCGCTCAATGATGGATGTTTTCTTCCTTAATTGAGACTCCCATATATACCCGTAACTGCTTTTTCTACGTCAGTGGTTTGCAAGCCCGGCATCTTCCTAATGCCTGGGTTTAACTCTCAAAACTCCTGAGTTAATGTGGCCAGTTAAAGAATACATATCTGGAATTTACCAAGTTTGTGAAATTGTATTATTGCTACATGTTGCTATTTACTATCCATACCATGTATAAAAATACATGGGAACAAACAACACAAACGAGAAAACTTAATGCAGGAAGGTGAATGCAATTTAATGTAACCTGGGGACCAAAACCTGAATGGAATGAAAGGACTGAAGGGTATAGCTCAGGGGTGAAATGCTCCCGGTTCGGACCGGATTGCCCGATTCGTTAGCGATGGCGGCGGATGGTTCGGAGAACCAGTAGTAAAAATCCCTGCCCAGCTGAGCCGCGCGATCATCAGAGGGCTTTTTTTTACTTTTAAAAGCATTTTTTCTTCAACCTAAAAAATGCTTTTAAAAGTAAAAAAAAAAAAACCTCTGATGATTGCGTGGCTCAGCTGGGATCGTCAGAGCCTTTTAAAAGCATTTTTTCTACAACCTCTCTCTCTCTCTCTCTCAGCTATCTGTCTATCTATCATCCATCCATCTTCCCCACTGACTTTGCTTGGGTTGGCTGGGAAGGTTACAAAAGGTGATCACATGACTCCGGGACAGTGCAACTATCATAAATGTATGCAAATTGCCAAGTACTCAAATTTTGACACGTGACCATGGGGATGCTGCAATGGTTGTAACCATGGAAAACAATCAATAAGTCAACAGTGCCGTTGTAACATCGAATGGTCACTAAATGAACGGCCGTAAATGTCAATGTAAAAAGTGCAGCATACATCTGCTGATCATCGGCTGCCAGCAGTTTGGCAGATCGAATCTCACCAGGCTCAAAGTTGACTCAGCCTTCCATCCTTCCGAGGGGGGTAAAATGAGGACCCAGATTGTTGGGGGCAAGAGGCTGACTCTGTAAACCGCTTAGAAGGCTGTAAAGCACTGTCAAGAGGTATATAAGTCTAAGTGCTATTGCTATTAAAGCAACTCCATCAGCAATCAATGCTTTGGCAAAAGCAGATTAACCTTCCCAGCATTCGGTCCCTGCCTGTTCTCAAAATATATGCGGTTGAAAAGTTTATGTTCCTTTGAAATCAGTGCTTTATCAAGGCAGGCATAATCACGTCTGCACACAACAGGGTCGGTAAATGGCTCCCTTCTTACCGAAGTGATGGCTCAACCCCTTTCCACTTACAATTCCGAATATAGCAGCTCGAGAGGGATGATTTTGTCAGCAGCTCCCTCCCAAGTTCTTGCAACTTGTTGTAACCTTCGGTCCCACAAGCCGCCAAGGCTCCCTGGTCAGCCGGGAATGCGTACGTGGCCTGCCCATCCGAGGAGCTGGTGGTGTTGCTACTCCGCACCTCGGACAGCTGGTTCTTCACATCGGACATTTTACTCCGTACTTCAGCCATCTGACTCTTCAACCTCTTCAGCATTTTCAAGTCTGGTGGGACGCGCCACATGGCCTGGTGCCTCCGGTGGTCTTTCTCTATTAAAGAGCAGGGCGGCTAGGGTTAGGGACATGGTGTTTAGAGAAATTGGAGCACTTTTGAATATAAAGTTAGATATGTCACCAAAAATTGCATTATTGTTGCTGGTGGGAAAGCGGGATATAAATGAAACAAAAAAGGAATTGATTGTAAATTTGATCATGGCAGCTAGATTAAAGGTAAAGGTTCCCCTCGCACATATGTGCTAGTCGTTCCTGACTCTAGGGGGAGGTGCTCATCTTCGTTTCAAAGCCGAAGACATCTCCATGGTCATGTGGCCGGCGTGACTCAACGCCAAAGGCGCATGGAACGCTGTTCCCTTCCCACCAAAGGTGGTTCCTATTTTTCTACTTGCATTTTTTACGTGCTTTTGAACTGCTAGGTTGGCAGAAGCTGGGACAAGTAACGGGAGCTCACCCCGTTACACGACAGCACTAGGGATTCGAACCGCTGAGCTGCCGACCTTTCGATTGACAAGCTCAGCATCTTAGCCACTGAGGCACCGCGTCCCTTTGACAGCTAGATTAGTAATGGCTAAACATTAGGGAGGAAATTGGGATAGTCAAAGAAATCAGTGGTATAATGAAATTTGGAGTATGGCAACAAATGATAAATTAACAACAGAAATTAAATTTAAAAAAGGGATGATTAAAGCAAACAGTTATAATGAAATAAGGGGGATTTATAAAAACAGTGTTGGTGGGAGACAAAGGGAATAAACCTACTCAAGAATATATGTTGTTTTGGAGTGGATAAGGGCACAATTGGAATATATTGTATATCTTTTAGTTATTATAGAAGAAATATAAGGAAAAAAAGGGGGTCTACAGGGGTGGGGGTGCACTGTAAAATTTGTATTCCCCCCTTTTTTGTATGTAGATGTATATGTACTATGTTTGTATTACCATGTTTCCCCGAAAATAAGACTTTTCCAGATAATAAGACCAATCAGGCTTTTCAGTGCATGCGATAATATAACCGTCCCCCCACAAAATAAGCCCCCCAACTACTTACACGCATGTGCAATCGGTCCCGCCATTTCCTCTGGTTGCTTGCCGCTCAACCAAAATGAGTTGAGGAGGCGAGGCTGAAGGAGGGGAAGTGGGGGGAGATGCCCTCCCCTCCCTGTTCTTCGTGCTGCCGAGCAGCCCAACATATCCTACCCCACCCCAATGGCAACAGCAGCCTGTTTCCCTTCCCCGCCATCTCTTTATCGAGAGGAATGGCAGGTGGGGCAGGGGAGAAGCCACCATGGAGTGAGATGTGGATCCCCTTGCTATCTCTTCTCCTGCCCCCCGCCCCCCCCCCGCTTGCCAGGCATGGCAGGGCTCCTGCCCCTTGCTTAGCCACCCGTCTCCTTTAGAGATGCAATTCGGAAGTGGCAGGTGGGGTGGGTAAGAAGCGGGATGCAGGTCTTTCCGTCACTTTCCTCGCCGTTGTGTCCAGGGAAACACGCTGTAAAAGAAAACCTTCTTGTGAGTTCAAGAAGTTTGACTGAACTCGTGAGAAGGTGTTTTTTTTTATACAGTGTTTCCCTGGACACAACGGCGAGGAATGCGACGGAGCTGGGAAGGTAAGCCGTGCATCCCACTGTCACCCTGTGAAAATATTTACAGATCCATCGCATCCTGGACATAAACTGTTTCAACTCCTACCATCAAAACGACGCTATATTATTTTATTATTTATTTATTATTTAAATTTGTATACCGCCCTTCTCCCGAAGGACTCAGGGCGGTTCACAGCCAAGTAAAAATACAATACTATAAATACAAATTAAAATACAATTAAAAAACTTATTAAAATTGGCCAGAATTAAAATTTAGAACTAAAACCCATTAAAACCCATTAAAACACTAACCCAGTCCAGCGCAGATGAATAAATAGGTTTTAAGCTCATGCGAAAGGTTCGGAGGTCCGGAAGTTGACGAAGTCCTGGGGAGTTCGTTCCAGAGGGCGGAGCCCCACAGAGAAGGCCCTTCCCTGGGTGTCGCCAGACGACACTGTCGCTACCGATGGCACCCTGAGGAGCCCCTCTCTGTGAGAGCGCACGGGTCGGTGAGAGGTATTCGTAGCAGCAGGCGGTCCCGTAAGTATCCCGGCCCTATGCCATGGAGCGCTTTAAAGACATTCACCAACACCTTGAAGCGCACCCGAAGGCCACAGGTAGCCAGTGCAGCCGCGCAGGATAGGTGTCACCGGGAGCCACGAGGGCTCCTCTATCACCAGCGCAGCTGCATTCTGACTAACTGTAGCCTCCGGATGCCCCTCAAGGGAGCCCCATGTAGAGAGCATTGCAGTAGTCCAGACGAGACGTCACAAGGGCGTGAGTGACTGTGCACAAGGCATCCCGGTCAGAAAGGCGCAATTGGCGCACCAGGCGGACCTGGTGGAAAGCTCTCCTGGAGACGGCCGTCAAATGGTCTTCAAAAGACAGCCGTTCATCCAGGAGAACGCCCAAATTGCGCACCCTCTCCATCGGGGCCAATGACTCGCTCCCAACAGTCAGCCGCGGACTCAGCTGACTGTACCGGGATGCCGGCATCCACAGCCACTCCGTCTTGGAGGGATTGAGCTTGAGCCTGTTCCTCCCCATCCAGACCCGTACGGCTTCCAAACACCGGGACAGCACTTCGATGGCTTCATTGGGGTGGCCCGGTGTGGAAAAGTACAGCTGGGTGTCATCAGCGTACAGCTGGTACCTCACACCGAAGCCACTGATGATCTCACCCAGCGGCTTCATATAGATGTTGAACAGAAGGGGCGAGAGAATCGACCCCTGCGGCACCCCAAAAAGCTATAGAGCACTGCACACCAGAACAACTAGACACAAGAACAGTTTTTTCCCAAACGCCATCACTCTGCTAAACAAATAAATCCCTCAACACTGTCAAACTATTACTAAGACTGTATTACTATTAATTTTCTCATCCTTCCTATTACCTATCTCTTCCTACTTATAATTATAACCTTGTTGCTTGTATATTTATGTTTTATATTGCTTTATTTAGTTTCCTAGTATGATTTGATTGCTTATTTAGTATCCTATGACTATCACTAAGTGTTGTACCTTATGATTCTTGATGAATGTATTTATATATACACTGAGATATGCACCGAAGACAAATTCCTCGTGTGTCCAATCACACTTGGCCAATAAAGAATTCTATTCTATTCTAAATAAAGCAATATCAAAATACTTTTCAAATGATCAGTTAGGCAAAGGATGGTGGAGGACTGCAGGAATGTAAGGACATACAGATTGCGGTGACTTTGGGAGGCTCCTAAGTGAGGAAAAAAATTGATTTATAGCAACAAATACTCCCCTAAAAGAAAATCAAATCTTAAATGGCTCACTAGAGATTATAATGTCGGACTGCAATACGCAACTACCTGGCAGTATCCAAATGGTGCTTAGCCCCATTACCTAAGAGATCATGTTACTGCAATAGCATTTCAGTAATGGACCAAAAACTAGATGGATTTTTCTACCAAACATAAAGGTGCCTCTCTGGAGGACAAATCTACAATAAATTGCATGAAAGTAACATAACCAGAACGTTTGCCTTAGCTAATTTTTCCCTGCTTCCTGTTAGGCACAGACCTATGCTAAAGAAATAAAAATGTTAAGAGAAAAGGTCAGGCAGCCGAGTCTTCTCCGTGTGAAATGACAAGCAGTTTACTGTGGAAGATTCTGAAAATATCACAGGGAAGGGAAAGATCTATTCAATTTGCACTGCATAGAAAGTCCTATTTCTGGCTCTTTCTCCTCTCCTTTCCTCCCATTTCTGGCATGAGTAAAACTAGAAACAGAGGCCTGGCGGAGTTGGAGGAGCAGAGAACTTTTAGTGGCTGGGAGCCACTAAAGTCTTCCACCAAGAGAGCAGAATAAAAGTCGTTTGCTATAAGATGGGTGGCAAATAAATACGAAAAATATAAATAAATGAAAAAGTAAATAAATAAAATAAATAAGGACGGGAAGGAGGGAAAGAGATTAAAACAAAGAAAGCAGGCAGTCTGTACTTAATACATTAAATATATAATTTAAACTGTAAGGACTTCCACAAGACACAGAAAGAGAAAACCAAAAGAGGCAGGGTAGCATGCAATATTATTTGTATCCTCACCACTATTTAATGTTCATTTTTTTAAAACAAATGGAAGATAGCTATGGAAAACGACCTGCATGTATTTAAAAAAGAAACCGCGACAGCTTTTTTTCATTAAATGGGCTATTGAAAAAGATGGGAAGGTGTGACGTTTTAAAAGGTAAGCAAACTCATTCAAAACTACGGTATTTATCAATAATCCAGCCCATTACTGAGCCATGGACTATCTGCAACCGGCGAGCACCGGTACTCACAGCCCCACTTGTAGCCCCACACGCACGAGTGGCGGGTGCCCTAACCTGCCACTCACACAAATGAAGATGTGCCCCTACCATAAAACCATCCCCTCTTCCCCACCGTGAACTGGACCGCCAACTGGGAAAGGTTGGAGAAGGCTGCTTATTTATGTCTCAGCCAAGTTAATTAAAATCAAAGTAAAAATTCTGCTACGCTAACAACTTCACACAAGAATGTACAGGATCTCTATGGCGATATTGCCAAAATTGCATAATCGTTGTTTTTAAAAAGATCTAAATTTGTTTTTATTTAGTTTCCAAATCCTACATATGCTACCTAACAAAAACGTAACACACATCCTGGTGCCCATGGCTATTGCGTTGCCAGCTTGTGTCTTCAAACTCCCCATAGGACAGCCAGTCTCTCAATATTTGTACTGACTGCTTTGTCAAGTGTTGCTTTCCAAATTCTCATTATCTTACTGTTAAATTACAGATGAGGCTTTAAAATCGCATTCCATCTTGGTACAACCACCAGCTGAATATAGCCTTTCCCTGCTTGGCTTGCTAACAGGCCAAGTATCTCACGTATATTTAATGCGGATGTTTCTATTTTTTTATTGTTTTAAAATGTTTTTAGTTTTGATGGCAATATTTTTTTTTAAACTGAAAGCTATCTAGAATCATTGACTAGAGATGGGTGGCTGTAGAAATTAATTGAAAGAAGGAATGAATCTTGCCTAATTTTTTTAGCATGTAGGATGTCCATTCAGGATACCAAATATTCAATACTGTTTCTGCCTGCTATTTGAGAATTATTACAATTTTAACTATACAGGTAGTCCTCAACTTACAAATTTCATTTAAGTGACCATTCAAAGTTAAAATGGCACTGGAAAATATGACTTGTAAAAGTTTTTCACACTTACGACCATTGCAGAATCCCCATGGTCACGTGAACAAAAATTGGATGCTTGGCAACTAACTATGATGGTTACAGTGTCCTGTGGTCTTGTGATCCTCTTTTGCGACCTTCTGGCAAGAAAAGTCAATGGGGAAGTCAGATTTGCTTAACAGCCATGTTTGCTAACTCAACAACTGCAGTGATTCACTTAACAACTGTCTCTCTTAGCAACAGAAATGTTGGGTTCCATTGTGGTCATAAATCGAGGACTACCTGTAATTCCCTCTTTTCTCAAGGACCGGAACCACATGTTGATGTATTCCTTGCGTGTGAAAAGTTTAAATAGTTCAACTTTTTTAAAACTTATTCTTACTATCTTCAGGTTTTTAGACTCTCCCTAATTCTACAGAGTTAATTCTACTTAACTAATTAATTAACTAATTAACTAATTAATTCTCCCTAGTTAACTAATTAATTAATTAGTTAGTTAATTAATTAATTAATTAGCTAATTAATTATCCCTAGTTCTACAGAGGAATTATTGAGTCTGTCATTTGCACCTCTATAACTGTCTGGTTCGGTTCTGCAACCCAACAAGAAAGACACAGACTTCAGAGGATAATTAGAACTGCAGAAAAAATAATTGCTACCAACCTGCCTTCCATTGAGGACCTGTATACTGCACGAATCAAGAAGAGGGCCGTGAAAATATTTGCAGATCCCTCGCATCCTGGACATAAACTGTTTCAACTCCTACCCTCAAAATGACGCTATAGAGCACTGCACACCAGAACAACTAGACACAAGGACAGTTTTTCCCCGAAGGTCATCACTCTGCTAAACAAATAATTCCCTCAACACTGTCAAACTATTTACTAAATCTGCACTACTATTAATCTTCTCATCGTTCCCATCACCAATCTCTTTCCACTTATGACTGTATAACTGTAACTTTGTTGCTGGCAATCCTTATGATTTATGTTGATATACTGACCATCAATTGTGTTGTAAATGTTGTACCTTGATGAAGGTACCTTTTCTTTTATGTATACTGAGAGCATATGCACCAAGACAAATTCCTTGTGTGTCCAATCACACTTGGCCAATAAAAAAAAAATCTATTCTTTCTATTCTATTCTAATTTCAGTGGGGAACTTTATTTTCATCGATTTAAAATACTGTCAGGAATCGCATCTTAAGAATAATCACCAAGGAAAATCAGCTCCTTTGAAGGGGATTCCCAAAGCAAGAAATGATGGGTCTAATTTTAGTCTCTGCCTAGAAAGGATGAACGCTTCTTCGCAGAGCTTCCTGTCCCCACATTTCCCCTATTCACTCACCTCTATTCTGCAAAAATGAGGCAGGTGGGCGTGGCTGTAGACCCCACAAGTTCTCCATCCCATTTCTGTCTTTCAGATCCAGCAAATGTATTAATATCAAGGGATCTATATCAAGCAAGCTGCTGCTGGCAGAAGTGAGCGCACTTCCTCGCCTTGACAAGTGACTGGCTGTTGTGCGGTATGCGTGGCTCCCACCTGGAGGAAGGGGAGGAAGGGGGGGGAGAAGGAGGAGGAGAAAGAAAGGGGAAAGAAGAAAAAGAGAGATTAGTACTTTTAGGCACTCAATAATTCTTAGATATCAGCTAGAGTTGGACAATCTTACTAGCATTGCCTCTAACAGTGAAATCAACTGGGCACACTAGCAAACCTGTACCTAAAACAGACTCTTAGAGAAGTAAGAACATAATTTATTAGGGCATTTTGTAGAGAAACATAGATTTTTCCCCCCAGAAAATAGCCTAGAGCCTTGGTTGTGCAGTAGTTAGAATGCAGTACTGCAGGCTACTTCTATGGATCACCGGCTGCCAGCAGTTTGGGTCTCATCAGGCTCAAGGTTGACTCCGCCTTCCATCCTTCCGAGGTGGGTAAAATGAGGACTCAGATTGTTGGGGGCAAGAGGCTGACTCTGTAAACCGCTTAGAAAGGGCTGTAAAGCTGTGAAGCGGTATATACAAGTCTAAGTGCTATTGCTAACATGGTCTCAAAATCTTGTACTTGGGAAGACAGAAATGCAGGATAGAGAATATTTGTTTCTTTATACATTTAGAAACTTAAGAAAAGGAAGTAGAATCTATACAGCCAACAATTACAAAATATAAAATGACTGGTTTATTTGATTTTTGTAGCAATCCAAAACAGGGGTGCTAGATATGGATAGATCTACAAATGGCGCTAAATATGGGACATGTGCCATCACACAAATAAAAGACAAGAACCCTTTCCCTGTTGTTGTATGACAGATTTAAACATCTTTAAAAAATAAAAATATAAAGAAATCTGTATCAATCAGCGAATAGTTAACACCAGACTATCAAATCATCTTGCCTCCAGAAGTTGTAAATGCTCCAACACGGGAAGTTTTTAAGAAGAGACTGGACAACCATTTGTCTGAAATGGGTTAGGGTTTCCTGCCTGAGCAGGGGGTTGGACTAGAAGACCTCTAAGGTCACTTCCAAGTCTATTATTCTGTTATAAAATAATGTTAAGAAATGAAACTGCAAATATGAAGGAATGAGGGAGATCCAGGAACGAAGTTAAAAATCCAGAAACCAATATAAAATCAACCACTGCCCAACAATAATTAAAAACACTTAAAAGAATAAAAATATTGTTTACGTTATTAAGCTATTTAAATTGTTAGTTAGGAGGTCTCTCGTCTTCCCAATTACGAGCTCTTTTTAAAAAGAAAGAAGAAAAGTTGGGTAGTATTACCCCTGTTGATAAGTAGTCTAGAATTAAATTTAATAATGGATTAATTTAACTGGGAAGTCAAATCCCCATTTCAAAGCTCCCTAAAAACAGGTGATTGAAGAACAAGAAAGAAACTGAATGGGAGATCCTTTCAAATGAGTGGGCTACAGAGACTATTAACTGAGGATTTCACCAACATCAGACATTTAAAAACCTAAATAATGCATTCAATCACTTTGCTCAGAGACTTCATGTCTCCGTTTCCGCTGTTGTAAAGGAGGTGGTATTAATCAGCTAAATACAATTTAATTTCTCGGCTCACAAGAAACCCTGTCAGAGGTATAATTTGCCTGCCATATTCCAGTGATTGTTATCTAAGTCACAAAAGGATTTTGACAGTTATAAATGGAACTATAATATGAAAGTATTGCTGTCTCCTACTGCCCACAGTATACCTGGCAAATCTGTCTTATATACCTACATTTTCAGCATAATATTACTAGCCTTGCAGTGCTTGTTTAAAAGCAACCCTTTTCCGATTATTAAAAAAAAAATCTCATCAAATACAGGTAATCCTCGATTTACAACAGCTCGTTTAGAGACAGTTCGAAGTTACAATGGCACCGAAAAAAGTGACACGACCATTTTTCACACTTGTGATTGTTGCAGCATCCTTGTGGCCATGCGATTTATATTCAGATGCTCGACAACCGACTCGCATTTATGACAGTTGCAGTGTCCCAGGTCAGGCGATCATCTTTTGTGACCTTCTGACAAGCAAAGTCAATGGGGAAGCCAGATTCACTTAGCAACCGTGTGACTGAACTATAGGAATTCCCTTAACCAATGTGGCAAGAAAGGCCGTAAAATGGGGCAAAGCTCACTTAACAAATTTCTCACTTAGCAACATAAATTTTGGGCTCAATTGCGGTCAGACGTTCAGGACTGCCTGTATAAAGAATCTGTTTCTGAATGACATTCAAATCAACAATCAAAAGCATAAATTTATTGAAATTCTTCTCTACCTACTACCTGAAAAAAAATCTCATTTATTCAAATTCTTCTCTGCTCACAACCTAAAGTATCTCCTCCCGCAGTAAGAGGATGTACATCAGAAGAACATCAGAAGTTTTAAATGAAAGCATTAAAACTTCTTAGGTTATAAAGACACGAAGGCCCAAGGACAATCTTTTCCTTGAAGTATGGCAAACCTCTCAAAAACTCAAGTTTCTCTGATAGCCTTTCCCCAAAACGTAAATCTCACAGCTAGTATTATATCGATATGCTTTTTATTTATTTTTTTAATCCCAGCTACAAACCTCCACTGAATTTAAGCTAACGGGACGACTGCCCTACATTAAATAATCCCTACATATGATATGTGATGCAGCAGTTCCAAAAATAGGAAATCCTACAGAATCCCCAACGCCACGTGGCTTCTGATGAGGGCAAAGGAGGAAAGGAGGCTTGATATAGAAAGGCCATTATAAAAAGCATTTTCTCGACGTATACCTGAAGCCCCTGCTGGGGCAGATGTGGCTTCTTCTACCAGGTCTCCTTCCTCCAACTCCATGTTGTGAGTGTATTCCACATCGTTCTCTCCAGACCTTGAGGGCAAAGTAAAAATCACAAAGTTTTTGCTAAGCTTCAGGTTTGAGTAAATTCAGGTTTGTTCTATAAATAGGGTTTGAAGAATTCTGAATTGCACTGAAATTAGTAATGAGATAAAATCCTGAGTTCGTCTGCACCCAGGGGCAGCTGCAACACAACGGCAACACAAAATAGAAAGAGTGACCTGTGGTAATGGAATGGATTATACCAGTGGTTCTCAATCTCGGGTATGCAGACCCCTGGTGGGCCACCATGTCATCACAGGGCGTCTGTGAAGTCTTCAAGAAATGTTATGGTTTAAATCTTTAATTAAGTCTTAGTGGGTTGTGGCCAGGGTCACAAGAAAGGTGTCCGTGGTAAACAAGAGGTTGACACCCCCTGGACTGTTGTTGTGGCCCGCCGGCGGCCAGCACAGCTGGCAGCAGAGTTGGACAGTGAGGAGGTTGGGGAGGAACATGGGCCAGTCCTGGGGACTGGGGAAAGCTCAGACGAGGGCTCTGCGTCAGAGGCAGAGAAGGAGGTAGACAGCAACGAGGCAGAGGAAGAGCTGGAGCCTGTTCCCAGTGTGTTCATGCGCAGAACTGCCAGAAGATAAGAACAACTCAGAAAGCAGAGTCAACTCGGAAGTAAAGCCACATTTTGGAGGTGACTGGCCCCTCCCGTAGGAAACAAGAAAGGAGTGAAGGGGGAGGGGGCTTGGTCGTTTCAAGAGTGGAAAGTTCTGTTCGTGACTATAAGAGCCTATAAGAGTGCCAGGTTTTGCCTTACACTGTGTTTGGAAGCTAGTAATCTGGCAGCTTTCCAAGCGAGATAAGGTGTGTGTTGATCAATATTCCTCTGAAAGACTGTTTGCCAAGCCACTTCAGCCACCTCTAGAGGTATAACGACTTGCCTCCATTAAATTGTGGGTGCTCCATCAGTGGAGGTTTTTAAGAAGAGACTGGACAACCATTTGTCCGGAATGATATAAGGCAGAGGTGTCAAACTCAAGGCCCGCAGGCGGGATTGGCACGCCGGGTGCTTAGATCTGGCCCACTTTCCCTGGAAAAAGTGAAGGACTGGCCTTTTCTTGGTGCCAGTAAAAAATGGAGCTCATAAATTATATGCCTCCTGCAGCCCTCTGCCAGTGAAAACGGAGCTCAGGAGGGCTGCTCTGTTTTTGCTGGCAGAACGTTCGAGCCACCACAGGTGCCTCTGACACGAGTGATGTCAAGCTGGCTATGCTCACTACCACCCTGGCCTCCACAGGTCGAACACAACCCTGATGTGGCCCTTAATGAAACTGAGTTTGATACCCCGGATACCGGGTCTCCTGCTTGAGCAGGGGGTCGGACTACAAGACCTCCAAAGTCCCTCCCAACTCCATTCTGTTATTCTGACAGTTAACACCGATTTTTGGAGGAAATATTTATCTATCCCTTATTTAGGAGGTCCCTATGTATTTATCTATAAAAGATCTCTGGCCTTCCAATCTGATTGTCAGGTTTACAATTGAAGTGCTTCCCAACCCAGCTTAAATATACGGATTAGTTGCAGTCCAATCCTACGCATAGGAAGTCTCACCAAGTTGAGTGGAGATGAAAAAAAATCTCGGCTTTAGGCTTATATGAATATTAAGCCTTCCCGATGACATTTTTGGAACATTGCTGAAGGGTTGGAGATTCCCCCCGCCCCCCATTTAGAGGCGTGAAAGGAGATTTACATGTCAACAGACGCAGGGATAGGAAATCCCTGCCGTGACTTACATGGTCTCTTCGTCTATGTCGTTTTCCTCCGTGTTGCTGGTGGCTGTTGAGCTCACGGAAGAGCTGCTGCCGTCCAAATGGTTCGCCTCCTCTTGCCCCACAAAATCGACATCCAGATCGCCATCGGAGAGCTCGTGCTGCCATTAGAGCAGAGTTGGAAACAAAATACTTAACTTTGGGGTAAGGGCTGTGAAGAAAGCAGCAATTCTCACACAAACAGCTCATTAGAAAGAAAAATATGACTCTGAAAACCAGCTTCCATATATACACTTCAAGTCCTCTGTTTATAAAGCCAAAGAGAGGAATTACTGGTAGTCCTCGACTTACAACAGTTCACTTAGTGACTGTTGAACGTTACAACAGCACTGAAAAAATGATGATGACTGTTTTTCACACTTAACCATCGTTGTAACACTTCCATGGTCATGTGGTCAAAATTCAGACGCTTGGCAACTGACTGTATTTCTGACGGTTGCCGTGTCCTGAGGTCACGTGATCCCTTTTTAGGTCGTAAAATGGGGCAAAATTCACTTAACAAATGTCTCCTTTAGCAAGAGAAAGTTTGGACTCAATTGTGGATGTAAGTCAAGGTGTTGGGGAAGGAAGAAAAAGCAATGAAATGTAGCGTTACTGATCCTTTTCTCACATCGCAAGTAATCTTTCACAACTTCAGGCAGTCCTCAATTTACGACCACAATCGGGACCGGGTTTTCTGTTCCTAAGCAACGTGATTGTGTAATAGTTGTGCTTAATTTTATGACCTTCCCCCCCCCCCAAGGTTATTAAGTGAATCACTGCAGGGGATAAGCAAATCCAGCTTCCTCTATTGATTCTACTGATTGGGGAAAGTTGCAAATGGCGGTCGTGTGACTCTAGAATGCTGCAACCATCATTAAATACATGCCAGTTGCCAAGCCCCACAAATTTTGATCATGTGACCACAGGGATGCTGGGCTGGGACACAACAACCATCTTGCTTAGCAACAGAAATGTTGGGCTCAAAGGTGGACGACCTATACTTTCCATTCACTGAGCAGAAGAGCCACAAGTGCTGTTCAGTAGGCAGTAAATTCATTGGAACAGGGGACAAGAATACAGGTAGTCTTCAATGGAGCCTGCCTGTTCCATTCGTAACCCAAGGATTCTTGGGAGTGAATCTTGTCCTTTGAATGGGGATCATTCCCTCCTTTCGGCCACACATTCGCTAATCAAATGCGTGGTTCGTTAAGCACACATGAGGTATTTCAGGGTGAGGAAGGCCATGGAGGACCTACTGATGGAACAGGCCACCTGCTTAATACCCCCCAAGATCTCCCCGACCCACTGAAATACCTCATGCTCCCCACAATTGCTTCCCCCCACCCAACCTGCTGCGCTGGGTCACTTACCATGCAAAGATCTAGCAAGCTGTCTCTTCTCCAGCCTCTCAGTCCCGCGCACCCCTCTGACGTTCTGTTTAGGCCTGCGCAGGCCTCGCCCGGCACTTTGCAGGCTGAAACGGAGTTCCATTTCGGCTGGCAAGGTGCAGGATGAATGTTGCAGAGCCTCTGCAGTTGTTCATAAGGGCGAACAACTGCCATAGTGCTGCCAGATTCGTAGTTTCGGGACTTGTTCGTAAACACTAGGGGGCGCTTGTCACATAACTTTGAATGTTCACTCAGCGAACGCTCATAACCCGGGGATTACCTGTACTTTGTTGTGCCTCGCCTGCCCTCCTCTCCTCAGCCGGGCCCCTCCCATCTCCTGCTATCTGAGCCAGAGTCTGACAATGAAGAGGAACGGCCTGGCATGCCTCCCCCAGCCCTGGCACCATGCCCGGACAGAATGAGCAAACAAACGTCCCTCCTACAGCGTGTGAGCACGAAGCCAGCCACGTGCTAGAATTGCTGGCAGCAGATCAGGACGGAAAGTCACAGTGGACGGATCCCCGCTTCTGGAGAATGGAGAGGCGACGTCAGCAAAAGGAAGGGAGGGGCAGGCCTGGATAAGTACTGAGTCATGGAGCCACACCCCATGGCCTATATAAAGGATCTGCTTTTTGGCATTCCTTGAGTCAAGCAAAGTCTCATCTGGTTTGCTGAAGTCACACCTTGGATTCCTGCCTGCCCTGAGAACTCTGAAAGGAATTTGGCAAAGCTGCAGAGGCTTCGTGGCCACGCTTGATACAGACTTCCCAGACCCGGCCATCGGAGGGGGAGGGGGACACGACATACTTACATTAAAGTCTTCATATGGTACTTTTTCCTCCTCTTCTTGTTTTGTGTCTCTGGGAGGTGCTGTGCTGGCCACGGCCTCAAGAAGCACTTCTGAGTTTGGCCCCGATTTCTTCGGTCTCGTTTCCAGGCCATCATCGCTTTGTGGGCTAAGGTGAGTATCTGGAGGGGAGACGCCGTGGGATTTCTGGGTCCGGGAAAGCTCGATTGCAAGCCTCTTCATTTTTTTAAACAGGTAAGCAAAAAAAGAGGGGGGGAAAACCAGATGACACTGAAAAGTTGTGTTGATGGGATTTCTGAAAGCAGCGAGAGCAGGACCCAACCCAAACTAACATGCTTTAATTCAGGAGCATCACTGGTACAAGAGTCCTCTGTAAAAACGATACCGAATCAGGTAAATTTTTCTAAAATTTTTGAAATGATTAAGAATTTAAAAGTAGTTAAAAGGGATGATTTAATAATGGGAAATCACGAAGGAGTAAAAAGCAACTGATGTTGGGAAATCAAAAGTGGGGGGAAAAGAAATTCTGAACTCTATAGGGAGATGGGCGGTTAAGAAATACAAAATATAAATAAGCATAGATAAGTAAAAAGTGTCTCAGTAGCATATACGTGAAAAGTGGCTGAATTATATACTGAGTTTGGGTGCAAAAAATGATTTCAGTAATTATGACACTGTCTTAAGAATATGGATCATACATTAATCTAAGTAAAATTACCTTAAAAATGTGTCTACGCCAAAACACATGCCTGCATTTGAAAGATTAAATAATCTTACGTCATTTGTTCATAACTAACTATCCAAGCATCAAAAAACCAAGAAAGGGTAGAGGAGTGAGTGGAAAAATCTCCCAGAGGCTTGAAATGATGATCTGAGCAATCCTGGGGAGATGCCCCCAAAGAGAGGCAAAAGTAATGCCAGCTTGTTAAGCACATGAAATGACAATGGACCAACAATCCCTCCAAACTAACCAAGTCACCAAATTACAGCATAATGCCCTAAAGCGGGTAGCCTGGAAGATAAAACACTAGCTGAGTGAGATGAAATTGGTGCCACCGCACCTTTCCATCCTCCAGCTTTCTCTTCTCGGAAGGGTCCTTGGTGCTCTCTGAGCTTGGTTGTTTTCTTGCAGATGTAATGAAACATCTGCAAGAAAACAACCAAGGACAGCGCCAAGGACTTCTTAGTTTAATCCTGAGCTACACTTTATCTGCCTTCTCTACTGCAGAAGAGACTAGGTAACAGAAATAGATGACATGAATCCTTTCCTCCACCTGGTCTCCACAATACACAACCGATTGGCACTGTCACTTAGATTCAGCTTCTGGATGAGTGAAATTTAACGGGATAATAACGAGTTGGAGGGGACCTCAGAACAAGCTCAAGCAGGGAATTCTGTACCATTTCAGACAACAGGTTGTCCCATCTCTTCTTGAAAATCTCCAGTGATGGAGTACCCACAACTTCCTGAGGGAAGCCATTCCACTGATTAATTGTTCTCACTGTCCTAATTCTAATTTTTCCGTGCAATTCCTGTTCTAATTTTTCCAACAGCTGACCCATTAAAAATAAAGAGTATTTAAACTGGAAGATCTACTGGCTACCATCAGAATTTCCATGACACGTATTAAACGAGGTATGTATAGGGTTTGAGATTTGAAGTTTAAAAGGTGCTTCAGGGAAGATGAGGTGCATATACCTATCCTGCTGCCTCATGCTTAAAATGTTCCACTTTTTCTTAGGCTCACCTCAAAGCCGGAAATTCCAAAACAGTACATATCTGAATTAAGGAGGTACCAAAAGCATGCTCAGGCCTACTCTAAAATACTTTACCAACCTGATATCTTCTAAATATAATGAAATAAATACAAGTGCAAATACTGTCCATTTTGGCTCGGGAATTATGACTAAAAACATCCAAGAGGCACCAGACGGGGAAAGCTGTGTTGATGATAATACTAAGCAAGGTAAGTCAGGTTTTTTTAATATAGGTAATCCTCAACTTATGACCACAATTGGCACCAGAATTTTCACTGATAAAACAAATGCAATAAATGCATCCATTTTTACGATCATTTTTTTGCCACAATTGTTAAATGAATCACTGCAGTTAAGTGATTCATTGCCTTCCCAAGATTGTAATAACTGATGTTATTACAATGCCACTAAGTGAACAGCCACTAAGTGAAGCATGTGGCTGTTAAGCAAATCTTGGTTCCTCCATTGACTTTGCTTGTCAGAAACCCAGGGAAGGTCGCAAATAGCAAGAGAACTTAAGACTTATATACCGCTTCATAGTGCAATGGTGATCACATGACTCCAGAAGCCTGCAACTGTCAATTGCAGGTTGCTAAGCACTTGAATTTTGGCCATGTGACTATGGGAATGCTGCCATGGTCATAAACGTGAGGACCAGTCATAAGCCAATTTTTCAGAGCCATTATAATTTCGAAAGGTCACTAAACAAGTGGTTGTAAAGTCAAGGACTCTCCGTATATTTTAGCCTGAACCTTTTTACACATACTTCTAGCTTGAATTAGGAAAAAAGGAACACATATCAGTTATTACAATCTTGGGAAGGCAATACAACATAGAAAAGGAGACTAAGCAGTGTTAGTATTTCATGGTTTTAATATGATTTACATGTTGTTTTACCTTTGGATTGGGAGCTGTCCAGAGCTGGTTAGAAGATAGATGGTTATATAAATGTTTTAAATAAATAAATACATACATACATAGGTACGTACTGTGTAAAGTAGTAATGTTTACCTCTTTCAGATTATTTATTTGCTGGACGTAGCTTGTTTGAGCAGCTTCCAGCTGAGAAATGTACCAGTACTGATCCCGACATTTCTGGAAGAACGTAGGTGAACGCACCTGGAACCTTTAGAAGAAACAGCACGTCAAAAGGTTCACTAAGCTTACCCCAAAAAATGCAAGTCATTTCTGCATTTGGATTCTCTCCAACTTCCTTCAGTATGTGTATGTTTCCATAGTCCAAACAGGATGGCGTTATTAGGAGAGCAGGGTTGTGTGATCTCATTTACTCCAAGGGATTAGGGCTTTAAACTGCATTCAGTTAATTAAACTGGCTAATGCCAAAATGTCACCCTTTGTTTATTGATGCTTGTTTACTTGGCTTCTTAAATGGGACTGGGAAAATTGTATTTCCTTTTAACACTTAAGTGCTAGCTGTTATTCGTTAAACTGCAATAATCCCAATAAGGAATCTGCTAAGAGATTTAAGCAATTATCTAATTTTGCTTAGGATCCACCAATTAAGAGAGACAATTAGTCATTTGTATTTAACGGTTATATGTTATTCTTTAAAAAAACCCAGATTTTCCCAGGATGACTTACAACAAACTAAACTAAAAATGCCTAAAGTTCTAAAATGATCAAACTATACATTGAAACATTATAATTAAAATGTGTAACATAGAAACAATAAAAGAAGCAATAAAAGGTTAAAATGTATCTGGCACAGAAAAGATAATAAAGTCTGGATGGGTCACCGGGACTAGAGGTTGTCGTCTTCCGAGCTTTCGGGCTCATTCTGGAGCCCATTTTCAGGGAATTTCTCTCTAGCTCGGATGACAAAACCTCCGGTCCTGGTGACTGACCCAGATTGGATCCTGCAACATTATCCCGGGACACATATAAAGTCTGTCTCAAACATCCCTACTAAAGACAATGTTCCAGATAAGAAGAGCTACTAATGAAAAGATTCCTCCTTCTTATTTTTGAACTCTACACAATGTATTTTCACAAGAAAAACATTTAAGACCAAAAGCCCGTAATGTAGCATAAAGAGGTTTACTATCCTATTGCCATGAAGCCCAACTATGATGCCCTTTCATAAACTTTCTTACCGTAATATGACCGTGTCATTTTGCCTGTTCAAATAGCCTTCATTGGCAAGCAAATCCAGTCGGAAAAACCTGTTGTAACCCCAGCATTCCCCAACTTCAAAATCAGATGCAAATTCTCTAATGATGTTTTTTGCAGGATCATTAGTGGATTGATGGACCATCTCAACACGATATTCATATCTGGAAGGAAGGAAGGAAGGGTTCCGTATTTCATTCTTCCTACATTGTATCTGTGCATTCCTATATTTTCTCCAGGTAATTTTCAGATCAACTTGGATGCATATAATAAGATGCAGTAAGGAAAATAAGGCAGTATTGGTGCAAAAAAATGTTGAATTATAGAAATGGAAATTTAATCCGATGAGCAAAGTCAATAGGAAATCCAAATTTACCTAATAACTGCATGAATCATTTAATGATCGCAGCAAATATAAATACGTGATCAAAATTCAGAAGTTTGACAACTGATTCATATTTATGACAGTTGCAGTATCCCAGGGTCATGTTTATTATGCAAAACCATATTTTCCAAAATTTTAGGTACACATTAACAATTGATGGAGACCTTCTCGACCAAAAGAATGCAGTGGATAAAAATCAACAGTTCTGTTTTCATCTTAGACTTATAAAATATTAGACTTATAAAATAACCCAATGTCTTACATTATCTGGAAGATATACAAGATATTACGGTGGTATACCTTATGTTTTCAAAGATGCATTTTCCCAAATTGTATTTTTGTTGAGCGTATAAAATATATACAAAATATTTCATTAGAAAAATACATTAAAAGGTGCTACTGTGGTGCAAAGCAAAGAAAGAAAGAAAGAAAGGGAGAGAGAAGGAAGGAAGGAAGGAAGGGAGAAAGAAAGAAAGAAAGAAAAACATGCAAGTTCTGGCCAGCCCATGCAAGACTGTGCATGAAATATCAAGGGCACTGCAGATGGTGTGGTGCCTTGGCATTAAAACGCCACCAAATGGTTTCAAATGAGAGGAGACAAATAAGTACATAACCAACTTGGGAACTTATCTGAAAGATTTAAAGTATGCAGTGACACTTGTACCCTATCTTGAAAAACGGAAGCAATCAAGATAAAAACTAAATCTTACTCTAAATGTCCAAGCTTTTCCAAAAGAATTCAAATAAAATATATTAACTAGCAACTATAACTGGGGATCAGGATTTTGGTTTTACATTTCTGGAATAATGCATTCAGGTCCAATACATTATTATGTTTTAGATGTCATGAACTTTTTAGAAGAAAAAGAATCTTCTTTTGTGCATGGAAGCCAGGCAAATATCTCAGCTGGGCTTCTGTTCCCTGCTAAAATTAAGATATCTCTCTACAGCATGTTCACCATAACACCCAGTCCAGGATTCTTAGCTTGCTAGCAATCTTCCAGTATTTGAGGAGCTGCCACAAAAAGGAGGGGATTGATTTATTTTTCAAAGCACCAGAGGGCTGGACAAGAAACAATGGATGGAAACTAATCAAGGACAGAAGCAACCTGGAATTGAGAAACTGCTAACAGTGAGGACAGTTAACCAGAGAAACAGCTTGCCACCAGAAGTTGTGGGTGTTCCATCACTGGAGGCTTTTAAGAAGATACTGGACAGTCACTTGTCTAAAATGGTATAGGGTCTCCTGCTTGAGCAGGGGATTGGACTAGAAGACCTCGAAGGTCCCTTCCAGCTCTATTCTGATTGATTGCTAAAGATGACTGGCAAACAACACTATTTACACAACACAAACCACTTTTCCCATGCGCTGAGAGCAATTTAACAGTCACACATAACAATCTAGTGCAATACTCAACAGGCAAAGCTAATGGACAAAGTGTGCACTTTCAAACTTCTAATAGTTTCACATTTAGAAAAGAATATTGGTTGGTCAGGATTATCTAAGCCCTGATGATGTTACCTAGTTTGGTAATAAAATGTCTGCAAGAAAACAATCAAGCTCATAAAAGCACCAAAAGGACACTGCAGTTTCTCATTTCTAATCCAAAGATTATTTCTGAAGAGTAACTCAGAGAGTACTAATTTTTAGTACTCAACCACTCAACAACCACCCTGTTGCTTTTCTGAAAGACCCTAAAAAACGTGACCGCGAACTGCCACATGGGTAGGGCAAAAGATTTTTCTAATGGGTATTTATGATATGCTGGATTTTTTTTCCAATTTGGTAAGGCACCCAGAGTAACCAATATGAGAGTTGGGTGGCTATATAAATTTGTTTAATAAGTAATAAATAAAACATGGAACCATTTTCATTGTGGGTAAGGCATGCAACAGATAATATCAGATGCTTGCATTAGTTCTTACTTGGACGTTTCTGGCAATCCGGCTGAGAGCTCAAGAAATACTGATAAATAGTAGCCACGTACTACGCCATTTCCATCCTTCATACACAGAAAAATTAAAATAGAAGTTACGAATAAATCCGGAGCAATCAAAAGAGCTTTTGAAGTTCCTATTTATAGTTCCCTACTGTGACGGAAGTCAACTTTTTATCACTTGCAGAGCTCGCATATCTAAAGTTAAGAAGGATAATATTCCCTTGCATCTTTTTTTCTTTGTTGCCTCAAAGAAATGGCTTGTTCACTGAAACTCACATCCCTTGCATCATCTGATACAAAACACTGGAAGGCAGGACAAGAAGCAACGGATGGAAACTGATCAAGGAGAGAACCAGCCTAGAACTAAGGAAGAATTTCCCGACAGGGAGAATAAACTAGTGGAACGACTTGCTTCCAGAAGTTGTAGGTGCTTCCCCGATCTCCAGTTTCTCTCCACAGCATGTGCTAGCTTTCTCCTGCAGGTTTGCTGCCCATGCCTTCCCCCGATCTCCGCAGGTTCCACCCTCAGCAGCAGAAATGCAGGAAAAAGCTACGGTGCTCTGGGGGGAGAAACTGAGGAGACCGGGGAAGGCACAGGAGGCAGAAATGCAGGAGAAACAACCCGGAAGCCAAAACTGGGGGGGAGGGTGTATGCGCTAGGGGGCGCATATGTGGTGAATGTGTGCGCATGCGCTGGAACAGGGGGGGCATTTGCATTGCATTTTGGGGATTGGGGCATGTGCGCTTTGGGCACTCGGCACCAAAAAGGTTAACTATCACTGGTATAGGGTGATATTATATTTTCAAACAATTTGTTTGACTAGGAATGGGCTTAAACATAAAATAATGTCCAAGCTTTCCCAAAAGAAGGAATTCAGGTAAAGCATATTAAGTACCAATTCTGAAATGATTCACTTAGAAAATAACGAGCTTTATTTTTTTAAAAGTCAATGAAAATTACTTGTGGTTAATCAGTTTTTTTTAAGGGAAAACAATCATATTGTATAGCATATCATCAATGGGGTTTTTTTTTGGCTTATCTATACTAAAATGTATTTGTTAATATTTATATTGGGGCTCTATGTTTAGTCTGCCTTCATCAAAACATTACATTCAAATGTCTACATTTTGAAGTCTTGGATTTCAGCAAGTTGTACAATATACCAGGATTAATCATAGGACTAGAGTACTGAAGAGCATCAGAAGTAATACAAGAATAATTCAAGTATCTCTTAATGCTATTAATCCTATTTCATTAATTTTTAACATCACTTGTCTCTTTTAAATTTAAATGTTCTATTTTACCGGTATATGCTGTTTTTAATGCTTTTAATATTTTATCTGTACACTGTCTAGAGTCCCTCTGCGAGGGAGATGGCTGGTTCCTAAATATGATGAATGAAATTAAAGAAGTAGATAAACATCAATTAAAACTTACTGGATACACTTTTAGTCTCCAGCAAAGCCCAGAAATCTGAAGTGGTGGACTGTAAACTGGATCTGCTCGCTGGCGTAAAGTGCTATTAAGAAAGTTGAAAGAGAAGAATTTAGCACATAGAATTGTAGTTGCCTTCGAATATAGACTCAGTTCCAAAAAAAACCATTCCTTAATAGCAATAGCTACAGCACTTAGATCAGAGTTGTCAAACTCCTGGCCCATGGGCCAGATGAACCACATACTGGCCATGCCCACACCCAGTTTAGCAAAGGGGGGGGGAAGTCCCCATACGTCACGTGATGTTGCCATGATGTGAGTTTGATACCCGAATTAGACTTATATGCCGCTTCACAGTGCTTTACAGCCCTCTCTAAGTGGTTTAGAGTCAGCATATTTCCCACAACAATCTGGATCCTTATTTTACCAACCTCGGAAGGATGGAAGGCTGAGTCAACCCTGAGCTGATGAGAATCGAACTACTGGCAGTTGGCAGAATTAGCCTGCAATGCTGCATTCTAACTTCTGCGCCACCACCATGGCTCTTAACGTGTTATGCTTTGGATTCTGCTTCAAACGGGGGCATTCCAGGGTATGTGGAGAAACAGATGTAGCGCCAGGCTGTCACTCTTTCCAGGAGACGCATCTTTTCCTGAAATCCAGGGGGAGTCATGGCAGACCCACCTCTAAAGAATTAATTAAATTAGGTAATGTTCTTACCTAAAATTTTCCAGGACAAAGGTAGTTGAATCATAAGCAGGAACTAACTCACTGCAGAGAAAAAGAAAAAGCATGAGACCCCTATATTTAAAAAAAAAAAAAAAACTCTTCACACATTTCCTTATTAAACTGCAGGAAGCTTCAAAGTTCCTTCACAGGATTTTAAAAAGGGATGGTAATTGTATATTAAAATATATGACCATAAACAAAACATACAGATGTTTTTTAAAATCCATCATACAACCTTCAATACACACCTATGGTATTCATGCAACACATATTACATACACCTGGGTAACAATCAGGTCTAAAAGCTTCTAAACTTCATAGCAATGAAACAAGTCTGGAGACTTGTTTATTTTAATATTTATTTATTTGTACCCCACGCTTGATTGTTTTTTCAAATCATTCAAAGTGGCAAACACATCCAATACTTTCCTCCTCTTATTTTCCCCACAATAATCCATTGAAGAGAGTTGGACTGAGAGATGGTGACTGGCCCAAGGCCACCTAGTTGGCTTACATGGCTAAGGTGGAACTAGAACTCATGGTCTCCCGCTTTCTAGCCTGGTGCCTCAACCATGAGACCAAACTGGATTGTTCAGTAGGCAGTGCAGAACTGTTACATTAGAATGATCCCAATAGTTTGTAATTAAAGAGGAATTTAATTCTGCCCTCTAAACTTGGTAGATAGGATATTTCAGAAGCAGGTGCACTATCGTCTCAATTTCACAGGCTGTCTTAATTCCAAAATATAAGAATTTTCTTAGTAAAGAATATCTAGGGGTGACACAATAGCAGTGTTTCAATATTTGAGGGGCTGCCACAAGAGGGGGTCAACCTATTCTCCAAAGCACCAGAAGGCAGGACAAGAAGCAACAGGTGGAAACTAATCAAGGAGAGAAGCAACCTGGAATTAAGGAGAAATTTTCTGACAATAAGAACAATAAACCAGTGGAAGGGCTTGCCTCCAGAAGTTTTGAAAGCTCCAACACTGAAAGTTTTTAAGAAGAGATTGGACAACCATTTGTCTGAAATGGGTCCTGCCTGAACAGGGGGGGTTGGGCTAAAATTATTATTAAATTTAATTATTAAATTATTATTGCGCATGCCCAAGATGGCCGCCGCACCGCTGATGCGGCGACGGGCCTATTTTGGGCCGGACCGGGTGGGGGGGGGTCTTTTTATTTATTATTTATTTATTTATTATTCGAATTTATATACCGCCCTATCTCCCAAAGGACTCAGGGCGGTTCACAGGCATATAAAACATCAATATCAATATACAAATTAAAATAATCCTTAAAAAACTTATTCTAGCGCCCGAATTATTAAAAATAGAAATATAAATATCAAATATAAATATTAAAATCAATTTAAAACCCCTCTAAATTTAAAAATCTAAGCCAGTCCTGCACAGATGAATAAATGTGTCTTGAGCTCGCGACGGAAGGTTCGAAGGTCAGGAAGTTGACGGAGTCCTGGGGGGAGTTCGTTCCAGAGGGTGGGAGCCCCACAGAGAAGGCCCTTCCTGGGCGTCGCCAACGACACTGCCTAGCTGACGGCACCCTGAGGAGTCCCTCTGTGAGAGCGCACGGGTCGGTGAGAGGTATCTGGTCGCAGTAGGCGGTCCCAGATAACCCGGCCCTATGCCATGGAGCGCTTTAAAGGTGGTCACCAAAACCTTGAAGCGCACCCGAAGGCCACAGGTAGCCAGTGCAGCCTGCGCAGGATGGGTGTTATCACGGGAGCCACGAGGGCTCCTCTATCACCCGCGCAGCCGCATTCTGAACTAACTGCAGCCTCCGGATGCCCTTCAAGGAAGCCCCATGTAGAGGCGTTGCAGTAATCCAGGCGAGGCGTCACAAGGCGTGGTGACCGTGCAAAGGGCCTCCCGGTCCAGAAAGGGGCGCAACTGGCGCACCAGGCGAACCTGGTAGAACGCTCTCCTGGAGACGGCCGTCAAATGATCTTCTAGAGACAGCCGTTCATCCAGGAGGGCGCCTAAGTTGCGCACCCTCTCCATCGGGGCCAATGGCTCGCCACCCATGGTCAGCCGCGGTTAGCTGACTGTGCGGGATGCGGCATCCACAGCCACTCTGTCTTGGAGGATTGAGCTTGAGCCTGTTTCTCCCCATCCAGACCCGTCGGCCTCCAGGCACCGGGACAGCACTTGATAACCGTTGGGGTGGTCGGTGTGGAAAAATACAGCTGGGTGTCATCCGCGTACAGCTGGTACCTCACACCGAACCCACTGATGATCTCACCCAGCGGCTTCATGTAGATGTTGAACAGAAGGGGCGAGAGGATCGATCCCTGCGGCACCCCACAAGTGAGGGGCCTCGGGGCCGACCTCTGCCCCCCTGTCAACACCGACTGCGACCGGTCGGAGAGATAGGAGGAGAACCACCGATAAGCGGTGCCTCCACTCCCAATCCCTCCAACCGCGCAGCAGGATACCATGGTCGATGGTATCGAAGCCGCTGAGAGGTCTAATAGGACCAGGGCAGAGGAACAACCCCTATCCTGGCCCTCAGAGATCATCCACCAACGCGACCAAAGCCGTCTCCGTGCTGTAACCGGGCGGAAACCGGACTGGAGCAGGTCTAGATAGACAGTTTCATCCAGGTGTAAGGAAACTGATATGCCACCATACTCTCAACAACCTTCGCCGCGAGCGGGTTGGAGACGACGATAATTACCTAAAACAGCGGGTCAGGAAGGCTTCTTGAGGAGGGCCTCACCACCGCCTCTTTCAAGGCGGCGGAAGACACCCTCCACCAAAGAAGCGCTCGTAATCGCCTGGAGCCAGCCTCGGGTCACCTCCTGCGTGGCCAGCACCAACCAGGAGGGGCACGGGTCCAGTAAACATGTGGTGGCATTCAGCCTCCCCAACAACCTGTCCATGTCCTCGGGAGCAACAGGGTCAAACTCATCCCATAAAATGTCACCAAGACCACCCTCAGCCGTCTCACCCATATCACCGCAATCTTGGTCCAAACCATCCCGAAGCTGAACGATTTTATCGTATAGATAACCGTTAAACTCCTCAGCACGTCCCTGCAACGGGTCATCCCGCTCCCCCTGGTGTAGGAGGGAGCGGGTCACCCGAAACAGGGCGGCTGGGCGGTTATCTGCCGATGCAATGAAGCAGGGCCAAGCCAGGCCTTAGAGCCTTTCTCCCCTCTGTCCCCTCCGTCTGCGGTGCCGGTGGTGTGGGCAGCCTGGCCTTTTCCAGCAGTGGCGGCGGCGGCGGCCGAGTTCTTTGGTGGCGGCGGCGGCCTGGCCTGGCAGTGCTCTGGGAGGAGCCTGGAGGCTCTCTCCCCCCGGCAGCGGTAGTGGCGGTGGCGGCCTGGTTGGACCGGCTTGGCCATGGCCTAGCCTGTTGGTGGTCGACTGGGTCCGGCGAACTGGCCCAGTAGTTGGGGCCGGTGGCATGACCCAGCAAACCCGGCGGGTGAGTGGCCTATTCCAGCTGGCGGCCTGGCTTAGTGGCCACGAAGAGGTCCGATGGTCGCCTTCTTTGCCACCCTGAAGGTTGTCCACGGGTCTAGGGGACGCCCTCCCTACCATCTAGAGGACGTCTATGGGCCGTCTATGGGGGGCTTTTTTGAGTCCTTTGCCCCCCCCAGACTTTGGGAGAGAGATGCCTCGTCGGTGGAGCAGCTTGGCCCATTAGGCGCGTGCTTCGGCCTCTTTGTCAACTTGAAGGACGATCACGGGCCATGTGGGCACCTTTTTACCATCTTGGAGGATGCCCATGGGCTGGCGGCAAGGGGATCTTCTGAAGACCTTTGGTCCCCAGCTGGGGGAATTGAGGATGGTCCTGGACAATCCTAGCTTGACTATTGTAGGACTATATCCTTCTCCCCCCCCCCTTCGCCCATAGACCACCCCTCGGGATTGGAGATGAGGGGTTGGAGCTCTGACTGAATCATGGCGGTTTGTTTATCTACCGCCTAAGACCTATATCCCGTCTGTCTTCCACTCGGAATTACTGGTGCGTCAATTTCCATCTTGACAGGTCCAGGATGGGTCTGTTTGCCGGACTCTTATCATGCGGACATTTACAGCGGCTGACCTTCTTGCCCTGCGAGATTCCCCTCTCTCGCGGGTCTGGCCCCCCACATTATCGAGGGCCCATCTTGAGGACGGGTTTTGGAACCCCGAGAGATGGCATGCCAAAAATAGGAGACTCAGGGGATTTTTAATTAATTATTTTAATCGGCTTTTTAAGGGGAATTTTAATGGGAATTTTAAGGGGAGGGCGGGAACTGACGGGTTCGGGTTGGAGGGGGGGGAGGGTAGTGTCGGGTGGGGGTGGGAGGTTAGGGCGGGTGTTGGGGTAGCCCGTCGAGGGAAACCAGTCCCTGCGCGTGCTCGTGGCGATTATTTAGTGGGTTCGGAGGTTATGGGGGGGGGAATGTGTTCCTTTTTGTGAGGGTGGTTCCATTTGCACGGTAAGTGGGAGGGGCAGATATGGCGGAAGGGGATCGTATCGGTCTAGGGGTCACGCGTTCGATGTCTGCAAGCGATCGCGTGCCCGATCCTCTGACTTTTCCGTTCCCGGATGGTCAAGACCCTCAGAGCCTGGGCCTTCGTCTTATGTTATGCAGCACGGTCCGTGGCCAATAAGGCCCCCTAATACACGATCTTATCCAGGGTGGCGCGGATCTTATAGGCGTTACGGAGACCTGGTTGGGCACTGAAGGCGTGCCCTGGTCGAAATGTGCCCACCGGTTTCCGTGCATTCCATCAGCCGAGGCCCAGGGTAGGGGTGGGGGTGGCGGTTGCTATTAAAGAGAGTCTAGAGCCGAGGGAGACCACTGTACCTCAGATCGCCGGTGTGAATCCTCTTGTGAGATGGGGTCATAGGTGTCAGATGGGCTTGCTGGTCACGTACCTGGCTCCTTGCTGCGTGACAGCTGCCCTGCCCGAGCTCCTGGAGGTGCTTGCCGGGGTGGCAGTGGAGACCCCCAGACTTTTAGTCATGGGGGACTTTAACTTGCCATCTGCCGGCTCGTCATCGACAGTGGCTCGGGAGTTCATGGCTTCCATGACGGCCTTGGACCTGACTCAAGTAGTGGATGGCCCCACTCACATCGGGGGTGGCACTCTGGATCTTATTTTTATCTCTGGTCAGTGGTTGAAGGATCTGGATTTGAGAGATGTAGTCATAGAACCTTTGTCATGGTCAGATCACTCTCTCCTTCGCCTGGACTTTCTGACCGCCACTCAACACCGCAGGGAGACGGAACCACAACGTTGGTTCCGTCCCAGGCGCCTGATGGACCGGAGAGGTTCGGCACGGAGCTTGGGCCACTTCCTGAGGGTCTGGCTCACGGCACGGCAGAGGAACTAGCCGCAGCCTGGCAACGGGCTGCGGCTGGGGCTTTAGACCGTGTCGTGCCTCTGCGGCCTCTGACCCGGCGCAGATCCCAACCGGCTCCTTGGTTCTCCGAGGAGCTGAGGGGGATGAAACGCCGGAGAAGACGCCTAGAGAGCTCCTGGAGGTCTAGCCGTTTAGAGACTGATCGGACACTAGTTGGGTCCTATACTAGGACCTACCTGGTGGCACTGAGGAAGCGGCGTTGCTCGCCTCCTCCCTCATTGCGTCGGCAGATAACCGCCCAGCCGCCCTGTTTGGGTGACCGTTCCCTCCTTCACCAGGGGAGGCGGGATGACCCGTTGCAGGGGCGTGCTGAGGAGTTTAACGGTTATCTATACGATAAAATCGTTCAGCTTGAGGCGGTCTGGACCAAAATTGCGATGATTCAGATGAGGCGCCTGAGGGTGGTCTTGGTGACATTTTCTGGGATGAGTTTGACCCTGTGGCTCCGAGGACATGGACAGGTTGTTGGGTAGGCTGAATGCCACCACGTGTTTACTGGACCCGTGCCCTCCTGGCTGGTGCTGGCCACTCAGGAGGTGACACGAGGCTGGCTCAGGCGATTACAGTGCCTCCTTGTTGGAGGAGTCTTTCCGGCCGCCTTGAAAGAGGCGGTGGTGAGGCCCTCCTCAAGAAGCCCTCCTGGACCCGGCTGTCTTAGGTAATTATCGTCCGGTCTCAACCTTAACAGGCGAAGGTTGTAGAGAGTATGGTGGCATATCAGTTTCCCTTGCACCTGGATGAAACTGTCTATCTAGACCCGTTCCAGTCCGGTTTCCGGCCCGGTTACAGCACGGAGAGGGCTTTGGTCGTGTTGGTGGATGATCTCTGGAGGGCCAGGAATAGGGGTTGTTCCTCTGTCCTGGTCCTATTAGACCTCTCAGCGGCTTTCGATACCATCGACCATGGTATCCTGCTGCGCGGTTGGAGGATTGGGAGTGGGAGGCACCGTTTATCGGTGGTTCTCCTCCTATCTCTCCGACCGGTCGCAGACGGTGTTGACAGGGGCAGAGGTCGGCCCGGCGCCTCACTTGTGGGGTGCCGCGGGGTCGATTCTCGCCCTTCTGTTCAACATCTATATGAAGCCGCTGGGTGAGATCATCAGTGGCTTCGTGTGAGGTACCAGCTGTCGCTGATGACACCCAGCTGTACTTTTCCACGGGCCACCCCAATGAAGCTATCGAAGTGCTGTCCCGGTGTTTGGAAGCCGTCGGGTCTGGATGGGGAGAAACAGGCTCAAGCTCAATCCTTCCAAGACAGAGTGGCTGTGGATGCGGCATCCCGGTACAGTCAGCTGAGTCCTCGGCTGACTGTTGGGGCGAGTCATTGGCCCGATGGAGAGGGTGCGCAATCTGGGCGTTCTCCTGGATGAGCGGCTGTCTTTTGAAGACCATTTGACGGCCGTCTCCAGGAGAGCTTTCCACCAGGTTCGCCTGGTGCGCCAGTTGCGCCTTTCTGAACCGGGATGCCTTATGCACGGTCACTCACGCCTCGTGACGTCTCGCCTGGATTACTGCAATGCTCTCTACATGGGGCTCCCCTTGAGGGGCATCCGGAGGCTTCAGTTAGTCAGAATGCGGCTGCGCGGGTGATAGAGGAGCCCTCGTGGCTCCCGTGTTACACCTATCCTGCGCAGACTGCACTGGCTACCTGTGGCCTTCGGGTGCGCTTCAAGGTGCTGGTGACAATCTTTAAAGCGCTCCATGGCATAGGGCCGGGCTATTTACGGGACCGCCTACTGCTGCAAATACCTCTCACCGACCGTGCGCTCTCACAGAGGGACTCCTCAGGGTGCCGTCAGCTAGGCAGTGCCGTCTGGCGACACCCAGGAAGGGCCTTCTCTGTGGGGCTCCCACCCTCTGGAGCGAACTCCCTCAGGACTTCGTCAACTTCCGGACCTCCGAACCTTTCGTCGCGAGCTTAAAACACACTTATTTATCTGCGCGGGACTGGATTAGATTTTAAAGTTATGGGTTTTAAGGGGTTTTTATTATTTATACTATTTTAAATTTGGGCAATAGAATAAGTTTTTTAATTGTTGTTTTTAATCTGTATTTATATGTATTTTAACTGCCTGTGAACCGCCCTGAGTCCTTAGGGAGATAGGGCGGTATATAAATTTGAAAAATAAATAAAAATAAATAAATAAATAAATAAAAGACCTCCAAGGTCCCTTCCAACTCTGTTATTCTGTTTTCATTCTATCTGCCTAAGTACCATGGGTGTGGAACCTTCTTGGAACTGCTGAAAGGATTGTGTTGTAAACAGGAGATAAGTGGTGTCGTATATGTCTCCCTTTACCTCATTCACATGAGTTTATCACCGGCTAATCTAAAAAAACATTTTCATCTATAACTCTAAGTTGCAATTAATTTAAAGTGTAAAGATTAAAAAAAACCTTGTTGGTTTGTTTATATTTTCTATTTATTAACTGGACAACTCCCTCAGAGAATAATTTAAATTCTTCCTGACTGCTAACGATGCAAATCTCTTCTCCAAAACTCACTAAACTATAGTTATTAATTATCATAGAAGTGTTTCCATTTTTTTTAAAAAAAGTGTTTCTCACATCCTTTGCATAAATGACAGGCCTTATGCAAGTTGAGAAGGTTATATGTTTTGAGTTCAAGTACCTTTTATTTATTATGCCTGGCTGGGAAATTCTGGGGTTTGAAGTTCACACATCTTAAAGGTAGCCAAAGTTGAGAAACAAGTGATCTAGGCCAAGGGTCTCCAACCTTGGTCCCTTTAAGACTTGTGGACTTCAACTCCCAGAGTCCCTCAGCCAGCAAAGCTGAGGGACTCTGAGAGTTCCTCAGCAAAGCTGGCTGAGGAACTCTGGTAGTTGAAGTCCACAAGTCTTAAAGGGACCAAGGTTGGAGACCCCTGATCTAGACCAAACAACAAATCTGATCAATCGTAAATACCGTAGTTGAAGCTGTACCTTGTGAAGTCTGGAGGGACAGGAGTGGTGACAAAAGAGGCCATGGGCTTCCGATGCACTTGTTGGAACATCATTAAAATCTCGGAGCTTTTTGAGATCAGTTCACTTTTACTGCACGACCTCAGCTGTAAAGAAAGAAATGGGAGTACGAGATAGGCTTCAGTCAAATATCCACCTTCAAATACAAACCAAGCCAGATTGGATCCTGTAGCATTACTTTGGGGCATGTATACTTGCCTTCATTCATTTTAAAATACATAGCACATAAAATCACAATGAATTCAGTGCTAGAGGGTGACCCTGAGGACACAGACAGACCTCCGAGTGGCCTCAAGGGCTCTCTAAAAGGATGCAAATCTGCAAGGAGTATAAATCCTTCCATTCCCCACCATCCAGTCAGAGCTGAAGAAGCTTCTTGGATGAGAAGTGAAGCATCTTCAAAGAAAAACAAGAAAGTCCAGTTGCTTCTTGAAAAAAGCACCTTTGGGATAGCACTGATGGTGTTACCTAGTTTGGGTAATGAAATGTCTGGAAGAAAACAACCAAGCTCAAGAGAGCCCCAAGGACCCCTCATTTCAACCCCGAGCTACAAATATTCTCCTTTATTGGCAACCATTCGTTTAGTGACTGATCAAAGTTACAACAGCACTAAAAAAAACAACTTGTGTCCAATTTTCTCACTTAGGTTTTAACATCCCCATGGTCAAGTGATTAAAATGTAGAACGCTTGACAGCCGATACGTATTTATGACAGCTGCATAGGCCCAGGGTCACGTGATCACCATATGTAATATTTCCACCAGGCATCTGACAAGTAAAGTTGATGGGGAGGCCAGATTCACTTAACAATTGCATGATTCACTTAACTGCAATGATTTGCTTAACAATTGTGGCCAAAAAAAAAAAAAAGGTCGTAAAATGGGAGAAAACTCACTTAACAACCTTCTTCCTTAGCAACTGAAGTTTCAGGATCCACTGTGGTTGTAAAGTCATGGACAACTTCTACTGTCAGATTATCACAGAGGCAGAGTTTGTTATTTTAAACGTAGAAATAATGTCTGGGCATCTGATCTTAAAACTGTTTTCCAAATATTGAGAATCCACAAAACTAAATCCCATCACCTGATGTTCTACTTCTTGCAGCAAAGACTCCAGAAGCTCCGTTTCTTGCGTGAGTGACGTCTTCTGACCTATTCGGTAGACAAAGAACCAAAATCTAAACAAAATGACACTACACCAGCGTTGTGCACTCAAGCCAAAGAGGCTTTAACCCAGGGCCAAATCAAAGGTAGTAATGTTTAACTATAAGAAGTCTAACATCCATCAAGAGCTGCCGTGGCAACAGTGGTTAGAGTGCAGTACTGCAGGCTACTTCTGCTGACTGCCAGCTGACTGCAATTTGGCAGTTTGAATCTCACCAGGCTCAAGGTTGACTCAGCCTTCCATCCATAAATATACAAATTTAAAGGGGCAGGGAAAATCTGGCTTGCAAAAAAAAGTGTAAGAGAATATGAGAACAATTTAGAAATATCTAAAAGACTGTCACATACAAGAAAAGGGCCTATTTTCTATTGAAAAACAGAGCAGGCGCTTTGCATCAATTACAGTATATATCAGGGGTAGTCAACCTTTTTATACCTACCACCCACTTTTGTATCTCTGTTTGTAGTAAAATTTTCTAACCGCCCACCGATTCCACAGTAATGCGCCGTGTATTATCATCTGTGCATGCCTCTCGCGCATCGTGGATTGGGTGGGGGGGGCGCCGGCTACAGCTCTGTTGTCTGTTACAGCTGGGCGGTGTGGGGGGAGATGCGCGAGCTATTCTGGGACGAGGTTCTTTTGTTTGTAGTCGCACTATAGCGTCATTTAGTTTCACTTACATAACCTGAACTAAACTTATGCGTGGGCGATACAAATAGTATATTTTCAGAAATTTAAATTGTCATGGGGAATTTTATGAAAACCTAAGGAAAATGCTTTTAAATAATGCTATGAATTTTTTTAAAAAAGTCAATTAAATTTTAAAAAAGGAAAGTGCTTCAGTATCGGACAAAACCCCTACCGCCCACCATGAAAACTAGAACGCCCACTAGTGGGCGGTAGGGACAAGGTTGACTACCACTGGTATATATTCTGCTTTCTATGTCTAATTTATTTCCAGACTTATCAAGTTATAGCTGAATCCTATGCCAAGAGAACTTCTGCTCAGTTCAAGGCTGAGCCATCTTTGACTAATAAGCAATTCAGCCTTCTTATAAAATAATCTAGCCCTCCTATTGTTGGAAGATGGAGAAAAGAAACATCTTGTTCATGCATCGCTACATGCTGTGGGGACAAAGCCAATGCCAGAGGCATAAATAAATAAATAAATAATCTTGGAGACAGAATTGGAAGTCCCATTTCTTATAACTCAAATGCAGCAAAACATAGTCCTTAATTAATGATGGTAATTGGAATTTCCATTCCTAAGCAACATGCTTATAAGCGTAAACCACATAATCCCATTGGAAATTCCAGAACTTCCAGTTGCCATTGTTAAGCAAAAACCACCACAGGTTGTTAAGCAACAACCTCACGTGGTCACCATTTGTGACCTCCTGCTGGCTTCCCCATTGATTTTGCTTGTAAAAAGCTGGCGAAGAAAGTTGCAAATGGCAACCGCATGACTGCAGGATGCTGTGACGTCATAATCATGAGCCAGGTACCAAGCGCCCTGACTGCGCTGACATATATGACTGTGGGGATGCTGCAATGGCTGGAACTCTGAGGACCGTCGTAAGTACCACTTGTTCAGTGCTGTCATAAATTTGGTCACTGAACGAGTGATGCTAAGTGAGGACTAACTACACTGTTCAATGAAACTTCACAAACCACTGGCACATACACCTCAATAAATGAATAGCAAGAGAACATAACCTTCGACAAAGACACATCTGTCAAGTGCTAAATTCAGTTCCTGTCCTAAAATGTAATACACACCCCAAAAAAGGCAAACCTACCCATTAGTGTTATAAGTTTGTTCTTCAGCTGGGTATCTAACCTAGCAATCATCATCTCCACAGCATTCCTGATTTCTCGGACTCGTTCATCTTTCGCACTGCGTACCGCTTCGACATTCCTTTCCTGAAAAACATACATGGCATCAATTTAGAACTACCGGGACAGATTTTCTTTGTTTACACGGGAATGACATTCTAGGTTGTCCAAATCCTTCAAGAGAAGTGAACCGAACATGTGGGAGAGCATACGTAGCACCTCCTTCGAAATCATTAAAACAGCCACATCTTTCTCTAACTTCAGCAGCTGTTTGCATATGCTCCTGGCTACCTATGCAACCACTTTGCTTGAATGGAAGAAATAGAGTATTTTTTTCTTCTTCTGTTCAATCACATTTGATCCACGGAGACTGACTGCACAAACCTCTGCAATTGTCTTGGCAAGGTTTTCCAGAAGTGGCTTTCCATTGCCTTTTTTGGGGGGGTTGAGAGAAAGTGACTGGCCCAAGATCACCTAGCTGGGTTTGTGCCTAAGGCAGGACTACAACTCCCAGGCTCCCGGTTTCTAGCCTGGTGCTTAAACAGTACAGTACATTAACCAGGCTTTCAAAGTATAGGCTGGAATAATTTCTGAGCAGCTAACCCAGAAATTGGTTAGCAAATCCAGCAGGTTCTGACAGGTTCTGGAGAACCGGTAGTGGAAATCTGGCTGGCCCCAGAGTGGGGTGAGAATGGAGATTTTGCAATATCCTTCCCCTAGGAGTAGGGAGGGAATGGGGATTTTGCAGTATCCTTCCCCTTCCCGCCCGCAGAACCAGTAGTAAAAAAAAAATTGAATTCTGAGCTAACATCTTCATTTGGAAAGAGAAAAGTCCATATAGGAGGGAAGAGAAACTAAAACTTATAATTGCAATATAAAACATCTGCCTCTGTCATTAGGATCGTTTACTCCCCCACTTCTATATCAGGAGAATGTCACCTTGGATTAAACCTCAGGGTTGTTATACATAACTCTAATTCCCCTTCTAAACCCAGGAAAACAGGCAGTTATATTATTCACTATCTCTCAACCACTGTCTGGTTGCTGCAACACAGATATAATAAGTAACTTGGGAGTTGGGAGGTATTAAATAGATGACGCTTTGCTCACTTTATTTTTTTTAAAGGAGCAGCATTTAAAAATATTCCCACCTTGAAAACATTAACCAGGAAGTCCCTTCTCTAGATAAAGGTAGTCCTCGACTTACAAACATTTGTTTGATGACCATTCAAAGTTACAACAGCACTGAAAAAAGTGACCTATAATCAGTTCTCAGATTTATGTCTGTTGCAAAATCCCCAGTCGGTGCTTGGCAACCAGCATCTATTTACGATGGATACAGGATCCTGGAGTCCTAGGATTGCCATTTGCAACTTTTCCAAGGAACGTATAAAAAAGCAGGATGAATAGGGGAAGCCAAATTCGCTTGATTACTGCACAATGCACTGAACAACTGTCGTGATTCACTTAACAACCGGGGGAAGGTTGTAAAATGGGGCACAACTCACTTAACAAATGCCCCGCTGAGCAAAGGAAACTTTAGGCTCAATTGTGATTGTAAATCGAGGATTATCTGTATTACTTTTTGCCAAGCTGGAGATTGAGCTAAGCTGGAGATTGAGACTCACATCTCATCTTAGTGAAAGCTGTGAATCTGTTTATTACTGTTTCAACCTGGAAAACAATTTCAACCTGGAAAACTTTCACCTTATCCTCCTCTCCCAACTGCCCGAGGTTAGAAACCACCTTCCAACAATGATCCCAGAGGAGGGCTTTGAGAATATGAGAATTATCATCCTCTTTTAACCACCCCATAATTCCTTGTGGGGTGGAGTCTAGGCAACTGAATGGAGCTGAGGGTTTATTGGCGGGATGCCCTTCCTGTTGCCAATGTGGAGTTTTTGTTCAGCAGATATATTCGAATATGAGAATTATACGTCAACAAAATTGGAAGAGCTGTTCTCACCACTTCTTGTACCAAACTTATCAACTCCATGAGTCTTCGGCGAAGCTTTGCCACTTCTTCGTTCACTTTTGTGACATGCTGTTCATATATTTCCGCTAAAGGCTTAAAAGTATGTCCGCCGTGCTGTTAGAAAGATAGAGATGAATTTGGTAGCTTCATTGTACCAGCTCAAAACACTCTTACCAAAGTGAATCCCAAAGATTATTATAGGAAGAAAGCACTTTTCAACCTGCAGAATCTGGTTTTTCTTCAAGTCACATTTCTCACAAAAATCTGTTCAGGTTCTTAGTGAATACATAACTGAAGTAAAACTGTCTAGGTTGCTGCCTTGTTAAAGAACTATTACAGATGTCTGAAGTTTATATTTCAGGAAAAAGCTAAATTAATTTCCCAGAAATACTTCTTATAAATGCTTAATTCAAGGTTTAAATAGTAAAAGGTACATGACATGCTTTTCTTGTGAAAGCTGGTCTTCATTGACTGATTTTAAATAGATGCATCTTACATTACAGGAACATTATGTCAGCACAGGATATCAGAATGAGAGTCATTTAAGAAATCCATGCCAAATAATGGAGAATAGGTGTTACTAGGTGTTAAATAAGGGGAGGAAGATTTTCTGATTGTGGTCCATCCTCAAATAAAAACAGGACTTTATATTCTTCTTGCAACCTATACCTATACATATTTTATTATATGCATATTATACTTGAAGAATTACTTTGTTCTTTGTTCAATAACTGTATTACAGGTAATTCTTGACTTATAACCATTCATTTAGTGATTGTTTGAAATTACAAACACACTGAAAAAAGTGACTTATGACAGATCCTCGCTACTATCGCTGTTGCAGTATCCCCATGATCACATGATGAAAATTAAAAATTCAGGCACTTGGTTTCAATATATATATTAAGTGGTTTTTTTCCTAACGAAGCAATCTGGTCTACCCAAATATGGGAGGGAGCATATTGCTTCCCTTTTGCCTTTCAGAACCAATCCAGGAGCTCTCCAGGGGGTTGCATTCATGACAAACTATTTTTGTGTTAAATTTACTGACAAAGAAATAAAGGGAGACTAGTATAGATCTATTTCAAGCTATTTAGCTCTCATCAGCTAGCCATGCCCTTCTGTGATTCTGGGTATGGCTAGTTGAGTTGGATGCAGGGGTGAAATCCAGCAGATTCTGGAGAACCAGTAGTGGAAATTTTTAGCTTTTCGGAGAACCAGCAAATACCACCTCTGGCTGGCCACAGAGTGGGGAGGGAATGGGGATTTTGCCGTATCCTTCCCCTGGAGTGAGGTGGGAATGGAGATTTTGCAGTATCGTTCCCCTGCCACGCTGACCAAGCCACACCACGCCCACCAAGCCACACCCACAAAACCAGTAGTATTTCACCACTGGTTGGATGTGATCGCTATTTGTCACCTTCCCAGCTGGCTTCCAACAAGGAAAGTCAATGAGTGAAGCCAGATTTGCTTAATGACTGAATTCACTTAACAATTACAGTGATTCACTTAACAACCATGGCAAAAAGGTCATAAAACTGGGCGCAACTCACTTAACAAGTACCTTGCTTAGCAATGGAAATTCCGGTCCCAATTGTGATCAGTAGTCAAGGATTACTTGTAACTTCATATTAAGCTACAAAAGACTCACCTCCTACAATGCTACCCAGAAACTAGTGTATATCTCTAATCACAACTTTTCAATAACACAAGGACAGTGCTTCTGTTTCTGTAAAATAAACATTGTACAGATAACTCTTTGTTCTTCATCTGTCCATAATTTTTTTTTTACTCACCATTCCACCCCAAAGTGCACACTGGTGGCAGATACACTTCTTACATGTCCAGCAAAATACACTAAGCTTTTCATGATGATTTTCGCACCTTAAAAAAAAATAAAGGAAACATTGCAATTAGACAGATGGAACAGCAGCCATTGTAAGTTTTTCCCCCCTCAATCATTTTAACAAAGTGCTATTAAGGAGCTTATTTTTACTTGACATCAGCCAAAGTGAATTACTGCTGAAATGCCGTTAAAAACAGGAAACAGTGTAAAATGACATATATAGAGAAGTTACAAGTTAGCAATTCAGTTAGTATTATTTTTCTCTGTTGTTTTGCAAGTACACTGAATGCTTTTGTACCAGAGACAAATTCCTTCTATATATCAAGAAACAGGTTAGTTACACACACAGAAACTGAACGGTTCCAGCTACAATGTTTGGGTTACATCTGAAATGTACTGTAAGTTAGCTTAGCTTCTCATGTAGCTTCTCTATAAAATCACCTCAAAGGCTTTTTGTTCTTGCTGCAAAAGGAAAGGCCTTTTATTTTCTATCCTTTCATCAAATGCTTTCTTCAATTCAAGGCAAAATTCCAGGTTGGCATAGGACTAGCACGAACTGGATGCTTGGAGAAGCACCAACATTCAGATTGCTTGAATGGAGGAAATCTGCTTTTCTGCTTACATTTCTGATGCCCTTCTTCACTACAAATTGGCTCTCTCTAAACAGACAGGGGCTTCATCACTTTGGGGTATAAATTGTACTCAAATGCTGTTCTGGAAGAGCACGTTTATACTATAGTACCAGGAGCACAGAGATCCAGCTACTTTTCTGGCAAATGCTCCTTAGATGACAGCTACCAGGTTATCTATGTCATCTTTTATTAAGAATAAATCCTATGTTTGGATAAGAATTTGGTGGATTATTCAAAATGTATTGAAGAAGAAGATAAAGTTCCTGCCACAATTTTTCCTTTTGGGAATCATAACGGATTGTACAGGGATTGAGACTAAACTGATTCTGAATTTAATAACAGCAGCAAGACTGTTGATTGGACAATATTGGAAGAAAGAAGAGGTACCTACAATAGAAGAATGGATACTGAAAGTCATTAATTTGGCTGAGATGGCTAAAATCTCAGCTTTTTTAAAAGACAATACGCAGGAAAGATATTTAATTGAATGGAAAAAATGGATTGATTATCTACAAAACAGATATCAGATTAAGAAATATCAGATTGCCTTTGAATAATTAGAAAGTTATTTTATTTAATGGGGAGGGGGTTGGGAGATGAAAAGCTTTGGATGAGGTTAATTGGATTGGAAGGGAAAATTTTATTCTATGTTTGGTTTATGTATAACAATACCTTGTGATTGACCCGGGAAGCCGGGGAAGGAGGGGGTTTGGGAGGGAGGGGGGAAAAAGGGGTGAAAATGTCTTTGTTTTTTAAAAAACTTTTTCAATAAAATAAAAAAAAAAAGAATAAATCCTATGTTTAACCTCAGCTCAAGCCTCCTTTGGAGAATGCTTGGCAGGTGATCACTTCATTCAGTGAACCTTTCCACCCTAAATTGTGTTTGGTATGCACCACTGAAGGATACCTACAACCATTGTAGGAAAATGAAATTGTGTACTGTGGAATACAAGCTTACTACTTGCTGTACAAGTAGTTTTTAAGACCGGTTGCTTAGTTACTGTTCAAAGTTGCAGCAAACCCACCCGGAATTTGTTACTTATTTCCCAGAGTTGAAGTTCCAACATCTGCCCTCCCCCGCAGTTAGATGACTACATTTTAGGTGCTTGGCAACTGGCCTGCATTACGACTGTTTGCAGTGCCCCATAGTCAATTCATTACAATTTACAACATTTTTGCCAGAAACCTGCATTTACTTCCAATTTTCCAGCAAAAAAAAAAAAAAAAAGCCACATAGCTAAGAATGGGTTTATTTAACAACTGCAGCATTTGCTTTATGACTGCTGCAAAAAATTAGGTCTAAAATTAGGTCTGGTCACATGGTAACCCACAATACGATCATCATGATTTAAAATGAAAATTGTGGGCTCAATTACAGTCCTAAGTCAAAAACTCCATGGAGTGGATGGACCCACATTGTTCACTGAAATAGGAGGGGGATCATTGTTTTTACTTAGTTTAACTCTTTGCTGTTCTGTAGTAGAGCCTTCTGGGCTTGTAAAGGCAGGCCTTCTTTCTTTCCCATGTCTGCATCTAAAAATTCTATGACACCCCTGAACTAGTGGGAGGATGATTGGCACACTAATTATACCTTCAATCCATTATAGAAAACAAACTTCACAGTAAATACCAATGTTCCATTTTAATATCTCGCATAACTGTAAATCCACTCCTTATATAGCTATTTACAGGAGAAAAATTCATTGGTTATTACAATGTCTGATTATGAACACATTTAGGGGTAACGCATGACAAACCCTTCAGTCAACAGGCCATTTAAATCTACGTACTTGTCTTTTTCATTTTCTTCATGCTTGCTCAGATTACACAACTGGAGTGTGTCAAGTTGCTGGGTCACCTCCTCTGCCCAACGACAGTTGACAAGTTCTCGCAACTGAAGTGGAGCTCTGCAAGGAAAATTTGAGTAAAAATCCTGCTTTTTAGAGGAAAAAAATAAAATAACATTCTTTATTATTAGATATAAAATTGAAAACAGGAGTTTATGCAGGTGCATAAGATCTTTATCCAATCTATCTTTGAAGCATTTAATAAAAACACTGACGATATTAGAAGTTGGGGGGGTGTTCATTAATAAGCTACAATTCAGGCACTCTAACTTGAAATGTTCCTTCTAATTTCTTCCACATTCAGAGGAAACTAATTAATGAAGAACGGTAAATAATTTTTATATTCATTCAAGAAGGGAAATTTTGAAACCAGGAATAAAAAAAAATATTTAGGAGGAATAAATGCTTGGATATAGCCAGAACTGTAAAGATTTAAAGAAGAAATAGCATCCGTAAGTTTGAGATTTACAGCATGCAGAGAGACCAATTCTTTGCCTTGGTCATGATGGCTTATGGGATGGGAATCGCAGAACCTGAAGTCCAAGGTACTATAGTAGGGATTCCCAAACTGTGAAAGGCTTCCCTTGGGGAGATGCAGACCTATTCCAGGTGAGATGTAGAGAACCTTTAAGTATAGTGTTGCAATAAATCTATCTTTAGTTTCACTGTATTGTTTTCAATATCCATTTGTGCTCATTTTGTTGTTTGGATACTTAAGATAAGTGTACATAAAGATTACAGTAAAGAGAGATGGGATGACAAAAAATTTAGGAACCCCTGTATTAGAAGGAACCAGATTACTTTGACCCAGGGAGAATTGTTTTAAGTGACATCAAAGGAGCCGACTTTTTCCCAGAACTTTTTAAAACTGCTCTTTTATTCCCAATGAGTGAAAATGGTGGGCAATTTTTAGAATTGTACCTTGGTTAAACTTTCATTCATGACTGAAGGTCAAGCTAGGTAACATTCCACCATGTGCCAAATTTAACTTATAACCTTTCTGTTCCTCCCAAATATGTATTGTGAATATCAGCAACAAAAACCACCTAAAATAAAGAATTTGCTTTGGTTATCACAACAATCCAAAGGTTTTCAAGTGAAAGCTTACCGACAATGTGGGCACTGAGCTCTTTGTTCCGTCAACCAACGCTGTCAAACAAAACAGGCACATTATAAAACACCAGAGTTCCAGAAACATTAGAAAAGCATAAATCCTATAAGAAGTTTGGACATATTTCTTCAGCGTAAGTAAATTATTCTTGAATGGGATTCACACAACACGCAAATGCTGCCGTCTATCCCTATTTATTGTACCTGTATACTGTTGCACTCAGAAAATGACTCCCAAGACCAAATTATACCTTGTTGAATGGCCTGGATCATACAACATGCTAAGACAATGGCTGAATTCCCAGAACATGCTAGGGTATAAACTAGCCAATCCCAGTTTAATCTAAAATGATGTGCAAACCCAGTCTATATGTTAGTCTAGATTTATTTATTTGTATCCCTCCTTTCTTATTTTTACAAATAATTCAAGGCAGCAAATATATCCAACAGAGCTTCATCCTCCTATTTTCCCCACAATAACAACCCTGTGAGGTAGGTTGGTGTGAGAAAGAGGGACTGACGCATATTCACCTAACCAGCTTTCATGGCTAAGGTGGGATATGAACTTGTGGTCTGTTAGTCACATATGGAGCTAACAATTAATCAAGAAGGTTGCTCATGGCATTTCTTTGTATGTTATCAATGTATTAATCCTAAATATTGGTCCAATCCTATTTAATTATTTTGTTCAGAAAATTAAATGTGTAAAAGCTCTAAGAGAATCACTAGTTCCAAAACAATTGTGACTCTAATAAATTTCTGGGTTCTTAAGAAGTTTAACAGCAACATACAAAACTAAGTGTTTATGGAGATTCTCAGTCATCCAGGTCATGGTTGTCCCAAAGGTGCTTCTTTTTCAAGAGGCAATTGGACTTTCTGGTTTTTCTTTGAAGACGTTTCGCTTCTCATCCAAGAAGCTTCTTCAGCTCCTTCCATTCCCCACCATCCATTCAGAGCTGAAGAAGCTTCTTCGATGAGAAACGAAACATCTTCAAAGAAAAACCAGAAAGTCCAATAGTTGCCTCTTGAAAAAAGCACCTTTGGGGATACAAATCTAAGGATAATCCCAGGAATAAATTCAACTGGTTGAAAGACATGAAAAGAAAGCTACATTTTTTTACCTCTTGGGTTGAAAGAGAAGATGAAAACAAGTCAGAATTAACCTTTAATTTTGGAAATAATATCACTTTATATTCAGAACTGCCTATTATTCCAATAATTTATCTGGGCATGGCAACTAGTAAATGGAGAACAAGCAGGCACCAGAACAAAAGGTTAAAATTGTTTTTCTTAGTGTGCCAATAAATTAGAATTCTTGTACACTTACATCTGTTTTGAAGTATTTTCAAAAACACTTACCTATCCAAAATCTAGTTACTGTCTCCACATGAGTAATTTGGCTCCAAATTTGTGATTACTTACCCGAATACAACTGAAACAACATAGTTTGGAGCAGTGTGGACATAGGCGTGCATCACGCAACTTTTCCATACAAATGAAACATCTAAATACTTCAGCAATACTCTGCAAGAAAGAAGCACAATCAAGACAAACATGGGTCAGCTTTATCTGTAAATTGCACCCACATTATCTTATTCATGTCAATTCACATTTTACTTAAACCTAGGCTCAATTATATTGCTCCGGCATATTATACAATAGTGTTTGGAGAGGAACCAACAAGCAATTATTTCTAAATGCCATTGTTTAAATCAAAGGGGAAAAAAACGTTTGCTACATCTACATACACACTTCAGTATCTTGCCTCCACTCCAATAAAAGAGCAAAAAATAAGTATGTATATAATTCTTTAGAAGACACTCTAGAACAGCGGTTCAACCTGTGGGTCGGGACCCCGTTGGGGGTCGAATGACGATTTGCCAGGGGTCGCCTAAGACCATCAGAAATATGGGAAGTATACTTGCGAGTCGAAGAATCGCGCTCCAATGGTTGACTCCACAAGCCAGCTGCAGGCTCTTCAAATTGCTGGCTGAATTCGGCTTCAGGCGCGATTAATTAAAAAAGAGAGAAATCTTTGCTCTGATGTCTCCCTCTCAAGCCAGCTGCAATCACTCCCAATCGCTAGCCTAATCTGGCTTCAGGCGCGATAAACTTAATAGGGGAGGAGTCTCCGCTTTAATGCCTCCGTCCTCAAGGCAATCGCAAGCAGTTCAGATCGCTAGCCAATACAGCTTCAGGCGCAATAAATTCAAAACGAAAATAATTTTATGGTTGGGGTCGCCACACCGTGGGGAATTGTATTAAAGGGGTCGCAGCACTATAAAGGTTGAGAACCACTGGTCTAGAATATGGGTGTCCAACCTTTTGGCTTGCCTGGCTGCAATGTGTGGAATTGTGTAGGGTCGCCTATAAAATATATAATATAGTTAATGTATATAAATCACATAATATTGTTAAGAAGTTTACAAACTTATGGGCTTGCATTACTAATGGTACAGGGCTGTGACCGAGGGCCACAAGTTGGACACATCTGCTCTATAATCTTGCAGAATACAAACTTCACTATAAGCAGGAAGAGGACATGTAAACCAACACAACCCACTGGTATGTTTCTAAGATGGACTGAAATGCACATGATTCATGAAATGCACATTTCAACAGAATGTAATTGTTTGCACAGTACTTTTTTTGCTTCAGGTAAGATTTAGAAAGATGGAAACAAATCACATTTTATTCTTGCTTTCTTAGTTCTGTGGAATATGGTGTAATCCAAAATTTGCACTTTTATACGTTTACATGTTAAATTCATATCTTGCTTTTCCTTCAGGAGCTCAAGGTAGTAGTCCTTGCTTAAAAATCATTCATTCAATGACCATTCAAAGTTATGACAACACTGAACAACTAGCACTTATGGTTAGTCCTTAAAAGTTATGGTCATTACGCCACATGACCAAAATTTGGATGCTTTGGATTTACAATCACAGTGTGCGACGGCCTCACAAGTGGCCAGTAGCTGCCTTGGCCAGGTGCATGTCATCAGCAGCAGGAAGAAGGTGGTTGAAGATCAGTTGGGAAGGCAGGTATAGATGGTGGAGTACAGGGCAGCCAAAAGGGAAAAGATGGGAAGGGAAATGGGGAGGAAGTTGAAGCAGATGCAAGCATAACAAGCATGGGAGAATTATGAGGTCCTGGCCTAACAACCCTGCTGCTAAGCAGTTTGGTCATGTGATGTTTCACCTAACAACTGGATCATTTAGTGATGGAAATTTTGGTTCTGTTAGAGCAGGGGTGTCAAACTCAGTGCCCGAGGGCCAGATCTGGCCTGCGAGGTGCTTAAAATCTGACCCGTGGGGCCGCCCTCGAAACAGCGAAAAACTGGCCTGCAATGCCTCTGCCAGAGCTCAGGAGAGCCGCGCATGGTGGCCCTTTTTGCTGGCAGAGGGCTACAGGAGGCCATCATAGCCAAAAATGTAGCCTTCGCCCCCCCCCAGCTCTATTTTCATCAAGAGTGCTAGCAAAACAAACTAGTAGCAAAAGTGGATCCCCCAGCCCCGCCCAGGCCACCACAGGTGCCCACGACAGAAGTGACATCGAGTTGGTCATGCCCACCATAGCCACACCCACCCAGCCACTCCCCCAAGGTCAAACACAACCCTGATGTGGCCCTCAATGAAATCGAGATTGACATCCCTGCATTAGATGTATTCGTGTATACTGCATGTATCAAGAAGAGGGCCATGAAAATATTTACAGACCCCTCACATCCTGGACATAAACTGTTTCAACTCCTACCCTCAAAACGACACTATAGAGCACTGCACATCAGAACAACTAGACACAAGAACAATTTTTTCCCGAAGGCCATCACTCTGCTAAACAAATAATTCCCTCAACACTGTCAGACTATTTACTAAATCTGCACTACTATTAATCTTCTCATAGTTCCCATCACCAATCTCTTTCCACTTATGACTGTATGACTGTAACTTTGTTGCTGGCAATCCTTATGATTTATATTGATATACTGACCATCATTTGTGTTGTAAATGTTGTACTTTGATGAACGTATCTTTTCTTTTATGTACACTGAGAGCATATGCACCAAGACAAATTCCTTGTGTGTCCAATCACACTTGGCCAATAAAAAATTCTATTCTATTCTAGAGTCAGTAAGTGAGGACTACCTGTATATTTAACAGACCCTTATAACAGCCTGGTTAGGTTGAGACTGCTGATTCTTCCACTTATAGTCCCTTCCCATCCACTGAATGAAAAGGGAGATTTAGGGCAATTTCAACTTTGGATCTAGGAGTTCTGATGCTAAAACAGAGCATGCTCTAGATACCATAACCTTACCCATAGAAAAAGGGTTTGGCAGCACTGTATCAAAACATTCTCAAACAAAACAGAGCATTCCAAATACAGAAATAAACTCTAGCATCATAGATTCGTGCCTGTTTAAAGAGGCAGTATATACAGTAAGGAAAGGTGAAAAAATTATCAGATCCAGGATCTGTGACTTCACTGCACTAATTTGTTGTATTAATATTTCCCTGCAGCAGCTGAAACAGGAGATTTATCAGTTCATAAACTTTCATGAACCACAGTGCCCCTTTCCTTTTTTGACTTCACTACAATAACTCATGTATCACGGAAAGAAGAGACCAAGTGTGCTGAATTTGTACCAACCCAAAGAAGAATAATACCGTACCTTCTACTCAATCTTGGAAACTAGAAATGTAAAGTATTATTATAACAAAAGTGAATTGTAAATTATGAATATCAAAGTGGCAAACTGGGAAGAGCATTTATTAATTAATAAGATGGCTTATTTAAAATAAAGACAATAGTCAACACTATTGTCAGTTTGGTCACAGCTTGGTCTAGTGATTAAGACACAAGGCTAGAAACTGGGAGATTTTGTTGTTAGTTGCGAAGTCGTGTCCGACCCATCGCGACCCCATGGACAATATTCCTCCAGGCCTTCCTGTCCTCTACCATCCTCTGGAGTCCATTTAAACTCACACCGACTGCTTCAGTGTCTCCATCCAGCCACCTCGTTCTCTGTCGTCCCCTTCTTCTTTTGCCCTCAATCATTCCCAGCATTAGGCTCTTCTCCAGGGAGTTAAGTGATTAAGACACAGGCTAGAAAATGGGAGATGGTGACCTCTAATCCCACTTTAACCATGGAAGGCAACTGAGTCAGTTTGGGCCAATCTCTCTCTGCTCAACTCAACTCACCTCACAGGATTGTTGTAGGGAAAATAGGAGAAAGGAGGCCTATTAGGTATGTTTGCTGCCTTGAGATTTTATAAAAATAATGAAGATGAGATATTAAATAACCTTAATACCGCAAAGGTCCTTGACTGAGAAAGAGAAATATTGTTTGTACTATTTTTTTGTAATTTACACTTGTTTTTTCTTAAATATTAATTGTGGTTAAACATGATAGCCATGCACCTTATCAATAACATTCTTGTTAATTTTAGTGTCTCTATTCCTATTTTTTTCCTCTATCTCCTGCAACATGTAATCTTTTTCCCTCCAACACTTGAAATCATGGACCAGTAAACAGCGCAGAGAACCCAAAACAGAGAAAATTCATGAGGTTACACTTTGCCCGATTTTATCACCTTGAATGAAAACTTTTGTTGTTTTAATCTGCCTTGTATTGTAATATTTATACAGTTGTGATGTTTTTATGTCTGATTGGTATACTGTTCAGAGTCCTGGCAGCTGGCAGTTTCTAAGTGTGATAAATAAAATAGCCATAAATAAATCTAAAGGTTTTGAAGGGTAACCACAATGACGAGAGGACTGCAAGTAGTCCTCAACATGACCACAGCTGAGGCCAATATTTCCATCAGTAAGCAAGACAATTGTTAAATTAGTCATGCCCCATTTTACAACATTTTTGCCACGGGTTGTTAAACAAATCACTTCAGTTAAGTAAATTGTGTTGCAGTTAAGCAAATCTGGCTTCCCACATTGACTTTGTCCTAAGCCAGCTGTGAAGGTCACAAATGGTGATCATATAACCTCAGGACAGAGCTACCATCATAAATGCATGACATTTGCCAAGTGCCTGAATTTTGATCATGTGAACATAGGGATGCTCAACAGTCATAAATGTGAGAACTGAACGTAAGTCACCTTTTTCAGGGCCATTGTGACTGCAGTCACTAAATGAATGGCTAGTCTAGTGAAGAGAAGGACCAGGGGACACATAAAGGAGTCTTCCAATATTTGAGGGGCTGCCACAGAGAGGAAGGGGTCAAGCTGTTTTCCAAAGCACCTGAAGGCCCAGGCAAGGAACAATGGATGGACACTAAACAAGGAGAGATTCAACTTAGAAACGAGGAGGAGCTTTCTGACAGCGAGAACAATCAACCAGTGGAACAGAAGTTGCCTTCAGAAGTTGTGGGAGCTTCATCACTTGAGACTTTCAAGAAGAGACTGGACTGCCATTTATCAGAAACGGTGTAGGTCTCCTGTCTGGGCAGCGGGTTGGACTAGATGACCTACAAGATCCCTTCCAACTCTGTTAATCAGTTGTAAGTCGACAACCACTGAATTTCACCTACCCCCCAAAAAAAACTTTTTCTACCCTCTTTCCAGTACTCATGCCTGCCCATTCCATTAGGAGAAAGAGAAGCTCAGGAGTCCCAAAGGTGCTTTTTCAAGAGGCAAATGGACAACCATGGTCTGGGATGACTGAGAATCTCCATAGACAAGAAGCTCAGGAGGTTTTGGTGGTAGAAAGCAGGAGCCTTCTTGGTGATGGCCCCAATTTCCAAGCCTGTATCCTGAGGAGCCAGTTTCCTTTACTGGTTTTTCAGGGCCATACAGGGAGCTGCTGGTTTTTCTCTTGCTCAATCTTCCTGGGACTTGTTTTCAGAGGTAGATTTCCAATTCTTCATTTTCTTGGCTTGGATCTTTTCCCCCCCTTTTAAAAAATTCCTTGACTTACAACCATTCATTTAGCATCAAAGCTACAACGGCACTGAGGAAAAGTGGCTTTTGACTCATTTTCACACTTACCGCCGTTGCGGCATCCCCATGGTCCCACGCTCAAAATTCAGACACCCGTCAACTGGTTCCATATTTATAACGGGCTGCAGTATCCCAGAGTCATGCAATTTTCCCCTTGGGAGACCCTCTAACAACACAAAGTCAACGGAGACGCCCGATTCACTTCACCCCCACCCTTGCGACTACCTTAACAAACAACAACTGTGGCAAAAAAGTTGGCAAAATGGGTGGGTGGGTGGGGGAGGAAAAACCTCACTTTACCAACCATCCCGCTTAGCGACGGAAGTTCTCTGGCTTCAGCGGTGGTTGTATGTCAAGGACCGCCGTTCTGGATGCCCCCAAAAAACAGGAAGGGCAAATCGTGTTCACCTTTTATTATGTCAAATAAATAACCACCCCTGCAGGAATTTCCCTCCCGTTTCAGAAGAGCCTTTCCCCCCTAAAAAAAAAAAAAAACTCATTTGAAGTCTTGTCCATCTGTGGGGGGGGGGAAGGTCCTCCTCTGGGGGTCTCCATTGGGGGGAGGGAGGTCCTCCCCTGGGGGTCTCCATTTGGGAGGAGGAGGAGGAGGTCCTCCTGGGGTCTCCATTTGGGGAGGGAGGTCCTTCCATGGGGGTCTCCATTTGGGGGAGGAGGTCCTCCTGGGGTCTCCATTTGATGGAAGGGGAGGTCCTCCTGGGGTCTCCATTTGCGGGAGGAGGAGGTCCTCCTGGGGTCTCCATTTGCAGGAGGGGAAGTCCTCCTTGGGGTCTCCATTTGCGGGAGGGAGGTCCTCCTTGGGGTCTCCATTTGGGGGAGGTTCTCCCTGGGGTCTCCATTTGGGGGAGGTAGGTCCTTCCATGGGGGTCTCCATTTGCGGGAGGAGGTCCTCCTGGGGTCTCCATTTAGGAGGAGGAGGTCCTCCCATGGGGGTCTCCATTTGGGGGAAGGGAGGTCCTCCTGGGGTCTCCATTTGATGGAAGGGGAGGTCCTCCATGGGGGTCTCCATTTGCGGGAGGGAGGTCTTCCTTTGGGGGTCTCCATTTGGGAGGAGGTTCTCCCCTGGGGGTCTCAATTTAGGGGGAGGGGGAGGACAGTCACCCCTATCCCACCCAGGATAAGACCCTCCCTCCCTCACAGATTCCCTCTCCCACCTTTGGGGGGGGTCCAATCGTGGGTGGAATAGGGGGTGGTTATCTTCCCTCTCCCCCCAAACGGAGACCCCCCCAGAGGACGACCTTTCCCTCTCCCCACAGGACCTTTTCCCCACCTACCTTTGGGGGGAGGGGCGGTCTGAGGGGGAGAAGCCCCTCCCCCGCTCCAACAGGTGCACCCCTCCCCCCCACCTCCCTTATTATTATTATTATTACCGCCATTCCGAAGGCTTTTTACCTCAACGCTTTGCTCGTCCATGACTGGAAACCGCCTCCCTCGAGGTGGGGACGCCTCCGTCTCCTCAGTTTTTTTCTCCTGAGGAGAAACGACCGGCGTGTGAAGAGAAAAAAAACGGGGATCGCGGAGGGGGGAGGGGGAGGGGGGGAGTGTATCCCGCTTTTTTATCCTTCCCCCTCCTCCGCCCCTTGTTTTTTCATCCCACAGACTCTCCCGCCCCAATCCCGCCCATTTCTCCCCCTCCCGCCGAGAGGAGAAAACGGGGAAACCATTAACGGCCCCCCGCCGGCTCGCGCCTTGCGGCTGTGGAGACGGGGGAGGGGGGAAAGGGGGGAGGAGAGAGAGAGAGAGAATCCCCCCTCTGCCGTCTTACTGCGCCTGCGCGGTCAGGCTCGCCAACCGGGGAACCGAAGGTGCCGCATTAGCCGGCGCGCGCTTACAGCGCCTCACTGCGCCTGCGCGGAACCCAGCGATAGTTCGGATTTGCCGGAGCTCTTCGTTTCCCTCCGGATTTGTCCGGAGGGGGGGGAGTAATGGTACGCATGCGCTAAATTCTAGTGTTTGGGGAGCCTCTAGAGCAGAGGTCTGCAACCTTGGCTACTTTAAGACTTGTGGACTTCAAGTCCCAGAATTCCTCAGCCACAACCTTGCCCACTTTAAGACTTGTGGACTTCAAGTCCCAGAATTCCTTCTGGGACTTCAGAATTCCTTCTGGGACTTCAGAATTCCTTCTGGGACTTGAAGTCCACAAGTCTTAAAAGTGGCCAAGGTTGCAGACCTCTGCTCTAGAGCAAGTGAGTAGGAACAGGTTGCAATGGGTTCCGAAGGTTTGCGTGCCGCAAAGGTGGTGCAGGTAGTCCTCGACTTACAACAGTTCATTTAGTGACCGTAACGCAGACATATGACCGTTTTTCACACTTACAACCATTGCAGCATTCCGCCCCCCCCCATGGTCACATGGTCCAAATTTGGAGCCTCGGCAACTGGCGTGTACTTACGACAGTTGCAATGCCAGGACTTTTGCAACCTTCTGACCAGCAAAGCCAATGGGGAAGCCAGATTCACTTAACAACCGTGTGGCTAACTTAACAACCGCAGTGCTTCGCTTAACGACTTGGGCAAGCGAGATCGTAAAACGGGACACAAAAATTCACAGGCGTTTCACTGAGCAACAAAAATTTTGGGCTCCATTGGGGTCGTAACTCGAGGACTACCTGTGTTACTCTATAACAGGGCTTTCCAAACTCATCAGTTATAAAGAGTTGAGATTCCTGCTGGCTGGGGGAATCTGGGAGTTGAAGTCCCAGATTGAAGTCCTTTAAAGCGCTCCATGGCTTAGTGCCTGGGTACTTACGGGACCGCCTGCTGTTACCGCATGCCTCCCACCGACCCGTACGCTCACACAGAGAGGGTCTTCTCAGGGTGCCGTCCGCCAAGCAATGTCAGCTGGCGGCCCCCAGGGGAAGGTCCTTCTCTGTGGGGGCTCCCACACTCTGGAATGAGCTTCCCCCGGGTTTACGCCAAATACCGGACCTTCGGACCTTTCGCCGCGAACTGAAGACACATCTTTTTATTCGCGCAGGGCTGGCTTAAGTTTTATCGATTTTAAATTTCTTATTATTAATTTTAAATTGGGGTTTTAGTTTTTATATATTTTAAAGTTCTTAGGCTGATTATAATAAGTTTTTTAACTTGCATTTTAAATTGTATATTGTATTGTTCGTTTTTTACTTTCGCCTGTACACCGCCCTGAGTCCTTTGGGAGAAGGGCGGTATAAAAATCAAATCAAATAAAATAAAATAATAAATAAATAAGTCCACACATCATCAAGCAGCCAAGTTGGGAAAAAATCAGGAGGAGGAAGCTGGTAGCAAAGTAACTTCAGGTGTAAATCGCCATTCAGGTATGATGATGGCTGTGCATCCTGTCTCAAGGAACAACCTGGTTTGATTGTGGTTTGTTGAACCGGTCATCGAGGTTGGATCGTTTTAGAAGTACAGAGCTAATCCTCCACTTAACAACCACAAATTGAACCTAAAATTTCTGCTGCTGGCCCGTTTACGCTCTTCCTTGCCACCATTGTTAAGTGAATCACTGCATTTGTGAAGTGAGTCACACGGTTGTTAGGTAAATCCAGCTTCCGAGTTGACTTTGCTCATCAGCAGATCGCAAAAGGGGATCACGTGACCACCTCCCCCACCAGACATTGCGACGGTCATAAATATGAGTCAGTTGCCAAGCATCTGGATTTTGATCACACTGAAATGGTCATGAGTGTGAAAAACAGTCATAAGTCAAGGACTGCCTCTATTCTTAAACTGGGGCTAAAACAATTACATTAGGACTTCGTCAACTTCCTGACCTCCGAACCTTTCGCCACGAGCTTAAAACACATCTATTCATCTGCGCAGGACTGGACTAGATTTTAAATTTAAATTGGTTTTAATGGGTTTTATTATGTATACTGTCATTTTTAATTATTTGGCCATTTGGAATAAGTTTTTTAATTGATGTTTTATTTTGTATTTATATGTATATTTTTATATACATATATTTGCAGACCCCTCGCATCCTGGACATAAACTGTTTCAACTCCTACCCTCAAAACGACGCTATAGAGCACTGCACACCAGAACAACTAGACACAAGAACAGTTTTTTCCCGAAGGCCATCACTCTGCTAAACAAATAATTCCCTCAACACTGTCAGACTATTTACTGAATCTGCACTACTATTAATCGTTTCATAGTTCCCATCACCAATCTCTTTCCACTTATGACTGTATGACTATAACTTGTTGCTGGCAATCCTTAAGATTTATATTGATATATTGATCATCAATTGTGTTGTAAATGTTGTACCTTGATGAACGTATCTTTTCTTTTATGTACACTGAGAGCATATGCACCAAGACAAATTCCTTGTGTGTCCAATCACACTTGGCCAATAAAAATTCTATTCTATTCTATTCTATCTGCCTGTGAACCGCCCTGAGTCCCTAGGGAGATAGGGCGGTTATAAAAATACGAAAAATAATAATAATAATAATGGCTTGCATTTTTGCAATAGGTGTCCCAGGGCAATTCAAACTGGATTATGGGGGTGGGGTTTGTACAAGGGTCTTGCTTGTCACTGTTAGTGGGAGTGCTGCTTTCTGCTTGGTGGGTGGGTTCCTTGGTTATTGTTTGATTGTGCGTCTGAGTTGGTAGTTCCTTGATTAATGTATTGCACTGACAAGGCAAGTCACTTGTATATAAAGAAAGAGCAAACCCTCCTCCCTTCTAGCACTGATGACGTTACATAGTTGGGTAATGAAACGTCTGCAAGAAAACAACCAAGCTCAGAGAGCACTAAGGACCAAATAGTTTTTGGGTTTTTTTATTTGAATTTATAGCCCGCCCTTCTCCGAAGACTCAGGGCGGCTTACATTGTGTTAATAATAATAATAATAATAATAATAATAATAATAATAATAATAATAATAATAATAATAATAATAATAATAATAATAATAATAATAATAATAATAATAATTTAATTTGTATACCGCCCTTCTCCCGAAGGACTCAGGGCGGTGAACAGGCAGATAAAATATACATACACACAATAATTAAAAACATCCCTTAAAAAACTAATTTAAATGCCCAAAATATTAAAAAACATACTTCCCCGTAAAATCACAGAATTTTAAAAACCCATCCAATAAAAATAAGAATCAGGCTAGTCCAGCCATACGGAATAAATAAGTTTTAAGTTCGCGGCGAAAGGTCCTAAGGTCAGGTAATTGTCGAAGTCCGAGGGAAGTTCGTTCCACGGGGTGGGAGCCCCCCAAGAGAAGGCCCTCCTCCTGGGGGCCGCCAGTCGACACTGTTTGGCTGACGGCACCCTGAGGAGTCCCTCTCTGTGGGAGCGTACCGGACGATGGGAGATAGAAGCCGGCAGTAGACGGTCCCGTAGATAGCCCGGTCCTAAGCCATGGAGCGCTTTAAAGGTGGTAACCAATACCTTGAAGTGCACCCGGAAAACAACAGGTAGCCAGTGCAGTCTGCGCAGGATAGGTGTTATATGGGAGCTCTGAGACGCTCCCTCAATAACCCGCGCAGCCGCATTCTGAACTAGCTGAAGTCTCCGGGTGCTCTTCAAGGGGAGCCCCATGTAGAGAGCATTGCAGTAGTCCAGGCGAGAGGTAACGAGAGCATGAGTGACTGTGCATAAGGCATCCCGGTCCAGGAAGGGACGCAACTGGCGGATCAGGCGAACCTGGTAAAATGCTCTCCTGGAGACGGTCGCCAAATGGTCTTCAAAGGACAACCGACCATCCAGGAGCACGCCCAAGTTGCGTACCTTCTCCATCGGGGCCAATGATTCACCCCCGACAGACAGCCGCATCTGCAGCTGACTGTACTGAGGTGCCGGCATCCACAGCCACTCCGTCTTGGAGGGATTAAGTTTGAGCCTGTTCCTCCCCATCCAGACCCGTACGGCCTCCAGACACCGGGACAGCACTTCGACAGCTTCACTGGGGTGGCCCGGGGTGGAAAAGTACAGCTGGGTATCATCAGCGTACAGTTGGTATCTCACCCCAAAGCCACTGATGATCTCACCCAGCGGCTTCATATAGATGTTGAACAGGAGGGGTGAGAGAATCGACCCCTACGGCACCCCACATGAGGCACCTTGGAGTCGATCTCTGCCCCCCTGTCAACACCGTCTGCGTCCGATCAGAGAGGTAGGAGGAGAACCACCGATAAACGGTGCCTCCCACTCCCAACCCCTCCAACCGGCGCAGCAGGATACCATGGTCGATGGTATCAAAAGCCGCTGAGAGGTCTAATAGGACCAGGGCAGAGGAATAACCCCTATCCCTGGCCCTCCAGAGATCATCCACCAGTGCGACCAAAGCTGTCTCCGTACTGTATCCGGGCCGGAAGCCGGACTGGAACGGGTCTAGATAGACAGCTTCATCCAGGTACTGGGGTAGCTGACATGCCACCACACTCTCAACAACCTTCGCCGTGAAGCGAAGATTGGAGACTGGCCGGTAGTTCCCTAAAACAGCTGGGTCCAGGGAAGGCTTCTTGAGGAGGGGTCTCACCACTGCCTCTTTCAAGGCCGCGGGAAAGACCCCCTCCCGCAAAGAAGCATTTGTAATCCCCTGGAGCCAGCCTCGCGTCACCTCCTGAGTAGCCAGTACTAACCAGGAGGGACACGGATCCAGTAAACATGTGGTGGCGTTCAGCCTACCCAGCAACCTGTCCATGTCCTCGGGAGTCACAGGATCAAAGTCATCCCAAACCACCTCAACAAGACGGGCCTCAGAACCCTCGCCTGGATCTACCCAATTTTGATCCAATCCGTCCCGAAGCTGAACGATTTTGTCGATAGATAACCGTTAAACTCCTCGGCACGCCTTGTGGGGTCCTCCGCCCCTCCTGTTGAAGGAGAGAGCGGTCACCAAACAGGGCGGCCGGGCGGTTATCTGCCGACGCAATGAGGGAGGAACGAGGAACGCCAGCCCTCATTGCCACTAGGTAGGTCCTACTATAGGACCTAACTAGTGTCCGGTCAGCCTCAGAGCGGCTGGATCTCCAGGCACTCTCTAGGCGGCTTCTCCGGCACTTCATCTCCCTCAGCTCCTCGGAGAACCAAGGAGCTGGTTGAGACCGACGCCAGGTCAGAGGCCGCAAAGGCACGACACGGTCCAAAGCTCCAGCCGCGGCCCGTTCCCAGGCCGCAACTAGCTCTTCAGTCGAGTCGTGGGCCAGGTGCTCGGGAACGGCCCAAGCTCCGTCAGGAACCTCTCCGGGTCCATCAGGCGCCTGGGACGGAACCAGCGCATTGGTTCCGTCTCCCTGCGGTGGTGGGTAGCGGTCAGAAAGTCTAGACGAAGGAGAAAATGATCTGACCATGACAAAGGTTCAACAACTAAATCATTTAAAACCAGATCATTAGACCACTGGCCAGAGATAAAAATCAGATCTAGGGTACCTCCCCCGACGTGGGTAGGGCCGTCAATTAACTGAATCAGGTCCATGGCCGTCATGGAAGCCATGAACTCCTGAGCTGCCGAAGATGCTACGCCGGCTGATGGCAAATTGAAATCCCCCATGACCAACAGTCTGGGGGTTTCAACTGCCAACCCGGCCAGCAACTCCAACAGCTCAGGCAGGGCTGTAGTCACGCAGCAAGGAGCCAGGTACGTGATCAACAAGCCCACCTGAGTTCTACGACCCCACTTCACGAAGAGGGATTCACACCCAGCTATCTGAGGCACAGTGGTTTCCCTCGGCTCGAGACTCTCCTTAATGATAACCGCCACCCCTCCACCCCTACCCTGGGCCCTCGGCTGATGGAATGCTCGGAAGCCTGGTGGGCACATCTCCACTAGGGGGACCCCCCCTTCGGTGCCCAACCAGGTCTCCGTAATGCCCATAACGTCCGCGGTCCCTTCCTGAATAAGATCTGCAATCAGGGGGGCTTTATTAACCGCGGACCTGGCATTACATAACATCAGCCGGAGGCCCAGGTCCCGATTACTCTGGCCACTCGGGTCATGGGAAATTTCTGGGGGGGCGGAGCACGCAATCGCTCGTAAACAGCGAGGGCGAGCCCCCGAGACCTGATGTGGCCCCCCCCTTCCGTCATGCGCGGGTGATAGAGGGAGCCCCTCGGGGCTCCCGTGTTACACCTATCCTGCGCAGACTGCACTGGCTACCTGTGGCCTTCCGGGTGCGCTTCAAGGTGTTGGTGACAATCTTTAAAGCGCTCCATGGCATAGGGCCGGGCTATTTACGGGATCGCCTACTGCTACCAAATACCTCTCACCGACCCGTGCGCTCTCACAGAGAGGGACTCCTCAGGGTGCCGTCAGCTAGGCAGTGCCGTCTGGCGACACCCAGGGAAAGGGCCTTCTCTGTGGGGGCTCCCACCCTCTGGAACGAACTCCCTCCAGGACTTCGTCAACTTCCGGACCTCCGAACCTTTCGTCGCGAGCTTAAAACGCACTTATTCATCTGCGCGGGACTGGATTAGATTTTAAAGTTATTGGTTTTAAGGGGTTTTTTATTATTTATATTGTTTTTTAAATTCGGCAATAGAATAAGTTTTTTAATTGTTGTTTTTTAATCTGTATTTATATGTATTTTAACTGCCTGTGAACCGCCCTGAGTCCTTAGGGAGATAGGGCGGTATATAAATTTGAAAAATAAAATAAAATAATAAATAAAAAATATCTGCCTCTCCCACTTACCGTAGTAATAACTCGACCCTGACAAACTGGAACGACACCCCTCGCCATAGCCCCAGGACCTATTAAGTTACCGCCGCGAACACATGGTGGACCTAGCCCCCTCCCTGACGGGTTTTCCCCCCCACCCATCCACCCCCCCGCATTAAAATTCACATTAAAACTCCCCTTAAAAAAACGATTAAAACAATTAATTAAAAATCCCCTAAGTCTCCTATTTTTGGCATGCCACCTCTCGGGGTTAAGCAATAGTCTTCATCCATTTGTATATTATATACAAAGTCAACTTTTATTGCCCCCAACAATCTGGGTCCTCATTTTACCTACCTTATAAAGGATGGAAGGCTGAGTCAACCTTGGGCCTGGTGGGACTTGAACCTGCAGTAATTGCAAGCAGCTGCTGTTAATAACAGACTGCATTAGTCTGTTGAGCCACCAGGAGGAGTTCTCCTCCTCCTCCCTCCCTCCCTTCCTTCCTTCCTTCCTTGTAAATGCCACTTTTTGAAATTAATGATGTTCCCTAGTTGGGTCATGAAACATCTGCATGAAAGCAATCAAACTCAGAGACCACCAACGACACCACTGTCCTCAACCCCCTCTCCCTTCTAGCACTGATGATGTTACCTAGTTGGGTAAAGTTTAATTAATAAATAAAGAAAGAAAGAAATGTCTGCAAGAAAGCAACCAAGCTCAGAGAGCACCAAGGACCCCACAGTCCTCCTCCTTCTCCTCTTCTTCTTCTTCTTCTCCTCCTCTTCCTCCTATCCCCTTCTGCAGTACCATTGAGGATGTTCCCCTTATCAGGGGATGTCTTATTTTGGGGGAAAACAGGGTATTTTTCTTAAATGCCTTGATTTTCTCTAGGAATACTAAGAGGTTTTCTTTTTTAAATAAGTTAGAATCCGTGGTGGTATTTAGCCAGTTCAGTGCGGCCACCCTCTCCCCGTGCTATGCCGTCCCATTTAGCCATGTTTTCTAAGCTGTGCACATGCATCCAAGCAAAATGCACATGCGTAAGGCTGCACACACTCAGGGAAGGTGTGCGCAAAAGCAAAGCGAGCGCGCACACACGCTCACATTTTCGGTGCAGGGCAAACCGGTGGTAAAAATTATGTGAAACCCACCACTGGTTAGATTACAGCGGTTCTCAACCTGTGGGTCGGGACCCCGTTGGGGGTCGAATGACGATTTGCCAGGGGTCGCCTAAGACCATCGGAAATATGGGACGTATACTTGCGAGTCGAAGAATGGTTGACTCCACAAGCCAGCTGCAGGTTCTTCAAATCGCTAGCCGAATTTGGCTTCAGGCGCAAATTTATTAAAAAAGAGAGAAATCTTTGCTCTGATGTCTCCCTCTCAAGCCCGCTGCAATCACTCCCAATCGCTAGCCTAATCTGGCTTCAGGCGCGATAAACTTAATAGGGGAGGAGTCTCCGCTTTAATGCCTCCGTCCTCAAGGCAATCGCAAGCAGTTCAGATCGCTAGCCGATACGGCTTCAGGCGCGATAAATTCAAAACGAAAATAATTTTACGGTTGGGGGTCACCACATCGTGGGGAATTGTATTAAAGGGGTCGCAGCACTATAAAGGTTGAGAACCACTGGGTTAGAATGATACCATACCTCCCAAGACGCTGAGATCCGATTGTACTTATGGTTCAAAAGGCGCCCAGGTGAATTTAGCTGGATGCTTCCTTGAGTAGGGAAATATAATAAGTGATGCTTTTCCTTCTGAGTGTTTGTAGCTTGGTTGTTCATAGTTACCAGAAGCTCCAAGCAACAAACCCTGAGCAGTTCTCTCCGGCAAGCGAACAGTTTCCCCATCCCTTTAAAGAGGAAGGGCTTTGCAAAACTTCACTTACCTATCTGGTGTGCACTTAAGTGGGATTATTTGGCACTGACCTGAGTTTAAATTTACAGTCGTGGCCAAAATTGTGGAAACCTGTGTATTTTTGAGGTTTGATGGCTAATAACACCACTTGTTTGGAGGGGACTTTTAAGATAATCCTATTCCACTGCTGGAATGGCCTGGGAATTCAACACAATTGAAAATCTATGGAGCCGACTAAAGAAACTTGTTAGTCAGAAGTGACCCAGCAATAAAACCCAGTTAATAGAAGCCATCCTTCAATCTTGGTTTCACATTAGAACAGCTGCAGAACTAACTGACTTCGTTCACTCCATGGGAAGACGTTGTAAGGCCGTCATTCATGCTAAAGGTGACCCAAAGAAGTATTCACTGACCTGGTGATCATTTTCGTATATCTTGTTTTTTCTGTGTTTCACTTTTCTTCTTTATATTGTAACTGCTATTCTAATAGCAGATCCTTCATAAAAGTGATTGTATTACATTCTTGATCAAATTATCGTTCCATGGATATATAATTTTATGGTACTACTCCAAAAAAAAGTGGTGTTATTAGCTAGTTTTAGAAAATACACTTTTCCCAAAAGGTTTCCACAATTTTGGCCACTAGTGTAGGTCTGTTATGGTGTTTTAGCCTATCCCAAGGTTTTGCAAAGTTGTAGGTCTATTTCCTGAAGCATAATAACTATATGTGGTTTGAGTGATTTAACGTAATAATTATTGTTCATAGGATCTCCCAGATCTTTAGAGAGTAATCCTTATGATTTATATATTGACCATCATTTGTGTTGTAAATGTTGTACCTTGATGAAGGTATCTTTTCTTTTATGTACACTGAGAGCATCCGCACCAAGACAAATTCCTTGTGTGTCCAATCACACTTGGCCAATAAAAATTCTATTCTATTCTATTCTATTCTATTCTGAACCTGTATTTTCTTTTATGTACACTGAGAGCATATGCACCAAGACAAATTCCTTGTGTGTCCAATCACACTTGGCCAATAAAGAATTCTATTCTATTCTATTCTATTCTATTCTGAACGTATCTTTTCTTTTATGTACATTGAGAGCATATGCACCAAGACAAATTCCTTGTGTGTCCAATCACACTTGGCCAATAAAAATTCTATTCTATTCTATTCTATTCTAATTATGATTCGTAGTGCCTTTATTATTTTTACAAGTATCTCAAGAGGGTGAACGTACCTAATGCAGGTAAGTCCTCTACTTACAACAGTTCATTTAGTGACCGAAGTTACAAAGGCACTGAAAACAGGGACTTGTGACCGTTTTTCACACTTACGACCGCTACAAGCATCCCCATGGTCATATGATCAAAATTCAAATATTTTGGCGACTGACTCATATTTATGACGGTCGCAGTGTCCTGGGGTTAGGTGATTCCCTTTTGCAACCTTTTGACAAGCAGAGTCAATGGGAAAACCAGATCTGCTTAACAACCATGTAACTAATTTAACGGCTGCAGTGATTCACTTAAGAACTGTGGCTAGAAAGGTCGCAAAATGGAGCAAAACTTACTTGACAACTGTCTCTCTCGGTTCGCAATAGAAATGTTGGGCTCGAAATTGTGGTCGTAAGTCAAGGACTACCCTGTAATCCTTCCTCCTCTTATTTTTCCTACAACAACAACCCTGTGAGGTGGGCTGGGCTGAGGGAAAAAAAAAAGAACAGCAATAAGAATAAAACGGAACAGAACAGAACAGAATTCTTTCTTGGCCAACTGTGATCGGGCACACAAGGAATTTGTCACACGGAAGGTGATGCACTGCGAACTGTACTGCACTGCACTGCACTGCACTGATGTAAACTTCCATGAACAATGCTGCTTTTGTGGGGAAATTATTTATTTTATTATTTATTTATTTATTTATTTATATTTATATCCCGCTCTTCTCCGAAGACTCAGGGCGGCTTACAGTGTGCAAGGCAATAGTCTCATTCTATTTGTATATTTACAAAGTCAACTTATTGCCCCCCCAACAATCTGGGTCCTCATTTTACCTACCTTATAAAGGATGGAAGGCTGAGTCAACCTTGGGCCGGGCTTGAACCTGCAGTAATTGCAGGCTGCTGTGTTCTAATAACAGGCTTCTTTACAGCCTGAGCTACCACGGCCCTGTCTTGATGGAGTCCTTGGGGGTCTTGGAGCTCGTTTGCTTCAATCAATTTCAAAATCCACCCTTCAACCGTGGGCATATAGTTTCCCCCCCCCCCGTCTCTGGAAAGCACAATCCGCACAGCCCCTCACCATATGCGATGGAACAGCACCCCAAATTGTGTTTCAATTAACTTATCCACCATACCTAAAAGCTTCAGGTTTCATTAATATTTGCATCTTAAATATTATTGGCACTGTCACTGTTATATTTATGCAGTTTGTTTTCACATATTTGCAGGGCCCGCCACATATGATAAAATGAACCTGGATCTTGACTACATTTCCGGTACTGATTAGAAATCACTTTATACATTTTCGCTAGTCTATCTGGAGTCGAGAACCAACGGTACATCATTTTATAAAAGTTTCCTTTTGACCTATAATTTAAGGTAAATTTTAGTCTTTTCGTCGATACCCAGAGGAGGGCTGCTGTTGGTTCGCACCGGTTCGGGCGAACTGTTAGTTAAGATAGTGTGCAGTTCGGCCAATCGGCAAATCTCACCACTGACTGGCCACACGTTCGCTCATTTTTGGCCTGTTTTCTAGGCCGTTCTCTGGCTGTTTTTTGGTCCAAAAATGGCCTGAAAACAGCTTGAAAAACGGCTAAAAAACAAGCTGAAAAATGGGCGAGAACGGGGCCAGCCAGTGGTGGGATTAGCCCAAACGCGAGTGGCCAGGAGGCGGGGCTGGGTGTGATGAGTGACAGCACCCACCCAATTACATGACCAACCAGCCACGCCTACCCAGCCAGAAAACCAGTTGCAGGACCTGTATACTGCACGAATCAAGAAGAGGGCCGTGAAAATATTTACAGACCCTCGCATCCTGGACATAAACTGTTTCAACTCCTACCCTCAAAACGACGCTATAGAGCACTGCACACCAGAACAACTAGACACAAGAACAGTTTTTTCCCGAAGGCCATCACTCTGCTAAACAAATAATTCCATCAACACTGTCAGACTATTTACTGAATCTGCACTACAACTAATCTTCTCATAGTTCCCATCACCCATCTCTTTCCATTTATGACTGTATGACTATAACTTGTTGCTGGCAATCCTTATGATTTATATTGATATATTGACCATCAATTGTGTTGTAAATGTTGTATCTTGATGAAGGTATCTTTTCTTTTATGTACACTGAGAGCATATGCACCAAGACAAATTCCTTGTGTGTCCAATCACACTTGGCCAATAAAAATTCTATTCTATTTTATTCTAATTTATTCATGTGTTCGCGGCGGTAACTTAATAGGTCCGAAGGTTGTTGAGAGGGGTGTCGTTCCAGTTTGTCAGGGTCGAGCTATTAAAACGGTAAGTGGGAGAGGCAGATATGACGGAAGGGGGGGGCCACATCAGGTTTCGGGGGTTCGCTCTCGCTGTTACGAGCGATTGCGTGCTCCGGCCCCCCAGGATTTTCCCGTGACCCGAGTGGCCAGAGTACTTGGGACTTGGGCCTTCGGCTGATGTTATGTAATGCCAGGTCCACGGTCAATGAAGCCCCCCTGATTTCAGATCTTATTCAGGAAGGGACCGCGGACGTTATGGGCATTACGGAGACCTGGTTGGGCACCGAAGGGGGGGTTCCCCTAGTGGAGATGTGCCCACCAGGTTTCCGAGCATTCCATCAGCCGAGGGCCCAGGGTAGGGGTGGCAGGGTGGCGGTTATTATTAAGGAGAGTCTCGAGCCGAGGGAAACCACTGTGCCTCAGATAGCTGGGTGTGAATCCCTCTTCGTAAAGTGGGGTCGTAGATCTCAGGTGGGCTTGCTGATCACGTACCTGGCTCCTTGCTGCGTGACAACAGCCCTGCCTGAGCTGTTGGAGCTGCTGGCCAGGTTGGCAGTTGAAACCCCTAGACTGTTGGTCATGGGGGATTTCAATTTGCTATCAGCCGGCGTAGCATCCTCGGCAGCTCAGGAGTTCATGGCTTCCATGACGGCCATGGACCTGATTCAATTAATTGATGGCCCTACCCACGTCGGGGGAGGCACCCTAGACTTGATTTTTATCTCTGGCCAGTGGTCTAATGATCTGGTTTTAAATGATTTAGCTGTCGAACCTTTGTCATGGTCAGATCATTTTCTCCTTCGTCTGGACTTTCTGACCGCTACCCACCACCGCAGGGAGACGGAACCAATGCGTTGGTTCCGTCCCAGGCGCCTGATGGACCCGGAAAGGTTCCTGACGGAGCTTGGGCCGTTTCCCGAGCACCTGGCCCACGAGACGACTGAAGAACTAGTTGCGGCCTGGGAACAGGCCGCGGCTGGAGCTTTGGACCGTGTCGTGCCTTTGCGGCCTCTGACCCGGCGTCGGTCTCAGCTCCTTGGTTCTCCGAGGAGCTGAGGGAGATGAAACGCCGGAGAAGACGCCTAGAGAGTGTCTGGAGATCCAGCCGTTCTGAGGTTGACCGGACACTAGTTAGGTCCTATAGCAGGACCTACCTAGTGGCACTGAGGGATGCGAAACGTTCCTACGTTTCCTCCCTCATTGCATCGGCAGATAACCGCCCGGCCGCCCTGTTTCAGGTTACCCGCTCTCTCCTTCAACAGGAGGGGCGGGAGGACCCCCTACAAGGGCGTGTCGAGGAGTTTAACAGTTATCTATACGATAAAATCGTTCAGCTTCGGGACGGATTGGATCAAAATTGGGTAGATCCAGGCGAGGGTCCCGAGACCCGTCTTGTTGAGGTGGTTTGGGATGACTTTGATCCTGTGACTCCCGAAGACATGGACAGGTTGCTGGGTAGGCTGAATGCCACTACATGTTTACTGGATCCGTGCCCCTCCTGGTTAGTACTGGCTACTCAGGAGGTGACACGAGGCTGGCTCCGGGGGATTACAAATGCTTCTTTGCGGGAGGGGGTCTTTCTCGCTGCCTTGAAAGAGGCGGTGGTGAGACCTCTCCTCAAGAAGCCTTCCCTGGACCCAGCTGTTTTAGGGAATTACGCTTCGCTTCACGGCGAAGGTTGTAGAGAGTGCGGTGACATGTCAGCTACCCCAGCACCTGGATGAAGTTGTCTATCTAGACCCGTTCCAGTCCGGCTTCCGGCCCGGATACAGTACGGAGACAGCTTTGGTCGCACTGGTGGATGATCTCTGGAGGGCCAGGGATAAGGGTTACTCCTCTGCCCTGGTCCTATTAGACCTCTCAGCGGCTTTTGATACCATCGACCATGGTATCCTGCGCCGGTTGGAGGGGTTGGGAGTGGGAGGCACCGTTTATCGGTGGTTCTCCTCCTACCTCTCTGACCGGACGCAGACGGTGTTGACAGGGGGGCAGAGATCGACTCCAAGGTGCCTCATGTGTGGGGTGCCGCAGGGGTCGATTCTCTCACCCCTCCTGTTCAACATCTATATGAAGCCACTGGGTGAGATCATCAGTGGCTTTGGGGTGAGATACCAACTGTACGCTGATGATACTCAGCTGTACTTTTCCACCCCGGGCCACCCCAGTGAAGCTGTCGAAGTACTGTCCCGGTGTTTGGAGGCCGTACGGGTCTGGATGGGGAGGAACAGGCTCAAACTTAATCCCTCCAAGACGGAGTGGCTGTGGATGCCGGCACCTCGGTACAGTCAGCTGCAGATGCGGCTGTCTGTCGGGGGTGAGTCGCTGGCCCCGATGGAGAAGGTACGCAACTTGGGCGTGCTCCTGGATGGTCGGTTGTCCTGTTAAGACCATTTGCCGACCGTCTCCAGGAGAGCTTTTTATCAGGTTCGCCTGATCCGCCAGTTGTGTCCCTTCCTGGACCGGGATGCCTTATGCACGGTCACTCATGCTCTCGTAACTTCTCGCCTGGACTACTGCAATGCTCTCTACATGGGGCTCCCCTTGAAGAGCACCCGGAGACTTCAGCTAGTCCAGAATGCGGCTGCGCGGGTTATTGAGGGAGCGGCTCGGAGCTCCCACGTAACACCTATCCTGCGCAGACTACTCTGGCTACCTGTTGTTTTCCAGGTGCGCTTCAAGGTATTGGTTACCACCTTTAAAGCGCTCCATGGCTTAGGGCCGGGCTACTTACGGGACCGTCTACTGCCGGCCTCTATCTCCCATCGTCCGGTGCGTTCCCACAGAGAGGGACTCCTCAGGGTGCCGTCAGCCAAACAGTGTCGACTGGCGGCCCCCAGGGGGAGGGCCTTCTCTGTGGGGGCTCCGACCCTGTGGAACGAACTTCCCCTCGGGCTTCGACAACTACCTGACCTTCGGACTTTTCGCCGCGAACTTAAAACCTATTTATTTCGTATGGCTGGACTAGCTTGATTTTACTTTTAAATTTTAATTGAATTTGATGGGTTTTTAAAGTTTTGTAATTTTGTGGGGTGTATTGTTATTTTAAATTTTTGGGCAAATTTAAATCATTCTTTTAAGGGATGTTTTTAGCTATTGTGTATGTTTGTATTTTATCTGCCTGTTCACCGCCCTGAGTCCTTCGGGAGAAGGGCGGTATACAAATTAAAATATTATTATTATTATTATTATTATTATTATTAAGTCCCAGCACTGTCCATACTTTTCTCCCGTTGATCTAGTGCTAACATTATACACATATCTGAATTTTGGTCATGTGACCACAGGGGTGCCGCAATTGTCACAAGTCTGAAAAAACGGTTGTAAAAGTCACTTTTATCAGTGGCGTTGTAACTTCGAACGGTCACTAAACGAATGGTTGTGAGTCGAGAGCTGCCTGTATCAGATTGGTGCTTAGAAATGATGGAAGACTTGAAATAATCCTGTGCAAAATCTGGTCTCCGCTCACGATTAGAAAACAAACAAGCCAAGATCCGGTCAACCTGTCAATAGAATCTCCTGCTCGAGCAGGGGGTTGGACTAGAAGACCTCCAAAGTCCCGTCCCCCACCCCAACTCTTATTATTCTGTATTTGTAACCAACAAAACCAACACAGAGCAAATAGATGGAGAAGCTGAAACAGATCAGCCCTAGAAAGGGATGTTGTTATGACTCGTCCTCCCTCCTCTCCTCAGCCGGGCCCCTCCCGTCTCCAACCGGGCTTTTTATCAGACTCCGAGTCTGATAATGAAGATGAACGTCCTGTCATGGCTCCAGCCCCCGGCCCTGGCCCCATGCCCGGAGAGGATTCCAGGAGTGAAAGGACAAGCCCGATAAACCTCACTCATACAGCGTGTGTTCCTTTGGCTCAGCCTTCAGAGCAGGAAGGCAGCCAGGTGCTGGAATTACTCGGCCCTACTCCCTCTGACCCCTCCCTTTCCCAGAAGCTGACAGCAGATCCAGCTGAAGACAATTCAGGGTGGGAGGAACCTCGCTTCCGGAGATCTGAGAGGCGACGCCAGCAGAAGGAGGGGTGGGGCAGGCCTGGATAAATGCTGAGTCATGGAGCCACACCCCACAGCCTATATAAAGGACCTGCTTTGGGCATTTCAACCTTGAGTCAAGCAAAGTTTTATCTAGTTTGCTGATATCGGACGCTATCGCTGAAGTCACAACTTGGACTCCTGCCTGCCCTGATAAATCTCGAAGGAACTTGGCAAGCTGCAAAGGCTTTGTTGCCAAGTTTGTTACGGACTTCCTTGATTCGTTCGTCGGAGTGGGAGTGGGACACGACAGATGTTGGCTGCAGCCATGAAATAAAAAGACACCCGCTCCTTAAAGACGACGACAAATATTGACAAAATATCAAAAGCACAGCAGCATCATGCTGAGGGCCATTGTTTTCCACGTGGGAACATACGGTCCCCATCAGAAAGGCTGAATAAAGCAAAAATACTGAAGAAAATATGGGAGACTTATGAATAAATCCTTCCGTCTAAGATACATTAACTGACTCCCTGCAATTTGGCAGTTCGATTCTCACCAGGCTCAAGGTTGATTAAGCCTTCCATCCTTCCGAGGTCGGTAAAATGAGGACCCAGATTGTTGGGGGCAAGAGGCTAACTCTGTAAACCGCTTAGAGTGAGCTGTAAAAGCACTGTGAAGCAGTATATAAGTCTAAGTGCTGGACTTCCGGTTTGGCACCGTAGGTGATGGCGGTGATCTTTACGATCACCAACCTCTGGATTATGTGGAATCGCTAGGACAGCTTAAATCTGCTGTCCAGCGGTTCGGAAAACCCCCTCTTCGGGAGAAGGAGAAGGGGTGAGCTGAGGGCAGAGGTTGAATTTCCCTAAAGCCCCTGAGAAAAAAGGGGTTTGAAGGGTTAAGTTCCCTCCAGTAACCCGAAGTGCTCCAGATCCGAGGATTCTTCTGCTTTGGCGGAACCAATCACCACGACCAAACGCCGAGATTTATTTTGGACAATAAAGGATTATACCGGACAGAACGAAAGTGGGAGAACTTTATGCAAGTAGCCAAGCCGATTCCCCGTTACTTTGTAACAAGCTTGAAAACAGTAAAAAAATGGAGGCGAATTGTTAACAAGATAACGAGTGGAAAGCGAAAGCGATACTTTCAGCGTTAGGTCTGCAGTTGGTAATTTGCATGTTACTTGCTGCTTTTACTCTTTAACTCTTTGCTGCCTGCTGATAGAATCTAGGGGAGATTTTTAAATACTGCTTTAAAAGACTGTGTTTTTTAGAGGTTAAGAAGATTTAAAGTGAATATTAAGTTGGAAATAAATAAATATATAATTTTATAGAAGATGGCAGCCAAACAATTAAAGTCTACTGTAACAAAGAGCTCTGGAACTTTATCAGCTGGTGCCTCTCCAGCTCATACAGCAGAGACTAGAACATTGAATTTAGAGGCGTTACAAGAGAACTTAAAAGGCTTTATAGAAGAAAAATTTAAAGTAATAACTGATGAGATGTCTGAAATGAAAGAGCAGATATCAGAAATTCAAGTGGGAAATAAAGAAGTTAAAGAAGGATTTGTAATGGCAGTACGAAGTTTGGCAACGAATGTGATTTTATTGGAGGAGGAGGTTGAAGAAATTAAGCAACATAATTTAAAATTAGAAAATAAAATGGATGAATTTCAAAGTAAAATAGAAAAACAGAGGATGAAATAGTTTTGATACAATATAGAAATATGGAATTTGCTCTTAGAATTCGAGGTTTGAAAGAAAATAAGGAAGAGAATTTAAGGAAATTTTTCTGAAGTATTTGCTGAGATATTAGCAGCTAGTCCAGCAGATGTGGCTTATCAAATTGATAAAATATATCGTGTGAATTCTTGGATAGCAAGGCAAAAAAAGTTGCCAAGGGATGTTGTTATTTATTTTACAAACAGAACAGTGAGAAATCAGATTTTGCAAGCTTCATATAAGGGGGAGAAGATTCAGATTGCTGGTCAAGATATTTTGATATTAAAGGAAATTCCACCAAAATGTTAAGGGCTAGGAAGGAATTTGCCTTCCTGGTGAATGAACTTAAAAAACATCAGATTGAATATAGATGGGATATTCCAACTGGTATAATAGTATATTATGCAGGGAAAGTATATCGTTTCAATACGGTTGGAAAAGCAAGAGAATTTTATGTTGAGGTATTAAAAGTTGGAAGTCTTCCCCCATTGGAAGCTAGAGGAAGGAGGCTGAAGTGAAGGAAAGAGAAGTGAAGCAGGTACAAGAACAGATTGTGATGGAAGAAGATTTATTACAAGTGTTGGAAATACCTACGATGGGTTTAGATTCAAAAGAACAAAGGTTGACAAGAGCTGCTGCTAAACGCAAGGAACAAGAGATGAAGGCACAACAACAACTGGCACCTACTACAACGGAAACAGTGGGAGGAGCAAGGCCTAAAGTAAAATGTGATCTGCGGCTGGTGTTCCAAAAGTTTCCTATCTTGGAATGTTAATGGCCTGAACTCACCGTAGAAGAGAAGGAAAGTATTTCATTATTTGAAACAATTTAAAAATGACATTACCTGTTTACAAGAAACACATATTAGATCTTGCTAAATGTTGGAGATGCGATTGTGAAGATGCTACTTATTACCATATATGGTGGACTTGTAAAAAAGTTAAAGCATTTTGGATTAAAGTATGGTGGATCATGCAGAATATTTTGAAAAAGAAGATTAAGTTTACTCCGCAGTTCTTTCTACTAGGAATAATTATGGACTACACAGCTATAGAGACTAAATTGATTTTGAACTTAATAACAGTTGCAAGACTTTTGATTGCTCAGTATTGGAAGAAAGAAGAATTACCTACAATCGAAGAATGGACACTCAAAGTATCAAATCTGGCAGAGATGACAAAATCTCCGCTTACTTGAAAGACTATACACTAGAAAATATATTCTAGAATGGAAAATGTGGATTGATTATATTTAAAATAAGTATCAGATAAAAAAATATTGAATAGCATATGAGTAAATTTAGGAAATATTTTGTATTAGATATATTTTTGAAGGAGAGGGGAATTGAGAGTGTGACTAAGTGTGGTGTGACTAGAGATTATAATTTAGGAATTATTTTGGATTATGATTGTTAGTTTTGATACCCTGCATTTTGTTCTGGGAAGTCGGGATGGGGGTGGGGGTAAGGGGAGGGAATTGGGGGTTTGGTAGAGATGGAGTGATGGTTAATGTACAGGGATTATTGAAGAAATATAATTAATGTAGGATCGGGTCTGCATAGTTACCATTTTAGAACGGTGAGGAGGGAGAAAAGAGAGAGTAGGAGGTAGGAAAGAGGAGAAGAGGAAGGAAGAGGGATAGTAGAGGGAGAAGGAAGGTGTAGGGTGGAGGGAGGAGCAGATGTAGATAAGAGAAGGAGAGGAAGGTTTGGAAAGTAAAAGAAGGTAGAAGAGGGAAGAGTGTTAAAAAGAGGGGTGGTGACTGGGCAAGCCCGACTAATTGTATACAACTGTACATTGGATGAATTATTTGATATGATTGTAAAAATAAAACTTTTTATGAAAAAAAAAAAAAGTCTAAGTGCTATTGCGAAGGAAGGAAGGAAGGAAGGAAGGAAGGAAGGAAGGAAGGAAGGAAGGAAGGAAGGAAGGAAGGAAGGAAGGAAAGAAGGAAGGAAGGAAGGAAGGAAAGAAGGAAGGAAGGAAGGAAGGCAGGCATGATGGCACAGTGATTAGAATGCAATATTGCAAGCTGACTCTGCCCACAGTCGGGAGTTCGATCCTGACCGGCTCAAGGTCTATTCAGCTTTCCATCCTTCCGAGGTGGGTAAAATGAGGACCCAGATTGTTGGGGGCAAGAGGTCAACTCTGTAAACCACTTAGAGAGGGCTGTAAAAGCACTGTGAAGCGGTATATAAGTCTAAGTGCTATTGCTAAATGCTAGTCACTCTATTATCTATTTTAGATGCATCCCAAGACAATGTCTCTTCACTCTTCACTCTTCACCAGGCAAGGCAAGCCATGATTTAGATCTTAAACATGCAGGTGATTCCATAATTCTTATAGTAGAATCAACTGGTTGAAGAAGGGAAGATCTTTATAGGTCTATTAGATAACATTGCACAATTGACTGTAACAAAACAGGAGTATATATATTTTTTTCCTTAAAAATAAGAAGAGCTCCGGTAGAATGCAAGCCATAATTATATGGACTGGATATATAATTTGATATATCCAGGTAGGCTATTATGAAGTCTAGCCAGATTTCAGCTGCAGCTGCTCTTTTTATTTTTTATTTTTTTCAGACGAAAGGAGGTATTTTTTACCAGACGTTCAAATCTTTTGAGGCAAAAAGTTCCAGCTGCGTTATTAAATGTCCCAATTCGGGTCTCGGGAGTTTTTATTACCAAAGAAAGAATTCAGTAGAGATTTCTTGTGGGCATTTTTTTTGCAGCACTTAATTTGCTTTTTAAAAGCCACAGAGATATCCCCCCACCCCCCACCCCCGATTTCACAATTGCGGCCTTTTTTTTTTTGGATTGGCACATTTTATTTAAAGCCAGAATGTTTGACTTCTCTTGTAGTCGTTTCAAAAGTTCACGGGTCAACTTCATTGCCCCCTCCCCCACTTCAGAGAAAGGGGTTTGAAGCAGCTGAATTGCAACGACGCTCCAAGAATGTTTAGGTCACAGATTCCTAATCTTTTTTTTTGGCCATGCCCACCTAAGCATCTCGAAAATCCTGTATTATTCTTGAAGCATCCAGGTAGTTAAATGAAGTTCTGAATAAAAATATTTTTAATAAGAATATAGAGCAAGGGCGTCCAACCTTGGCAACTCTTTAAGACTTGTGGACTTCAACTCCCAGAATTCCTCAGCCGGCTTTTGCTTTTAAGACTTGTGGACTTCAACTTCAGCAAAGCCGGCTGAGGAATTCTGGGAATTGAAGTCCACGAGACCCCTGCTATAGAGTATTATCCTTAAGGAATTAAGGCAGTTTTGACACAAAGCATTACTTTGTGGGTGCAACTTATGTTGTGGTCCGTCAGCAGCCTACAGAGCTGGCAACGGAGTCGGACAGCAATGAGGCTGAGGTGGGGCCAGGGCCATCGGGAAGTGAGGTGTGGACTCCAGAGCCTCCAGAGACTGATAGTAATGAGGCAGAGGCACAGGAGGAGCCTGTTCCTAATGCACGCATGAGAAGAGCTGCCAGAAGGCAAGAGCAGCTCAAGCAAAAAGGACGACTCAGGAGTAAGGCCAGGAGATGACTGGCCCCTCCCATAAAGCTTAAAACAGACCAGAACTGGTGTTTCTGCTTTGCCAGAAAACAAAGTTGTAGCTGCGTCTTCTGCTTCGTCTACGTCAGTGGTTCTCAACCTTTATAGTGCTGCGACCCCTTTAATACAGTTCCCCACGATGTGGCGACCCCAACCGTAAAATTATTTTCGTTTTTAATTTATCGCGCCGGAAGCCGTATTGGCTAGCGATCTGAACTGCTGGCGATTGCCTTGAGGATGGAGGCATTAAAGCGGAGACTCCTCCCCTATTAAGTTTATCGCGCCGGAAGCCGTATTGGCTAGCGATCTGAACTGCTGGCGATTGCCTTGAGGATGGAGGCATTAAAGCGGAGACTCCTCCCCTATTAAGTTTATCGCGCCTGAAGCCAGATTAGGCTAGCGATTGGAAGTGATTGCAGCTGGCTTGAGAGGGAGACGTCAGAGCAAAGATTTCTCTCTTTTTTAATTCATCGCGCCTGAAGCCGAATTTGGCTAGCGATTTGAAGAGCCTGCAGCTGGCTTGTGGAGTCAACCATTGGAGCGCGATTCTTCGACTCGCAAGTATACTTCCTATATTTCCGATGGTCTTAGGCGACCCCTGGCAAATCGTCATTCGACCCCCAACGGGGTCCCGACCCACAGGTTGAGAACCGCTGGTCTACGTCTTTGTTTTTGTGGCTTCTGGACGTTTACCAGGAAGGGCCTTTGGCAGTTTGTCTAATTGCACGAAGGTTTGTGAGATAACTGAGGAATTTGTGTTGGGAGGCATTTGGTTTACTTTGAGTTGAATGATGCTGGAAATGAAGTAATTCCCAGCTGCTCAAATAAAGTTTGTTTTTCCACGGACTAAGTTTATTACTACCTACTTGGGCCTGGGTCACAACAACTTAGGGAAAAGAGGACTTAGATTTTATTAAATTTTCTGGGGGGGGGGAAATTGAGTGATTGGTTTGTAGATGTGTTTGTTTCATCAGCAGTCTTGTCAGATGTGGAATTATTATGGATTGTCGTCTCTGGCTAAGCAAAATAAAGTCATCACTATATTTTATTTTGTCATATTTTTATTTTTCTGGAATGTTCATCTAGGTCAGAAATTAATCGTAATTATTGAAAGTTGCCCTGAGTAAGCAAGCCTTGCTTACACCAATAATACAGACAAAAAACAAAAACACAAACACAAAACCCTGCCCTTTGGGCAGAAGCAATCAGATCATGTAAACTGGCTGATGGTTTTGTAAACTTTTTTCACCTTTTAATAAAGATACACTATCAACACCAGCACATAATTCAAAAGGGCACTTTTTTACACATTGTTCGTCTAATGATGTCTGGGGTACCTTGGTACCAAACATAGGAACAATCACCCAACAGGTAAAAAAATATAAACGAAGAGGTACGCGGCCTCGTTCATCACCTCCCGCTGGGAAGTTTCTTTCTGAAATATTCAGCGATGTACCCATGGATTTAATGTTCTTTTGGACAAATCTGTAGGGAAAGAACAGAGTCTGTCTTAAGCATGAAAGAAAGCCCCCGTTTTCTCGCAAAAAAAGAAAAGTGCAGGCAGCCCACTTTAATTCATAAGCACTATGGACAAGAAATATAGGTAGTCCTTGACTTACGACCACAATTCGAGCCCAATGGGACTTTTTGCCGGCTTGCCACCGCTGTTAAGGGAATCCCGGCAGCTGTTAAATCAGTAACCCGGTTGTTAAGTGAATCTGGCGTCCCCATTGATTTTGCTTAGTCGTGAGGGTCGCAAAAGGGGAATCACGTGACCCTGGAATGCTGCGACCGTCATAAATACGAGTCTGTTGCCAAGCATTTGAATTTTGATCATGTGACCATGGGGATGCTGCCACGGATGAGTGAAAAACCAGTTGCAAGTAATTTTTTTCACTTCGGAAGGTCACTAAATGAACTATTGTAAGTCGAGGACTACCTGTAATGTGTTTTATAGCAAAGGTCCCCAACCCCTAGTTCGTCGCATGCCAGCAATTGGGCCGCGCAAAGAAACCAAGCCCCATCTGTGAGATACAGGCAGCATGCAAAACCGTTCTCCATGGAACCGGTCAATGGTGCCCAAAAGGCTGCGGGCCGCTGTTTTATAGCAGAGGTCTCCAATCTTGGCAACTTTACGACTTGTGGACTTCTGCTCCCAGAATTCCTCAGCCAGCTTTGCTGGCTGAGGGATTCTGGGAGCTGAAGTCCACAAGTCGTAAAGTTGCCAGGGTTGGAGACCCCTGCTTTGCTGGCTGAGGGATTCTGGGAGCTGAAGTCCACAAGTCGTAAAGTTGCCAGGGTTGGAGACCCCTGCTTTGCTGGCTGAGGGATTCTGGGAGCTGAAGTCCACAAGTCGTAAAGTTGCCAGGGTTGGAAACCCCTACTTTGCTGGCTGAGGGATTCTGGGAGCTGAAGTCCACAAGTCGTAAAGTTGCCAGGGTTGGAGACCCCTGCTTTGCTGACTGAGGAATTCTGGGAGTTGGAAGTCCACAAATCTTAAAGTTACCAAGGTTGGAGACCCCTGTTTTATAGGACATGCAAAAAAAAACCCCTCCGACTGGAAGTCCAATGATCTTTATGGAAGACGTTAAGAGGCAGAAGAAACTAGCATCCGCTATTGGCTGCTTAAAAAGAAAGTAAGTTAAAAAAAACCCACCAGGTTGTAAAACGGTTGTAAAGAATTACCTGTTCTGTCAAACCATCTATCACTTCAGGAGTCTGGTACATTAAGTGCTGCATCGCAAGCTGTTCTTCTTCAGACAGAGAAGAGATCTAGGGGGAAGAAAATGGGAATTGATTTCACTTATTTGTTTATATCCTTCCTTTATTATTTTTATAAATAACGCAAAGCAGCAAACATACATTAATGCCCCTCCTTCCTCCTATTTTTTCCCACTGTTAAGAACTGCGTGAGATAGGTTGGGGTGAGAGAGAGGGACTGGGCCAAAATCACCCAGCCGCATTTCGTGCCTAAAGCGGGACTAGAACTCACAGTCTCCTGGTGATTGGCCGAAAGTCACCCAGCCGGCTTTCATGCCTAAGGTGGGACAAGAACTCACCGTCTCCTGGTGATTGGCTGAAAGTCACCCAGTTGACTTATATATCTGAGGCGGGACTAGAACTCACCGTCTCCTGGTGATTGGCCGAAAGTCACCCAGTTGACTTTTATGTCTAAGGTGAGACTAGAACTCACAGTCTCCTGGTGATTGGCCCAAAGTCACCCAGTTGACTTTTATGTCTAAGGTGAGACTAGAACTCACAGTCTCCTGGTGATTGGCCCAAAGTCACCCAGTTGACTTTTATGTCTAAGGTGGGACTAGAACTCACAGTCTCCTGGTGATTGGCCCAAAGTCACCCAGTTGACTTTTATGTCTAAGGTGGGACTAGAACTCACCGTCTCCTGGTGATTGGCCCAAAGTCACCCAGTTGACTTTTATGTCTAAGGTGGGACTAGAACTCACAGTCTCCTGGTGATTGGCCGAAAGTCTCCCAACCAGCTTTCATGCCTAAGGTGGGACTAGAACTCACAGTCTCCTGGTGATTGGCCCAAAGTCACCCAGTTGACTTTTATGTCTAAGGTGGGACTAGAACTCACAGTCTCCTGGTGATTGGCTGAAAGTCACCCAGTTGACTTTTATATCTGAGGCGGGACTAGAACTCACAGTCTCCCGGTGATTGGCCCAAAGTCACCCAACCAGCTTTCTTGCCTAATCTAATCTCAATGAAACTTTGCAACGAACTGATAGAGGCTTTTAATTCCCAATGCATGTTTGCTTTTTATCGTTTTTATACTAACGTTTTTAGACATACATGTAAGTAAACGGGGAAAACATTAAAGGAAAGGTTAATATATCTGCCAATGTTGGCCACGGGTAAATTGCTTCTGACATTCCTTGCTTGATTTTAAACCGTAAAGAGTTCATAAAGAACAATTACTGTGTCCACACAGTAAGGTAATTAAAACATGACAAAGGAATCATAAATTGTTAATGGGCCTCTGTGGCTCAGACTGCTAAGACAGTCTGTTATTAACAGCAGCTGCTTGCAATTACTGCAGGTTCAAGCCCCACCAGGCCCAAGGTTGACTCAGCCTTCCATCCTTTATAAGGGAGGTAAAATGAGGACCCAGATTGTTGGGGGCAATAAGTTGACTTTGTATATAATATACAAATGGATGAAGACTATTGCTTGACATAATGTAATCCGCCCTGAGTCTTCGGAAAAGGGCGGGATATAAATGCAAATTTAAAAAAAAAAAAGCCGCAACCACTAAGCCAAACAAACCAGTTATGTCTTAAGGATAACCGTGTTTCCCTGTCAGATTTGATCTGACTGAGCTTGTTCTATGAACGCAGCAGTTAATTAGAATGTATGGTTTAGCGTATTGCCCTTAGGCTAATTGGCTCAGCCGATTACTCAAAAGACCTGCCCAAAGGCAGTTTTGGAGTCGGTGGAATCCCTTATAGCCCTCTATAGGCTCTTATTTGAGATGTGGGGTCCTTGGTGCTCTCTGAGCTTGGTGGTTTTCTCGCAGACGTTTCATGACCCAACTAGGTAACATCATCAGAGCTAGCAAGGAGTGGGGTTTGCTCGCTCTTTGTATACAAGTGTCTTGCCCTGTCAGTGTTGATGGGAGTGCCTCCGGGTACTCTTCAAGGGGAGCCCCATGTAGAGAGCATTGCAGTAGTCCAGGCGAGAAGTGACGAGGGCATGAGTGACCATGCATAGGGAATCCCGGTCTAGGAAGGGGCGCAACTGGCGAACCAGGCGAACCTGGTAAAAAGCTCTCCTGGAGACGGTCGCCAAATGATCTTCAAAAGACAACCGTCCATCCAGGGAAGGCTTATTTTAGCGCATGTGCTCAAAAGCCCGATTGGGCTTATTATCAAGGGATGTCTTATTTTCGGGGAAACAGGGTAGCACTGACGATGATGCTACCTAGACGGGTAATCAAACGTCTGTAAGAAAACAACCAAACTGAGCGAGCACCAAGGACTCCACAGTTCAACCCCGAGCTACAAATATTCTCTTCGACTGGCATTACTTGAGATGTGGTCCTATCTCACCAAACCTCTGGTTGATGATGAACAACGCTGGCCTGAGGCATGCTGATCCCTAGAAAGTTTTTCTGCTGCTCACCCAATAGATTCAAATGGGATCTGGAACACAGTCGCAACTGTTCTAAAGAAAGAGAAGCTAAAATCTTGACCAGAGCGTTACCTGTTGTGTCTTCGCCCCCAAGCTGGGCCTCCTGCCAGAAAGTGACTTGGAAAGTGAGGGGGAAGGGCTGTCAGGACTTACCTTGGGAGCACCGGCTTCCCTGGCTCAGCTCCAGGAGCCAGAGGCAGGCCAGGTGGAGGAGATAACGAGGCCTCCGTCCCCTGACTCTTCCCCCCCCCAAGGCCATGCCTCCAGATCCGGCTGATGGCAATCAGGCCTGGCTGGACCCTAGGTTTCATAGGCAGGAGAGGCGGGAACAACAGAAGCAGGGGTGGGGCAGGCCTAGGAAGTGCTGAGTCATGGAGCCACACCCCACAGGATATAAAGGCAGCAAGAGCTGCTGTGCCTCTTCGTAGCAGGCAAATTAACTGATTAACTAAGAGCTGAAGTTTGTTCCTGGGTGATTCATCGGCGTCGAGGGAGATAACAGAGAGACTTGGCATATGCTCGCTATTTTGCTGCCAGGGCTGATAGTGCCGGCTAATTAAGCCATCACTCGGACGGAGGCGAAGGAGGACAGAACACTTACCTCTGTACCGCTGTGCTCCTGTATTTCCTGGACCAACTTCACTGTTTTCGCCAAAGTGGCCCGGATAGCACGCATGGACTCTCGCCGCTCGGCGGAAATCTTCTCCAGCTGTTCGCACAAGGTTTTGTAACGCAATTTCACTACCGAAAGCTGCTGTATCAGGACCAGAGGGTTTTCCTGTTTCCAAAGCAAGCAATCCGGAGCAGAATAAGAAAGGAAAGGCCAAAAGCATCAAGCACATCATTAACAAACCCGTATATTGAGCCAAGGTACAGTGAAGAATCCATTACCATGATGGTGAACCGCTGGCACGCATAGCCATATCAGTGGGCACGCCAGCTCAGCTCCGGCGCGCACGCCCACTCCAGCCAGCTGATTTTTGGGCCTTTTTCTTTCTCACCGGGCTCCAGATCCTCTCTGTGCATCTAGGGAGGGCGAAAACAGTCTTTCTCAGGCCCTCTGGAGGCTCAAAACGGTCCGTTTCCCAAGTTCCGGTTGGACAGGAAGTGAGGTTTTTTGCTGTCCCCAGCCTCCAGAGACTCCAAGAGAGGCTCTGGAGGCTGGGGACAGCAAGAAATGTCACTTCCTGTCCAACCGGAAGTTGGGAAACAGGCTGTTTTGTGCTCCGGAGGGCCTCTGAGAGGGTGGAGAAGGCTGTTTTCGCCCTCCCCAGATACTTAGAGAGGATCTGGAGCCAGGTGAGAAAGAAAAATGGGCCTACTGGGCCATTGCGTGCCAGGAGTGGGGTGGGGGGTTGCGTGCACAAGGGTGGGGCACATAAAATTATGGGTGTGGGCATGCGCGCGTGCAAACCTTTTCCCTCCCCACAATCCTGGCACGCGATGGCAAAAAGGTTAGCCATCATTGATCTATTACCTTATGTCAGTGATGGCGAACCTTTCCGGCACCGAGTGGCCCAAACTGGAACGTGCGTGCATGTGAGTGCGCCGGAAACGTGAAGACTAGCTAGCCAGCTAGTCTTCGGGTTTCCAGCTCGCGCATTCACACCAGCCAGCTGGTCTTCACGCACACCAGAGCACCGGAAACCCGAAGATTAGCTGGCTGGCGGATGCGTGCCTGTTTTTCGGCCGTTTTCCAGGCTGTGTTCAGGCTGCTTTTGAGACTGTTTTCAGGCTGTTTTGGGGATTGTTTTCACGTGCTCTGGTGTCCGCAAAGACCGGCTGGCCAGCGCGCATGTGTGCCAGAAACTAGAAGAGCAGCTAGCGATGGCACACGTGCCCACAGAGAGGGTTCTACATGCCACCTCTGGCATGCATGCCATAGGTTCGCCATCATGACCTTATCTCTATGGAGATTCTCAGTCATCCAAGTTATGGTTGTCCCAAAAGTGGTTTTCTCTTCCCTCCCCCCCCCCACCGCCCAAGATGCAACTGGACTTTCTGGTTTTTCTCTGAAAGACGTTTCGCTTCTCATCCAAGAAACTTTGTTGTGCCTCGTCCTCCTCAGCCGGGCCCCTCCCGTCTCTTCCCGGGCCTGTTATCAGACTCCGAGTCTGATAATGAAGATGAACGGCCTGTCATGCCTCCAGCCCCCGGCCCTGGCCCCATGCCCGGAAAGGAGTCAAGGAGTGAAAACAGAAATCCAATACAGCTCACTCATACTGTGTGTGTTCCTTCGACCGCAGCCATCAGAGCAGGAAGTCAGCCAAGTGGTGCAATTACCCGGACCTGCTCCCTCTGACCCCTCCCTTGCCCAGATGCCGGCAGTAGAGATAGCTGAAGACAAGTCAGAGTGGGAGGACCCTCGCTTCCGGAGATCTGAGAGGTGACACCAGCAGAAGGAAGGATGGGGCAGGCCTGGATAAATGCCGAGTCATGGAGCCACACCCCACAGCCTAGATAAAGGACCTGCTTTTGGCATTCGAACCTTGAGTCAAGCAAAGTCTCATCTAGTTTGCTGAAGTCACAACTTGGACTCCTGCCTGCCCTGAGAAATCTGAAAGGAATTTGGCAAAGCTGCAGAGGCTTCGTGACCACGCTTGATACAGACTTCCCGGACCCGGTCGTCAGAGGGGGAGTGGGATACGACAAGCTTTTTCGAGCTAAAGAAGCTTCTTGGATGAGAAGCAAAATACCTTCAAAGACAAACCAGAAAACCCAGTTGCTTCTTGAAAAAAGAACGCACCTTCGGGACGCGAAGAATCATCAAGAAGGTGATGGAAAATAGAACAAGTGACTTCTTCACAATGCCCCAAATTGACACCAAGCCGTATACAAGGCGGGAATTTGTTTTGCGGCTCATTCAATGCTGTTGTCAATCAGTTTGACTGGACAATTTTAAGATCGGATATTAGGATTAGGGAGACAGACTCTCGAATCTATTCTGACTGTAACTACAGAGTGCAGAAAGCTTGTTTGGATCCAAATATTTTTTTTGCAAACCTCAGTTGTGTTGGTTGGCTCAAGGAAGAAAAAAAAAAAAAGCTACCTGCTTCCATCTCCAAAATGTTAATCAGTAGCTTCTACGTTAATAAGTACTTCTATAAAGTTTAGGTAGCCATTGGAAAATTATTAGGTCTTTCGGTTATAGTCTTAAAAGAACCGACCGAGCAATTTTCTGAGAGTAAAGATAGGCAAGTAAAACAAACTTTAAATTTGTATGTGTTGTGGTCCACCAGCAGCCTGCGGAGCTGGCAATGGAGTCGGATAGCAGTGAGGCTGAGGAAGAGCGTGGGCCAGTCCTGGAGGCTGGGGAAGGCCCGGATGAGGGCTCTGTGTCGGAGGCAGAGGTGAGGCCAGGGCCATCGGGGAGTGAGGTGCGGACTCCAGAGCCTCCAGAGGCTGACAGTAGTGAGGCAGAGGAACAGGAGGAGCCTGTTCCTAAAGCACGCATGAGAAGAGCTGCCAGAAGGCAAGAGCAGCTCAAGCAAAGAGGACGGACTCGGGAGTAGGGCCAAGAGATGATTGGCTCCTCCCATAAGGCTTAAAAGACCAGCAACGGTGTTTGGGCTCTTTACCGGAAAACAATGTTGATAGCTTTGTCTTGTTGCATTTGTATCGGTGTCTTCTAAACTTTTGCCAAGAAAGGCCGTTGGCAGTTTGCCTAATTGGACCAAGGTTGGTGATAGGACTGAGGGATTGTGTTGGGGGGAATGAAGTCAGAATGAAGTAATTCACAGCTGTTCGAATAAAGTTTGTTTGTTTTTACACTGACTGAGTTTCCTACTACCTATTTGGGCCTGGGTCACAACAGTATGCATATATAAGATATAATCATAAGCTCCCAAAATTGTCTGTTTAAGATACAAGCAAAATTATAATGGCTATGTGGTTCTTGGCGCTCTGTGGCTTGTTTCCCTATAGATGTTTCATTGCCAAACTAGGTAATATTAACAATGCTACAGGGGAGTGGGGTTTATTCTGTTTAACTGCCAAAAAGAAAACAACACTCCCACTAACACTGATGCTGCTGCCTAGTTTGGTAATTAAATGTCTGCAAGAAAGCAACCAGGCTCAGAGCGTACCAACGACCCCACAATCCTTTTCCTCCTCTACTCTGCAAGCCTCTCCTTTTACTACTAATGATGTTACCTGGGTAATGAAACATCTGCAAGGAAACATCCAGGCTCAGCAAGCACGAAGGACCCTACAGTTCAATCCTGAGCTACAAATATTCCATTGGTTATAATGGCTTTAATAGCATAATTCAAGTCATAGGTTTGTTCTGGCTTGATAAGAGGCAATCTGACAACTGGAGTTTGTAGAACATGGTTTATGGACCCTGCAACCCCAAACAACTGCGCTTATTCAATAAAACGTGATCTGTTCTGACCTAGGCTTCCTTAGAAAGTAAACAGCACAACCTTAGCCCCGGCAAGCCTCTTTAATTCAAATGGCTGCGAATTATTGTCATTCCCAGTCTGAAAGGCTTCTCAAACAGTCTGTCAGGGGAGTGTTCACAAACACCCACCTTATCTCCCTTGGAATGCTGCCAGAGAACTAATTGCCAAATGCAGGACAAGGCCAAACTTAGCACAGTCAAACAGAGCTTTTCCAGAGCTTTTACCGACCAGATGAATTAATTGCTTCCTGCAAAAGCTCACGTCCCCGTTCGCTTCTCTTTTATGTCTTATGGGAGGGGCCAATCATCTCCAAGCCTTACTCCCAAGTCGACCCTGTTTCCTTAATTGTTCCTGCCTCTTGGCAGCTCTGCGCATACACACACTGGGAACAGAGTCCCACTGTTCTTCTGCCTCACTGATGTCAGATTCCGGAGGCAGCAAAGAACTACCAGATGGCCTTGGCCCCCTCTCTGCCTCCGATTCAGAGCCATTGTTTGAGCTTTCTCCAGTCTCCAGGACTGGCCCATGTTCCTCCCCAACCTCCTCACTGTCCGACTCTGCTGCCAGCTCTGCTGGCCGCTGGCAAGCCACAACGTGATCACGCTTAAGAACCTAAGAAAATATTTCTCAGAGAATGTCAGCAATGCTTTCAGGCATAAGCCTAAGGACGGTACCTCTTGGGCGAGTCCGTTAGGGAGCCGTTTCATCATCTCAAACTCCAACGTTGTCTGGATGTAATCCAGATCAGATTCGGCCTTCTGGAACTAAGACATAAAATGATCACACCCGATTAATACGATATACAGAGTGAGAAGGCCTCCACCAAATGTCTTTGGTTACGAATTGGGGGAGGGAAGATGGCATAACATCACCTTTTAAAGGAGACAGGCAGCATAATAAATAATAAAATACATACATATATACATAAATAAATAAACAGAAAGGGAGGGAAAGAGAGAAAGAAAGAGGGATGGAGGGAGGTAGAGAGAAAGAAAGGAGGGAGGGAAGGAAGGAAGGAAGGAAGGAAGGAAGGAAGGAAGGAAGGAAGGAAGGAAGGAAGGAAGGAAGGAAGACACTGAATTATAACCATATCTTTCCACATTGATGGCATCTCACCCTCTCTTAAGGAGAATACAGGCAATCCTTGAATTACAACCATTCGTTCAGCGACCAAAGTTACAATGGCACTGAAAACGAACGGGACTTGCAACCAACCAGTCCTCGCACCTTGAATTCCTGCTGTCGTTAAATTAGTAACACGGTTGTTAAAAAGATCCGGCTTCCCCCTTGACTTGTCAGAAAATTGCAAAAGGATAGCATTGCATGATCCCCAGGACACGGCAACCGTCATAAATAGGAGCCAAGCATCCGAATTTTGATTACCTGACCGTTGGGGATGCTGCAACGGTTGTTAAGTGTGAAAAACGGCCACAAGTCACTTTTTTCAGGGCTGTTTAAGTGATCGTCGACTAGGACTCCAAGGTCCGACTGTTTTTGAGGCATCTTTCGCCTCATATGTACTCGTAATTTTGGTTTTTCCTGCCCAGGTGTAAAAACCTTGCTTTTCTCCACATTAAACTACAGATCATTTGCCGACCGTCTCCAGGAGAGCTTTTTATCAGGTTCGCCTGATCCGCCAGTTGCGTCCCTTCCTGGACCGGGATGCCTTATGCACAGTCACTCATGCTCTCGTTACCTCTCGCCTGGACTACTGCAATGCTCTCTACATGGGGCTCCCCTTGAAGAGCACCCGGAGACTTCAGCTAGTTCAGAACGCGGCTGCGCGGGTTATTGAGGGAGTGGTTCGGAGCTCCCACATAACACCTATCCTGCGCAGACTGCACTGGCTACCTGTTGTTTTCCGGGTGCGCTTCAAGGTATTGGTTACCACCTTTAAAGCGCTCCATGGCTTAGGACCGGCTACCTACGGGACCGCCTACTGCCGGCCCCTATCTCCCATCGTCCGGTACGTCCCCACAGAGAGGGACCCCTCAGGGTGCCGCCAGCCAAACAGTGTCGACTGGCGGCCCCCAGGGGGAGGGCCTTCTCTGTGGGGGCTCCGACCCTGTGGAACGAACTTCCCCTCGGACTTCGACAATTACCTGACCTTAGGACCTTTCGCCGCGAACTTAAAACTTATTTATTTCGCATGGCTGGACTAGCTTGATTTTTATCTTTGAATTTTAATTGGATTTGATGGGTTTTTAAAGTTTTGTAATTTTATGGGGGAGTCTGTTATTTTAACATTTGGGCAAATTTAAATTAGTTTTTTAAGGGATGTTTTTAACTATTGTGTGTATCTGTATTTTATCTGCCTGTTCACCGCCCTGAGTCCTTCGGGAGAAGGGCGGTATACAAATTAAAATATTCATTCATTCAAATATTCATTCATTCATGTTCTTGGATATAGGGCCCAGTCTTCAACTTACATACTAGGGCAGTGATGGCTAATCTTTTTGCCGTCGCATGCCAAAAGCGGAGGGACCGCGAGGGGGGGGGGGTCACACGCATGCGTGGCCACACCCATAATTCAATGCGCTCCGCCCCCCGCGATTGCGCGCGGGACACCCCCCCCCCGCTTTTTGCACAGTGGGCCCGGTAGGCCCATTTTTCGCCCTTCCCAAGCTCCAGAGACTTTCTTGGAGCCTGCGGAGGGCGAAAACAGCCTTCCCCACCCCACCCAGAGGCCCTCCGGAGGCCGGAAACAGCATGTTTCCCACCTTATGGTGGGCCCGGAAGGCCTGAAAATCAGCTGGCTGGCACGCGCATGCGCGCTGGAGGTGAGCTAGGGCAACGCTCACGTGCCCACAGATATGGCTCCATAGGTTCGCCTATAGGTGCCATAGGTTCGCCATCACGGCACGAGGGCATTTAAAACCCATAAAATAAACTAATTTTTTCCCCTTGTCTGAGTTTCTTTTCCCCTCGTTTCAACTGACTCCACGCTCCCGCGTTTAATTTTTCTGCAGATGCACGATCGCAAAGACGTCCATAAATAAGTACGTTGTTTTTAAGGTAATGCTTTTCATGGCTATTGCATTTACTTCAATGGCCATACCTCACTTTAATGACACCTTAAGGACCGATTTCGATCAAAACATCCAGTTACGACGTGAATAAATATTGTGGCGTACGGCGTGCAAATGGCATTCGGCAAACACAAGCTAAGGAGGCAGGATTCCCTGAGGGTACAGTAGTCAGGCTGGTTTTGAAGATGATGAATTTTGGTCATTTTGTCCGAGCTACAGAATATGTGGCACCTGTAGGAAACGAAATCAGGCAGGGCAAATTGGCAGCGGGATCACTTCCTGACATCTACAGGTAGTCCTCGACTTACAACAGTTCATTTAGTGACCGTTCGAAGTTACAACGGCGCCGTAAAAAGTGATTTATGATCATTTTTTTTCACACTTACCACCATTGCAGCATCCCCACGGTCACGTGGTCAAAATTCAGTCCCTTGGGAACTGACTCACATTTATGACCATTTATGGTCTCGTGACCCCCTTTTCCAACCCAGATTCGCTTAACAACCGTGTTACTAATTGAACAATTGCTATGGAAGGGTTTAATTTAGCTCTGCCTGGTAAGGTTTAGCTCTGCCTGGTAAGGCCTGTTATTAAGAACACAAAGCCTGCAATTACTGCAGGTTCGAGCCCGGCCCAAGGTTGACTCAGCCTTCCATCCTTTATAAGGTAGGTAAAATGAGGACCCAGATTGTTGGGGGGGCAATAAGTTGACTTTGTAAATATATACAAATAGAATGAGACTATTGCCCTATACATTGTAAGCCGCCCTGAGTCTTCGGAGAAGGGCGGGGTATAAATGTAAACAAACAAAAAAAAAAAATTGCTGTTATTAGAACACAGCAGCCTGCAATTACTGCAGGTTCAAGCCCGGCCTGAGGTTGACTCAGCCTTCCATCCTTTATAAGGTAGGTAAAATAAGGACCCAGATTGTTGGGGGGGCAATAAGTTGACTTTGTAAAATATACAAATAGAATGAGACTATTGCCTTATACACTGTAAGCTGCTCTGAGTCTTCGGAGAAGGGCGGGATATAAATGTAAATAAAAAAAAAACGCCTGCGGCAAGAGAGGGACAAAACTCCAAATTTAACAAACGTCTCGCTTAGCCCCCGAAATGTCGGGTTCAATTGTGGTCATAAGTCGAGGACTACTTGTATATAAAGCAGCATTTGGAGACAAGACAGGTGTCATAGATCGACGGATTAAGGTTTAGGATTAGGATTAAGATTAGACCAGGCCTTGTCAACAGAAGGTGGGCCTTTTAAAGAGAGACAAATTCTGTCCTTCGGCTCGTTGGTGGAGTCGTGGTTAAGGCACCAGGCTAGAAACCAGAAGACGGTGAGTTCTAGTCCCGCTTCAGGCATGAAAGCCAGCTGGGTGACCTCAGCCAGTCCTTCTTCCAACTACCCACTTCACAGGGTTGTTGTTGTGGTGGTGCAGATAACAGAAGGAGGAAAGAGTTGTTATGTGTGTTCGTTACCTTGAGTTATTATACAAAAAAACAATAAAGGCAGGATTAAAAAAAACCTAGCAAATAAATAAAGTTAAATAAACGGTGAGCAAATTGCAGGAATTATCAATTGGACCCAACCAATCTCATCGAGGAAAAACCTTTGGACTGCCACAGCAGGCAGTTTCAGAAACTGGCTGAAGCAACTTCTCCTTCTCCCAGCTACCCATTCAGCCAAACGGATCTACTGACCAGAACTTTTCTTTTTATGCTTTGACCAGCTTTGCGACAAGTCACGTGAGAGCCCAGATCCTTTGGAGACCAAACTGCTCCCTAACCGGCCACGGAGGGTTGGAGAAACGTGGAACGATACCACGTGGGCCGCCGTTGCGGGTTCTGCCGGCAAGTGCTTTGACAATACTATTGCACTGCTAGCTGGCAAGTACAGTAGTGCAATGAAGTCAGAGCCCCCGTCAGCAGGAAAAGGCTTGGAGAAAATGGAATTAACGGAGTCGGAAGGGACCTTGGCGGTCAAGCAGGAGACCTTACACCATTCTGGACAAATGATTGTCTGGTCTCTTCTTAAACCCCCCCCAGGGTGGGGGTCCTTGGTGCTCTCAGAGCTTTCTTGTTTTCTTGCAGACGTTTCATGACCCAACTAGGTAACATCATCAGTGTTAGGAGGAGGAAGGAGGAGAAGAATTGTGGGGCCCTTGGTGCTCTCTGAGCTTAGTTGTTTTCTTGCAGACGTTTCAGGACCCAAATAAGTTGTTCATCCCAAAAGTGCTTTTTCGGGGGGCAACTGGATTTTCTTGTTTTTCTTTTTTGAAGATATTTTGCTTCTCATCCAAGAAGCTTCTCCAGCCCTGACAGTAAAATGGGGAATGGAAGGATTTATATTCGTTGCAGGAATATAATTCTTTCCTTCCTTCCCTCTCCTTCCTTCCTCCCTCCTTCCCTCTCTGGAAGCGCAGGGGTTAGAATGCAGTATTGCAGGCTAACTCTGCCCACAGCCAGGAGTTCGATCCTGACCAGCTCAAGGATGACTCAGCCTTCCATCCTTCTGAAGTTGGTAAAATGAGGACCCAGATTGTCCGGGGGCAAGAGGCTGTCTCTGTAAAACTGCTTAGAGAGGGCTGTCAAGCACTGTAAAGCGGTATATAAGTCTAAGTGCTATTGCTATTTTGCTTCCTTCCTTCCTTCCCTCTCCTTTCTTCCTTCCTTCCCTCCTTCTCTCTCCTTCCTTCCTCCCTCCCTCTCTGGAAGCGCAGAGGTTAGAATCAGTGGTGGGATTCAAATAATTTAACAACCGGTTCTCTGCCCTAATAATTTCTCCCAACAACCAATTTGCCAAACTGCTCAGAAAGTTAACAACCGGTTCGCCTGAAGTAGTGCGAGACTGGTTGAATCCTACCACTGGTTAGAATGCAGTATTGCAGGCTAACTCTGCCCACAGCCAGGAGTTCGATCCTGACCAGCTCAAGGATGATTCAGCCTTCCATCCTTCTGAGGTGGGTAAAAGGAGGACCCAAATTTGTCGGGATCTGATTCTGTAAAACCGCTCAGAGAGGGCTGTGAAGCACTGTAAAGCGGTATATAAGTCTAAATGCTATTGCTATTGGTAAAAGTAGGAGATAAAACCTTTTTATCTTAAAACCTTAAAACCTTTTTGTTCCGCCGTGCGCCGTGCAGGTCTGGCCTAACGCAATCTTTTAAATGTGGGGATTTTTATGTGGGTTTTATGATAGTTTTAACTATTATGGCCAAATTTTAGAATCAGTTTTTAAAAATGTTTTAATTTTTATTTGTTGTTTTATCCTGGCTGTAAACTGCCCTGAGTCCTTTGGGAGAAGGGCGGTATAGAAATCAAATAAATAAATAAATAAATAAATAAATAAGCACAGTCCTCCTTGGGCCTGGCACGAGAGACAGATGGGGTGGAAACGTGTGTGCAGACCCACGGACGAGATGAAAAGAACGCAGGCGCTACAAGGGGGGGGGGAAGTTGCATTCCTGCAGGTCGGGCTTCCCAACCCGATTGGCCAACGGCCTCTCAAGGGGAAGAGCTGCTTCTGAATAATCAGGGAAATTGGTTCTTGTTTTTCAGACAAAAGTATTTGGCAAAATAGGAGGCTCTTTACAGGCAAAGGACGCATGGATTCGCCGAGAGGAAAGTTCGGTGGACTTGTACCGTAGGCCAAAGCGCACTTGTGTTTTAAGGTTTCCGTGGCAAAACTCAACCAAAAAAAAAAAAGGCAGAGGGGACAATGGGATTTTCCATTACTTTTTTTAAGCCATCGTGCAGCCTCCCAAATCTTTACGATAGCAGGATTTCCCTGCACGCTGTGGGTTTTTAGCTGACTGAGCATTACCGGCCAATGCCCTTTTAACATTGCACTGCTTTTCGTGCATGCTCACTAGTAGTACAACATAAAAAGGGCAGTGGACGGACACCTCTCACCATCCAGAGAACAGAAAAAAGACAGAATGACAAGAGTTGGACGGGACCCTGGAGGTCTTCTAGTCCAGCCCCCTTGCTCAGGCAGGAGACCGTATAACATTTCAGGCCAATGGCTGTCCGGTCTCTTCTTGAAAACCTCCGCAACTTTCTGGTGGCAAGCTGTTCCACTGGTTAAATCGTCCTCACTGTTAGGAAGTTTCTCCTTAATTCCAGATTGCTTCTCTGCTTGATGGGTTTCCATCCGTTGCTTCTTGTTCTTTGGAGAATTGGTTGACCTCTGTTCTTTTGAAGCAGCCCCATTAATATTGGAAGACTGCTATCATGTCACCTCTGGTCCTTCTTTTCTCTAGACTGAGTTAGAAACCGTGGGACCGGCAGCGGGCCATAGCGGGCCAGAAACTGGGCTGCACAAACAAGCAAAGCCCCATCCGCAGGATGCAGGCAGCACCCAAAACTATAACCCCTCCTGTCCATGGAACCTGTTGTGCCTCGTCCTCCCTCCTCTCCTCAGCCGGGCCCCTCCCATCTCGGGCCTGTTATCAGACTCCAAGTCTAATAATGAAGATGAACGGCCTGTCATGTCTCCAGCCCCCGCCCCATGCCCGGAGAGGATGTCAGGAGTGAACAGACAAGCCCGATAAACTTCACTCCTACAGCATGTGAGCAGGAAGCCAGCCACGTGCTGGAATTACTGACAGTAGATCCAGCTGAAAAGAATTCAAAGTGGGAGGATCCTCACTTCCGGAGATCTGAGAGGCGACGCAGCAGAAGGAAGGGAGGGGCAGGCCTGGATAAATGCTGAGTCATGGAGCCACACCCCACAGCCTATATAAAGGACCTGCTTTTGGCATTCCAACCTTGAGTCAAGCAAAGTCTCATCTAGTTTGCTGATATCGGACCCTATCGCTGACGTCACAACTTGGACTCCTGCCTGCCCTGATAAACCTCGGAGGAATTTGGCAAGCTGCAGAGGCTTCATTGCCATGTTTGATATGGACTTCCTTGACCCGGTCGTTGGAGTGGGAGACGACAGAACCAGTCTGTGGTGCTCAAAAGGTTTGAGGGATACTCAGGGGTTGGCTTCAAAAATTTTAGCCAGGGGTTCTCTGCCCGGTTGCTGGGTGAGCATGGCCATGGTGGGTGTGGCCTAGTCGGCCTCCTGCACCGCGGCCGGTGGGGACGGGACTGGACGTTTGTGCCCTTCCCGGGCTCTGGAGGCTTTCCATGAGCTTCCAGGAGCGCAAAAACGGCCTTCCAAGGCTCCGGAGGCTGGAAACGCCCCCAAATTTCCAGTAGGCCTGTTTTTTGCCCTCCCCTAGCCTCCGTGCGTGCCCTGCACTTACCTGCATCCAAAACGGGGCGCGTGGGGACTCCTGGGAGGGGAGGGGCAGGGTGGGTGGGGCCAGCCAGGAGCGGGATTTGGGGGTTCTCCAAACTGCACAGAATCTTAGCTAGAGGTTCCGCCAAATCCCTGAGAACCCCCAGCAGCCCACTCCTGCCCTTGGTCCATCTTTTCTCTAGACCAGGGGTTAGGAACCATGGGACTGGCAGTTCTAGATTAGCCATAACCAATTCTGTTCTAGATTAAAGGTAAAGGTTCCCCTCGCACATACGTGCTAGTCGTTCCCGACTCTAGGGGGCGGTGCTCATCTCTGTTTCAAAGCCGAAGAGCCAGCGCTGTCCGAAGACATCTCCGTGGTCATGTGGCCGGCATGACTCAACACCAAAGGCGCACGGAACGCCCTTGCCTTCCCACCAAAGGTGGTCCCTATTTTTCTACTTGCAGTTTTTACGTGCTTTCGAACTGCTAGGTTGGCAGAAGCTGGGACAAGTAATGGGATCTCACCCCATTACGCAGTACTAGGGATTCGAATCACTGAACTGCCGATCTTTCGATTGAAAAACTCAACGTCTTAGCCCCTGAGCCACCGCGTCCCCTAGATTAGCCATCACCAATTCTTCATAACAAGACAAGTTCAAGAGACCATTCCAAAAAAAAAAGGGGGAGGGGGGAGGAGGAAAAAAAATAAAGTCAGGAAATCCTTGGCATACCCATCTAGTCGCCCACTGTCATTTGGGAGATGGTTGGCATCAAAGTTTAATAAATACGTAATGAATAAATAAATAATGAACGAATAAAACTTAGGAGGACAAAAAAGCTTTGAAAGCATTAAAAGCCTCAGAAGAGGCTCAGTAATGAGTGTGGGAATTAAAAGCAAAATCCAATTTGGGGTCCCATTGAGAAGTGGCAGATATATTCCCATTGTGCCCAGAGAGAGAAATATCTGACTCTACCTAGGATTGAACTCACGACCTCCTGATTGTGAGGCAAGAGCTCTATCTCTAGGCTATGCACCACTCAGTGAAGGGAATCACTCATCATCTTTTAATGACCCCATAATCTCTTGCTGGGTGGGGTCCTGGGCAACTAATGGAGCTGAGTGTTTACTGGCCGGATGTCTTTCCTGTCTCCAGTGCAGAGTTCTATTCAGCAGATATGGTGCCCAGAGAGAGAAATAACTGCCTTTACCTAGGATCAAACTCACAGCCTCCTGATTGTGAGGCGAGAGCTCCACCTCTTGGCCACCGCACCACTCACGTGCTTTGCAGCATCCCCGTGATCAAAATCGGATGCTGGGCAACTGTCTCACATTTATGACGGGTTGCAGCGTCCCGGGGGACACGTGATTGCCCTTTTGCGACCTTCTGACAAGCAATGTCCACGGGGAAGCTAGGTTCACTTAACAACCGTGGTTACTAATTTCTCAGCTGCAGTGATTCACTTAAGAACTGTGGCAAGAAAAGTCGTAACACGGGGCAAAAAGCAGTGGTGGGTTTCAACCGGTGTTACCACCGGTTGGTTTCGCGCACATGCTTCGCGCGCATTGCCCCAGCTCAGCTCCACCGCGCATGCACGTGTGCTTCCTGTCGGCCAGCTGGTCTTTGGGTCTCTGATGCGCAAACGTGGGGGCCCGGGGCGCATGTGCATCGCATTTTGGGGTTTTGCGCGCGCATGCACGCGCTTTGAGCACTCAGTCTGGAAAAGGTTAACCATCACTGTCCTATACTGTCCAGGCTCTCTTGGTAGAACACACAGAGGAAGCAAGATCCAGCTGTGATTTGGAGAAGGATCCTCTCACTCACACACAGAGGCATACACACATTTCCCACACTTTTCTGGGCTATAAAATTAAAATTTAGAGGTATTCACCTTCCGTCCAAGCAGCCTTTGAGTCCAAACACTCAAAACCCCTTTAAAACTGCGGTCACCAACTGATGGTCCGTGGACCGCTGGTGGTCCATGAGAAAATTTTGGTGGTCCGCAGAAAAATTATTTGCATTTTCTATATTGCACTAAATCAGGGGTCTTCAAACTACGGCCCCTGGGACAGATACGTGCAATGAACGTTTGCGTTGCTGCAGAGAATCTCCCCCTTCGGGGTCTTCTTGTGTAGGTCAGAGGGGGGCAGAAATTCCAACTTGGGGTCTGCTTCAGCCTCCTGGTGCAGGGCTTTGGGCAAAGGCTGGAGGGAAGTGCCGCTGGTGGCGAAGAGCTGGAGGGCCTCGTTCCAGTGGGACTGCCTCATGGCCTGGAACTGGCTGACCATCTCAGCCCACTGAGCCTCCAGGCGCCGGTACCTGGTCTTGCACTCCCGCAGGTCTTCCCTCTACTTGGAAAGCCTATGCTCCTAGTCCTCAGTGAGGTGCTCTGCTGAGCCTCTTTCTCGGTCAGATCCAATTTGAACTGAGCTGTTTTGCCAACTCTTTCTCGTGGTGGCTGCTTAGCTCCAACAACTGCTTCCTGTTGGGGCCCTAAGGAACCCGGGTGGGCAGGAGAGGAGGGGCGGGGAGGGGAGGGGTGAGTAGAGGCCAGCGAGGCACCCCTCGACATGAGGGACATCGAGTTGGCCACGCCCACCCAGTCACATGACCGCAGCCACGCCCACCCAGCCGATCATTAGGCAGATCATATTAGTGGTCCCTGGATTTAAAATTATGAATTTAGTGGTCCCTGAGGTCCAAAAGGTTGGTGACCTCTGCTTCAAAACCTTTGTCCCAAATGGCCAAGGTCCAGGAAAACTCACCAGCAAGGGAGGCTTACCTGGGCCAGGCCGATTGGTCAGGTTAGCTTGGGAGTCCCATCTGGGGTGCCAAATTGTTGGAAGAAATGTCCATCTGGGTTCAGTTCCAAGCGGGGGAAAAAGAGGCTGGAAACATGGTGGCTGTTTGGAAAGGTGTTTTTTTTAACACAGGACCTCAAACCATGTGGTCCTGTCCACCGTTAAACCAAACAGCCGCCATGTTTCCAGCGTCTTTCTCCCCACTTGGAACTGAACCCAGATGGATATTTCTTTCAACAGGAGCAAGATCCAAAGGAATTATCTCCCATTTTTGCTTCATTCATTAGGATGAAAAAGCACACACTGTTAAGTTTTGTACAACAGTGTTTGTCAGTTCACAACTCCAGGGCAAAGAGTAAGAATAATTCCCATAGATTCTAGTGGTAAAACTATATACATGTTTTTGTGTACATGTGTTTGTGTGTATGTAAAATATTAAATATTAACTTTCTATTGCTGAACAAAGGGACGCGGTGGCTCAGGGGCTAGGACGTTGAGCTTGTCGATCGAAAGGTCGGCAGCTCAGCGATTCGAATCCCTAGTGCTGCCGTGTAACGGGGTGAGCTCCCGTTACTTGTCCCACCTTCTGCCAACCTAGCAGTTTCGAAAGCAGGTAAAAATGCAAGTAGAAAAAATAGGGACCACCTTTGGTGGGAAGGCAACAGCGTTCCGTGCGCCTTTGGCATTGAGTCATGCCGGCCACATGACCATGGAGACGTCTTCGGACAGCGCTGGCTCTTCGGCTTTGAAATGGAGATGAGCACCGCCCCCTAGAGTCGGGAACGACTAGCACGTATGTGCGAGGGGAACCTTTCCCTTTCCCTTATTGCTGAACAATATTCATTATTTAAATCAGTGGTAGTCAACCTGGTCCCTACCGCCCAGTAGTGGGATTTCCAGCTTTCACGGCAGGCGGTAGGGGTTTTGTCCGACACTGAAGCACTTCCCTTTTTTTTAATTTAATTGACTTTTTAAAAAAATTTCATAGCATTATTTAAAAATATTTTCATTAGGTTTTCCTAAAATTCCCTGTGACAATTTAAATTTCTGAAAATATACTAGTTGTATCGCCCGCGCATAAGTTTAGTTCGCGATACGTAAGTGAAACTAAATGGCGCTAGAGTGCGACCGCAAACAAAAGAGCCTCGTCCCAGAATAGCTCGCGCATCTCCCCCCCCACACCACCCAGCTTTAACAGACAAGCAGAGCTGGTAACCAGCACGGCCCCCCCCCCAAACCCAATCCACGATGCGCGAGAGGCATGCGCAGACTACGATACACTTTATCACTTTATAAATCACCATTACTGTGGAACCGGTGGGTTCTAACCGGTGGGTGATTAGAAAATTTTACTACTAACAGAGATACAAAAGTGGGCGATAGGTATAAAAAGGTTGACTACCCCTGATTTAAATGGATACAATACTGGACTTACAACAGTTTGTTTAGTGACCATTCAAAGTTACAATGGCTCTGAAAAATGTGACTTACGACTGTTTTTCACAGTTTATGACCTTTGCAGCATTTCCCCCATGATCACGTGATCAAAATCCAGACACTTGGCAGCTGACTCATATTTATGACACTTGCAGTGTCTTGGAGTCACGTGATCCCCCTTTTGTGACCTTCTTACAAGGAAAGTAGGGGGGGAGCCAGGTTCGCTTAGTGACATGATTCACTTAACAACTGCCATGATTCATTTAACAACTGTGGCAAAAGTCGTAAAATGGGGGAATGCTCTCTGAACAAATGTCTCACATAACAATAAAAATGTTGGGCTCAATTGTGGTCGTAAGTTGAGGACTACCTGCAATACAACCATTCCAACACAACCGTACAGAAAACTGAAATATTGGCACATTCAGGCCATTTATTCTTCCCTCACTTTTCTCTGTTTTCTTCCATTAATCTATTTTTAAAATATATTTATATATTTGATATACCAAGTCTTCTTTCTGAGCAGCTTTTTTCTAGACCTACTTTTAACAGATTAACAGGGTTGGAAGGGACCTTGTAGGTCATCTAGTCCAATCCTCCCGCCTCCCCGCCCAAGCAGGAGACCCTACACCATTTCTGACAGATGGCAGTCCAGTCTTGGTTGATTGTCAGAAAATTCCTCCTTATTTCCAGGTTGAATCTTTTCTTGTTCAGTTTCCATCCATTGTTACTTGTTTGGCCTTCAGGTCCTTTGGAGAATAGCTTGACCCCCTCTTCTCCGTCACAGCCCCTCAAGTATTGGAAGATGCTATCCTGTCTCCCCTGGTCCTTCTCTTCACTAGACTAGCCAGGCCCAATTCCTGCAACCGTTCATTGTATGTTTTAGCCTCCAGTGCCTTAATCATCTTGGTTGCTCTTCTCTGCACTTTTTCTAGAGTCTCCACATCTTTTTTTATAGTGTGGTGACCAAAACTGGATGCAGTACTCTAGGTGTGGTCTTACTAGGGCTTTATTGAGTGGTATTAGTACCTCACTTGATGTTGATTGTATCCCTCTGTTAATGCAACTTAGAATTGCGTTGGCTTTTTTGGTTGGCGCTGCAAACCGTTGGCTCATATTTAGCTGGTTGTCCACTAAGACTCCAAGATCCCTCTCACAGTCACTGCTATTAAGCCTGGTTTCCCCTGTTTATGTGTGTACTTTTGGTTTTTCTTACCTAAGTCTAAAACGTTCCTTTTCTCTACACTGAACTTCATTCCCTAAACGCGGATTCCTTCATTGGCTTCTTCCCAATTGCCACATTGGCCTTTCTCAAAGATGCTCAAGCAGCATGTAGGGTTCCCTTACTATTTATGTATTGCCTTTATTGTTTTTATAACTAACTCAAGACAGGAAACATACCAAATACTCCTGCCTCCTCCTATTTTCCCCACAACAACCCTGTGAGGTGGGTTGAGCCAAGAGAGAGGGAGTGGCCCCAAATCACTCAGCCAGCTTTTACGCCCAAGACAGAACTAGAACTCACCATCTCCTGCTGATTGGCCCACTCAGTCAATTTTTACGCAGAGCTTAGAAATCAGTCTCCTACTGACTTCCCAAAAGTCACCCACAGCTGATTTTCATGACTAAGGCAGGACTAGAACTCACCATCTCCTGGCGATTGGCCCAGTCGCCCAACCGGCTTTCCTGTCTAAGGCGCAACTAGAACTCACTGTCTCCTGGTTTCTAGCCTGGTGCCTTAAGCACTAGAGCAAACTGGCTCTCATTGCCATTTAGCCTCATAATAATTGAGCAATGCCAATTAGGATGAGGAAAAAAAAAAGGTTCGTAGCTGAAAATGGCACTGAATACAGGATGCCGTGCAACACCCTGAATTTATTTTCAGTTCTCTTATGGGTAGACATGTGCTACCTCTGCAGAAAAAACCATGGCTACCAACCTGCCTTCCATTGAGCACCTGTATACTGCACGAGTCAAAAAGAGGGCTGTGAGAATATTTACAGACCACTCACATCCTGGACACAAACTGTTTCAACTCCTACCCTCAAAACGACGCTATAGGGGCACTGCACACCAGAAGGACACAAGGACAGTTTCTTCCCAAACGCCATCACTCTGCTAAACCACTAATTCCCACAACACTGTCAAACTACTTACTAAATCTGCACTACTATTAATCTTCTCATCATTCCCATCACCCATCTCCTTCCACTTATGACTGTAACTTTGTTGCTTGTATCCTTACGATTTATATTGATTTTGTTTCCTGATTGCTTATTTGTTCCCTGTGACTATCATTAAGTGTGGTACCTTATGACTCTTGACGAACGTAGCTTGTCTTTTTATATACACTGAGAGCAAATGCACCAAGACAAATTCCTCATGTGTCAAATCACACTTGGCCAATAAAGAATTCTATTCTATTCTATTTCTCAAGCTGGTGCTTTCCAGATCTGCTACATTGCAAGAGGAATCAACCACAGGTAGCATTTTGTAGGGGCAGAGGATAGGGCCGTGGTGGCTCAGGCTGTAAGATAGCCTGTTATTAAAACACAGCTGCCTGCAATTACTGCAGGTTCTAGTCCCACCAGGCCCAAGGTTGACTCAACCTTCCATCCTTTATAAGGTAGGTAAAATGAGGACCCATATTTTGGGGGGGGCAATAAGTTGACTTTGTAAATATACAAATAGAATGAGACTATTGCCTTACACATTGTAAGCCGCCCTGAGTCTTCGGAGAAGGGCGGGATATAATATATAAATAAAAATAAAAAATAAAAAATAGGATTTAGAGGCCAGCCAGCCCCTCCAGAGGACAACTGGATAAGGAAAAATAGGAAATAAATAAGGAAAAAAAAGGAAATAAATAACCTTTCAGATAACAAAACAAATCAATAATTTGCACCGGTACTTCAATATAGGAGGTCCTCGACTTACGACCATTTGAGCCCAATATTTTTGCTGCTTAGCGAAAACAGGTGTTAAACGACTTTTGTCCCTTTTTATGACCTTTCCTGGCAGTGGTTCAGTTAGCTACACGGTTGTTCAGCGAATCGGGCTTCCCAATTGATGGTTTGTCAAAAGGTGGCCAAAAAAAAAGGTGATCCTAAACACAGCGACCGTCATAAATATGAGCCAGTCGTATCAAGCGGCTGAATTTTTGACTACGTGGCCACGGGGTTACCGCACCAGTCATACGTTTGAAAAATGGTTTTTCATGCCATTGTACTTTCCAACGGTCACTAAATGAGCTGTCATTAGACTGGTGCGGTAGTCTAGAGGCGGAGCTCTTGCCTCACAATCAGGAGGCCGCGAGTTCGATCCTAAGTAGAGGCAGATATTTCTCTCTCTCTGTGCACAATGGGAATATATCTGCCGAATAAAACTCCGCACCGGCGACAGGAAGGGCATCCGGCCAGTAAATCACTCAGCTCTTCAGTTGCCCAGACTCCATCCCGCAAGGGATTTATGGGGTCATTAAAAGATGATGAGTGATTCCCTTCACTGAGTGGTGCATAGCCTAGAGGTGGAGCTCTTGCCTCACAGTCAGGAGGCCGCAAGTTCGATCCTAAGTAGAGGCAGATATTTCTCTCTCTCTGGGCACAATGGGAATATATCTGCCGAACAAAACTCCGCACCGGCGGCAGGAAGGGCATCCGGCCAGTAAATCACTCAGCTCCATTCAGTTGCCCAGACTCCACCCTGCAAGGGATTATGGGGTCATTAAAAGATGATGATGATGATGACTAAACGAAGTGTCTTTAAGTTGAGGACTATCTATTTTTTTCCCCCCCAAATGCCATTTATCATCCAGTTCCATGGACTTTCTCTTCCCAACCTTTTTCATTTTTTCCTTCAGGCCATCATACAAGCCACGCCTACACGCAGTATTGGCCACGCCCCCGCGGGAATCGAGCTGGGGGAAGAAATGGACCAGCCCGAGAAGCCACGCCCACCGACGGACCACGCCCCCCCTCGAGCAAGACGGCAGAAAGAAACGCAGCGAGCCCACACAACGCCCCCCCCCCTTTTTGGGGTGAATAATGGGCGCGTCCAGATCTATTCTAGGGTTTCCCCCCCCTCCCGTCCAGGCGTGAGGAATGGTTGAATCCGGCGGGGAGGGGGAGGGGGGGAGGTTTTCTTACATTCCTTCCCTCCTCCGCGGCTTTTCCACCCCTTTTGTTTCCTTCCGTTCGTTTAGGCCGCTCTTCGGGAGGCCGCTTCGGTCCTCAAGGGAACGGCGGCTCCGTTCTGCGGGGGTGGCGGCCCGGGCCAGCGGTCCCGAGACTTACCATGGTCTCGAGCGTAGTAACCGCCGTCTCCATGTTGAATAGTTGACATTCCTCAGGCGGTGGCATTCTCCCCTCCCCTGGCGGGACCGCCCCCTTTCTTTGCTGAGCGGAAGATACGGCGGTCCCTATTGGTCGGTTGTCATCCCATCCTCTTCCTCATTGGCCTCTCCCGAGGGCGTCCTGACACCTATTGGACAACGCCTGGGATAACGCCCCAAGATGCAACCACAGCTCCGATTGTGTGGCTTGGAAGCTAACGCCCTTTCCTATTGGTGGGTTAATAGCGAAGCGAGCTGGGAGAAAATTGAACCTGGAGACCGGATTGGTTGGTGGGCGTCAGCGTGCGGCGCTTCATTGGCCCTCGGCGTAGCTTTTAATTTTCAAAGGAGGGCCTGGCTCCTTTCCCTCCGCCTCCCCTTTCGTTGGCCCCACCTTCCTCTCCGATTTTTAATTCTGATTGGCTCGGGTTGGAAAACCGGGAAAAGGCGATTCGCTGAAAGGCCGGTCAATCAGAAGGACTTTGAATGCCATTGAAGTTTGAGGCGGATGGAACGTTGGCTCAGCCTTGCTGCGCTGTGATTGGCTCCGGCGGAGTTTGAATTGGTTGGCGTGAGCGATGCTGCAGGCGCGTTCAGACGTGGCTACTCGCATCTCGGGAGGCTGCTGATCCCGGGTGGTTTTTCCCGAGGAAGCCTGATCTGGACAGGAAACCCTTTTCTGCCATAAAATCTCGGCTCATTGGGGGCAAGTTCGCACGACACGTGAGCAACGGAATTCAGTGCGTCGTGGGAATCCAGTCGTTTGTCCACGGGATGGGTCAACCCTGAATTTGGGCAGTGGTTTACAGGTAGTTACAGCAGTTCATTTAGTGACCGTTCAAAGTTATAACGGCACTGAAAAAAAGTGACTTATTTATTTATTTATTTATTTATTTATCATACTTTTATACCGCACCATCTCCCGTAGGACTCAGGGCGGTTCACAGGCATATTAAAAAACAATATAATAAATAAGCATTAAAAACCCAATTAAAACTAAATATTATCATGGCCAAATCACTAAAAATAATAAAAACCCATTAAAAACCCTTAAAATTTAGTTAAAACATTTTATTCTTAGGCTAGTCCAGCGCACTGAAATAATAAAGTCTTCAGTTCACGTCTGAAGGTCCAGAAGTCGGGGAGTTGTCGTAATCCCGAAGGAAGCTCGTTCCACAGGGCTGGCCACAGAGAAGGCTCTCCCCCAGGGGGCCACCAACCTACATTGTTTGGTCGACGGCACCCTGAGGAGGCCCACTCTGGGAGCGCACGGGTCGTTGGGAGGCAATCGGTGGCAGAAGGATGACTTAGGACCATTTTTTCAAAGTCACAACTTTTGCAGCCTCCCCAAGCATCGTGTGATCAAAATTTAAACGCTTGGCAACTGGTTCATATTTATAACCCTTACGAGGTCCTGGGGTTATTTGATCCCTTTTTTTGCCCTTCTGATCAAAGTCCATGGGGGATCCAGATTCATTTAACAACTGGGTTAGTAGCACTAGAATTTGGACTTATATATCACTTCACAGGGCTTTGCAGCCTTCTCTAAGTGGTTTGCAGAGTCATCCTCTTGCCCCCAACAATCTAGGTCCTCACTTTACCGACCTCGGAAGGATGGAAGGCTGAGTCAACCTGGAGCCGATCAGGATCGAACTGCTGGCAGTGAGCAGAGTTAGCCTGCAATAGCACTTAGACTTATATACAGCTTCACAGTTCTTTACAGCATGTTCTAAGCACATTACAGACTCAGCCTTTTGCACCCAACTGTTGTGGTCCGCCAGCAGCCTGCGGAGCTGGCAACTGAGTCGGACAGCGATGAGGCTGAGGTGAGGCCAGGGCCATCGGGAAGTGAGGTGCGGACTTCAGAGCCTCCAGAGACTGATAGTAGTGAGGCAGAGGAACAGGAGGAGCCTGTTCCTAACGCACACATGAGAAGAGCTGCCAGAAGGCAAGAGCAGCTTAAGCAAAGGGGACAACTCAATAGTAGGGTCAAGAGATGATTGGCCCCTCCCATAGAGCTTAAAACAGACCATCACCAGCGTTTTAGCTTTGCCGGAAAACAATGTTGATAGCTGCGTCTTCTGCTTCGTCTACCTCTTTGTTTTTGTGGCTTCTGGACATTTGTTAGGAAGGGCCTTTGGCAGTTTGCCTAATTAGACTAAGGTTTGTGAGATAACAGAAATTTGTGTTGGAAGGCATTTGTTTTACTTTGAGTTGAAGGAAGCTGGGAAGGAAGTAATTCCCAGCTGTTGAAATAAAGTTTGTTTTTCCACCAAGTTTATTACTACCTACTAGGGCCTGGTAGGACCAACAACCTGAGTCCTCATTTTACTGACCTCTGAAAGGACCCCTTCCATTTTTTCGGTTTACTCAGCCGTGGCTGAGTAAACCTTGAGCTGGCCAGGATCGAACTGCCAAGCTGCAGGCAGCTGGCAGTCAGCAGAAGTAGCCTGCAGTACTGCCACAGTTGTTAAGTGAAACCCTGCAGTTGCTAAGTTAGTAAGACGGATGTTAAGTGAATCAAGCCTCGCCGTTGATGTTGCTGATTGGAAGGTCGCCAAAGGGGATCACTTGACCCTGGAACATGGTTACACGTCATTTAAATACACGTCATTTGCCAAGAGTCCGAATTTTAATCATCCGACCATTGGGGGGGGTACAACGATCGTCAGCGTGGAAAACAGTCATAACTTTTTCAGTGCTGCTGTAACTTCAGACAAATGGTTTTAAGTTGAGGGCTACCTATAATTAGATATGTCGTTTAATTATCCTTTCCCCCCCATAATGCAGTGGTTCTCAACCTTTTTTTCCACCCCTGATCCCCCTTTAAATATCTTTTGTGGCCACAGATCCCCCAAGACTTACCGTAACTCAGGATTTAAATCATAATATTTCTTCAAGCCATCAGGGAACCTCTGTGACATCAGCGCTCCCCCCCGGGGTCTGCGGACCACAATTTGAAAGCCACTGCCATAACGAATTGCTGCATCAAACTATTGTATTTTTCAGAGTATAAGACGCACCAAGATTTTGAAGAGGAAAACAAGAAAAAAAATAGTTTTTGCCCTCCCTGGCCCCCAGGAGTGCTCTGCAGGCCTCCCAAACCCTCTGCGCATCCCATTTTTGCAAAAAACTGGCCCGTTTTTATGAAAAATGCGACACGAGTTTGGGAGGCCTGCAGAGTGCGCCTGGGAGCGGGGATTTTCATGAAAAATGGGCCTGTTTTTGAGCCTCCCGAACTCCCCACCCATGCCGTTTTTGCCCTCCCCAGCCCCCAGGAGCGCTCTACAGGCCTCCCAAACCCTCTGTGCATCCTGTTTTTGCCAAAAACGGGGCGGGGTTTCGGGAGGCCAAAAATGGCCGTATTCGGTGTATAAGACATACCGACATTGCCACCCTCATTTTTTGTGGGGGGGAGTGCGTCTTATACTCCGAAAAGACAAGACCTGTGTTTAACTTATAGAATCATCTATTGCAATGTCCTTCCTGTTAAAGACTACTTCAGCTTCAATCACAACAATACAAGAGCAAACAATAGATTTAAACTTAATGTTAACTGCTCCAATCTTGATTGCAGAAAATACGACTTCTGTAACAGAGTTGTTAATGCTTGGAACACACTACTTGGCTCAGTGGTCTCTTCCCAAAATTCCCAAAGCTTTAACCAAAAACTGTCTACTATTGACCTCACCCCATTCCTAAGAGGTCCGTAAGGGGCGTGCATAAGAGCACAAACGTGCCTACCATTCCTGTCCTATTCTTTTTCTTTCGTTATATGCAATTGATATAGTTATTGCATGCTTATGCTTATATATATATATATGCTTATATATTATATAGTTACTTTCATGCTTATGCTTGTATATACTGTTGTGACAAAATAAATAAAAAATAAATAAATAAAATAAAAGTACGCTATTTCTTTTTTTAAAAAATTCTAAGGACTTGTCAAAACACGGCAATAAAGATACCTGATTTCATTGTAGGTGATTTCCTGATATGTGTTGTGCCTCCTCAAACAATTCAGGCTAATGACAGGAATAAGGATATAGTTTAGCCTGGGATTGCAGAAAATGGCCAGAGTGAAGCGACGGAGATCCAGAACAAAATCCTCGTCCAAGGGAAAAAAACATACTGCGTTCACATCGTCCTCCAGTCTTCCTTCAAAAGCTTTGCCTCCAACGTAAGCGTTTCTAATGTTGCTTTTAGCATTTCCAAGTCACATTTTGCAATTTCCAACGTATTTTTTTTCCCCTTAAACCCGCGCACGGGTAGTCCTCGACTTATGACCACAATTGAGCCCAAGATTTCTGTTGTGAAGGGAGACATTGTTTAAGGGAGTTTTGCCCTATTTGGCAACTTCTCTTGGCCTCAGCTGTTAAGCGAAGCGCTGCAGTTTATAAGTTAGCGACTCGGTTAGTAAGTGAACCTGGCTTCCCCCGTTAAAGTCGCAAAAGGTGATCACATGACCTTGGGACAATGCAGTGGTTGTTAATAAGAACCAGTTGCCAAGCCCCCGAATTTTGATCACGGGGAATGCTGCAAAGGTTGTAATTGAAAAATCGTCATTAATCACTCAGTATCGTCGTAACTTTTGAAGAGTCACTAAATGAACTATTGTAAGTGGAGGACTAGCTGTATTTTTTGATTATAGCTTGTTGGTTAATGTTCGGTTGCTTTAAAGTCTTATTTAACATTCTTTCTTTTTTCTTTTTTTCTATCACCTTTCTTCTTTTGTCTTGTAGAATGTTCTGTTGAATAACATTAACAGTCCAAATCCAAGTTCATCCACTAGATTACTCCAATCTTTGAAGTCCATTATCCAATAGCCAATTTTAATAAATCTTAGTTATTTGCAGGTTGGTTCCTTTTAAAAATCTTCAGGAGGGGGGGAAAAAAAACCTCATTAAATCTTCTCAAATTATCCAAGTCATCTTCTAAGAGCAACTGAAGTCCTTGAGTCTTTGACTTAAGATAATAATTGGGACCAAAACTTCCATCTCTAAGCGATGGATTAAATAAGTCTTTCATTTTACAACCTATTGTCGCGGCATTAAGCAAAACCGTCTCCCCTCCCCCCCATTGACTTTGCTTTATCGGAAGCTGGCTTGGAAAGTCATAATTTTTTTAATTTATTTATTTTATTTTATTTGCATTTATATCCCACCCTTCTCCAAAGACTCAGGGCGGCTTACACTATGTCAAGCAATACTCTTCATCCATTTGTATATTATATACAAAGTCAACTTATTGCCCCCAACAATCTGGGTCCTCATTTTACCTACCTTATAAAGTATGGAAGGCTGAGTCAACCTTGGGCCTGGTGGGACTTGAACCTGCAGTAATTGCAGACAGCTGTGTTAATAACAGACAGACTTAGTCCGTTGAGCCACATGGTTGTTGCAAAGAAAATGTTAATTTATACTTGGCTGTTGTCTTCAGCAGGTGTCCGGTTATCCTCCATAGCCAAAGACGGCCATTCTCTTCCTGGCTTTTAGCGTTTAGAGACCTATCAGAAACACTCAAACATATCCTGGCTGCCGGGGTTAGTTGGTGTTGGTGGTTCCAAAGACACGTTGCACAAGTAAGTTCGTTTTCTATCGAGGCTCCCCTACAGGGAGGGGAACCCTTTAGTAACCACTTGGCACTAAAAAAGTGACATATGACCGTTTTTCACTCTTATAACCATTGCAAACATCCCCATGGTTACGTGATCAAAATTGGGACGCTTGGCAACTGGCATGTATTTAAGACGGTTGCAGTGTCCCAGGGTCATGTGATCGCCTTTTGGGACCTTCCGACAAGTGAAATTAATGGGGAGGCTTGATTTCAGTCCATGAGCAGCTTTTTGGGACTTTCCCCTGACCGAAGATGTCATAAAGGATTTTAACGGCAATCAGGTTTCCTTGGAATAGACTTGGTTCTTGCCCAACTAAGGTTTCTTTTGCAGGGCCTAAAATGCAAATTTATTTATTTATTTGGTGGTGGTGGTTCTGTCTTTATTAATATATCAGTAACTCAAGGCGGCAAACGTGCATAATACTGTGGGGTGTTATAAAAATGCTCTGAGCTAAAAAATATTCCCTTCTATCAGTAATACGGTACGTAATATTTTCCTCTTTTTCATCACACCAACAGCCCTGTGAGGTGGGCTGGGCTGAGGGAGAGGAATTGGCTCCAAATCACCCAGCTGGCTTTCATGACTAAGGCAGAACTAGAACTCACCATTTCCAGGTGATTGGCCGAAAGTCAACCAGTCAGCTTTCATGCCTTAGGCGGGACTAGAACTCACCGTCTCCTGGTGACTGGCCAAAACTCACCTATTTGGCTTTCATGCCTAGGGCGCTACTAGAACTCACCGTCTCCAGGTGATTGGCCCAAAGTTAGCCAGTCTGCTTTCATGCTTTAGGCGGGACTAGAACTCATCGTCTCCTGGTGATTGGTTCAAAATCACCCAGTCAGCTTTCATGCCTTAGGCAGGACTAGAACTCACTGTCTCCTGGTGATTGATTCAAAATCACCCAGTCGGCTTTCATGCCTAAGGCCGGATTAGAACTCACGGTCTCCTGGTGTCTAAAATAGCATCTTATCCACTACATCAAAAAGAAAACAATGCTTGAATTAACCCCATTTCCTTTACGTCTCCTCTAATCCTATGGAAACGTTATTCCTTTCTCTTTCCAGATTCTTCATGTCTTTGTGAGCACAGCATTTCCTTCACACACCTGCCTGGAGGAGCTGAAGGAGCTCAGGGCTGAGGTCGAAAACCTGAAGAGGGAAGTGGCTGAGCTGCAGTCAACTCTTCAAGTTAGTTACCCCTTACTACGGTTGCAGCTACTCCAACCCTATCAGATTGGGTCGCTCATCTGTTATGATTCCAAAGACCGGGAAACACGATGTCTCGTTAAGCAAACTTATAGTTTTAATCACGAAGCCAGAACTAAAAGACAATTTCTGGTGGGGAAAATGATAAATTGAGATCCCATGGGGCACTGCAAATGGTCGTAACTGCGAGTCAATTTCCAAGGGCCCAAAATGTGGTCACATAACTATATGGGTGTGTGGTTTGAAGTCATAACTTTAGAATGGGTTGTAAGTAGCTTTCGGAGGGAGTCTGTCATAACTTGAGACAGTCACTAAGTTATCGGCCATAAGTCAAGGATTGCCCCCAGTGTGCCAGGGGTCTAGCCTCCTGGCTATCTTGTTAACTATGTTAATATCTTGCTTTTTCTAAATGTCGTTTGACTTCGATGTTTTAGTGCTTTTAATATTTTACTCCTTTCCGCTTTAATGTTTTAAAATATTTTTGAAATTTTAATCGTAATACAGCTAGTCCTTGACTTACGACCACAACCGAGCCCAAAGTTTCTGTTGTTCAGTGAGACATTTGTTAAGTGAGTTATCCCCCGTTTTACGGCGTTTCTCACCACAGTTGTTAAGTGAATCACTGCAGGTGATCAATTAGTAACCCGGTTGTTAAGTGAATCTGGCTTTCCCTTCCCCCCCCCCCATTGACTTTGCTTGTCAGAAGGTCACAAAGGGGGGGATCACATAACCCTGCGACACAGCGACCGTCATAAATATGAGTCCGTTGCCAAGCCTCTGAATTTTGATCACATGATTATGGGGATCCTGCAGAGGTCGTATCGGTGAAAAACGGTCATAACGTCACATTTTTTTAGTGTCATCGTAACTTCGAACAGCCACTTAATGAACTATTATAAGTCACCTGTACAATTAAATAAATTAATATTTAATTAATTAATTTAATTATTAATGCAAATTAAATAAATCTTTTTCCCCCCACTTTCTTAAGCAGAATGGAGGCACTGCGGCTTCTGCGGGAACCCTGCCTTGCCAGATCTCTCCAAACCTATTATCAGCTTCTGTACATGCGCAACTCGGCGTCCCACAACCCACCCCCTTGCCTTTGCAAAATCTACAGATTCCCATCCCGCCGCCTCCCCCGCCGCCTCCCCCACTGCTGCCGCCGCCTCCTCCACCAGCACCCCTTGTATTCAAAAGACGGAGTGACCCAAAGGTAAGATGGACATTAAAATACCATATTTTTCGGAGTATAAGATGCACCTTAGTTGTTGGGGAGGAAAATAAGAAAAAAGCTATTTGATGGGTGGATCGGCTTCCTGGAATACCCCCGATCAGCTGTTCCCAGAGGTGAATTTTAGCAACAGGTTCCTTGGTTGTGAGCTCTGTGCTTTGCTTTTTTTCCCCTGAAACTTCTAAAACTCCATTTCAGAAAAAAACATTTTTTTCTGCCTCTGAAAGCCTCCGAAACAGAGCTTCAGAAAAAAAGCTGCTGAAACTTCGGAGGCTTTTTTTCGGTAGCTTCATTTCTGAGGCTTTTTTTTCTGAAGCTCCGTTTCAGAGACTTTTTTCAGCCTCTGAAACCTCCGTTTGAGAGGCTGGGTGGGGCTACATCTGGAGTATAAGACGCACCCAGATTTTCACCCTCTTTTTTTTGGGGGGGGGGAATGTGCATCTTATACTCTGAAAAATATGGTAATTTTGGGAATTTCTTTTCTAAACGAAAGACCTTGTGACGCTTGGAAAGGCTGACCTGCACGAAAACCAGCAGACTACGATTTAGTACATTGAGAGACGCCAAGGACAGCTAGTCCTCGCTTAATGACGGCTCCTTCAGCAACCGTTCAGAGTTAAGTGTCGTGTCCCACTCCTCCGCTGACGGCCGGGTCAGGGAAATCCGAATCAGGTGTGCCTCTGCAGCTCTGCCAAAGTCCTAGCAAAGTCCTCAGGGCAGGCAGGAGACCAGAAAGTGACTTCAGCAAGATATGTTTAGACTTTGCCTGACTCAGAGAATGCCAGAAAGCAGATCCTTTATATAGGCCATGGGGTGTGGCTCCATGACTCAGCACTTATCCAGGCCTGCCCCTCCCTTCCTTCTGTTGCCTCCGCCTATCAAGTCTTCTGATGCGAGGGTCACTCCAGTCGGCAGCTGTTGGCAATTGACCTCCCTCAGGCTCACATGCTGTGGAGGAGGGGGAGGGGTCTAGTTGCTCCGTTTGCCTGGGCATGGAGCCAGAGCTGGGGGCTGGAGATACTTCCTCCTCTTCAGCCTGTTTGGGCATGGAGCCAGAGCTGGGGGCTGGAGGTACTTCTTCGTCCTCAGCCTGTCTGGGCATGGAGCCAGGGCTGGGGCCGGGAGGCATACTAGAACATTCCTCCGTGTTCGGAAGCAGATAAGAAGGCCTCGGCTGTGGTGAGATCGGATGAGACACAACATTAAGGTAGCACGGAAGAAATGGTACTTGCAACCTGTCCCCAAAGTTACAACTGTTGCAGTGTCCATATGGTCGTGCCAACAAAACGGGTGTTTGATACCCCGCCTGCTTTACAACTGCAGGGACGTTTCAATGGTAAAGTCACTAAGGCTAGAAACCAGGAGATGGGGAGTTCTAGTCCTGCCTTCGGCATGAGAGTTGGCTGGGTGACTTTAGTTTAGGCCAATCACTAGGAGAGGGTGAGTTGTAGTCCTGCCTTCTGCATGAGAGTCGACTGGGTGACTTTCGGCCAATCACAAGGAGTCAGTGAATTCTAGTTCCGCCTTAAGGCATGAGAGCCAATTGGATAACTTTAGACCAGTCACCGGGAGACAGTGACTTCTAGTCCCGCCTTAGGCATGAGAGCTGACTGGATGGCTTTGGGCCAATCACCAGGTGAGTTCTAGTCCTGCCTTGGGCGTGAAAGTCAGGTGAGTGATTTTGAGCGAAGCCAATCCACCTCACAGGGTTGTTGTGGGGAAAATAGGAGGAGGAAGCATTAATGTGTCTGGTCACCCCTTGCGTTGTTTACAAAAATAATAAAGGTGGGATGTAAATCAATAAATAAAAATAAACATATTGCGTTGAGCTATTCTGTTCCTCAACTGTCCATATGTTTCAAATAACTTGGTGATTCTTGGTCTTGTTTGAAGTGAGGCAGTTCTACTGCAATTCTACAGTCTGATGCTCACTTCTGGAATGTTATGACCTCGGCCACCAGCCCCTCCTGCACCCAAATCAGAGGAGGAAGAGGCGTGGGAGTCAGGATCAGCTTCAGGCCAACCTGAGAGCTCCGAGGGGGAAGAGGGGAATGGAGCTGGTAGAGAGACAGAGGCGGAGCCTGGACCCTCCGTCAGCCCCCAGATGAAGAGTCAACAGCCCCCAGGTCCGGAGGTGGCTGATGAAGAGGAGAAACCGCTGACATGCAGAAGGCAGAGGAGAGGAGAGCAGTGGAAATCTCTGGGCCGGTCCATGGGACGGAAGAGCCACTCTGGCGATAAAGGCAGGGGGAGGAGATGTGGCAGACAACTACTCATCTTCCAGCCAGGCGGACTTGTTAGCCTGCGATGAGAGAGAAAATTTTGCAGGGGTTGCTGGCACTTCTAATAAAGGAATCTTTTGAGTTCACTTCAGAAGGTTTGTCGTGTTTGGGCAGCTGGGTAAAAACATGGAAGTTCTTACGAGGCCTGTTAGGAGAAAGTGGGTCTTTCTGTGTTGTGGTCCGTCAACAGCCTACGGAGCTGGCAACAGAGTCAGACAGTGATGAGGCTGAGGTGAGGCCAGGGCCATCGGGAATTGAGGTGTGGACTCCAGAGCCTCCAGAGACTGGTAGTAGTGAGGCAGAGGAACAGGAGGAGCCTGTTCCTAATACACGCATGAGAAGAGTTGCCAGAAGGGAAGAGCAGTTCAAGCAGAGAGGACGACTCGGGAGTAGGGCCAAGAGATGATTGGTCCTCCCATAAGGCTTAAAACAGACCAGCACCGGCGTTTCAGCGTTGCCGGAAAAAAAATGTTGTAGCTGCGTCTTCAGCTTCGTCCTCTGCTTCGTGTACGTGTTTGTTTTTGTGGCTTCTGTACGTTTGCCAGAAAGGGCCTTTGGCAGTTTGCCTAATTGGACTGAGGTTTGTGAGATAACTGAGGAATTTGTGTTGGGAGGCATTTGTTTTACTTTGAGTTGAACGATGCTGGGAATGAAGCAATTCCCAGTTGCTCGAATAAAGTTTGTGTTTCCACGGACTAAGTTTATTACTACCTACTTGGGCCTGGGTCACAACACTCTGGATATTGGTTACCCAGCACTCCCGAGGTCCCAGCCAACCTGGGATCTACAGAAACCTGGTTTCAAATATCAAAATTGTGACAGACATGGCAACGAGGATCGGAAGAAGCGTTCAAAACCCCACAAATCCAACCCTTTGCTCAATGCAGCCAATCGAACAGCTCCAAGCCACTCCCTAACAAAACGTTTTATTTTCACAGTTGAGTGATTCATGGATTCTGATTGGTTTTTCCCCATTTATTCTCCTCAAATTCAGGATGTCCCGCTAAAAAAAGAGATTCCCCTACAAATAACAGCTCAGGATCTGCTCAACGTAAAACTGAAGAAGACCAAGAGTGAAGCAGCGATGGACAAGGTAATCCTGAAATGAGATGTTCGAGCACGCTTGCAGCTTGGATAAGCTGCTTTCTACATACAGGTAGTCCTCGACGTAAGAAATTAAATCCAGAAAGCACACACAGGCAGATTGATGCAGCAGGATTCGTTAACTTTTTTATATATATAAAACAATACATGAAGATGAAAGTACAATACCAATATAGATTCTTCTTACAAGGAGAGAACAGTTAGTTTAATTTCTGCAGAGCAGGCTAGTTCAGACACAGACTGCTTAATTTCAGTTTCAATTCTCAGCACAGACTCAGAAGCTGCAGACTAAGACATGCCCTGGCTCTAGTCTGTCTCAGCTCCTATGGGCTGACTTAGTTGCTATGCCTATTCATTGGCTGACCTTGTTACCAGGTCTCTGCCAGTTCTTGAATAATCTGACACCTTCCAATTCTGTGATTCTGTTATTCTCTGTTATTCTATTATTCTGAGAACAGGGGTACCAATTTATCTCCCTTTCCTGTTTCAGGAAACCTCCACGTCCAAGGGATGCAAGGCGTTGATTACTCTCCGGGATCTTCAGAGCATCCGTCTCCAGCCCAAGGCCCCCCAGCCCCTTCCTTGCGTTACAAATTTTCTCAAGTAAGACATTTGCCCTCGTGTGAAATTTCGGGAGATGACTTGATGTTTTAATTTGGGCCACTGAGCGATTTTCTGATCTTACCATCTGTCCTTTTTGGTTCTTCCTTTTAGTACTCCCAACAGAGACGGTTTAGATTTCCGGAAACACTTGAAAAAAGTTGCTATTAAAAGGTAAATAAATAGGGTTTTTTTCCCCCCCTCTACCAACAAAGTTAGGGGATGCCAGTTGGCATAGTGACATCCAGTGGAAGATGACCTCAAAGATCTATACTTAGGACTTAGGACCCGGGTACTTACGAGACCGCCTGCTGTTACCTTATGCCTCCCACCGACCCGTACGCTCCCACAGAGAGGGCCTTCTCAGGGTGCCGTCCGCCAAACAATGTCGGCTGGCGGCCCCCAGGAGTAGGGCCTTCTCTGTGGGAGCACCGACGCTCTGGAACGAACTCCCCCCTGGCTTACGTCAAGTGCCTGATCTTCGGACCTTCCGTCGTGAGCTAAAAACATATTTATTCATTCAAGCAGGACTGGCATAAATAGTGGATTTTAAATTGGGGTTTTAGTAACATTTTAAATTTTAAATCTTTTCATTACCGGCCATTTAGTAATAGTTTATTTTAATCTCTTTTAATTGTATATACTCTGTATTTTATTTCGGCTGTACACCGCCCTGAGTCCTTCGGGAGAAGGGCGGTATAAAAATTTAATAAAATAAATAAATAAATAAATAAATATACAGGTGGTCCTCGACTTACGACCACTTTGGAGCCCAACCTTTCTGTTGCTAAGCGAGGCATTTGTTGAGCGAGTTTTGGCCCAATTTTACGACGTTTCTTGCCACCGTTGTAAATTGAATCGCTGCAGTGGATAAGTGAGTCACTCGGTCGTTAAGTGAATCTGGCTTCCCCCCCGTTGACTTGGCTTGTCAGAAGGTCCCAAAAGGGGATCACATGACGTTGGGACACTGCAACCGTCGTAAGTACGAACCGGGGTTGCCAAGTGTCTGAATTTTGATCACATGATCCTGGGGATGCTGCAAATGTAACTGTGAAAAAATGGTTGCGAGTCCCTTTTTGCGCCGTTGTACCTTTGACTGGTCGTTAAATGAACTGCAATAAGTCGGGGACTACCTGTATACATAGTCCTCAACCATGATCACAACTGAGTCTGGCATTTCAGTTGTTAAGTGATGCGGTCGTTGTGCGAGTCATCGTGTGACTGAACCCGATTGTACAACTATTTTTTGCAAAAATACGAAAAATATGTCTAAATCGGGTCTCCAGCCTTTGCAACTTTAAGCCTGGAGGACTTCAACTCCCAGAATCCCCCAGCCAACTTTGCTGGCTAGGGAATTTTGGGAGTTGAAATCCTCCAGGCTTAAAGTTGCAAAGGTTGGAGACCCCCCGGTCTAAATCAAAATTTAGGCGTGGGGGAACCAGCATGTATATAAGATGTTCATGGCATCCCAGGATCATGTGATCGCCATTAATCACCTTCCCAGCTGGTTTCTAGCAAGCAAAGTCAACGGGGGGGGAAGCCAGATTCACTTAAAGACCATATGATTCACTTAACAACTGCAGGGGTTTGCTTAACTACTCTAGCCAAAAAAAGGCATAAAACTTAACGCAATTTAGCAACTGCTTTGCTTAACATCAGAAATTCTACTCTCACAGTCATAAGCCGAGGACCTCCTGTACTGCAGTAATACAGAACTATTAATTATTAATAACATTAATATTAATTATTGAGATGAATCATTATTATTAATAGTTATATCTGAAGTGGTATAGGGTCTTCTGCCTGAGCAGGGGGTTGCAGTAGATTTCCAAGATCCATTCCAACTCTGTTACTCTGTGCTCGACTTACGACACACAATTGAAACCAGAATTTATGTTACTAAAGTGAGAAATTTGCCAAGTCAGTTTCGACCCTGTTTTCCAACTTGCCACCGTTGTTAAGTGGATCGCTTCAGTCTTTAAATTAGCAACTCGTTCATTAAGTGGAGCTGGCTTTCCCCACGGACTTTGCTTGTCAGAAGGTCACGAGAGGATCACGTGACCCTGTAACCGTCATAACTACAAGTCATTTGCCAAGCGTCCGAATTTTGATTTTGACCATAGGGGATGCGGCAACAGTCGTAAGTGTGAAAAAACAGTCATAAGTCAATTTTTCGGCGCCGTTTTAACGTCGAAGGGTCACTAAATGAGCTGTCATAGGTCGAGAACTACCCCTAATGTGGCATTATTATTTTTCTTTTCTTTTTTTAACCAGGAGTCCAGGGGGAACCCCAATGAATAACAAAGAAAACATTGAGACTGGCACAGGATTAACCCCACTCATGACCCAGGCTCTCCGGCGCAAATTCCAGGCAAGGCCACCCCAAAACGTGTATTGCTCTCCCTTGATTTCCTGGGAAAATTGGAACAGTGGAGATTAGACAAAATGCCTTTATCGGAAGTCCTCAATTGTGCCCAAAATTTCCTTTGCCCCATTCCGCAGTTTTTAAGTTAATCCCTGCAGTTTTTCAGTTAGTAAGATGGTTATTGAGGGACGCGGTGGCTCAGGGGCTAGGACGTTGATCTTGTCGATCGAAAGGCCGGCAGCTCAGCGGTTCGAATCCCTAGTGCTGCCGTGTCATGGGGTGAGCTCCTGTTACTTGTCCCAGCTTCTGCCAACCTAGCAGTTTCGAAAGCACGTAAAAACTGCAAGTAGAAAAAATAGAAACCACCTTTGGTGGGAAGGGAACAGCGTTCCGTGCACCTTTGGCGTTGAGTCATGCCGGCCACGTGACCACGGAGACGTCTTCGGACAGCGCTGGCTCTTCGGCTTTGAAACGGAGATGAGCACCGCCCCCTAGAGTCGGGAACGACTAGCACGAATGTGCGAGGGGAACCTTTACCTTTAAGATGGTTATTAAGTAAACTTGTTGTCAGGGTTCCAAGTAATACATGAAAGCCAGCAAGGTAACTTTTGGCCACTCCCTCTCCCTCAGCCCAACCCACCTCACAGGGTTGTTGTTGTGGGGAAAATAGGAGGAGGCACGCGTGTTGGATCTGTTCGCCACCTTGAGTTATTTGTAAAAACCACAACGTGGGGGTTACAAATAAAGGAAGAAAGAACCCAATTGCAAGCTGTTTTATTTATTCATTTTATTTTTACAGCTGGCTCACCCGAAGAGTCCCTCTCCTTCCTGTTTCCCTACAAGAAACAGCTTTGAAGAACAGAGCTAGAAAAATCTCCTGGTGGTCTCCAAACACCTCTACGATGGATACATTGCTGCTTGAGGGGGGAGCAATATGGACGGAGAATCACAGATGTCCTTGGGGAAGCGTTTCGCATGCTGGAATATACTTCTTTCCCTCCCTCCCACCTGCTTTTTTTTAACAAAACAATATTCTGTAGCAACGCCTTGCTGAAAAGTTCTTTTAAAACAGGGGTCTCCAACCTTGGTCCCTTTAAGACTTGTGGACTTCAACTCCCAGAGTTCCTCAGCCAGCTTTGCTGGCTGAGGGACTCTGGGAGTTGAAGTCCACAAGTCTTAAAGGGACCAAGGTTGGAGATCCCTGTTTTAAAACATATCCAGACATTAACTTCTTAATCCCACTGGGCGTTCAAAACCTCCTTTAATGAAGTTGCTTCGACTTTAAAAGCTTTGCAATTGCGCCTAATTTGGAGGGAATTAGGTCTTTCACAAAGTTTACACATCCCTTCTCTCTCTCTCTCTCTCTCTCTATATATATATATATATTTAAAAAGGAGGTGGGTTTTTTTTGGGGGTGGGGGGATGACATACAGTCAATCCGAAGAAATAGCACTGTTTTTTCCCCAGGGCCTTGGAAGAATTCTATTTATTCTTGGCTTGTTAACGTTTTGTCGCTAAGCTGCATACGCACAGAAATTTTGTATACGTTTTATACACAAGAGGAAAGCTTTTTGTAGCACGCTCCGTTAGAAGAGGGAGGGAAGAGAAATAAATAGGTGGCATTTCGGCAAGAAAGACCAATTTAGGAGTACCTTGAATTCGAGATTGTTAGGGTCTTAGGGTCTCAGTGAATGGTTTTTTTCCCCAAGTTTTATTTATTTTATTTATATAACGTTCAGTTTCCATCGAACAGTGTGTGATCTGGGTACAGTTATTTTTAAAGTCATCATCTGCATATTTGTTATAGAGTTCATCGCAATAATATTGATAATATAATAATATAATAACAATAATACTTTACATCATCTTCTTTAACAACTCTCTCCATCAGGGGTCTCCAACCGTGGCAACTTTAAGACTTGTGGACTTCAACTCCCAGAATTCTGGGAGTTGAAGTCCACAAGTCTTAAAGTTGCCACGGTTGGAGACCCCTGCTCTACATTAACATTTCTCCTTTTTATGCCTCCTCTTTTTCTAAAGTCTGTTTCTATTGTCTAGCCATTGCTGAAATACATCCCATATCAGGAAATATTCGGTTTATTCTTTATCCTTAATAGCGAGCGTTCGTCTATCCATTTCTGCGCATTCTAATATTTTCTTAATTACCTTTTTCTCTGACGGGTCTCGGTGAATGCTTGTACATCCAGTCTGTGAAGGGTAAGGAGTAGTTAATCTGATCTTGAATTTAACCGGTAATAGGTCAAATTGCACCTAGCATGATTATAAAATGGATTGTTAACACAGAAAAGGATTTGTTGAAGGTGTTGTGATAGACCAACCGCGCTTTATGTTGTAAGATATATTTCCCGCGTCTGTTCAGTTTTGGCTCTGGAAGGCCAAATAACTGTAAGCAAAGCTGATAGCAGAAAAGAATAAAATCTTAAGATCTTTAGAACAAGCAAGAGTGGCTTGTAATTGGGTCTCCTGAGCACACTTGTGGTCACCTCATTGTCTCCAAGAGAATGGTAGAAGATAAGGGTTGTTTCATAACAATTCTTCTACGTCGGGAGTATCCAACCTTGATAAGATCTGTGGGTTTCAACTCTCAGAGATGAAGAAGTCTTGAGCAGGATGGTGAGGTATGCTGGGAATTACCATCCATGGCATAGAGAAGTATTCTGTCCTCCCTCGCCTCTGTCCGAGGGATGGCTTAATTAGCCGGCACTATCAGCTCTGGCAGCAGAATAGCCAGTGTCTGCCAAGAGCCTTCGTTTTCTTCCACCACGCTGGTGAGTCACCCAGGAACAAACTTCAGCTCTTAATCAGTGGATTTGCCTGTTACAAAGAGACACAGCAGCTCTCGCTGCCTTTTATATCCTGTGGGGTGTGACTCCATGACTCAGCACTTCCTAGGCCTGCCCCACCCTTGCTTCTGTTGTTCCCTACTCTCCTGCCTATGAAACCTAGGGTCCAGCCAAGCCCGATTGCCATCAGCTGGGTCTGCAGGCGTGGCCGGGGGGTGGGGGAAAGAGTCAGGGGATGGAGGCCTCGTTATCTTTTCCACCTGGCCTGCTTCTGGCTCCTGGAGCTGAGCCAGGGAAGCCGGTGCTCCCGAGGTAAGTCCTGACGGCCCTTCCCCCTCACTTTCCGAGTCACTTTCTGGCAGGAGGCCTGGCTCCAAGTCACTTTCTGGCAGGAGGGCCTGCTCGGGGGGCACAGACACAAGAAGGCTGCTTTCTTCACCCAGCTTCAGTGGTGGGTTGCTACCAGTTAGCCCAAACTGGTAGCGGCACGGAGAGGCTCCACCCGGACGCTCACATGCATGAGCGCGTGTGCGCCCATGAGCAAATTGGTAGCGATGGGTTTTGAAACCCACCTCTGTCCCACGTTCCTCACCTTTGGAAGTTCAAAATGCATGAACCTCGACTTCAAGGATCTTCAGCCATGGGAGATTCTGGGAAATGAATCTACCTCTGTAAATTGCCATGGTTGGAGAACAGCAATTCTGCATGATAACAAGATAATTTGTAGGATGCTTGGTGTTACTCTGAGCTTGCTTGTTTTCTTGCAGACGTTTCATGACCCAACTAGGTAACGTCACCAGTGCTAGGAGTGAGATTTGTTTTCTCTTTATAAGTGGATTGGCCTGTCAGTATTGGTGGGAGTGTCCTTGGTAGTTCCTTGATCAGGCTGGAGAGGGAGGGAGAGGGAGAGAGAGAGATACAGATAAATAGACATGGATGGAGATTGATATGAATAGATGGATGGGTGGATGAATGAATAAATAGATGAGAGAGATACAGATAGGGATGGATGGATGGAGATAGATATGAATGGATGGATGAATGACCAATTGGCCCCCATCTTCACCCATATTTTCAATAAATCACTAGAGATGTGTTATGTTCCTTCTTGCTTCAAACGCTCTACCATCATCCCAGTGCCGAAGAAGCCCACCATCAAGGAACTGAATGACTACAGACCAGTTGCTCTAACATCTGTAGTCATGAAAACCTTTGAAAGGCTAGTGCTTTCCTACCTGAAAACCATCACGGATCCGCTGTTAGACCCCTTGCAATTTGCATACCGAGCAAACAGATCAACAGATGATGCTGTTAATATGGCTCTGCACTACATCCTACAACATCTTGAGTCTCCAAAGACCTATGCAAGGGTCCTTTTTGTAGACTTTAGTTCAGCATTCAATACCATCATTCCAGACATTCTTCTAACTAAGCTAAACCAGCTACAGGTACCGGAACAGACTTGTAAGTGGATCACAAGCTTCCTAACAAACAGGAAGCAGCAGGTGAAGCTAAGCAAGATCACATCAAATACCTGTACAATTAGCACAGGGCCCCCCCAAGGCTGTGTGCTCTCCCCACTTCTCTTCTCTCTGTATACCAATGACTGCATCTCCAATGATCCATCTGTTAAGCTACTGAAGTTCACAGATGACACAACAGTGATTGGTCTCATTCGAGACAATGACGAATCCGCATATAGACGAGAGGTCGAACGACTAGCCTTGTGGTGCAACCAAAACAATCTGGAACTGAACACACTCAAAACCGTAGAAATGGTGGTAGACTTTAGGAGAAACCCTTCCATACTTCCACCTCTCACAATACTAGACAACACAGTATCAACAGTAGAAACCTTCAAATTTCTAGGTTCTATCATATCGCAAGATCTCAAATGGACAGCTAACATCAAAAACATCATTAAAAAAGGACAACAAAGAATGTTCTTTCTGCGCCAACTCAGTATGCTCAAACTGCCCAAGGAGCTGCTGATTCAGTTCTATAGAGGAATTATTGAGTCTGTCATTTGCACCTCTATAACTGTCTGGTTCGGTTCTGCAACCCAACAAGAAAAACACAGACTTCAGAGGATAATTAGAACTGCAGAAAAAATAATTGCTACCAACCTGCCTTCCATTGAGGACCTGTATACTGCACGAATCAAGAAGAGGGCCGTGAAAATATTTGCAGATCCCTCGCATCCTGGACATAAACTGTTTCAACTCCTACCCTCAAAACAATGCTATAGAGCACTGCACACCAGAACAACTAGACACAAGAACAGTTTTTCCCGAAGGCCATCACTCTGCTAAACAAATAATTCCCTCAACACTGTCAAACTATTTACTGAATCTGCACTACTATTAATCTTCTCATAGTTCCCATCACCAATCTCTTTCCATTTATGACTGTATGACTATAACTTGTTGCTGGCAATCCTTATGATTTATATTGATATATTGATCATCAATTGTGTTGTAAATGTTGTACCTTGATGAACGTATCTTTTCTTTTATGTACACTGAGAGCATCTGCACCAAGACAAATTCCTTGTGTGTCCAATCACACTTGGCCAATAAAAAAATTCTATTCTATTCTATTCTATTCTATTCTATTCTATTCTATTCTATTCTATTCTATTCTATTCTATTCTATTCTATGAATAGATAGATACTAGATAGAGATACATACATACATATAGGGATGGATGGATGAATAGATAGAGAGAGAGAGGGATGGATGGATGGATGGAGATAGATATGGATGAATGGAGAGATGTAGGATAGATAGAGATAGGGTTGGATGGCTGGAGATAGGGATGGATGGATAGATAGATATAGAATAGATAGATGATAAATATATAGATAGAGGGTTGGATGGCTGGAGATAGATATGGATGGATGGATGGACGGACAGAGATAGATACATACATACAGATAGGGATGGAGATATGAATAAATGGATGGATAGATAGCGATGATAGAGGTGATGGATGGCTAGATAGATTCTGGATAGATAGATGGATGGCTAGATGAAGACAGACAGACAGACAGACATAGATCATCCTCAAACTGCCCAAGGAGCTGGGCGTGGCTTGGGGGGGCGTGGTATAGCTTGGTGGGTGTGGCAGGGGAAGGATACTGCAAAATCTCTGTTCCCACCCCACTCTGGGACCAGCCGGAGATGGTATTTGCTGGTTCTCCGAACTATTCAAAATTTCTGCTACCGGTTCTCCAGAATCTGCTCGATTTCACCCTTGGTCTCCAACCTTGGCAACTTTTAAGACTTATGGACTTCAACTCCCAGAGTTCCTCAGCTAGGTAGCTGAGGAACTCTGGGAGTTGAAGTCCACAAGACTTAAAGTTGCCAATGTTGGCGATCCCTGGCTGAGGAACTCTGGGAGTTGAAGTCCACACGTCTTAAAGGGACCAAGGTTGGAGACCCCTGCAATGGAAGATTGTCTTCTTGTAATACAGGATTGATTTGGCCAGTCATGCGACATAACTCCTCTCACCACATTTATTCAGAAGTAAACCCAGCAAAAGCGACGCTTTGCCTCTCTGATAACCTTAAAAAGGATTAAAAGTAGTCCTCTGTTTACAACACTTCGTTTAGTGACCAAAGTTACGACGGGCACTTTAAAAAAAGTGACTTGCAACCGTTTTTCAGTGTTACGACCTTTGTCGCATCCCCACGATCAATGGATCAAAATTCAGATGCTTGGCAAGTGGTTCCTATTTATGACCGTTGCTGTGTCCCTGGGTTACGTGATCCCCTTTTTGTGACCATCTGGTAAGCAATGTCAATGGGGAAGTCAGATCCACTTAAGACCTGGGTTATTCACTTATCATCTGTGGTGATTCACTTAGTAACGGTGGCAAGAAAAGTGGTAAAACAGGGCAAAGCTCGCTTTAACAAATATCTCACTTAGCAACAGAAACTTTGGGCTCACAATGGATGGCTACTAATCAAGGAGAGAAGCAACCTGGAATTAAAGGAGAAATTTCCTAACAAAACAATTAACCAGTGGAACAGCTTGCCACCAGAAGTTGTGGGTGCTTCATCACTGGAAGCTTTTAACAAGAGACTGAACTGAACTGGTATTGGCAGAGGTGGGTTTCAGCAGGTTCTGACAAGTTCTGGAGAACCAGTAGCGGAAATTTTGAGTAGTTCGAAGAACCAGTAGTAAAAATTCTGACTGGCCCTGCCCCCACCTATTCTCTGCCTCCCAAGTTACAGCTGACCGGAAGGAAATGGGGATTTTGCAGTAAACTTCCCCTGGAGTGGGGTGGAAATGGGGATTTTATAGTATCCTTCCCCTGAAGTGGGGTGGGAATGGGGATTTTATAGTATCCTTCCCCTGGAGTGGGGTGGAAATGGGGATTTTATAGTATCCTTCCCCTGGAGTGGGGTGGGAATGGGGATTTTATAGTATCCTTCCCCTGAAGTGGGGTGGGAATGGGGATTTTGCAGTAACCTTCTGCTGGAGTGGGGTGGGAATGGGCATTTTACAGTATCCTTCCCCTGCCACACCCACCAAGCCACACCCACAGAACCAAATTTTGAAACCCGCCACTGGGTTATAGGGTCTCCTGCTTGAGCAGGGGGCTGGACTAGAAGACCTCCAAGGTCTCTTCCAGCTCTATTCTGTTTCAACTCTGGTCGTAAAATCGAGGACCAGCTGCTGTATCGGGCTAAAGACGAAAACTAATCCTCCAAGCATCCCGGAAGTCTCTTCTACAAAATCCGACTTCACCGCTCTTCCCTTTTCTTCAATCTACCGTCCTCGTACGCAAAAAAAAAAAAACCCTCCTCGAGGCATCTCGGAAGTCCCTGCTGCAAAATCCGACGTCACCGCTCTTCTCTTTTTTTTTCGTCGCTCTACCGTCCTAGAACGCCAAGTAGCCAATTCGCTCCGAAAAAACGAGCTCGGATTGGCTGCCGCCGCCGCAGCGTCAGAAATTCTCTCCGCGCATGCGCTCTGACGCCTTTCCCCGGGGTGCGGAATCATCCCCGCGGCTGTAAGCTGTAAGCGGCAGCCGAGAAAGCCGCGGCTTCCAGCGAAGCGGCGGCCGCCGCGCGGGGCCTTTAGGATGGTGGGCGGCGCGACCGTGCAGGGCCCGGTGAGCTTGCATGAGCTGCTTTTAGCCGGGGTTCCTGCCGTTGCCGTGTCTGCCGCTGCCGCCGCTGCTTCTGCAGTTGCCGCGACCGCAGCTGCCGCACCATCGGCGGCCCCGGCTGCTGCTGCTGCTGCTGCTGCTGCTGCTGGCGGCGGCGCCTGCCCCGGGGTTGCTCCTCCGGGGGAAGAGGAGGAAGTATGCGTGGTAGGCATCTTCGGCAAGACGGCGCTGCAGCTGGGCTCGGAGAAGGCGGCGCTGGTCAACACGGTCTGCGACCGCCAGGTCTTTCCTCTCTTCCAGCGGGAGGGCGGCGGGGGGATCCGGAGGTCTTCAGCCGGGGTTGCAAGCCCGGATCCCGTGGCTGAGTCCCCTCCTCGGCCTTCCTCCTCTTCCTCCTCCTCTTCTTCCTCTTCCTCCTCCTCCTCCTCTTCCTCTTCGGCCAGCCCATGCCAGGGGGATTACAACCACCTGCAGGCTTTCTACAGCCAGGAGAGCAAAGTGCTTTACCTGGTCCTGACCGCCATCAGCGACAGCCACCAGCTCTTGCAAGCTTGCAAGGACTTGGAAGCCATGGGGGGTTCCGTCCGCGGTGTCTCAGCCGGCCAGGCGGGCTCCTCGCTGCCCCACGCTGAAGCCCACGAGTTCTGGAAGCACCAGGAGAAGATGCACTGCCTCAACCTGCTCTACCTTTTCTCCGTCTGTCACATCCTCCTCATGGTGCATCCCACCTCCTCTTTCGACATCACTTATGACCGGGTTTTCCGGGCGTTGGATGGCTTGAGGCAGAAAGTCCTGCCCACCCTCAAAGCCGCCATCAAGGACTGCCCCGTTGGCAAAGACTGGAAGCTCTTCTGCCGGCCGTGCCCGCCTCGCCTACTCTTCCTCTTCCAGCTCAACCGGGCCTTGAAAGTGGAGCCTCCGCCGGGCCGGGGACAAGAACTGGGGGGCCAGCTGGAGAAGCCGCCCCCCAAGAAGCACTCGCCCAAACGCCGGCTCCAGCACGCCTTGGAAGACCAGATCTACCGCATCTTCCGCAAGAGCCGGGTGTTGACCAACCAAAGCATCAACTGCCTCTTCACCGTGCCGGCTAACCAAGCGTTTGTCTACATCGTGGCTGGTGGCGCCCAGGAAGGCGAAGACCCCATTGCCGTCTTGCTGGAGCAGCTGAAAAACAACTGCACGGCTAGGGAGACCGACACTTCCCTGGGCCCGGGATTGGCGGGCCCGCGGCGGTACCAAATGATGCGGCACGGCAGACAGCAGTTGTCGTTCCACGCCGAAAGCAGCGGCGGCGCCTGCGGGAGCAGCAGTTCGAGCTCGGGCCAGCTGGTGGATTGCACCTTGAAGGAATTCTTGTTCCAGCACGTAGAGTTGGTCCTTTGCAAAAAGGGCTTTGACGACAGCGTGGGGAGGAACCCTCAGCCGTCCCACTTCGAGCTGCCCACCTACCAGAAGTGGGTCGCCACGGCCCTGAAGCTTTACGAGGTGGCGATTGAAGGCAAGGAGAATGAATCATCCCCGGGTGGAGAGCTGACTTCCAAAATCATGGGCAGCATCAAAGTTCTGGAGGGCTACTTAGACATCGACACCAAATTCTCCGAGAACCGTTGCCAGAAGGCCCTTCCCATGGCTCACAGTGCCTATCAGTCTAACCTGCCCCATAACTACACCATGACCATCCACAAAAGCCAGCTGGCCCAGGCTTTGCGGGTCTACAGCCAACACGCCCGCGGGCCGGCTTTTCACAAGTACGCCCTGCAGTTGCACGAGGACTGCTACAAATTTTGGAGCAACGGGCACCAGCTGTGCGAAGAGCGGAGTCTGACGGACCAGCATTGCATGCATAAATTCCATTTGCTGCCCAAAGCGGGTGAGTTCAGGAACTTTTGAATTAGAAAAGCATGAAAGGAGCTTGGAAGCTTCGTAGAAACACATTGCGGTCCCCTCTCTCAGTTCTGCATCTGTGCTTTCCTTTTTAAGTTGGGGGAGTTGGTTGGTCCAATAGGTTTTTGCAAGCTGGAAACTGCAGAGCTTTGCATTTCCCTTAAGGTTTCTAGTCCTCTTTGTTTTTCAGAATACAATACAAGATTGATGTGACGGATAGTTTGCAGGAAAAGAGAATGTTATTCCCAGATTTTATTCCCCATTAACTCTGAAACACAACATTTCAGTAATTATATCATTATGTAAAAAAGCATAAATACTTTTTTATTTATTTAGATATTTTTATCCCGCCTTTACAGGTAGTCCTCGAGTTACAACAGCTCATTTAGTGATCGTTCAAAGTTACAAGGGCACTGAAAAATGTAATTTATGGCCATTTTTCACAGTTACAACCTTTGTAGCATCACTATGATCATGTGATCAAAATTCAGATCCTTGGCAATTGGTTCATACTTATTGGTTCATACTTATGACCATTGCTGTATCGCGGGGTCACATGATCCCCTTTTTATGACCTTCCGACAAAGTCAACGGGAAAGCCCGATTCACTTAACAACCGTGTTAATTTATCAACGGCAGGGATTCACTTAACAACTGTGGCAAGAAAGGTCATAAAATGGAGCAAAATTAACAAATGTTTCACTTAGCAACAAAAATTTGGGGTCAATTGTGGTCGTAAGTCAAGGACTAACGGTATTATTTTTATAAATAACTCATGGCGGTGAACAAATCTAATACTCCTTCATCATCTTGTTTTTCCCACAACAACCCTATGAGGTGGGTTGGGCAGAGATAGTGATCTGTCCAAAGTTACCCAGCCGTCTTTTGTGCCTAAGGCGGGACTAGAACTCACAGTCTCCTGGTGATTTGCCCAAAGTCACCCAGCCAGCTTTCATGCTTAAGGCGGGACTAGAACTCACAGTCTCCTGGTGATCTGTCCAAAGTTACCCAGCCGTCTTTTGTGCCTAAGGCGGGACTAGAACTCACAGTCTCCTGGTGATTTGCCCAAAGTCACCCAGCCAGCTTTCATGCTTAAGGCGGGACTAGAACTCACCGTCTCCTGGTGATTGGCCCAGAATTATCCAGCAGGCTTTCATGCTTAAGGCAGGACTAGAACTCACCGTCCCCTGGTGATTGGCCCAGAATTATCCAGCAGGCTTTCATGCATAAGGCAGGACTAGAACTCACAATCTCCTGGTGATTGGCCCAGAATTATCCAGCAGGCTTTCATGCTTAAGGCAGGACTAGAACTCACAATCTCCTGGTGATTGGCCCAGAATTATCCAGCTGTCTTATCCACCGTCTCCTGGTGATTGGCCCAATGTCATCCGGCCGTTTTTTGTGCCTAAGGCAGGACTAGAACTCTCAGATTTCTAGCCCAGTGCCCAAACCAATAGACCAAACCGGTTCCAATAATCTAATATTCAGGAATCGTATTGTGTTGAGCCATCTGATTCATAGACATGTAGCGAGAGAAATTCTGTAAAGTGTAAAAAAGGCTGATCGTATCCAGGTGTAATTCTCTCTTGTTTTATGGACTGGGCTTTGATAAACCACCGATGCCATTAGAAGCTAGATTCTAATAGATTTCATATCGCACCGTTGTAGCGTTGTGGCTGCTGAAAAATGGAAACCTGGCAGTATTTTGTCTGGAAAAGTTACATCACTCGACCACACCAAAATGCTAACATTTCGTTGTTCGGCCTAAGAAGCCAAAGCATCCAGCCAAACTGTTTGCAAAGGAACGAAACTGATGGATTTTGTCTCTTTCTGCCACTTTCTATTTAGGGGAAAAAACAGAACCTGATCGCAATCCGCCGGTCTTATATCATAACAGCCGGGCCCGATCGACCGGTGCCTGCAACTGCGGGAGAAAACAGGCACCCCGGGAGGATCCCTTTGACATCAAAGCTGCAAATTATGATTTCTATCAGGTAATCCCTTTCTCTCCCAAAAAAAATAGAGATCCGTAACTCCAATGGCCAATGGACTTCAGTTTTAACATGTAAAGTATGTAAGAAGACTCACGTTTCATAGGGACCCGAAGCTCAAGGTCATATTTACACAACAACTTAAGCCATATTTACTGTTATCGCTGTTGGATTTAACCTGTCAAGCGTCCCACCCACCAATACCCTGGTCCTTTATATTTTTTTAAATTTACTTATATCCCGCCTTTATTATTTTTACAAATAACTCCAGGCTTTGAATGTATTCAACACCCCTTCTTTATTTTCCTGACAAGAACAACCCTGCGAAGGGTCTTGGGCTGAGAGAGAGAGGAGCTGGCCCAAAATCACGCAGCTGGCAGGACTAGAACTCACCATCTCCTGATAATTGGCGCAAAAATCACCCAGCCTTTGCACCAATTATCTTAGGCACTTTTATTCCTAAAGTAGGACTAGAATTCACCATCTAATGATTGGCCCTTAGCTGGCTTCTGTGCCTAAGGCAAGACTAGAACTCACTGTCTCCTGGTGACTGGGCCAAACTCACCCAGCCGGCATTCATGCTTAAACTGAGACTAGAACTCACCGTCTCCTGGTGATTGGGCCAAACTCACCCAGCTGGCTTTCATGCCTAAACTGAGACTAGAACTCACCGTCTCCTGGTGATTGGGCCAAACTCACCCAGCCGGCATTCATGCGTAAACTGAGACTAGAACTCACCGTCTGTCGTGTCCCACTCCTCCGCTGACGGCCGGGTCGGGGAAGTCCGTATCAGGCGTGCCTCTGCAGCTCTGCCAAAGTCCTAGCAAAGTTTTCAAGGCAGGCAGGAGACCAGGAAGTGACTTCAGCAATCCAAGGTAGACTTTGCCTGACTCAGAGAATGTCAGAAAGCAGATCCTTTATATAGGCCATGGGGTGTGGCTCCATGACTCAGCACTTATCCAGGCCTGCCCCTCCCTTCCTTTTGCTGACGTCGCCTCTCCATTCTCCGGAAGCGAGGATCTCTCTAGGCTCCAGCTGTTGGCAATTCACATTCCTCAGGCTCACATGCTGTGGGGGAGGGGGAGGGGTCTAGTTGCTCCGTTTGCCTGGGCATGGAGCCAGGGCTGGGGGCTGGAGGCACGTCAGGCCCTTCGTCTTGCTTGGCCTGTCTGGGCATGGTGCCAGGGCTGGGGCGTGGAGGCATGCCAGGACATTCCTCAGCGTTCGGCAGAAGATAAGAGGGACCCGGCTGCGGGGAAAGTGAGCGAGACACACAACACTGTCTCCTGGTGATTGGACCAAACTCACCCAGCCGGCTTTCATGTCTAAACTGAGACTAGAACTCATCGTCTCCTGGTGATTGGACCAAACTCACCCAGCCAGCATTCATCCATAAACTGAGACTAAAACTCACTGTCTCCTGGTGATTGGGCCAAACTCACCCAGCCGGCTTTCATGCCTAATCTGAGACTAGAACTTACCGTCTCCCTGGTGATTGATGGGATTCATTTAGCCACCGCCTTGCTAAGCATCAGAAATTCTGGACCCAATTGTAGTCATAAGTCGAGGACTGCATGTAACATTATTGTCTCCCTAAATTCATTTGCTGGAGAAGTTGCATGGGGTGACGGTTGGAGCAAATTGCGTTAATTTCAATTTGGGTGCCCCCTTCCAGGTGGGTTGCGAGTACAGCCCTGCTTGAAGACTGCCAGGGTGGGGGAGGGGTCCTTTGAACCTCATCCTTCATGCTACCGCTCTCTTTTCCTTCCTGTTAACAGCTGCTGGAAGAGAAATGTTGCGGGAAGTTGGAGCACATCAACTTCCCCGTGTTTCAGCCCAGTACACCAGATCCAGCCCCGGCCAAGAACGAAGCCTCCCCCAGCCCTCCCGAAGGGGAAGCTGAGAAGCTGAAGGAGAAGGAGCCCCAAACTCAGGGGGAAAGCACCAGCCTCAGCTTGGCCCTCAGTTTGGATCAATCCACTGATAGTTTAGGGACCTACCCTGCGGATCCACAGGGTGGAGGCAACAACACAGAAGCTCATGGAGCAGCGTCTGAAGCGAAAGGGGAAAAGAGAGCAAGCTTGGTGGATCGGCAGCCGTCCACGGTGGAATATCTACCAGGGATGCTTCACTCCAATTGCCCCAAAGGTCTTCTCCCCACCTTCTCCAGCTGGTCTCTGGTGAAGCTTGGCCCTGCCAAAGCCTACAATTTCCACGCCGGCTTGGATCAACAAGGCTTCATTCTGGGTACCAACTATTTAATGCCCTGGGATATCGTCATCCGGACACGGACGGATGAAGATGGTGACCTGGATACCAATTCTTGGCCGGCCCCTAACAAGGCCATTCCGGGAAAACGGAGTGCGGTGGTCATGGGCCGAGGGAGGCGGCGGGACGACGTGGCGCGGGCTTTTGTGGGTTACGAATACGAAGATGCCCGAGGCCGAAGGTTCATGTGTTCGGGACCAGAGAAGATCATGAAAGTGATGGGCGGAGGACCTAAGGAGTCGGCCGTCAAAGCTCTCAATTCCGACATGCCCCTTTACATCCTGTCGTCCAATCCAGGGAGGGGACTTAAGCCGCACTATGCTCAGCTGATCAGGCTCTTTGTGGTAGTCCCTGATGCTCCCCTGCAAATAATACTCACCCCCCAGGTAAGAGGAGGGCCATGTAAAACCATTGAGCATTGAGTGGGTTCTAAATGCATTCTTTACCTTTCTAACTTTATACATTTAATTTACTTATTTATATCCTGTCTTTATTATTTCTGCAACTAACCGAAGGCGGGCAACATATCTGTTCTGTCCCCCCTTCGCCTCTGTCCGAGTGATGGGTTAATTAGCTGGCACTATCAGCTCTGGCAGCAGAATAGCCAGCGTCTGCCAAGTGACTCTGTTATCTCCCTCGACACCGATGAGTCACCTAGGAACAAACTTCAGCTCTTACTTAATCAGTTGATTTGCCTGCTACAAAGAGGCACAGCAGTTCTCACTGCCTTTATATCCTGTGGGGTGTGGCTCCATGACTCAGCACTTCCTAGGCCTGTCTCACCCCTGCTTCTGTTGTTCCCGCCTCTCCTGCCTACGAAACCTAGGGTCCAGCCAGGCCTGATTGCCATCAGCTGGGTCTGGAGGCGTGGCCTGGGGCGGGAAAGAGTCAGGGGACAGAGGCCTCATTATCTCTTCTACCTGGCCTGCCTCTGGCTCCTGGAGCTGAGCCAGGGAAGCCGTTGCTCCCGAGGTAAGTCCTGACGGCCCTTCCCCCTCACTTTCTAAGTCACTTTCTGGCAGGGGGCCCGGCTCGGGGGGCGCAGACACAACAATATCCGACACATCTTCCTCCTCCTATTTTACCCATAGCAATAGCAAGTAGACTTCTGTACCGCTTTACAGCCCCTCTCTAAGCGGTTTACAGAATCAGCATGTTGTCCCCAACAATTTTGGGTCCTCATTTTACCCACCTTGGAAGGATGGAAGGCTGAGTCAACCTTGAGCCTAGTGAGATTCAAACTGCCAAATTGCAGACAGCTGGCAGTCATCAGAAATAGCCTGCAGTACTGCACTCTAACCACTGCGCCACCGTGGCTATTTTACCCGTAACAATAATTCTGTGAGCTGGGTTGGGCTAAGAGAGACTGCCTGGCTCAAAGTCACCCAGTTGGCTTCCATGTCTAAGGTGGGACTAGAACTCCCCATCTCCTGATGATTAGCCCAAAGTTATCCAGTCGGCTTTCATGCCTAAGGTAGGACTAGAATTCACTGTCTCCTGGTGATTGGCCCAAAGTCACCCAATCAACTTTCATGGCTGGGGCGGGACTAGAACTCACTGTCTCCTGGTGATTGGCCCAAAACACTGTCATAAATGTAACTAGGTACAGATTAACAGAGTTGGAAGGGACCTTGTAGGTCATCTAGTCCAACCCCCTGCCTAAACAGACCCTACACCTTTTTTGACAGATGGCAGTCTAGTCTCTTCTAGAAAGCTTCCAGTGATGAAGCTCCCACAACTTCTGAAGGCAGCTTCTGTTGCATTGGTCGATTGCTCTCACTGTCAGAAAAGTTCTCTTTATTTCCAAGTTGAATCTCTCCTTGATCACTTTCCATCCATTGTTCCTTGTCTGGCCTTCAGGGGCTTTAGTAAATAGCTTGGCCCCCTTCTCTTTGGGGCAGCCCCTCAAGTATTGGAAGACTGCTCTCATGTCTCCCCTGGTCCTTCTCTTCCCTAGACTAGCTATGCCCAGTTCCTGCAACCGTTCTTCATGGCTGGACTAGCTTGATTTTTATCTTTAATTTTAATTGAATGTGATGGGTTTTTACATTTTTGTAATTTTATGGGGGTGTATATTATTTTAATTTTTGGGCATATTTAAATCAGTTTTTTAAGGGTTGTTTTAATTATTGTGTATGCTTGTATTTTATCTGCCTGTTCACCGCCCTGAGTCCTTCGGGAGAAGGGCGGTATACAAATTAAAATATTATTATTATTATTATTATTATTATTATTATTATTATTATTATTATTATTATTATTATTATTATTATTATTATTATTATTATTATTATATGTTTTAACCTCCAGTCCCCTCATCATCTTTGTTGCTCTTCTCAGCACTCTTTCTAGAGCAGTGGTCACCAACCAATGGTCCGTGGACCACTGGTGGTCCGCAAGAAAATTTTGGTGGTCCGCAGAAAAATTATTTGCATTTTTTATACTGCACTAAATACTTTTTATCATTTTAAAAAATTCATATTAGTGGTCCTCGGGATTTAAAATTATGAATTTAGTGGTCCCTGAGGTATGAAAGGTTGGTGACCTCTGTTCTAGATTCCCCGCATCTTTTTTATAGTGTGGTGACCAAAACTGAATGCAATACTCCAGGTACTAAACTAATTTACATTTAATGTAATGCAAATGCCAAATGTAGAGGGACGCGGTGGCTCAGGGGCTAGGACGTTGAGCTTGTCGATCGAAAGGTCGGCAGCTCAGCGGTTCGAATCCCTGGTGCTGCCGTGTCACGGGGTGAAGCTCCCGTGACTTGTCCCAGCGTCTGCCAACCTAGCAGTTTCGAAAGCACGTAAAAAAATGCAAGTAGAAAAAATAGGGACCACCTTTGGTGGGAAGGTAAGAACGTTCCGTGCGTCTTTGGCGTTGAGTCATGCCGGTCACATGACCACGAAGACGTCTTCGGACAGCGCTGGCTCTTCGGCTTTGAAACGGAGATGAGCATTGCCCCCCTAGAGTTGGGAACGACTAGCACGTATGTGCGAGGGGAACCTTTACCTTTTTTTTAAATGCCAAAACCGAAAACGAAAGTTGCTTCTTTCTCCGCTCTTCCAGGTACAGCCAGGGCCGCCTCCTTGCCCTATATTTTACCCAGAGAAGCAAGAGATAACTCTGCCTTCCGATGGGTTGTGGGTCCTTCGCTTTCCTTACGCCTACGTGACGGAACGCGGCGTGTGCTTCCCACCGAAGGAGAACCAGCATCTGATGAACTACAAGGTTCTGCGGGGAATCCTGAAGGCTGTCATACAATAGACCGGGCGATCTGAACTGGTTCTGCAATTCTTGGGTTTACTATCCTTATTTTTGTTTTTTTTTTATAAATGTGTAATAATTCCTTGCCTCTTCACGCAGCTGTAACGGAAATGATGGAGATTTTGATTGCATATAGCTGGTGTGCTTCCAGCAATCATTGGTTTAATTGGGCAGAGCCACCGTACGGTGGGGGGGGGAACAGTGTTTCAGTATTGATATCAGGGGTGAAATGTAAATTTTTTTACTACCGGTTCTGTGGCCGTGGCTTGGTGGTGGTGGAGGTAATGTGACAGGTGGGCGTAGCCAATTCTTTTTTTTTTTAACTTTTCAAAGCATTTTTTTCTACCTCTTCGGCTGAAGAGGTTGTAAAAAAAATGCTTTTAAAGCCCTCTGACGATCAGGCAACTCAGCTGGGATCGCCAGAGGAGCCTTTTAAAAAGCGTTTTTTCCACAACCTCTTCGGCCGAAGAGCTTGTAGAAAAAATGCTTCGAAAGGGTTCTGACGATCCCAGCTGAGCCGCGCGATCATCAGAGGCTTTTTTTTTTTTTACTTTTAAAAGCATTTTTTCGGCCAAAGAAAAAATGCTTTTAAAAGTAAAAAAAAAAAAAAGCCTCTGACGATCGCGCGGCTCAGCTGGGCATGCGGGGGTGGGAGGAGGAAAGGAGGCAGGGATTTTTGCTACCGGTTCTCCGAACCACCCACCGCCATCACAACCGGTTCGGACGATCCGATGCGAACCGGGAGCATTTCACCCCTGATGGATATGATGTGTTAAGTGCCAAGTCGGTAATATTATAATCGTGGGTATGTCAGCAGTACAGCGAAGTTGTGGCTTGCCAAGCGCTGTCGATCGTAATGAAGGAAGAACAAAAAAAAATTATAATAAAAACATTCGTTTCTCCATTGTTCATTCACAACTGCTCGCTTTTATTTCCAAACAAAACTTGATGGCTGGGGAATTCTGGGAGTTGAAGTCCACAGGTCCTCAAGTTGCCACGGCTGAGAAACGCTGATATTCAGTGTCTGTGGAGGTTCTCTCGGTCATCCAGGTGAAGGTTGTCGCAAAGGTGCTTTTTTTCAGGAGGCAACTGGACTGTCTGGTTTTGTTTTTGAAGGCGATTCGCTTCTCCTCCAAAGAAGCTTCTTCAGCTCTGACTGGATGGTGGGGGAATGGAAGGATTTATATTCTTTGAAGACAGCTGGTCATTTGTGTCCTTTTAGAGGGTCGTTGAGGCCACTTTGAGGTTTGTCTCTGTCCTCAGGGTCCAGAACAGGTCCCTGGATAATGTTGTTAAAGGATGGCCGATGTCGTGTCCCACTCCCCCTCTGACAACCGGGTCAAGGAAGTCCGTATCAAATGTGGCAACGAAGCCCCTGCAGCTTGCCAAATTCCTTCGAGGTTTATCAGGGCAGGCAGGAGTCCAAGTTGTGATGTCAGCGATAGAGTACGATATCAGCAAACTAGATGAGACTTTGCTTGACTCAAGGTTGGAATGCCAAAAGCAGGTCCTTTATATAGGCTGTAGGGTGTGGCTCCATGACTCAGCATTTATCCAGGCCTGCCCCTCCCTCCCTTCTGCTGGAGTCGCCTCTCAGATCTCCGGAAGCGAGGATCCTCCCACTTTAAATTCTCTTCAGCTGGATCTGCTGTCAGTAATTCCAGCACGTGGCTGGTTTCCTGCTCACATGCTGTAGGAGTGAAGTTTAAAAAAAAAAAATTCCAGTGTTGGAGCATTCACAACTTCTGCAGGCAAGTTGTTCCACTTATTGATTGTTCTAACTGTCAGGAAATTTCTCCTTAGTTCTAAGTTGCTTCTTTCTTTGATCAGTTTCCACCCATTGCTTCTTGTTCTACCCTCAGGTGCTTTGGAGAACAGCCCGACTCTCTCTTCTTTGTGGCAACCCCTGAGATATTGGAACACAGCTATCATGTCTCCCCTAGTCCTTCTTTTTATTAAACTAGACATACCCAGTTCCTGCAACCGTTCTTCATATGTTTTAGCCTCCAGTCCTCTAATCATCTTTGTTGCTCTTCTCTGCACTCTTTCTAGAGTCTCAACATCTTTTTTACATCGTGGAGACCAAAACTGGATGCAATATTCCAAGTGTGGCCTTACCAAGGCATTATAAAGTGGCACTAACACTTCACGTGATCTTGATTCTATCCCTCTGTTTATGCAGCCCAGAACTGTGTTGGCTTTTTTAGCAGCTGCTGCACACTGCTGGCTCATATCTAAATGGTTATCCACTAGGACTCCAAGATCCCTCTCACAGGTACTACTATTGAGCAAGGTACCACATATACGGTACTGGTGCATTTTGATTTTTTTGCCTAAATGTAGAATCTTACTTTTTTCACTGTTGAATTTCATTTTGTTAGATAGCGCCCAATGTTCAAGTTTGTCAAGATCTTTCTGTAATTTGAGCCTATCTTCTGGAGTGTTGGCTATTCCTGCCAGCTTGGTGTCATCTGCAAATCTGATGAGTTCCCCATCTATCCCCTCGTCCAAGTCATTGATGAAAGATGTTTATGAAGTTTATCGGGCTTGTCTGTTCACTCCTGACATCCTCTCTGGGCATGGGGCCAGGGCCGGGGGGCTGGAGGCATGACAGGCCGTTCATCTTCATTATCAGACTCGGAGTCTGATAACAGGCCTGGGTGGAGACAGGAGGGGCCCAGCTGAGGAGAGGAGGGAGGACGAGGCACAACGGCCTGCGTGCTCAAAAGCAGTTGCAGCTACAGCCGCAGAAAAAACACAGAAAAACCGTCAAGTGGCCTCAACAACTCTACAAAGAAAGCCTGTGACTGTTGGAACTGCCTTTGCTTTCTTTTGCCACAGTCATTCTCTGCTATTCTGCTGCTGCTATTGTTATGGACAGAGCATTAGATGTTTCAAACAACACATCCACCTTCTTAAGTCACCATTTCCCAGTTGGAAATGGAACCCTTCCACTGCAAATAATAACAGTATTATTTCTGAGTTCATGCACTGGATCCCCTGGGCCAATGTTCCACCATTCATTTCCATCACGGGAATGAATAATAACAACAGCAATAGTGTAAGGAAATAGTAATAAGGATATACTGAAATACTAGAATTAGTAGAAACTTGTTATTTGTTTCCTGGAACATATACTTGTATATGATGTCTATGTATACCTGCAGGTTGTAAATACTTTTTTTTCCTGTGACGCATACATATATAATATTCCCTTTGTAGTTATAACACAAACATGCCACATTGACTAACTTCCTGGAACAAACATGCTGTTGTTGGGGTTTGTTGTAAAGTATCTGGTGTCTGTCAAACTATAAATACCAAAAAGGTGGTATACGTTCCATCTTTTGATCAGAGCCTTATCTCTTCCCCACACCCCAGTGTAACACTCAGTCTGTGTTGAGTTCCGTTCCCTTCACACCAAGGGGTCAAGGGGACAACTGTGAGAACAAAGGAAAGAGGTAATGATAATAATAATAACAGAGTTTGGAAGGGACCTTGGAGGTCTTCTAATCCAACCCCCTGCCCAGGCAGGAAACCTTACACCACTTCAAAGGGCCGCGGTGTGGCTCAGGCTGTAAGAAGCCTGTTATTAAAACACAGCTGCCTGCAATTACTGCAGGTTCTAGTCCCACTAGGTCCAAGGTTGACTCAGCCTTCCATTCTTTATAAGGTAGGTAAAATGAGGACCCAGATTGTTGGGGGGGGGCAATAAGTTGACTTTGTAAATATACAAATAGAATGAGACTATTGCCTTACACACTGTAAGTCGCCCTGAGTCTTCAGAGAAGGGCGGGATATAAATGTAAACAAACAAACAAAAAAATGGCTATCCAACATCATCTTAAAAATTTCCAGTGCTGGAGCATTCACAACTTCTGCAAGCAAGTTGTTCCACTCATTAGTTGTTCTGACTTAATGATGCTCATTAAGAGGCTCTACCCTGTTCCAATGGGACGCGGTGGCTCAGGGGCTAGGACGTTGAGCTTGTTGATCGAAAGGTCGGCAGCTCAGCGGTTCGAATCCCTAGTGCTGCCGTTTACTTGTCCCAGCTTCTGCCAATCTAGCAGTTTCGAAAGCACGTAAAAATGCAAGTAGAAAAAATAGGGACCACCTTTGGTGGGAAGGGAACAGCATTCCGTGCGCCTTTGGCTTTGAGTCATGCCGGCCACATGACCACGGAGACGTCTTCGGACAGCGCTGGCTCTTCGGCTTTGAAATGGAGATGAGCACCGCCCCGTAGAGTCGGCAACGACTAGCACGTATGTGCGGAACCTTTACCTTTACGTTTACTTACCCTGTTCCAGGGGATACCCAAACCAAATCCCAGGGGATAAAACAAATCAAAGATGCCAGAGGTTTATGAGGTTCCTAAACAATATAAAAGGGATTTTCACATTCCCTCTCGTTTGTAGTTCTTCCCTGCATGTATCTTACATGTGTTTGGGACAGCTAACCGTTTAAGCTTGATCAAGATCAAAATGGGTCCAGAACAGGTCCCTGGATAATGTTGTTAAAGGAGGGCCTGCCTGCTCAAAAGCAGTTGCAGCTACAGCCATCCTGGATTGCAGAATCACAGAAAATTATTCTTAGAGCCCCTCTCCATGTTTTCACACCCCACGTGGTTCAGATTCCTGTTAGAACAAAAGCTTCCTGCTTGGGCAACAACAACAATAATGATAATAATAATAACAACAACAGAGTTGGAAGGGACCTTGGAGGTCTTCTAGTCCAACCCTCTGCCCAGGCAGGAAACTCTACACCATTTCAGACAGATGGTTATCCAACATTTTCCTAAAAATTTCCAGTGTTGGAGCATTCACAGCTTCTGCAGGCAAGTCGTTCCACTTATTAATTGTTCTAACTGTCAGGAAATTTCTCCTTAATTCTAAGTTGCTTCTTTCCTTGATTAGTTTCCATCCATTGCTTCTTGTTCTACCCTCAGGTGCTTTGGAGAACAGTTTGACTCCCTCTTCTTTGTGGCAGCCCCTGAGATATTGGAAGACTGCTATCATGTCTCCCCTAGTCCTTCTTTTTATTAAACTAGACATACCCAGTTCCTGCAACCGTTCTTCATATGTTTTAGCCTCCAATCCCCTAATCATCTTTGTTGCTCTTCTCTGCACTCTTTCTAGAATCTCAACATCTTATTTACATCGCGGCAACCGAAACTGAATGCCATATTCCAAGTGTGGTCTTACCAAGGCCTTATAAAGTGGTATTAACACTTCACGTGATCTTGATTTTTGTCCCTCTGTTTATGCAGCCCAGAACTGTGTTAGCATTTTTGGCAGCTGCTGTACACTGGTGGCTCATATCTAAATGGTTGTCCACTAGGACTCCAAGATCCCTCTCACAGTTACTACTATTGAGCAAGGTACCACCTATATGGTACCTGTGCATTTTGTTTTTCTTGCCTAAATGTTGAAAAAAAAAACATCCAATAGGATTTCCCAGTATGTGAGTACTATAGTGGAGCAAGAAAATTCCATTATCTAGATGCCAAATTTTAAAACCTGCTACTCTTTTACCATGGCCCAAAGAAGGCACACCCCATGATTGTTTATATATGCTAGAATGCATCGCAGGTTCCAGATGCGATCTAAAGACTGAGCCACTGATGGATGGAAAACTGGCACTCTGGACAGATGGTTCATCCTTTGTGAAAGATGGAAATATATACCAGTGGTGGGTTGCCTCCTGTTTGCACCGGTTCTATAGAACCGGTAGTAAAACTGGTGGGAGGCTCTGCCCACTGACCCGAACGTCATGAAAAGCGATCTGCGCATGCGCGGACACAATGCGAACCGGTAGTAAAGGTAAGTAGAACCCACCCCATACATACATATATACATACATACATAAGAATAAGAATAGAATTTTATTGGCCAAGTGTGATTGGACACACAAGGAATTTGTCTTGGTGCATATGCTCTCAGTGTACATAAAAGAAAAGATACCTTCATCAAGGTACAACATTTACAACACAATTGATGATCAATATATCAATATAAATCATAAGGATTGCCAGCAACAAGTTATAGTCATACAGTCATAAGTGGAAAGAGATTGGTGATGGGAACTATGAAACGATTAATAGTAGTGCAGATTCAGTAAATAGTCTGACAGTGCTGAGGGAATTATTTGTTTAGCAGAGTGATGGCCTTCGGGAAAAAACTGTTCTTGTGTCTAGTTGTTCTGGTGTGCAGTGCTCTATAGCGTCGTTTTGAGGGTAGGAGTTGAAACAGTTTATGTCCAGGATGCGAGGGATCTGCAAATATTTTCACGGCCCTCTTCTTGATTCGTGCAGTATACAGGTCCTCAATGGAAGGCAGGTTGGTAGCAATTATTTTTTCTGCAGTTCTAATTATCCTCTGAAGTCTGTGTTTTTCTTGTTGGGTTGCAGAACCGAACCAGACAGTTATAGAGGTGCAAATGACAGACTCAATAATTCCTCTGTAGAATTGGATCAGCAGCTCCTTGGGCAGTTTGAGCTTACTGAGTTGGCGCAGAAAGAACATTTTTTGTTGTCCTTTTTTAATGATGTTTTTGATGTTAGCTGTCCATCTGAGATCTTGCGATATAATAGAACCCAGAAATTTGAAGGTTTCTACTGTTGATACTGTGTTGTCAAGTATTGTGAGAGGTGGAAGTATGGAAGGGTTTTTCCTAAAGTCTACCACCATTTCTACAGTTTTGAGTGTGTTCAGTTCCAGATTGTTTTGGTTGCACCACAAGGCTAGTCGTTCGACCTCTTGTCTATATGCGGATTCGTCATTGTCTCAAATGAGACCAATCACTGTTGTGTCATCTGCGAACTTCAGTAGCTTAACAGATGGATCATTGGAGATGCAGTCATTGGTATACAGAGAGAAGAGAAGTGGGGAGAGCACATAGCCTTGGGGGGCCCCTGTGCTAATTGTACAGGTATTTGATGTGATCTTGCTTAGCTTCACCTGCTGCTTCCTGTTTGTTAGGAAGCTTGTGATCCACTTACAAGTCTGTTCCGGTACCTGTAGCTGGTTTAGCTTAGTTAGAAGAATGTCTGGAATGATGGTATTGAATGCTGAACATAAACACACACACCCCCACACACACACATATATATGTAGGTCTTGGCGTATTCGGGTCTTTTCCCGTGTAAGGTTGAGAGTATCTTGGCGACGTTTCGACGAGGTCTCACTCGTCATCTTCAGGCTGGTGCTTACGGCTTCGTGCTTGTGCTGAAGATACCAGCCTGAAGATGATGAGTGAGACCTCGTCGAAACGTTGCCAAGATCCTCTTAATCTTACACGGGAAAAGACCCGAATACGCCAAGACCTACATACCTATACCCATGAAAACCTACGAAAACACACGCACACACATATATATACGTACATACGGCTCCCTTCACAGTTCAGCTGCTTGTGTGTCAGCACAAGCAGCTGAACTAATGGCTGTCAAAGAAGCATGCTATTTAGCTGAAGGCCAGCGAGTGACTATATATACCGATAGCCGATATGCCTTTGTAGCTGCACCTACCCATGCCGCCTTGTGGAAGGCTTGAGGCTATGTAGGAGCTGATGGAAAAGCTTTAAAGATGAAACCCTTCTGGAAGATTTGATGGAAGCTATTCACCTACCTTGATAAACGTATCTTTTCTTTTATGTACACTGAGAGCATATGCACCAAGACAAATTCCTTGTGTGTCCAATCACACTTGGCCAATAAAAAATTCTATTCTGTTCTATTCTATTCTAAAGCCATTGCAATCGTCCATTGCCATGGACATCAAACTGACTCCGGTCCTGTGTCTAGGGGCAATAAGGCAGCGGACTGTTGGGCTAAACAGGCTGCCAGGGGCCCAGAGACCACAACCTGTGCAGTTGCATTAATTCCAGAAGAACCTATTGATTACTTTCCCCCCTTGTACCATGGTAGAGACAAGTTAGAAACAGACGGTTGGTGGAGAGATGGCTGGTGGATAATAAAGGATAAAGTACCACTGCCTAGGCAGCTAACTTGGCCAATAGTGAGACGTGTCCACCAGGCCACTCATGCATGTCCAAGAGTAATGAAGAGATGGTTAGAAAGGAGATAGAGGATTGAGAATGTGAGAAGGTTGTGTAAGGTAGTAAAAGAATAGATAGAATAGAATTCTTTATTGGCCAAATGTGATTGGACACAGAAGGAATTTGTCTTGGTGCATACGCTCTCAGTGGTACATAAAAGAAAAGATAATCAAGAATTCTAAGGTACAACACTTAATGATAGTCATAGGGTACAAATAAGCAATCAGGAAACAAAATTAATATAAATCATAAGGACACAAGCAACAAAGTGACAGTCATACAGTCATAAGTGGGAGGAGATGGGTGATGGGAACGATGGCAAGATTAATAGTAGTGCAGACTTAGTAAATAGTTTGACAGTGTTGAGGGAATTATTTGTTTAGCAGAGTGATGGTGTTGGGGGAAAAACTGTTCTTGTGTCTAGTTGTTCTGGTGTGCAGTGCTCTATAGCGTCGTTTTGAGGGTAGAAGTTGAAACAGTTTATGTCCAGGATGAGAGGGGTCTGTAGATATTTTCCCAGCCCCCTTTTTGACTCGTGCAGTATATAGGTCCTCCATGGAAGGCAGGTTGGCAGCCATGGTTTTTTCTGCAGTTCTAATGATCCTCTGAAGTCTGTAATGGATCAGTGTGAGATATGTCAGAAGAATAACCCCACAGGAGGAGCCAAAATCCCACATGGACATATCAGAACATCCTGCTATCCAGGAGAAGCGTGGCAAGTTGATTTCACAGAAATGCCTAAGAAAGGAGCTAAGAACAACCTTTTGGTCTTAGTCGGTATGTTCACCGGATTGCCAGAGGCCATCCTCACAGCCACCCAAGCAGCTAAAGAAGCTGTCAGGATCATGATAGAAGTAATCATCCCTAGCTTTGGAGTACCAAAAAGTACAGAATCTGACAATGGCAGACATTTACATCCCAAGTAGTTCAAGGACTGAGTAAATTTATTTATTTATTTTTATTTATTAAATTTTTATACTTAAATACTTTAAGTACTTAAATACTTTAAGCTTGATCAAGATTAAATGCTATTGTTATTCAAGCCTCTTTTTGGCATTTATGAGCTTAAATGTATTATTATTATTGAACCTTACTATAGCAACGACCATGAACGTATCTTTTCTTTTATGTACACTGAGAGTGTATGCACCAAGACAAATTCCTTGTGTGTTCAATCACACTTGGCCAATAAAGAATTCTATTCTATTCTATTCTATTCTATTCTATTCTATTCTATTCTACTCTACTCTACTCTATTCTAAATAAAGATTCTATTCTATTCTATTCTATTCTATTCTAAAGATTCTATTCTATTCTTAATAAATATTCTATTCTATTTTAAATAAAGATTCTATTCTTAATAAAGATTCTATTCTATTCTATTCTAAACATTTTATTCTAAATAAAGATTCTATTCTATTCTAAATAAAGATTCTATTCTATTCTTAATAAAGATTCTATTCTATTTTATTCTATTCTATTCTAAATATTCTATTCTAAATAAAGATTCTATTTTATTCTATTCTAAATAAAGATTCTATTTTATTCTATTCTAAATAAAGATTCTATTCTATTTTAAATATTCTATTCTAAATATTCTATTCTATTCTTAATAAAGATTCTATTCTATTCTATTCTAAATAATGATTCTATTCTATTCTTAATAAAGATTCTATTCTATTCTATTCTACATATCCTATTCTAAATAAAGATTCTATTCTATTCTTAATAAAGATTCTATTCTATTCTATTCTATTCTATTCTAAATAAAGATTCTATTCTATTCTATTCTAAATATTCTATTCTATTCTATTCTATTCTATTCTATTCTATTCTATTCTAAATAAAGATTCTATTTTATTCCATTCCATTCCATATCATCTATTCTATTCTATTCTATTCTATTCTATTCTATTCTATTCTATTCTATTCTATTCTATTCTATTCTATTCTAAATAAATTCCTATTCTATTCTATTCTAAATAAATTCCATTCCATTCCATTCCATTCCATATCATCTATTCTATTCTATTCTATTCTATTCTATTCTATTCTATTCTATTCTAAAGGAATCCAGCGCATTTTTTAAGGGCGAGAAGGCGGGGCAATCCCCCATCGCGTCCGCCGCTCAGCAACCGTTACTTCCGCTCTCCGCTTGGGCGAGCGCTCTGACGTCATCCGCTAGGTGACGCGCCCATCTCTCTCTCTCCTCCCTCTCTCTCTCTGGGTCTTCTTTCTTTCTGACTGCAGGTCGCGACCGTCCGCCCGCCTGCCTTGCCCGCCCGCCCACCTACCGACGTCCCTCCCTCCGGCCAATCGGCTTCGCGGGTGCGCTCGCACTCCCACCTACCCCGCCGCGATTGGTGGCGTCGGACGGAGTGGGCGGGGCGCCGCGTGCTTGTCGAGTCTCTCTCCCTCGGGTTGCCGGCTCAGAAGGGCTGGGAGAGCCGCGCCGGTCGGTTGGTCCCTTCGCTCGCTCGCTCTCGGCGCGGCCATGTCGACCGTTTTCTACCTCCTCTCCACGCTGGCCGGCTATCTGCTCACCTCGGCTCTGCTGTTGAAATTCCCCGGCTTGCTCCACCGGCGCAAACGCCACCGGTTCCGGTGCCGGCACATCTCCCACCGCGGAGGTGAGAGCAACGGCTGCCCGAAGCGTCCCTTATTGGGGGGGGGGGCATCCTTCCTCCTTCATTTTGGGGCGTCTTTTTTTTTTCTCTTTTCCTCCCGTTGCATATGATTTGGGCATCTAGAATTTCCAAGCTATTTTTTTTTTTAAAAAAATCCGATTGGATGATTTAAGCCCCCTAAGAGTCCTGCAAATGAGTTGGGCGGCCATCTCAATTCTCCAAAATAAATAAATAAATAAATATATATATATTTTAAAAAATGATTGTTTTTTAAGATCTTTAGATTTGGATTTGGCTGCTGCTTCTTGCTTTTTTTTTTCTTAAATCCAGCTATCGAGTCCCCTCCTAACTGTTATTAAATAGGATTTTAAAAAAAATGCTTGGTTCCATTAAAGAACTACATGTTTTGGGACGTATTTTATCTATTTCCTCTTTGCATCTCGATCGTTTTTTTAAATAGGATGTGGATCCCTTTTTTTTTTAAAAAAAATCACAGTTGGATGGTTTGTCAGAAGCGGTTTTGATAATATTTGGATGATTTTTTTTAAAAGGCGGAATTTGGATTCTTTCTCAGTAGTGGCTGGAGGCATGCTACTATAAACCAGATAATTAAAAACTAGCTTTTTTGGGGTGGGTGGGAGGGAGGCATGGGATTTCATCAGTATTTATCATTTTCCCTACAGATCACACCCTCCAGATCAAAATGATCTTTTCTGGGGTCGATGAGCATTTAAATTTGACAGATAAATAGCGGATCTTTTTTTAAAAAAAACAACAACAGTGTTTGGATGGGATTTTGTTTTAAAAGGCTGGCTTCGGCAGACCACAATAATTCGATATTCAGTGCCTGATGGGGGCACGAGTGGGGCAGGCAGGATGTGAGCTTTCAAGCCTGTGAAAAGACATCATTTGTGCAAAGGAGCGAAGCCAGGAGAATATAAATCAGGAGGGCTTTGATGTTTGCGGAGATGGCGAATAGAATAGAATTAGAATAGAATAAGAATAAGAATTAGAATAGAATAGAATAGAATTCTTTGTTGGCCAATTGTGATTGGACACACAAGGAATTTGTCTTTGTGCATACGCTCTCAGTGTACATAAAAGAAAAGATACGTTCAGAATAGAATAGAATAGAATTTTCATTGGCCAAGTGTGATTGGACACACAAGGAATTTGTCTTGATGCAGATGCTCTCAGTGTACATAAAAGAAAAGATACGTTCAGAATAGACTAGAATAGAATCTGTGGGAGCTTCATCACTGGATGTTTTCAAGAAGAGACTAGAGTGCCATCTGTCAGAAATGGTGTAGGCTATAGGGTCTCCTGCTTGGGTTTTTTTGGGGTTTTTTTGAATTTATATCCCGCCCTTCTCTGAAGACTCAGGGCGGCTTACACAGTGTTAAGCAATAGTCTTCATCCATTTGTATATTATATACAAAGTCAACTTTTATTGCCCCCAACAATCTGGGTCCTCATTTTACCTACCTTATAAAGGATGGAAGGCTGAGTCAACCTTGGGCCTGGTTGGACTTGAACTTGCAGTAATTGCAAGCAGCTGTGTTAATAACAGACAGACTTAGTCTGCTGAGCCACCAGAACCCCAACCAGAGGGGTTGGACTAGATGACCTACAAAGTCCCTTCCAACTCTGTTAATCAATCTGAGAATAGAATAGAATTTTTTTTATTGGCCAAGTGTGATTGGACACACAAGGAATTGGTCTTGGTGCATTTGCTCTCAGTGTACGTAAAAGAAAAGATATGTTGAGAGAGATGTTGCTGTTGGGGCAAAATAAATAAATCCAAGTCAGAAGATCTGTAATCTGGGGAATAATCTATGTTTGTTTATCACATTTATATGCCGCCGGTCTCCTTGTCCCCCAGTCCCTCACTGACTCTGCGGCTTTCTATATTTTTTGAGGAAGGGTAGAATTTGGGCAAGAAGAGATCATTTCTATCTGATGGGGTGTCTGTAGAGAATATAAATATCATGAGATCCTGTGTCTCTCTCCCTCCCCCGCCCCCCCAAAAAATCATCTGATTTCTAATTATCTGTTTAATTAGTAGCATAGATTCACCGCATGTACCTCTGAACGGGCACCGTGGAGGGAAGAGTTTGCTGACTTTGAGATAAGTATTTTGAACCTTTGGATAAGCCATCGTAGTTTTCATGTTGAGATGCGTTGCTTGGGATAAACCTGGGCATTGCTTGTATCTGTGGTCAAAATCTGCCACGATTATTCAGGCTTGCTTTTATTGTTAGCAGAGGAGGATGCTGCCTATGCAGTAGGGCTGCAAATCACATTGATAATTGTCTTCTCTGGCTTACTACAAGGGCTGAGTGAAAGCTTTTGATTGCTTGAAGCATGAGGGGCAATGGCAATCAAGGTCTACTACGGGCCTATTTATTTTTTGTATGACCTTGGTGTACGGCAGATTTGGAGTTGCGACGGGAGGGGACTACAGGGGGGAAAGAATTAAATAGGCAGGGAGGGAGGAAGGAAGGAAAGCAGGAGAAGGAGGGAGGGAGAGGGAGGAAAACGAGGGAGGTAAGGAAAGGAAAGACTGGAAGGGAGGGATGGAAGGAAGGAGAGAAGACAGCAAGAGAGGGAGGACGGGAGAGAAGGAAAATGAGGGAGGGAGGAAAGAAAGGGAAGGAAAGTGGAGAGGGTGGAATGGACAGAAGAAAAGAGAAGAGAGAGAGAGGAAGGAAAACAGGGAGGGAGGAAAGAGAAAGGAGCGAGGGAAAGGAAAGACAGGAGGAAGGAAAACGGAGGGAGGGAGGGAGGGAAGGAAAAGAGCAGGAGAGGAAGGGAGAGAAGAAGGAAAACGAGGAAGGAAGAAAAATGGAAGGGAAGGAAAAAGAGAGGAAGGAAAACAGCGAGGAAGAGAGGGAGAGAAGAGAGCAGGAGAAGGAAGGAAGAGAGAAAGGAAGTAAAACGGAGGGAGGGGGGAAGGAAAAGGAAGGAAGGAAAAGATGCTGTGTGTTTGGGAAACTAAGCCAGAAGGGAAAGATCTGTTATTGTATCTGAATGTAGGTAGTCTGATCCTCTATTGTTGATGAATCCATGCAGCCAAGTGAGGGTGTGGGTTTAAATACAAATTAAATGTATGTACATCTGAATTGATACCACCTCGCTTGTTGAAAGTGGATAGTGCTATGTTCCGGCGAAAGATAATCACGGAAGAACCACAGATGAGTTTGGGGAGAAATTTTTACAAAATCCTGAATGAAAGCAATCTGAAAGGGGGGGAATATATATATATATATATACATATACATACACACGTGCACACACACACTCTCGAGTTAACGGATGGGTGGCTGTGAGATGAGAGAATAATGCAAGAAAAAAACACACGATCGAGACGTTTGGAGACCTGAGGTTAAAGGGAAACAATGACTGGGATGTATCTGTTAAAAAAATTAAAAAATAAAAATAAAGAATGTTTCGTTTTATTTTTATTCTGTTTATGATCGATCGGTGTGTTTTCTCTCTCGTTGTTGGCCCTGAAGAGAATATTTAGCATGGCTGATGAGTCTGGAAAAAATATTATACTGGAGATGGACTGAATAGAGAAAGGAAGGAAGGAAGGAAGGAAGGAAGGAAGGAAGGAAGGAAGGAAGGAAGAAAGATCTTTTGCAGAGAATAGAATTTGTGGAGGAAAAGCAGAAAGGGCTTTTTTTAAAAAAAAAAAATTCTGTAGAATGAATGACAAAAGAGGTGTATGCTTTTGTGTGCACCTGCCAGCCGAGATAGGACAGAAGGCTGGGTGTCCTCTTGAGTCGCTGGGCATATTTATCCATCTGCTCTCCTTTAAAGGACCTGCAAGGCTTTTGTGTTCCCTGCAAGGTGGGGGGGGGGAGGAGGAAACGTGCCTAACCCCTTCCCACTCCCCCTCCCTCCCTCCCTCCCTCCCTCCCTCCCTCCGAAGCTCTTAAGGCTCCGCTCATTATTGAGTGCCTTGTCAAAATCCTCTCATTTGTCTTGAGAAAACTAAAATCGCAATCGCTCCCTACAGTCTTTGCCCTTTCAAACCTCCAGGTTGCTTGTTACAGGTTTAGCTAGCTGGGGAAAAGGAAGAAGAAAAAAGAAGGGGGGGGGGAGGAGAACCAGAATAAAGGAGGATTTTCTGTGTTGATTTTCCAGACGGCAGAGAAAATGACTGAGACTAGAGTGTTCCTTTCAGATAAATTTTTCAGATAAAAAAGCAGGTGTGACTTTGGCAAAGCAGTTTGTTTTCTCTGTTTCTCTCTCTCTCTTTCTTTCTCTCTCTCTCTCTCTCTTTCTTTCTCTCTCTCTCTCTCCCTCCCTCCCGCCATTCATATGTATCTTTATCTATCTATCTATCTATCTATCTATCTATCTATCTATCTATCTATCTATCTATCTATCTATCTATCTATCTATCATCTCTATTTCCAGTATCCTCTCTCTCTCTCTCTCTTTCTTTCTTTCTCTCTTTCTCTCTCTCTCTCTTTCTTTCTCTCTCTCTCTCTCCCTCCCTCCATTCATATGTATCTTTATCTATCTATCTATCTATCTATCTATCTATCTATCTATCTATCTATCTATCTATCTATCTATCATCTCTCTCCATTCCTATCTATCTATCTATCTATCTATCTATCTATCTATCTATCTATCTATCTATCTATCTATCTACCTACCTACCTACCTATCTATCTATCTATCAATCATCTCTATCTCCAGTATCCTCTCTCTCTCTCTCTCTCTCCCCTTGAAATTCAATTTTAACCTTGAAGTCTGTCCTATACTACATCCCTGCCTTCCCCTCCCCTCCAAAAAGGGGGTGGAGATTCCTGCCTTCCTTTTCGTGTGTTGGGGGGGGGGGTTGTCCCCCTCCCTAAGCAAATGGCAACAACCTGAGATTTTAATGAGTAGGGAGAACAATTTGCACCTATGTACGTCAATCTGCAAATGTAACTGACCTCTTGCTGTCATCTTAACAGCAGGTAATTACGGTATGGCTGTCATCTGTTTTATGGCATGATAAACTTAGCTCTGTCCTTCCTCTGGTCCCTAAAAGCAGCTCTATTTCCGGAAATAATTCTTCTCTCCCCCTTCCCCCCCTCCCACGGGTAGCGCTGGCTGTTTTACCACGAAGCCTTTTGGCTTTCCCATCACCTGTCCCAGTGCAAAAACCTCTTTCGTGAGGTTTTCAACTGGAGCTGTTGGTTGGTTGGTTGGTTGGTTAGTTGATTGGTTTGTTTTAAATCTCCCTTTAAAGTATTCTTCCTTGTTTTACGTCTTCCTGAATCTCTTTTTCTTCCTCTTTCCATACTCCCAAGCTTGTCCGTGAAGCTATTCGTCTCCGGGAGAGCCATTTTGCAACCTGTTATTGAAAAAGACTGCAACCTGGGTTTAGTCCAGCTTTGCAAAATGAGGGTGGTTTTATTCGTATATTTGTTTGTTCTCTCTCTCTTTTTTTCTTTTTCCTTCCTTCCTCCCTCCCTCCCTCCCTCCTTCCCTTCCTTCCTTTTCTTCCTTTCTCCTTCCTCGCTTTCTCTCTTTCTTCTTCCTCCTCCTCCTCCTTACCTCTCTTTTCTTCTTCTTCTTCCATTCTTCCTTTCTCCTTCCTCCTTTCCTCTATTTCTCACTCTTTTCTTCTGTCCCTCCTCTCTTTCTTCCTTCCTTCCTTCCTTCCTTCCTTCCTTCCTTCCTTCCTTCCTTCCTTCCTTCCTTCCTTCCTTCCTTCCTCCCTCCCTTTCCCTCTCCCCCCTTGAAATTCAATTTTAACCTTGAAGTCTGTCCTATACTACATCCCTGCCTTCCCCTCCCCTCCAAAAAGGGGGTGGAGATTCCTGCCTTCCTTTTCGTGTGTTGGGGGGGGGGTTGTCCCCCTCCCTAAGCAAATGGCAACAACCTGAGATTTTAATGAGTAGGGAGAACAATTTGCACCTATGTACGTCAATCTGCAAATGTAACTGACCTCTTGCTGTCATCTTAACAGCAGGTAATTACGGTATGGCTGTCATCTGTTTTATGGCATGATAAACTTAGCTCTGTCCTTCCTCTGGTCCCTAAAAGCAGCTCTATTTCCGGAAATTCTTCTTCTCTCCCCCTTCCCCCCCTCCCACGGGTAGCGCTGGCTGTTTTACCACGAAGCCTTTTGGCTTTCCCATCACCTGTCCCAGTGCAAAAACCTCTTTCGTGAGGTTTTCAACTGGAGCTGTTGGTTGGTTGGTTGGTTAGTTGATTGGTTTGTTTTAAATCTCCCTTTAAAGTATTCTTCCTTGTTTTACGTCTTCCTGAATCTCTTTTTCTTCCTCTTTCCATACTCCCAAGCTTGTCCGTGAAGCTATTCGTCTCCGGGAGAGCCATTTTGCAACCTGTTATTGAAAAAGACTGCAACCTGGGTTTAGTCCAGCTTTGCAAAATGAGGGTGGTTTTATTCGTATATTTGTTTGTTCTCTCTCTCTTTTTTTCTTTTTCCTTCCTTCCTCCCTCCCTCCCTCCCTCCTTCCCTTCCTTCCTTTTCTTCCTTTCTCCTTCCTCGCTTTCTCTCTTTTCTTCTTCCCTCCCTCCCTCCCTCCTTACCTCTCTTTCTTTCTTCTTCTTCCATTCTTCCTTTCTCCTTCCTCCTTTCCTCTATTTCTCACTCTTTTCTTCTGTCCCTCCCTCTCTTTTCTTCCTTCCTTCCTTCCTTCCTTCCTTCCTTCCTTCCTTCCTTCCTTCCTTCCTTCCTTCCTTCCTCCCTTTCTCTCTCTTTTCTTCTTCCTTCCCTCCCTCCTTAACTCTCTCTTTCTTCCATTCTTCCTTTCTCCTTCCTCCTTTCCTCTATTCTCACTCTTTTCTTCTTCCCTCCCTCCCTCCCTCCCTCCCTCCCTTTCTTTCTTTCTTTCTTTTTTCTTTCTTTTCTATTTATTTTCTTTTCTATCTATCTATCTATTTATCTATCTATCTATCTATCTATCTTTCTATATCTATGTATATTTCTAATCTATGAAAGTCTTGTGAAAAGGAGGAGTAGGGGTGACATGACAGCAGTTTTCCAATATTTGAGGGGTTGCCATAAAAAGGAGGGGGTCAGACTATTCTCCAAAGCGCCCAAAGGCAGGACAAGAAGCAATGGGTGGAAACTAATCAAGGAGAGAAGCAACTTAGAACTAAGGAGAAATTTCCTGACAGTGAGAACAATTAATCAGTGGAACAACTTGCCTGCAGATGTTGTGAATGCTCCAACACTGGAGGTTTTTAAGAAGAGATTGGACAACCATTTGCCTGGAATGATTTAGGGTTTTCTGCCCAAGCATGGGGTCTGACAGTGAGAACAATTAACCAGTGGAACTACTTGCCTCCAGAAGTTATAGGTACTCCATTACTGGAGGGATTAGACAACCATTTGCCTGAAATGATATAGGGATTTCCTACCCGTGCACGGGGTTGGACTAGAAGACCTCCAAGGTCCCTTCCATCTCTTGTTATTCTATTGTTATGGCAATTGGCTCATATTTATGACGGTTGCAGTGTCCTGGGGTCACGTGATCGCCTTTTGTGACCTTCTGACGATCAAGGTCAATGGGGAAGCCAGATTCACTTAACAACCGTCTTACTTCACTAACTTAACAACTGCAGCCATTCGGTTCACAACGGTGGCAAGAAATGTGGTAAAATGGGCCAAAACCCACTTCGCAAGTGTCTCGTTTAGCCACATAAATTTTGGGCTCCTTTGCGGTCGTAAGTCGAGGACTCCCTGTAATCTCCTTGAATGCAGATTGCAATTTCCCCCCCTCCTTTTTGTTTTCCCTACTTAAAGAGTGCTTAAATTCCCTTGAAAGGCAAAATCTGGATAGTAACTGACATTTTCTGGGGAAGAGAATCAAAGGTTTCTGGTCCACCAGAAAGTGGCAGTGAATCCCGTAAGTAAAACTGGCTTTCCAGCGACCTTTGGTAACTCTGGTGGGTGGATTAGGTTCAGGGACGACGGACTGTCGATCCGTCCAAGACTTTGCTATGGCCTCAGCGGAGTAAACCAGATAGAACAACCTGCACACAAAAACAGAACAACCTGCAGACAATTCGGCCTTGGTTGTTTAAAGGAGGACAAAATGGCCTCTGGGGTCAAGGAAACAGAGGGAGGGAACCAGAACTGGTGGGTTTCAGCAGAAAGGAAAGAATTTTAGGCTGGGAATCCTGATTTTACAAGCCGTCAGCCGGCGGAACAGCCCGCCACATGAAATATTCAGTTCTCCATCGCTGGAAGCCTTTAAACAAGAGGTTGGCTCTACCTTCATAAGCGCTCGACAAGAGAGGAAATGCATGGGTCGGTAGAGGTGGTCCTCGACTTACGACCACAATGGAGCGTGGAATTTGCGCTGCTCAGTGAGAAATTCGTTAAGTGAGTTTTGTCCCATTTTACGACTGCCGTTGATTAGGTAATAACCCAACTGTGAAGTGAATCTGGCTCCAACACTGACTTTGCTCGTCGGACGGTCGCAAAAGGGGATCACGCGACTCCAGGATACTGCAAGAGTCATAAATATGAGTCAGTTGCCAACCGTTTAAATGTTAATCAGGTGAGCATGGGGATGCTGCAAGGGTTATAGGTAGGGAAAATGCTAATCAGTCAGCTTTTTCAGTGCCGTTGTAACTTCAAACGGTCACTAAACGAATTGTTGTAAGTCAAGGGCTGCCTGCATTTCTTCAGAATTTAGTTGCAATAGGATCCTTGGTGCTCTCAGAGGTTGGTGGTTTTCCTGCAGATGTTACCAGCTAGGTAGTATGATCAGTGCTATAACATTACGAGAGACACCGCACAGTCCCTTCTGGCACTGATGGTGTTACCAAGGTGGGTCATGAAACGTCTGCAGGAAAACAATGAAGCTCAGAGAGCACCAATTCTCCTCCTCCCTCTTTCTAGCACTGATAATGTTACCTATTTGGGTAATGAAACGTCTGCAAGAAAACAACTAGGCTCAAAGAGAACCAAGGACCTTCTCTCCTTCCTTCCTCCCTTCCTTCCTTCCTTCCTTCCATCCATCCATCCATCCGTAAACAATCAAGAGATACTTCCACCAACATGGACAGGGTAAACCTCCTGTCCTATAGGTAAACCTATATATAAAGAGAGAGCAAACCCCACAGTCCTTTCTGGGACTGATGGTGTTACCTAGTTGGGTCATAAAACATCTGCAAGAAAACAGCCCAGTTCAGAGAGCACCAAGGACCCTCTCTCCTTCCATTTATCCATCCATAAACAATCAAGAGACATGAAGACGGACAGGGTAAACCTCCTATATATAAACAGAGAGCAAACCCCACCACCTTCTGGCACTGATGATATTGCCTAGTTGGGTCATGAAACATCTGCAAGAAAAAAACCCAGCTCAGGGAGCACCAAGGACTCCGCAAAAGTCTTTCTGTCCATTGGATAAATCCCCTGTTGAACCCTGAGCTACAAATATGATTTTTTTAAATTTAGTTTTAATGCTGACTAAAAAGGAGGCCTTTTCCCTCAGCGAAGGCCAGAACAGGGCGTGAGAGAGGCCTGATCTCTTACGCTCAGCAGCCAAAAGTTATTACAGGGGTTACAGTCCATTCATTCATTTAGCGGCCATTCGAAGTGACCACAGCCCTGAAAAAAGTGGCTTACGACCTGTCCTCACACTTACGACCCCACAGCATCCCTAGTTAACATGATCAAAGTTAAGACACTCGGCAACCGGCGTACGTGCACAAAAGTTGCAGGGCCTGACGTCACGCGACCCCCATTTGCGACCTTCCCACAAGCAAAGGCAAAGGGAAGTGGATTCACTTAATGACTGCATGACTCCCTTAACAACTGCAGTGATTTGCTTAACAACCGTGGCAAAAATGGTTGTCCCACTATGTGCGACTCCCTTAACGGCCGCTTAGCTTACTAAGGGGAATCCTGGCCCCAATTACAGGTAGTCCTCGACTTACAACCGGTGGTTGTAAGGAAGTTGCAACGGGCTGAAGAAAGTGACTTACAACCGTTTTTCACACTTAATGACTGTTGTAGCATCTTTGTGGTCATGTGATCAAAATATTCAGATGCTTGGGAAGTGGTTTCATATTCATGACCATTGCTGTGTGCCAAGGTCATGTGACGCCGTCTTGCGACCTTTTGACAAAGGAAAGTTAATGAGGAAGACAGATTCACCTAACAACCGGGTGACTAACTTCAGTGATTCGCTTAACAATGACTGAGGCAGGAAAAGTTGTAAAACGGGGCAAAATTCACAACACATTTTTTTCTAAATTTGAATTTATATCCCGCCCTTCTCCGAAGACTCAGGGCGGCTTACACTGTGTTAAGCAATAGTCTTCATCCATTTGTATATTATATAGAAAGTCAACTTATTGCCCCCCCAACAATCTGGGTCCTCATTTTACCTACCTTATAAAGGATGGAAGGCTGAGTCAACCTTGGGCCTGGTGGGACTTGAACCTGCAGTATTTGCAAGCAGCTGTGTTAATAACAGACAGTCTGCTGAGCCACCAGAGGCCATGTTTCACTGAGCAACAGAATCCATCTTTCCTTCCTTCCTTCCTTTCTCTCTCTCTCTCCCTGCCTTTTCTTTCTTTCTCCCTCCCTTTCTCTCGCTTTCCTTCTTTCTCTCTTTCTTTCTCTCTCTCTCCCTTCCTTCCTTTCTCTCTCTCCCTCTTTCTTTCTTTCTTTCTCTCTTTCTCTCTCTCTCCTTTCCTTCCTTCTATCCTTCCTTTCTCTCTCTCTCTCTCCCTCTTTCTTTCTTTCTCTCTTTCTCTCTCCCTCCCTTCTTTCCTTCCTTCCTTCCTTTCTCTCCCTCTTTCTTTCTTTCTTTCTTTCTTTCTTTTCTTTCCCTCTCTCTCTCTCTCTCTCCTTTCTTTCTTCTCAGCAGCTTACACCAATAAATCCCAGGAGGCCGTGTGCAGGTTTTTATCCGGATTCTGCCTCTCTGGTTATCGCATTTAAAAAACACGGTTCCTCCTTCTAAAACTACAGCGTACAACTTCTGTTCCCCCTTCTTTCTTCCCAACGGTGCCCCTGCTAGCAGGCAACCCCCCACCCCATAATATTAGAAGTAAAATGTTAAAATAAACTGCAGAAAACTGCATTACAGGGGAGAAAAGCAGCAGCTGGATTTTCAAATATACAGCGTGTTAAAAGCCATCTTTTCTGTATTGTCCTGTTGGAAGAAATGTCCATCCGGGTTCAGTTCAGTGGTGAAATCCAATTCTTTTTTTTACTACCGGTTCTGTGGGCGTGGCTTGGTAGGCGTGGCAGGGGAGGGATATTGCAAAATCTCCATTCCCACCCCACTCCTGCGGCCAGCCAGAGGTGGCATTTGCCGGTTCTCCGAACTGCTCAAAATTTCCGCTACGGGTTCTCCAGAACCTGCTGGATTTCACCCCTGGTTCAGTTCCAAGTGCTGCTTAATAATAATAATAATAATAATAATAATAATAATAATAATAATAATAATAATAATAATAATAATAATTAATAATAATAATAATAGAGTTGGAAGGGACCTTGGAGGTCTTCTAGTCCAACCCCCTGCCCAGGCAGGAAACCCTACACCATTTCAGACAAATGGCTATCCAACATTTTCTTGAAAATTTCCAATGTTGGAGCATTCACAACTTTTGCAGGCAAGTTGTTCCACTGATTAATTGTTCTCACTGTCAGGAAATTTCTCCTTAGTTCTAAGTTGCTTCTCTCCTTGATTAGTTTCCACCCATTGCTTCTTGTTCTACCCCCAGGTGCTTTGGAGAATAGTTTGACTCCCTCTTCTTTGGGGCAGCTCTTGAGATATTGGAAGACTGCTATCGTGTCTCCCCTAGTCTTTCTTTTCATTAAACTAGGCATACCGAGTTTCTGCAACCGTTCTTCATATGTTTTAGCCTCCAGTCCCCTAATCATCTTTGTTGCTCTTCTCTGCACTCTTTCTAGAGTCTCAACATCTTTTTTACATCGTGGGGAGAAAGACACTATGGGGAGAAAGACACTGAAAACATGCAGACTGCTTGAAAAAAATAGTTTAATGGTGGACGGGACCACATGGCTTTATGGTCCTGGGTGAAAAAACACATGGGAGAGAGAGGGGGGGGGAGATTTATACCCTCTGTTGGGCTTTGAATTTGAGCTTGTATTCTGATTGGTTGTCCGACTCCCATGGGGCCATGCAGGGGTAACTTTGTAGGTTGACTTTTGAGTCCCAGGCTTGGTTGAATCTTGCTGGGTGATGCAAGCTCCCCAGGTGCCAGGGGGTGGGTTCTGTTGCTAGATGGGTAGAGGGCTAATCCTACCTTTGTTGGATCTTGGGTGAGGGCATTTGCTTATGAATAAAGGTGAAAGTAAAGGTTCCCCTCGCACATACGTGCTAGTCGTTCCTGACTCTAGGGGGCGGTGCTCATCTCTGTTTCAAAGCCGAAGAGCCAGCACTGTCCGAAGACGTCTCCGCGGTCACGTGGCCGGCATGACTCAACGCCAAAGGCGCACGGAACGCTGTTACCTTCCCGCCAAAGGTGGTCCCTATTTTTCTGCTTGCATTTTTTTACCTGCTTTCGAACTGCTAGGTTGGCAGAAGCTGGGACAAGTCACGGGAGCTCACCCCGTGACGCGGCACTAGGGATTCGAACCGCTGAACTGCCGACCTTTCGATAGACAAGCTCGTTGTCTTCGCCACTTATCGTCCCCTTATGAATAGACCTATTTGATATAATCGTTTCATAATTGCTTATGAATAGACCTAGCTATCTCTTTATCTCTTTTAAGTGCTGACATCTGCTGTGGGCTATTGAGGAGGGTGGGGGCTATTAGGAATCCATCTGCTTCCTGCCTACAAAACACGTTTCTCCATTTCTCATCCAGGGAAATATAATATTCTGCCTTTTTAATATTTCCTAGAACAGGGGTCTCCAACCTTGGTCCCTTTAAGACTTGTGGACTTCAACTCCCAGAGTCCCTCAGCCAGCAAAGCTGGCTGAGGAACTCTGGGAGTTGAAGTCCACAAGTCTTAAAGGGACCAAGGTTGGAGACCCCTGTCCTAGAATATTTCATTCTTCTAGGTGACGGGTGGGGGCTAACTTCCTACTGTCCCTTTTTCCTCCTTCCCCCCCCCCCAAGACCTTCTTAATGGTACACTCCTATTACCCAGTTTTTATTAATTGCTCGGCTGCGTAATTGCATCCACCCATACAGCTGGTGTGTAAAAGCCAGGCCCCTCTTCCCCAAAGATTTCTAACCTATTAGGCTCGTAAACAACCCTTTTAAACAAAGAGAAGGGAGGCCAGACGCACAATCGCACACAGCCTGCGGCCTTTGCCAGAGCCATTAAGACGGCTTTGTTCGGGAATCTGGCCGTTTGTGTAGCGTATTTTCTCAGGGGCAGCACAACATGAATTTCCCAAGGCTTGCGAGGTTTGCCTGGACACAAACACACACACACAAAAAGAGTTGAGGTCACCCACAGGAAGCGGCGACCTTGAACGGAGATCCTCAGATGTTCTCCTGGTTGCGATTCCTCCTTGTGCAAAGGTGCTTTTTCTAAAAGGCAGCAGGACTTTTTGGTGGTTTTCCCCTTTTTTCTTTGGAAAATGTTTCGCTTCTCATCCAAGAAGAAGCGAAGAAGCTCCTTGGGGGAGAAGCGAGATGTTTTTCCAAAGGGAAACAACAACAACAACAACAACAAGAAGAAGAAAGTCCAGTTGCCTTTTGGATCAAAGGCCTCTGGGACGATCGTGACCTATTTAATCAAATCAGAATAGAGCTGGAAGGGACCTTGGAGGTCTTCTAGTCGAACCCCCTGCTCAAGCAGAAAACTCTATATACCTGTGATGGTGAACCTATGGCATGTGTGCCCAAGGCGCCACGCAGAGCATCTTTCCGGGCACGTGAGCTGTCGTCCAACTCACCGGCAGATGTGCATGTGCGTGCGCCCCAGCTGGTGTTGGGGCCTCCGGTGCACATGCGTGTAATTCAGGGGACCCAGCTGGTCTTCAGAGCTCTCCTGCGCATGCATGCGCGTTTGCAAATGTGCGAAAGCCGTGCGCATGCGCAGGTGGTATGGTTGCGTGTGCAGCACACGGGTGTGTGCACAAAAGCAATGCGCATGGTGCATAGATGGTGCAGTTGCATTGAAAGTACACGGGGGAGGAGCCGTGCGATAGCGCAGATAGCATGCAAGCACGCAAACCTGTTCGGTAGAATAGAATAGAATAGAATAGAATAGAATAGAATAGAATAGAATAGAATAGAATGTTTTATTGGCCAAGTGTGATTGGACACACAAGGAATTTGTCTTGGTGCAGATGCTCTCAGTGTACATAAAAGAAAAGATACATTCAGAATAGACTAGAATAGACTAGACTAGAATAGAATAGAATAGAATAGAATAGAATTAGAATAGAATTTTTATTGGCCAAGTGTGATTGGACACACAAGGAATTTGTCTTGGTGCAGATGCTCTCAGTGTACATAAAAGAAAAGATACCTTCATCAAGGTACAACATTTACAACACAATTGATGGTCAATATATCAATATAAATCATAAGGATTACCAGCAGCAAAGTTACAGTCATACAGTCATAAGTGGAAAGAGATTGGTGATGGGAACGATGAGAAGATTAATAGTAGTGCAGATTTAGTAAATAGTTTGAGTATTTAGTAAATAGTACTCGGTGAGTAAAAGATTCGCCACCACTACTATATACCATTTCAGATAGGTGATTGTCCAATCTTTTCTTAAAGGGAGGAAGCACCTTAAACTTCTAAAGGCAAACTGTTCCACTGATTAATTGCCTGCTTAGTTTCATCTGCAAATTTGATGAGTTCCTCTTCTATTCCCTCATCTAAGTCATTTATGAAGATATTGAAGAGTCCTGGGCCTAAGGCAGAGCCTTGTGGCACCCCACTGCTTACTTCGTTCCATTTGGACGTAGTACATCAAAGGACTACTCGTTGAGTACTGTTTGTCAGCCAGCTACAAGATGGTGATGCTCTTTATCCCACACTTTTTCTAGCTTATGAAGAAGTAGGTTATGGTCTACTTTGTCGAATGCCTTGCTGAAGTCTTAAGTATATTACATCCACAGTATTTCCTTGGTCTGCTAATTTAGTCACTTGTGACCTGGATGATTGAGAATCTCCAGAGAGCAATAATGGTGGACTTTTTTGGCACTTAGTGCCCAAACCAGAACCTGCGTGCATATGCGCACGCCAGAGCATCGGAAACCCAAAGATAAGCTGGCTGGCACATGCATGCCTGTTTTTCAAGCTGTTTTCCGGCCGTTTTCTGGGTTGTTTTTGGGACCGTTTCCAGGCTGTTTTTTGGGCCATTTTCAGGTCATTTTTCAGGCCACTTCCAGGCCATGTTTCAGGCGCGCATGTGTGCTGGAAACCAGAAGAGCAACTGGTGAAGGCACGCGTGCCATCGGTTCACCTGTTGTGACCCAGGCCCAAGTAGGTAGTAGGAAACAGTGACTGTGAAAAAAACAATCTTTATTTGAACAGCTGAGAATGAACTCATTCTCAGCGTAGTCCAACTAAATTAAAGCAAATTCCTCCCAACACAAATTCCTCAGTTCTATCACCAACCTTGGTCCAATTAGGCAAACTGCCAAAGGCCTTTTTTCTTGGCAAACGTTCAGAAGACGCCGATACAAAACAAATGCAACAAGACAAAGCTATCAACCTTGTTTTCCGGCAAAGCCCAAATGCCCTTGCTGGTCTTTTAAGCCTTATGAGAGGGGCCAATCATCTCTTGGCCCTACTCCTGAGTTGTCCTCTCTGCTTGAGCTGCTCTTGCCTTCTGGCAGCTCTTCTCATGCGTGCATTAGGAACAGGCTGCTCTTGTTCCTCTGCCTCACTACTGTCAACCTCTGGAGGCTCTGGAGTCCGCACCTCACTCCCCGATGGCCCTGGCCTCACCTCAGCCTCATCGCTCTCCGACTCTGTTGCCAGCTCCGCAGGCTGCTGGCGGACCATAACATCACCATCACGGCCATAGAGGTTTCTCCGTGTGCAATTCTTAGAGAGAGGGGTGGGACACAACCTTTTCACCCTCCTCAACAGACCAGGGGGTGGGAGAAAAGGTTGCAGGGTCTCCAAGCACCAGCTTTTTGCCAAGAAGATCCAAATGGGTCATTTCGTCACACTGTCGGCGGTCATCGCACTGATCCAGCGATGTCCACCTTCTTGATCTCCTGCCTGACAGCTCCAAATGTACCTTTCTTTACCTGCGCAGGTGATAGGCCCTTCCTGATTTTACAGGTTGTCCTTCACTAGCGGCCATAATTGTGACCAAACTTTCTGCTGCTAAGCCAGACAGTGGTCAAGTGAGTTTTGACTCCTTTTACAACCTTTCCTGCCACAGTTGTTAAGTGAATCCCTGCAAGTTGTTAAGTTAGTAACACGGTTGTTACTATTGGGCTTCCCCGTGGACTTCGATTGTCGGAAGGTCTCAAATTGGGCTTCCCCGTGGACTTCGCTTGTTGGAAGGTCTCAAAAGGGTAATCACGTGACCCCGGGATACTGCAACCGTCATAAATATGAGCCAGTTGCGAAACATCTGAATTTTGATCGCGTCACCATGGGGATGCTGCGACGGTCGTACGTGTGAAAAACGGTTACAAGTCCCTTTTTTCAGGGCTGTTGCAACTTCGAATGGTCACTAAATAAACTGTTTATTTAGTTGAGGATTACCTGTATTTGATTTGGGAAACGCTGAGTCCCATCTGATTCGTATTTGGATGGGAGACCACAAGGCGATCCTGGGGCCCGCAGGCTAACCGGAAAGTTTGAAAACTGTCTTGCCCGGAGGCAAGAAATGCACAAGGCAAGCTAGTTTGAGCGACACTTTTTCCTTTTTGCAAGTGAACAACTCGGCGTGGCCAACTCGCCATGGGTCAGCTCCCTGCGGGACGATTCAACCATTCAATTCAAGTATTTGAAATCGTTTTTACAAATCGTTTTAATTCTGGTCATTCATGTTTCATTCCCTCCCTCCTTTTGCATCCTTTTTGAAATGATTCTATGCCATCATTCCTGTTGTGCCTCGCCCGCCTTCCTCTCCTCAGCCGGGCCCCTCCCATCTCCTGCTATCTGAGCCAGAGACTGATAGTGAAGAAGAATGGCTTGGCATGCCTCCAGCCCCCAGCCCTGGCACCATGCCCGGACAGACTGAACAAACAAACCTCCCTACAGCGTGTGAGCACGAAGCCAGCCACGAGCTAGAATTGCCGGCAGCTGAGCAGGAGGACGAAAAGACACAGTGGACAGATCCCTGCTTCCGGAGAATGGAGAGGCGACGTCAGCAAAAGGAAGGGAGGGGCAGGCCTGGATAAGTGCTGAGTCATGGAGCCACACCCCATGGCCTATATAAAGGATCTGCTTTTTGGCATTCCTTGAATCAGGCAAAGTCTCATCTGGTTGCTGAAGTTACACCTTGGATTCCTGCCTGCCCTGAGAACTGACAGGAATTTGGCAAAGCTGCAAAGGCTTCGTGGCCACGGAAGATTTCCCAGACCCGGCCGTCAGAGGAGGAGTGGGACACGACAATTCCTTCGATATTAGTGTAACTCTCGGGGATTGTCTGGCACCTATTGCCTGTGGCAAATTGTCCCACAACTACTTAACCACAGTGAATTGGCTGTGGCGAGTTGGCCGTTCCGAGTTGTCCTAGACCAGGGGTGTCAAACTCGATTTCCTTGAGGGCCATATTAGGGTTCTGTTTGACCTCAGGGGGGCGAGGTGGGCAGGGGGGGCATGGCCAGCTTGATGTCACTCATGTCGGGGGGCCCCGTGGCGGCCCGAGTGCTCTGCCAACGAAAATGGGCTCTCGAGCTCAGTTTTCAGCCGCAATGGCAGGGGTGAAATGCTACCGGTTCAGACCGGTTCAGCCGAACCGGTAGCGATGGCGATGGGTGGTTCAGAGAAACGGCAGCGCGAGGCTCCACCCACCCGCCCAGTCGTCGTTATTTCCTGGTTTTAACCAGGAAGTAACCTGTTTTTTACCCTCTGTGCATGCACACAGAAGGGTTTGCGCATGCGCAGAGGATCCACGCGCACTCATGACGCTCGTCCGTGTGGCACATGCACTTCCGAACCGGTAGGGAAGGTAATAGATTTCACCCCTGCGCAACAGCCTCCTGCAACCCTCTGCCAGCGAGAACGGGGCCTAGGAGGGCCGCATGCGTCCTTCCCGAGTTCCGTTTTTGCTGGCAGAGGCACCGCGGGCCTCGTAGTTGATACCCGTGTCTAAGACCTTTTTTTTTTTCTCCCCAGTTTCCTCAACTACATGTAGGGAAGAAGAAGGGGGAAAAAAACAAGGAAAAATCCTAAAATTAAAATGTTCCATCTTTGTTTTTGCTGCTGCTGCATGAAGTTAGAATGAGAGACAAGCATCGCGTTTTCTTGTCTCTCTTCATTATCCTGGCCGTTTTCTAGGGAAGAAGGATTTGACTTAGAATTTAGAATGACAGAGTTGGAAGGGATCTCGGAGGTCTTCTAGTCCCACCCCCTGCTCAGGCAGGAAACCCTTCACCACTTCAGACAAATGGGTATCCAACCTCTGCTTTAAAACTTCCAGCATTGGAGCACCTACAACTTCTGGTGGCAAGTAATTCCACTGGTTAATTGTTCTAACTGTCAGGAAATTCCTCCTTAGTTCTAAGTTGCTTCTCTCCATGATCAGTTTCCACCCATTGCTTCTTGTTCTACCCTCAGGTGCTTTGGAGAACAGCCCACTTCTCTGTGGCAACCCCGGAGATATTGAAACACTGCTATCATGTCTCCCCTAGTCCTTCTTTTCATGAAACTAGACATACCCGGTTCCTGCAACCATTCTTCATATGTTTTAGCCTCCAGTCCCCTAATCGTCTTTGTTGCTCTTCTCTGCACTTTTTCTTATGTGTCTACTTGTCGTACAGGGAAGGGAGCACTTTTATCCGAGCAAATGTCCCCTCTACTAATGAACATAAATGTGCTTTTTAAGCCTGGAGTATTTCTCCGTAGGTTGGGCTGCCGTTCAGCGCCACCACTACTGCTGATCGAATGCAACCCTAAAAGGTTTCCTGGTGCTTAGCATTCAGTTCAGGTTTCCATAGCATGCGTCACCTTGGTTCTCGGTTTACCAGCCTCGGATAGAATTCGCTCATCTATTATTTGTGCCGGCTGGAAGTCCTCAACTTACGACCGCAGTTGGCACCAAAATGTCCATCGCTAAGCAACGCAGTTATTAAGCAAATCGCGTTCAATGTTATGGCCCTTTTTGGGGGGGGGGCCTCACGTTTGTTAAGAAAACCGCTGCATTCGTTAAGTGGATCATGTTTTTTGTTTTGTTTTTAAAGTGATTTTGGCTTTCCCCCCCCCGTTGAGTTTGCTTGTGAGGTCGCAAAAGGGTGAGTCCCTGCAATTGTCATAAATACGGGTAGTCCTCGACTTACGACAGTTTGCTTTAGTGACCAAAGTTACAACGGCACAAAAAAATGTGACCGTTTTTTCACAGTTCAACTCTTTGCAGCATCCCCATGGTCACGTGATCAAAATTCGGACGCTGGGCAACGGACTCATGTTTATGACGGTCGCAGTGCCCCGGAGTCACGCGATCCCCTTTTGCGACCTTCTGACGAGCAAAGTCAACGGGGGAGGGGAGCCAGATTCACTTAACAGCCATGTGACTATTAACTTACCAACTGCAGGGATTCACTTAACAACTGTGGCAGGAAAGGTCGTAAAATGGGGCAAAATTCGCTTAACAAATGCCTCACTTAACAGTATAAAGTTTGGGTTCAGTTTGCGGTCGTAAGTCGAGGCCTACCTGTACATGCCAGTTTCCACGGGCCTGAATTTTGAACATATAACCCTGTGACGGTCGTAAGTGAGAGGACCAGTTGTAAGTGGCTTTTTGCAGTGCCGTGTAATTTGGAACAATTGCTAAAATGTGTGGTTTTAAGTGGAAGGCTACCTGTATTTCTGCACAGATAGACAAATGGTTGCAAATCAAGGACTATCTGAATCTCTGCTTGAAGCTTGAGGTGGGCACAGAAATTATAATGACCGATTGGTCTTCCCCGGGTGTGGCTGGCTTCTCCCATCCAGAGGCGGTATTTATTTACGGGACTGCCTGCTGCCGCCAGTTACCTCCCATCGTCCGGTGTGTCCAGTCCGCTCTCACAGGGAGGGCCTTCTTAGGGTACCGTCGGCCAATCAATGTCGGCTGGCGGCCCCCAGGGGAAGAGCGTTCTCTGTGGGGGCCCCGGCCTTGTGGAACGAGCTGCCGGTGGGACTCCGTCTTCTCCCTGATCTTCGGACCTTTAAACGCGAGCTCAAGACTTTCTTTTTTCACCAAGCGGGGCTGGCCTGATTGATTTTATACTGGGGTACTTTAGCGGGCTTTTTTTTTTTTTTTTAATTCAAAAAGTTTTACAAACATTTTTTCCCCCCTTTCCCCCCAACCCCTCTCCCTTCACAAACCCCCTCCCCCCTCCCCCCCTGGCTTCCCGGAACAAACACAAGGTATAGTTAAAAATAAAACAAACATATGCTAAAAAAAAAAATTTCCCCAAAACTATTATACCAATTCTCCCTCTCTAGCTCTGACTTCCTCCTTACATAACCAAAATCCTGCAAAAAATTAACAATAAACAGTAATAAAATATACAGATCAGTAGAACAAATTAATCCTAAAATATTTAAAACCAGCTAAAGCATAAAAATCCAATCCAGTTCAGAGAATATCTCCCTTATAATTTCTATAACCATATAATTTCCCCCCCAAGTCTTTCTTACATAAGATCTTTCGAGAATATTCTATTTAAGATTCAATACAACAGATTATAAAATTTCAATACAGGGAAATTACAATATCTGTTCAACTTTAGTCCTTCCTCGTCAAAATCCAGTATAAATCCAAATATCTAGTCTTTTATGATGGTTATAAAACATATAATCAACCCATTTCTTCCAAATCTTCCTTACGTATTGTCTTTCAAAAACGCTAAAATCTTTTCTGTTAATATTTCAAAAAAAAATTCTTTCAAAATGATACTTTTGTCTCTTGCCATTTTTGATGCATTAGTCTCTGTCTTTCCTTCATTACTCCTTTTGAAAAGTCAGTCACAATATTTCCTAATAGTTCCTTATGTCCAAGAATCCACGAGTTACTGCCGATATTCCTCAATCCGAAAAGAGAACTCTTGGAAAGCATTAACCCTGTGAATTTTTCCATTTCGGAGACAGCCTCCTGTAGCACAAATTCAGGCTTTTCATCCAAACTTTTTAAAAAGGCTTCTTTACATCCATTCCATATTCCAAGTCCTGATTACTTTGGTTAATTTCTCCAAACTCTCATCCAAAACGCCATTTTTTCCAATTCGTATTGTTGAGTAATTAAATACATTCTTTCTGTATAATCCTGTATAAAGTCACGAATCCATTCTTCTGAAAAAACCTTCATGGCAAAGTTCTTGCTGAAAATCCCCTTATGAAATACTTAAACAAACTAAAATAATCCAACAATCCACAGTCCAGTACAATAAGATAAAATCTCCATTCAGTTTCACTTTCTCAACAAGTAAACGCCATTTTATTTCATTGTGTTGATTGTAGATGAGAGGAAAAAAAAATTTTTTTTTAAAAGAAAAAATAGAAGTCAGATTTAATACTTGCAATTTAAATGACTGATCTCCTGTGTTTTATTCCGTCTGCTTATAAATATCCATAACAATCAATTGAAGCAGAAGTGGTCGCTCTCTTCTCTGTCTGCTTAAAGCAGAAACACACTGGGGCTGGAGCTTTGCAGAAGGAATTCCAGGGAACTTTCCCTTTCGAGTTCCCCAAACGGGGCCTCTAGAGAGAGCTCTACCTTTCCTTCTTCTGCTCTTTCCCTTCTCCTTACCGGGGAAGGTACTTTCAGCCGTTGATTTCGCTGGCTTTTACAGAATCCCAGCGCGGGCGCCCTTAGGGCGTCCTTCGGAGAGAGCGGAGCCACCAGAAGCCAGGGCTTTTAACTGGGGTTTTTATCTTTTTGTAAATTTTCTTATCTAATATTTTTAATTATACAGCGGTTAAATTAGATTTTTAAACTAGTTACCATATTTTAAAATGTTTTTGGGATTATTGTCGTTTTATTTGCTGTACACCACTCTGAGTCTTTGGAGAAGGGCGGTATAAAAATTTGAATAATAAATAAATAAATAAATAAATAAACCGGTTTGTACTGGTTCAAACGAACCAATAACCCCAGCATAATGCCATCCTATTTAGCCACATTTTTTAGGCTGGGCACGCGAGAGAGCAAAATGCATGCACAGAAGGCACGCACGCGAAGTAAGTGAAAGCAAGAATATGTGAAAGTCACCGCTGCTCCCATCCCACACAGGATGGTAAATGTGTTATGGAGAATCTCAGTCCTCTAGGTCACAGGTTGTCCCAAAGGTGCTTTTTCAAGAGGCAACTGGACTTTCTGGGGGTTTTTTTCTCCGAAGATGTTTTGCTTCTCATCCAAGAAGCTTCTTCAGCTCTGACTGAACACCCAGACATAAATTGAGCAACGTGGTACATGCAGTACAATGCAGTGAGCCACGTGCAGATCTGTTCATTGGGGAAACAAAACAGCCACTTCACAAACCCGTGGCGCAACACAGGAGAACAAACCCATCCGGACTAAGATTCAGCAGCCCATCTTCTCTTTTGAAGACAGCGATGTCCACATTTCTTCAAAGGAAGAAATGGCTTAGGACCGGGATATTTACGGGACCGTCTTCTGCCGGCTTCAATCTCCCAGCGACCGGTGCGTTCTCACAGAGAGGGACTCCTTAGGGTGCCGTCAGCCAAACAATGTCGGCTGGCGGCCCCCAGAGGGAGGGCCTTCTCTGTGGGGGCTCCTACCCTGTGGAATGAGCTTCCCCCTGGACTCCGACAATTGTCTGACCTTAGGACCTTTCGCCGCGAACTTAAAACCTATTTGTTCCGTCTCGCTGGACTGGCTTGATTTAAAAAAAAATAAATTTTTTTTAATTTGATTAATTGGGGTTTTAAATTTTTAATAATTTATAGGGTGTAATTGTGTTTTAGTTTTGGCCAATTGAATAAGTTTTTTAAGGGCTGTTTTTTAATATTGGCTGTTTTCCTGTATTTTAACTGGCTGTTCACCGCCCTGAGTCCCTCTGGAGAAGGGCGGTCTATAAATTAAATAATAATAATTATAATTATAATTATAATTATAATTATAATTATAATTATAATAATAATTATATCAGTGAATTATTATTATTATTATTATTATTATTATTATTATTATTATTATTATTATTATTATTATTATTATTATTATTATTAAAGGAAAAAAACAGAAAGTCCAGTTGCCTCTTGAAAAAAGCGTCTTTGGGATACAGGATGGTAGTTACTTCAGATTAGAAATTAACAGGTCTTTGATAGACAGCCTGGTCTTCAGGTAGGGACTTTTTAAGCAACTAGGTGGCTTATCAGATTTTTTTTTAAGCAACTAGGTGGTCGATCAGAAAGGTCGGCAGTTCGGTGATTCGTATCCCTAGTACAGATCTCCTGTTTGAGCAGGGGGTTGGACTAGATGACCTCCAAGGTCCCTTCCAACTCTGTTACTGTTACTTTTGCCTTTGCTATCTGAGGTAAAACAGGGTTTATTGGACCGAAATGGTTTGCATGCGGGGAAGGCACCAGGCTAAAAAACCAGGCGACGGCGAGTTCTAGTTCCGCCTTATGCATGAAAGCAATGGGGTGGCTTTGAACCAGTCACCAGGGGACGGCGAGTTCTAGGCCTACGTCAGGCAGGAAAACGGCAGGGCCACAGGGAGGTTAACCACGGTGTGAAAAACAATCGTTAAGTCACTTTTTCCCCCCCTGTGGCCGTTGTAACTTCGGACGGTCAGTAAATGAATGGTTGTGAGTCGAGGACTATCTGTAAAAAGCAAAGTCATGGTTACCTGCTTTCAGTAACAGTAATTTCTTTCGTTCTACTAGGTGCGGGAGAGAATCTGGAGAACACCATGGTGGCATTTCGTCAGTGAGTATAAAGCAAAGATTATAGTCCATCGCTCTCCTCGTCGCGGACATATGACGTATCAGAATATTATGACGGCGAAGGAGAATGAGGCTCCGACATGCCCTCTCTGTCCACATGGCCCGAGGGTGGAATGGGCCGTAAAGGTGGCACAGCTGCTTGTGCTGGGCCTAAAATGCCCCGTTGAATAAGGGCGGCATCAATGCTCTTAGAAATGTTTTGTGCTATAATAATAATAACAGAGTTGGAAGGGACCTTGGAGGCCTTCTAGTCCAACCCCCTGCCCAGGCAGGAAACCCTACACCATCTCAGACAAATGGTTACCCAACATTTTCTTAAATTTTTCCAGGGTTGGAGCATTCACAACTTCTGGAGTTAAGTTGTTCCACTGATTAATTGTTCTAACTGTCAGGAAATTTCTCCTTAGTTCTAAGTTGCTTCTCTCCTTGATTACAATAATAATATAATAATAATAACAGAGTTGGAAGGGACCTTGGAGGTCTTCTAGTCCAACCCCCTGCCCAGGCAGGAAACCCTACCCCATTTCAGACAAATCCAACATTTTCTTAAAAATTGTCAGTGTTGGAGCATTCACAACTTCTGCAGGCAAGTCGTTCCACTGGTTAATTGTTCTAACTGTCAGGAAATTTCTCCTTAGTTCTAAGTTGCTTTTCTCCTTGATTAGTTTCCACCCATTGCTTCTTGTTCTACCCTCAGGCGCTTTGGAGAATAGCTTGACTCCCTCTTCTTTGGGGCAGCCCCTGAGATATTGGAACATTGCTATCATGTCTCCCTTAGTCCTTCTTTTCATTAAACTACACATACCGAGTTTGTGCAACCGTTCTTCATATGTTTTAGCCTCCAGTCCCCTCATCATCTTTGTTGCTCTTCTCTGCACTCTTTCTAGAGTCTCAACATCTTTCTTTACATCGTGGTGACCAAAACTGAATGCCGTATTCCAAGTGTGGCCTTACCAAGGCCTTATAAAGTGGTATTAACGCTTCACGTGATCTTGATTCTATCCCTCTGTTTATGCAGCCCAGAACCGTGTTGGCTTTTTTGGCAGCTGCTGCACACGGCTGGCTCATATCATGGCACACATTTCTTGAGACAGGGAGGAGTCTTCGCCTTCATCCAGGCAGAGGCTCTGTCGCCGTTGGCATAAACGTGGCCGAAGCAGAGGAATGGAGAGATCCTGATTCTGGAAGGTGTGACCCCGAGACACAATGTTTGCTAGACCTTCCCCGATCCAATCTCTTAGAAAGGAAAAACCTTCGACTCTGTTTGGTTAAGCAAAGGGTTATTTTACTAAGGATTTTACTTTGAAATCTCCCACACTCGCTAGATACAGGTAATCCTTGACCTATGATCCCAATTGAGCCCAGAATTGATGTTGCTCGGTGAGTTTTGCTCCATTTTATGACTTTTCATGCCATGCGTTTTGTTTTTTTTTAAGTTTTTATTGGTTTTATTACAACCACACAAACGTACATAACATAAACACATAATCTGTGTTTTCCTTTTACATGACGGTTTCATTCTTTCAGCTTCCTGCTTTATGCATTCCCTTTTTCCTTTCTTTTTTTACTATCTTTGACTTGATCGTCCCTTTACATCGAGTTTCATTTATTTACAATATTTTACACATCTTCTCTTCTCCTTTTTTTTTTTCTATTCAGTTTTCCTATTATCCAACCGTTCGTACCGTTTGGTCCATATTTGGTAATATTCTGTCTCTTCCTTTACCTTTATTTCTTTCGTTAATTTATCCATCTCCGCACAGTCCAGAATTTTCTTGATTGTTTCTTCTTCTGTTGGTACCTTTTCGTTTTTCCAGAGCTCTGCGTCGGCAATCCTCGGCACCATAATTATGTGTAATATCAAATACTGAATATCTTTACTATAAGTTCTGGTTAGCATCCCAAGTAAGAACGTCTCTGGTTTGCCACGCGTGTTAAATGAATCACTGCAGTTGTTATTATTTCTTTTGTCCTATTCTATTCTATTCTATTCTATTCTATTATTATTTATTTTGTTCTATTCTATTCTATTCTATTCTATTCTATTCTATTCTATTCTATTCTATTCTATTCTATTTATTCTATTCTATTATTATTATTTCTTTCATTCTATTCTATTCTATTCTATTCTATTCTATTCTTATTATTTCTTTCGTTCTATTCTATTCTATTATTATTTCTTTCGTTCTATTCTATTCTATTCTATTCTATTCTATTCTATTCTATTCTATTCTATTCTATTCTATTCTATTCTAAATTTCCATTCCCCTTTCCTTTCCTTTCCTTTCCTTTCCTTTCCTTTGTTCTGTTCTGTTCATTCCTCTCCTCTCCTCTATTCTATTCTATTCTATTCTATTCTATTCTATTCTATTCTATTCTATTCTATTCTATTCTATTCTATTCTATTCTATTCTATTCTCTACACTGTACTCTGCTCCACTCCTCAGCTCTTCCTCCAGAGAGAGGTTTTCTCCTCCATGGCCAGAGTTGTCTTGTACCGCGTTTCCTTCCTTTGTTCCTATTCCCCCCCCCTTCCGTGCCCTGGGTGGTGAATGCAATTTTTTTAATCCTGTTGTGGAAAGGTGCCTTCCTGTTTATGGCGAGAGAAAAGCAGCCTACGAGTTGCAACTTGCCCAGCATCGTTGATTTCAGAGATCTACATCTCCGTAGCGTAGCTTAGGAGAGAAGATGGATTTTGTTTCCGACACAAAACTGCTCTTTTTTTCTTTTTTTCCCCCCCTCTTGGTGCATCTGACCTCTTTGGCTGTGTTTCTATGGTTCAGAAGTCCTAATAACTTGCCGTTGGTTTTAGGCAGTTGTAATATTTTGCAAGAAATAGGAACACTCCAGGGGGGATAATCCTCAGATTTAAACAGCAAATAAATCCGTGGGCTCTGCAGCCAAATCGGCTATGAATTTGGACAGCTAGATGAGTGGCGTATGAATTTTAAGAAATGAATCAACAAATAAAAATGAATGCCATTGGTACAGGTCAGTGGTGAAATGTAAAATTTGTTATTACCGGTTCTGTGGGCGTGGCTTGGGGAGGGTAATGTGACTGGGTGGGCATGGCCACTTTTTTTTTTTTTTACTTTTAAAAGCATTTTTTCTACAACTTCTTCGGCTGAAAAAAAATGCTTTTAAAAGGCTCTGACGATCCCAGCTGAGTTGCCTGATCGTCTTTTCTTTTAAAAGCATTGTTTTTTGCCTTGAAAAGAAAAGAAAAGCCTCTGACGATCAGGCAACTCAGCTGGGATCGTCAGAGGAGCCTTTGAAAAGCATTTTTTTAACAACCTCTTCGGCCAAAGAGGTTGTAGAAAAAAATGCTTTTAAAAGGTTCTGACGATCCCAGCTGAGCCGCATGATCATCAGAGGCTTTTTTTTTCCTTTTCCTTTTAAAAGCATTTTTTCATCCGAAGAAAAAATGCTTTTAAAAGTTAAAAAAAACCAAAACCTTGTGCAGCTCAGGTGGGCATGGGGAGGGCCAGGGATTTTTGCTACCGGTTCTCTGAACCACCTGCCGCCATCGCTAGTGGATCGGGCGATCCGGTCTGAATCGGGAGCATTTCACCCCTGGTACAAGTAGTCCTTGACTTAACAACCGTCCGTTTAGTGACCGTTCAAAGTTACAACAGCCCTGAAAAAAAGTGACTTGTGACTGTTTTTCACACTTAACGACCATTGCCAATGATCACGTGATCACTCCCAATGATCACGTGATCAAAATCCAGAGGCATATTTATGACCGTGACTGTGTCGCCGAAGGTCATGTGATCATCTTTTCCAGCCTTGACACGCAAAGTAAATGGGAAATCCAGATTCATTCAGATACTTGGCAGTTGACTCATACTTACGACGGTTGCAGTGTCCCGGGATCACGTTCAGTTTTGCGACCTTTTTTTTTTTTTTTGCCATGTTTGTTAAGAGGACCGCTGCAGTCATTAAGTGAATCATTGTTGTTTTTTTAAGCAACTCTGGCTTCTCCCGTTGACTTTTCTTGTGAGAAGCCGGCTAGAAAGGTCACAATTGGTGATCCCTGCAGTTGTCATAAATACAAGTAGTCCTCGACTTACAACAGTTTCGTTTAGTGACCGTTCAAAATTACGACGACACCGGAAAAAAGTGACTGACGACTGTTTTTCATAGTTACAATCTTTGCAGCCTTTCCATGGTCACATGGTTAACAATTTGGATGCTTGGCAATTTGACTCATATTTACGACGGGTCGCAGCGTCCTGGAGTCACGTGATCCCTTTTTTGCCTTTGACCTTCTGACCAGCGAAGTCAAGGGGGGGGGAAGCTGGATTCACTTAACAACGGCGTGACTAACTTAGCAACCGCAATGGTTCATTTCACAACGATGACAAGAGTGGTCATAAAATGGGGCAAAACCCACTTAACGGCTGTCTCGCTTAGCAACCAAAAGCATGGTCGTAAGTGGAGGACTGCCTCTACAGTTCATCTCCGGAATGAAGATCAAAAACTATTGTCTAACTCAGGGATAGTCAACCTTTTTATACCTACCGCCCACTTTTGTATCTCTGTTAGTAGTAAAATTTTCTAACCGCCCACCGGTTCCACAGTAATGTGCCATGTATCGTCGTCTGCGCATGCCTCTCGCGCATCATGGATTGGGTTTTGGGGGTGGCGCGGGCTACTACTCTGCTTGTTTGTTACAGCTGGGTGGTGGTGGGGAGAGATGCGTGAGCTATTCTGGGACGAGGCTCTTTTGTTTGCGGTCGCACTATAGCGCCATTTAGTTTCACTTAGGTAAATTGAACTAAACGTACGCGCGGGCGATACAAATAGTATATTTTCAGAAATTTAAATTGTCACGAGGAATTTTATGAAAACCTAATGAAAATGTTTTTAAATAATGCTATGACAATTTTTTTAAAAAGTCAATTAAATTTAAAAAAAAAAGAAAATGCTTCGGTATCGGACAAAACCCCTACCGCCCACTGTAAAAGCTGGAATGCCCACTAGTGGGCAGTATCAAATACTAGTATTTGATCACATCAAATACCTGTACAATTAGCACAGGGGCCCCCCAAGGCTGTGTGCTCTCCCCACTTCTCTTCTCTCTGTATACCAATGACTGCATCTCCAATGATCCATCTGTTAAGCTACTGAAGTTTGCAGATGACACAACAGTGATTGGTCTCATTCGAGACAATGACGAATCCGCATATAGACGAGAGGTCGAACGACTAGCCTTGTGGTGCAACCAAAACAATCTGGAACTGAACACACTCAAAACCGTAGAAATGGTGGTAGACTTTAGGAAAAACCCTTCCATACTTCCACCTCTCACAATACTTGACAACACAGTATCAACAGTAGAAACCTTCAAATTTCTGGGTTCTATCATATCGCAAGATCTCAAATGGACAGCTAACATCAAAACATCATTAAAAAGGACAACAAAGAATGTTCTTTCTGCGCCAACTCAGTAAGCTCAAACTGCCCAAGGAGCTGCTGATCCAATTCTACAGAGGAATTATTGAGTCTGTCATTTGCACCTCTATAACTGTCTGGTTCGGTTCTGCAACCCAACAAGAAAAACACAGACTTCAGAGGATAATTAGAACTGCAGAAAAATAATTGCTACCAACCTGCCTTCCATTGAGGACCTGTATACTGCACGAATCAAGAAGAGGGCCGTGAAAATATTTGCAGATCCTCGCATCCTGGACATAAACTGTTTCAACTCCTACCTCAAAACGACGCTATAGAGCACTGCACACCAGAACAACTAGACACAAGAACAGTTTTTCCTCAAGGCCATCACTCTGCTAAACAAATAATTCCCTCAACACTGTCAGACTATTTACTGAATCTGCACTACTATTAATCGTTTCATAGTTCCCATCACCAATCTCTTTCCACTTATGACTGTATGATTATAACTTGTTGCTGGCAATCCTTATGATTTATATTGATATATTGATCATCAATTGTGTTGTAAATGTTGTACCTTGATGAACGTATCTTTTCTTTTATGTACACTGAGAGCATATGCACCAAGACAAATTCCTTGTGTGTCCAATCACACTTGGCCAATAAAAATTCTATTCTATTCTATTCTAGGGACCAGGTTGACTACCACTGGTCTAACTAAAAGCATGGTGGGTGGAACATGGAAAGGGGCCTTGGCTATGTTGTTCAATTTCATCTGCAATTATTCAAGGAGGAAGCCCCGTGAGTGACACTTGTGCAAAGTACCACAGGTGTTGGCACAGTGACTTAACACTTGTGTAAATAGAAAGCCAGCAGGCTGTTCCTAGGACTTTCCAAGGAAAAGCATCCAGGCAGACTTTGTCCCTGGAGGCACTTTGCTCCGCTTCAAAGTGTTCCACCTCTCTTTAAATTTTAACTTTCATGTTTGAACGTTTTATGGGGCATCCGCCCAGAATCCACCTGTGGAGGAAACGATTCTTTAAAAAATATGATAAACAAACAAGACAAGGTGCCAGACACAAACTTTCTGCCTCATATACTGCAGGAGATTTTTCAATGCAGATGTAAATAGTCCTTGAATGCAGTTGGTCCCAACGTATTTTTTGTTGCTAAGCGAGACATTTGTTAGGGGAATTTTGACCCATTTTACGACCTTTCTTGCCACTCCTGTTAAATGAATTGCTGCAGTTGTTCAGTTAATGACCCCGTTGTTAAGGGAATCTGCCTTCCCCCATTCGCTTTGCTTGTGTTGTATCTGCGCCTCCCGAGCCGGGGGCCCTGCCAGAAAGTGACTTGGAAAGTGAGGGGGAAGGGCCATCAGGATTTACCTCGGGAGCACCGGCTTCCCTGGCTCAGTTCCAGGAGCCAGAGGCAGGCCAGGTGGAGGAGATAACGAGGCCTCCGTCCCCTGACTCTTTCCTCCCCCAGGCCACGCCTCCAGACCCGGCTGATGGCAATCAGGCTTGGTTGAATCCTAGGTTTCGTAGGCAAGAGAGGCGGAAACAACAGAAGCAGGGGTGGGGCAGGCCTAGGAAGTGCTGAGTCATGGAGCCACACCCCACAGGATATAAAAGCAGCAAGGGCTGCTATGCCTCTTCGTAGCAGGCAAATCAACTGCTTGACTAGAGCTGAAGTACTGTTTGACTCATCAGTATCGAGGGAAATAACAGAGACACTTGGCAGACGCTCGTTAGTTTGCTGCCAGAGCTGAACACACTCAAAACCGTAGAAATGGTGGTAGACTTTAGGAAAAACCCTTCCATACTTCCACCTCTCACAATACTTGACAACACAGTATCAACAGTAGAAACCTTCAAATTTCTGGGTTCTATCATATCGCAAGATCTCAAATGGACAGCTAACATCAAAAACATCATTAAAAAAGGACAACAAAGAATGTTCTTTCTGCGCCACCTCAGTAAGCTCAAACTGCCCAAGGAGCTGCTGATCCAATTCTACAGAGGAATTATTGAGTCTGTCATTTGCACCTCTATAACTGTCTGGTTCGGTTCTGCAACCCAACAAGAAAAACACAGACTTCAGAGGATAATTAGAACTGCAGAAAAATAATTGCTACCAACCTGCCTTCCATTGAGGACCTGTATACTGCACGAATCAAGAAGAGTGCCGTGAAAATATTTGCTGATCCCTCGCATCCTGGACATAAACTGTTTCAACTCCTACCCTCAAAACGACGCTATAGAGCACTGCACACCAGAACAACTAGACACAAGAACAGTTTTTCCTCAAGGCCATCACTCTGCTAAACAAATAATTCCCTCAACACTGTCAGACTATTTACTGAATCTGCACTACTATTAATCGTTTCATAGTTCCCATCACCAATCTCTTTCCACTTATGACTGTATGATTATAACTTGTTGCTGGCAATCCTTATGATTTATATTGATATATTGATCATCAATTGTGTTGTAAATGTTGTACCTTGATGAACGTATCTTTTCTTTTATGTACACTGAGAGCATATGCACCAAGACAAATTCCTTGTGTGTCCAATCACACTTGGCCAATAAAAATTCTATTCTATTCTATTCTAGGGACCCAGGTTGACTCCCACTGGTCTAACTAAAAGCATGGTGGGTGGAACATGGAAAGGGGCCTTGGCTATGTTGTTCAATTTCATCTGCGATTATTCAAGGAGGAAGCCCCGTGAGTGACACTTGTGCAAAGTGCCACAGGTGTTGGCACAGTGACTTAACACTTGTGTAAATAGAAAGCCAGCAGGCTGTTCCTAGGACTTTCCAAGGAAAAGCATCCAGGCAGACTTTGTCCCTGGAGGCACTTTGCTCTGCTTCAAAGTGTTCCACCTCTTTTTAAATTTTAACTTTCATGTTTGAACGTTTTATGGGGCATCCGCCCAGAATCCACCTGTGGAGGAAATGATTCTTTCAAAAATATGATAAACAAACAAGAAAAGGTGCCAGACACAAACTTTCTGCCTCATATACTGCAGGAGATTTTTCAATGCAGATGTAAATAGTCCTTGAATGCAGTTGGTCCCGTTTTTTTTGTTGCTAAGCGAGACATTTGTTAGGGGAATTTTGACCCATTTTACGACCTTTCTTGCCACTTCTGTTAAATGAATTGCTGCAGTTGTTCAGTTAATGACCCCGTTGTTAAGGGAATCTGCCTTCCCCCATTGACTTTGCTTGTGTTGTATGTGCGCCCCCCGAGCCGGGGGCCCTGCCAGAAAGTGACTTGGAAAGTGAGGGGGAAGGGCCGTCAGGATTTACCTCGGGAGCACCGGCTTCCCTGGCTCAGCTCCAGGAGCCAGAGGCAGGCCAGGTGGAAGAGATAACGAGGCCTCCATCCCCTGACCCTTTCCTCCCCCAGGCCACGCCTCCAGACCCGGCTGATGGCAATCAGGCTTGGTTGAATCCTAGGTTTCGTAGGCAAGAGAGGCGGGAACAACAGAAGCAGGGGTGGGGCAGGCCTAGGAAGTGCTGAGTCATGGAGCCACACCCCACAGGATATAAAAGCAGCAAGGGCTGCTATGCCTCTTCGTAGCAGGCAAATCAACTGCTTGACTAGAGCTGAAGTACTGTTTGACTCATCAGTATCGAGGGAAATAACAGAGACACTTGGCAGACGCTCGTTAGTTTGCTGCCAGAGCTGATAGTGCCAGCTAATTAAGTCATCGCTCGGACGGAGGCGAGGGGGACAGAACAGCTTGTCAGGAGGTCACAAAAGAGGATCACGTGACCCCTGAAAACCGTCCTGAAAACGAGTCAGTTGCCAAGTGTCCGAAGTTTGATCACATAACCATAGGGACGCTGTAATGGTTGTAAGTGTGAAAAATGGCTGTAAGTCGCGTTTTTCAGCGCCATTGTAACTTTGAACAGTTATTAAACAAACTGTTATAAGTCGAGGATTATCAATCAATTAGAATAGAGTTGGAAGGGACCTTGGAGGTCTTCTAATCCAACCCCCTACTCAAGCAGGAGACCCTTTACCATCTCAGTCAAGTGACTATCTAGTCTCTTCTTTTTATATATATATATATATATTTGTTTTCTGAGGTTTTCACGGGTGTTTGTATATAGGTCTTTGGTTGTTCGGGTTTTCTCCCGTGTAAAATTGGAAGTGTCTTGGCGACGTTTCGACGAAGTCTCATTCGTCATCTTCAGGCTTCAGCTTCGTGCTTCTGGGAGCAATGTGTGATCGCAGCTGTTTCTTCCTTTTAACTGCTAGTGGGGGTTTGAACTGATTGGGTGGGAGCTTGGCTGTGTTCTGATTGGATGGGGCTTTTTTGTGCTCTGATTGGCTGGGGGTGTGTCCTGTGTTGGTGGGGGCTTGGTTGTGCTCAGTCTAGTCTGTGCTGCAGGGGGATTTGAGCTGGTGAGCTGCATAGCTGTTGTTTGGCTTTGTGGTCGTGCTACATCTTCATAGTGGGTGTCAGTCTGCTGCATGAATGGATTGGAGGGGTTTGAAATGGCTAATGTTGCAGCTGCAGTCTGGCTTCTGTCATCTCCTGTCATGTCATGACACCTCCCGCCTACCAGCCATTTGGAAACCCGCCCTTATTGACAAACGAGTCCCTAACACGAGGAATGACACCAGACCCACACTCACAAGGTCCACACAGGATGTCACCACCGCACATCCACCCAGAAAGCAGACCCAAACCCACACTGATCATGAAGCACGACCAAGGACCAGAAGCCAGACTGCAGCTGCAACATTAGCCATTTCAAACCCCTCCAATCCATTCATGCAGCAGACTGACACCCACTATGAAGATGTAGCACGACCACAAAGCCAAACAACAGCTATGCAGCTCACCAGCTCAAATCCCCCTGCAGCACAGACTAGACTGAGCACAACCAAGCCCCCACCAACACAGGACACACCCCCATCCAATCAGAGCACAGAAAAAACCCCATCCAATCAGAGCACAGCCAAGCTCCCACCCAATCAGTTCAAACCCCCACTAGCAGTTAAAAGGAAGAAACAGCTGCGATCACACATTGCTCCCAGAAGCACGAAGCTGAAGCCTGAAGATGACGAATGAGACTTCGTCGAAACGTCGCCAAGACACTTCCAATTTTACACGGGAGAAAACCCGAACAACCAAAGACCTATATATATATATATATATATATATATAATTGTTTTCTGAGGTTTTCACGGGTGTTTGTATATAGGTCTTTGGTTGTTAGACTTTCTTTCATATAAATTGAAATATAAAATCATGCATATTCCATATATAATTTTTGTACATTCAGTCATACTCCAGGTACATACATATTCCCTTCGTATCTATTCAAATCCTGTTTACTCCTATCTAATATTTCTTATATTATTATTTTTTTCTCCCCTTTTCTTCACTTGGTTTCTGATTCTCTATCCCTACATTCCTCCTTTTCTCTAGCCATTTATAAAGTGTATTCCAGGTTACATAGAATTCCGATTCATCTTTATCTTTGAGCTCCGTTGTTAACCTGTCCATTTCTGCACAGGTCAATATTTTGTTGATTATTTCTGCCTCTTGTGGGTTCTCTCTCCATTTTCCAATTTTTCCAGTCTCTTCTTAAAAACCTCCAGTGATGAAGCACCCACAACTTCTGGTGGCAAGTAGTTCCACTGGTTAATTGTTCTAACTGTCAGGAAATTTCTCCTTAGTTCTAAGTTGCTTCTCTCCTTGATGAGTTTCCATCCATTGTTTCTTGTCCTGCCTTCAGGTGCTTTGGAGAACAAATTGTTGTCAGTTGAGTACTGCTTGTATAATACCTGAGAGTCCGTTGGATTCTTAGAATCAAGGTCGGGAGTTGTCAAAGCTTGTTCCTCCAGTTCTAACTTTGACTCACCTGTTGCCATTAATTGAATACCAGAGTCGGGAGGGACCTTGGAGTCTAACTTCTAGCCCAATAATTCTGTATATTTTTTTCAACACAGCCTTGTAAAATATATCTATTGGTAATGGAACTCAAGAGAGACATTGCTTTCATCTTCTACAAACCAGAGTCTTACTCTTCAGATTCTCTACAAATCAATCAGAATAGAGCTGGAAGGGACATTGGAGGTCTTCTAGTCCACCCCTATTCAAGCAGGAGACCCTATACAATTTCAGACAAGTGGCTGTCCAATCTCTTTTTCAAAACCTCCAGTGATGGAATATTCACAACTTCTGGAGGCAAGTTGTTCCACTGATTAATTGTTCTAAATTTCTCCTTAGTTCCAGGTTGTTTCTCTTCTTGTTTAGTTTCCATCCATTGCTGCTTCTCCTGCCTTCAGGTGCTTTGGAGAATAGCTTGACTCCCTCTTCTTTGGGGCAGCCCCTGAGATATTGGAAGACTGCTATCATGTCTCCCCTAGTCCTTCTTTTCATCAAACTAGACGTATCCAATTCCTGCAACCGTTCATCATATGTTTTAGCCTCCAGTCCTGTAATCCTCTTTGCTGCTCTTCTCTGCACTCTTCCTAAATTCTTTTTTTTTTTAATAATAGAATTTTATAATACACCTTTAATATCTTTTTTTATAATACAGGGACCAAAACTGGATCAGTATTCCAAGAGTGGCCTTACCAAGGCATTACAAAGCGGCCTTAACGCTTCACGTGATCTTTGATTTTGTCCCTCTGTTCGTGCAGCCTAGTGCAAGTGCAAAAAAAATAAAATAAAAAATCACTCCCTGAAAATCTATAAAACAGGTCTTTGTGTAACAGGATTCGGCTTATTTGCTTAGACTGACCTCAGCGGATAAATTGCTTTGTGTGATAAGAACATCATAAATCGACTGTAGATTGCAACATTAAGATCCAGGTTTCAGGCTCAATATCACTGCTAAAACACCTCTATTCTGATCAAATCTGAATAACAGAGTATTTGCAGTGGTAAATCAGGTGGGAAAAAAAACCCCACCTCCAATTTCTTTATGAGGGAGCTGAGATTATAACGAGGTATTTTTTTCCTTTCTTCGCTTTTCCTTTCATTCTTTCTTTTGTACTCGATATTAACCGCAGAAAGTACGATCTTATTTTTTCGAGCTCCTGGCGTTGCCAAATCCTTATTCGGTCTGAATAAGGCTATTGAAAGCTCCGGATCACCATGGCAGCAAAATGTAGGCTCAAATACATGTTTTCTAAGGCCGCTAAAAGATCATTTCTAGGAAGGTAGCCACATTGGGGGTGGGTGGGTTGGAGGTGATACACAGATCGCCTCGACTTACAAGCACAGTTGGGTCCAATTTATGTTGCTAAGCTTAACTAAAAAAATAAAGCAAAAACACTTTTGCTTAACAAAATTCAGCTAACAGAATTTTGACCCATTTTGTGACCTTTCTTGGCCCCCGTTGTGAAGTGCATTGATGCAATTGTTAGTAGCAATAGCGATAGCGCTTAGACTTATATACCGCTTCACAGTGCTTTTACAGCCCTCTCTAAGTGGTTTACAGAGTCAGCCTCTTGCCTCCCCAACAATCTGGGTTCTCATTTTACCCACCTCGGAAGGATGGAAGGCTGAGTCAACTTTGAACCGGTCAGGATCGAACTGCTGGCAGCGGGCAGAGTTAGTCTGCAATAGCAGCAGCACTTAGACTTATATACCGCTTCACAGTGCTTTTACAGCCCCCTCTAAGCAGTTTACAGAGTCGGCCCCTTGGCCCCCCAACAATCTGGGTCCTCATTTTACCGACCTCGGAAGGACGGAAGGCTGAGTCAACCTTGAGCCTGGTGAGATTTGAACTGCCAAATTGCAGGCAGCTGGCAGTCAGCAGAAGTAGCCTGCAGTACTGCACTCTGACCACTGCGCCACCCTGGCTTTTCTAGTAAGACGCTTGTTAAGTCAGTCTGCTTTCCTCACTGACTTTGCTGGTCAGAAGGTCGCAGAAGGGGATCCCGTAACTCCGGGATACGGCAACTGTCATAAATACGAGTCAGTTGCCAAGCGTCTAAATTTTCATAATGTGACCGTGGGGATGCTGCAGTGGTTGTAAGTGTGAACAATGGTCATAAGTCACTTTTTTCAGTGCCGTTGTAACTTGGAACGGTCACTAAAGGAACCGTTGTAAGTCGAGGGCTACCAGTAGGTCCCATTTTGAACAGTTCTATAATATCCATACCAGTATTTGAAGAAGTAATCCTGATTATTATTTTTTTTGTTTAGCAGTTTTCCTATGAACTGGCAAACAGGCCGTTCTCAATGTTGAAACTGGGTCTGTCTAATTTAATGAAGAAAAGGACTAGGGGAGACACGATAGCAGTCTTCCAATATCTCCGGGGCTGCCCCAAAGAAGAGGGAGTCAAGCTATTCTCCAAAGAACCTGAGGGTAGAACAAGAAGCAATGGGTGGAAACTCATCAAGCAGAGAAGCAACCTAGAACTAAGGAGAAAATTCCTGACAGTGAGAACAACACTGCGGGTCGGTCCTTCGCTCGCGGGCCGGTCCTTCGCTCTTTCCAGGTCAGCCCCGTGGGCCAGATCTAAGCACCCCGTGGGCCAGATTTGGCCCCACTGGTGTAGGGTCTCCTTCTTGGCCAGTGGGGAAGGGTTGGACTAGATCAGCGGTCAGCAACTGCGGCTCTGGAGCCGCATGTGGCTCTTTCATCCCTCTGCTGCAGCTCCGTGTTGCTGGTCGGCTCCACAATCGATAGGGCTTTCGGTTAGGACAGGTAGAGGAAAAAGCATGCTGGATTAAGACTGGATTAAAATTTTATTGGGGTTATTTATATTTTAAGATTTTAAATTGTTTTAAATTTGCGGCCACAATATAATATGTTTTCTTTTAATTTCTTTTAATCTGTATATAGTGTATTTTTACTTGGCTGTACACCGCCCTGAGTCCTTCGGGAGAAGGGCGGTATAAAAATCGAAATAAATAAATAAATAAATAAATGCCGCGCTAGGAGGAGACTCTATGGTGGGGGGGAACCGGACTTCCGGTCAGCAGAGAAAAAGGGACACCACGCTAGGAGGAGACGATGATGGGGGAACCGGACTTCCGGTCGGCTCCAGGATTGAACGGTGAGCTTTGTGGCTCTTTGAGTGTTTAAGGTTGCCAATCCCTCGACTAGGTAATCTACAACAGGGGGGTCAAATTCAATTTCATTGAGGGCCGCATCAGGGTTGTGTTTGACCTCGGGGGGAGGGCTGGGGGGTATGGCCAGGGTGGGCGTGGCCAGCTCAACGTCACTTGTGTCATGTCCCACTCCTCCGCTGACGGCCGGGTCAGGGAAATCTGAATCAGGCGTGCCTCTGCAGCTCTGCCAAAGTCCTAGCAAAGTTCTCAAGGCAGGCAGGAGACCAGAAAGTGACTTCAGCAAGATATGTTAGACTTTGCCTGACTCAGAGAATGCCAGAAAGCAGATCCTTTATATAGGCCATGGGGTGTGGCTCCATGACTCAGCACTTATCCAGGCCTGCCCCTCCCTTCCTTCTGTCGCCGCCGCCTATCAATTCTTCTGAAGCGAGGGTCACTCCAGTCTGCAGCTGTTGGCAATTGACCTTCCTCAGGCTCACATGCTGTGGGGGAGGGGGAGGGGTCTAGTTGCTCCGTTTGCCTGGGCATGGAGCCAGAGCTGGGGGCTGGAGGTACTTCTTCCTCCTCAGCCTGTCTGGGCATGGAGCCAGGGCTGGGGCTGGGAGGCATACTAGGACATTCCTCAGCGTTCGGAAGCAGATAAGAAGGCCCTGGCTGCGGTGAAAGCGGACGAAACACAACAACTTGTGTCAGGGGTGCCTGTGGTGGCCCGAGCGCTCTGCGAGCGAAAACGGGCTCTCGAACTCCGTTTTCGGCTGTGACTGCCTCCTGCAACCCTCTATTAGTGAAAACGGAGCTCATTTTCTACAGCCCTCTCGAGCTCCGTTTTCGCTGGCAGAGGCACCGTGGGCCGGTCCTTCGCTGTTTCCAGAGCAGCCCCATGGGCCATATCTAAGCACCCTGCGGGCCAGATTTGGCCCCCAGGCCTTGAGTTTGACACCCCTGACCTACAAAGGTCCCTTCTAACTCATCTGTTAATCTGTGGTTTTAAATCAAGCATTACCTGTAATCCGCCGAATCATTATCAGGTCTAGAAAAGATACCTCCGATCAAACTTTTCTTCCTGTCTTGAGCCCCTGGACTTTGGGTTATTCTCTCAGCCTTCAGCGTTGTTTACAGAGCAATCCTCTTTGGGCTGAGCGTCACCAGTTCTCACTTTGCGAGCTTCAGCTCGTACCTGGAGGAGTTAATGACTCAAGGGGCAGTTAGCACCCTCTTGGGCGATGCTCCGACCAAAAATAGCCCGTTTCCAAGGCAGAAATCGTACAAACCTCTTGAAGTGGAAGAAATAAAGATTATAAGAACTACAGCAAATGAGCTACACGTAGGCCTCAACATACAAGCTTCACAGAGCCTGTGTTGTGCAGTCTGCTGACCTGGCAGCAGAGTTGGACAGTGAGGAGGCTGGGGAGGACCATGGGCCAGTCCTGGAGTCAGGGGAAGGCCCGGACAAGGCAGAGGTGGGGCCAGGGCCATCTGGGAGCGTTGCACGGACTCCGGAGCCTCCAGAGGCGGGCGGCAGAGAGGCAGAGGAACTGGAGGAACCTGTTCCTAGTGCACACATGAGAAGAGCTGCCAGAAGGCAAGAGCAGCTGAAGTAAAAAGGACGACTCAGGAGTAAGGCCAGGAGATGATTGGCCCCTCCTATAAAGCTTAAAAGAGCAGCAATGAGCTGTTGGGTTCTTTGTGGAAAAACAATGTTGATTCCATTGCTTCTTGTCAGCGTCTCTTGAACTTTGTGGGGGTTTGTGCCAAGAAAAGCCTTTGGCAGGTTGCCAAAGACAACAAAGGTTGGTGATAAGCGTGAATGAATGTTATGAAAAATTCTGTTTTGGACTAAGCTGAGAATGAATTAATTCTCAGCTGTTCTAATAAAATAAGTTTGTTCAGGACTGAATTGTGTTTGGAGATCACTACTTGGGCCTCGGTCACAACAGCCTGTTCATTACAGTCATATCTTGTGACGTTTTCTGCAGCAGTCATTAAGCAAACATCACGGTCGTTAAGTGAATCAGTGGTTCACTGTAGGTGCAGTTTTTGCCAAAAAAACAACAACAAACCCTGAAGTAAGTATTGGTTTTCAGCAAAACCATGATAAAAAACGGTTGTGTGACCATGAGATGTGCAAACGACCGTTATGTATGACATTTGATAACATTACTCCTGCTGTTAGATCTTTGAATCTGGGATGGTAAGTCCTCCTTTTTTGGCTGGTTGTAACTATGAACGGTCGCTAAGTGACTGGTCGTAAGTGGAACACTGCCTGTATTTCCCATATAGAACCTAGTTGTTGTTTAAAATAATGTTTATCGATATTGGCAATTTGTAAGATGTGTGGACTTCAGCTGGCTGGGGAATTCCGGGAGTGGAAGTCCATCCATTTTAAAGCATGCTGGCTAGGGAATTCCGGGAGTTGAAGTTCATCTTAAAGCAGGCTAACTGGGGAATTCTGGGAGTGGAAGTCCACCCTTCTTAAAGCATGCTAGCTGGGGAATTCCGGGAGTGGAAGTCCACCCTTCTTAAAGCATGCTAGCTGGGGAATTCTGGGAATGGAAGTCCATCCATCTCTTAAAGCAGGCTAACTGGGGAATTCTGGGAATGGAAGTCCACCCTTCTTAAAGCATGCTGGCTGGGGAATTCTAGGAATTGAAGTCCATCCATCTCTTAAAGCAGGCTAACTGGGGAATTCTGGGAATGGAAGTCCACCCTTCTTAAAGCATGCTAGCTGGGGAATTCTGGGAATGGAAGTCCACCCTTCTTAAAGCATGCTAGCTGGGGAATTCTGGGAATGGAAGTCCACCCTTCTTAAAGCATGCTAGCTGGGGAATTCTGGGAATGGAAGTCCACCCTTCTTAAAGCATGCTAGCTGGGGAATTCTAGGAGTGGAAGTCCATTTTAAAGCAGGCTAACTGGGGAATTCTGGGAATTGAAGTCCATCTTAAAGCTGGCTAACTGGGGAATTCTGGAAGTGGAAGTCCACCCATCTTAAAGCATGCTGGCTGGGGAATTCTGGGAGTGGAAGTCCATCTTAAAGCAGGCTAACTGGGGAATTCTGGGAATTGAAGTCCATCAATCTCTTAAAGCAGGCTAACTGGGGAATTCTGGGAGTGGAAGTCCACCCCTCTTAAAACATGCTGGCTGGGGAATTCTGGGAGTGGAAGTCCACCCATCTTAAAGCATGCTGGCTGGGGAATTCTGGGAGTGAAAGTCCATCTTAAAGCAGGCTAACTGGGGAATTCTGGGAATTGAAGTCCATCAATCTCTTAAAGCAGGCTAACTGGGGAATTCTGGGAGTGGAAGTCCACCCCTCTTAAAACATGCTGGCTGGGGAATTCTGGGAGTGGAAGTCCACCCATCTTAAAGCAGGCTGGCTGGGGAATTCTGGGAGTGGAAGTCCACCCATCTTGAAACATGCTGGCTGGGGAATTCTGGGAGTGGAAGTCTACCTCTCTTAAAGCATGCTGGCTGGGGAATTCTGGGAGTGCAAGTCCACCCATTTTAAAGGATGCTGGCTGGGGAATTCTGGGAGTGGAAGTCCATCTTAAAGCAGGCTAACTGGAGAATTCTGGGAATTGAAGTCCATCCATCTCTTAAAGCATGCTGGCTGGGGAATTCTGGGAGTTGAGGTCCACCCATCTTAAAGGACATATTTCCATCAAGGGACTCTTTTTACTCTCTACAATTCCTCTTAACCCTGACCAGCTGATCACCTACCCACGATCTCTAGATCTTCAGAGCATCTCCTGATAACAGGCGATTCCCTCTTCCAAGCCTGCACCAGCCTTCACTAAAAGCCAGGCCTTGGCATCTTAACTCCAGAAGTTGTGGGTGCTTCATCACTGGAAGTTTTTAAGAAGAGACTGGACAGCCATTTGTCTGAAATGGTATAGGGCCTCTTGCTTGAGGAGCGGGTTGGACTAGAAGACCTCCGAGGTCCCTTCCAACGCTGTTCATCTGTTATTTTCTGAATTCCTCTGTTATGCACATGCGTGATCGGTCTGAACTTGAGGAGGAAAAACTCCAGACTGTTCTCTCTTTCAGCGCAGTCAATGTGGGGACCGATATGTTGGAACTTGACTGCCATTTGACCAAGGATGAACAAGTGGTGGTTTCACACGATGAGAATCTGAAACGGTCGACCGGGCTGGATGTCAATATATCAGACCTCAAATACTCAGTAAGTTCATGTAAGCACCCTTCTCTTCGTTTTTCTGCCAAAACCGAATAGCCAGCTGAGAGATGGTAGCCAGGGCCTTGCAAAACATATTTTCTATACTATGCTATGCTATGCTATTCTATACTATGCTATGCTATTCTATTCTCTGTTTCTATTCTATTCTATTTTCTATCCTATTCTGTTCTATTTTCTATTCTGTTCAATTTTCTATTCTATTCTATTCTATTCTATTCTATTCTGTTCTGTTCTATTCTTATTATTCCTATTCTATGCTATGCTATGCTATGCTATGCTATGCTATTCTATTCTAATTATTCCTATTCTATTCTATTCTATTCTATTCTATTCTATTCTATTCTATTCTATTCTATTATTTGTTTCTATTCTATTCTATTTTCTATCCTATCCTATTTTATTTTCTATTCTATTCTGTTCTATTTTCTATTCTATTCTATTATTTTTTAATTTGCATTTATACCCCCCCCTTCTCCGAAGGCTCAGGGCGGCTTACACTATGTTAGCAATAGTCTTCATCCTATTTATATATTATATACAAAGTCAACTTATTGCCCCCAACAATCTGGGTCCTTATTTTACCTACCTTATAAAGGATGGAAGGCTGAGTCAACCTTGGGCCTGGTGGGACTAGAACCTGCAGTAATTGCAGGCAGCTGTGTTAATAACAGACTGTCTTACCAGTCTGAGCCACAGAGGCCCCTTATTATTTTGTTTTATTCTATTCTATTATTCTATTCCATCCCATCCCATCCCTTATTTTCTAGTTTAGTCTAGTTTAGTCTAGTCTAGTTTAGTCCATTCTTTGTTTCTATTCTATTCTATTCTATTCTTTGTTTCTATTCTATTCTATTCTATTCTTTCTATTCTATTCTATTCTTTCTATTCTATTCTGTTCAATTTTCTATTCTATTCTATTCTATTATTAGGAGTGGGAGGGAATTAGGATTTTCCAATATCCTTCCCTTGGAGTGGGGAGGGAATGGGGATTTTGCAGTATCCTTCCCCTGCCACACCCACTGAGCCACGCCCACCAAGCCACATCCACAGAAACAGTAGTAAAAAAAATGTGGATTTCCCCAGTGGTGCTGGCCCTCTGCAGCCCTCTGCCAGTGAAAACGGAGGCCCGGGAGGGCTGCATGAGGCCCTCCTAGGCTCCATTTTCGCTGGCAGAGGCCCTGCGGGGCGGTCCTTTGCTGTTTCCAGGGCGGCCCTGCAGGCCAGATCTAAGCACCCCATGGGTCGGATCCAGCCCGCGGGCCTTGAGGTTGACATCCCTGCACTAGAGGGATTTCTTGTGAACCCTGGGGGGATTAAAGCCAAAAGAGTTCCTGGATAAAAGTTATTCTGATTTTCAGTCTCTGAACTTCTCTGTATTTAAGCTCACGTTTTCTTCTTTTTAAAAGGAACTCCCTCCGTATCTCTGCAAGTTGGAAGTCACTTTCCAGAAAGGTAATCATTCAACGATCCGGATCTTCGCAAAATGCTCTCTTCCTATTGCTCCATTTCTGCCTGGTCGGTCATCATTCCTCACTGGGAATTCCAGGGTCTTGCCGCTGTCCATAACTTCACATTTACAAAGCAGCTGAGAGCAAACTAGTTCTACCTTGCTGTTCTGACCCAGCTCCCATACACAGCAAACCCTCCATCGTTAAATAAATACTTCCTTTATTAAGAGCACCAGCAGCCCTGGCAAAATATCTCTCTCTCTCTCTCCCTCCCTCCCTCCCTCTCTCTCTCTCTCTCCCTCCCTCCCTCTCTCTCTCTCTCTCCCTCCCTCTCTCTTTCTCTCTCTCTCCCCCTCCCTCCCCTCTCTCTCTCCCTCCTCCCTCCCCTCTCTCTCTCCCTCCTCCTCCTCTCTCTCTCCCTCCTCCCTCTCTCTCTGTTGTGACCCAGGCCCCAGTAGGTAGTAGGAAACTCAGTCAGTAAAAAACAACTTTATTCGAACAGCTGAGAATTACTTCATTCTCAGTGTAGTTCAACTAAATTAAAGCAAATTCCTCCCAATACAATTTTTTTAAATTTACATTTATATCCGCCCTTCTCCAAGACTCAGGCGGCTTACACTATGTTAGCAATAGTCTTCATCCTATTTATATATTATATACAAAGTCAACTTATTGCCCCCAACAATCTGGGTCCTTATTTTACCTACCTTATAAAGGATGGAAGGCTGAGTCAACCTTGGGCCTGGTGGGACTAGAACCTGCAGTAATTGCAGGCAGCTGTGTTAATAACAGACTGTCTTACCAGTCTGAGCCACAGAGGCCCCTTATTATTTTATTTTATTCTATTCTATTATTCTATTCCATCCCATCCCATCCCTTATTTTCTAGTCTAGTCTAGTTTAGTCTAGTCTAGTCTAGTTTAGTCCATTCTTTGTTTCTATTCTATTCTATTCTGTTCTATTCTATTCTATTCTGTTCAATTTTCTATTCTATTCTATTCTATTATTAGGAGTGGGAGGGAATCAGGATTTTCCAATATCCTTCCCTTGGAGTGGGGAGGGAATGGGGATTTTGCAGTATCCTTCCCCTGCCACACCCACTGAGCCACGCCCACCAAGCCACACCCACAGAAACGGTAGTAAAAGAAATGTGGATTTCCTCAGTGGTGCTGGCCCTCTGCAGCCCTCTGCCAGTGAAAACGGAGGCCCGGGAGGGCTGCATGAGGCCCTCCTAGGCTCCATTTTTGCTGGCAGAGGCCTTGCGGGGCGGTCCTTTGCTGTTTCCAGGGCGGCCCCGCAGGCCAGATCTAAGCACCCCATGGGTCGGATCCAGCCCGCGGGCCTTAAGGTTGACATCCCTGCACTAGAGGGATTTCCTGTGAACCCTGGGTGGATTAAAGCCAAAAGAGTTCCTGGATAAAAGTTATTCTGATTTTCAGTCTCTGAACTTCTCTGTATTTAAGCTCACGTTTTCTTCTTTTTAAAAGGAACTCCCTCCGTATCTCTGCAAGTTGGAAGTCACTTTCCAGAAAGGTAATCATTCAACGATCAGGATCTTCGCAAAATGCTCTCTTCCTATTGCTCCATTTCTGTCTGGTCGGTCATCATTCCTCACTGGGAATTCCAGGGTCTTGCCGCTGTCCATAACTTCACATTTACAAAGCAGCTGAGAGCAAACTAGTTCTACCTTGCTGTTCTGACCCAGCTCCCATACACAGCAAACCCTCCATAGTTAAATAAATACTTCCTTTATTAAGAGCGCCAGCAGCCCTGGCAAAATCTCTCTCTCTCTCTCTCTCTCTCCCCCTCCCTCCCTCCCTCTCTCTCTCTCCCTCCCTCCCCCCCCTCTCTCTCTGTTGTGACCCAGGCCCCAGTAGGTAGTAGGAAACTCAGTCAGTAAAAAAAACAACTTTATTCGAACAGCTGAGAATTACTTCATTCTCAGTGTAGTTCAACTAAATTAAAGCAAATTCCTCCCAATACAATTTTTTTTTAAATTTACATTTATATCCCGCCCTTCTCCGAAGACTCAAGGCGGCTTACATTGTGTAAGGCAATAGTCTCATTCTATTTGTATATTTACAAAGTCAACTTTATTGCCCCCCCCCAACAGTCTTGGTCCTCATTTTACCTACCTTATAAAGGATGGAAGGCTGAGTCAACCTTGGGCCTGGTGGGACTCGAGCCTGCAGTAATTGCAAGCAGCTGTGTTTTAATTACAGCCTGAGCCACCCAGTCCTATCATCAACCTTAGTCCAATTAGGCAAACTGCCGAAGGCCTTTCTTGGCAAATGTTCAGAAGACACTGATACAAAAATAAATGCAAGAAGATGAAGCTACCAACGTTGTTTTCCAGCAAAGCCCAAATGCTGTTGCTGGTCTTTTAAGCCTTATGGGAGGGGCCGATCATCTCTCGGCCCTGCTCCCAAGTCGTCCTCTTTGCTTTAGCTGCTCTTGCCTTCTGGCAGCTCTTCTCATGCGTGCATTAGAACAGGCTCCTCCTGTTCCTCTGCCTCACTACTGTCAGGCTCTGGAGTCTGCACCTCACTCCCAGATGGCCCTGGCCCCACCTCTGCCTCCGACACAGAGCCCTCATCTGAGCCTTCCCCAGCCTCCAGGACTGGCCCATGTTCTTCCTTAGCCTCATCGCTGTCTGCCTCCATTGCCAGGTCCGCAGCCTGCTGGCGGACCACAACAATTGGGATACGCAAGCCCCTTCGCCACGACAAGGCAGTAATCCATGAAGGGGGTTAAGTCCTGTATTTTTCTTTATTGTTCTTTGCCTATAGACAGAATCTTGCCAGATTAAAAGCAAGGATCTGCATATCTGCAGATACATTCGGGGAATAGCTAGAGAGGAGCCATCTTAACTTTCTTCCTGCTGACCAAAGTTTCCAAGCTCCGCCTCCTCTTGGAAAGCAGCTCTTCCCTCCTGGGAATCCAGACTACATTCCACTACACCAGAGTTCCCAAACATTTCCGGGTTGGCGGCCCAGAGCGGGGGGGCGGAGGGATGATTTTGTAGGGGGGCAGGTGTGCGTGAGCTCACATGATGTGTTCTTGGTGAGCTCGCAAGATGTTTGTGATGACGTGAGCGCAAGTGGGGCCGCGAGCCCCCACAATGACGCTCGCGTGAGTGGGATCCGGAGCGCCCGCAATGACATTTGCGCAAATGGGGTTGCAAACGCCTGTGACGCTCAGATGAGTGGGAGCACAAGCACCTGCGACGTTCACAAGGGTGATCCGAACCACCCGCAACATTTGTGGCTACGCTCACGTGAGTGGGTCCAGACCACCCACAGCAATGCTCGTGTAAGTGGGGCTGTGCGTGCATGCAGGCGCGCGCAACACCAGCCAGCTGCTCATACAGGCCAGTGGCAATTAAGGCCATGGCCACCAGGTTGGGAACCCCTGCCCTACACCGTGGCAGATTCATTTACTAGTCGCCAGGATGGACATTTTAGAGAATAGAGCAAATTAGCTTCCTGTCCAGTGGAGCTTTCTGCAAGCCAAGCATTTTAGGGAACTGGGAGGCACCATCTTGTATTATTCATGTACCATTTCTCAGCAATACTTCACGCGTTCTGGATGTGAGGACGTCCCAGGGTTCTTCTCCCGGAAGCTCTGCCCCACTGAGATGGGACCAACCCTTGAAGCCTGGTCCTTCATCTGTCGTTTGGGAGTGAGAAATCCAGGGTTATTTCTATGGGGGAGGCTGGGTTCCAAGCATCCCAAGGCAGCTGCCAATAACTCCCCCATGTCCTCAGCAGCAACCAAATTCTGCTTGTGTACATCAGAATGCCAGTGCGAAGGTGAAGACAGACGTATCCCTCTCCTTCAAGAGGTGTTTGAGGCCTTTCCCCACACGCCGGTCAACATCGACATCAAAGTGAACAACGACCTGCTTATTAAAAAGGTGAGTCCTCTCTTCTTTTTTCTACTGAGCCCTCCTGAGCGGTGGTCAGGCAAGAGAAGTATGGATTCCATACCCTCATAGTTAGAATTGAAACCCATGTGTTGTGTCTGCGCCCCCTGAGCCAGGCCCCCTGCCAGAAAGTGACTTGGAAAGTGAGGGGGAAGGGCCATCAGGACTTACCTCAGGAGCACCGGCTTCCCTGGCTCAGCTGCAGGAGCCAGAGGCAGGCCAGGTGGAGGAGATAACGAGGCCTCCGTTCCCTGACTCTTTCCCCACCCAGGCCACCCCTCCAGACCCGGCTGATGGCAATCAGGCCTGGCTGGACCCTAGGTTTCATAGGCAGGAGAGGCGGGAACAACAGAAGCAGGGGTGGGGCAGGCCTAGGAAGTGCTGAGTCATGGAGCCACGCCCCACAGGATATAAAAGCAAGGGCTGCTATACCACTTCGTGGCAAGGAATTCAACTGCTTAACTAGAGCTGAAGTACTATTTATTCCTGGCTGACTCATCGGCATCGAGACAGATAACAGAGACACTTGGCAGACACTCGCTAGTTTGCTGCCAGAAGCTGATAGTTGCCGGCTAATTAAGTCATCGCTCGGACGGAGGCGAGGGGGACAGAACACGGTGTTTCCCAAGCTGGACTTGAACTCCCAGAGTTCCCCAGCTAACTAAACTGGGAAACTCGATACATCTTTATAAAGTTTTCAAGGTTGGGGAGCACTGGTCTAAAGGCAGCCTTGCTAGAAAGAGGTGGTGTCAACTCTCCAACTAGCGAACTCACAATAAGGAAACACTGTTGGGATCATTGAATTCCCAAAAGTGAAACTTTATTGGATACACTTCCGGGTGGCCCGTTTTTCCCCTTCCCAGAGCCTCCATGCGGGCCCTGCACTTACCTGGCATCCAAAACGGGCCGCGGGGAGACTCCTGGGAAGGGTGGGCGGGGCCAGCCAGTCCTTGCAATACTGGTTTCTGCGAACCAGATTTACAATTAGCATCCGGTTTTCCCGAACCGGCTGAATCCCAGCTCTGTCTGAGATGGACACATTTTTCCCATTTGAAACTATGGTTAAACCTGTCTATAACTCCAGATTAACTCCAAAGTGACTTATGACCATTTTTCACAGTTACGACCTTTGCAGCATCCCCATGGTCACGTGATCAAAATTTACATGCTCGGCAACTGGTTTCATATTTTATGACCGTTTTTGGGGCCCAACAGAGTCAAGGGATCACTTCTGATAAGCGAAATCAACAGGGGAGCCAGATTCAGCCGTGTTACTATCTTAACAGCTGCAGCGATTCACTTAACAACTGTGGCGAGAAAGGTCGTAAAACGGGGCAAGACTCACTTAACAAGCGTCTCACTTCACAACAGAAATTTGGGGCTCCATTGTGGTCGTATGTCGAGGACTACCTGTACTTGATTTATTTTTCCTAACTGCGTCCTTTTTTCTCATTCATCTCCTGGAAACGCTTCTAATTACCATTTTTCATCCTTGAACTCTAGATTAATAGTTCACCAAGTCATGTAGGAACTCAACTCGAACTCTTAAGAGCAGAATTTTCAAAAATAAAACTGTTTCATTTCTCTACTGATCTTAGGTTTCCGAGTTGGTGAGCTCTTACAAACGGGAACATTTGACCGTTTGGGGCAGCGTGAGCCATGAGGTTGTGGAAAAGTGTCACAAAGAGGTAAATAGAGAATTATACCCTGTGGGTTTTAAAACGCACCCCCCCTTTTTTTAAAACAAAGGTCATACCTTCGAACGGTTGCTTACGAACGACCGTCAAACGGTCGCAAGTCAAAGACTACCTGTATATGTATTTATGTACATTTTTATGGATGCTTCCTGAGGAGGCCTCAGATTAAATGTTTATGTGCATGTACAAAAATTTGTACAGGTGGTTTGTATTCTAATTAGTTTAAGGAAAAGAAGGACTGGGGGTGACATGATAGCAGTCTTCCAATATCTCAGGGGCTGCCACAAAAAAGAGGGAGTCAAGCTATTCTCCAAAGCACCTGAAGGCAGGACAAGAAGCAACGGGTGGAAACTAATCAAGGAGAGAAGCAACTTGGAACTAAGGAGGAATTTCCTGACAGTTAGAACAATTAACCAGTGGAACTGCTTGCCTCCAGGAGTTGTTGGCTGCTCCAACCCTGGAAGTTTTTAAGAAGAGATTGGCCAGACATTTGTCTGGAACAGTGGTTCTCAACCTTTATAGTGCTGTGACCCCTTTAATACAATTCCCCACGATGTGGTGACCCCAACCGTAAAATTATTATGAAGCCGTATTGGCTAGCGATCTGAACTGCTTGCGATTGCCTTGAGGATGGAGGCATTAAAGCGGAGACTCCTCCCCTATTAAGTTTATCGCGCCTGAAGCCAGATTAGGCTAGCAATTGGGAGTGATTGCAGCTGGCTTGAGAGGGAGACATCGGAGCAAAGATTTCTCTCTTTCTTAATTCATCGCGCCTGAAGCCGAGTTCGGCTAGCGATTTGAAGAGCCTGCAGCTGGCTTGTGGGGTCAACCATTGGAGCGCGATTCTTCGACTCGCAAGTATACTTCCCGTATTTCCGATGGTCTTAGGCGACCGCTGGAAAATCGTCATTCGACCCCCAACGGGGTCGTGACCCACAGGTTGAGAACCGCTGTTCTAGAATGATATAGGTTTCCTGCCTGAGTGAGCAGAGGGTTGGACTAGAAGGCCTCTAAGGTCCCTTCCAACTCTGTTATGCAATTATGAATTTTTGAGCGACGTTGCCCTAAAATGAGAAGTCTGTGCAATAACAGGGTTGAAGCCAGTGAAGCATAAAATTCCTTACTACCAGTTCTGTGGGTGTGGCTTGGTGGGGGGGTGGTAATGTGACTGGGTGGACGTGGCCAACTTCTTTTCTTTCAAAAGCATTTATACTACAACCTCTTCGGCAGAAGAGGTTGTAAAAAAAAATGCTTTTAAAAGGCTCTGCCGATCAGGCAACTGAGCTGGGATCGTCAGAGGAGCCTTTTAAAAGCATTTTTTTTTTAAAAAAAACCTCTTTGGCCAAAGAGGTTGTAGAAAAAAATGCTTTTAAAAGGCTCTGATGATCCCAGCTGAGCCGCATGATCATCAGAGGCTTTTTTTTTTAACTTTGAAAAGCATTTTTTCAGCCAAAGAAAAAATGCTTTTAACAGTTAAAAAAAAAATCCTTTGATGATCGTGCGGCTCAGCTGGGCATGTGGGGGGGGGGAGAGGGATTTTTGCTACCGGTTCTCCGAACACCTGCCGCCATCGCTACTGGATCGGGTGATCTGGTCCGAACCGGGAGCATTTCATGCCTGGTTGAATCCCATCCTGAATTAACCTTTCCTGTGATGTCCCTGGATTTTTCTCCCTTCAGAACTGCCACATCCCCATCCTTTTCTGCTTGCGCCGTGTCCTCCTCCTCCTCGGCCTCTTCTACACTGGCCTCCTTCCTTTCTTTCCGATCATGGAAGACTTCCTGGAAATCCCCATGCCTTCCATCATTCTCAAGTAAGTGGCTGTTCGGGTGACCTCCAGCTGCTGCTTCGGCTTTGGCCACAAGCGAGCTTCGTCTCGTGGCTGTACAGGTTAGTCCTTGACTTAACAACAGTTGACTTGGTGGCCGTCCCAAGTTAATGGCGGCGCTGGGGGGAAGGAATGGAATTTATCACCGGGAAGCGAAGCCAAGAAATTTGTAAACTTGGATATTTGCATATTTGGTTTGTTGGGGAATATTAGAATGCGAGTTAACGTCAAATATTTAAACAAAGGAGCCGATGAGTTATTAAAATGGATTGTCATTACGGCGCTATCCTCCAAAACAGGGGTCTTCAACCTTGGCCACTTTAAGACTTGTGGACTTCAACTCCCAGAATCCCTCAGCCAGCTTTGCTGGCTGAGGATTCTGGAGTTGAAGTCCAAGTCTTAAAGTGGTCAAGGTTGAGACCCCTGCTTTGCTGGCTGAGGATTCTGGGGTTGAAGTCCAAGTCTTAAAGTGGCCAGGTTGGAGACCCCTGCTTTGCTGGCTGAGGGATTCTGGGAGTTGAAGTCCACAAGTCTTAAAGTGGCCAAGGTTGGAGACCCCTGCTTTGCTGGCTGAGGGATTCTGGGAGTTGAAGTCCACAAGTCTTAAAGTGGCCAAGGTTGGAGACCCCCCGCAGTTTGCTGGCTGAGGGATTCTGGGAGTTGAAGTCCACAAGTCTTAAAGTGGCCAAGGTTGGAGACCCCTGCTTTGCTGGCTGAGGGATTCTGGGAGTTGAAGTCCACAAGTCTTAAAGTGGCCAAGGTTGGAGACCCCTGCTTTGCTGGCTGAGGGATTCTGGGAGTTGAAGTCCACAAGTCTTAAAGTGGCCAAGGTTGGAGACCCCTGCTTTGCTGGCTGAGGATTCTGGGGTTGAAGTCCACAAGTCTTAAAGTGGCCAAGGTTGGAGACCCCGCAGTTTGCTGGCTGAGGATTCTGGGAGTTGAAGTCCACAAGTCTTAAAGTGGCCAAGGTTGGAGACCCCTGCTTTGCTGGCTGAGGATTCTGGGAGTTGAAGTCCACAAGTCTTAAAGTGGCCAAGGTTGGAGACCCCTGCTTTGCTGGCTGAGGATTCTGGAGTTGAAGTCCACAGGTCTTAAAGTGGCCAAGGTTGGAGACCCCTGCTTTGCTGGCTGAGGGATTCTGGGAGTTGAAGTCCACAAGTCTTAAAGTGGCCAAGGTTGGAGACCTCTGCTTTGCTGGCTGAGGGATTCTGGGAGTTGAAGTCCACAAGTCTTAAAGTGGCCAAGGTTGGAGACCCCTACTTTGCTGGCTGAGGGATTCTGGGAGTTGAAGTCCACAAGTCTTAAAGTTGCCAAGGTTGGAGACCCCTGCTTTGCTGGCTGAGGGATTCTGGGAGTTGAAGTCCACAAGTCTTAAAGTGGCCAAGGTTGGAGACCCCTGCTTTGCTGGCTGAGGGATTCTGGGAGTTGAAGTCCACAAGTCTTAAAGTGGCCAAGGTTGGAGACCCCTGCTTTGCTGGCTGAGGGATTCTGGGAGTTGAAGTCCACAAGTCTTAAAGTGGCCAAGGTTGGAGACCCCTGCTTTGCTGGCTGAGGGATTCTGGGAGTTGAAGTCCACAAGTCTTAAAGTTGCCAAGGTTGGAGACACCCCCCCCTGCAGTTTGCTGGCTGAAGGATTCTGGGAGTTGAAGTCCACAAGTCTTGAAAGTGGCCAAGGTTGGAGACCCCCTGCTTTGCTGGCTGAAGGATTCTGGGAGTTGAAGTCCACAAGTCTTAAAGTGGCCAAGGTTGGAGACCCCTGCTTTGCTGGCTGAGGGATTCTGGGAGTTGAAGTCCACAAGTCTTAAAGTGGCCAAGGTTGGAGACCCCCCGCAGTTTGCTGGCTGAGGGATTCTGGGAGTTGAAGTCCACAAGTCTTAAAGTGGCCAAGGTTGGAGACCCCTGCTTTGCTGGCTGAGGGATTCTGGGAGTTGAAGTCCACAAGTCTTAAAGTGGCCAAGGTTGGAGACCCCCCGCAGTTTGCTGGCTGAGGGATTCTGGGAGTTGAAGTCCACAAGTCCTAAAGTGGCCAAGGTTAGAGACCCCTGCTCCAAATTACAACTATTCATTTTGTGACTGTTTCAAAGTTACAACGATACTGAAAAAGTGACTTTTGACCGTTTTTCACACACTGACCCTTACAGCATCCCCGTGTTCATGTGATCAAAATTCAGAGGCTTGGCAACTGGCATGTACTTATGACGGTTGTATGTCCGCAGGTCATGTGATCCCCTTGATCGCAGCCTTTTCTGACAAGCAAAGCCAAAGGGGAACCTTTTTAACTTTAATTTTAACACCTGCAGTGATTCACTTAACAACAGCAGCTAGAAAGTTTGTGAAAAGGGGCAAAATTCACTTGACCCATGTCTCGCTTAGCAACAGAAATTTTGGGCTTTGATCATGGTCACAATTCGAGGATTTACCTGTGGTGATTATTTTATTCATCAAAAACCACCCGAGGCTTTCTAGGTGGGTGCTACATACATGCCAGTTGCTAAGCAGCCACGGGGTGGGGATGCTGCAATGGTCGTAAGTGTGAAAAATGGTCACAACTGACTTTTTTTCCCCAGTGCCAAATGAATGGTTGTAAGTCGAGGACTAACCTGTCCTTAACAATCCATTTTACATGGTGTAAAGTCGGGGCTGCTCGGTAACCACTCCCGAAGGGAAAGGGTAAGGAAAGAGGAGTAAAGAAGGAAGAAAATAGGTAGGGAGGTAGGTAGGTAGGAAAGAAGGGAGGGAGAAGAAAGGATAGGAGGAGAAGAAGGAGGAGAAGATGGAGAGTTAGAAAGGATGGTAGTGAGAAGTGGGGAAGAGGAGGGGAAGTGGGAAAGCGAGGAGAAGGATGGTGGGGAAAGTTGAAGAAGGATGAGAAGGGTAGAAAGGATTAAGGGAGGGAGTGGCGGTCCAGCAGCCCTGATGGAGTATAATTTGAGTATAGGATCGATTGCTGGATAAGTGATTGTATTGTACACTGGTCAAATTGTGGGAATTATTATTGAAAATAAAAAATTTTGCCCTGGGGGAAAAAAAATCCATTTTAATATATTTAACAGCTCCTTTGCCTTAAATATGTGGCATTATGAGCTTCGGTGGTGCAGTAGTTAGAATGCGGTACTGCAGGCTATTTCTGCTGCCTGCCGGCTGCCTGCAATTTGGCAATTCAAATCCCATCAGGCTCAAGGTCGACTCAGCCTTCCATCCTTCCGAGGTAGGTAAAATGAGGACTCAGATTGTTGGGGGCAAGAGGCCGACTCTGCAAACCGCTTAGAGAGGGCTGTAAAAGCACTGTGAAACTCTATATAAATCTAAGTGCTATTGCAGATTAACTCTGCCCACTGCCAGCAGTTTGATCCCGATTGGCTCAAGGTTGACTCAACCTTCCGTCCTTCCAAAGGTGGTAAAATGAGGGCGCAAAATTGTTGGGGGCAAGAGGCTGACTCTCTAAACCGCTTAGAGAGGGTTGTGAAGCACTGTAAAGTGGTATATAAGTCTAAGTGCCATTGCTATTGCAGATTAACTCTGCCCACTGCCCGCAGTTTGATCCAGATTGGCTTAAGGATGATTCCGCCTTCCGTCCTTCCGAGGTGGGTAAAATGAGGACCCAAAATTGTTGGGGGCAAGATGCTGACTCTGTAAACCGCTTAGAGAGGGGCTGTAAAGCACCGTGAAGCGGTCTATAAATCTTAACCGCTATTGCTATTGCTAACTGGCATTCCTCAACATACCTACCGCTTGCAAATATTTGAACGGTCACTAAACGAACGGTTAGAAGTCAAGGGCTGCTTGCAAGAGACAACTTCTGTCCTTTCCATTTCAGGCTGAAAGAATCGGAGAAGATTTCAAAGGGCCAGCGATTCACCATATGGCTTATTGACATGTAAGGTTCCCTTCTTTCTTGAGCTCCCTGTTTCATTCTTGCTATCTTTCTTCTCCTTCTCCTCCCCCCTATCCCCGCCATTGTCTTTCAGGGCAATCAACTCTTTTTCTAAGCAAAGGCATCGACTCCACTTCCCAGATTCATTGGCTACTATTTGGGGTTCGCAAAACTGCCTTTGGGCCAGTGAAGTCTTTCCAAAGACAGATATATGCAGAGGAGTATATATATATTTTTAATAATATTTTTTTTAACAAAAAAGAACCACAATACATAACATACATTGACATAAAGCATATATTCCTTCTTTACATCAGCTTTGTTTCCTTATTCTTCTCACATTTACATCCTTATTCCCCCTCTTGTTTCTTTTAATTGTACTTTTCTTTTTTGTCCCATTCTCTCTTGTTTCTTTTTGTCTTCTGTCCTGTCTATCCTTCTAACTATTCATTTTCTTTCATACATTGCCATTTTATATACATATATATATATATCTGAGGTTTTCGCGGGTGTTTGTATGTAGGTCTTTGGTTATTCGGGTTTTCTCCCGCGTAAAATTGGAAGTGTCTTGGCGACGTTTCGACGAAGTCTCATTCGTCATCTTCAGGCTTCAGCTTCGTGCTGAAGCACGAAGCTGAAGCCTGAAGATGACGAATGAGACTTCGTCGAAACGTCGCCAAGACACTTCCAATTTTACGCGGGAGAAAACCCGAATAACCAAAGACCTACATATATATATATATATATAAGCTTTTCACCTTTTTTCATCATCTAGTATTTCTAGTCTCTGGCCAGTTATACAATTTGTTCCATACTATGTAATATTCCAACTCTTCTTTTTCTTTTAACTCCTTTGTTAGTTTGTCCATCTCAGCACATTCCAAGATTTTGTTTATCACTTCCTCCTCTGTTGGTATATTCTCGTTTTTCCATTTCTGTGCGTAGGCTATTCTGGCAGCTGTTATTAGAGGTAGAATTAGGTATCCCATTTCCTTTCTACATTTCGTGTGAAATATTCCCAACAGGAAGGTCTCTGGTCTCCAGTCTATATGTTGATTAGTTATTTCTTCCAGCCACTTTTTAATTTTAACCCAGAATTTTTTCCGCTGTTGGGCATGTCCACCATGTATGGTAATATGTTCCATATATCTTTTTATTTTATTTATTTATTTATTTATTTATTTATTTAGATTTTTATACCGCCCTTCTCCCGAAGGACTCGGGGCGGTTCACAGCCAGATAAAATAAACAATAATATTACAATATAAATACTATTAAAATACAATTAAAAAACTTATTCAATTGGTCAGGATTAAAAAATTTAAAATGATAAAACCCATATAAAATTAAAAACCATATAAATCTAAAATCCTATGCCAGTCCTGCGCAAAATAACAAATAGGTCTTCAGCTCGCAGCGAAAGGTCCGAAGGTCAGAAAGTTGGCGTAGTCCTGTGGGGAGATCATTCCAGAGGGTAGGGGCCCCCACAGAGAAGGCCCGTCCCCTGGGGGTCGCCAGCCGACATTGCCTGGCCAATGGCACCCTGAGGAGTCCCTCTCTGTGAGAGCGCACGGGTCGGTGGGAGGCATTCGGTATCAGTAGGCAGTCCCGTAGATAACCCGGCCCTAAGCCATGGATCGTTTTAAAGACAGTAACCAAAACCTTGAAGCGCACCCGAAAGGCCACAGGCAGCCTGTGTAGCCTGCGCAGGAGTGGTGTCACATGGGAGCCACGAGGGGCTCCCTCTATCACCCGCGCAGCTGCATTCTGAACTAACTGGAGCCTCCGGATGCTCTTCAAGGGAAGCCCCATGTAGAGAGTATTGCAGTAATCCAAGCGAGATGTCACGAGCGCATGAGTGACCGTGCATAGGGCATCCCGGTCTAGGAAGGGGCGCAACTGGCGGACCAGGCGAACCTGGTAAAAAGCTCTCCTGGAGACGGCCGTCAAATGATCATCAAAAGACAGCCGTCCATCCAGGAGAACGCCCAAGTTGCGCACCCTTTCCATTGGGGCCAATGACTTGCCCCCAACAGTCAGCCGCGGCTGCAACTTCCAACATAACTTCCACTTCCACGCTTCCAACATAATGTGGAGCTATTCGGGTACATCTGAGCAAGCCTTGCAGGTGGAAGGTGCCATCCGTAAAACATTTTCAGCTGGTTTTCCTTGAATGCCGCTGACATTGTCATTTTTATATTTGTTTTCCACAGTTTTTCCCATTTCTCCAATTCTATATTGTATCCGATATTTCTGTTTATTATTTTTATTTTTATCCTGCCTTTATTATTTTTAAAGACCTCGCGGTGGAGAACATAGCCAAACACACATTCCTCCCCCTATTTGCCCCACAATAACAACAACTGTGTGAGGAGGGTTGGACTGAGAGAGAGAGAAAGGCCCAAAGATACCCAGCCGGCTTTCATGCTAAGGTGTGACTAGAACTCACAATCTCCTGGTGATTGGCTTAGAGTCACCCAGTGGTTTTCATGCCTATGGGGAGATTAGAACTCACCACCTCCTGGTGATTGATCCCAAGTCACCCAGCTGCTCTTTCATTCCTAAATCGGGACTAGAACTCACAATCACCCAATGACTGGCCCAAAGTCACCCAGTGGCTTGCATGTCTAAGACAGGACTAGAACTTACTGTCTCCTGATGATTGGCTCAAAGTTACTCAGCTGGCTTTCATGCCTAAAACAGGACTAGAACTCATCCTCTCCTGCTTTCTAGCCTGGTGCTTTAACCACCAGACCAAACTGTCTCTCCTTTCTGCCCATCTTTTGAAAGTGTCACACTGCTCCATCTTGGCTGCATCTGCTATCAGAGATTAACTCAACCTGTGACATGCCCAAAGACTCCATTCCTGCTCACAAACCATGTTTATGATGAAAGATAGGCCAAGTGGAAACCGACTTTCTCCAGGGTCTGTTAACAACGGATGGGCAAGGCTTTTTTCTTCACGAAACCACGTAACATCTGACTCGATAAAATTCCTCTTAACATTTTTTTAAAGTGTTCTTTGTCGTCTTGCATTAATCTGCGGACACCATGCTACTGATAACAGTTATTTCAATGGGCGGACGCGTCTGTGGAGGTCAAAAAAGTCAAAATGGCAGCTGCAGTTATTTTTTTTTTTTAATATAAATAATACAAACATAGTATTTATTTATTTATTTATTTGATTTTTATACCGCCCTTCTCCCGAAGGACTCAGGGCAGTGTACAGGCAACAATAAAATACAAAAACACCACAATATACAATTTAAAATACGAATTAAAAAACTTATTATAATTAGCCTAGAACCTTAAAATTTATAAAACCAAACCCCATTTAAAATTAGTAGAAAATTTAAAATCGATAAAATTTATGTAATTTAAAATTTAAAATATAAAATTTAAAATTTAGGCCAGCCCCGCGCGAATAAAAAGGTATGTCTTCAGTACACATACATCTAAATACAAAAAAAGAAAGAAGAAGAAAAAAAAACACAAATATTACAGTGCACCTCCACGCCCTGGAGACCATTTTACCCCCTTATATTTCTTTTCTATAACAAATAAAAGATATCTCTATCTGTCTGTCTGTCTGTCTGGGGTGAAATGCTCCTGGTTCAGACCGGATCGCCCCATCCGGTAGCGATGGGTGGTTCAGAGAATCGGTAGTGAAAATTCCTGGGGCCCCTCCCCATGCCCAGCTGAGCCGCGTGATCATCAGAGGTTTTTTGGGGTTTTTTTACTTCTAAAAGCATTTTTTCTTCGGCCGAAAGAATGCTTTTAAAAGTAAAAAAAAAGCCTCTGATGATCGTGCAGCTCAGCTGGGATCGTCAGAGGCTTTTAAAACCTCTTTGGCTGAAGAGGTTGTAGAAAAAATGCTTTTAAAAGGCTCATCTGGCGATCCCAGCTGAGTTGCCTGATCGTCTGAGGCTTTTTTTTTCTTTTAAAGGCAAAAAAATGCTTTTTTTAAAAAAGAAAAGCCTCTGACGATCAGGCAACTCAGCTGGGATCGTCAGAGGAGCCTTTTAAAAGCATTTTTTTCTACAACCTCTTTGGCCGAAGAGGTTGTAGAAAAAATACTTTTAAAAGTAAAAAAAAAAATTGGCCATGCCCACCCAGTCACACCACCAAGCCACGCCCACAGAACCGGTAGTAACAAATTTTACATTTCATCTCTGAGATATAGATGGATGGATGGATGGATGGATGGATGGATGGATGGATGGGTGGGTGGGTAGGTGGATGGATACAGAAATAGATAGATAGATAGATAGATAGATAGATAGATAGATAGATAGATAGATAGATAGATAGATAGATAGATAGATAGATAGGGATGGATGGATGGATGGATGGATGGATGGATGGATGGATGGATGGATAGATATGGATGAATAGAGAGATAGAGATGGATGGATAGATAGATGGATAGACGATAGAGAGAGAGAGATGGATGGATGGATGGGTGGATGGATACAGAGATAGATAGATAGATAGATAGATAGATAGATAGATAGATAGATAGATAGATAGATAGATAGATAGATAGATAGATAGATAGATCTATTCCAATTGTGCCCTTATCCTCTCCAAAACAACATATATTCTTCAGTAGGTTTATTCCCTTTGCCTTCCACCAACACTGATTTTATAAAATCCCTCCCATATTTCAGTTGTTTGCTTTGATCATCCCTTTTTTAAATTTACCTTCTGTTGTTAATTTATCGTTTGTTGCCGTGCTCCAGCTTTCATTATACCACTCATTTCTTCGAATATCCCAGTTTCGTCCCCAATGTTTAGCCATCACTAATCTAGCTGCCATGATCAAATATGCGATCAATTGCTTTTATGTTTAATTTATATCCCATTTTTTCCACCAGCAACAGTAATGCAGGCAGCTGCAGTTATGATGCCAGCAAAAAATGGAGCTGGAATTGGCTCACAGCCGCCATGTTGTCTTTTTTGGATCCCAGTGCATTATATTAACATTTTAAAGGGCTATTTTAAGGGGAAAATTCGCTTGCAGTTATTTTTGAGGGAAAGGACAGTTGGCGGTGGAACATGTATTAATAATCTCCTCTTTGCCATGTTTGCAGATTATTAATGAGGAAAACCTTATTTGATCACCTCACTGCTCGAGGAATTCAGGTATTCGGTATTATTATTATTATTATTTTTTTACAAAATATCTGTAAATATCTCGACTTGACTTGTACAGGCCATTCTCGACTTAGGACCACCTGGATAGTCCTCGACTTGCGACCACAATTGAACCCAACATTTCTGTTGCTCAGTGAAATGTGTGTTAAGTGGGTTTTGCCCCGTTTTACAACATTTCCTGCCTCAGTCGTTGTTAAGCGAATCACTCAAGTTGTTCATCACAGTTGTTAAGCGAATCACTGAAGTTAGTCACTTGGTCGTTAAGTGAATCTGTCTTCCCCATTGACTTTCCTTTGTCAGAAGGCCGCAAGAGGGCGTCACGTGACCTTGGCACACAACAACGGTCATAAATATGAAACCACTTCCCAAGCACCTGGATTTTTTGATCACGTGACTACGAAGATGCTGCAACGGTCATAAGTGTGAAAAACGCTTTCACACTTATGACCGTCACACTTGTAAGTCACTTTCTTCAGCCCGTTGCAACTTCCAACGGTCACTAAATGAGCGGTTGTAAGTCGAGGACTACCTGTAATTGGGGCCAGGATTCCCCTTAGTAAGCTAAGCGGCCGTTAAGGGAGTCGCACATAGTGGGACGACCATTTTTGCCACGGTTGTTAAGCAAATCGCTGCAGTTGTTAAGGGAGTCATGCAGTCATTAAGTGAATCCGCTTCCCTTTGCCTTTGCTTGTGGGAAGGTCGCAAATGGGGGTCGCGTGACGTCAGGCCCTGCAACTTTTGTGCACGCACGCCGGTTGCCGAGTGTCTGAACTTTGATCATGTTAACTAGGGATGCTGTGGGGGTCGTAAGTGTGAGGACAGGTCGTAAGCCACTTTTTTCAGGGCTGTGGTCACTTCGAATGGCCGCTAAATGAATGAATGGACTGTAACCCTGTAATAACTTTTGGCTGCTGAGCGTAAGAGATCAGGCCTCTCCCACGCCCTGTTCGGTCTGCGCTGAGAGAAAAGGCCTCCTTTTTAGTCAGCATTAAAACTAAATTTAAAAAAAATAATATTTGTATCTCAGGGTTCAACAGGGGATTTATCCAATGGACAGAAAGACTTTTGCGGAGTCCTTGGTGCTCCCTGAGCTGGGTTTTTTTCTTGCAGACGTTTCATGACCCAACTAGGCAATATCATCAGTGTTACAAGGGACTATGGGGTTTGCTCTCTGTTTCTATATAGGAGGTTTACCCTGTCCGTCTTCATGTCCCTTGATTGTTGGTGGATAGATAGATGGAAGGAGAGAGGGTCCTTGGTGCTCTCTGAGCTGGGCTGTTTTCTTGCAGACGTTTCATGACCCAGCTAGGTAACACCATCAGTGCCAGAAAGGACTGTGGGGTTTGCTCTCTCATTATATATAGGTTTACCTATAGGACAGGAGGTTTACCTGTCCATGTTGGTGGAAGTATCTCTTGATTGTTTACGGATGGATGGAAGGAAGGAAGGGAGGGAGGGAGGGAGGGAGGGAGGAAGGAGAGAAGGTCCTTGGTTCTCTTTGAGCCTAGTTGTTTTCTTGCAGAAGTTTCATTACCCAACTAGGTAACATTATCAGTGCTAGAAAGAGGGAGGAGGAGAATTGGTGTTTTCTGAGCCTGGTTGCTTTATTGCAAACGTTTCATTACCCAGCTAGGTAACATTATCAGTGCTACGAAGGGGAAGGAGGAGGAGAATTGTGGGGTCCGTGGTGCTCTCTGAGCCTGGTTGTTTTCCTGCAGACGTTTCATGACCCACCTTGGTAACACCATCAGTGCCAGAAGGGACTGTGCGGTGTCTCTCGTAATGTTATAGCACTGATCATACTACCTAGTTGGTAACATCTGCAGGAAAACCATCAAGCTCTGAGAGCACCAAGGATCCTATTGCAACTAAATTCTGAAGAAATGCAGGCAGCCCTTGACTTACAACAATTCGTTTAGTGACCGTTTGAAGTTACAACGGCACTGAAAAAAACTGACTGATTAGCAAAATTTAAACGGTTGCCAACTGACTCATATTTAAGACTCTTGCAGTATCCTGGAGTCGCGTGATCCCCTTTTGCGACCGTCCGACAAGCAAAGTCAGTGTTGGAGCCAGATTCACTTCACAGTTGGGTTATTACCTAATCAACGGCAGTCGTAAAATGGGACAAAACTCACTTAACGAATTTCTCACTGAGCAGCGCAAATTCCACGCTACATTGTGGTCGTAAGTCGAGGACCACCTCTACCGACCCATGCATTTCCTCTCTTGTCGAGCGCTTATGAAGGTAGAGCCAACCTCTTGTTTAAAGGCTTCCAGCGACGGAGAACCGAGTATTTCATGTGGCAGGCTGTTCCGCCGGCTGACGGCTTATAAAATCAGGATTCCCAGCCTAAAATTCTTTCCTTTCTGCTGAAACCCACCAGTTCTGGTTCCCTCCCTCTGTTTCCTTGACCCCAGAGGTCATTTTGTCCTCCTTCAAACAACCTCCTTCAAGGCCGAATTGTCTGCAGGTTGTTCTGTTTTTGTGTGCAGGTTGTTCTATTTGGTTTACTCCGCTGAGGCCAAAGCAAAGTCTTGGACGGATCGACAGTCTGTCGTCCCTGAACCTAATCCACCCACCCGAGTTACCAAAGGTCGCTGGAAAGCCAGTTTTACTTACGGGATTCACTGCCACTTTCTGGTGGACCAGAAACCTTTGATTCTTTTCCCCAGAAAATGTCAGTTACTATCCAGATTTTGCCTTTCAAGGGAATTTAAGCACTCTTTAAGTAGGGAAAAAGAAAGGGACGGGGTGGGAATTGCAATCTGCATTCAAGGAGATTACAGGGAGTCCTCGATTTACGACCGCAAAGGAGCCCAAAATTTATGTGGCTAAACGAGACACTTGCGAAGTGGGTTTTGGCCCATTTTACCACCTTTTTTGCCACCGTTGTGAACTGAATGGCTGCAGTTGTTAAGTTAGTGAAGTAAGACGGTTGTTAAGTGAATCTGGCTTCCCCATTGACCTTGATCGTCAGAAGGTCACAACAGGCGATCACTGCAACCGTCATAAATATGAGCCAATTGCCGTAACAATAGAATAACAGAGATGGAAGGGACCTTGGAGGTCTTCTAGTCCAACCCCGTGCATGGGTAGGAAATCCCTCTATCATTTCAGGCAAATGGTTGTTCAATCCCTCCAGTAATGGAGTACCTATAACTTCTGGAGGCAAGTAGTTCCACTGGTTAATTGTTCTCACTGTCAGGAAATTTCTCCTTAGTTCTAAGGTTGCTTCTCTCCTTGATTAGCTTCCACCCATTGCTTCTTGTCCTGCCTTCAAGTGCTTTGGCGAATATTTATTTATTTATTTATTTATTTATTATTTAAATTTTTATACCGCCCTTCTCCCGAAGGACTCAGGGCGGTTTACAGCCAGATAAAATAAACATTCCTATTACAAAATAAATACTATTAAAATACCACTAAAAAACTTATTCAATTTGGCCGCAATTAAAATTTAGCAAATAATAAAACCCATTTAAAACCCATTAAAAACCCATCGATAAAACCCAATTAAAAACCCATAAAAAGCTAACCCAGTCCAGCGCAAATAAATAAGTGAGTTTTGAGCTCATGAAAGGTTCGGAGGTCCGGAAGTTGACGAAGTCCTGGGGAGTTCGTTCCAGAGGGCGGAGCCCCACAGAAGGCCCTTCCCTGGGTGTCGCCAGGCGACACTGTCGCGCCGGCGGCACCCTGAGGAGTCCCTCTCTGTGAGAGCGCACGGTCGGTGAGAGGTATTCGGTAGCAGCAGGCGGTCCCGTAAGTAACCCGGCCCTATGCCATGGGCGCTTTAAAGGCGTTCACCAATACCTTGAAGCGCACCGGAAGGCCACAGGTAGCCAGTGCAGCCTCGCAGGATAGGTGTCACTCGGGAGCCACGAGGGCTCCTCTATCACCAGCAGCTGCATTCTGGACCAACTGCAGCCTCGGATGCCCTTCAAGGGAGCCCCATGTAGAGAGCATTGCAGTAGTCAGGCGAGGCGTCACAAGGGCGTGAGTGACTGTGCACAAGGCATCCCGGTCTAGAAAGGCGCAACTGGCGCACCAGGCGAACCTGGTGGAAAGCTCTCCTGGAGGCGGCCGTCAAGTGATCTTCAAAAGACAGCCGTGCATCCAGGAGAACGCCCAAATTGCGCACCCTCTCCATCGGGGCCAATGACTCGCTCCCGACAGTCAGCCGCGGACTCAGCTGGCTGTACCGGGGTGCCGGCATCCCCAGCCACTCCGTCTTGGAGGATTGAGCTTGAGCCTGTTTCTCCCCATCCAGACCCGTCGGCTTCTAAACACCGGGACAGCACTTGATAGCTTCATTGGGGTGGCCGGTGTGGAAAAGTACAGCTGGGTGTCATCAGCGTACAGCTGGTACCTCACACGAAGCCACTGATGATCTCACCCAGCGGCTTCATATAGATGTTGAACAGAAGGCGAGAGAATCGGCCCTGCGGCACCCACAAGTGAGGTGCCGCGGGTCGACCTCTGCCCGTCAACACCGTCTGCGACCGGTCGGAGAGATAGGAGGAGAACCACCGATAAACGGTGCCTCCCACTCCCAATCCCTCCAACCGGCGCAGCAGGATACCATGGTCGATGGTATCGAAAGCCGCTGAGAGGTCTAATAGGACCAGGGCAGAGGAATAACCCCTATCCCTGGCCCTCCAGAGATCATCCACCAACGCGACCAAAGCCGTCTCAGTGCTGTAACCGGGTCGGAAGCCGGACTGGAACGGGTCCAGATAGACAGTTTCCTCCAGGTGCAGGGGAAACTGATATGCCACCATACTCTCTACAACCTTCGCCGGAGACCGGACGATAATTACCCAAAACAGCCGGGTCCAGGGAAGGCTTCTTGAGGAGGGGCCTCACCACCGCCTCTTTCAAGGCGGCCGGAAAGACTCCCTCCAACAAGGAAGCACTCGTAAGCCCCTGGAGCCAGCCTCGTGTCACCTCCTGAGTGGCCAGCACCAGCCAGGAGGGGCACGGGTCCAGTAAACACGTGGTGGCATTCAATCTACCCAGCAACCTGTCCATGTCCTCGGGAGTCACAGGGTCAAACTCATCCCAAACAACATCACCAAGACCGCCCTCAGATACCCCGTCTGAATCGCCACAATTTTGGTCCAGACCGTCCCTAAGCTGAACGATTTTATCGTATAGATAACCGTTAAACTCCTCAGCACGTCCCCACAACGGGTCATCCCGCTCCCCCTGGTGAAGGAGGGAGCGGGTCACCCGGAACAGGGCAGCTGGGCGGTTATCTGCCGACGCAATGAGGGAGGAGGCGTAGGAACGCCTCGCTTCCCTCAGTGCCACTAGGTAGGTCCTAGTATAGGATCTAACTAGTGTCCGATCAGCCTCTGAACGGCTGGACCTCCAGGAACTCTCTAGGCGTCTTCTCCGGCGTTTCATCCCCCTCCGCTCCTCGGAGAACCAAGGGGGCGGTTGGGATCTGCGCCGGGTCAGAGGCCGCAAAGGCACGACACGGTCCAAGGCCCCGGCCGCAGCCCGTTCCCAGGCTGCAGCTAGTTCCTCTGCCGTGCCGTGAGCCAGACCCTCAGGAAGTGGCCCAAGCTCCGTCCGAAACCTCTCTGGGTCCATCAGGCGCCTGGGACGGTACCATCGTAATGGTTCCGTCTCCCTGCGGTGTTGGGTAGCGGTCAGAAAGTCCAGGCGAAGGAGAGAGTGATCTGACCATGACAAAGGTTCAATGACTATTTCCTTTAAGTCCAGATCTCTCGACCACTGACCAGAGACAAAAATCAGGTCCAGTGTGCCTCCCCCGATAGCTTGACTCCCTCTTCTTTGGGGCAGCCCCTTGAATATTGGAAGACTGCTGTCATGTCACCCCCTAGTCCCTGTCAAATTCGGTTCCCACGACCAATAGGGCTGCTGCCTGGATCATAAGTGTGAAAAACGGCCATAAGTCACTTTTTTCAGGTCTGTTGTGACTTTGAAAGGTCACTAAATAAAAGGTTGTAAGTCGAGGACTGCCTGAGAAAAGTGCACGTAGTCCTCAGCTTACAACCGTTTATTTAGTGACCGTTCAAAGTTACAAACGGCACTGAAAAAAAGTGACACGATCGTTTTTCACACTTAACGACCTTTGCAGCGACCTTTGCACACTTAACGAGTGTTTGCACACTTAACGAGCTTTGCTGGCTGAGGAACTCTGGGAGTTGAAGTCCACAAGTCTTAAAGGGACCAAGGTCGGAGACCCCTGATTTAAATCACTAGTAAAAAGGCTTGATTTACATCAACTCGATATAAATCATAATTTTGAAAGAGCCACTGTCATCTCTGTCCCACAGCGGCTCCTCTTATCCGCTGTTGACTCACCGATTGTCCCATTCGCTTTATGTTGTGTCTTGCCCGCCCTCAGAGCAGCCGGGGCCTTCTTACCTGCTCCCGAACACTGAGGAATGTATGCCTCCCGGCCCAAGTCCTGGCTCCATGCCCACACAAACTGCAGAAGAAGGAGCATCTCCCTGCCCCAGCCCTGACTCCATGCCCAGGCAAACGGAGCAGCTAGACCCCTCCCCCTCCTCCACAGCAGGTGAGCCTGAGGAGGGTTTACTCCCAACAACAGCTGATTGGAGTAATCCTCGCATCAGAAGACTGGATAGGCGGAGGCAACAGAAGGAAGGGAGGGGCAGGCCTTAATGAGTGCTGAGTCATGGAGCCACACCCCATGGCCTATATAAAGGATCTACTTTCTGGCAGTCTCTGAGTCAGGCAAAAGTCGAACTTATCTTGCTGAAGTCACTTACTGGTCTCCTGCCTGCTCTGAGGACTTTGCTAGGACTTTGGGCAGAGCTGCAGAGGCAAGCCTGATTCGGATTTCCCTGACCCAGCCGTCAGCGGAGGAGTGGGACACGACACTTTAATGGGACGGCTAGTGATGCGGCCGGGACACAACAAAGTGAAGGACATGGCGGGCAGCAGGTGAGTGGATGCCCGCTAACAGGCGCTGCTGCCACGATGGATCTGAAATGACAGGCGCTCTTTAATATTACATTTATAAGCTGCTAAGGTTTCACTTTCGTTTTTACTGCTTGCCCTTCCTCCTCACACTTAGAGTCCGGTGGTACAAATGCATTTCTCTCAGGGGTCGGCTGCTGAGGGTTCGGGAGAACCTTTAGCTAAGATTCTGTGCAGTTCGGAGAACTCCCAATTCCCACGCCTGGCTGGCCCTGCCCACCTCGCCCCTCTCAGGAATCCCAGCGCTGCCCGTTTTGGATGTAGGGAAGTGCAGGGCGTCTGCGGTGGCTCGGGGAGGCCGAAAAATGGGCCTACCCATTTCTGGCCTCCACAGGGCCTTCGGAGCCTGGGGAGGCCGTTTTTGCCCTCCCGGAAGCTTGAAAAAAGCTTCCGGAGCCCAGGGACGGCCAAAACACCCCCTCCTCCGCCATGGTGCAGAAGACTGACTAGGCCACGCCCACCATGGCCATGGCCACCCAGCAGCCTGGCAGGGAACCCCTTGCTAAAATTTTTGAAGCCCACCCCTGATTTCTCTTCAAACAATCATACAATTTGTAGTGTACATAGATTTGCAAAACGATGGGATAAAGGGATATACCCCCAACTTTATTTTATGATTTCTCTCTTGGTTACTGTGAAATTGTGTGAGTGCATCGATGCAGTGCACGTTATCTCACCTTTGCTTGGAATCATGTGAATGAGTTTACCAAAAATGTAAATATTGTGGAATATACAGCCTTGTGCTACATAGCTAAGCTCTACTTCATGCTGAATAAACTAAATTACTAATGTATCTTAAATAGAAAACTATCTTCAGCTAGATTTTTACTCCAAAAGCATTTTATTAAAATAAAATTGATTTTTTAAAAATCTGATTTAAATTTTTAAAAAATCGTCTTTTTTTAAAAATCGATTTTTATCCATCCTGCTTTGGGCTCAATTGTTGTCGTAAGTCGAGGACTAATCTGTATAATAAATCAATAAATAGTCCATACATAATGTATGTGAACTAAAGCAGTTGTTCCCATGAGCTGCGAGATTTCCTCTGGGAAGGTTGTGTCAGTTTTGGAAGGCAATTTTCTTTTTGCTTAACTGCCAAATATTTTAGCTGGGGAAGTTGGGAGGGGGGTTGTTGTTGGAGCGGTAGAAAGTTAGTCATAATAACATTCCCTTTTCAAGGACATCCTGCGTCTGATGTAGACTGCCTGAAGATTGTATCCAATTGAGTGTGAAGAGCTGATTGGACAATGTGATGAACTTGTGGGTGTGGGGGAGGGCTGTGAACTGTCAACTGGGTGTGGAAAACCTGGAAGCTTTCAGTTTCGGGTTTTCCCAGCTGTGCCAACATGACATCTCTAATAAATTAGAACTTTGAGGAACCTCAAGCCTCAGAGCTTTATTTCGTTGGGGGTGTTCCTTTGGAACCCTGAGAGGTTGAAGCGAGGTTGAAAAAGCATTTGGGGGGGATTTCAGAAGAAAGTGAGATGATGACGTCCAGCTGTTTCCTTCAGGTCTACATCTGGGTGCTGAATGAAGACCAGGAATACAAGCGAGCCTTCGACCTGGGGGCCACCGGCGTGATGACCGACTATCCCACCAAGTTGAAGGAATTCCTCCACAACTATCCGGCGTGAAGCCGGGGCAGAGCCACCGCCACCGCCGTCATCGCTTCTTCAGAGTAGAGATCGGAAGAGACCCAACCGAACCCAAGGAGAGGATCCACTCTTCCATTTGAGCTTTTTTCAGCAAACGTCCACCCGCCGTCACACAATACAACCCGACAACTTGGTTTCGATGACCCTCGTTCTTAAAATGTCACGCCACGCCATGCCGCCGTATTCATTAACGGCCCTCGATGGCGGGGTTGACTCTCTCACTCTCCTCCTTTGTAAATAGCTTGGTTTGAGTGGTCACCTCCTCACCCTAGAGACCTGGGGCCCCTTGGCGAGGCCACGTGAAAAACTGGGGGGGGACGGACGGATGACATGACCTCTTGGCGTGTCCACCGAAGTCTTTCCAGCTACGCCCTTGAGGTTGAAAGACGTGCGATGACTCCCCCCACCCTCCCCGAACTTCTTTGTGATTTGAACGCAGCACCTGAGACAACCACTTTAAATAGGGGGCCCATGGCCAGTAAAGTCCTCCATGGATATATCAGGGGTGGCTTCCTGTGGTGAACAACTATTGTTGTTGTGTTGTCGTTGAATTTTTAGCTGTGCCTAGCGAGTTAGGGCAGGATCTCCCAAGCACTCATAACATTATTAGACCAGGGGTGTCCAATCTGTGGCAACTTTTTAAGACCGATGGAACTTCAACTCCCAGAATTCCAGCATACTGACCGAGGGATTCTGGGAGTTGAAGTCCACCGGTCTTAAAAGTTGCAAAGACCAGACAGCCTTCCATTAGAGACTTCCTACGTCTGTGTGCTTGTTCTAATCTCAGATCTAGAATGGCCACTTGGCCACTTGAAGATGGGTGGACTTCAGCTCCCAGAATTCTAAGATGCTGGCTGAGGGATTCTGGGAGTTGGAGTCCATCCATCTTCAAATGGCCAAGGTTGAGAAACCCACGAATCTCGAACGTGGCAATAGTTTTGCAATTAGTTGCATCTGTTGGGTCAGGATTGTTTGCCTAATTTATTGTACAAGGGCCAGGCCATAATAGCTGCCCCATACCTCTATATGTCAGTCAAGTGTTTTAAAAACAAATTCTATTGTCATGAGCCAGGACGGAAAAGACGTTTAATAACGGGGAAATTTGGATATTAGTGCAAGAGATAAACAGATATTATTTTTTAATTTTTTTGTCGTTGTTTTCTTCCTTGTTGACAAATCCGAATAGATATATAGATATATATGGCCTGCCTCTTAATGTGAATAGATCTTGCCAACGTGGCTGGCAATCCATCCCAGATCAAACTTTTTCAGCATTTTTTTTTTTCAAATTAGCACTCTTTGTGGCCAGTCTAGAAATACCACTGCCTTTCGTATTGCCGGAGATTACAGCTGCTTAAATAGGAACGTTGTCCTAGAAAACTTTGGCACCAGTGTTGAAAATACCTGCTTTGCCAAATGTCCTTCGGTTACTTGATCTCTTGTTGTTTGCAAGGGGCATTTGGTGTGCCGGCGGGTCAGCTGGAATTTAGTTTACTGTTGTTGTTTTTTGTTAAGGTGACTTTTTTTTTTTTAAAGGGGAAGCGGAGCCCCGAGTACAGGACGAACGTGCCCTAAAAATCTGGGAGGGGGGGAAAAATGTCTCTTTTTTTTTTTAGAAAAAGGAATGTAGATTTTGTACTCTGCTTCTCTGTAGCCATTCCTGAGCTTGGCTTTTAATCTGTACTACAACCTATGTAGCAGTTTTGGGATTAGAGCATTAAAAAGGAAAAAAAAAAACCTTTCACCATCCATGTGCCGAAATTTGGTTGCCTTTCTTCAAACGCGCTCTTCAAAAACCTTCTCCCCCATGTCAAAGATTTCCTTCCTCTCTCTGATTTTTCTGCTATCAAAGTACAGTTTGGAAGTTAACAACCGCAACTGAGCCCCGGAATTTTGGTAGAACAGGTGGTCCTCGACTTGCAACAGTTCATTTAGTGACCGTTCAAAGTTATGACGGCACCAAAAAAAGTGACCCCTGACCGTTTGTTTTTTTTAGTTACCACATTAGCAGAATACCCATGTTCATGTGCTCAGAATTCAGATGCTTGGCAACTGGTTCATACTTGCGACCGTTGCCGTGTCCCAGGATTATGGGATCTCCTTTTGCAACCTGACAAGCAAAGTCAATGGGGAAGCCAAATTTCCCACTTAATTTTTATTTTTTTATTTTTTATTTTGAATTTATATCCCACCCTTCTCCGAAGACTCAGGGCGGCTTACACCCTTAACACCCTGTGTTAAGCAATAGTCTTCATCCATTTGTATATTATATGGCCGGGATAGCTCAGGCAGTAGAGAAGCCTGTTATTAGAACACAGAGCCTGCAATTACTGCAGGTTTGAGCCCGGCCCAAGGTTGACTCAGCCTTCCACCCTTTAAGAGGTAGGTAAGGTAGGTAAAATGAGGACCCAGATTGTTGGGGGGGCAATAAGTTGACTTTGTAAAAAAAATATATAAATAGAATGAGACTATTGCCTTATACATTGTAAGCCGCCCTGAGTCTTCGGAAAAGGGCGGGGTATAAATGTAAACAACAACAAAAAAAAGTTAACTTTTATTGCCCCCAACAATCTGGGTCCTCATTTTACCTACCTTATAAAGGATGGAAGGCTGAGTCGACCTTGGGCCTGGTGGGACTTGAACCTGCAGTAACTGCAAGCAGCTGTGTTAATAACAGACAGACTTAGTCTGCTGAGCCGCCAGAGGCCCTAATCACCGGGTTACTAAATAACTGCAGTGATTCACTTAACAACTGTGGCAAGAAAAATCGTAAAATGGGGCAAAACTCACTTAACAATTTTTCTCTTAAACAACAGAAATGTTGGGCTCAATAGTTGCCGTTAAGTCGAGGACTGCCTGTAAATCATTGTGGTCGTTAAGCGGGACCCCACGTGACTGGATTGAATTTTAGGATTGGTTTACAAAAAGGATAAAGCGAATCACCGTGGTCATTGAGCGTATCATGTAGTCATTAAGCAAAACCACGGGATTAACTAAATACCCTGCAACTGTCATAAGTACAAGTCAGTTGCCAAGCATCTGAATTTTGTTCACGTGACCGCGGGGATGCTGCAACAGTTGTGTGAAAAATGGTCATAAGTCACTGTTTCCAGTGTCGTCGTAACGCCAAACAGTCACTAAACGAACTGTTGTAAGTCAAAGACTACCTGTATGTGATCTTCAAAGGGAAAAATAACCTGCTTTCCCAAGAGAGTTCTACATTCTCCACAGGTAGTCCTCGTTTACTAGCGATCATCAGTACCAGGAATTGCATCCTTAAATGGTACGGTCATAAAGCCATAACGTCCGTGTCCCAGTTGACATTGTTCAGCAAATCCTGTAAAATCCTGCAGTCCCATGGTCCCATTTTTGACTTCCTGCTGCCTTTCCCAGTGACTTCACTTATCGGAAGCCAGCAAGGAAGGTCCCAACGGGTGATCATGTGACCACAAGATGCTTGCAATGTCGTAATTGCAAGCACTCAAATCACAATCACGTTATTGCTAGGATGAAGTCCCGAGAACCGTTGTAAGTACCCCTCGTTCAGAGCTGTGTCGTAACTTTGGTCACCGTACGAGCGGACATGGAGCGAAGACTACTCATAAAAAGTTCAGTTGAGTTCCAAGCTAGCAGTCTCTCCAGGTGCTGTTAGAAGATGATTAAATGGTGGCTTGGATCAGAGATGGGCCTATTTTTTTCCCCTCAACCGTTTGAGGAATGTCACTTTGTCTTGGTCTCGTTAAGAGTTGCCCCAACAGGGTTAACGCTACGGGAATTGAGCTTTCCCTCACACGGAAAAGGTAATGAAAGACAGATTCAATTTAGAAAGGAAAAACATATCCCTTGACTTCTCTGCTCCAACTGGCAAAGCCCAGTTCATCATTAGCTTAGATTGCAGGATGTTCTCTTTGGGTCTATGACAATTTGCCAACTTGCCATGATACCAACTTGCCATGGCAATCTCACCACGACCAACTTGTCATGGCCAACTTGCCGCGGGACAATTCACTGTGGGACAAGAGTTACACTAATATCAAAGAAATGGTGGAATAGAATCATGAAAGAAAGAATGCAAAAGGAGGAACAGAATAAAATGTGAATGGCATAATTAAAATATTTATTTATTTTGAATAATGAAATTGAATTGTTCAATAGTCCTGCGGTGAGTTGTCCCACACAGTGAGGTGGTCGTCACAAGTTGCCCCATTCTGGTTCTCTTTAGTAGATTTGGATAAATCCATGTAGGCAGTCCTCAACTTATGACCACAATTGGGAGAACCGGAAGCGTCGTGGCGATACTGGCTGGAAAATAGTGAAGCACCAACGAGCGTCATAAAAATCCAGCCAGACAAACCGCTGTTGGAGTCTTTGGACTGGAACCGACTTGGAGGGACAGGAAAGAAAGTGAGGTGCCTCGGAAGACCAAGAGGAACAGGCAAGTTCCTCAAAGGGTTGGAGGCAGCTCTTTGATCCAGCGGTGGGGGCGGCGGCCATTGAAACGACCGCTACAAGCTGGGGCAACCGGACTAAAATTTGTGCAGGAGCGGTGATTGAATGGAATATTGTTACTGAGTGAGTGATTGGCCAACTCACAGGTAAGTAGAAAACTCTAAAGCTTAAAAGAGGTCCCAACCTTAAATAAACGGCTAATTGGCACTTGGGAATTCAAAGTGAAGAAAATAAAACAAAGAGGAACTTTAAAATTAAAGCCCTAAAAAAAGGAAAACTTTCTACCTAGATTTAAAATTGGATTTGGAAGGAATTAAAAACAATATAGGAAAAAGAAAACTGAGGGAAAGCATTCTTTAAAACAAAAGGAATTAATAGAAGAAGAAAGTATTGTCTTTGTGGATTTACAATTTGATATTTTATAATAATAATAACAACAGAGTTGGAAGGGACCTTGGAGGTCTTCTAGTCCAACCCCCTACCCAGGCAGGAAACCCTACACCATTTCAGACAAATGGTTTTGTTGCCTGGGGATTTGTGGATTGGAAAGAGACATCTGCTGGTGGAAAAGTATTGCAATAAGTGTTTTAAAGACTGAAAGAACAAAGGATTCAGACTATCGTGCAAAGTTTTTGTTTAAACAGCTGGAGCACGACTTCAAAAAGAAGTGGAAAGAATAAAGTCTTAAACTGGAATGGTCTGAATGAATATCTGAATTGGACACTACTTGGAAAGAAAAAAAAGAAACACATGGACTTGAATTTGAACTGTACATAAGTTAAAATAACAATAGATTAAAAAATCTTTTCTCCTTGAATTGACAACATGGAAAATTGGGAGTATGAGTATGAGGAACTAAGGGAGATGTTTCAAAAGGTGCGAGAAGTGTTTAAGGGAAATAAAGAAGCGAAGGACTGGTTAGAATACCAAAAAAAAAGGAAAAAAAAATACAAGTGAGAAGCAAGAACACAATATTGGAAAGAAAATAATTGAAGATTTTAAAAAATAGATGATTACCCTGGGATTGACAGTGACAAAATAAAAATGGAGAGATGGAATATTTCTCAAAAAAGAAGAGAAAAGAAGGAAATGGGAAAAGATCGCAGGAGAGAAGTAAGGGTAACAAACTTAAAAACTAGAGGAAGGATGAAGGTGAGAAGATACAATAAATACAAAACGAAAAAGAAGGAAATGAGAGAATGAGAAAGGAGGAGAATATTAAGAAATGGAATTCTGGAGAGACCAAAAGAAAATGGTTAAGGGGAAGAATAATGGATAGTAGAAAGGGAATTAAAGCATTAATATGTTGATTTAAGGGAATGGTATTAATAGCAGAAATTGTATTAAGAAGTAAAATAGAAGAAATATACAGATTACTGTAAAATGGAATAATTAATTGAAATTAAGATACAAAATTGAAATGTTAGTAAATGATGTAAGTAAGGATGAAATATATGTAAGAAGCAAAAAAGAAGTATATTGTTTAATGTAAAATAGATCAGCAGATGCAATGTGAAAGATAGAATGGTTTTTATATGAAAATAATTGAAATTGAGATATAAAATTGAAATGCTATAGTAAAAGAGAAAAAAAATCATTGATGTGGGAATAAGAAATTAGGAACTAAAGAAAATAAGAGGTGGAAGGTTAATTAAGCTAAAAGGTTTTAAGGTAAAAATGGAATAAATTGAAATAAATTGTTAATAATTAAAAAATATGGGAATTCTGAGAAATTTATTCAATAAATGAAGGAAAAAAATAACCTGCTTTCCCAAGAGAGTTCTACATTCTCCACAGGTAGTCCTCGTTTACTAGCGATCATCAGTACCAGGAATTGCATCCTTAAATGGTATAGGTCATAAAGCCATAACGTCCGTGTCCCAGTTGACATTGTTCAGCAAATCCTGTAAAATCCTGCAGTCCCATGGTCCCATTTTTGACTTCCTGCTGCCTTTCCCAGTGACTTCACTTATCGGAAGCCAGCAAGGAAGGTCCCAACGGGTGATCATGTGACCACAAGATGCTTGCAATGTCGTAATTGCAAGCACTCAAATCACAATCACGTTATTGCTAGGATGAAGTCCCGAGAACCGTTGTAAGTACCCCTCGTTCAGAGCTGTGTCGTAACTTTGGTCACCGTACGAGCGGACATGGAGCGAAGACTACTCATAAAAAGTTCAGTTGAGTTCCAAGCTAGCAGTCTCTACAGGTGCTGTTAGAAGGTGATTAAATGGTGGCTTGGATCAGAGATGGGCCTATTTTTTTCCCCTCAACCGTTTGAGGAATGTCACTTTGTCTTGGTCTCGTTAAGAGTTGCCCCAACAGGGTTAACGCTACGGGAATTGAGCTTTCCCTCACAAGGAAAAGGTAATGAAAGACAGATGCAATTTAGAAAGGAAAAGCATATCCCTTGACTTCTCTGCTCCAACTGGCAAAGCCCAGTTCATCATTAGCTTAGATTGCAGGATGTTCTCTTTGGGTCTATGACAATTTGCCAACTTGCCATGATACCAACTTGCCATGGCAATCTCACCACGACCAACTTGTCATGGCCAACTTGTCATGGCCAACTTGCGGGACAATTCACTGTGGGACAAGAGTTACACTAATATCAAAGAAAATGGTGGAATAGAATCATGAAAGAAAGAATGCAAAAGGAGGAACAGAATAAAATGTGAATGGCATAATTAAAAATATTTATTTTATTTTGAATAATGAAATTGAATTGTTCAATAGTCCTGGTGAGTTGTCCCACACAGTGAGGTGGTCGTCACAAGTTGCCCCATTCTGGTTCTCTTTAGTAGATTTGGATAAATCCATGTAGGCAGTCCTCAACTTATGACCACAATTGGGAGAACCGGAAGCGTCGTGGCGATACTGGCTGGAAAATAGTGAAGCACCAACGAGCGTCATAAAAATCCAGCCAGACAAACCGCTGTTGGAGTCTTTGGACTGGAACCGACTTGGAGGGACAGGAAAGAAAGTGAGGTGCCTCGGAAGACCAAGAGGAACAGGCAAGTTCCTCAAAGGGTTGGAGGCAGCTCTTTGATCCAGCGGTGGGGGCGGCGGCCATTGAAACGACCGCTACAAGCTGGGGCAACCGGACTAAAATTTGTGCAGGAGCGGTGATTGAATGGAATATTGTTACTGAGTGAGTGATTGGCCAACTCACAGGTAAGTAGAAAAACTCTAAAGCTTAAAAGAGGTCCCAACCTTAAATAAACGGCTAATTGGCACTTGGGAATTCAAAGTGAAGAAAAATAAAACAAAGAGGAACTTTAAAATTAAAGCCCTAAAAAAAGGAAAACTTTCTACCTAGATTTAAAATTGGATTTGGAAGGAATTAAAAACAATATAAGAAAAAGAAAACTGAGGGAAAGCATTCTTTAAAACAAAAGGAATTAATAGAAGAAGAGAAAGTATTGTCTTTGTGGATTTACAATTTGATATTTTATAATAATAATAACAACAGAGTTGGAAGGGACCTTGGAGGTCTTCTAGTCCAACCCCCTGCCCAGGCAGGAAACCCTACACCATTTCAGACAAATGGTTTTGTTGCCTGGGGATTTGTGGATTGGAAAGAGACATCTGCTGGTGGAAAAGAAGTATTGCAATAAGTGTTTTAAAGACTGAAAGAACAAAGGATTCAGACTATCGTGCAAAGTTTTTGTTTAAACAGCTGGAGCACGACTTCAAAAAGAAGTGGAAAGAATAAAGTCTTAAACTGGAATGGTCTGAATGAATATCTGAATTGGACACTACTTGGAAAGAAAAAAAAGAAACACATGGACTTGAATTTGAACTGTACATAAGTTAAAATAACAATAGATTAAAAAATCTTTTCTCCTTGAATTGACAACATGGAAAATTGGGAGTATGAGTATGAGGAACTAAGGGAGATGTTTCAAAAGGTGCGAGAAGTGTTTAAGGGAAATAAAGAAGCGAAGGACTGGTTAGAATACCAAAAAAAAAGGAAAAAAAAATACAAGTGAGAAGCAAGAACACAATATTGGAAAGAAAATAATTGAAGATTTTAAAAAATAGATGATTACCCTGGGATTGACAGTGACAAAATAAAAATGGAGAGATGGAATATTTCTCAAAAAAGAAGAGAAAAGAAGGAAATGGGAAAAGATCGCAGGAGAGAAGTAAGGGTAACAAACTTAAAAACTAGAGGAAGGATGAAGGTGAGAAGATACAATAAATACAAAACGAAAAAGAAGGAAATGAGAGAATGAGAGAAAGGGAGGAGAATATTAAGAAATGGAATTCTGGAGAGACCAAAAGAAAATGGTTAAGGGGAAGAATAATGGATAGTAGAAAGGGAATTAAAGCATTAATATGTTGATTTAAGGGAATGGTATTAATAGCAGAAATTGTATTAAGAAGTAAAATAGAAGAAATATACAGATTACTGTAAAATGGAATAATTAATTGAAATTAAGATACAAAATTGAAATGTTAGTAAATGATGTAAGTAAGGATGAAATATATGTAAGAAGCAAAAAAGAAGTATATTGTTTAATGTAAAATAGATCAGCAGATGCAATGTGAAAGATAGAATGGTTTTTATATGAAAATAATTGAAATTGAGATATAAAATTGAAATGCTATAGTAAAAGAGAAAAAAAATCATTGATGTGGGAATAAGAAATTAGGAACTAAAGAAAATAAGAGGTGGAAGGTTAATTAAGCTAAAAGGTTTTAAGGTAAAAATGGAATAAATTGAAATAAATTGTTAATAATTAAAAATATGGGAATTCTGAGAAATTTATTCAATAAATGAAGGAAAAATCGGGGTTGCCTGGACACCATAGTGGAAAATACTGAATTGAAAATGAATACAGCAATAGAGAGAGAGCGGAAGAAGGAGCAGGGAGATGGAAGGAAGGAAGGAGAGAAAGGAATGGAAGAAAGGGAAGAAGAGAGGAAGAAAGGGAGGGGAAATAAGAGTAGGAGAGAAGATTAGATAGGGAGGAAGAGAGGAGGGGGAGAAAGGAAGGGGAAGTAGAGAAGGAGTAGGAGAGGAGGAAAGAAGAAAGTAGAAAGGATAAAAGAAGGGAGGGAGAGGAAAGAGAGGAGAGAGAGAAGAAAGATTGCTGTAAAACAAAAAGATGAAACAAGAAAGGCAACACCAAAATTGTTTAAATCTATCAGGATAAAGAACGAATCACAATGAAAGTTAAAAGAGAAGATATACGATTAAAAAAAGGAGAGATTCGAATTTGAGGGAGGAGGAAGATGTTTATATAATAAGCATAGAAATACTAAGATACAATTAAAAAATATGGAAAAATACCAGCTAAGCTAATTGAGGCAGATATTCAAGGAAGATTTATTGCTATTGAACTGGTGATAGATGCAAAAAAGACTTTGTTGATAGGTATTTATGCACCTAATCACCAACAAGAAAAGTTTTACAAAATGTTACATGAGAGGTTGACCCTCTGGGATTATAGTTCATTTATTTTATTAGGAGACTGGAATGGAGTAATTGATACAAGAAGGGATAAGAGAACCTCCTCCAAGAAGATACCTATACATGCAAAATTACCAAAATCCTTTTTTGAAATGATGGAAGACTTTGAGTTTAGAGATATATGGAGGTTACGGAATCCAGATGAGAGAGATTTTACTTTTTTTTCTGATAGGCATCAATCTTTTTCACGCATTGATTTTATTTTAATTTCTAATGACTTGCTTCCTAGGGTGAAGAAAACGAAGATATTTCCGAGGTGTTTAACTGACCATAGCCCAGTATGGATGGAATTATTACAAGGGAAAAAAGGTGGTAGAACATGGAGGTTGAATGAAAATCTGTTTAGATATGAGGATAATGTAACTTATTGTAAGAAACAGTTAAAAGAATTTTTTGATTTTAATATGTACAAAGGGACACCTATAGGAACTGTGTGGAAGAGCAAAGCGTTTATTAGAGGGATATTGATTTACTTGGACAATAGGCAAAGGAACAATAAACAAAGGCAGCGTAGATATTTGGAAGAAGAAATTCAAGGAAGCAACAGTTATTAATTTGGCTGAGATGGCTAAAATCTCAGCTTTTAAAAGACAATACGCAGGAAAGATATTTAATTGAATGGAAAAATGGATTGATTATTTACAAAACAGATATCAGATTAAGAAATATCAGATTGCCTTTGAATAATTAGAAAGTTATTTTATGTAATGGGAGGGGTTGGGAGGCGAAAAGCTTTGGATGTGGTTATTTGGATTGGAAGGAAAATTTTATTCTATGTTTGGTTTATGTATAACTTTTTTGTGATTGACCCGGGCCGGGGAGGGGGGTGTTTTGTTTTTTTTTGGGAGGGAGGGGGAAAAAAGGGGGAAAAATGTTTTTGTTTTTTTTTAAACTCTTTCAATAAAAAAAAATATGGAAAAAGAATATTTTGGCAGAAATTGTAACTTACGTAAAATGTATTTTAGATATGACAAGTTGTATAAAATGTAACATGGTCAATACTCTGTTCATAAAATATGTGGGTGTGGGAGAAACGAAAATCAATAAAACTTGATTAAAAAAACAACAACTTATGACCACAATTGAGCCGAGAATTTATGTTGCTAAGTAAGAAATGCGTTAAGTACGTTTGGCCTCATTTTACGACCTTTCATGCCACATTCGTTAAGCGAATCACTGCAGTTATTAAGTTAGTCATTATTACATATGTGAGATAAGGAGAGAGAGCTGAAAAGTGGACTTTTCTACGCCTCGATGTACTTTTAAAAGATACTGTATTTTTGATAGATGTCCAGGCGCTTGTTTAAAGCTATCCATAAGCAGTTATGGAAACCTTGCATGATGTGCTGATTTGTTTTTGCTCAAATAAATATTCATGTTATTTTACTTGGCTCTATCTTTATTTTTACATTGACCAGTAGCTGCCTCATTTCCCACAGGCTTATAAGTCAATAGTTTTTCCAGTTTTTGTGGTAAAATTAGGTAGGCTTATATTGGTCTTTATACTCAGTATATAATGGGTAAGTGAATCCACTTCCCTTGACTTTGCTTGTCAGAAGATCACAAACTTAAAGAGGCTATAAAATATTACAGAGTCAATTTAATATGTTAATGGCAGACCAGGTGGCAACGAATATACAATATGCTAAACATAATACCTTTTGTAATGCAAATAAACCTGGGAGATGGTTGGCATATAATTTAAGGAAGAAACAGAAAGCACGTGTCATACAAAAATAGAATATAAAGGTAAAGAGATATCAACAGGATAAAATTAAAAGGCATTCTCAGAATTTTATACTGCACTATATGCAAAAGACAAAATATTGGATAGGGACATTTATGATTATTTGAAAGATTATAAGGTTAATATTCTAACATTAGAACAGAGGAGGAGCTGAACGCCGATAGCTACTGGAGAAATAGTGAGGCAATTAAACAATTAAAATGGGAAAACCCTGGTACAGATGGTCTTACAGCAACTTATTATAAAAACACAGGATGAAATATTAGGCCCACTTAAAGAATTATTTAATCAGATACAATTAGGGTGGGAATACCCCGTCATGGAAAACATCTTTTATTTCACTGATACCAAAGAGGAGCAAGACTGCTCTAAACCTGGTAACTATAGGCCGATTTCACTTTTAAATAATGATTATAAGATTTTGTAAAATAATAGCAAATAGATTAATGTTAGTTTTACAACAAAGAATTCATACTGATCAATCTGGTTTTATAAAAGGGAGGCAGATGAGGAATAATGTTAGACAGATTATTAATATATTGGAATATTTGGAAAAGAAGAATACTTCAGCGGCACTTATTTTTTGGATGCAGAGAAAGCCTTTGATCGATTGCATTGGGATTTTTATTTAAATTAATAGAAAATGCAATTTGGAGACTGTTTTATTAGAATAATTAAAGCGATTTATGGAGAGCAAACAGCACAGATTATAGTAAATGGTAGTTTGACAGAATTTATTAAGATTGCGAAAGGAACGAGACAGGGATGTCCCTTATCACCATTATTGTTTGTTTTGACTCTGGAACCATTATTAGATAAAATACGAGAATTAATGAAAATAGAGGAATTAAGATTAGACAATATGAGTATAAAGTTAGAGCTTTTGCAGATGATGTAGTGGTTACGTTAACAATCCTATAAATTCAAGTAGATTTTGTTGGAAGTAATTGATAAATATGGAAAGGTATCAGGATTTAAAATAAATCAGAATAAAACAAAAGTGATAATTAAAATATGTCTATACAACAGAAACAAAAACTAGAGGAAATGACAGGATTTGAGGTAGTAAAAAGGTTAAATACTTAGGGGTCTATATTAGCTCATCGAACAAGAAACTTTATAAGAATAATTATGACTTGCTATGGCAAAAGTTCAGAATGATATGAATGGCTGGAAGAAATTGCAGTTATCCCTATTGGGAAGGATTGCGCTATTAAAATGAATGTGTTACCTAGATTTTGTTTCTGTTCCAGATGATACCTATAATTAAAAAGGATAAAATTTGGAAGATTGGCAGATTGGGATTAATAAATTTATATGGCAGGGTAAAAGGCGAGGTTAAAATGAAAATAATACAGGACTCACGGGAAAGAGTGGTTTAAGAATGCCTAACTTTAAATTATATTATGAAGCAGTAGCCCTTTCAGTAATAAGTGACTGGTTTAACTTAACAGAGGAAAGAATTTTGAATATAGAAGGTTATGACTTGTTATATGGATGGCATGCGATATTATTTTATGAAAAAAGTGGATAGGGCTTTTAAGAATCATGTGTTGAGAAGTGCTCTTTATGGTCTGGAAAAAATATTCTATAAATTAGAATTATAAGATTCCTATATGGGCGAGCCCCAGACATGCAATAGAGAATATAAATATAGAACAGAAACAGGAAATGATTACTTATAAAGAACTTTTGTATGCTGAAGGAGGTAGATTGCAATTAAAATCATTACAGGTATTAAATGAAGAAGGGAGGAATTATACTTGGTTTCAATATGGGCAAATAAGTGCTAGATGGAAAGAAGATCAAAAATTGGTATAATGCAAAGGAGGAAAATTTAATAAAGCAAATAAGAAATCAGACCCAGGAGCATATAAAGAGATTGTATAATGTGTTGCTTGAAATAGATTCGGAAAAGGATTTGGTAAAGGATTGTATGATAAAATGGGCACAGAATATTCAGGAACCAATAATGTTGGAAACATGGGAGAAAATTTGGGTTAGAAATGTTAAGTTTACACAAGCACAGAATTTAAGGAAAATTTTTATAAGATGTTTTATAGATGGCATTTAGATCCCAAAAAATTATCATGTATGTATCCTAATATCCAAGCGAAATGTTGGAGGTGTGATTGTGATGATGCTACATATTTTCATATTTGGTGGACTTGCAAGAAAATTAAGGTCTTTTGGATAAGAATTTGGTGGATTATTCAAAATGTACTGAAGAAGAAGATAAAGTTCCTGCCACAATTTTTTCCTTTTGGGAATTATAACGGATTGTACAGGGATTGAGACTAAATTGATTTTGAACTTAATAACAGCAGCAAGACTGTTGATTGGACAATACTGGAAGAAAGAAGAGATACCTACAATAGAAGAATGGATATTGAAAGTTATTAATTTGGCTGAGATGGCTAAAATCTCAGCTTTTAAAAGACAATCATGAGGAAAGATATTTAATTGAATGGAAAAATGGATTGATTATCTACAAAACAGATATCAGATTAAGAAATATCAGATTGCCTTTGAATAATTAGAAAGTTATTTTATGTAATGGGAGGGGTTGGGAGATGAAAAGCTTTGGATGTGGTTATTTGGATTGAAGGAAAATTTTATTCTATGTTTGGTTTATGTATAACTTACCTTGGATTGACCCGGGAAGCCGGGGGAGGAGGTGTTTTGTTTTTTTTTTTGGGAGGAGGGGAAAAAGGGGAAAATGTTTTGTTTTTAAACTCTTTCAATAAAAAATATGGAAAAGAATATTTTCAGAAATTGTAACTATAAATGTATTTTAGATAAAGTTGTATAAAAATGTAACATGGTCAATACTCTGTTCATAAAATATGTGGTGTAAACGAAATCAATAAAACTTGATTCAACAAATGACCAAATTGAGCAGAATTTATGTTGCTAAGTAAGAAATCATCTTTCCATTTTAATTTTTCATGCCACATGAATCACAGTTATTGTTAGTGCATGGTTGTAGATATGAAAGATGCAGTTTTTCAGCATTTTGTGTTGAAATGTCTTTATACTTGAGTCAGCCTCATGTACTTTTAAAAGATACGTATTTTGATAGATGTCCAGCACGCTGTTTTTAAGGTTTCATAACTCATGGTTATGAAACCTTGCAGTGATGTCTGATGTTTTTCTTCAAATAAATATTCATGTTATTTTACTTGCTCATCTATTTTTTACATTGACCAGTATTGCCTCATTTCACCTAGGCTTATAAGAGTTTTCCAGTTTTTTGTGGTAAAATTAGTATGCTTATATTCTGGCTTCTGAGTATGGGTAAGTGAATCTGACTTCCCTGACCTTGTCAGAAGATCACAAAAATGATGGACACCAAAAGATCACAGAGGAAATTGAAGCATCTTGAGTCTAATTCACATGACCATGCGATCAAAATGAAAAAGGAAGTCCTTTTTTCAATGCCGTGTCTTAAGGTCAAAACGAACTGTTGTAAGTTGAGGACTACCTGTTCACACCCCATCAGTTTCTTGCACTTCCACATCATTTTTTGCCAAGGAATCGTGCCCGGTTTTGCTTTTCCGGGTACCAACTTTTCCTATCGTTACAGATAGCCCTTAACCTACAAACCACAATTGGGGAAAGGAATATCTGTCACTAAGCAAGGCAGCTGTTAAGGGAGTCGTGCCCAATTTTACAAGCTCTTGCTGGGGTTAAAGAGAATTCACACGGTCATTAAGCAAAACCAGGTTTCGCCCACTGAATCCTGAGATGTTGAGATGGTGATTTGATTGCATTTTGGCATTTTTTAAGATGCTTCACTAACCTCAGCCAGCAAAGCCGACTGAGAATAGGAAGTAGTCTTAAAGTTGTTAGATGCTGATGATGGAATAGGCTAGCTGTGGATACCTCAAAAGTGAGCAGCCAAGAGGATCAAGGACTAAGTGGAAAGCTGGAGAAGAGGAGACATAGTACACCAATAGTCCTCGGTTTACGACAACAATTGAAATTGACATTTGGGATAGGCGTTAATTTTGCCCCATTTTACGTCCTTTCTTGCCACAGTTGTTAAGGGAATCACTGCGGCTGTTAAAATTACTTGCAAGGTTTTTTTTTTGTTTGCATTTATATTGCCTCCAAGACTCAGGCGGCTTACATCATGTGCAATAGTCTTCATCCAGGTATTATATACAAAGTCAACTTTATTGCCCCAACAATCTGGGTCCATTTAGGATCTTGGAGTCCTAGTGATAACCATTTAGATATGAGCCAGCAATGCAGCAGCTGCTAAAAAGCCAACACAGTTCTGGCTTAAACAGAGGATAGAATCAAGATCTGAAGTGTTAGTACTTTATAATGCCTTGTAAGCACACTTGGAATATGCATCCAGTTTTGGTCGCCACGATGTAAAAGATGTTGAGACTCTAGAAAGAGTGCAGAGAATAAATAAAGATGATTAGGGACTGGAGCAAAACATATGAAGAATTTGCAGGAACTGGGTATGTTTATTTAATGAAAATAAGGACTAGAGACATGATAGCAGTGTTCCAATATCTCAGGGTTGCCAAAGAAGAGAGTCCTGTTCTCCAAAGCACCTGAGGGTAGAACAAGCAATGGAAACTAATCAAGGAAAGAAGCAACTTAGAACTAAGGAGAAAATTTCCTGAGTTAGAACAATCAATATGGAACGACTTGCCTGCAGAAGCAGAATGCAACACTGGAAATTTTAAGAAAATGTTGGACCATCTGACTGAGATGGTATTTCCTGCCGCATTGACCAGAAGGCCTCCAAGGTCCCTTCCAACTCTGTTGTTATATATATTATTTACCTATATAAAGGATGCTGAGTCAATCTCAGGGACTTAACTTGCAGTTTTTAAAGCAGCTTAATAAAGACTGTCTTATCCTGAGCCACAGATTGTTATCCTATATTGATTTTGCTTCTCAGAATCACAAAAAGGAGACTGTGTGATTACATAGTCATAAATAATTTATAGTCTTTATTGATCACAGGACCAGGATGCTGCAAAGGTTTCAAAAAGTCATGTCTTTTAGTTCTGAAACTTGGCCACTAAATGAACTAAATCAGGACTACCTGCAACTGTTTAAGCAGATCTCAACTTGGCCACTTTTAAGACTTGTGGACTTCAACTAGAATTCTCTAGCCAGTGCATGCAATTGTTCATGATCAACTCCCAGAATTCAAGCATTTTTTATTTGTTGATCACAATTTTAAATATTGAGATCCTGATCTAAAGCAAATTATTGGCAATAAGATTGTGGATTCAAAGAATTCCTCAGCCAGCAAAGATGAGAATCTTTAAGTACAAAATCTTAAATTCAATTAGATCATCTGATGATAATAGGCTAGCTGTGGATACCTCAAAAGTGAGCAGCCAAGAGGATCAAGGACTAAGTGGAAAGCTAAAAGACATAGTACACCAATGTTTTACAACAATTGAAATTGACATTTATATTAATTTTGCTTTGCCTTTCAGTTGTTAAATATCTGTTAAATATATTTTGGTTTTTTTGCATTTATATTCGCCTTCTGAAGACTCAGGCGGATAAGCAATAGTCTTCATCCATTTGTATTATATACAAGTCCTTTATTGAACAATCTGGGTCCTTTTATCTTATCTAGTGGATAACCATTTAGATATGAACCAGGTATGCAGCAGCTGCTAAAAAGCCAACACAGTTCTCATAAACAGAGGATAGAATCAAGATCCTGAAGTGTTATTTTATAATGCCTTTTAAATCACACTTTCTGCATCCAGTTTTGGTTACGATATAAAAAAGATGTTGAGACTCTAGAAATAGAAAGCAACAAAGATGATTAACTCTAAAACATATGAAGAATGGTTGCAGGAACTGGGTATGTTTTTAATGAAAATAAGGACTAGGGGAAATGATAGTGTGTTCAATATCTCAGGGTTCCACAAAGAAGAGAGTCAAAGCACCTGAGGTAGAACAAGAAGCAACGGTGAAACTAATCAAGGAAGAAGCAACTTAGAACTAAGGAGAATTTCCACAGTTAGAACAATCAATAAATGGACGACTTGCCTGCAAGTTGTGAATGCTCCACACTGGAAATTTTAAGAAAATGTTGACCATCTGACTGAGATGGTGTAGGGTTTCCTGGGCATTGGACTAGAAGGCCTCAGGTCCTTCAACTCTGTTATATATATATTATTTTACCTATTTAAAGGATGGAACTGAGTCAATTCTTACTTGAATTTTGATTTTTAAGCATGTGAATAACAGACTGTCTTCCAGTCTGAGCCACAAATTGTTATCTAGCATTGATTTTGCTTGAATTCAAGGAGACTGTGTGATTACATAGTCATAAATAATTTATAGTCTTTATTCTGATCACAGGACCATGAATGCCAAAAGGTCTATGAAAAACAAGTCATAAGTCTCTTTTTTTGGTGCTGACTTTGACTAAATGAATTGTAAATGACTATGCAACAGCCAAGATCTAAACAATCTCAACCTTGCACTTTTAAGACTTGTCTTCAACTAGAATTCTTTGCATGCAATTAGAAGATTGTGGATTGAAGAATTACAACTGTCACTGTATTAGTCAATCTTAAATCCTAAGATCCTGATCTAAACATCTCAAACAGAAAGATTGTGACTTCAAAATTTGCCAGCAAATATACACAAGTCTTGTTTGGTTATATGTTTATTTTTCTGTAGACATTATAAAAATTTCTAGAACCATATATTCTTTACAAACTATTCTTTGATCATCAGATTGTGTTTTTACTTTTAAAAGCCTCTTTTCTTCCAAACTTTTTCTGATCAGGCTGAACATCCTCAAGCATTTCTTTTTTTCTCTGAATTCCTCATAATTCAATCTCCTTTCTCTTTCCTTTTCTCCAATCAGTTACATTGTCTAGAAGGCAGAATCAGTTGCAGCTGATGTAATTGATTATTCAAATTCTAATTGAAGTCCACAAACTTTAAAGTTATAAGGTTGGAGACCCCAGAGCAAATACAGATTATAACCACAATCACAAGCTAGAGTATACAATATACAATTCCCACCTTAGAAAATTTAAAACTATGATCCCACAATAAAAATAAAAGATAGGAAAGAATAATAAAAAAGAAAAGAAACAATACCAACTTCATATTACTTCTTCTTACAGTCCTTTAAATTAATCCATCTTCTCAAATTCAATTTTTCTTTTATTATATTCCTTCAAATTTCATAAGTCATTCTCAAATTACAGTCCATCTTCTCGAACTCAAATTTTGTCATTATATATTTCTTCAATTGCCATAACATTTAATGTCCATTCTTCTTGGTCCATTTTAAAATTAGTCCATCTTCTAAAGTTCAATTTTTTTTCTTGTATATTCCTTCAAATTTCATAAGTCTGTTTCTCAAATTACAGTCCATCTTCTCGAACTCAAATTTTGTCACTTATATATTTCTTCAATTGCCATAACATTTAATGTCCATTCTTCTTACGGTCCATTTTAAAATTAGTCCATCTTCTAAAGTTCAATTTTTTATTTATTTTTCACTTGTATATTCCTTCAATTTCATAAGTCCATTTCTTAAATTACAATCCAGCTTCTCAAATTCATTTCATCACTTATATATTTCTTCAATTGTCATAAAATTTAATATTCAATCTTCCAATACTACTCCATCAATCAAATATCAACAAATAATCATTTAAAACTACATCACAATATAACAGTAAACAGTTATCATTACATCCACATTATCTAAATTCATAAATTTCACTTTCCAACCTTCACAATTGAGTAATATCATCCATAGATTTATACCATACAAATAGCAAATAACAAAATCCTATAATTTATATCCTAAACAAATCAATTCCAAAATTAACCATAATCATCCTATTCACATCTTAAACATTCCTCCCTCTCATTCTATTTTCCATCATTTCCAAACCAGTTAACAGCATCTAACAACAAAGTTCCCACTCTTTAAAACATTAATATAAAAATGTCTCTTTCATAACTGAATTAAGAAAATACTTTCTGCCTCTAAAATTCAGACAAACCCATTGAGACTTCCCATCTAAAATATCTGATATTTCTTAAAATATCCACCAAAAACAAATTCTCTTCTGTCTTAACATTTTAGGAGAATTTCCTTCATCATTTATATCTTGTCCCAATATCTGAAATTTATTTTATAAAAATGCAAATTTCATATCTAACCTTTTTAGTTGTAAAATAAATAACCACATCCTAGGTACTCTATTTTGTCTTGCCCACCAGAATTAACACGATAAATTCTTTCAATATTAATCTCAAAATCTTCACTCACACTTTATCTGTGCAAAGGCTGTAAAATCTCCTTTAAATTTTCCTTCCTGTTTTGTTTCAATCACCCTAGCATATTCCATTAAGCTATATTGTAATATTACTCTTTCTTCATCTGCCTATCTACCTTTGCCTTTAAATCTTCCATCTTATTATCTAAGTTCAATTGTTTTGATTTTTGAATATCTTCTATTTTCCTTTGCAGCTCTAAATTAGCTTAAATTCTGCAAGATTCTGCATCTGAATACAAGAACTTAATATTTGCAATTGCATCCTTACCATTTTCATTTCCCTCTGCTCTTACCACTTCTAAAATCCAACATCTCTTTCTCTATTTCATCAAATTTTGATCTATTTCTAAAAATGACTCTCAAAACTCCTGTAAAAATTTCTTACTTCCTTTTGATTTCTTCTTTTAATTTTTGAATCTGAGCTGAAGAAATTTCAGCTGAAATTCAAAGTTTTTAATAACTTTTGTATTTGCTTAAAGCCATTTAAAAAAAAGGATAACAATAGACCAAAGAAAAAATTTTAAGAAATTTCAAAACTATCTTCTAAATCACTATAATCCCAAGGAAGATGAAAAAATATAAATCATAAGATTCTCATTTCTTCCAATTAGTCAGTAAAAAGAAAAAAAATATAAATTAAATTCTCATCTTAATTTAGTCAGTATGTTTCTATGTATCTTCTTTCTTCTGTCAACACTAGCTGTTAGTAAGCATTTCTACTTTCGTTTTCAGAGACACATTCCACAAAACCATTTGCTTTCTTCTCTCCTATCTTAAATAAATCTCAGGGTTTCATCTTCTTACAAACAGGTATTAGAACTCAGTTTTTCTGTGTTCAATCCATCATTAAATCAATTCCTATCGTGGATTGGGCTTTTGTTTCATTCATGAAATTCTAGCCAGGAGCTCATCAGGTTATAGAAGCTTTAAAAGCATTAGCATCTCAACCTCGAATAGCTTCCTTTGGCTGTTATGAAAGCAGCTATGATTTGCTGCTAACTCTAATCTATAAAGCTGTTGACATCGTAAATCTGTAACAATTGGATTCTCCTTACAAGGAGGAAAGTTTGATTTGGATTCTGGATCAGTTCATATTTGCTTTCAGCCACAGTAATCATACTGGGAGATTTTGGGCTAAGCAGCCGTTCCTTAGCCTGGTCTGGCCTACCTGTGTTGTTACAGAGAAAAAGGCGGAGAGATAGAAAATACAATGTATGCCCCTTCCAAGCCCTCCCTGAAAAAAAAATCAAGATATCAATCTACAAAAATAATAAAATAATTGGCATTTTCCACTTTTTAAAGAAGTCGCAATATTTTCATTTGCCACCATAGCCAACCTAAAATTTCATTCAAGCATTCCTGTCATTGATTTAATTTGACAGAGAATATCTTTTAGTCCTGGGTCACTCGTGAATGAATAGTCTGATAGAATAGAATAGAATAGAATAGAATAGAATGAATAGAATAGAATAAGGAAGGGAAAAAGGGAAGAAAAAGAATATTAGAATAGAATAGAATAGAATAGAATAGAATAGAATAGAATAGAATAGAATAGAATAGAATAGAATAGAATAGAGGAAGGAAGGAGAAGAGAATATGAGAATAGAATAGAATAGAATAGAATAGAATAGAATAGAATAGAATAGAATAGAATAAGGGAAGGGAAGGGAAGAGAATATTAGAATAAAATAGAATAGAATAGTTGGAAGGGACCCTGGTCTTCTGTCCAATTGTAGCAGGAAACTATACAGGGTCAGCAAATGTTGTCTTTCATTCTGCTGGCTCCTGTGCTCAAAATATAACTGCCATTCACTGGCACAATTTATTAAACACCATGTAGTAATCACGGATAAATCCAGAAGAAAGAAAAGTTTCAGAAGAAAACAATCAAATTCAACTACATATGCTAGTTTTCCTCAGAAATAGTCACACTTTTGTGGCTCAGTGTTTTGTTTTCATGAAACTTCCAAATGGATCTCTGATTGTTTAAGCTTGCCGACCCCTGCCCTATGCCATTTCAGACAAAGAGTTGTCCAGTCTCTTGTTAAAAACCTCCGGCGTTGGAGCATTCACAACTTCTGGAGGCAAGTTTATTGGTGGTGACCATCTTCACGGGTTCTGTAAAATTAGCCACTGTGCTCTGAATTCATCCAACTGGGATACGGTAAAAGATGCCAAAAAAGCCAACACAGTTCTGGGCTGCATAAACAGAGGGATAGAATCAAGATCACATGAAGTGTTAATACCACTTTATAATGCCTTGGTAAGGCCACACTAGGAATATTGCATTCAGTTTTGGTCGCCACGATGTAAAAAAGATGCTGAGACTCTAGAAAGAGTGCAGAGAAGAGCAACAAAGATGATTGGGGACTGGGCTAAAACAATTTGCAGGAACTGGGTGTTTAATGAAAAGAAGGACTGGGGAGACATAGCAGTGTTCCAATATCTCAGGGTTGCCACAAGATGGGCTGTTCTCCAAAGCACCTGAGGGTAGAACAGAAGCAACAGTGAAACTAATCAAGGACAGAAGCAACCTAGAACTAAGGAGAATTTCCTGACAGAGAACAATTAATCAGTGGAACAACTTGCCTGCAAGTTGTAAATGCTCCAACACTGGAAATTTTTAAGAAAATGTTGGATAGCCATTTCTGAAATGGTGTAGGATTTCCTGGGCAGGGGTTGGACTAGAAGACCTCCAAGGTCCCTTCCAACTCTGATATTATTATTATTATTATTATTATTATTATTATTATTATTATTATTATTATTATTATTATTATTATTATTATTATTATTATTGTAAAAGAAAATCTAATTAGGGAGTGCATGAATATAACTTTGATGTCTAATCTTTGACGTTCAAAAAAAAGAAAGAAACTTCCGAGTAACAGAAGCAAAAGTTCTTAGGTTTTACCTAAGAAATCAGTTTTGAAAAGTATTACTTTTGTTTCGCAGTTTTACCATTAAGCCAAAAGAACATAAAAATCACATGTTTGTCAAGTTATGCAACTCTCAGATGGGTGAATTTCAACTCCCCAAAGTTTCCTAGCCAGCATGATTATGGGGAAGTTGAAGTCCACACCCAGCTTAAAGGAATTCTGGGAGTTGAAGTCCTCACATCTCAAATTCACACGCTTGAGAAACATCTTGTGCCTTAGAATCAGAAACTTGGCTCTTTTAAGATTGTGGAAAATAGGTTCCTCAGCCAGCTGCTTTGAGAACTCTTTAAGTCCAGTAAAAAACAAGTTCAAATCTGTTAGAATTCATGGATGTCCCTAATATTTATATTGTTTTAATTGCCCTTAATCTTTATTTTTTTATTTTAATTTTATTTATTTTGTCACAACAATATATGTAAGTATTGTACAAAAAGATTATATAATATATAAACACATATATGAGTAAATATAAGGAGGTATAAGCATATATATATATATATATATCTGTCTTTAATTTTATTGGGTTTCTCCGTGTAAATTGGAAGTGTCTTGGCGGCGTTTAGAAGTCTCATGTCATCTTCAGGCTTCAAGTGCTTCTGGAGCAATGTGTGATCGCTGTTTCTTCCTTTTAACTGCTAGTGGGGTTTGAACTGATTGGGTGGGAGTTTGGCTGTGCTCTGATTGGATGGGGGTTTTCTGTGCTCTGATTGGCTGGGGTGTCCTGTGTTGGTGGGCAGGTTGTGCTCAGTCTAATCTGTGCTGCAGGGGATTTGAGCTGGTGAGCTGCACTGCTGCTGTTTGGCGTGTTGTGGTCGTGCTACATCTTATAGTGGGTGTCAGTCTGCTGCATGTATGGATTGGAGGGTTTGAATGGCTAATGTTGCAGCTGCGGTCTGGCTTCTGGTCCTGGTGGTGCTTCCTGATCAGTGTGGGTTTGGGTGTGCTTTCTGGGTGGATGTGTGGTGGTGACATCCTGTGTGGACCTCGTGAGTGTGGGTCTGGTGTCATTCCTCGTGTTAGGGACACGTTTGTCAATAAGGCAGGTTTCCAAATGGCTGGTAGGCGGAGGTATCATCTCGTTTGTTCATGCTGTGTGGGCGTTTTTCTATCTCGATGGCTTCTCTGATTATTCTGTTGTTAAAATGTTCAGTTTTGGCGATAGTTCTGGTCTTTTAAAGTCAATATCGTGTCCTGTGACTTTAAAGTGTTGGACCAGGGAAGAAGTTAGTTCCTCTTTTGAATGAGTTCTTGTGTTCTTCAATGCGTGCACTTATTGTTCTGTTGGTATCTCCAATGTATGTGGTGGGGCAGGCGGTGCTTCAGATTTCATATACTCCTTGATTTTCTAACTCAATTTTGTCTTTGGGGTTTCTTAGGATGGTGGATATTTTTTGGTTTGTGCAGAATGCTGTCTTGATGTTATGTTTGTGGAGGATCTTGCTGATTCTGTCTGTGGTGCCTTTTATATATGGGAGGAGGGCTGTGCCATTTTCTTGCTCTCTGTCTTGGGTTTTAGTGGGGGGTTCTTTTGGATTAGTTTGGTAATCTTATTTCTCTGGAATCCATTGGATGTTAGTACGTTTGTGAGAGTGTGTAGTTCGGTTTTTAGGTGTTGTTCATCAGCTAAGCATTTTGTTCTAGAGATGAGTGTCTTGGCTACGGAGTTGATCTGTGCTGGGTGGTGGTGTGAGAGTGCATGCAGATAGCGGTTTGTGTGTGTTTTCTTCTGGTAGATGGTGTGTCCTAGGGAGCCATTGGGTTTCTTGTAGACTAAGACATCTAGGAAGGGAAGTTGGTTGTTAACTTCTGTTTCCATGGTGAACTGTATTTTGGGGTGTAGGCTATTGAGGTGTGTGAGGAAGTTTTCAAGTTTTTCTTTCCCGTGTGGCCAGATTATGAAGGTGTCGTCTACGTATCTGAGCCAGAGTTTGGGTTTGTGATCAGATTTTTCTAGTGCTTGGGTTTCAAAGTGTTCCATGTAGAGGTTGGCAATGACAGGTGAGAGGGTGATCCCATGGGTGCGCCTTCTATTTGTTTGTATTTTTGTCCGTTATAGATGAAGTATGTGTTGGATAGGCAGTGGTTGGTCAGATCTAGGATGTGCTTGGGGGTTATATTTGTTTTGGATAGCTGTCAAGGCTTCTTTGATTGGCACTTGGGTGAAGAGGATATGACATCAAAGCTCACGAGTAGGTCGCTGGGCTGTAAGTTTTGTTTCTTTATGATCTCTATGAACTGGAATGAGTTTTTTCGTGTGGTGATGGATTCTGCATAGGGCTGTAGTTGTTTGGCGAGAAATTTGGCTAGGTTTTGTAGAGGTGAGCCTATGGAGCTGACTATGGGTCTGAGTGGGGTTCCTTCTTTGTGTATCTTGGGAGGCCGTGAGCTTAGGGCATCTGGATGATTTCTCTCTGGGAATGATTCTTTGTTGGATTTCTTGCTGATGGGGAGGCTTTTATTTTGGATCTAGTGGTTTTCTAGGTAGGTGGTGGGGTCTGTTTTAGGGGCTTGTATGCAGGGTCTTGGAGTAGGTTGGTTAATTTGGTTTGGTAGTCAGATGTGTTCATAACCACCGTGGCGTTGCCCTTGTCTGCTGGTAGGATTATTATGCTGGTATCTTTTTCAGGTTAAGTAGTGCTGTCTGTTCCTCTTTGGGTAAGTTGCTTTTGGGTGGCTTGCTGCTGCAGGATGTTGGTGATTTCAGTCTGATTTTGTTAGCGTCATCGGGTTGATTTTGGTCAGGCTGGTTTCAACTCCATATAATGGTCTCAGTGGGGATGTATTTGGGAGTGACTGCAAAGTTGAATCCTTTGGAAAGGACATCGGTTTCAGCTTTGGTGAGGATCCTATCTGAGATGTTATGCACTGTTTGTTTCATGTGTTGCTGTGAGGGTGGAGGGTTTGTTTCTGGCGTTCTTGTAGTCTTGAGTTTGTTGGTGTGTGTCTGTCTTGAGGTGGTCTGTGTTTGCTCTCAGGCAAGTTGTTTAGTTGTCCCAAAGTGCTGGGTGCATCTTGTTGCTGAGTTTGAGGTGAAGTGTGAGGAGATCTTTGTTGATTTGATCTAGGAGGAATCTTTTGTGTGAAGTTCATTTCTGATTAAGGCCAATTCTGTTCTTTTAGGATGCGTTTGGTGGCTGCAGAGTTGGAGTGGAATTTCAATTGGAAGCATTTGGGGATTAAATTTTCATAGTTTCAGGAATGCGAGGTCACATAAAATGGAAGCTCTTTGGACTTCTAGTTTTCATAGGTCCTGGTCAGATGGTGGATTTCCTCCCGTAGAGGTGCAATATTTGTTTTCTGAGGTTTTCACGGTGTTTGTATATAGGTCTTTGGTTGTTCGGGTTTCTCCGTGTAAAATTGGAAGTGTCTTGGCGACGTTTGAAGTCTCATTCGTCATCTTCAGGCTTCAACCGTGCTTCTGGGAGCAATGTGTGATCGCAGCTGTTTCTTCCTTTTAACTGCTAGTGGGGTTTGAACTGATTGGGTGGGAGCTTGGCTGTGCTCTGATTGGATGGGGTTTTCTGTGCTCTGATTGGCTGGGGTGTGTCCTGTGTTGGTGGGGGCTTGGTTGTGCTCAGTCTAATCTGTGCTGCAGGGGATTTGAGCTGGTGAGCTGCACTGCTGCTGTTTGGCTTCGTGTTGTGGTCGTGCTACATCTTCGTAGTGGGTGTCAGTCTGCTGCATGTATGGATTGGAGGGTTTGAATGGCTAATGTTGCAGCTGCGGTCTGGCTTCTGGTCCTTGGTCGTGCTTCCTGATCAGTGTGGGTTTGGGTGTGCTTCTGGGTGGATGTGTGGTGGTGACATCCTGTGTGGACCTCGTGAGTGTGGGTCTGGTGTCATTCCTCGTGTTAGGGACACGTTTGTCAATAAGGGCAGGTTTCCAAATGGCTGGTAGGCGGAGGTATCATCTCGTTTGTTCATGCTGTGTGGGCGTTTTCTATCTCGATGGCTTCTCTGATTATTCTGTTGTTAAAGTGTTCAGTTTTGGCGATAGTTCTGGTCTTTTAAAGTCAATATCGTGTCCTGTGACTTTAAAGTGTTGGACCAGGGAAGAAGTTGGTTCCTCTTTTTGAATGAGTTCTTGTGTTCTTCAATCGTGCACTTATTCTTCTGTTGGTTTGTCCAATGTATGTGGTGGGGCAGGCGGTGCATGGGATTTCATATACTCCTTGATTTTCTAACTCAATTTTGTCTTTGGGGTTTCTTAGGATGGTGGATATTTTTGGTTTGTGCAGAATGCTGTCTTGATGTTATGTTTGTGGAGGATCTTGCTGATTCTGTCTGTGGTGCCTTTTATATATGGGAGGAGGGCTGTGCCATTTTCTTGCTCTCTGTCTTGGGTTTTAGTGGGGGTTCTTTTGGATTAGTTTGGTAATCTTATTTCTCTGGAATCCATTGGATGTTAAATGCGTTTGTGAGAGTGTGTAGTTCGGTTTTAGGTGTTGTTCGTCAGCTAAGCATTTTGTTCTAGAGATGAGTGTCTTGGCTACGGAGTTGATCTGTGCTGGGTGGTGGTGTGAGAGTGCATGCAGATAGCGGTTTGTGTGTTTTCTTCTGGTAGATGGTGTGTCCTAGGAGCCATTGGGTTTCTTGTAGACTAAGACATCTAGGAAGGAAGTTGGTTGTTAACTTCTGTTTCCATGGTGAACTGTATTTTGGGGTGTAGGCTATTGAGGTGTGAGGAAGTTTTCAAGTTTTCTTTCCCGTGTGGCCAGATTATGAAGGTGTCGTCATATCTGAGCCAGAGTTTGGGTTTGTGATCAGATTTTTCTAGTGCTTGGGTTTCAAAGTGTTCCATGTAGAGGTTGGCAATGACAGGTGAGAGGGGTGATCCCATGGGTGCGCCTTCTATTTGTTTGTATTTTTGTCCGTTATAGATGAAGTATGTGTTGGATAGGCAGTAGTTGGTCAGATCTAGTATGTGCTTGGGGGGGTTATATTTGTTTTGGATAGCTGTCAAGGCTTCTTTGATTGGCACTTGGGTGAAGAGGGATATGACATCAAAGCTCACGAGTAGGTCGCTGGGCTGTAAGTTTTGTTTCTTTATGATCTCTATGAACTGGAATGAGTTTTTTACGTGTGAGGCGATGGATTCTGCATAGGGCTGTAGTTGTTTGGCGAGAAATTTGGCTAGGTTTTGTAGAGGTGAGCCTATGGAGCTGACTATGGGTCTGAGTGGGGTTATATATATATATATATATATATTTCTTCTTCATATATATATGAAGAAGAAAGGAAAAACAATAGGACATGAACGGTAGGCATGTTTGTGCGCTTATGCACGCCCCTTATGGTCCTCTTAGGAATGGGGTGAGGTCAATAGTAGAAAGTTTTTGGTTAAAGCTTTTAGGATTATGAGAAGAGACCACAGAGTCAGGTAAAGTTTTCCAAGCACTGATGATTCTGTTACAGAAGTCATATTTTCTGCAATCTAGATTAAAGCGGTTGACATTAAGTTTAAATCTATTAGTTGCTCTAGTATTATTGCAATTAAAGCTGAAGTAGTCTTTAACAGGAAGGACATTACAATAGATGATTCTGTAATGTAATAGATGATTCTGAGGAAGCCTACAGAAAAGGTGATAAAATACTGTACAATCAGGCCAGAAATGCACTAACAAGGGAGATAAGAGCAGCAAAAAGAAGCTACTCTGAAAAGCTAAAGAATCAATTTTCAGCAAATGAACCAGCAAACATGTGGAAAACTCTTAAAAATATCACCGGCTATGGCAAACCTCCTTCCCAGGCTGAAGGTAATCAACAACTGGCAGATGACCTGAATGAGTTTTACTGCAGGTTTGAAAGGAAACTACAGCCACCTATCTCCACAACCCCATCTCAGACACACCAACAACACCAAGCCTCCTACAACTGACCCCATTTCATTGGGTTCACAACCCCTAGTGATCACAGAAAAGGAAGTGCAGGACCTATTTCACAGACAAAAGCCAGGAAAAGCTCCAGGCCCAGACAAGATAACTCCTTCTTGCTTAAAAGTCTGTGCTGACCAATTGGCCCCCATCTTCACCCATATTTTCAATAAATCACTAGAGATGTGCTATGTTCCTTCTTGCTTCAAACGCTCTACCATCATCCCAGTGCCGAAGAAGCCCACCATCAAGGAACTGAATGACTACAGACCAGTTGCTCTAACATCTGTAGTCATGAAAACCTTTGAAAGGCTAGTGCTTTCCTACCTGAAAACCATCACGAATCCACTCTTAGACCCCTTGCAATTTGCATACCAAGCAAATAGATCAACAGATGATGCTGTTAATATGGCTCTGCACTACATCCTACAACATCTTGAGTCTCCAAAGACCTATGCAAGGGTCCTTTTTGTAGACTTTAGTTCAGCATTCAATACCATCATTCCAGACATTCTCCTAACTAAGCTAAACCAGCTACAGGTACCGGAACAGGCTTGTAAGTGGATCACAAGCTTCCTAACAAACAGGAAGCAGCAGGTGAAGCTAAGCAAGATCAAATACCTGTACAATTAGCACAGGGCCCCCCCAAGGCTGTGTGCTCTCCCCACTTCTCTTCTCTCTGTATACCAATGACTGCATCTCCAATGATCCATCTGTTAAGCTACTGAAGTTCGCAGATGACACAACAGTGATTGGTCTCATTCGAGACAATGACGAATCCGCATATAGACGAGAGGTCGAACGACTACCCTTGTGTTGCAACCAAAACAATCTGGAACTGAACACACTCAAAACCGTAGAAATGGTGGTAGACTTTAGGAAAAACCCTTCCATACTTCCACCTCTCACAATACTTGACAACACAGTATCAACAGTAGAAACCTTCAAATTTCTGGGTTCTATCATATCGCAAGATCTCAAATGGACAGCTAACATCAAAAACATCATTAAAAAAGGACAACAAAGAATGTTCTTTCTGCGCCAACTCAGTAAGCTCAAACTGCCCAAGGAGCTGCTGATCCAATTCTACAGAGGAATTATTGAGTCTGTCATTTGCACCTCTATAACTGTCTGGTTCGGTTCTGCAACCCAACAAGAAAAACACAGACTTCAGAGGATAATTAGAACTGCAGAAAAAATAATTGCTACCAACTTGCCTTCCATTGAGGACCTGTATACTGCACGAATCAAGAAGAGGGCCGTGAAAATATTTGCAGATCCCTCGCATCCTGGACATAAACTGTTTCAACTCCTACCCTCAAAACGACGCTATAGAGCATGCACACCGGAACAACTAGACACAAGAACAGTTTTTTCCCGAAGGCCATCACTCTGCTAAACAAATAATTCCCTCAACACTGTCAGACTATTTACTGAATCTGCACTACTATTAATCGTTTCATAGTTCCCATCACCAATCTCTTTCCACTTATGACTGTATGACTATAACTTGTTGCTGGCAATCCTTATGATTTATATTGATATATTGATCATCAATTGTGTTGTAAATGTTGTACCTTGATGAAGGTATCTTTTCTTTTATGTACACTGAGAGCATATTCCTTGTGTGTCCAATCACACTTGGCCAATAAAATTCTATTCTATTCTATTCTAAGTTAAACTTAGGTCTTGTCGAAGGCAACGGAGTTCCAAGTTTTCTAAGCTGGGATAAGGTATTTTATTGTTTTCAGAGGAATGGAGAACTCTTCTTGTAAAATATTTCTGGACACGTTCAATTGTATTGATGTCAGAGATGTGGTGAGGGTTCCAAACAGGCGAGCTGCATTCTAGAATTGGTCTAGCAAATGTTTTATATGCTCTGGTTAGTAGTGTTAGTAGGTTTTTGGAAAAGAAGCTATGCAAGATTAGGTTTACAACTCTTAGAGCTTTTTTGCTATGTAGTTGCAGTGGGCTTTGGCACTTAGATCATTTGACATGAAAACTCCAAGGTCTTTAACGGGATGGGGGTCGTCTGTAAGGTAATGTCCATCTAGTATGTACTTAGTGTTTGGGTTCTTTTTTCCTATATGTAAGACTGAGCATTTGCTAGTTGAAATTTGGAGCTGCCAATTTTTAGACCAAGCGGTTAGATGATCAAGGTCGTTTTGAATGATAGAGGTATTGTCTGTGGTGACAATACAATAATTCTTCATGGAATCCTTCATGAAAAGAAGGACTAGGGGTGACATGATAGCAGTCTTCCAATATCTAAGGGGCTGTCCCAAAGAAGAGGGAGTCAAGCTATTCTCCAAAGCACCTGAAGGCAGGAGAAGAAGCAATGGGTGAAAACTCATCAAGGAGAGAAGCAATCTAGAACTAAGGAGAAATTTCCTGACAGTGAGAACAATTAACCAGTGGAACAACTTGCCTCTAGAAGTTGTGGTTGCTCCAACACTGGAGGTTTTCAAAAAGAGACTGGACAACCATTTGTCCTAGAGGTGGAGCTCTCGCCTCACAATCAGGAAGACTGTGAATTCCATCCTAGGTAACAGATTTAACAGATTAACCGAGCTGGAAGGGACCTAATAGGTCATCTAGTCCAACCCCTCCCACCCAAGCAGGAGACTCTATACCATTTCTGAGAAATGGCAGTCCAATCTCTTCTTGAAAGAGATGAAGTGATGAAGCTCCCACAACTTCCGAAGGCAACTTCTGTTCCACGGGTTGATTGTTCTCACTGTCAGAATATTCCTCCTTATTTCCAGGTTGAATCTCTCCTTGTTCAGTGTCCATCCATTATTCCTTGTCTGGCCTTCAGGTGCTTTGGAAAACAGCTTGACCCCCTCCTCTCTGTGGCAGCCCCTCAAATATTGGAAGATACTATCATGTCTCCCCTGGTCCTTCTCTTCACTAAACTAGCCAGGCCCAGTTCCTGCAACCATTCTTCGTATGTTTTAGCCTCCAGTCCTCTAATCATCTTGGTTGCTCTCCTCTACACTCTTTCTAGAGTCTCAGCATCTTTTTTATAGTGTGGTGACCAAAACTGGATGCAGTACTCTAGGTGTGGTCTTACTCGGGCTATAAAATATAATAATATATATATATATAATATACAATATATACACACATTATATTATATATAGGTAGAGGCAGCTATTTCTCTTTCTGGGCACAATGAGAATATATCTGCTGAACAAAACTCAGCATTGGCAACAGGAAGGGCATCTGGCCATTAAATGCTCCACTAGCTCCATTCAGTTGCCCAGACTCCACCCTGCAAGGGATTATGGGAATCGTTAAATGATGATATAGGATTTCCTGCTTGAGGGGTAGGACTAGAAGGCCTCCAAGGTCCCTCCCAACTCCTCTAATTCTGAATCCCGTCAAACTTTCACAGCTTCGAAAACCCTGAATACAACACAGTATTATACAGATTGTGTCGTGTCCCACTCCTCCGCTGACGGCCGGGTCAGGGAAATCCGAATCAGGCTTGCCTCTGCAGCTCTGCCCAAAGTCCTAGCAAAGTCCTCAGAGCAGGCAGGAGACCAGAAAGTGACTTCAGCAAGATAAGTTCGACTTTGCCTGATTCAGAGACTGCCAGAAAGCAGATCCTTTATATAGGCCATGGGGTGTGGCTCCATGACTCAGCACTCATTAAGGCCTGCCCCTCCCTTCCTTCTGTTGCCTCCGCCTATCCAATCTTCTGATGCGAGGGTCACTCCAATCAGCTGTTGTTGGAAGTAAACTTTCCTCAGGCTCACATGCTGTGGAGGAGGGGGAGGGGTCTAGCTGCTCCGTTTGCCTGGGCATGGAGCCAGGGCTGGGGCCGGGGGATGCTCCCTCCTCTGCAGCCTGCTTGGCCATGGAGCCAGGGCTGGGACCGGGAGGTGCCCCCTCCTCTGCAGCTTGTCTGGGCATGGAGCCAGAACTGGGGCCGGGAGGCATACATTCCTCCGTGTTCGGGAGCAGATAAGCAGACCCCGGCTGCGGTGAGAGCGGACAAGACACAACAGATTGGAAACATGCAGAAGAGGCCTTAGACAGACAGTAGATAGACAATGTCTAAAACGACGCTGAATGATGGTTCATATTCTTTCACATCCTTTCATTGACACCTTGGATGTTCAGCCGCCAATATATTATCTCAACCCCTGTCATTCTGTCTCTCCATAATTCTATTCTGGAGCCTAAAAAGGAAACCCAAACAAACATCTTTATTCTGGATTCTGTGTAATTTCGGATATTCTTACAGTCTTCACTTTCAGCTATAAGGAGCGGCCCACCAAAGGTGCAAATAAAATTAAAACACAGCCATTATTTTTTTAAGCCACGCTTAACTGCTATTTCTCGCTGTGGTGAACTGGCAAGTTAGCAAACATTTAACTCCCCGTCAAATTCGGTGGGTAAACTTGGGTGCAAAGGAGGTGAGGAACTGCTAGCCACAAGCTGTATTTTTAAAGCTCGTGCTTCCTGACTAGGATATTTCTGTATCCAACTCAAGGTTGTCTGTCGGTGAAGTTCGCCTACCAACACTACCATTTCTGATTTGGGAACGGAAGGGCCCAAACTTAAATGAAGTTTTTATTTTATTTTTATTTATTTGTCTGTCAATCATATATAAGATAACAAGTAAAAGTATAAACATAATTTGGATACCTGAAAAGAGTAAGTAAAAAGGAACATTAGGACAGGGATGGTAGGCACGCTGGTGGTCTTATGCAGCCCCTTACAGACCTCTTAGAAATGGGGTGAGGTCAACATTAGTCAGTCTAAGGTTAAAATTTTGGGGGTTTGGGGAAGAAAGTCAGCTAGTGCATTCCAGGCATTGAACGCTCTGTTGCTGAAGTCGTATTTTCTGCAATCAAGTTTGGGTCTTAAGTTTGTATCTATTATTTGTTTGTGTATTGTTGTGGCTGAAGCTGAAGTAGTCATTGATGATAGGACATTGTGGTAGATAATTTTATGTACTATACTTAGGTCAGACTGAAGTCGGTGTAGTTCTAAGTTGTCTAAGCCCAAAATTTGGAGTCTGGTGGGCATAAGGTATTTTGTTGCAAGCGGAGGAGTGGAGGACTCTTCTTTTGAAATATCTCTGGACTCTCTCGATTGTATTTATGTCCGATATGCAATGCGGGTTCCAGGCAGATGAGCTGTATTTGAGAATTGGTCTAGCAAAGGTTTTGTATGCTCTAGTTAGTAGTACATTATTACCGGAGAAGAAGCTATGCAAGATTAGGTTAACAACTCTTAGTGCCTTTTTGGCAATGTTGTTACAGTGGGCTCTGGTAGTTTAGAGGTAGTTTAGAGGTAAACAAACGACCCAAGCTTACAGTTTATATCAGTGGTGAAAACTAAATTTCTTTCCTACTGGTTCTGTGGGCGTGGCTTGATGGGCGTGACTGGATGGGCAGAGTCATGTGACTGGGTGGGTGTGGCTATGCAACCATGTGACTGGGAGATCAAAAGACAGAAACTCACTAACAATGTCCTGCTGGAGCAGGGATGGACTAGATGACCTCCAGATCCCTTCCAGCCGTGGATTATCCTCTGAAGCTGCATCTAGTGCCAGGTTTGTAGTCCTTCCTTCCTCTCCTTTTCCTTCCTTCCTTCCTTCCTTCCTTCCTTCCTTTTTCTTTCTCTCTCTCTCTCAAACAAACCCCCCACCCCCTTATTTTTTGCCTAGCAGGCTTCAGCCTTTTTATCTTTTAAAAAATGCTTTTAAAAGTTAAAAAAAAAAGCCTCTGACGATCAGGCACCTCAGCCGGGATCGGCAGATCCTGGTTTTAACCCTTTAAAAGCATTTTTTTTTACAACCTCTTCGGCCGAAGAGGTTGTTAAAAAATGCTTTTAAAAGTAAAAAAAAAGGCTCTGACGATCGTGTGGCTCAGCTGGGCATGGCGGGGGGAGGGATTTTTGCTACTGGTGCTCCGAACCACCCACCACCATCGCCACCGGATCGTCCAATCCGGTCTGAACCGGGAGCATTTCATCCTCTGGCTTACACGTTTTCAGGTCAGAAACTGCTGCATTGGTGCTTCTAAAAATTCTAAAACTCTAAAGAAGACGAGAACGGCCAGGATTTGCAAGGACATTTACCTGGTGTAGGATTTCTGCCTCCTTTTTCGGTCTTCCAGTTGTCAACTTTTTCTGTTTTGTTTCCACTGCAATGATCTGCTTCAGGAGCTCTTGACTTCAAAGTCGGCATTCTACCTCTGCGTTGCTCCAAGCAGAAAGCTGGTGGTTTGTCAAAACCAGATTGTGTCTTAATACAAAACCGCAGAGCTATTTTCCCCCTCTGGCAAACGTGAAGAGGATTCGTTCGTGTTGACCTAAACGGGAGCTTAGGCGACAAAGTTCTTGCTTTTTCTACATTTCTGTGCTTGCAAAACTTGTTGTTCTGGCTCAGTCGTTGGGTTTCTACACGCTGGTGACCTCCAGATGTGCTGAATTTAATTTTTTTTTATCTATCCGGTACATCTGGAGAGGACCAATCTTGGTTTACATCAGTGTTTTTCAACCTTGGACATTTTAAAATGTGTGGATTTCAACTTCCAGAAATTCCAAGCTGGCATGGGAATGTATGTCCGCACATCTTAAAGCCTGCTGTCTGGGGAATTCTGGGAATTGAAGTCCACCCATTTTAATGCAGGCTGGCTAGGGAATTCTGGGAGATGAAGTCCACCTATCTTAAAGCATGCTGGCTGGGGGATTCTGGGAGTTGAAGTCCACCTATCTTAAACCATGCTGGCTGTGGAATTCTGGGAGTGGAAGTCCTCCCCTTTTAAAGCATGCTGGCTGGGGGATTCTGGGAATAGAAGTCCTCCCCTTTTAAAGCATGCTGGGTGGGGGATTCTGGGAGTTGAAGTCCACCTATCTTAAAGCATGCTGGTTGGGGAATTCTGGGAGATGAAGTCCACCTATCTTAAAGCATGCTGGCTGGGGAATTCTGGGAGTGGAAATCTACCCATTTTAATGTAGGCTGGCTGGGGAATTCTGGGAGTGGAAGTCCACCCATTTTAAAGCATGCTGTCTGGGGAATTCTGGGAGTTGAAATCCACCCATCTTAACACATGCTGGCTGAGGAATTCTGGGAGCTGAGATCCACAAATCTTAAAATTGCCAGGTTTGAAAAATAGAGCTCTAGCAGATCCTGCACTGAGGAGGGGGGTTAGTCTAGATGACCTCAGAGATTCCTTCCAAGTCTTGAGATAAACCACTGCGTGCAATGTGCAGTGGTTAGATTCATAACGCTGAAAATTGAAATCGAATACCTTATCTGATTTCTATTTCTCCTTTTTTGTGGAACTGATGGTATAGATATTGGTCTGTACAGATAAAAGAGAATATTTCCAGCTCAGGGTTGAACTGAGGGGATGCTGATGCTCTCTCAGCTGTTTTCTTGCAGATGTTTTATCAGAGTTTCTTGCAAAAATCAAATCCAGAAGCACACGCAGATAACTGATTCAGCAGGATTCATTCATTTCTCTTTTTATACATAATAACAGATGAAATAAATTTTACAATATGAATAGTTGATTCTTCTTCAATGTAGTAGCAGTTACAACACAAGGCAGGAGAGAACAGTTAGTTTCATTTCAGGCAGAGCAGACAAGCGCGCACACACACTGGTTTCAGTTTCAATTCTCAGCACAGACTCAGAAGCTGCAGACTAAGACATGCCCTGGCTCCAGTCTGTCTCCGCTCCCAATTGGCTGATTTAGTTGCTATGCCTATGTCTGCGTTCCAGAAAACCCCCTCCTGCAGAAAAGACTCCGAGGACTAGTTTCACATGTTCTTCAAATATCTTCATGAATATCTTATACCTTATCCCACCAGACTTGAAATCCTAGGCCTAGAAAACTTGGAACTCCGTCGCCTTCGACAAGACCTAAGTTTAACTCACAGAATCATCTATTGTAATGTCCTTCCTGTTAAAGACTACTTCAGCTTTAATTGCAACAATACAAAAGCAACCAACAGATTTAAACTTAATGTTAACCGCTTTAATCTAGATTGCAGAAAATATGACTTCTGTAACAGAATCATCAGTGCTTGGAATACTTTACCTGACTCTGTGGTCTCTTCCCATAATCCTAAAAGCTTCAACCAAAAACTTTCTACTATTGACCTCACCCCATTCCTAAGAGGACCATAAGGGGCGTGCATAAGCGCACAAACGTGCCTACCGTTCCTGTCCTATTGGGTTTTTTTTCTTTTCTTTTCTTCTTCCTATATATATATTGATGCTTATACCTCCTAATATTTACTCACATATATGTTTATATACTATATAGTCCTTTTTATATGATGTTGTGACAAAAATAAATAAATAAAAAATATGAGAATGTCATCTAAGTAGATGAAAACCGCCTTGTAGAAATGTTCATGCAGCACTTTGTTAATCAATTGCATGAATTCTGCAGGGGCTCCTTGGAGACCAAAGGGCATGACTCTGAATTGGAAGCTACCTAATGGGCAGTTGAAAGCAGTCATTGGCTGACCCAAGTCTCTGCCAGTTCATGAATAATCTGACATTTCATTACTCAACTAGGTAACATCAGCAGTGCTAGAATGGAGTGGGGTTCGGAAGGAGGAGGAGGACTGTAGGGTCCTTTTTTTTTTTATTTCGTCACAACAGTATACACAAACATTGATATAAGAAAATCAACACATTATAAAAGAAATATATATATATATAAGCAAAAGTATGCAACAACTATGCTAATTTGTTATAATGAAAGGGAACAATAGGACAGGAACAGTAGGCACATTTGTGCTCTGAGCTGGGTTGCTTTCTTGTAAACATTTCATTACCGAACTAGCTAACATCATCAGTGCTAGAATGGAGTGGGGTTTGCAGAGAGGAGCGGGAAGAAGAGGGGGAGGACTGCAGGGCTCTCTGAGCTTGGCTGTTTGCTTGCAGATGTTTCATTACCCAACTAGGTAACATCATCAGTGCATGGATTTTGAAGGCTGCAGGAAATTCCTTCTCAGTTTCGCTCCCCTCCCCTCAAACGTCTAATACTCACTCCAGCTCAGCTCCTGGAAGTTCAGAGTTCAGCTTAAGATACCTTCTTATGCTTTTGTCCCCGATTCAGCAATCTTTGCAAAAGACAGACATTCTTGGCTAAGGAAGGATAGACAGGCCTTTCTAGGTGACATTCGTTGCTTTTAGGCTTTTAGGCCTTCTTAACAAGCTTCCTTCTCAAGTCTGTGTTGGGAGCAGATTGAGCAAGTGGGTGAACGGTTGGACTCCTTGAGAAGAACGCAAGGACTGGTTCACATGACGCCCCAAAGGCATAATATGTTTATGACTCAAGTGTTTGGTGTCAGCTCAGGCGACTGACCTTCCTAGGTTGGACTAGATCAGGGGTCCCCAAACTCTTCTACCCCTTGACCCCTTCATGCAATTTCAAATTTTCCATTGACCTGCAATTATTTATTATGGGGAAATAATTTGATAAATGTGCCGCTTTGACCAATAGTACTACAAATAATATTAATTAGACCCAAAGGTGTTTCTTTTCAGGAGGCAACTGGACTTTGTTTTTTCCTTTGAAGATGTTTCGCTTCTCATCCAAGAAGCTTCTTCAGCTCTGATAGTATAGTAGGGAATGGAAGGTGTCACCGTAACCAGTGGTAAAATCCAATTTTTTTTAAACTACCTGCTCTGTGGGTGTGGCTTGGTGGGTAGGGTGTGGTTTGGTGGGCGTGGCAAGGGAAGGATGCTGCAAAATCCCCATTCCCACCTCACTCCTGGGGGAAAGGATATTGCAAAATCTCCATCCCACCCCACTCTGGGGCCAGCCGGAGGTGGTATTTGCCGGTTCTCTGAACTGCTCAAAATTTCCGCTACCGGTTCTCCAGAACCAGTCAGAACCTGCTGGATTTTCACCCCTGGTTGAAACTCTAGAAAAAGTGCAGAAACGAGCAACCAGGATGATGAGCGGACTGGAGGCTAAAACATATGAAGAACGGTTGCAGAAACTGAGGCTGGCTAGTCTAGTGAAGAGAAGGACGAGGGGAGACAGGATAGCAGTCTTCCAATATTTGAGGGGCTGCCCACAGAGAGGAGGGGGTCAAGCTGTTTTCCAAAGCACCTGAAGGCCAGACAAGGAACAATGGATGGAAACTGAACAAGGAGCGATTCGACCTGGAAATAAGGAGAAAATTTCTGACACTGAGAGCCATCAACCCATGGAACAGAAGTTGCCTTCGGAAGTTGTGGGAACTTCATCACTTGAGACTTTCAAGAAAAGATTTTTTTTTTAATTTGCATTTATATCCCGCCCTTCTCCGAAGACTCAGGGCGGCTTACACTATGTCAAGCAATAGTCTTCATCCATTTGTATATTATATACAAAGTCAACTTACTGCCCTCCCAACAATCTGGGTCCTCATTTTACCTATCAGATATATCTAAAGCGAGTTTTCAGCACGCTTTTTGTGCTGAAAGCGCCCCTCGGCTTATACTGAGTTCACGCCTTGGGAACCCCGCACAGGAGGGGGTACCGAACGGACTCCCATGGAAAGGCTGGGACACACTAAGCGCGCCAAGAACGGCTTCCTGTCCTCTCCTCGCGGAGGCAGCACGGGTTCGCGAGCGGGAGGAGCAGCCGGCACCGCCCGCACCTGGCAACCGCAGGCAGCTGGCAGCGCTGCCCGGCGCTACGGGAGGGACGGGGAGCGGGCCCGCCGAGGTCTCGCGGGATTTGTCGCCCCAGGCCGCCCCCATTCCCGTGTCTGGCGGGCGGACGCAAGGAAGAGGAAGCACGAGCAGACCACGACCAGACCGCCAGCGAGCACTGCGGACGGCGCAAACTTGGCGGGCTGCTGCTGCTGCTGCTGCTGCTGCTGCCGCCGCCGCCGCCACCGCCACCACCACGGGGCGAGCCCGACTCCTCCTGCCCGAATCGCGCCGCAGGCGAGTGCTGATGGGGAGCTGCGAGTCCGGCCTGAGCAAAAGGTCGCTCCGTGGTGGTGGTGGTGGTAAGGCGGCCAACCTTCAGGCGGACTCGGCAGCTCCCATCAGCACTGCACGGCGATTCGGGCAGGAGGAGTCGGGCTCGCCCGTGGTGGTGGCGGTGGCGGTGGCGGTGGCGGTGGCGGGCAGCAGCCGCCAAGCTCAGGCCGGACTCGGAGCTTGGCGGCTGCTAGAGCGTGAGGCCCGGAGGCTGAGCTCGCACAGCATGGGTAAGGAGAGGAAGGAGCCTTCGCCCATTATCCGATGGAATGACCTTTCTTCTGGCCTTTGGGTGGCTCGCGGCGGCCGTCGGGAAACCTCCTCCCTCAGCCGAGAAGGCTGGCGGCTCCCCGCCCGCCTCTCACTGCACCGCCAGGGCTTCCCGCGCCAACGCACAGCCGGGCGGGGGTTCCTGCGCCCCCCCCGCCCCCCGCCCCAACTGGTGGTGTCGGGGCAGCCGCCGCCGCTTTCTAGCAAAAAGGTCGCTCGCCCAAAACTCCTCGCCTTCTCCTGGGAAGGGCTGGATGGCTAGCCGGGAAGGGTTGAATAAGCCAACCTACCTCCCTCCCTCCCTCCTCTCCCCCGCACGCGGAAGAGCTGCTTTCCTGCTTGCCGCTTGGGAGGGAGGAGGAACACGAGCACCGCCTTTCGCGCTGGCATTCCGGGATTTCCCTTTGTTTAGAGCTGGGAATCCTCCTTCCTCAGCGGCCTTTCCCTGCCCCAGTCCTCAGAGCTCTCTCTCCGGATCGCTCTTCTAGTTGACCCTATACTTTAGGCTGGAACAAGCGGTTTGAGAACTGGGTTATTGCTTTACTATCTTCTCTTGCTTTTTCATGCTCGGGCAACCCTGGGCTTTCCTCGAGTCTCATTTCCCACCCTAGGCTTATACTCGAGTCAATAGTTTTTCCCAGTTTTTTGTGGTAAAATTTGGTACCTCGGCTTATATTAGGGTCGGCTTATACTCGAGTATATACGGTACCTTATAAAGGATGGAAGGCTGAGTCAACCTTGGGCCTGGTGGGACTTGAACCTGCAGTAATTGCAAGCAGCTGCTGTTAATAACAGACTGTCTTACCAGTCTGAGCCACAGAGGCCCCTGTGGACTGCCCCTTTGTCAGAAATGGTGTAGGGTCTCCTGCTTGGGGAGGGGGTTGGACTAGATGACCTATAAGGTCCCTTCCAACTCTGTTAATCTAACGAAGTCCATAGGGAAAACCAGATTTGTGTAACTGTGGTGTATGATTCACTGAAAAACTGCTGTGATTGGTTTAACAACCATGGCACACACACACAAAAAGAAGGTCAAACTGGAGACGACTTCCGGTGTCCAGCGGCAACGGTCGTCTGGAGGCTTCTCCTGCCTCCAGTGCCCGAATCCGGCCGCCGCCGAGGCCCTCAGGGGCCAGGTGTTCCGAAAAGGACACCTGCCGCTGCAGACGGCCCGCGAGGGGCCTCCCAGCCGACATGCAGGACTGTGGGCACCGATGCTGGCGCGTCCTAGGCTCGGCGGGGTTAGGAGGCCACGGGCCACGGCCATTACTTTGGTCGTCGCCTGGGCCGCTGTGCCCGGTGACACCGGGGCTTTGGATTTATAACTGCAGCAGCCTGGTGGTGAACAGGGAACGGAGAAGAATTGAGGAATGGAGAAGGGAAGGGGATATCGGTGGCGAGTGGAGTGCTCCGGTGCGGGGGTTTTCTCCCCTGCGGTTGGAAGGAGCACGAGTCATTCTGGAGAGGAGAACTTAAAATAAGAAGATTACGGTTTTGTGGAGCTCTGGAGAAGAGGTGATGGAGAAATTTAGGAGGGAGGTTTGAGGCCCCCTCCTCTGGGGAACAGTGGTGGAGTCCAGCTTCCGCCTTCACTATGAGAATCTTGATGACATCACTTCCCTTGACTTCCTGGTTGACTAACTGTACTCTGGACTCGTTGCTCCTGTGAGTGCCCCTGGTGGATCCGGAGGAAATTACAAGGATACTGTGCTTGCCTGAGGATTTTGTATTTTTTTTTTCAAATGGCAAAGGTCAGAGACCAACTGCTGGAGAGATGGAGAGAATTTTGGAAAAGTTATCTAATATGGACAAGAAATTGGATGATTTGCAAAGAGGCCAAACGGAAATAAGAGTAGAAATTGTGACTATCCAAAAGGATTTAAAGGATACTCAACAAGTCTCAGCAGAAAACAAGCAGAAAGTGGAAGGTCTGGAGGGTGAGATGCGGGCAGTGCAGAAAAGAGAGAGGCGACAGGCAATGCTGTGCTTGGACTACAGATGGATAAAATGTCTTATTTCCTTAGGTTTCAAAATTTGGAAGAAGTGGACCAAGAAGATTTGAGAGATGTTGTGACTAAATTGTTGGGAGAATTTCTTGGGAGAGGTGTTGATTTCATGAATTGGGATGTGGATCGAGTTTATAGAGTTAATTCACAATATGCACGTACGCATGCAGTTCCCAGAGAGGTTCATGTCAAATTTGTGAGAAGAGAGACGAGAGATGAAATTCTTAGAAAACATAGGAGTGGGGCACTGATTTACAGGGGCAGGGAGATAGCCATTCTGAGGCAGATTCCCAGACAGGTACGTGAAATGAGAAAGAAATATTACTTTTGTCAAGCAAATTGTACCAGAAGGAGTGGGCTTCAGATGGCTGATGCCAGAGGATTGATGATTTTCCGGGAGGGCATTACGAAAAAAATTAGTACAATTGCGGAGGCTACGGCCTACGTGGAGGAACACAAAGCCCTCCTGGAATCAGATGACCCAGGAATTGAAGAAGGGGAGGTTATAGACCATGGGGCGGAGGCGGCTGCCGCTGTTGCGGCCCTGGAGTTGGGTCAGGCTGAACCCAGAGTTCTGAGATCCAAAACTAGGAAGTGATAAAGATATTTGGGATTGTGTTGGTTTTCCTTATTCTCTTTTGTACGATATTCTGTTTATTCTTGACCCTTCTTTATTGCGTATTTAAGATTTGTAAACTTAGCTACTTCGTGTCACCTGCTTGCCATATGGCTGTTGTATGTGTTAAAAAATTTGAGTAAAATTCTTATTTTGGATAAGAAAAATGAAAATTTACCATACCTGATATGTATTTGTATAAACCTTTTTTGACCAATAAAAACTTTTTGAATAAAAAAAAAAAAAAAAAAAAAAAAAAAAGAAGGTCAAACTCAACTGCCTAGCTTAGCCATCATAATGTTGGCCTCCGTTGCAGTCGTAAGTCGAGGACTATCTGTACACAGCTCTTGACGCGGCTGATGTGGCTGGGTGAAAACCGAAAGGAGATCGCGCTTGCTAATGTTGCCCAGAGGCAAAAAGGGAAATTTTTGTGCTTCAAAGATGAGCATTACCACTGGTATGTAAAATGTCAAAGCCATGTACTGAAGAAACTTGATGTTGTCAGAATAAAAATGTCATGTCTAAACATTGACTTTCTGGGAATCGGCCATCTGCGGTGGATTGGAAAGGGTCACTTCACATCAGAAGCACAGCATCAGATCTCCCTTCCAGGCAAGGCCATCCATCCTCAAGCCCAACAAAGGAGCCAACACAGCTGGTCCTCAGCTTACGGCCCCAGTTAAGCCCCAGGTTTATTTTGCCGAAGCAAGACCGTTGTTAACTTTTGTCCCGTTTTATGACCTTCCTTGCCACAGTTGTTGAGTGAATTCCTACAGTGGTTAAAAGTGAGTAACACAATCATTAAGGGAATCGGGTTTCCCTTTCGACCTGGCTTGTCAGAAAGTCATAAAAAGTGATCACATGACCCCGGGATACGGTGGTCTGCAAAATATAGTGTTTCTCTATCCGAGCAACTTTAAGAGGGATGGACTTCCACTCCCAGAATTCCTCAGCCAGCCTGCTTTAAGAGGGGTGGGCTTCCACTCCCAGAATCCCCCAGCCAGCCTGCTTTAAGAGGGATGGACTTCCACTCCCAGAATCCCCCAGCCAGCATGTTTTAAGAGGGATGGACTTCCACTCCCAGAATTCCTCAGCCAGCCTGCTTTAAGAGGGATGGACTTCCACTCCCAGAATCCCCCAGCCAGCATGTTTTAAGAGGGGTGGGCTTCCACTCCCAGAATCCCCCAGCCAGCATGTTTTAAGAGGGATGGACTCCCACCCCCAGAATCCTCCAGCCAGCTTGCTTTAAGAGGGGTGGGCTTCCACTCCCAGAATCCCCCAGCCAGCCTGCTTTGAGAGGGGGGGGCTTCCACTCCCAGAATCCCCCAGCCAGCCTGCTTTGAGAGGGATGAATTTCCATTCCCAGAATTCCCCAGCCAGCATGTTTCAAGAGGGATGGATTTCCACTCCCAGAATTCCCCAGCCAGCCTGCTTTAAGAGGGATGGACTTCCACTCCCAGAATTCCCCAGCCAGCTTGCTTTAAGAGGGATGGACTCCCACCCCCAGAATCCCCCAGCCAGCTTGCTTTAAGAGGGGTGGACTCCCACCCCCAGAATCCCCCAGCCAGCCTGCTTTGAGAGGGGGGGGCTTCCACTCCCAGAATCCCCCAGCCAGCCTGCTTTAAGAGGGGTGGACTCCCACCCCCAGAATCCCCCAGCCAGCATGTTTTAAGCGGGATGGACTCCCACCCCCAGAATTCCCCAGCCAGCCTGCTTTGAGAGGGGTGGGCTTCCACTCCCAGAATCCCCCAGCCAGCATGTTTTAAGAGGGATGGACTTCCACTCCCAGAATTCCCCAGCCAGCTTGCTTTAAGAGGGATGGACTCCCACCCCCAGAATCCCCCAGCCAGCCTGCTTTGAGAGGGATGAATTTCCACTCCCAGAATTCCCCAGCCAGCCTGCTTTAAGAGGGATGGACTTCCACTCCCAGAATCCCTCAGCCAGCTTGCTTTAAGAGGGGTGGACTTCCACTCCCAGAATCCCCCAGCCAGCCTGCTTTAAGAGGTGGACTCCACCCCAGAATCCCCAGCCAGCCTGCTTTAAGAGGTGGACTCCACCCCAGAATCCCCAGCCAGCCTGCTTTAAGAGGTGGACTCCACCCCAGAATCCCCAGCCAGCATGTTTTAAGCGGATGGACTCCACCCCAGAATCCCCAGCCAGCCTGCTTTAAGAGGTGGACTCCACCCCAGAATCCCCCAGCCAGCCTGCTTTGAGAGGGGGGGGCTTCCACTCCCAGAATCCCCCAGCCAGCCTGCTTTAAGAGGGGTGGACTCCCACCCCCAGAATTCCCCAGCCAGCCTGCTTTAAGAGGGATGGACTTCCACTCCCAGAATCCCTCAGCCAGCTTGCTTTAAGAGGGGTGGACTTCCACTCCCAGAATCCCCCAGCCAGCCTGCTTTGAGAGGGGGGGGCTTCCACTCCCAGAATCCCCCAGCCAGCATGTTTTAAGAGGGATGGATTTCCACCCCCAGAATCCCCCAGCCAGCCTGCTTTAAGAGGGGTGGACTCCCACCCCCAGAATCCCCCAGCCAGCCTCCTCTAAGAGGGTGGACTCCACCCCAGAATCCCCCAGCCAGCCTGCTTTAAGAGGGGTGGACTCCCACCCCCAGAATCCCCCAGCCAGCATGTTTTAAGAGGGATGGATTTCCACTCCCAGAATTCCCCAGCCAGCCTGCTTTAAGAGGGATGGACTTCCACTCCCAGAATTCCCCAGCCAGCCTACTTTAAGATGCGCCCTTCTTAAAGCATGGGGAATTCTGGGAATTGAAGTCCGCCCCATCTTAAATGTCGCTCACTCTCTCAAGCAAAGAAGCGGAAGGTTTCGCTGCTACAAAATAACAATCCATTTAAGTAGGTAACACAAACACGCGCCCCTTTCCGCCCTCGGGGCTTGGAAAGTCATCCTCCTATCCGTGTCAGCCATTTCCCCCACCCGCCACCCCCGCCGTTGCTGTTGTTTTTTTTAAACCAAAGACCCCCCCCAACAGGCTCCCCAAAAGGGGGAGGGGGAGGGGGAGGGGGAGGGGGAGACACAGAGCAGCTCCCCAAAAGCCAGGCTTTCGTCACCAAGAAAACCCCTCAAAAACGTCCGTTCTGACGACGCACGGAGCCCCCCCACCACCACTTCCCAGTCCCCTCAGCCTGGTACCGCGCGCAAAAACGCGGTCGTGGGAATGTGGCGCGTCTGTTTTTATGAGGGGAGGGCTGGAAAGATGCTTTTGAGGCGGGGGTCGCGGGCGCTTCGTCCTCCTCCCGAGGGGAACCTCAGCGGCCCTTCGGGGGAACGAAGCCCCGCCTGACGGGGTGTGGGGTGGGTGTGTGAGGGGGGGGAAGTGAGAGAAACCTCGGGGTCGCTTTAAGGCGCCCCGCGTTCCGTTTGTTATCCTCCCGCCCGCCTCGCATGCTGGCGAGGCCTTCGCGCTTCCCATTGGCTGCCGGGGCCGCCCAGCTGTTGCCTTGCCCTCCCAGCTGCCTCCCTAGGGGGTGGGGGTGGAGGAGGGGGGAGGCCCCCCCCCCCCCCTCCCCATTGGCCTTGCTCTCCAGAGGCGGCCGCCGCCTCGCGCCCAACCCGCTGGGTGTTGCTAGGTGCCCGGCCGCCACGATTGGCCTGCTCACCTGGCCATCAAGGGCCAACGTGAGGTGGGTGGTGGGTGGTCGGGAGGAGGAGAAGAGAGGCGGGGCTTCCCCGCCTCCTATAAAAGGGCAGGGAGTCCCGCGGAGCTGGGGGCAGACAAAGTAGGGGTTGCTCGAAGGAGGGTGGGTGTCGGAGACAGCTGCGGAGCTGGAGGAGGCTGGCGCTCTCCGGGGCACCGTCCGCCGTCTACCTTCCGCGGGCGGCTGCAGACGGTCCCGCGCTGGGCAGGTGAGTCCGGCGGCCGGGATGGAGAGGAGGATGAAGGATCGCAGTTTTTGGGGGGTGGTCGTGGTTGCAATTGGGGGCTCTCGGAAGGGGTCGAAGCGGCCCGCGGAGGAGCGTTTTGGGGCGTTCGGCCACCCGGCTGCTTTGCCAAGGGGATGGAGAACGGAGATCCTCCGGCGCTTGGCCCCCCCGAGGAGGGTCTTTTCCCCCTGCAGCGATCCGAGCTGGAGCGATGCCCGGCGGGAGCGCCCAGTTGGAGAAGCAGGCGACGTGACGGCCCTGTCCAAGCGCGCTGTTCCCCGGCTGGCTGGCTGCTTGGCTGGGCTGGCTGGCCGGCGCGGCATCCTGGCTGGCTTCTCCCCCGCTTCCCGCCGCCGCCGCCCGAGGCGTCTTTTCGGCTGGGTTTCCTGCCTTCCCTTGCAACTCCGGAGTGGCTGCAATCGGCTTACTCCGGAGTCGCCCTGTTTTGCACCCTTCTGCGTTTGCATCTGATGTTCCAGCAGCCAGCATGTTTTGAGGGGGATGGACTCCCACCCCCAGAATCCCCCAGCCAGCATGCTTTAAGAGGGGTGGACTTCCACTCCCAGGATCCCCCAGCCAGCCTACTTTAAGATGCGCCCTTCTTAAAGCATGGGGAATTCTGGGAATTGAAGTCCGCCCCATCTTAAATGTCGCTCACTCTCTCAAGCAAAGAAGCGGAAGGTTTCGCTGCTACAAAATAACAATCCATTTAAGTAGGTAACACAAACACGCGCCCCTTTCCGCCCTCGGGGCTTGGAAAGTCATCCTCCTATCCGTGTCAGCCATTTCCCCCCACCACCCCCGCCGTTGTTGTTGTATTTTTTAAACCAAAGACCCCCCCCCAACAGGCTCCCCAAAAGGAGGAGGGGGAGGGGGAGGGAGACACAGAGCAGCTCCCCAAAAGTCACCAAGAAAACCCCTCAAAAACGTCCCTTCTGACGACGTACGGAGCCCTCTCCCCCACTTCCCAGTCCCCTCAGCGTGGTACCGCGCGCAAAAACGCGGTCGTGGGAATGTGGCGCGTCTGTTTTTATGAGGGGAGAGCTGGAAAGATGCTTTTGAGGCGGGGGTCGCGGGCGCTTCGTCCTCCTCCCAAGGGGAACCTCAGCGGCCCTTCGGGGGAAGGAAGCCCCGCCTGACGGGGTGTGGGGTGTGTGTGTGTGAGGGGGGGGGAGGTGAGAGAAACCTCGGGGTCGCTTTAAGGCGCCCCGCGCTCCGTTTGTTATCCTCCCGCCCGCCTCGCATGCTGGCGAGGCCTCCGCGCTTCCCATTGGCTGCCGGGGCCGCCCAGCTGTTGCCTTGCCCTCCCAGCTGCCTCCCTAGGGGGTGGGGGTGGAGGAGGGGGGTAGCCTCCCTCGCCCCCTTCCCATTGGCCTTGCTCTCCAGAGGCGGCCGCAGCCTCGCGCCCAACCCGCTGGGTGTTGCTAGGTGCCCGGCCGCCACGATTGGCCTGCTCACCTGGCCATCAAGGGCCAACGTGAGGTGGGTGGTGGGTGGTCGGGAGGAGGAGAAGAGAGGCGGGGCTTCCCCGCCTCCTATAAAAGGGCAGGGAGTCCCGCGGAGCTGGGGGCAGACAAAGTAGGGGTTGCTCGAAGGAGGGTGGGTGTCGGAGACAGCTGCGGAGCTGGAGGAGGCTGGCGCTCTCCGGGGCACCGTCCGCCGTCTACCTTCCGCGGGCGGCTGCAGACGGTCCCGCGCTGGGCAGGTGAGTCCGGCGGCCGGGATGGAGAGGAGGATGAAGGATCGCAGTTTTTGGGGGGTGGTCGTGGTTGCAATTGGGGGCTCTCGGAAGGGGTCGAAGCGGCCCGCGGAGGAGCGTTTTGGGGCGTTCGGCCACCCGGCTGCTTTGCAAGGGGATGGAGAACGGAGATCCTCCGGCGCTTGGCCCCCCCCCGAGGAGGGTCTTTTCCCCCTGCAGCGATCCGAGCTGGAGCGATGCCCGGCGGGAGCGCCCAGTTGGAGAAGCAGGCGACGTGACGGCCCTGTCCAAGCGCGCTGTTCCCCGGCTGGCTGGCTGCTTGGCTGGGCTGGCTGGCCGGCGCGGCATCCTGGCTGGCTTCTCCCCCGCTTCCCGCCGCCGCCGCCCGAGGCGTCTTTTCGGCTGGGTTTCCTGCCTTCCCTTGCAACTCCGGAGTGGCTGCAATCGGCTTACTCCGGAGTCGCCCCGTTTTTGCACCCCTTCTGCGTTTGCATTTGATGTTCCAGCAGCCTCTCTTCCAATCTTTCCCCCCCCTCCCTCTCTCCTTTGAGAAGTTTGGAGGTGTCTTGACTGCTCTTGGCTTTGGAGGTTCTCCTGTATCCTTGCTCGGGCTCGGATTTTGGTTTCTTGGTGGTTTGAAAAGGCTGGGGAGAGACCGGCTGGTTGGGTTACAAGTCTGATCAAAGGATCCTTTATCCTGCTGACTGCCAAGTGACGCTGGTTTTGCCAACCAGGATAAGGAGAGTTGGGAGGGGACCTTGGAGGTCATCTAGGCCAGCCCCCTGCTCAAGCAGGAGAATAACAGAATGAAAGAGTTGAAAGGGACCTCAGAGGTCCTCTAGTCCAGCCCCCTGCTCGAGCAGGAGAATAACAGAATAAAAGAGTTGAAAGGGACCTCGGAGGTCCTCTAGTCCAGCCCCCTGCTGGAGCAGGAGAATAACAGAATGAAAGAGTTGAAAGGGACCTCGGAGGTCCTCTAGTCCAGCCCCCTGCTCGAGCAGGAGAATAACAGAATGAAAGAGTTGAAAGGGACCTCGGAGGTCCTCTAGTCCAGCCCCCTGCTCGAGCAGGAGAATAACAGAATGAAAGAGTTGAAAGGGACCTCGGAGGTCCTCTAGTCCAGCCCCCTGCTCGAGCAGGAGAATAACAGAATGAAAGAGTTGAAAGGGACCTCGGAGGTCTTCTAGTCCAACCCCCTGCTCAAGCAGAAGACCCTATACCATTTCAGACATATGGTTGTCCAGTCTCCTCTTAAAAACCTCCAGTTGTTGGAGCGCCCACAATCACTGCTGGCTCCCCTGGACAGCTTGTCGTCTCAGCTGTTGTCCCAATTTAGTAACCAAAAATCTATTTTATTAATTTATTTTATTACATTGCTGTCCTTCTCGGCATTATGGAAAGGAAGCCCGTGAGTATATAAAAAGCACATCCTTTTCAATATTGGTTCAGATTCATTGCATTGTGCGTTGGCTGCCTTGTAAACATGATTCTTAGGTCTTCCATCTCTGTAAAGTTTGCCTTGAGGTTTTTAAAAGCTTGTTTTCATTCTTTTTCACCCTTTACTGAAGGGTACATGGAGCAGTGTATATTTGTGGTTTTTTTCCCCCAGATGGGAAGGGAGAATATACGTTTTTTTTAAGATTCAGGCCTTGAGGAAAGGCTGTGTTTTTGAGATGGAAGTAACTTTTAACAGTTCATTGTCTCCTAACTCAGTTTGTGTGTGAGTGCTTTGCAGGAGAGGAATTGGATTGATCATTCTAAAACACCTTTTCCAGCTGACATGTTTGAATAAAATTTGTTAGCTGGAAAAGGTGTTAGCTGGAAAAGAAGCTGCTGCTTGCTAAGTTAAATAACCAAAATTAACAAATACAGTTTCTTGGAAAAGATGCTAGCAGATTTGATGGTAGTTTCTGGAGAGAAAAAAAAATAAGTTGGGTGCAGGGAAGAGCAGCCTCTTGTAATCTATTAGTAAAAACACTCTTTCTATGCTCAGAGGTTCTTATTGTCTCTTTATAGTCCAGAGAAGGTCCCCCCCCCAATAAAATAAAATAAAAACTTTTTTACAAAGTTCTGAATGATGTGGGAGAAAACAATCCTGAAAATTTTGTGCACACCCCCCCCCAAAAAAAATCTATTTCACCTGTAAGTGAAAAATCACAAGGTGATCAACCAAAGCAGGCAAGATTATGTGGGCAGGAAAAAAAATGTGTTTTTTTTCTGCAATCGATGCCCTGCATATGTTTAACATGCAATTTGTACGGTGAGCTATCTTTCTAAACAGCTTTTTTATTTTTTGCAAAAGGCTACAATCCAAGCAAGTAAAAAAAAAATATCTAGAGTTCCATCAGTTTGCATGTATATGGGTGAAATTAACAGATTAACAGAGTTGGAAGGGACCTTATAGGTCATCTAGTCCAACCCCCTGCCCAAGCAGGAGACACCATTTCTGACAAATTGCAGTCCAATCTTTTCTTGAAAATCTCAAGTGATGAAGCTCCCGCAACTTCCGAAGGCAATTTCTGTTCCATGGGTTGATTGTTCTCACTGTCAGAATATTCCTCCTTATTTCCAGGTTGAATCTCTCCTTGTTCAGTTTCCATCCATTATTCCTTGTCTGGCCTTCGGGTGCCTTGGAAAATAGCTTGACCCCCTTCCTCTCTGTGGCAGCCCCTCAAATATTGGAAAACTGCTATCCTTGTATTCCCTTCATAGCTTTAGAGAAAATTCTCTTTAAAAAAAAAAAAAGCTGTACTGTTTTTAGCACCCTTGCAATCTTCAAGATTGCATTTGAGCAGTCTTGAAGTTTGTAACCTGCTGTGCAGCAGGGGTTTGGTAGTCTGGCTTTTGCATCTGTGATTCCCTGGCTGGCAGGCAGGCTGGCTGCGGCTCCGCCACTGAAAAAGCTTATCAGTTCCTAATCCTAACTCTATTTTTTCTCTCTCTCTCTTCCCCCTCCCTTTCTCGCTCTTCAGCAAAGCATGTGACTGTTTCTATTTATTTATCAGCCCTGCTGGTTGGGTGACTAGGAGTGAGGTCCTTTTATTTGTTTATTTTCTGGTGCTGCAAAGGGAACCAGAAAGGAGGATGTTGCCTTTATGTGTGTTTGCAGAATGGAGAGTCTGCCTTTGGACATTCTAATTTATTTTGGTGTTTTTTTATATTTATTAATGCAGTTTGACTTCTGTGTAGGCAGCCGGCCTTAAACGGAAAAGGCTGTTTAAAGATGCATTTTAACCAGACCGGTCCAGCAAACCAAATTTTAGTGCTTTCTCACAACTCGTCCATCACTCTGGTTCAAGCATTCTCTTTAACATGATCTGTAAATGTAGGGGAAAATTGGGGGGGGAAATTGCCTTTCCCAAATGCAGCTTTGTAAAGGAAGTCCTCGACTTACGACTGCAATTTATGAATATAAAGTAAGGTTCTACATTTAGGCAAAAAAAACCCAAAATGCGCAGGTACCGTATATGTGGTACCTTGCTCAATAGTAGTAACTGTGAGAGGGATCTTGGAGTCCTAGTGGACAACCATTTAGATATGAGCCAGCCGTGTGCAGCAGCTGCCAAAAAAGCCAACACAGTTCTGGGCTGCATAAACAGAGGGATAGAATCAAGATCACGTGAAGTGTTAGTGCCACTTTATAATGCCTTGGTAAGGCCACACTTGGAATACTGCATTCAGTTTTGGTCGCCACGATGTAAAAAAGATGTGGAGACTCTAGAAAGAGTGCAGAGAAGAGCAACAAAGATGATTAGGGGACTGGAGGCTAAAACATATGAAGAACGGTTGCAGGAACTGGGTATGTCTAGTTTAATAAAAAGGAGGACTAGGGGAGACATGATAGCAGTCTTCCAATATCTCAGGGGCTGCCACAAAGAAGAGGGAGTCAAGCTGTTCTCCAAAGCACCTGGGGGTAGAACAAGAAGCAATGGGTGGAAACTGATCAAGGAAAGAAGCAACTTAGAACTAAGGAGAAATTTCCTGACAGTTAGAACAATTAATAAGTGGAACGACTTGCCTTCAGAAGTTGTGAATGCTCCAACACTGGAAATTTTTAAGAAAATGTTGGATAACCATCTGACTGAGATGGTGTAGGGTTTCCTGCCTAGGCAAGGGGTTGGACTAGAAGGCCTTCAAGGTCCCTTCCAACTCTGTTGTTATATTATATATATTATATTATGTTATGTTATATTATATATTATATTATATTATATTATATTATATTATATTATATTATATTATATTATATTATATTATATTATATTATATTATATTATATTATATTATATTATATTATATTATATTATTATATTAATAGAATAGAATTTTTTATTGGCCAGGTGTGATTGAACCACACAAGGAGTTTGTCTTGGTGCAGATGCTCTCAGTGTACATAAAAGAAAAGATACGTTCATAAGAATAGAATAGAATAGAATAGAATAGAATAGAATTTTTTATTGGCCAAGTGTGATTGGACACACAAGGAATTTGTCTTGGTGCAGATGCTCTCAGTGTACATAAAAGAAAAGACACGTTCATCAAGGTACATAAACAATCGGGAAACAATCAATTTATGTTGCTAAATGAGACATTTGTTAAGTGAGTTTTGCCCCATTTTATGACTTTTTTTTGCCCAATCATTGCAGTTAAGTTAGTAACACGGTTGTTAAGTGAATCTGGCTTACCCATGGACTTCTGTTGGTCAGAAGGTCGCAAAAGGGGATCACACGACCCTGGGATGCTGCAACCGTCATAAATGTGAGTCAGTGGCCTTAACAGAATAGAATACAGGTAACCTTGGACTTAACAACCACAGTTGAGCCCAGAATTTATGTTAAGTGAGACATTCGTTAAGTGAGTTTTGTCCCATTTTATGATCTTTCTTGCCTCCCTTGTTAAGTGAGTCATTCCAGCTATTAGTCACATGGTCGCTAAGTGAATCTGGCTTCCCCATTGACTTTGCTTGTCAGAAGGTCGCAAAAGGGGGATCACGTGACCCCAGGGCACTGCGACCGTCGTAAATATGAACCAGTTGCCAAGCATCTGAATTTCGATGCCGCGACGGTCGTGAGAAAAATGCTCAAAAGTCACTTTTTCCAGTTCCGCCCTGATTTTGAACTGTCACTAAATGAATTGTAAATCGAGGACTATCTGTAGTCTTTATTTTTTTTTTTTATTCTTTTTTTTTTTGGTACTTTTTCCCTACCGCGCAACATGGCAAGAAACAAAACAGGAGCTAGATGGTCACAAGGCAATCCCCTTTCATTGGTGCCTTTTTTTAAAAAAAATAATAATTCATGAAACTTTTTTCTTTTTTAATTTGAATTTATATCCCGCCCTTCTCCGAAGACTCAGGGCGGCTTACGTTGTGTTAAGCAATAGCCTCATCCATTTATATATTATATACAAAGTCAACTTTGTATAACTTATATGATTTTATTCTATAAATAAGTTATTCTTTGTATAATAGAATAGAATAGAATAGAATTTTTATTGGCCAAGTGTGATTGGACACACAAGGAATTTGTCTTGGTGCATATGCTCTCAGTGTACATAAAAGAAAAGATACTTATATGATTTTAGCCTTCCGGGTGCAATTCAAGGTTTTGGTCATCATCTTTAAAGCGCTCCATGGCTTAGGACCGGGGTACCTATGAGACCGCCTCCTGCCGCCGATAGCCTCCCAACGACCGGTGCGCTCCCACAGAGCGGGCCTCCTCCGGGTGCCGTCGACCAAGCAATGCAGGTTGGCGACCCCCAGGGGGAGGGCCTTCTCTGTGGCAGCACCGGCCCTGTGGAACGAGCTTCCTCCAGGGTTACAGCAACTCCCTGACCTCCGGACCTTCAGGCGTGAACTGAAGACTTTATTATTTCAACGAGCTGGACTAGCCTAAGAATAAAATATTTTAGTTAATTTTAATGGGTTTTAACCGGTTTTTACCGTTTTAGTCATTTGGCGATTGAAATATTTTGTTTTAATTGGGTTTTAAATTGCTTATTTATTATTGTTGTATTTTAATATGCCTGTGAACCGCCCTGAGTCCTACGGGAGATGGTGCGGTATAAAAGTATAAAAATAAATAAAATAAATAAATAAATAAATAAATTTTGTTTAACGTATAAGATATTCCTCAACCTACAGCAGTTCGTTTAGTGACCGTTCAGAATTACAGCGGCACCGGAAAAAGGGACTTATGACCATTTTTCACACTTAACGACCGTTGCAACATCCCTATGGTCCCTTGATCAAAATTCAGACGCTTGGCAATTGACTCGTGCTTACGACGGTTGCAGTAGCCTGGATTTATGTGACCACCTTTTGCAACCCTCTGACGAGCAAAGTCAATGGGGAAGCCAGATTCACTTAATGACCGAGTTACTAACTTAAGAATTGCAGTGACTCACTTAACTGTGGCAAAAAAAAAAAAGGTCATAAAATGGGGCAAAGCTCACTTAACAACTGTTTCACTTTGTGGATCCTTGGAGCTCTCTTGAGCTTGACTGTTTGCTTGCAGACGTCTCATTACCAAACCAGGTAACATCATCAGTGCTACAAGGGAATGGGGTTTGCTCTGTTTGGTTATCCTAGCCTGCCCCGTCAGCATTGGTTGGGAGTTCCTTCATTAGCTTGTTTACTGTTGGCTTGTTTGTGTTGAGTGCGGTAAATTACACTGGCAGGGCAAGTCACCTGTATATAAACAGAGAGCAATCCCCACTCCCTTCTCGCACTGATGATGTCACCAAGTTGGGTCATGAAACGTCTGCAAGAAAACAACCCCAGCTCAGAGAGCCCCAAAAATCCCAGTTCAACCCTGAGCTGCGACTACTATATTCTCTCCTAAATTAGCTGCAGCATAAGCTAGGAAAGTCATGCTAAACAACCTACTTCTTATACTAGATTAACTGCCCCTGATGGTTAGTATTTATGCAAAGCTAAACCATCGATCCTGGTTTACAAATCCCAGCTGTATATGTATTAGAACAATGTTTTTTTAATTTTCCCAAGGATTTAGGACAGTGTTTTTTAACTTCCATATATCTTAAGGTATGTGGACTACCACTCCCAGAATTCCCCGGCCAGCCTGCTTTAAGATGGGCGGACTTCCACTCCCAGAATTCTTCAGCCAGTCTGCTTTAAGATGGGTGGACTTCCACTCCCAGAATTCCCCAGCCAGCGTGCTTTAAGAGGGATGAACTTCAACTCCCAGAATCCCCCAGCCAATGGGGAATTCTGGGAGTTGAATTCCACCCATCTTCAATTGTTACCCAGGCTGAGAAACACTGTCAATATATTGGAAAATAAGTACGGGTAATCCTTCACTTACAACATTTCATTTAGTGACCGTTCAAAGTTACAACACTGAAAAAAAGTGACTTTTGACCATTTTTCACACAACCGTTGTAGCATCCCCATGGTCACATAACCAGAATTCAGATGCTTGGCAACTGACTCATATTTATGACGGTCGCAGTGTCCTGGGGTCACACGATCCTCTTTTGCGACCTTCTGACAAGCAAAGTCAATGGGGAAAGCCCGATTCACTTAACAATCATGTGACTAATGTAATAACTTCATTGATTCACTTAACAAATGTGGCAAGGAAAGTCGTAAATTAAGGCAAAGTTCACTCAGCAAGTGTCTTGCTTAGCAGCAGAAATTTTGGGATCAATTGTGGTCCAGGGTCCAGTGGAGAGTAAACCAGAGGGCGAGTGGGAGAGACAAAGAACAGAACGTGCATTCTGAACATAGTTTATTTCGAAGATTAATTTATATATATAACAACAGAGTTGGAAGGGACCTTGGAGGCCTTCTAGTCCAACCTCCTGCCCAAGCAGGAAACCCTACACCATCTCAGTCAGATGGTTATCCAACATTTTCTTAAAAATTTCCAGTGTTGGAGCATTCACAACTTCTGCAGGCAAGTCGTTCCACTTATTTTATTTATTTTATTTTTATTTTTATTTGCATTTATATCCCGCCCTTCTCCGAAGACTCAGGGCAGCTTACACTATATTAATCGTTCTAACTGTCAGGAAATTTTTCCTTGTTCTAACTGTCAGGAAATTTCTCCTTAGTTCTAAGTTGCTTCTTTCTTTGATCAGTTTCCACCCATTGCTTCTTGAATTTGGATTGATTCAATTTCTGTCAACTGCATTGGGTAGTTTAGGGTCAAAACAGCAGAATGCCCTAGGACAATTAGAGTTATATAATTGAAATTCACAGCAGAAAACTCTCCCCCTCCCCACACTTCAAATTAAACCACAGATAAAATCAACTAAACCGAAAACAACGAAGGTGGATCGGGGTTGATAATCTCATTTTACAGATTGTGGCTATAGTCAATAATATATTGTTAAGAGAATCTATCCGGCAGTACTTATGGTGGCTGCGGTTGGCTTACAGAAGTAAAATCCCAAATAAAATACCCAATAATCCCCCCTCACACACACCCCATCATGGTGACCACTGTGTCAAACTCAAGGCCTGGGGGTGGGGGGACAGACCCAGCCCAAGAGGTGCTTAGATTTGGCCCACGGCGCCAACCTGGAAAGAGCAAAGGACCAGCGAAAATGGAGCTTGGAAGGGGCCACACACATCCCCCCCTCCCCGTGCCGCATTTTCAGCCACGATGGCCTCCTGCAGCCCTCTGCCAGCGAAAAGGAGCTCGCTGGCAGAGGGCTATCAAAACAAACTGAAAACAAAACAAAAGGAGGAATGGCTTCCCCTTTTGCATTTGAGCATGCAAGAAGGGACAGGAAAGGAGAAAGGGAAAGAGGAAAGGCGAAGAAAAAGAAAGAACGATGGGAAGGGAGCAAGGAAGGAAAAAGAAGAGGGAAAGGTAGATGAAAGGAGAATGAAGAGGAAGAACAAGAAGAGAAGGAAGGAAGGAGAATGAAGAGGAAGGAAAAGAAGGAAGGAAGGAAGGAAGGAGAATGAAGAGGAAGAACAAAGAAGAGAAGGAAGGAAGGAAGGAGGAAGGAAAGGGAAAGGAGAATGAAGAGGAAGAACAAAGAAGGAAGGAAGGAAGGAAGGAGGAGAAAGAAGAAGGAAGGAAAAGAAGAAGGAAGGAAGGAAAGGAGAATGAAGAGGAAGGACAAGAAGAGAAGGAAGGAAGGAAGGAAGGAGAATGAAGAGGGAAGGAAAAGAAGGAAGGAAGGAGAAAGAAGAAAGGAGAATGAAGAGGGAAGGACAAAGAAGAGAAGGAAGGAAGGAAGGAGAAAGAAGAAAGGAGAATGAAGAGGGAAGGAAAAAGAAGGAAGGAAGGAAAGGGAAACGAGAATGAAGAGGGAAGGACAAAGAAGAGAAGGAAGGAAGGAAGGAGGAAGGAAAGGGAAAGGAGAATGAAGAGGAAGAACAAAGAAGGAAGGAAGGAAGGAAGGAGGAGAAAGAAGAGGAAGGAAAAGAAGAAGGAAGGAAGGAAAGGAGAATGAAGAGGAAGGACAAGAAGAGAAGGAAGGAAGGAAGGAAGGAGAATGAAGAGGAAGGAAAAGAAGGAAGGAGGAGAAAGAAGAAAGGAGAATGAAGAGGAAGGACAAAGAAGAGAAGGAAGGAAGGAAGGAGGAGAAGAAGAAAGGAGAATGAAGAGGAAGGAAAAGAAGAAGGAAGGAGAATGAAAGGAGAATGAAGAGGAAGGACAAAGAAGAGAAGGAAGGAAGGAAGGAAGGAGAATGAAGAGGAAGGAAAAGAAGGAAGGAAGGAAGGAAGGAAGGAGAATGAAGAGGAAGGACAAAGAAGAGAAGGAAGGAAGGAAGGAGGAGAAAGAAGAAGGAAGGAGGAGAAGAAGAAAGGAGAATGAAGAGGAAGAAGAAAGGAGAATGAAGAGGAAGGAAAAGAAGAAGGAAGGAAGGAAAGGAGAATGAAAGGAGAATGAAGAGGGAAGGAAGGAAAAGGAAAGGAGAATGAAGAGGGAAGGACGAAGAGAAGGAAGGAAGGAAGGAGAAAGAAGAAAGGAGAATGAAGAGGGAAGGACAGAGAAGAGAAGGAAGGAAGGAAGTAAATTATAATGAGAGTGATGGAGGATCTCAGGCAGGGGTGAAATCCAGCAGGTTCTGACAGGTTCTGGAGAACCCGTAGTGGAAATTTTGAGTAGTTCGGAGAACCGGCAAATGCCACCTCTGGCTGGTCCCAGGGTGGGGTGGGGATGGAGATTTTGCAGTATCCTTCCCCTGCCACGCCCACCAAGCCACGCCCACCAAGCCACGCCCACAGAATAGATAATAAAAAAAATTGGATTTCGCCACTGGGCTCTGGGAAGTCCTGCATATTAGCACTTGGCCACCACAGGTGCTTGCGACAGGAGTCCTATGTTACACCCACCATGGCCACCAATGCCACCTGGCCCTCCGAGGTCAAACACAACCCTGATGCGGCTCTCAAGGTAAATCGAGTTTTGACACCCCTGCTCTTGCACAAACCCCTTGATGGGGTCCGTACCATTCTGGGGTCCCCAGGCCTGCTGGGAAAAATCACGACTTCAGGGCCTTTTAAAAGAGTAACAAAGTGAGACCCAATTTTTGCTCTGCAGGGATGATAGTGCACAGGGTGGGAGCCACCAAGGAGAAGGCCCTTCTTCTTGGGCTTAATAAGTGTTTCCCAAATTTGGCAACTTTGAAGAAAGTCTCTACAAAAAAAAAAGAAGAAGATGTTGGGCCTTTTGGGAAAAGCGCGGAGAAAAAGCAATAAAGGTGGTTAAAGGCCAGGAGACTAAAATATTGCAAAAATATTGGGTTATGGCTAGTCTAGACCAGGGGTCTCCAACCTTGGTAGCTTTAAGCCTGGCGGACTTCAACTCTTAGAATTCCCCAGCCAGCTTTGCTTTCGGGAATTCTGGGAGTTGAAGTCCACCAGGCTTAAGGCTACCAAGGTTGGAGACCCCTGGTCTAGAGACAAAGAGGACTAGAGGGGACATCATAGCAGTAGTTTAGTATTTGAGGGACTGCCACGAAGAAGAGGGGGGTATTTTCCAAAGAACCAGAAGGCAAGACAAGAAATAATGAATGGAAATTAATCATTAATAGGGGCCTCTGGTGGCTCAGACTGGTAAGACAGTCTGTTATTAACAGCAGCTGCTTGCAATTACTGCAGGTTCAAGCCCCACCAGGCCCAAGCAGTTGACTCAGCCTTCCATCCTTTATAAGGTAGGTAAAATGAGGACCCAGATTGTTGGGGGGGCAATAAGTTGACGTTGTATATAATATACAAAAGGATGAAGACTATTGCTTGACATAGTGTAAGCCGCCCTGAGTCTTCGGAGAAGGGTGGGATATAAATGCAAATAAAAAAAAAATCAAGGAGAGAAGCAACCTGGAATTAAGGAGAAACTTCCTAATAGTGGGGACAAGTAACCAGTGGAGCAGCTTGCCACCAGAAGTTGTGGGTGCTCCATCATTGGAGGTTTTTAAGAAAAGACTGGACAGTGACTTCTCTGACATGGTGATCTGCCTCCCTCTGCAGTCCGGGAGACACGAGCGATGACTTAATTAGCCGGCAACTATCAGCTCTGGCAGCAAACTAGCGAGCGTCTGCCAAGTGTCTCTGTTATCTCTCTTGATGCCGATGAGTCAGTCAGGAAACCAGGAACAAACAGGACTTCAGCTCTAATTCTCCCTCTAAGCAGTTGATTTGCTTGCCACGAAGTGGTATAGCAGCCCTTGCTGCTTTTAAATCTGTGGGGTGTGGTTCCATGACTCAGCACTTCCTAGGCCTGCCCCACCCCTGCTTCTGTTGTTCCCGCCTCTCCTGCCTACGAAACCTAGGGTCCAGCCAGGCCTGATTGCCATCAGCTGGGTCTGGAGGCGTGGCCTGGGGGGGAAAGAGTCAGGGGACGGAGGCCTCGTTATCTTTTCCACCTGGCCTGCTTCTGGCTCCTGGAGCTGAGCCAGGGATGCCGGTGCTCCAGAGGTAAGTCCTGATGGCCCTTCCCCCTCACTTTCCGAGTCACTTTCTGGCAGGGGCCTAGGCTCGGGGAGCGCAGACACAACACATGGTATAGGGCATCCTGCTTGAGCAGTGGGTTGGACTAGATGACCTCCAAGGTCCCTTCCCTATTCTATTCTCTATATTCTCTATTTACTCTATACTCTATTCTTCTCTCTTCTATTCTTTTTTTTTTTGTTTACATTTATACCCCGCCCTTCTCCGAAGACTCAGGGCGGCTTACAATGTATAAGGCAATAGTCTCATTCTATTTGTATATTTTTTACAGAGTCAACTTATTGCCCCCCCCAACAATCTGGGTCCTCATTTTACCTACCTTATAAAGGGTGGAAGGCTGAGTCAACCTTGGGCCGGGCTCAAACCTGCAGTAATTGCAGGCTCTGTGTTCTAATAACAGGCTTCTCTACTGCCTGAGCTATCCCGGCCCGTATTCTCTTCCTTTCTCCTCTTCTTCTAGTCCTAGTCCTGTCCTGTCCTATCCTATCGTGGACATCATCTCCTGGGGAATTCTGGGAGTTGAAGTCCACAACTCTTAAGCCAGGATTGGACACCCTGATCAAAAGCAATGTGTCTCAACTTTGGCAACTGTTTGGACTTCAACTCCCGGAATTCCTGGCTGACTGAGGAGTTCTGGGAGTTGAAGTCCATACTTTTTCGAGTGGCCAAGAGTTGAAGTCCACAGGTCTTAAAGTTGCCAAGGTTGGAGACCCCTGCTATAGCGGTTGTGAGCCCCAATTTCCCCCGTAAGCAGAAAACTAACCTTGCAGGAATGGAGTTGAGATATATTGTGCTCTAGATTCTTTTCCTGGGTGAGAACATTTTTTTACGGCGAAAGCAAATCTGCTTGTGTTCCGAACAACACAGTTCAGTTCACTTTAATGTAGTTGGTCTGCTGTGGCTTGTTCTGAAGTAGATTGCTATAATCTAATTGCCACTTATTTGGCAGAGCGACTGAAAATCTAGGTCATGCTTTTGACTTGGTTGTAGCATCATTGCTGACTCTTTTAGTACCCTTCTCCAGGATGATCTCTCTCAAAAGAACACACCTGGAATAACTGCATCCAATTTTGGTCACCAAACTATTAAAAAAAAGATGTTGAGGCTCTAGAACAAGTGCAGAGGAGAGCAACCAGGTTGATTAGAGGACTGGAGGCTAAAACATGCGATGAACAGTTGCAGGAACTTGGCATGGCTAGTCTAGTGAAGAGAAGAACCAGGGGAGACAGGATAGCAGTCTTCCAATATTTGAGGGGCTGCCCCAGAGAGGAGGAAGGGGGTCAAGCTATTTTCCAAAGCCCCTGACGGCCAGACAAGGAACAATGGATGGAAACTGACCAAGGAAAGATTCAACCTAGAAATAAGGAGAAATTTTCTGACAATGAGAACAATCAACCCATGGAACAGAAGTTGACTTCGGAAGTTGTGGGAGCTTCACAACTGGAGGCTTTCAAGAAGAGACTGGATTGCCATCTGTCAGAAATGGTGTAGGGTCTCCTGCTTGGGCAGGGGATTGGACTAGATGACCTACAAGGTCCCCTTCTAACTCTGTTAATCTGTATCTAACCTGGTCCTTCAGATCTTCCAACGGTGCCCCCGTCAATACTGTAAGTCCCTCCAGTTTCTGATGGCCGTCCTTTTCTTCTCTTTCCTTCCACCCTTCTCAACATTATGGTTTTCCCAAGATAGCGGGATCTTTGCATCGTAAATCCAAAGTTGTATAATTTGAGCCTGGTCATTTGTGCCTCGAGGGGAACTGTGGATTACAGGGTCCTTGGTGGCTCTCTGAGCTTGGGTTGTTTTCTTGCAGACATTTCATGACCCAACTAGGTAACATCATCCCATGTTAGCAGTGAATGCAGTGTGCTCTCTTGTTATATATGAGTGGCTTGCCATGTCATTGTAGGTGGGAGTGTTCTTGATAAACAGGGATTAACTCCAAGATTAAAAATAGAATAGAATAGAATTGAATTGAATTTTATTGGCCAAGTGTGATTGGACACACAAGGAATTTGTCTTGGTGCATATGCTCTCAGTGTACATAAAAGAAAAGATACGGTCATCAAGGTACAACATTTACAACACAATTAATGGTCAGTATATCAATATAAATCATAAGGATTGCCAGCAACAAGTTACAGTCATACAGTCATAAGTGGAAAGAGATTGGTGATGGGTACTGTGAAAAGATTAATAGTAGTGCAGATTCAGTAAATAGTCTGACAGTGTTGAGGGAATTATTTGTTTAGCAGAGTGATGGCCTTCGGGAAAAAACTGTTCTTGTGTCTAGTTGTTCTGGTGTGCAGTGCTCTATAGCGTCGTTTTGAGGGTAGGAATTGAAACAGTTTATGTCCAGGATGCGAGGGATCTGCAAATATTTTCACGGCCCTCTTCTTGATTCGTGCAGTATACAGGTCCTCAATGGAAGGCAGGTTGGTAGCAATTATTTTTTCTGCAGTTCTAATTATCCTCTGAAGTCTGTGTTTTTCTTGTTGGGTTGCAGAACCGAACCAGACAGTTATAGAGGTGCAAATGACAGACTCAATAATTCCTCTGTAGAATTGGATCAGCAGCTCCTTGGGCAGTTTGAGCTTACTGAGTTGGCGCAGAAAGAACATTCTTTGTTGTCCTTTTTAATGATGTTTTGATGTTAGCTGTCCATTTGAGATCTTGCGATATGATAGAACCCAGAAATTTGAAGGTTTCTACTGTTGATACTGTGTTGTCAAGTATTGTGAGAGGTGGAAGTATGGAAGGGTTTCTCCTAAAGTCTACCACCATTTCTACGGTTTTGAGTGTGTTCAGTTCCAGATTGTTTTGGTTGCACCACAAGGCTAGTCGTTCGACCTCTCGTCTATATGCGGATTCGTCATTGTCTCGAATGAGACCAATCACTGTTGTGTCATCTGCGAACTTCAGTAGCTTAACAGATGGATCGTTGGAGATGCAGTCATTGGTATACAGAGAGAAGAGAAGTGGGGAGAGCACACAGCCTTGGGGGCCCCCTGTGCTAATTGTACAGGTATTTGATGTGATCTTGCTTAGCTTCACCTGCTGCTTCCTGTTTGTTAGGATCAACCATCTAGCGGTAAGCAATACCCCAACCAAAGAACTACCAAATCAGTCAACAACAGCTTAATCAAAGAACCATCGAGATGGTTCCCACCAACATGAACAGGGCAAGTCACATTCGTAAACGGGGTGCAAACCCTGCTCCCTTCTAGCAACTGATGATGGTACCTAGTTGAGTATTGAAGCTTCAGCAAGAAAACCATCAACCTCAGAGAGCACCAAAGACCCCCACAGTCGTCGTCCTTTTCTTCCTTCTCCTCCGCTCTTCAAAACCCACTCCGTTCTAGCACTGATGATATTGCCTAGTTGGGTCATGAAACATCTGCAACCCCCCCCCCAAAAAACAGCCAAGCTCAGAGAGCATCAAGGACCCCACAATCATCATCATCTTCCTCTTCTTCCTCCTCTCTGCAACTCCAACTTCCTTCTAGCATTGATGATGTTACCTAATTGGGTCATGAAACATCTGTAAGAAAACCACTAAGCTCAGAGAGCACGAAGGACCCAACAGTTGTCTTCCTCTTCTTCCTCCTCTTCCTCCTCCTCCTCCTCCTCCTCCTCCTCCTCTTCTCTGCAACTCCAACTCCCTTCTAGCATTGATGATGTTACCTAATTGGGTCATGAAACATCTGTAAGAAAACCACTAAGCTCAGAGAGCACGAAGGACCCAACAGTTGTCTTCCTCTTCTTCCTCCTCTTCTTCCTCTTCTTCCTCCTCCTCCTCCTCTTCTCTGCAACTCCAACTCCCTTCTAGCATTGATGATGTTACCTAATTGGGCCATGAAACATCTGTAAGAAAACCACTAAGCTCAGAGAGCACGAAGGATCCCACAGTCATTGTCTTCCTCCTCTTCCTCCTCCTCTTCCTCTTGGTCTTCTTCCCCCTCCTCCTCTCTGCAACTCCAACTCCCTTCTAGCATTGATGATGTTACCTAATTGGGTCATGAAACATCTGTAAGAAAACCACTAAGCTCAGAGAGCACGAAGGATCCCACAGTCATCGTCGTCTTCCTTTTCTTCCTCCTCTTCCTCCTCTTCCTCCTCTCTGCAACTCCAACTTCCTTCTAGCACTGAAGACGTTACCTAGTTGGGTCACGAAACATCTGCAAGAAAACCACCAAGCTCAGAGAAGACCTCACAGTTCAACCTTGAGCGACAAATATTCTCTTCCGTCAGAATTTGGAAGGATCACTTGGTTTATTTTCGGGGTCTTCTCCAACCACCCGAGTTCAAAACCATCCACCTTCCTAACCCTCCCTCCCTCCGAATATATTTAGGAGGAGTGGGATTTGAAATTAAGATTCTCTGGGTAAACATTCTGTTCTTTAGTCCCCAACCGCCTTTTTTTTTTAAAAAAAAAAAACTAGCTAGCTTTTATGACATTGCAGAAAGCAAGGCCTTTGGTTAAAAGAAAAACCCGGCTTGGTTTCATTGATCAAGGCAGGCGAGGTGCGTTTCGCGAGGTTGATCTCTTGTGTGTTGCATAAGATCCATTTACCGAGTTCTGAGGATCTCTCTGCTTCTTAGCCAAAGGAGCATTCAGAACGGATTACGTGTGGGCCCCGTTCCATGTGGCAAAACGGCTTGGAGAAGTCAGGTTATCCGCAAGAAACTAACTGACCAATCTTTAACCAGGATTGTTGGCTTAAAGCACGTTGTGGCCTTTTAAGGACAGGTGATTGGCTGCTTCTCTCTCTTTTTTAATAAGTATATTTTTTTAACTTGAACATGTCATCTTCCTTTAGCCAGTGTGTTGTCTGGTGCAAATGTGCTATTGCAGTCAAAATTTACAGTGTTTGTTACATTGATAATAATTCTCTAATTTTACAATAATAATCAGCATTATAACTATTCATTTCTCCCTCTTAACGTATTTTCTACTAAAAATATATTAGATCTAATCTTAACAATCATAATAATCACATTAACATCTCTATCTTAACATATGTTCTTTATTTCACTGATCTCCATCTATTTCTCCATTTACTTCTATTTTTATTCTCCAACCATCCATAAAATAGCTCCCATGTCGTGTTATATTCAGAAATTAGAATAGAATAGAATAGAGTAGAATAGAGTAGAATAGAATAGAATAGAATAGAATGAATTTTTTATTGGCCAAGTGTGATTGGGGAGACAAAGAATTTGTCTTGGTGCATATGCTCTCAATGTGCATAAAAGAAAATAAGATACCTTCATCAAGGTACAATACTTACAACACTTAATGATAGTCATAGGCTACAATTAAGCAATCAGGAAACAATATCAGTATAAATCGTAAGGATACAAGCGGCAAAGTTACTGTCATAAGTGGAAGGAGATGGGTGATGGGAATAATGAGAAGATTAATAGTAGTGCAGATCTAGTAAATAGTTTGACAGTGTTGAGGGATTTATTTGTTTAGCAGAGTGATGGCATTCGGGAAGAAACTGTGTCTTGTTTCTAGTTGTTCTGGTGTGCAGTGCTCTATAGCGTCGTTTTGAGGGTAGGACTTGAAACAGTTTATGTCCAGGATGCGAGAGGTCTGTAGATATTTTCACAGTCCTCTTTTTGATTCGTGCAGTATACAGGTCCTCAATGGAAGGCAGGTTGGTAGCCATTGTTTTTTCTGCAGTTCTAATCAGTTTGTTCTTTCTCCTTTATAGCAAGCATTAATCTGTTCATTTCTGCACGTTCTAATATTTTCCTAATCCGGTTCTCATCCATAGGGATCTCATTGATTGGCTTCTGAGTGGGATTAAAAGTGTCTTCAGTGGGAAACTGGTAATTTTATTTATTTATTTACTTATTTATTTATTTAAATTTTTATACCACCCTTCTCCCGAAGGACTCAGGGCGGTGTACAGCCAAGGTTAAAACAGTTAAATATACAAAATTAAAATATCAATTAAAATACGTATTCAATAATGGCCAAATTAAAACCGTCAAATTGACCCAGCCTAAAATACCCCATATAAAATTACTAAAAATTAAAAATTTGAAAAATTTAAAAATCAAGCCAGTCCCGCTTGGATAAATAAATAAGTTTTTAATTCCCGGCGAAAGGTCCGAAGGCCCTTTTAGGCAATTATTGAGTTGTTCTTATTTGAATCTTATCTCTTTTTTTTTTATTTTGTATAAATAACCCGAGACAGAAGCCAGCTGGGTGGCCTTGGGGGCATTCCCCCTCTCTCTGTCCCAACCCACTTCACAGGGTTGTTATTATTGGGAAAATAGGAGGAGGAAGGTATGTTTTGGATATGTTCGCCCTTGAATTATTTGTAAAAAACTAATAATAATAATAAAGGTGGGTTATACACAATGGTGGGATTCAGCCAGTTCGCACCACTTCAGGAGAACCGGTTGTTAACTTTCTGAGCAGTTTGGCAAACTGGTTGTTGGAAGAAATCATTAGGGCAGAGAACCGGTTGTTAAATTACTTGAATCCCACCACTGGTTATAAACCTTTATTATTATTTTTGTGGGTGCTCCAACGCCGGAGGTTTTTAAGACAAGACTGGGCAGCCATTTCTCCGGAATGTTATAGGGTCTCCTACTTGAGCAGGAGGTTGAACTAGAAGGCCTCCAAAGTCCCATCCAACTCTCATATTTTCTGTGTTGTAAAGCGAAGGTTTGAACCAGGTTTGTTTACACGGCAGAGGGCAAAGACCTGCTAAAAACTGACATCCAAATGTCTCCCAGGCTTTGCGTGTAAGTGTTCTGTCCCCCCTCGCCTCCGTCCCAGCGCTGGCTTAATTAGCCGGCACTATCAGCTCTGGCAGCAAACTAGCGAGCGTCTGCCAATTGACTCTGTTATCTCCCTTGATGCCGATGAGTCAACAAACAGTACTTCAGCTCTAGTTAAGCAGTTGATTTGCTTGCCACGAAGTGGTATAGCAGCCCTGCTGCTTTTATATCCTGTGGGGTGTGACTCCATGACTCAGCACTTCCTAGGCCTGCCCCACCCCTGCTTCTGTTGTTCCCGCCCTTCCTGCCTACGAAACCTAGGGTCCAGCCAGGCCTGATTGTCATCAGCTGGGTCTGCAGGCATGGCCTGGTGGGGGGGAAGGGGGGACGGAGGCCTTGTTATCTCCTCCATCTGGCCTGCCTCTGGCTCCTGGAGCTGAGCAAGGGAAGCCGGTGCTCCCGAGGTAAGTCCTAATGGCCCTTCCCCCTCACTTTCCAAGTCACTTTCTGGCAGGGGGCCCGGCTCAACAGTAAGACACGGTGGTTTGCAATAGCTAAGGGATATTTCCCACCCCCACGGCCCTGAATATCCCCTAAGGCTGTTGTGCTGAAACCAAGATTAGCTGAGTTCAGAGGTGCTTGTGTTGAATTGTGGAAAAGACGCGTGTCGGTCCGCGAATGAACTTACAGCTATTCGTTTAGTGACTGTTTGCAGTTACAACATCACTGAAAAAAGGTGACTTACGACCAGTCCTCACACTTACGACCGTTGCAGCATTCCCCACCCCCACCCCCACAGTCATGTGATCACCATCTGCACCCTTCCTCAACTATCTTCTGACAAGAAAACTCAACCGGGGAAAGCTGCAATGATTTGCTTAACTGCCGTGGCAAAATTGGGCACGACTTGCTTAACATGACTTGCTTTCCTTGCTTCTGGTCCCATTGTGGTCGTAAGTGGAGGACTACCTGTTAAAACGGGTCTCCAACCTTGGCAACTTTAAGCCTTTAAGCAACTTTAAGCAACTTTAAGCCTTTAAGCAGAGCTGGCTGGGAAATTCTGGGAGTTGAAGTCCACCAGGCTTAAAGTTGCCAAGGCTGGAGACCCCCGTGTTAAAGAGTATTTTTCTTTGATTTCTCATTTGGGAATAGATGCCAATGAAGGAATGTCTTAATTTGCGGGTCATCTGGCCACAGATTCTGTTCCAGTGGGTTTGTTTTGGTGGAAGACAGAAAGCTGGTTTGATCTTGGCTTAGTCTCATGAGATCGAGCCGGAAATTAAATATGACTGTGGTTGAGAATATAAACTGTTGACGTGGTTCGTTCTGCTTTTGGCTTAGCGTCTTATGAAAAACCAGGATGGGTTGTGGTTTATCCTATGAACTAAATCTCAACAAATAAGGCCTTAGTTAGTGCAAAATAGACCCCTCATTGTTAATCTTTTTTATAAATAGATAACCCAAGACCAGAGGTGAGATTCACTTACTACAGCAACCAGTATAGCTAGCACCGGAAATGCGTGTGATGTCACAAAACACAACAATTCGCTCGTGCGCACCATCCACAAATGCGTGCAATGTCAAACAACACAGCACTTTGCTCACCCGTGCCGTCTACACATGCATGTGGCGTCAAAAATAAAGCGATATAGGACGATATTGTGTTGTGTCTGCGCCCCCCGAGCCGGGCCTCCTGACAGAAAGTAACTTGGAAAGTGAGGGGGAAGGGCCGTCAGGACGTACCTTGGGAGCACTGGCTTCCCTGGCTCAGCTCCAGGAGCCAGAGGCAGGCCAGGTGGAAAAGATAACGAGGCCTCCGTCCCCTGACTCTTTCCCCCCCCAGGCCACGCCTCCAGACCCAGCTGATGGCAATCAGGCCTGGCTGGACCCTAGGTTTCGTAGGCAGGAGAGGCGGGAACAACAGAAGCAGGGGTGGGGCAGGCCTAGGAAGTGCTGAGTCATGGAGTCACACCCCACAGGATATAAAAGCAGCAGGGCTGCTATACCACTTCGTGGCAAGCAAATCAACTGCTTAACTAGAGCTGAAGTACTGTTTGTTGACTCATCGGCATCAAGGGAGATAACAGAGACACTTGGCAGATGCTCGCTAGTTTGCTGCCAGAGCTGATAGTGCCGGCTAATTAAGCCATCACTCGGACGGAGGTGAGGGGGGACAGAACATATTGCACCTGGGTGGGCAGGTTGCCAGTACCTGTTCGCCCAAACTGGTCCAAACCGCTGAATACCAGCTCTGCTCAAGACAAAAGTTGAGTCCTTCAGGAGAAGGGCGGTATAAAAATCGAATAAATAAATAAATAAATAAATAAAAGTTTGGGGCAGTCCCCCTCTCTCTCAGCCCCATCCAGCTTGCAGGATTGTTGTTTTGGGGAGGAGGAAGGCGTGGTGGATATGTTTGCCGCCTTGAGTTATTGGTAAAAATAATAAAGGTGGGATATCAATAAATGATATTTTTTTAAAATTGAATTAAAGTGAATGACTTTAATGAGAAGAAGGATCAGTAGCGGTCCAATATCGGAGGGGCTGCCACAGAGAGGAAGGGGGAGGGGTCAAGCTATTTTTCAAAGCACCTGAAGACAGAAAAAGAAGCAACAGATGGAAACTTAATTAAGGAGGGAAACAACCTGGAACTAAGGAGAAATTTCCTGACACTGAGGACAATTAATCAGTGGAACTACTTGCCTCTAGAAGTTGTGGGTGCTCCAACACTGGAGATTTGAAAGAAGAGACTGGACGGGACAATCATTTGTCTGAAAGGGAATAGGGCAGTGATGGCTGATCTTTTTGCCGGGGGGGGAGCACGGGGGTGGGGGCTTTGTGCGTGCCATGCCCACACCCATAATTCAATGTGCCCCGACCCCCCTACGCATGCGTGCATGAACACCCCCCTTGCATGCACGCGCGACCTCCCCATGCTCCCCCCTTTTGGCACGTGATGGCCCCGGTAGGCCTGTTTTTCGCCCTCCCCAGGCTCCAGAGGCTTTCTTGGAGTTAGGGGAGGGCAGAAACAGCCTCCCCCCCCAGGAGGCCATCCGGAGGCTGGAAATGGCCCGTTTCCCGACTTCTGATGCAATTGGAAGTGCCGTTTTTCGCTCTTCCCCAGGCTCCAGAGCCTTTCTAGGAGCCTGGGGAGGGCGAAAATCTCCTCCCCGCCCCGCCCCCCCGGAGGCCAGAAACAGCCCGTTTCTCGACTTCCGGAAGGCCCGAAAGCCAGCTGTCCGGTGCAGACATGCGTGCTGCAGCTGAGCTAGGGCAGTGCTCGAGTGTCCACAGATATGGCTCTACGTGCCACCTGTGGCACGCTTGCCGTAGGTTCACCATCACAGGTATAGGGAATCCTGCTCGGGCAGGGGGTTGGACTAGATGACCTCCAAAGTCCTTTCCAGCTCTTCTGTTATTGTTGCAACTGCCATTTTTTTTAAACATTCCATGCTGACTCTGAGAAGTATTAGAGGCACCAGAAAGTTGCCAAATGTTTAAAAAATGGGAATGGGATCCCCCCCCCTTTCACCCCCTTTGGCTGTATTATTCCTACGTTCCTTTTTAATTTTTCAGGGAGTTTGGACTAGTTTTTGAATTCTCTTTCTTCCTTCTTGTGATTCTTCTAACAACCACAGCAATTAAATTCAATATATACAAAACAATATACATATACATATACATATAGATATAGATATACATATACAGGTCTTGGCGTATTCGGGTCTTTTCCCGTGTAAGGTTAAGAGTATCTTGATGACGTTTCGACAAGGTCTCACTCGTCATCTTCAGGCTGGTGCTTTCGGCTTCGTGCTTGTGCGAGCAAAGCGTGGTCGGAGCTGCCGTCACTCTATAAATACTGGTGGGGAGGTGGGGAGTGTTGGCTTTGTTGCTCTAAGCGAGTTGGTTGGCTGTGTTGTTACATCTTGATTGGTAGATGGAGTTGAAGTTTGCAGATTGGTCAGTTGTTTCGTAGCATCCTGTGTGGGTGTGGTCCTAGCTGTGAGCCCATTAGTCTTAACGACCTGGGTAATGGGCTGTGCCAGGTTGTTATATATCCCAAAGGATGATGGCTGGGGAATTCTGGGAGTGGAAGTCCACCCATCTTAAAGCCTACTGGTTGAGGAATTCTGGGAGTTGAAGTCCACTTATCTTAAAGCCTGCTGGCTGGAGAGTTCTGGGAGTTGAAGTCCACCCATCTTAAAGCCTGCTGGCTGGGGAATTCTGGGAATGGCATTCTACACATCTTCAAATTGCCAAGGTTGAGAAATATTTGTTTAGTAGGGTAACTCCAGTTTCATTCAACCAGACACTCTCCCTGGCTTGGGACTTTGGCATGCCTGTATGTATTTCAGCTGTTGCATTACAAGCCTTTCTTGTATAAAATTCCATTTGCGTTGTGTGTGTATAGATATTTTAAACCCAGGACTGAAATCAAATCTTTCTCCCCTACTTGTTCTCTCAGAGAAAGGCCGATCTGTAACCAGACTTTAGATAAGGAAAGAAATGCTCACTTGGTTACTTTTAAAAAAATCCTATTATTGTTGCTCTATTATTATTATTATTATTATCATTTTAGGTGCCTGCTGGGAGTCAACATTGACTTAATGGGAGATAATCAGAAGTCCTCCTGATCTCCGAATTCTTTTCAGCGGGAGACCCAGAATAGTTTGGGGGGAAAAAATGTAGCAGTGAAGCAGAAACGATAAAATGAACACGGGCTTCAGAGCCACAGTAAAGGGGGGGAAAAAAGAGGAGTTTTTGCCAGCAAGTTCCTTTTTATTTTTTGCAAAAAAAAGCAAGAAGTTAGCTGGTCTGTGATCTAAATCAAGGGTTTTGTTGGTTTTTATTTTACCTATTTGGTTGTGAATTTCAGTAATGGCTGAGTCCCCTTATTGCAAATTATGCAGAGGAAGGATGATATAAAACATGAATTAAAACCCTGCTGTGATGGAACAGCTACAATGACTGATCCGAGACTCAAAACAAGCAAAAAAATGAAGCAGCTGGCAATTTACAGGTAGTCCTCTAAGTCGAGGATCACAAATGTGCCCAAAATTGATGTTGTTAAGTGAGAAATTCTTTAAGTGAGTTTGCTCCGGTTTACAATTTTTCTCACTTCATTTGTTAAGTGAATCACTGCAGTTCTTGAATTATGTCGCCCGGTTGTTAAGTGGATCTGTTTTCCTCCATTGACTTTGCTTGTCCGAAGGTCACATGAGGGGATCACGTGACCCACGGGACACTGCAACCGTCATAAATATGAGTCAGTTCCCAAGCGTCCGAATTTGTGACCATGGGGATGCTGCAACGGTCGTAAGTGTGAAAAACAGTCTTAAGTTGCCTTTTTTTCAGTGCTGTTGTAACTGGGCGCTAAATGAACTATTGTAATTTAGTAAATATTTAGTAAACTATTGTTTACTAAATCTGCACTACTATTAATCTTCTCATCGTTCCCATCACCCATCTCCTCCCACTTACGACTGTATGACTGTCACTTTGTTGCTTGTATTCTTATGATTTATATTGATATTGATTGGTTCCTGATTGCTTATTTGTACCCTGTGACTATCATTGAGTGTTGTACCTTAGAATTCTTGAAGGTATCTTCTCTTTTATGTATACTGAGAGCCTATGCACCAAGACAAATTCCTTGTGTGTCCAATCACACTTGGCCAATAAAAAAATCTATTCTATTCTATTCTATTCTATTCTATTCTGAATGTATCTTTTCTTTTATGTACACTGAGAGCATATGCACCAAGACAAATTCCTTGTGTGTCCAATCACACTTGGCCAATAAAAATTCTATTCTATTCTATTCTATTCTATTCTATTCTATTCTATTCTATTCTATTCTATTCTATTCTATTGTAAGTTGAAGACTACCTATACTGTGGTTTTAAAAAGCTGCCACTATAGGTCAAAGCAGGCATCCCCTTAAAAATTAATTTTTTTTTAAAAAAACCCCGACCTTCCTACATTCTCTCCTTCCTTTTTTGAAATAATTTGCAGGGTTTGTTTTTTTCTTCCCTTCTCTGCTAAAATGCTTTTGACTGTTTGCAAAAAGATTCAGCCATCTCCCACTGCTACACATTTTAGCTTAATTAACTTCTTTTTTATCTATGCACCATTCTTAATCTCTTGCTGGCTTGGCGGCTATAAAAGCTTTGTAACGTTTCTGGGTTTTGTCAAATGACAAGGCCGGTGGGTTTCATCCAGGACAAGAGAGAGAGAGAGAGAAATTGGGGACAAATAACTTTTGTGTTTTTTTTAAAGGTTTGGCAAAGAGGGAAACAATCATAATGTTGTTTCCCCCAAATGCTTAGGTGTGTAGCTGACATCTAATCACTTCCCACTTACCAGCAGCTGGATTTGAACTGCAGCTTTAAGGTAGAAACATCTGGCTTAATTTAAGGATTCCTGTATTTTCTGGCTGGATGCTGAGTCTTGGAGGGCGATGCCAGGGCTAATGAAAAAATTCCAAATCTTATCCAGTAATGATCCCCTTCGCCAGGTCTTGGATTATGACCAACATGGCGAATTCTGTAGGCCAGTACTTCTCAACTATGACAACTTGAAAAAGTGGGGACTTTGACTCCCAGAATCCTCCAGCCAACGTGATGATGCAGCATGCTGGCAGGGGAATTCTGGGAGTTGAACTCCACCCATCTTGGAGCATGGTAGCTAGGGAATTCTGGGAGTTGAAGTCCACCCATCTTGGAGCATGGTAGCTAGGGAATTCTGGGAGTTGAATTTCACCTATTTTAAAGCATGCTGGCTGGGGAATTCTGGGAGTTGAACTCCACCAATCAAAGCACACTGAGGAATCCTGGGAGTTGAAGTTCTCCCATCCGGCTGGGGAATTCTGGGAGTTGAAGTTCTCCCATCTGGCTGGGGAATTCTGGGAGTTGAAGTCCACTCACCTTGGAGCATGGTAGATAGGGAATCGTGGGAGTTGAATTTCACCTATTTTAAAGCATGCTGGCTGGGGAATTCTGGGAGTTGAAGTTCACCTATTTTTAAAGCATGCTGGCTGGGGAATTCTGGGAGTTGAAGTCCACCCATCTTAAAGCACACTAAGGAATCCTGGGAGTTGAAGTTCTCCCATCCGGCTGGGGAATTCTGGGAGTTGAAGTTCTCCCATCTGGCTGGGGAATTCTGGGAGTTGAAGTCCACTCATCTTGGAGCATGGTAGATAGGGAATCGTGGGAGTTGAATTTCACCTATTTTAAAGCATGCTGGCTGGGGAATTCTGGGAGTTGAAGTTCACCTATTTTTAAAGCATGCTGGCTGGAGAATTCTGGGAGTTGAAGTCCACCCATCTTAAAGCACACTAAGGAATCCTGGGAGTTGAAGTTCTCCTATCTTGGAGCATGATAGCTGGTTGAATTCTGGGAGTTGACGTCCGCCATAGTTGAGAAACATTGCTCTATAGACTTTAACATTGGTCCATAGGATCGTCTGTTCCCAAAGCACAGTTACCTTTTTACCTGATTCAGGTTTAAATCCTGGTGACCTGCAACAGAGCAAAAAGGTTTCCCTATTTATACCTTTGGATGCCTTCAGAGTCCTCCAGCCTAGCCTTCACTTCTGAAACTATTTAAAATATTTATATAGCTGCCAATCTTATAATCAACTCTGCACAGTTCCTGATGCATTTGTCCTTGTGAAGACAAACCTGGTCTGATTCTACATTTATTTTTGAGAGCAACCGGTGCTGTTTGATACCCGAATAGCAGCAAACTCCATAAAACATTCTGCAAATCCTTTAACTTGTAAACTACTGTAAAGAATGTTGGTGACAGATCTAATGTTGCCCAACCTCTGGATTCCTCGTTGCTTAAACTGCCGTGCGCACATATAAATGTCAGCATAAACAATAATAAAAACGGATTAGGCCATATACTCAGGTTAAACTAGGGCAGTGTTTAAGTCAGCTAGTTCGGTGTTGTTGTTTTTTAAACCTGACAAGTCAGCATGCTGAATTCTGGGACTTGAAGTCCACCTATGTTAAAGCTTGTTGACTAGGGAATTCTGGGAAACATGCTGGCTGAGGAATTCTGGGAGTTGTAGTCCACCCCTCTTAAAGCATGCCGGCTGAGGAAATCTGGGAGCTGAAGCCCAGCCCTCTTAAAGCTTGTTGGCTGGGGAATTCTGGGACTTGAAGTCCACCCCTCTTACAGCATGCTCACTGGAGAGTTCTGGAAATCAAATTCCTCCCATCTTAGAGCATGCTTCCCGGGGGAATTCTGGGATTTGAAGTCCACAGGTCTTTAAACTGGCCAAGTTTGAGAAACGCCGAGCGAGATTCATTGCTTTAATGTTGCAGGCTAAGAGCTCGCCCTGTACATTTTGCTCCCTTAGCCTATCTTCGGGGAAATAGTTTTTAAGTTTAATTATTTTGTCAATCATATATAAGATAACAGGTAAAAGTATAGACGAGGGACGCGGTGGCTCAGGGGCTAGGATGTTGAGCTTGTCGATCGAAAGGTCGGCAGCTCAGCGGTTTGAATCCCTAGTGCTGCCGTGCAATGGGGTGAGCTCCCGTTACTTTTCCCAGCTTCTGCCAACCTAGCAGTTTTGAGAGCACGTAAAAATGCAAGTAGAAAAAATAGGGACCACCTTTGGTGGGAAGGTAACAACGTTCAGTGCGCCTTTGGCGTTGAGTCATGCCGGCCACATGACCACGGAGACATCTTTGGACAGCGCTGGCTCTTCGGCTTTGAAACTGAGATGAGCACCGCCTCCTAGAGTCGGCAACGACTAGCACGTATGTGCGAGGAGAACCTTTGCCTTTAAAAGTATAAACATAATTTGGATACATGAAAAGAGTAAGTAAAAAGGAATATTAGCACAGGGACGGTAGGCACGCAGGTGCACTTACGCACGCCCCTGTAAAATTCCCGCAGAGGGTGCCAAATTGTGAATTGGAGCAGTGCCTTGTGTAAAGACTTAGTCATGTTTTTTTCCCTTTTCTGTGCCATCCAGAAGAGAAGCCGCATAGCTAACCGTTTGCACGTGAACCTCCAAATGCTGCTGTTGATGCTTTTTATGGAAAAGGCAGGCTGGGTGTCTCCGGGTGCCTCCAAAACCCCTGAGGCAGAAAACCGGATGAGAAGGTTTTAAGTCACCCACACCTTCCGCAGGATGGCGTCCAGAGTCATTCGGCAAATATTAATTAACTCCGCTTTCATCCGATGTAAACACAACCCCCTTCTGCGTGGGTGGCCAAAGTGTCATTTTTCTCGTGGGTTTTGGAAGGGACATTGAGGTCTTTCCCCCCAACCTTCATCACCGGATCCTATAGATTGGTATAATTTTTCATCTAGGCCTTCCAGCTTTCTCCTGGGTTGGCCTACAACTCTAAACATAAAGTCCTGAATTATCAGAATACCAGGTTTTCTGTCCTTATAGTGACAGTTTTGGGTAGATTTTAATTTTTTTTATTTGTTGTTTACTCTAATCCCAACCTTTATTTTTATTTTTTAATGAACAACTCAACGTATCAAATACTTCTGCCTCCTCAGACTTTTTCCACAACAACATCAACCCTGTGAGGTGGGTTGGGCTGAGAAAGAGTGACTGGCCCAAGTCAGTGTTCATGCTTAAGGCAGGACTAGAACTCACAATCACCTGGTGATTGGGCCACCCAGATGTCTTTCACAGCTGAGGTGGGACTAGAACACTCTGTTACCTGGTGACTGAACCAAAGTCACCAAACTGGCTTTCATGCTTAAGGCGGGATTGCTTAAACTTCCGTGCACACATATAAATGTCAATATAAACAATAATAAAAACGGACTAGGCCATATACTCAGGTTAACCTAGGGCAGTGTTTGAGTCAACTAGTTCTGTGTTTTTTTTTAAACCTGGCAAGTCAGCATGCTGAATTCTGGGACTTGAAGTCCACCTGTCTTAAAGTTTGTGTTGTGACCCAGGCCCAAGTAGGCAGTAATAAACTTAGTCCATGGAAAAACAAACTTTATTCGAACAGCTGGGAATTACTTCCTTCCCAGCTTCGTTCAACTCAAAGTAAAACAAATGCCTCCCAACACAAATTCCTCAGTTATCTCACAAATCTTAGTCCAATTAGGCAAACTGCCAAAGACCCTTCCTGGCAAATGTCCAGAAGCCACAAAGCAGAAGACGAAGCAGAAGACGCAACTACCAACGTTGTTTTCCGCCAAAGCTCAAAAGCCATTGCTGGTCTGTTTTAAACCTTATGAGAGGAGCCAGTCATGTCTTGGCCCTACTAATGAGTCGTCCTCTCTGCTTGAGCTGCTCTTGCCTTCTGGCAGCTCTTCTCATGCGTGCATTAGGAACAGGCTCGCCCTATTCCTTTGCCTCACTACTATCAGTCTCTGGAGGCTCTGGAGTCCGCACCTCACTTCCCGATGGCCCTGGCCTCACCTCAGCCTCATCGCTGTATGGCTCCATTGCCGACGGACCACAACAGCTTGTTGGCTGGGGAATTCTGGGAAACGTGCTGGCTGAGGAATACTGGGAGTGATAGTCCACCTCTCTTAAAGCTTGTTGGCTGGGGAATTCTGGGACTTGAAGTCCACCCTTCTTACAGCATGCTGACTGACAGTTCTCACTGTCAAAAAACATTCTCCTTATTTTTAGGTTGAATCTCTCCTTGATCAGTTTCCATCCATTGTTCCTTGTGTGGCCTTTTAGTGCCTTGGAAAACGGGGTTGATATGAAGAGTTGTAGGTCTCTATACAGGGGACATGATTATGATAATGATCTGAATTACGAATCGGGCAGAAATGGCAAGTGGTCCTATGAAATTACTTGGTGGAGCAATGAAGCGCTGGTCTAGAAACCAGGCGACCGTGAGCTCTAGTGCCACATTAGGCATGAGAGATGGCCGGATGACTTTGGGCCAATTACCAGGAGACCGTGAATTGTAGTTCTGCCTTAGGTATGAAAGACAGCTGGGCAGGGGTGGGCTTCAAAAATTTTAGCGAGGGCTTCTGTGCCCGGTTGCTGGGTAGGCGTGGCCATGTCAGCCTCTTGCACCAAGTCGGGGTTTTTTGCCCTCCCCGGGCTCTGGAGGCTTTCCTCGAGCCTCTGGGAGGGCGAAAATGGCCTTTCCAGGCTCTGGAAGCCCTCTGGAGTAGGGTAGGCCCCTTTTTCGCCCTCCCCAAGCCTCCACGCGCACCCTGCATCCAAAACGGGCCGCGTGGAGACTCCTGGGAGGTGGGGTGGGTGGGGCCAGCCAGGAATGGGATTTGGGGGTTCTCCATACTGCTAGTATCTTAGCTAGAGGTTCTCCCAAACCCCTGCAAAAAAAACCCAGCAGCCCACCCCTGCAGCTGGGTAACTTTAGGCCAATTACCAGGAGCTAGGGAGTTCTAGTCCTGCCTTAGATAACACAATCCATCTCACAGGTTGGTGGTTGTGGGGAAAATAGGAGCCCTGAAGAGTACTGGGCACGTTTGTTTCCTTGAGTTATTTATAAAAAGTGTGGGATAGAAATTTGAGCACTGCCTGCACTTGGTTTTTAACACTGCTCGGTTCTGGATCTCCCGTTATCCAATCCGATTGGGTAACCTCAGGTTAGACAGGCATGCACCGGAATCATAGAAGGGGATTGTGGTTGGAAGGGAGGACCCCAAGAGTCATCTAGTCCAGCCCTCTGTAATGCGTGGGGGGGAAAGCAATTAAACCGTTCTGAAAAGGGTTCGGCCTCATCTTAAAAGCCTGCAGATGGAAGAACTAACATTTTCTGTTGGTCGGCCGCTGTTGCACTTAAACGGAATTTATTCTTACAGAATTCTCCTTAAATTTAAAGAACTCTCTCGCTCTCCTTGTTCTCTTCCTTGAACGAAGCACACTCTTACACACGTCGGATGGTAAATAAACCTAGAAAGTTAATTCCCACCCCACCCAACCCTTGAGCGTTTTGCGTTTCCTTCTGGCCTGCAAGCATATTTTAACAGTTGGTTTTGACTAGAAGGTAAAAGCTTTTGTGTGTCTTATTTTCTTTTCCTGAGTCTTTTGTCTGCTGCCGTTTCAGATATTTTTACAAAGGTGGACTGTTTCAGTATTTTAAGTCACTTATCTGAAATGGTATAGGTTCTGCTGCTTCAGAAGGGGGCTGGACTAGAAGACCTCCAAGGTCCCTTCCAGGTTCTATTCTATTCTACTTTACCCTACCCTACCCTACCTTACCCTACTCCTACTCTACCCTACTCCTACTCCTACTCCTACTCCTACTCCTACTCAACCCTACCCTACTCTAATATTTATTCTGTTCTGTTCTATTCCATTCCATTACATGTTTTTTCTATTCTATTCTATTCTAATCTAGTCTAGTCTAGTCTAGTCTAGTTTAGTCTATTCTAGTGTACTCTACTCTACTCTACTCTTCATTCTGTTCTGTTCTATTCCATTCCATTCCATGTTTTTCTGTTCTATTCTATTCCATTCCATTCCATGTTTTTTCTATTCTATTCTATTCTAGTCTAGTCTAGTCTAGTCTAGTCTAGTGTACTCTACTCTACTCTACTCTTCATTCTGTTCTGTTCTATTCCATTCCATTCCATGTTTTTTCTGTTCTGTTCTATTCCATTCCATTCCGCGATGGGTTTCAAAAATTTTTACCACTGGTTCTGTGGGCGTAGTTTGGTGGGCATGGCATGGCTTGGTGGGTGTGGCTTGGTGGGCATGGCAGGGGAAGGATAGTGTAAAATCTCCATCCCCACCCCAATCCAGAGGAAGGATACTGCAAAATCCCCATTTCCTCCCAATCAGCTGGGACTCGGGAGGCAGAGAATAGGTGGGGGCGGGGCCAGTCAGAATTTTTACTACCGGTTCTGTGGGTGTGGCTTGGTGGGCGTGGCATGACTTGGTGGGCGTGGCAGGGGAAGGATACTGTAAAATCTCCATTCCCTCGCCACTCTCCACTCCAGGGGAAGGTTACTGCAAAATCCCCATTTCTTCCCCATCAGCTGGGACTCGGGAGGCAGGGAATATTATTTATTTATTTATTTATTTTATTTGATTTTTATACCGCCCTTCTCCCGAAGGACTCAGGGCGGTGTACAGGCATAATAAAACCGAGAATACAATATACAAGTTTAAAATACGATTTAAAAATCTTATTTAAATTAGCCCAGTGATTAAAATTTGCCATACTAAGACCCCGATTTAAAATTAATAAATTTAACATTAAAATCCCCATTTAAGCCAGCCCCGCGCGGATAAAAAGATGGGTCTTGAGCTCACGGCGGAAGGTCCAAGGTCAGGTATTTGGCGTAAACCCGGGGAAGCTCGTTCCAGAGGTGAGCCCCACAGAGAAGGCCCTTCCCCTGGGGGCCGCCAGCCGACATTGTTTGGCGGACGGCACCCTGAGAAGTCCCTCTCTATGGGAGCGTACGGGTCTGTGGGAGGCGTGTGGTAACAGCAGAATAGATGGAGGGGCGGGGCCAGCAGAATTTTTACTACCGGTTCTCCGAACTACTCAAAATTTCCGCTACTGGTTCTCCAGAACTGGTCAGAACCAGCTGAAACCCACCTCTCATTGCATGTTTATTCTATTCTGTTCTGCTCTGCTGTATTCTTTTTTTTTTCATTTTCATTTTTTCATTTCTATTCTACAAAAAGGCAAATGGGCCTTTCCTTGCACCACGATTCCTCGGTAGCATACAATGAGTCAGTTAGTCCTCAAGTTACGACCACAGTTGAGCCCACATTTATGTGGCTAAGTGAAACATTAGCTAAGTGAAGCAAACATGGGCTCCATTCACACATGAACTTTAACCTGGATAACTAAACTAAGCCATGTTAGAGATTGACACAGGTATCCTGCTGCCTCATGAGGGTAACCCAGTGGGCTAACCACCTTAATGCTAACCAGAGTTGAGTGCATTGTGCCAAACTCTTTAGATGCTTTTGGGTGAAGGTTGTGTGTACACACCCATTGTGTTCTTTTGCATATGAAATGCTGGGAATGGCTGTTTTCTTCCTTCATCGCCTGCAGCCTTTCTACAGGGAACCTCTCTGATGGGGAAGCCCTGTTTTTAAATTTAAACCTAAAAAGAAAACAGACTTCCTTTTCGAACTAACACAAAAGGAAGTCTGGTTTTTTCACCACTCTTCTCATTTGCAGACTAAATTGCTGATGGTTGATGGGTGGTTGTTTCTTTTAAATGATCTGTCTCTTGCTAGCTTAGCTTTTCTTATTCTGTCGTATCTGTGGGCACTTCAAGTCTGTTCTGTGTATTGAACAATGATCAGATTGTTAGTCCAGGAGTGATAAAATTGGCTTGTTGAGATGTGGAAGTTCCCTTAAATTTGGGTCTGTCGTTAACACCAGTGGTGGGATTCAGCCAGGGTGGGATTCACACCATTTCAGGAGAACCGGTTGTTAACTTTCTGAGCAGTTGGGCAAATTGGTTGTTGGAAGAAATCATTCGGGCAGAGAACCGGTTGTTAAATTACTTGAATCCCCCCCACTGGTTAAAACCTCTTGATTTCCGGCTTGTGAGATGCTCTTTATAGGTTATTCCTGCTTAGAGAGTGAGCAGTTTGAAAACCAGAAAAGAGAGAAAGCTTTTGATTTGTGATTTTTTAAAAAACAGAGACTGGATGATAGACTGGTGAACCAGAAGTTCTCAACTGACGACCGTAATGGAGCCTATCCATTATGGAACAACTTACCTTCAGAGGATGTGGGTGCTCCCATCACTGGAGGCTTTCAAAAAGAGGCTGGACAATGATTTATCTGAAATGGTTTAGGTTTAGGGTCTCCTGCTCAAGCAGAGGGTTGGACTAGAACAGGGGTCTCCAACCTTGGCAACTTTAAGACTTGTGGACTTCAACTCCCAGCTTTAGAATTCTGGGAGTTGAAGTCTACAAGTCTTAAAGTTGCCAAGGTTGGAGATCATGGACTAGAGACCTCCAAGGTCCTTTCCATCTCTATTATGCTATGTCCTATAGTAGTGTAGGAATTTAGCACCCACCCCCCTCCTAGAAGAATGAAATATTTTAGAAAATATTTAAAAGGCAGAATATATTTCCCTGGATGAGAAATGGAGAAACATGTTTTAAAGACAAAGCAACTCCCCCCCCCCCCCCCCCCGCACCTTTGTCAATGGGCCATTAAAGCCTCAGCCAAGCTCACTCATTTCCCCCCACCTTTGTCAATGGGTCAGAGGTAGAAACTCATTCTCCCCACCTTTGTCAATGGACCATCATTTGCAACACAATAGGACTCATCTAGCAACAGAAATTCACCACATGGCAAGGCTCAAGCAAGCTTGAGAGACAACCTACAATGTTAGCTAAGACCCCTAGACCACCTGGGAGTTTGACAACCAATCAGGATACTCTTCCTGTGCCCCAGAAAGTTCAAAGCTCAGAAAAAGCATAAAGCCAGGGAGCGCACAGGATCTCATCCCTTTTTCTGTTCAGGATCTCAAGCCATGTGATCCTGGCCACCATTAAACCATCTTTCCAAGCAGCCTCCATGTTTCCAGTGTCTTTCTCCCCACTTGGAACTGAACCCAGATGGATATTTCTTCCAACAGTAGTAAGCAATGATGGTCATAAAGTGGAGATGGTGAATTATAATCCTGCCTTAGGCATGGCAGTCGGCTGGGTGACTTTGGGCCAATCACCAGGAGACAGTGAGTTCTAGTTCTGCCTTAGGCATGAAAACCGGCTGGGTGATTTTGGGACAATCACCAGGAGACAGTGAGTTCTAGTCCTGCCTTAGGTGTGTGGCAATGACTTTGGACCAATCATGAGGAGACGGTGAATTCTAGTCCTGTTTTTGGCATGAAAGCCAGCTAGATGACTTTGGGCCAATCACCAGGAGATGGTGAGTTCTAGTTCTGCCTTAGGCGTGGCAGTCGGCTGGGTGACTTTGGATCAATCACCAGGGGATAGAGAATTCTAGTTCTACCTTAGGCAGGAAAGCCGGCTGGGTGACTTTGGAGCAATCCATTTCTTCCATCAATCCACCTGACAGGGTTGTTTTTGTGGGGAAAATAGAAGGAGGAAAGTGTGTTGCATATTTTTATTTATTTTATTTATTTATTTTATTTTGTCACAACAATATATGTAGGTATCATACAAAAAGATTATATAGTAAATAAACACATATATGGGTAAATATAAGGAGGTATAAGCATATATATAGAAAGAAGAAAAGAAAAACAATAGGACAGGAACGGTAGGCACGTTTGTGCGCTTATGCACGCCCCTTATGGTCCTCTTAGGAATGGGGTGAGGTCCATAGTTGAAAGTTTTTGGTTAAAGCTTTTAGGATTATGGGAAGAGACCACAGAGTCAGGTAAAGTATTCCAAGCACTGATGATTCTGTTACAGAAGTCATATTTTCTGCAATCTAGATTAAAGCGGTTGACATTAAGTTTAAATCTATTAGTTGTTCTAGTATTATTGCAATTAAAGCTGAAGTAGTCTTTAACAGGAAGGACATTACAATAGATGATTCTGTGAGTTAAACTTAGGTCTTAATAATCAAGGTGAGAGATAAATTAAATAAATAAAAGGGGGCAGAATTAAAGTGGATTGAACTGTGACCAGAAGCATCTGGTTATAACTCCTGATTTTTTTTTTAAACGGAATAGCCGGAGCTGGCAGAGAGAATCTCCTTCACTCAATTAGATTTTCATTGAAAGTATCAAAGAAACAATTCTCTAACTCAGCTTCTTACTTAGCCACAATTGTTAGCTTGCTCTTTGGAGAAACATAACCCTCAAATTGGGAATTACTGGTGATCCTCGACTTACGACGATTCATTTAGTGACCATTCAAAGTTACAGCTGCACTGAAAAAAAAAGTGATTTATGGCTGATTTTCACACTTCTGACCGTGTCGGCATCCCCTATGGTCAACCATTTGTATCCAATGGTATAAGGTTTCCTGCCTGAGCAGCGGGGTTGGACTAGAAGACCTCCAAGGTCCCTTCCAATTCTGTTATTCTGTTAACTTTGGCTGCGTGGCAACCGGTTCATGTTTACGACGGTTGTAAACGTGGGACCACGTTGATCCCCTTTTGCATCTTTCTGACAAACAAAGTCCATGAGAAAATCAGATTCACTTAACAACCCGTGTTACTAATTTAACAGTTGCAGTGGTTCACTTAGCGGTGGCAAGACAGGTCGCAAAATGGGGCAACATTCACTTAGCAAATGTCTCCCTTAACCAGAGAAATGTTGGTCGTAAGACAAGGACTACCTATACTTTGGAAAGGAACACCATTGAGGAATTTTAAAAACAGTCCTTAAGGTTGGTGTATTACCGTATTTATTTATTTATTATTTATTTATTTAATCATATTTATATACCGCCCTATCCCCCGGGGGACTCAGGGCGGTTAACAACCACGTAAAATATACATAAATACAAGTTAAAACTCCAATTAAAAAACTTATTACATACGGCCGAATATTAAAACCCCAATAGAACAATAAAAACCCCATTAAAAACCAAATTAAAAATTTAACATCCTAGTCCAGTCCTGCGCAAATGAAAAGATGTGTCTTAAGCTCGTGGCGAAAGGTTCGAAGGTCAGGAAGTTGACGAAGTCCTGGGGGAAGTTATCAGAGTATAAGACACACCTTAGTTTTTTGGGAGGAAAATAAGAAAAAAAGCTGATTGGCAGGTGGATCTGGCTCCTGGAATACCCCCAATCAGCTGTTCCCAGAGGTGAATTTTAGCAACAGGTTCATCGGTTGTGAGCTCTGTGCCTTGCTTTTTCTTCCTTTTTTTTCTGCCTCTGAAACTTTTGAAACTGTTTCCGGAAAAAAAAATTCTGGCTCTGAAAGCCTCCAAAACAGCTTCAGAAAAAGAGCCTCTGAAGCTCTGTTTGGGGGCTTCTTTTCTGAAGCTTCGTTTCTGATGCTTTTTTCAGCCTCTGAAACCTCCGTTTGAGAAGCTGGGCAGGGCTACGTTCGGAGTATAAGACGCACCCAGATTTTCACCCACTATTTTTTGGGGGAAAGGTGCGTCTTATACTCTGAAAAATACAGTGATTATATACTGTCCAGAGTTTTTTCATGCATGAGATGTGTAGTCTCCACATTTGACATCTAAAAAAATAATAGAATAGAATAGAATAGATTTTTTTATTGGCCAAGTGTGATTAGACACACAAGGAATTCGTCTTGGTGCATATGCTCTCAGTGTACATAAAAGAAAAGATACATTCAGAATAGACTAGACTAGACTAGACTAGACTAGACTAGACTAGACTAGACTAGACTAGACTAGAATAGAATAGAATAGAATAGAATAGAATAGAATTTTTTATTCCCCAAATGTGATTGGACACACAAGGAATTTGTCTTGGTGCATATGCTCTCAGTGTACATAAAAGAAAAGATACGCTCAGAATAGAATAGAATAGAATAGAATAGAATAGAATAGAATAGAATAGAATAGAATAGAATAGAATAGAATAGAATTTTTTATTCCCCAAATGTGATTGGACACACAAGGAATTTGTCTTGGTGCATATGCTCTCAGTGTACATAAAAGAAAAGATACGCTCAGAATAGAATAGAATAGAATAGAATAGAATAGAATAGAATAGAATAGAATAGAATAGAATAGAATAGAATAGAATAGAATAGAATAGAATAGAATTTTTTATTCCCCAAATGTGATTGGACACACAAGGAATTTGTCTTGGTGCAGATGCTCTCAGTGTACATAAAAGAAAAGATACCTTCATCAAGAATCATAAGGTACAACACTTAGTGATAGTCATAGGGTACAAATAAGCAATCAGGAACCAATCAATATCAATATAAATCGTAAGGATACAAGCAACAAAGTGACAGTCATACAGTTATAAGTGGGAGGAGATGGGTGATGGGAGTGATGAGAAGATTAATAGTAGTGCAGATTTAGTAACTAGTTTGACAGTGTTGAGGGAATTATTTGTTTAGCAGAGTGATGGTGTTTGGGCAGAAACTGTCCTTGTGTCTAGTTGTTTTGGTGTGCAGTGCTCTGTAGTATTATTTTGAGGGTAGGAGTTGAAACAGTTTATATCCAGGATGTGCAGGGTCTGTAAATATTTTCACAGCCCTCTTTTTGACTGGTGCAGTATACAGGTCCTCAGTGGAAGGCAGGTTGGTAGCCATTGTTTTTTCTGCAGTTCTAATGATCCTCTGAAGTCTCTGTCTGTCTTGTTGGGTTGCAGAACCGAACCAGACAGTTATAGAGGTGGAGATGTCTTGGTTGATTGATTTGGTGTCTTGTTTAATGATTTGGTGATAATGATTTATTGGTATGGGATTCAGGATTTAAGGAACGGAATACACCCTAAAGTCCCTGTTATTTTCTTTTTTAAGGCTAATGAAGACCTAATCAGTTATTAATTTATCCCAGCTGGAACAGCTTGGGTTTAATTGTGGGTTGTGTCAGCCACCCCTGGTAATTACTAGCTTATGGCCTACCTCAAGGAATGTCCTTAATTTGAAGGTTGAGCTCTTTAATTAATTATAGTCCTCTTCTTTGGGATAGATTGCCCCATTACGGGTCTTGTGGCAGATGTATTTTGGGGATTAAAGGAGTAAGCGCCTTAAACTAAGCTGTCTTCGTTAAGGAGAAGTGAAGTCTGTTAAATTGCACAGTGCGGTGTAAGAGTTGAGATGCCCCACAAAAGCTGGGATCTTCAGTTCACGCTCCAACGCGAAAAGGCTTTGCCGCAAAGAAGAAGAACAGAAGAACACGGAAAGGGACCTTGGAGGTCTTCTAGTCCAACCCCTTGCTCAAGCAGGAGACCCTATATCATTTTCGACAAATGGCTGTCCCATCTCTTCCTTAAACACCTGCAGTGATGGAGAACCTGCAACATCTAGTGTTACCAACAATAAACAAGACTATTGGCATGCCATGCGCGCAAGTCAGGGCCGTGATAGCTCAGGCTGTTAAGAAGCCTGTTATTAAAACACAGCAGCCTGCAATTACTGCAGGTTCAAGCCCGGCCCAAGGTTGACTCAGCCTTCCATCCTTTATAAGGTAGGTAAAATGAGGACCCAGATTGTTGTGGGGGGCAATAAGTTGACTTTGTAAATATACAAATAGAATGAGACTATTGCCTTATACACTGTAAGCCGCCCTGAGTCTTCGGAGAAGGGCGGGATATAAATGTAAATAAATAAAAAAAAAGTACAGAGTTCTACATGTAGCTATAGGATTGATTAGATGCTATCAAGCTGGAATCAACTCTTAAGAGACCACGAAAATATTTTCCATGGCAGTCTTTCCCTAACCTGGTCTTTGAGATCTTCCAATGTAACCCATAACTACGTTAATTGAGTCCTACAATCTTGCCACTTGGTCATCATCATCTCCTCTTTCCTTTCATCTTTTCCAGCTTCAGAGTCTAAATAGAATAACATGGAAGGACCTTAGAGGTCTTCTAGTCCACCCCACCACCACCACCACCCGCTCAAGCAGGAAACCCTACACTGTTTCAGACAAATGGTTATATAAACTCTACTTAAAAACAATCCAGTGTTGCAGCATTTACAATTTCTGGAGGCAAGTAGTTCCACTGATTAATTGTTCTGACTGTCAGGAAATTTCTCCTTAGTTCTGAGTTGCTTCTCTCCTTGATTAGCTTCCATCCATTGTTTCTTGTCCTGCCTTCAGGTGCTTTGGAGAATAGCTTGACTCCCTCTTCTTTGGGGCAGCCCCTGAGATATTGGAACTCTGCTATCATGTCTATATTGAGTCTCTTTCTCTACCCCTTAACAGGATGAGAACTGAGCAATTGTTGGTCCTAGGGCAGCGATGGCTAACGTTTTACGGACCAAATCTCCAAAGCCTGTGACCGTGCCCAAATCCCCAAAATGCAATGTGCACAGCTCCCGTGCATGTGCCCCACCCCCTATGGGACGCATGTGGGCCCCTGAACGTGTGCGTTTGCCCCCCCCCCAATATGTGCCCACCCCCTGCAGATCAGTGGTGGGTTTCAAATTTTTTTACTACCGGTTCTGTAGGTGTGGTTTTGTGGCCGTGGCATGGCTTTGTGGGCATGGCAGGGGAAGGATACTGTAAAATCTCCATTCCCACTCTAATCCAGGGGAAGGATACTGTAAAATCCCCATTCCCTCCCCAGTACAGGGAAAGATTACTGCAAAATCCCCATTCCCTCCCCAATCCAGGGGAAGGATACTGCAAAATCCCCATTTCCTCCCGATCAGCTGGGACTCGAGAGGCAGAGAATAGATGGGGGCGGGGCCAGTCAGAATTTTACTACCGGTTCTCCGAACTACTCAAAATTTCCGCTACTGGTTCTCCAGAACTGGTCAGAACCTGTTGAAACCCACCTCTGCACGCATCTGGAACCGGCCCCAGCTGTTCTTCCTCCTCACTCATCTCAGCCTCCAAAGGCAGCTGCCTCTCCAGTGGCTGAGAAATGTTTCTCTGAATGGAATGGAATCTTTCTTGAGAATAGAATAGAATAAGAATAGAATAAAGAATAAATAGCAATAAGAATTTGAATAGAATAGAGAATGGCATGGAATAGGAATAGGACCGAATAATGGAATGGGAAGAAGAGAAATAGCGTGAACGTAGTTTTAAACTGGGGTTTTAAATCAGGGGTTTTAAACGGGGTTTTAAATTTGTATTTAAAAGTTTTAGGCCATCAATTGAATTAATTTTCTATTCTTTTTTGCTGTTTATATGTATTATATGTTTTCTGTTTTTTTATTGGCTGTGAACTGCCCTGAGTCCTTCGGGAGATGGGCGGTATAAAAATATAATAAATAAATAATAATAAATAAATAGGAATAAGAATAGAATAGGAGTAGGAGGAGGAGGAGGAGAGGAGAGGAGAGGAGAGAAGAATGGGAACAGAACAGAACAGAATAGAATAGAATAGAATAGAATAGAATAGAATAGAATAGAATAGAATAGAATAGAATAGAATAGAATTTTATTGGCCAAGTGTGATTGGACACACAAGGAATTTGTCTTGGTGCATATGCTCTCAGTGTACATAAAAGAAAAGATACGTTCATCAAGGTACAACACTTACAACACTCAAGAACAATAATAGAGTAATAATGGAGTTGGAAGGGACCTTGGAGGTCTTCTAGTCCAACCCCCTGCTTAGGCAGGAAACCCTACGCCACTTCAGACAAATGGTTATCCAACATCATCTTAAAAACTTCCAGTGTTGGAGCATTCACAACTTCTGGAGGGAAGTAGTTCCACTGGTTAATTGTTCTGACTGTCAGGAAATTTCTCCTTAGTTCTAAGTTGCTTCTTTCCTGGATCAGTTTCCACCCATTGCTTCTTGTTCTACCCTCAGGTGCTTTGGAGAATAGCTTGACTCCCTCTTCTTTGGGGCAACCCCTGAGATATTGGAACACAGCTATCATGTCTCCCCTGGTCCTTTTTTTATTAAACTAGATATACCCAATTCCAGCAGTGTCAATGGATCAGAGGTCAGTTGGTGTATAAAGAGAGAATCACAGGGCATAATTCAATACATGTAGTCCTCGACTTACAACAGTTCATTTAGTGACCACTCAAAGTTACAACGGGACTGAAAACAACTTACTCCAAGATGCAGCATCCTTACAGTCACGTGATCAAAATTCAGATGCTTGGCGACCGACTCCCATTTACGACGGTTGCAGTGTCCCGGGGTCGTGCGATCCCCTTTGGTGACCTTCTGACAAGCAAAGTGAGTGGGGAAGCCCGATCCACTTAGCAGCCGTGCGACTAACTTTAACAACCCCAGCGATTCACTTAACGAACGGGGCAAAAAAAAAAGTTCGTAAAAGGAGGCAAACCCCAGTTAACCAATGTTCTACTTGGCAACCTCAATTTTTTTTTTTTTATTTGCATTTATATCCCGCCCTTCTCCGAAGACTCAGGGCGGCTTACACTATGTTAGCAATAATCTTCATCCTATTTATATATTTATATACAAAGTCAACTTATTGCCTGCCCCCAACAATCTGGGTCCTCATTTTACCTACCTTATAAAGGATGGAAGGCTGAGTCAACCTTGGGCCTGGTGGGACTTGAACTTGCAGTTATTACAAGCAGCTGCTGTTAATAACAGACTGTCTTACCAGTCTGAGCCACAGAGGGCTCAATTGTGGTCATAACTCGGGGACTCCCCTGCTGTCCGCAGTTTGCACAACCTTTCGACGCCTTAATCCACAAATTTCCAAGAGCTGCACAAAGCTGTGTTTGCGTTACATCTGGAAAGAGATAACCTGGATTTAGTTATCAGCGTTTGCCCTGCTAACCTGGCCTGGATGGTGTCCGAATGTTATTCCTGTAATCCAAAGGAGACGTTTTGAAAAGATTTTGGTTCTATTTTAGACTCTCGAAACCTGCCACTCAAACCCCCAGACCCTGGCTGGATTTTATCTATGGTATGTCATGTTTAGCTTGGGCTTTGCAGATTTTTTTTTTTTTTTTTTTTTTTGCAAACCCAGTTATAGTTTTTGTTCAAAGCCCAGCTGAAGATAACCGCACGACTGAATCTGCGCCGCTAAGTTGGTCGGACGAAGCGGGCTTGGAGCCACCGTTTAGAAAAACCGGCTATAACAATTGTGTATTTTGGGTCAGGGAAGAGTGTTTCAAGCTACAACACAAACATAACGCTCGCTGCAAATGAAACGCAGGAGACGGGAAAGGAAAAACCCAGGAGTCTCTGCTAAAAGATAATTTTCCACTTCTTTCTCTTATTTGATGCCTTCCAGATGCGTGAAGTCCACTGTGTTGACTGCTCTGGCAAGGAATTCTGGGAAATGAAGTCTGGAATATTTTAAGAAAAAGATAATATAATATATATAATATAACAACAGAGTCGGAAGGGACCTTGGAGGTCTTCTAGTCCAACCCCCTGCTTAGGCAGGAAACCCTACACCATCTCAGTCAGATGGTTATCCAACATTTTCTTAAAAATTTCCAGTGCTGGAGCATTCACAACTTCTGCAGTCAAGTCGTTCCACTTATTAATTGTTCTAATTGTCAGGAAATTTCTCCTTAGTTCTAGGTTGCTTCTCTCCTTGATCAGTTTCCACCCATTGCTTCTTGTTCTACCCTCAGGTGCTTTGGAGAACAGCCCAACTCCCTCTTCTTTGTGGCAACCCCGGAGATATTGGAACACTGCTATCATGTCTCCCCTAGTCCTTCTTTTCATTAAACTAGGCATATCCAGTTCCTGCAACCGTTCTTCATATGTTTTAGCCTCCAGTCCCCTAATCATCTTTGTTGCTCTTCTCTGCACTCTTTCTAGAGTCTCAACATCCTTTTTACATCGTGGCGACCAAAACCGAATGCAATATTCCAAGTGTGGCCTTACCAAGACATTATAAAGCGATATTAACACTTCACGTGATCTTGATTCTATCCCTCTGTTTATGCAGCCCAGAACTGTGTTGGCTTTTTTGGCAGCTCTATGCCCTCCTATTCAGGCACATTTTTGAGGCTGGGCGCATGTGTGGAAGGCAGGCGTGTGCGGGAACCCGTAGTAACATAATGTGAAACCCAACTGAAACAACTGTTTGGCTTAGCTCAATTGTAGTCGCAAGTCTTGGACAACCATTTGCCTGAAATGGAATAGGGTTTCCTGCCTGAGTAAGGGGTTGGACTAGAGCAGCGGTCACCAACTGGTGGTCCGTGAGAAAATTTTGGTGGTCCGCAGAAAAATTATTTGCATTTTTTACATTGCACTAAATCAGGCGGTCCTCAAACTACGGCCCCTGGGCTGGATACGTGCAATGAACGTATTGTTGCAGAGAGTCTCCCCCTTTGGGGTCTTTTTGTGTGGGTCGGAGGGGGGGCAGAAATTCCAACTTGGGGTCTGCTTCAACCTCCTGATGCAGGGCTTTGGGCAATGGGCAATGGCTGGAGGGAAGTGCTGCTGGTGATGAAGAGCCGGAGGGCCTCGTTCCAGTGGGACTGCATCATGGCCTGGAACTGGCTGACCACCTCAGCCCGCTGAGCCTCCAGGCGCCGGTATCTGGCCTTGTACTCTCGCAGGTCTTCCCTCTGCTTGGAAATCCTATGCTCCTAGTCCTCAGTGGGGTGCTTCTGTTGAGCCTCCTTCTCCGTCAGATCCAGTTTGAACTGAGCTGTTTTGCCAACTCTTTCTTGTGGCGGCTGCTTAGCTCCAACAACTACCCTAAGGAGCCCCAACAGGGATCTGAGGAGTGGCTGGGAGGGGAGGGATGAGTAGAGGCTGGCGAGGCATCCCTCGACATGAGTGACATCGAGATGGCCACGCCGACCCAGCCACATGATCACCTAGCCACGCCCACCCAGCCGGTCATTAGGCAGATCATATTAGTGGTCCGCGGGATTTAAAATTATGAATTTAGTGGTCCCTGAGGTTCGAAAGGTTGGGGACCCCTGGACTAGAAGACCTCCAAAATCCCTTCCAACTCCTCTTCCCTTCCCTTCCCTTCCCTTCCCTTCTCGTATCTATTCTGTTCTGTTTTGTTCTGTTCTGTTTTGTTCTGTTCTGTCCTATTATCCTATCCTATCCGATTCTATTCTATTTGATTCTTATTTTCTTATTCTATTCTATTCTGTTCTGTTCTATTCTATTTTCTGCTCTGTTCTTTTATTCTGTTCTGTTCCGTTCCGTTCTGATAGATTGAGGAAGGTGGGTTAACATTACGCCTCGATCATCTCCAAGGCATTCTCTTACATATAGGAAAAAAGAACCCCAAAACTAAGTACTAGATGGACATTACCTTACAGATGACCCCCCCATCCCGTCAAAGACCTTGGAAGTTTTCATGTCAAATGATCTAAGTGCCAAAGCCCACTGCAACTACATAGCAAAAAAAAACTCTAAGAGTTGTAAACCTAATTTTGCGTAGCTTCTTTTCCAAAAACACCACACTACTAACCAGAGCATATAAAACATTTGCTAGACCAATTCTAGAATACAGCTCGCCTGTTTGGAACCCTCACCACATCTCTGACATCAATACAATTGAACGTGTCCAGAAATATTTTACAAGAAGAGTTCTCCATTCCTCTGAAAACAATAAAATACCTTATCCCACCAGACTTGAAATCCTAGGCTTAGAAAACTTGGAACTCCGTCGCCTTCGACAAGACCTAAGTTTAACTCACAGAATCATCTATTGTAATGTCCTTCCTGTCAAAGACTACTTCAGCTTTAATTGCAATAATACTAGAACAACTAATAGATTTAAACTTAATGTCAACCGCTTTAATCTAGATTGCAGAAAATATGACTTCTGTAACAGAATCATCAGTGCTTGGAATACTTTACCTGACTCTGTGGTCTCTTCCCATAATCCTAAAAGTTTTATCCAAAAACTGTCTACTATTGACCTCACCCCATTCCTAAGAGGACCATAAGGGGCGTGCATAAGCGCACAAACATGCCTACCGTTCCTGTCCTATTGTTTTTTCTTTTCTTCTTCCTATATATATGCTTATACCTCCTTATATTTACTCATATATGTGTTTATATACTATATAATCTTTTGTATGATACCTACATATATTGTTGTGACAAAATAAATAAATAAATAAAATAAAATAAAAGGTGTGGAATTGGGCAAAATCTGGGCTGCAGTACTCCAAATGACCCCCGGATGGCAGCAAAGCATGTCAAGAAAATCTAGAAGGTCTCCATCTAGAGGTTACCCAGAGTATTGCAGCATAAATACAGGTAGTCCTTGACTTACAGCCATTGGTTTCATGATCATTTGAAGGCGCAACGCGGCACTGAAAGAAGTGACTTACAACTCATCCCCGCACTTATGACCATTGCAGTATTTCCAGAGTCACATAATCCAAATTTGTGACTTCCCATAAGCAAAGTTAGATTCTTGGGGAAACCAGATTCACTTAATGACCACACGATTCACTTAAGCACAATTCAGCATTTCCTGTTGATCTTAACTACAGGTAGTCCTCGATTTACAACCGTTTAGTGACCATTCAAAGTTACGAAGACACTGAACAAAGTGACTTACGACCATTTTACACAGTTATGACCTTAGCAGCACGTCCATGGTTAAGTGACCAAATTTTTGGCATCTGATTCATATTTATGACGGCTGCAGTGTCCCAGGGTCACGTAATCTCCTTTTTGTGACCTTCTGATGAGCAAAGTCAAGGGGGAAGCCAGATTCACTTAACAACTCAGTTACTAACTTACGAACTGTAGCAATTCACTTAACAGCTGTGGCAAGAAAGGCCGTAAAATGGGGCAAAACACACTTAAGAAATGTTCCCCTTAAGAACAGAAGTTTTGGGCTCGATTGTGGTCGAGGACTATACCTGTGCCATGGGGGGAAAAATGATGTAAAATTGAGCATGACTCACTTACCAACTGCCTTGCTTTATGAGCAACAGAAATTCTGGTTTCCGATTTTCATCGTAAGTCGAGGACTCTCTGTAATATGGGAAACTTAGCATGGAACCTCATTTAAAAAGGATATTGTCATCTCCCACTCCTCCTCTGACGGCCGGGTCTGGGAAATCTGTATCAAACGTGGCCACGAAGCCTCTGCAGCTTTGCCAAATTCCTGTCAGAGTCCTCAGGGCAGGCAGGAATCCAAGGTGTGACTTCAGCAACCCAGATGAGACTTTGCCTGACTCAAGGAATGCCAGAAAGCAGATCCTTTATATAGGCCATGGGGTGTGGCTCCATGACTCAGCACTTATCCAGGCCTGCCCCTCCCTTCCTTTTGCTGACGTCGCCTCTCCATTCTCCGGAAGCGGGGATCTGTCCACGTTTTGTCAGCTGCCGGCAATTCTAGCTCGTGGCTGGCTTCTTGCTCACACGCTGTGGGGGGGGAGGTTTATTTGCTCAGTCTGTCCGGGCATGATGCCAGGGCTGGGGGTTGGAGGCATGCCAGGCCATTCTTCTTCACTATCAGTCTCTGGCTCAGATAACAGGAGATGGGAGGGGCCCGGCTGCGGAGAGTGGGGCGGGCGAGGCACAACAGATATCTTGAATATATCAAAAGGAGAATTCTGTTTTTTGGAAAAATAGCATTTCTCCTTGCTTTCTTTCAGAAGTGTCATTCCTTTAACTGTAAGATTTGGCCTGTAAACTGATGGCTTGTTGACCTTATACAGGTCGTCCTTGACTTGACAGCCGTTCGTTTGAGTGACCGTTCAAAGGTAGCAACGGCACTGGAAAAAAAGTGACTGGTGACCATTTTTAACGCTTACGACCGTTACAGCATCCGTATCGTCACGTGATCGAAATCCGGACGCTTGGCAACTGACATGTACTTAACGACGGTTGCAGCCTCTGGGGTCACGTGATCTCCCTTTCGCGACCTTCTGACAACTGGGTTACTTACTTCAAGAACTGCAGCAATTCACTGAACAGCTATGGCAAGAAAGGTTGTAAAGAGAAGTGGTACGCAGCCGGTTCGGATCGGTTCACCCGAACTGGTAGCAGAAATTGCAGGTGGATCTGCCCACCTGCCCCAGCTCTATGTCATCCTATTTAGGCACATTTTTGAGGCTGGGCGCATGTGTGGAAGGCAGGCGTGCGCGGGAACCCATAGTAACATAATGTTGTGCCTCACCCGCCCTCCTCTCCTCAGCCGGGCCCCTCCCATCTCCTGCTATCTGAGCCAGAGACTGATAGTGAAGAAGAATGGCCTGGCATGCCTCCAGCCCCCAGCCCTGGCACCATGCCCGGGCAGACTGAGCAAACAAACCTCCCTCCTATAGCATGTGAGCAGGAAGCCAGCCACGAGCTAGAATTGCTGGCAGCTGAGCCGGAGGACGAAAAGACACAGTGGACAGATCCCCGCTTCCGGAGAATGGAGAGGCGACGTCAGCAAAAGGAAGGGAGGGGCAGGCCTGGATAAGTGCTGAGTCATGGAGCCACACCCCATGGCCTATATAAAGGATCTGCTTTTTGGCATTCCTTGAGTCAAGCAAAGTCTCTTCTGGGTTGCTGAAGTCACACCTTGGATTCCTGCCTGCCCTGAGAACTCTGGCAGGAATTTGGCAAAGCTGCAGAGGCTTCGTGGCCACGCTTGATACAGACTTCCCAGACCCGGCCGTCAGAGGAGGAGTGGGACACGACACATAATGTGAAACCCATCGCTGGTCATAAAGTGAGGCAAAACTTGCTTAACAACTGTTTGGCTTAGCTCAATTGTGGTCACAAGTCGAAGTCTACCAATAGAAGGATTCAGTACCGACCAGCCAAAGGTTGCGCAATCTATAAGTAGCTTATTTTCATATGTCAATGCTTTTTATTTATTTATTGTTAATAAATTTTTTTATTTATAACACAGCACAACATAACAAACACAAAACACATAACATACATTCCCTTTTTACAACTGTTTCGTAGCGGTGATCTCCTAATATTTACATTTTCCCCAGGTCCTATTTAATGCTTTTTAATTATAGTTTCCCCAGGTCCTATTTATTGCTTAAATCTCTAAAACTCTTCCAAGCTGGACTCTTCGCTGTCGCAATTTCCTTCAAGGCACAATTCAGTTGTTGCATCTTCCCCCTTGGAAATACAAAACAAAAAAGAAAATAACAGATGGAAAAGGGTTATTATTGTTATTAGATCTGGAATAAGTGCCGCCCGTTTCAAGTCCTTTGAGGTTTGAACTTTGCCTGGCTGTTGTCGTCCTCGGCAAACACAGTTGTGGCAGGGAAACAATGGCTTGCTGAGAAGTTGCGTGGCTGACACGACATCTCGGAAAATCCATTAGCACGGGTCTAATTTGAAAGGCAGGCGAGCAAAGAGAGAGAAAATATTTGGTGGAGAATTTGGCTGCCGCTCAAGACACACTCGGCAAAACATCCATCAGGCCACGTGGAAAGTTGCCACGGTGTGAGAGCACCTGTGGCACGTTCCTGGAGGAAAAAAAATAAACCACAAGGAACTGGTACTTGTGTGTATACACACATACAAATTCATACCAACGGAAACAGGATGCAGTTGCATGCAGGAGTCTTAATTCCTTCCCCTCTGCTGATACAGAAGCCGATCAATATGTGAATCAGTGTTTCTCAAACTTGGCAAATTGAATCCCCCAGCCAGCGTGCTTTAAGATGGGTGGACTTCAGCTCCCAGAATCCCCTGGTCAACATGCTTTAAGAGGGGTGGGCTTCCACTCCCAGAATTCCAGAGCCAGCATGCTTTAAGATGGGTGGACTTCAGCTCCCATAATCCCCTGGTCAACATGCTTTAAGATGGGTGGACTTCAGCTCCCAGAATTCACTAGCCAGCCTGCTTTAAGAGGGGTGGACTTCCAGCATATGAACCAGTTGCCAAGCTTCCAAATTTTGATCACATCACCATGGGGATGCGCAACGGTCGTAAGTGTGAAAAAGGATATAGGTCACTTTTTTCAATGTCGTCGTAACTTCCAACAGTGACTAACTTGAACGCTTGTAAGTCAAGGACTACCTGTCGTAAAATCGGGGTCCAGTCACATGATGACCGGCTTTATGACATGAAAACTTTCAACCGTAACAAGCTGGGAATCTATTTTATGGTCATAAGTCGAGGACTACCTGTATATTTTGGTGAAATCTCCCACGCGCGCTCACCTAAAATGAGAAGAAGAAAAAACCCAACCCAGGTCTGTTTGATCCTAATTGCACCTTGACTTGGTTGTGCAAGGAGCTGGACCGGAGAGGGATTGATGTAGGTTTGTTCACAAGCAAGCAAAGAGAACCACCAACGCAAACACACCAACACACACACAGCCTTTTCTGTCCACAGCTGTTTTGCTTGGCTTCTAATAACTTGGGAATGTGGGCTGGAATGAGCTATTTAAAGGCCACTAGGCCTCTGGTTTCCATCTGTAGCTGGGGGAATGGGGTGGGGGCCCACGTTTTTTCCTGAAATAGCAACCCTGCCTGCCTTACCCCTTTGGACCAGGGCCGTCCTAGCTATTTTTTGTGGCTCCTTTTATTTATTTATTTTATTTAATTATTTTGTCACACAGTATATATAAGCATAAGCATGAAATAACTATATTAATTGGATATAATGCAAGGAAACAATAGGACGGGAACGGTAGGTACGCTTGTGCTCTTATGCACGCCCCTTACAGACCTCTTAGGAATGGGGTGAGGTCAACAGTAGACAGTCTTTGGTTAAAGCTTTGGGGATTTTGGGAAGAGACCACAGAGTCAGGTAGTATGTTCCAAGCATTAACAACTCTGTTACTGAAGTCGTATTTTCTGCAATCAAGATTGGAGCGGTTCACATTAAGCTTAAATCTATTGTGTGCTCGTGTATTGTTGCAATTGAAGCTGAAGTAGTCTTCAACAGGAAGTAATAGATGATTCTATGAGTTAAACTCAGGTCATATCAAAGGCGGCGGAGTTCTAAGTTTTCTAAACCCAGGATTTCAAGTCTGGTGGCGTAAGGTATTTTGTTGTTTTCAGAGGAGTGGAGAACTCTTCTTGTAAAATATTTCTGGACACGTTCAATTGTATTGATGTCTGAAATGTGGTATGGGTTCCAGACAAGTGAGCTGTATTCAAGAATTGGTCTAGCAAATGTTTTATATGCTCTGGTTAGTAGTGTAGTGTTTCTGGAGAAGAAGCTACGCAAGATTAGGTTTACAACTCTTAAAGCCTTTTTTGCGATGTAGTTGCAAACTACACCAAACGTCCCCAAGATCGATCTAGTTTGATTTCTCTTTTTCAATTTTGCGCACCCAGGCTGTCCTGTTCAGTCCACTACTCCCTCCCTATGCTCACCTGAATCTCATAGAACATAGAATAACAGGATTGGAAGGGACCTTGGAGGTCTTCTAGTCCAACCCCCCTTGCCCATGGCAGGAGATCCTTTTCCATTCCGGATTTCTATGGGATGGGGTACGCGTGATCAGAGATAGAATAACACAGTAACAGTGGTGGGTTTCATATTTTTTTACTACTGGTTCTGTAGGTGTGGCTTGGTGGGCGTGGCAGGGGAAGATTACTGCAAAATCTCCATTCCCTCCCCACTCCAGGGGAAAGATACTGTAAAATCTCCATTCCCTCCCCACTCCAGGGGAAGGATACTGTAAAAATTCCATTCCCTCCCCACTCCAGGGGAAGGATACTGTAAAATCTCCATTCCCTCCCTACTCCAGGGGAAGGATACTGTAAAAATTCCATTCCCTCCCCACTCCAGGGGAAGGATACTGTAAAATCTCCATTCCCTCCCTACTCCAGGGGAAGGATACTGTAAAAATTCCATTCCCTCCCCACTCCAGGGGAAAGATACTGTAAAATCTCCATTCCCTCCCCACTCCAGGGGAAGGATACTGTAAAATCTCCATTCCCTCCCTACTCCAGGGGAAGGATACTGTAAAATCTCCATTCTCTCCCCACTCCAGGGGAAGGATACTGTAAAATCTCCATTCCCTCCCTACTCCAGGGGAAGGATACTGTAAAATCTCCATTCTCTCCCCACTCCAGGGGAAGGATACTGCAAAATCCCCATTTCCTCCCGATCAGCTGGGACTCAGGAGGCAGAGAATAGATGCGGGCAGAGCCAATCGGAATTTTTACTTTTATTTATTATTTTTAAATAATAAATAAAATAAAACCCCTAACCCTAGCCCTAAAATATAAAAGATAAAAGGAGATACAGAATACTATTCAACGTGGAATAGATTCTATTCATGGTTATAAACATGAGGTAGAAGTTGGATAGCGAAAGAATCGGGTTAGGGGGACGTGGAAAGAGTTATTATTTTTAATATCGATATAGGAATGTAAGTAGTCGTAACCCTTCCACAGGACCTGTGTTTAACTCATAGAATCATTTATTGCAATGTCCTTCCTGTCGAAGACTACTTCAGCTTCAGTCACAACAATACAAGAGCAAACAATAGATTTAAATTTAATGTTAACCGCTTCAATCTTGATTGCAGAAAATATGACTTCTGTAACAGAATCATCAGTGCTTGGAATACTTTACCTGACTCTGTGGTCTCTTCCCATAATCCTAAAAGTTTTATCCAAAAACTTTCTACTATTGACCTCACCCCACTCCTAAGAGGTCTGTAAGGGACGTGCATAAGAGCACAAGCGTGCCTACCATACCTGTCCTACTGTTTCCTTTCATTATATCCAATTTATATAGTTATTACATACTTATGCTTATATATATATGCTTATATATTATATAGTTACTTTCATGCTTATGCTTATGTATACTGTTGTGACAAAATAAAATAAAATAAAATAAATAAATAAATAAATGAGCCGTGGTGGCGCAGTGGTTAGAGTGCAGTACTGCAGGCTATTTCTGCTGATCACCGGCTGCCAGCAGTTCGGCAGATCGAATCTCACCAGGCTCAAGGTTGACTCAGCCTTCCGTCCTTCCGAGGTCGGTAAAATGACCCAGATTGTTTTGGGCAAGAGGCTGAATCTGTAAACCACTTAGAGAGGGCAGTAAAGCACTGTGAAGCGGTGTAGAAGTCTTAAGTGCTGTTGCCATTAGAATGGACAGCTAACATCAAAAACATCATTAAAAAAGGACAACAAAGAATGTTCTTTCTGCGCCAACTCAGTAAGCTCAAACTGCCCAAGGAGCTGCTGATTCAGTTCTACAGAGGAATTATTGAGTCTGTCATTTGCACCTCTATAACTGTCTGGTTCGGTTCTGCAACCCAACAAGAAAAACACAGACTTCAGAGGATAATTAGAACTACAGAAAAAATAATTGCTACCAACCTGCCTTCCATTGAGGACCTGTATACTGCACGAATCAAGAAGAGGGCCGTGAAAATATTTACAGACCCCTCGCATCCTGGACATAAACTGTTCAACTCCTACCCTCAAAACGACGCTATAGAGCACTGCACACCAGAACAACTAGACACAAGAACAGTTTTTTCCCGAAGGCCATCACTCTGCTAAACAAATAATTCCATCAACACTGTCAGACTATTTACTGAATCTGCACTACTATTAATCGTTTCATAGTTCCCATCGCCAATCTCTTTCCACTTATGACTGTATGACTATAACTTGTTGCTGGCAATCCTTATGATTTATACTGATATATTGACCATCAATTGTGTTGTAAATGTTGTACCTGGATGAACGTATCTTTTCTTTTATGTACACTGAGAGCATATGCACCAAGACAAATTCCTTGTGTGTCCAATCACACTTGGCCAATAAAATTCTATTCTATTCTATTCTATTCTATTCTATTCTATTCTATTCTATTCTATTCTATTCTATTCTATTCTATTCTAATGATAAATAAGTTGACATTAAAATACGATGGTCAGAAACTATTGTACAACACTAGCACTGTTTAAAATAGTCTATATGTTGTTCTGCTTTTTTACTTTTGTTTTATGGTAAGAGGAATGCCAGGACAATGACACTGCATTCAATATATGTAAACAATAAAAATATACCTTTTTTAAAAAAAAGAATTTTCATCATGTCTTCTGACTGCTTGTTGGTGTTCATGGATGTGCTCTGCTACTCTTCTGTCTGTTTGGTCTACAAAGTGGCTGTTACAAGTCCTTATACTACAGATTGTATTCCTTTTAGCGCCAGGGATGGGGTTCGTGGAAGACAATTTTTCCATAATCCGGGAGGCAGGAGGAGGGTGCAAGCCTCGATCTTGTGCCTGTGTAATTTTGCTTGCATGCCGCTCACCACCAGCTTTGTGGTCTGGTTCCTAACAGGCCACGGACCGGTATCAGGCCACGGACCGGGGGTTGAGGATCCCTGTTATAGATAACTCCTATTTTTTTCTTTTGGAGCTGCTGGGTCTTTTGATTTACGTAGGATGTTTTGGAGGATGTTAGTGGGTTTGCTTGCTACGATGATACCATGTGGTTGTAGAAATCTGCCTTCCTTCCTTCCTGTTTTTCTCTTCCCTCCCTCCCTCCCTCCCTCTAACTACCTTCCTTGCAACCCTCCTTCCTTCCCTCCTTCCATCTTTCCTTCCTCTGTTTTCCCCCTCTTTCCTTCTTTCCATCCTTACATCTTTCTTTCCTGTTGTCCTCTTTCCCTCCCTCCCTCCTCTAACTACCTTCCTTGCAACCTCCTTCCTTCCCTCCTTCCATCTTTCCTTCCTCTGTTTTCCCCTCTTCCTTCTTTCCATCCTTACATCTTTCTTTCCTGTTGTCCTCTTTCCCTCCCTCCCTCCCTCCCTCCCTCCTTTCTTTCTTTCGTTCTTTCTCTTTCCTTCCTTCCTCCCTTCCTCTCTCCCTCCCTCCCTCCCTCCCTCCTTCCTTCCTTCCTTTTTTTCCTTTCCTTTCCTTTCCTTTTCCTTTTCCTTCCTCCCTCCCTTCCTCTCTCCCTCTCTCCCTCCCTTTTTTTTCTTTCTTTCTTTCTTTCTTTCTTTCTTTCTTTCTTCCTTTCCTTCCTTCCTTTTCCTTTTTTCTCCTCCCTCCCTCCCTCCCTCTTTCTTTTTTCTTTCTTTCTTTATTTCTTTCTTTCTTTCTTTCTTTCTTTCTTTCTTTCTTTCTTTCTTTCTTTCTCTCTCCCTCCCTCTCTCTCTCCCTCCCTCCCTCCCTCCCTCCCTCCTTTCTTTCTTTCTTTCTTTCTTTCTTTCTTTCTTTCTTTCTTTCTTTCTTTCTTTCTTTCTTTTTCCTCCCTCCCTCCCTTCCTCTCTCTCTCTCGGTTTTCTTCACAAAAACAGTGGCCAAATTGGCCCACTTTTCTAAGGTCCACAAAATTCTGAAGCGTAATCAAACCCACAAGTGCAGAATTGCCCAACAGACCAAGCAAAAAATGAGCTGAAACGACCCAAGTTCGACATTTTGCGCAACCACACCCTGGGGGCTTCCCTGACCTGGCCCAACGGGTCGTGCAAAGCGAGCCTTTGCGATGGGTATCGTGGTGGAGAAATTTGAGCAAAGCCAGAATTGATTCCGGTCACCTTTGAAAGAAAACTGATCGGATGGTTCCAGGCAGGGGGCAAGTCAGTTTCTCCCTCTTCTTTCCTTGATCCGGTTTCTGGGGATTCCCCTTTCCAAGGGTCAAATAAAGAATAGCCCTTGACTTAACAGCCATTTGTGTAGTGGCCGTTCAAAGCTATAACAGCACTGAAAAAAGTGAGTTATGATTCCTGTTTATATTTACAACCGTTGCAGCATCCCCATGGTCATGCGATCACTGGAAGAGACTGGACTGCCCTCTGTCAAAAATGGTGGAGGGTCTGCTGGGCGGAGGGTTAGACTAGATCAGGGGTCTCCAACCTTGGCAATTTTAAGACTTGTGGACTTCAACTCCCAGAATCCCTCAGCCAGCAAAGCAGGGGTCTCCAACCTTGGCAACTTTAAGACTTAGGATTAACTCCAGATCCCTCAGCCAGCAAAGCTGGCTGAGGGATTCTGGGAGTTGAACTCCACAAGTCTTAAAGTTGCCAAGGTTGGAGACTCCTGGACTAGATAACCTACAAGGTCCCCTCCAACTCTGTTAATCTGTAAAATTCAGCCGCTTGGCAACTGGCTCGTATTTATGACGGTTGCTGTGTCCCGGGGGGTCACGTGGTCATCTTTACGACCTTCCGACAGGTAAGTGAATCTGGCTTCCCCATTGACTTTACTTGTCAGAAAGTGGCAAAAAGGGATCACATGATCCCAGGACATCATAAGCGTCATAAATACATAGCACTTAACAATAGCACTTAGACTTATATACCACTTCACAGTGCTTTACAGCCCTCTCTAAGCGGTTTATAGAGTCAGCCTCTTTCCCCCAACATTCTGGGTCCTCATTTTAGCAATTTTGGAAGGACAGAAAGCTGAGTCAACCTTGACTCAGTCAATCTTGACTCAGTCAACCTTGACTCAGTCAACCGTCAGGATCGAACTTCCCGGCTGTGGGCAGTGTTAGCCTGCAGTGCTGCATTATAACCACTGTACCATTACAGATTCCTTCCTTCCTTCCTTCCTTCCTTCCTTCCTTCCTTCCTTCTTTCCTTCCTTCCTAAGCAATAGCACTGAGACTTATATATCATTTTATACTGCTTTACAGTCATCTCTAAGTGGATTAGGTAAAGGTAAAGGTTCCCCTCGCACATATGTGCTAGTTGTTCCTGACTCTAGGGGGCGGTACTCATCTCCATTTCAAAGCCGAAGAGCCAGCGTTGTCCGAAGACACTTTCGTGGTCATGTGGCCAGCATGACTAAACGACAAAGGCGCACGGAACGCTGTTCCCTTCCCACCAAAGGTGGTCCCTATTTTTGCTACTTGCATTTTTTTTACGTGCTTTCGAACTGCTAGGTTGGCAGAAGCTGAGACAAGTCATGGGAGCTCACCCTGTTATGTGGCACTGGGGATTCGAACCGCTGAACTGCCGACCTTTTGATCGACAAGCACAGCGTCTTAGCCACTGAGCCACCATGTCCCTAGCTAAGCGGATTAGACTCAGCATATTGTCCCCAACAATCTGGATCCTCATTTTATCGACCTTGGAAGGATGGAAGGCTGAGTCAACCTTGAGCCGGTCAGGATCGAACTCCCAGCTGTGGGGCAGAGTTAGTCTATAATATTGTATTCTAAGCACTGTACCACCAGGGCTCTTACCTGAGTCTACCTGTGAAGGCTGACACGGCCACAACCTGAGATACCTTACTCAGAACTGAAACGCTGAAAGTTAATGCACGCATTGACTTTATTTATTTTATTTATTTATTTATTAATCATATTTATATACCGCCCTATCTCCCGAAGGACTCAGGGCGGTTTACAGGCACTTAAAAATACATAACACAAATACAATATAAAAACAATTAAAAAACTTATTCTAAAGCCCGTTATTAAAATATAAAAACAGAACCCAATTAAAACCCATAAATTTAAAATCTAGCTCAGTCCTGCACAATTAAATAGGTATGTTTTAAGCCCGCGGCGGAAGGTCCGGAGGTCCGAAAGCTGACGAAGTCCGGGGGGTAGTTCGTTCCAGAGGGTGGGAGCCCCCACAGAGAAGGCCCTTCCCCTGGGCGTCGCCAGACGACATTGCCTCGCTGACGGCACCCTGAGGAGACCCTCTCTATGAGAGCGCACGGGTCGGTGAGAGGTATTCGGTAGCAGTAGGCTGTTGTTTGGAAAATCCATTCTTGTTTTTATCCTTTTATCCACTCAGGTTAACGTGGGTCAGTTGGTTCCCGTGCCCGGTTTTGTTATCCGGAAGTCATCACCAGTGTGTGGAGTCTGCGCCACACCTGCCCCCTGCCGAATCACGGCCTTCACCTGCGTGCTCCAGTGTTTCCCCTGCGACCCGTCGTGTAGGAGGACCTCCTGGGCCACCTCCGAGTTCACGCAGCATTCGGTGGCGCCAATGGTGAAGATGACCCGGTCCAAGACATTCCAAGCGTACCTGCCTTCATGCCACCGCACATACAGCTGCATCCATTGCAGGGCTCACCTGGCCAACCACGATGAACTAATTTCAAAGGTAAGTCATCCTCAAGCAGGGAGGACTGCTAGAGTGCCTGGGAAATTGAACAACCAGGACAATATTAACAGAAGTTTCATTTACAAATAGTCCTCGACAGAGGTGGGTGTCAGCAGGTTGTGACCAGTTCTGGAGAACTGGTAGCGGAAGTTTTTGAGTAGTTCGGAGAACTGGTAGTAAAAATTCTGCCTGGCCATGCCCCCATCTATTCTCTGCCTCCCAGCTGATCAGGAGGAAATGGGGATTTTGCAGTATCCTTCCCCTTGAGTGGGGTGGGAATGGAGATTTTACAGTATCCTTCCCTGGAGTGTGGAGGGAATGGAGATTTTTACAGTATCCTCCCCCTGGAGTGGGGAGGGAATGGAGAGTTTACAGTAACCTTCCCCTGGAGTAGGGAGGGAATGGAGATTTTACAGTATCTTTCCCCTGGAGTGGGGAGGGAATGGAGATTTTACAGTAACCTTCCCCTGGAGTGGGGTGGGAATGGAGATTTTACAGTATCCTTCCCCTGCCATGGCCACCATGCCACGCCCACCAAGCCATGCCACGCCCACCAAGACACACCCACAGAACCGGTAGTAAAAAATTTTGAAACCCACCACTGGTTCTCGAGCCGCAACCACAAACTGAACCTTAAATTTATTTTGCTAAGTGAGACATTTGTTCAGTGCGTTTTTGCCTCATTTTACGACCCTTCCCTCGGAGACAAATTCCTTGTGTGTCTGATCATGTTTGGCCAATCAAGAATTCTATTCTTTGTTGCCACAGTTGTTAAGTGAGGTTTTTTTTGTTGTTGTTGTTTTTATTTACATTTATATCCCGCCCTTCTCCGAAGACTCAGGGCGGCTTACAGTGTGTAAGGCAATAGTCTCATTCTATTTGTATATTTACAAAGTCAACTTATTGCCCCCCCAACAATCTGGGTCCTCATTTTACCTACCTTATAAAGGATGGAAGGCTGAGTCAACCTCGGGCCGGGCTTGAACCTGCAGTAATTGCAGGCTGCTGTGTTCTTCTTACCAGCCTGAGCTATTACGGAGTGAAAGTTCAGTTAGTCACACGGTTGTTAAGTGAATCTGGCTTCCCCCTTGACCCCTGGACAATGCAACCATCATAAATGTGAGTCAGTAGTCGAGCAGCCAACTGTAAATCACATGACCACGGGGATGCTGCAGTGGTCATAGGTGTGAAATATGGTCATGAGTCACTTTTTTTCAGTGCCACTGTAACTTCAGACGGTCACTAAACAAACGGTTGTAACTCCAGGACTACCTGTGCTTTCCCCCCCCCAGAATCAGCAATTTGTTAATTGTAATTATAATACGGTTATCCAGAGCCAACTTTGGGGAAGACAATCTCAGCTCTGCCAGAATGCAAACAGCAACCCTGAGTTCTTTCTCCCAAAAACTCAGTGCGTCTTCTTTGGGGAAAAAAAATTGACTACAGATAGTCCTCGATGTACGACAGTTCATTTAGTGACCGTTCGAAGTTACAACGGCACTTTAAAAAACGGCCATTTTCACGCTTACGACCGCTGCAGCATCTTCAAAATTCAGGCGCCTGGCAACTGACTCATAGTTATGACGGTTTGCAGTGTCCCCAGGGGGGTCATGCGAATCCCCTTTGGAGACCTCCTGACAAGCAAAGTCGACGGGAAAGCCCGATTCACTTAACAACCTTGTTGCTAATTTAACATCGGCAGCGATTCACTTACCCACGGGGGCGAGAAAGGTCGTACATCGGGGCAAAAAAAAATAAAATGACTTAACCACTGTTTCTCTTCGCCACCGAAATGTTGGGATCAATTGTGGTCATAAATTGAGGACTTACCTGGCTGCGTTGCATAGAAGAGTTGTGCAGGTTTTTTGTATGTGAATGTGTGTTGATTAATTGTGTTATTGGGGGGGAAAAAACAGTTTCTCAGTAGTTTCTGTTTCAAGACGGTAAATGGATTGCTTGATGCTTTTATCCATTTCCCTTCCATCCATTCCATAAAATGTGTGTAAACTTTCACACTTTTTAATTTTTGTGGGTTGTCCTTCTTTCTGGCAGGTGCATGGGTGAATATATATATATATATTTAATTTTCTGGCTTTAATTTGGTTTTGCTTCTACGGCCCTGGGTTTGATTAGTAAGAAGATTCGTATTGTGGCTTTGTTTTCTGGCCAAAATGGAGTTTGGGAAGGGGTCGGCTGCTGGGGGTTCGGCGGAACCTGTAGCTAAGATTCTGTGCAGTTCGGAGAACCCCCAAATCCCGCTCCTGGCTGGCCCCGCCCACCCCATCCCTTCCTGGAGTCCCCACGCGGCCCGATTTAAATGCGGGTAAGTGCAGGGTGCGCACGGAGCCTCGGGGAGGGCGCAATATGGGCCTACTGGAAGTTCGGGAAGGCTGAAACGTGCCTGTTTCTGGCCTCCAGAGCAGGGGTCTCCAACCTTGGCAACTTTAAGACTTGTGGACTTCAACTCCCAGAATCTTAGAAGGCCTCCTGCATCATGGCGGGAGGGGTGTTTGCCCTCCCCGGGCTCCGGAGGCTTTTCTCGAGCAAAGCTGGCTGAGGAATTCTGGGAGTTGAAGTCCACAAGTCTTAAAGATGCCAAGGTTGGAGACCCCTGCTCCAGAGAGCCTCCGGAGCCTGGGGAGGCCATCTTCTCCCTCCCGGAGGCTCGAGAAAAGCCTCCGGAGCCCGGGGAGGGCAAACCCCCCTCCCGCCATGATGCAGGAAGCTTTCTAGGCCACACCCACCATGGCCACGCCCACCCAGCATCCGGGCAGAGAACCCCTTGCTAAAATTTTTGAAGCCCACCACTGAGTCCGGGCGAAAATAAAGGAGTGGATGCAGCTTTGTGGGTTCCATCTGGAGGAACCTTGTGTGCTTCAGGGTGTGATTGTGGAGTGAAGTTGTGGCGCTTTTTACCCCCGGGAGAGCTCAGGTGATGAAATTCTGGATGTAACTGGCATGTTTAATTTATTTCTTTCAAGTATTTATGAGGCTTGAATAACTGGCAAGGATTTCGACTGGCCACGGCTATACGGTGAGTCCTCGACAGGACTCACAGTTCATTTAGTGACCGTTTGAAGCTACAGCGGCTCTGAAAAAAAAGTGACTTACGACCGTTTTTCACACTTACGACTGTTGCAGGGTTCCGACGGTCACGGGATCAAAATTCAGGTGCTTGGCAAATGACTCGTATTTATGACGGTCGCAGTGTCCCGAGGGTCGTGTTTAACCCCACCCCTTTGGCGACCTCCTGACAAGCAAAACCGAAGGGGAAACCAGGTTCACTTAACGACCACCGTACCAACTTAACAACTGCAGGGATTCACTTAACACCGGTGGCAAGAAAGCTCGTAAAGTGAGGCAAAATTCACTTAACAACTGTCTCACCGAGCGACAGAAATCCTGGGCTCAATGATGGCCGTAAGTCGAGGACTATCTGTAAATCGTTTTTGTTTATTTTATTTTTTTTAAAATCCCGGCTTTGTTTTGTAGCGCTCCCGCCACTAGTTGTGTCCTCACAACAACAACCCTGTGAGGTAGCTTGTGCTGAGAGGGAGGGGCTGTCCCAAAGTCACCCGGCCAAAGAGAGGATGAGGATTCTGGTTACATCGTCATAATTTTATAGGTGGTCCTTGATTTACAACCGCTTGTATAGCGACCGTTCAAAGCTACGGTGGCACTGAAAAAAGGGGACTTACGACTGTGTTTCACACTCACGACCGTCGCAGCATCCTGACAGTCAACTGATGAAAATTTAGGCGCTTGATACCTAGTACGTAGTTAGGACGGTTGCAGTATTACCTGGGGTCAGGTAATCACCGTTTGCATCTTTCCCAGCCAATTTAATCAGTCAGAATAGAGGTGGAAGGGACCTTGGAGGTCATCTAGTCCAGGGGTCTCCATCCTTGGCAACTTTAAGACTTGTGGACTTCAACTCCCAGAATCCCTCAGTCAGCTTTGCTGACTGAGGGATTCTGGGAGTTGAAGTCCACAAGTCTTAAAGTTGCCAAGGTTGGAGATCCCTGATCTAGTCCAACCCCAACACCGCCCCCCCGCCCCCCCCCCCGGCTCAAGCAGGATTTGACCCTAGACTAGGGGTGTCAAAACTCAATTTCATTAAGGGCTGCATCAGGGTTGTGTTTGATCTCGGAAGGGTGGGCGTGGGCAGGGGGGCATGACACGAGGTTCGTGTCGGGGGCACCTGTGGTGGCCAAGTGAAACTGAGACCCTCCCTCACACTCACTATAATCTTCCTTCCTTCCTTCTCTTCTTTTTCCTTCCTTCCTTCATTCTCATTTCTCCTTCCTTCCTTCCTTCTCTTCTTTGTCCTTCCCTCTTTCTTCATTCTTCTTCCTTCCTTCCTTCCTTCCTTCCTTCCTTCCTTTCTTCCTTCCTTCCTTCTCCTCTTTGTCCTTCCCTCTTCATTCTCCTTTCCCCTTCCTTCCTTCCTTCCTTTTCTTCTTTGTCCTTCCCTCTTCATTCTCCTTTCCCCTTCCTTTCTTCCTTCCTTCCTTCCTTCCTTCCTTCCTTCTTCCTTCCTTCCTTCTCCTCTTTGTCCTTCCCTCTTCATTCTCCTTTCCTTCCTTCCTTCCTTCCTTTTCTTCTTTGTCCTTCCCTCTTCATTCTCCTTTCCCCTTCCTTTCTTCCTTCCTTCCTTCCTTCCTTCCTTCCTTCTTTCCTTCCTTTCTTCTCTTCTTTGTCCTTCCCTCTTCATTCTCCTTTCCCCTTCCTTCCTTCCTTCCTTCCTTCCTTCCTTCCTTCCTTCCTTCCTTCCTTCCATCCATCCTTCCTTCCTTCTCTTCTTTGTCCTTCCCTCTTCCCTCTTCATTCTCCTTTCCCCTTCCTTTCTTCTTCCTTCCTTCCTTCCTTCCTTCCTTCCTTCCTTCCTTCCTTCCTTCCTTCCTTCTTCTTTTTCCTTCCCGTCTTCATTCTCCTTTCATCTACCTTGTGCGTCTAATCACACTTGGCCAATAAAAATTCTATTCCTAATTTCTATTCTATTCTATTCTATTCTATTCTATTCTATTCTATTCTATTCTATTCTATTCTATTCTATTCTATTCTATTCTATTCTATTCTTCCCCTCTTTCCTTCTTTTTCCTTCCTTCCTCTCTTCCCATCTTCCCATCTTTTTCTTTTTCTTTGTCTTTCCTCTTTCCCTTTCTCCTTTCCTGTCCCTTCTTGCAATGCTCAAATGTAAAAGGGGAAACATGTTTTGTTGTCAGTTTGCTTTGATAGCCCTCTGCCAGGGAAAACGGCGCTCAGGGGTGCCGCGCCCCCCCCCCAGCTCCGTTTATGTTGGCAGAGGCACCGAAGGGGCCGATCCTTTGCTGTTTCCAAGCCAGCCCTGCGGGCCAGATCTAGGACACCCCTGCCCTGTGCCATTTTCAGACAAGTGGCTGTCTTAAAGAGACTAGTTGTCAGATTGTTTCTGACAAATGTGTATGGAAGACGTCAGGTTTACTTTCCGACCGTGCGATTCGCTTAACAACCTCTGTGATTTGCAAGCAGTGGCTGTGGGAAACAGCTTATAAAATTCACAGCCACTTTGCTTGACAAGCCTGGCAGGATTTCAATGCAGTTAAAAAAAAACCCAAAAAAAAAACACCGACATCCACTGAAGTCCTTTTAGCGTCACAGCTCAGCTATACAGGTCGTCCTCGACTTGCGACCATGATGGAGTCCCAAATTCCTGTTGCTAAGCGAGACAGCTATTCTCTTGAGTTTTGCCACAGTGGTTAAGGGAATCCCTGCGGTTCTTAAGTTAGTAACACGGTTGTTAAGTGAATCCGGCTTCCCCATGGACTTTGCTGGTCAGAAGGTTGCAAAGGGGTGGGGGGGGAATCACATGACCCCCGGGACACTGCAACGGTCATAAATGTGAGTCGGTTGCCAAGCCGCAGAATTTTCAACGGTTAGAAGTGTGAAAAGCCCTCAGTGCCATTGTAAATTTGAATGGTCCCTAAATGAACTGTCCTGCCAAGGGCTACCTGTATATTAATAATGAGGACTAGGAACTGGGAACATTTTTAGTGAGGCTCTTGCTGAAAAGAGAAACTCTTTAAACCCCCTCTGGGGTACAACTGTCGTCTCTATAAATGAGAACTTGCAGGCCTGAACAGGAGCTTTGATTTATGATGGTTGCACCAACCGAAAATCTCAATTTGTAACCTTTCCAGCCAGTTTCCGACAAGCAAAGTCGGATTCACTCTAACAACTGTGTGATTTGCTTAACAACCACACGAGTTGTAAAATTGGGCATGGTCTCATGATGTCTCGCTTAACGACTGCATCGCTTAGCAGCAGCCGTTTCTGCCCCCATTGTGGTTATAAGTTGAGGACTACCTGAATTTGCATCTGGAACTGGAAATTTTAACTTAGTTCCGCCTGTGCACCCAGGCATACACCATTCCAACCAAATAATCTGGGTAGTCTTTTGTGGGGTTTTTTTGCAGTTTGATGCTGCATTTTTTTCCCCTTTAGGAGAAACAAGCAATGTACTGGATTATGAAAATATGTCAAGAATGCTTTTCTGGCGTCCTACATCTTCTTCTCTTCTCTTTCCTTCAAACCAACCGATCGCAATTAAAGTGCCTCGAAAGGGAAAATCTTTGTAGCTGAAAAATAGGACTTTGATATCTGAGCTGCAAAACTCCAGAAATCCACTAGAGGGCAGCACCGAATCCTTCTCGCTGCCATCTGCTGGTTATTTAGAGTTTTCGCAGTCCAGATCTGATTATCCTAGTCTAGGCAGTGGTGGGATTCAGCCAGTTCGCACCACTTCGGGAGAACCGGTTGTTAACTTTCTGAGCAGTTTGTTCAGAAACTGGTTGTTGGAAGAAATCATTAAGGCAGAGAACCGGTTGTTAAATTATTTGAATCCCACCACTGCCTCTAGGGCAGGGGTGTCGAACTCAAGGCCCGCGGGCTGTATCCGACCTGCGGGGTGCTTAAATCCAGATCACAGGACTGGCCTGCGGTGCCTCTGCTGGCTAAAACGGGCTGTGTGCAGCCTCCTCGCACCGGGTTTTTGCCCTCCACGCCTCCTGCAGCACTCGGCCAGCTGAAAACGGGCCTTGCTGCCCGTTTTCTGCCTCCTCAGCCTCCAGCAGCACTCTGGTGGCCAAAAACAGATCACATGGGGGCCTCGGACGCCCTGCGCCCCCTTTTGGCCGGCAGGATACTTGCAGAAGGCATCCGTCCTGTCTCCCCTCCCCTCCCCCCCCCCGCCGGCCCGCGTAAGAAGAACTGCAATGCTGATCCAGCCCTTGAAGAAATCCAGTTTGACACCCCTGCTCTAGGGAAAACTTCTGCCATTAGAAAAAAAAAATGTATCCGTAAATCTCTTTTAATAATCCAATAAAGAATAATGTCTCTACGGGATTAATTCAGCCCTTTTTAAGGCAAGCAGATAATGTCTGCTTTTATTCTGGACACAATAGAATATTACACTCCCTCCATATAATAATAATAATAATAATAATAATAATAATAATAATAATAATAATAATAATAATAATAATAATAATAATAATAATAATAATAATAATAATAATAATATTTTAATTTTTATACCGTCCTTCTCCCGAAGGACTCAGGGCGGTGAACAGCCAAATAAAACAATACAATATATTACAATAAAAACTATTTAAAAAACTTATTCAATATGGCCTAAATTTAAATATAAAATACATAATATAAAATAAACCCCATTTAAAATCGAATTAAAAACCCCTATTAAGCCAGTCCTGCTCGGAAGAATAGATACATCTTCAGCTCGCGGCGAAAAGTCTGGAGGTCAGGAAGTTGTCAAAGTCCTGGGGGAAGCTCGTTCCAGAGGGTAGGTGCCCCCATCGAGAAGGCTCTCCCCCTGGGGGTCGCCAGCCGACACTGTTTAGCTGGCGGCACCCTGAGGAGACCCTCTCTATGGGAGCGTACCGGTCGGTGGGAGGCATGTGGTAACAGAAGGCGGTCCCGAAGGTATCCCGGTCCTATGCCATGGAGCGCTTTAAAGGTGGTAACCAGCACCTTGAAGTGCACCTGGAAGACCACAGGTAGCCAGTGCAGCCTGCGCAGGATTGGTGTTATATGGGAGCGACGAGTGGCTCCATCACCCGCGCAGCTGCATTCTGGACCAACTGAAGCCTCCGGGTGCTCCTCAAGGGGAGCCCCATGTAGAGAGCATTGCAGTAGTCCAGGCGAGAAGTGACGAGGGCGTGAGTGACCGTGCATAAGGCATCCCGGTCTAGAAAGGGGCTCAACTGGCGGACCAGGCGGACCTGGTAAAAAGCTCTCCTGGAGACGGTCGCCAAATGATCTTCAAAAGACAACCGTCCATCCAGAAGAACACCCAAATTGCGCACCCTTTCCATTGGGGCCAATGATTCGCCCCCAACAGTCAGCCGCGGTTGCAGCTGGCTGTACCGGGATGCCGGCATCCACAGCCACTCAGTCTTGGAGGGGTTGAGCTTGAGCCTATTTCTCCCCATCCAGACCCACACGGCCTCCAAACACCGAGACAACACTTCGACAGCTTCATTGGGGTGGTCAGGGGTGGAAATGTACAGCTGGGTGTCATCCGCGTACAGTTGATAACTCACCCCAAAACCACTGATGACCTCACCCAGCGGCTTCATATAGATGTTGAACAGGAGAGGCGAGAGAACCGACCCCTGTGGCACCCCACAAAGGAGGCGCCTCGAGGTCGATCTCTGCCCCCCTGCCAACACCGTCTGTGATCGGTTGGAGAGATAGGACGAGAACCACTGAAACACGGTGTCTCCCACTCCTAAACTCCCCAACCGTCGCAGCAGGATACCATGGTCGATGGTATCAAAAGCCGCTGAGAGATCTAGGAGAACCAGGGCAGAGGAATAACCCCTATCCCGGGCCCTCCAGAGGTCATCCACCAACGCGACCAAAGCTGTCTCCGTACTGTACCCGGGTCGGAAAGCAGACTGGAACGGGTCTAGATAGACAGATTCATCCAGGTACTGGGGTAACTGATGTGCCACCACACTCTCAACAACCTTCGCCACAAAGCAAAGGTTGGAGACTGGACGATAGTTACCCAAAACAGCTGGGTCCAGGGAGGGCTTCTTGAGGAGGGGCCTCACCACCGCCTCTTTCAAGGCGGTGGGAACAACACCCTCCCCCAAGGAAGCGTTGACAATTCCCTGGAGCCAGCCTCGTGTAACCTCCCGGGTGGCCAGCACCAACCTGGAGGGACACGGGTCCAATAAACATGTGGTGGCATTCAGCCGCCCCAGCAACCTGTCCATGTCCTCAGGAGCCACAGGATCAAACTCCTCCCAGATGGTCTCAACAAGACTAGCCTCCGTCACCTCACCCGAAACTACCCAATTTTGGTCCAGACCGTCCCAAAGCTGAGCAATTTTGTCAAACAGATACCTGCTGAAATCCTCAGCACAACCCTGTAAGGGATCATCGCACCCCTCCTGGTGAAGGAGGGAGCGAGTCACCCTAAACAGGGAGGCTGGGCGGTTCTCTGCTGACGCAATGAGGGTAGAAACATAGGCCTGTTGGCCTCCCTCAATGCCACTAGATAGGTCTGGGTAAAAGACCTAACTAGTGTACGGTCAGCTTCAGAACGGCTGGACCTCCAAGCGCTCTCTAGGCGTCTTCTCCGGCGCGTCATCTCCCTCAGCTCCTCGGAGAACCAAGGAGTTGGTTGAGACCTACACCGGGTCAGAGGCCGCAAAGGCACGACACGGTCCAAGGCGCCCGCCGCGGCCTGTTCCTAGGCCGCAACAAGCTCCTCGGCTGAGCCGTGGGCCAGATCACCAAGGAACGGCCCAAGCTCCATCAGGAACCTCTCCGGGTCCATCAGTCGCCTGGGACAGAACCAACGCATTGGTCCCGTCTTCCTGTGGTGTTGAGCGGCGGTCCGAAAGTCCAGACGAAGGAGAGAGTGATCTGACCATGACAAAGGTTCAGTAACTAATTCTCGTACTTCCAGATCACTCAACCACTGTCCAGAGACAAAAATCAGATCCAGTGTGTTTCCCCCAACGTGGGTGGGGCCGTCAACTAGTTGGGTCAGGTCCATGGCCGTCGTGGAGGCCATGAACTCCCGAGCCGCCATTGGTGACACACCGGCTGATGGCAAGTTGAAGTCCCCGATGACCATAAGCCTAGGGGTATCAACCGCCATCCCGGCTATCATCTCCAGCAACTCGGGCAGGGCTGTTGCCACGCAGCAAGGAGCCAGGTACGTGATCAACAAGCCCACCTGCATCCTACGCCCCCACTTCACGTAAAGGGATTCACAACCGGCTATCTGAGGTACAGTGGCCTCCATCGGCTCTAGACTCTCTTTAATAACCATCGCCACCCCTCCACCCCTACCTTGGGCCCTCGGCTGATGAAATGCCCGGAAACCCGGTGGGCACATCTCCACCAGAGGCATCCCTCCTTCAATGCCCAACCAAGTCTCCGAAATGCCCATAAGGTCCGCAGCCCCCCCCCCCGTATAAGATCATAAATCAGGGGGGATTTATTTACTACGGACCTAGCATTACATAATATCAGCCGAAGGTCCAAGCCCTGAGGAGACTGGCCACTCGGTGAACGGGAAAAGTCTGAGGGGCCGGAGCGCGCAATCGCTCTTAAACAGCGAGTGCGCACCCCCTGAACATGATACGGCCCCCCACTTCCGCCATATCTGCCTCTCCCACTTACCGTACTGATGGAACAGCCCTCTGGAATTGGAACAAAAGGCTTCCCCTTTACCTCCGAACCTGATGAAGTATCGCCGCGAGCAATCGCAAGGACTGGCTCCCTCCCCGACGGGTTTCCCCCGATACCCGTTTTTACCTTCCCACCCCTTAAAAATTGTTTATCTAAAAAATCCCATAGGTTCTTTTTCAACGCATGCCATCTCTCTGGGTCCCAAAACCCCTCATTGAGATAGGTCCCTCGATAACGTGGAGGGCCATTTCTGCGAAGCGGAGGACCCTCGCAGATGATGGAGTTCAGCTCCATCACACACACACACACACACCCGTAAACACACACACACACACACACCCGTAAACACACACACACATACACACCCGCTGTAAAAGTTGTATTACGACCATCATGACACCTGGCTCTCACCCGTCGTAATTCACGATGGACATATAAATTTTTTCTCCCACGTGACCATTCCGATTTTATGACCTTCTTTTGTGGCAGTCATAAAATTACTGCCGTGGTCATTAAGGGGACGCTGCAGTGGTTCACTGAACCTGTGGGTCGGTTTTGCCAAAGATTAAAAGTAAATTCTGATGTTTGGCAAAATTGTTGTAAAATGCGTCACATGAACAAACGCAGGTAGCCAAGGCAAAATAACCAAAAACACGGCTTGGTTGCAGTTATTGTCAACATGAATTGCAGTCATGTGACTGCAGGTAAAAAATCTAAGTTGTAAGTACAGGTAGTCCTCAACTAAACGACCAAAACTGAGCTCAAAATTTCCGTTTGTCCGCGAGATATTTGTTAAGTCAACGTTGTCCCGTTTTGCGATCTTTCTTGCCACAGTTGTTAAGTGTCTCCGTGCAGTTGTTACGTTAGCCACAGGGTTGTTAAGTGAATCCGGCTTCCCCATTGGCTTGTCAGAAGGTCACAAAAGAGGATCACATGACCCTGGGACCATCATAAATATGAGTCAGTTGCCAAACATCTGAATTTTGATCATGTGACCATTGCGGGAAATCCTGCAACAGTCGTAAGTGTGAGGAGCGGTCATAAGTAACTTTTTTCAGTGCTGTTGTAATTTTGAACAGTCACTAAATGAACTGCTGTAAGTTGAGGACAATCTTTATAACCCTTGAATAGCTAAAGTGGAATTGTTGTAAAGAATGTAATTAAAAAAAAGAGAGTTTGAAGCAGGGAGTGGAATCAAAGCTCTAATTCATCATAAAAATCTCACCTTCCAGTATTGTTCATTTTTTTAACCAAGTTTCTAGTCCTTAATATACCCTGTTTCCCCGAAAATAAGACATCCCGTGATAATAAGCCTAATCGGGCTTTTGAGCGCATGCACTAAAATAAGCCTCCCCCCTGAAAATAAGCCTTCCCCGAAAATATTTTTTTTTAATTTTGTTTTTATTTGCATTTATATCCCGCCCTTCTCCGAAGACTCAGGGCGGCTTACACTGTGTCAAGCAATAGTCTTCATCCATTTGTATATTATATACAAAGTCAACTTATTGCCCCCAACAATCTGGGTCCTCATTTTACCTACCTTATAAAGGATGGAAGGCTGAGTCAACCTTGGGCCTGGTGGGACTTGAACCTGCAGTAATTGCAAGCAGCTGCTGTTAATAATAGACTGCATTAGCCTGTTGAGCCACCAGAGCTGGAAATCAGGTAAGATGGCAAGAGGAGCCCCATCTTGCTCCACGCGCCCCAAAATAATAAGACCTCCCTGAAAATAAGGCCAAGCGCTTATTTTAGGATTTAAAAAAAAAAAAAAAGACAGGGTCTTATTTTCAGGGAAACACGGTAGCAACCATGATACTAAACCATAATATAGGGGCAAGGAAAGTAGTCCAAATATTTTGCTAGAACAAGATAAGTATACATATTTGCATCTGATGAGGTTTGACTATCCCGGCAGTAAAAATTGCCAGAATCTTCAACAATTCATAATTGACAAAGGCCCTAGCTAATTTCTGTGCATATTTCATAATTGCTTGGTGGCCTAAATATAATTTTTGGTGGCAAATCAGAATATCCTTGCAAATCATAAATGCATCCGTGACTAGGCCCTGCAAACAGATCCCCTGCCGTTTTCCCCCCAAAATAAGACCGGGTCTTATATTAATTTTTGCTCCAAAAGACGCATTTCGGCTTATTTTCTGGTTAGGTCTTATTTTGTGAGAAATACGGTACTAAATGCATCCATATGGCTGATAATCTTAACTGGGGCTTATTTTGGGGGTAGGGCTTATATTACGAATATCCTGAAAAGTCATGCTAGGACTTATTTTCCGGTTGGGTCTTATTTTCAGGGAAACAGGGTATTCTTAATTCTATTTCTATTCTATTCTTATTCCATTCCGTTCTATTCTTATTGCTATAACTTGTTGCTGGCAATCCTTATGATTTATATTGATATATTGACCATCAATTGTGTTGTAAATGTTGTACCTTGATGAACAAGGTATTTCTTTTATGTACACTGAGAGCATATGCACCAAGACAAATTCCTTGTGTGTCCAATCACACTTGGCCAATAAAAATTCTATTCTATTCTATTCTATTGCTATTCTTTATTCTTTTTTATTTATTGCTATTCTATTCTTAATTCTATCTCTGTTCTATTCTTATTTGTATTCTATTCTAATTCTGTTCTATTTTTATTGCTATTCTTAATTCTATTTCATTTTAGTCTTATTGCTATTCTATTCTTATTTCTATTTCTATTCCATCCTATCCCATTCCACCCCTCTGTTCTATTCTATTCTATTCTATTCTATTCTATTCTATTCTATTCTATTCTATTCAGTTTCTTATTTCAAGAGCTTTGAAAATCCCTAGAGATGACCAGCTCTGATGGCGCAGAGAGAAGTTGGTGAGAGGTTGTGTTGTTTTGAGCAATGGACAGTTTAGAGGTCAGTCAAACTTCGGGCAAATCAACAAAAAAGTTTGAAGCAGTGAGTGGGATATTCTAAAGCCTCAAATCCATGCAGAAAAAGTCCCGTTCTCACATGCCCGATAGTCAAATGTCTGGAAGCTGGGACATCTTCGACCACTGTGGCTAAATCTTACAGGCACTGGCGTAGGCGCAGAGCTGCTCGGTGCCTTAAAAATTCGACAGCAACTGTCAACCCTTCGAGGTAGGACAAATCGGAAAAGAAGTATTCGAATAGTAACAAAAGAACCAGTTTGGTCTAGTGGTTAAGGCACAAAGCTAGAAAGTGGGGGACAGTGAGTCCTAGTCCCGCCTTAGACATGAAAACTGGCTGAGTAACTTTGGGCCAATCACCAGGAGACTGGGAATTCTAGTCCCGCCTTAACAATATCAGCCACTAAGTAACTTTGGGCCAATCACCAGGAGATGGGAGTTCTAGTCCCGCCTTAAGCAGTGGCGGGATTCAGCCAGTTCGCACCTATTCGGGAGAACCGGTTGTTAACTTTCTAAGCGGTTCGGAGAACCGGTTTGTTGGAAGAAATCTCATTTTGTTTTTTTCCCACTTTACAAAGCTAATCCTGTAAGGAAGGCAGGAAAGGAACATTCTGGTGGTGTTTCTAGCCTAATCTTTATTGCCCTCCTTACAGAAACTGCCTCTCTGGTTAACCTTTAGGACATTGTAACAGCCAAGGCGAAGCGCCCATCGACGTGAGCGACACTGAGTTGGCCACGCCCACATGGTCACATGACCACCGAGCCACGCCTACCCAGCTGGTCATTAGGGCAGAGACCCGGTTGTTAAATTATTTGAATCCCACCACTGGTCTTAAGCATATAAGCCACTGGGTAATTTTGGGCCAATCACCAGGAGACTGGTAGTTCTAGTCCCGCCTTAAAAATATTCAGCCACTGGGTAATTTCGGGCCAATCACCAGGAGACTGGGAGTTCTAGTCCCGCCTTAAAAATATTCAGCCACTGGGTGACTTTGGGCCAATCGCTAGGAGATGGGAAGTTCTAGTCCTGCCTCAGGCATGAAAACCAGATGGCTGCCTTTGGGGCAGTCTCTCTCTCTCTCAGCCCAACCCACCTCACAGGGTTGTTGTTATGGGGAAAATAGGAAGAGGAAAATGTTTTGGACATGATAAAGGCAGGATACAAATGCTGTGGCTCAACAGGCTAATGCAGTCTGTTATTAATGCAGCTGCCTGCAATTACAATTACTGCAGGCTCGAGTCCCACCAGGCCCAAGGTTGACTCAGCCTTCCATCCTTTATAAGGTAGGTAAAATGAGGACCCAGATTGTTGGGGGGGCAATACAAGTTGACTTTATATATAATTTACAAATGGATGAGACTATTGCCTTACACAATGTAAGCCGCCCTGAGTCTTCGGAGAAGGGCGGGATATAAATTCAAATTAAAAAAAAGAATATATATATAAATAAAATCTGAGACTTGTAGTCAGTCTGGAGGAAACCAGATTCACTTAACAACCCGTGTCACTAACTTAACAACTGCAGTGATTCACTTAACAACGGTGGCAAGGAAAGGTGGTAAAATGGGGAAAAACTCACTTAACAACTGTCTCGTTTAACAACAGGAATTTTAAGCTCACTTGTGGTTGTAAGTCAAGGACTACCTATAGCAAAGACGATAAAATCAGGGGTGTCAAACTCAAGGCCCGCGGGCCCTATCCAGCCGCTTGGTGCTTAAATCTAGCCCGCGGGACAGCAAAGGACCGGCCCGCGGTGCCTCTGGCAGCCAAAATAGGGAGCTGGGGGCGGCCATGTGCTTCGCCCCACCCCACCCCATTTTTGGTCTGGACAGCCTCCTGCAGCATTCTGCCGACCAAAATGGGGTGGGCCACGCACAGCCCCCCCCCCCGCACCCCGTTTTGGCTTTCAGGGTGCTGCAGGAGGCCATCCAGGCTAAAAAGGGGGGGGGCGGAGGCCGCCTGAGCCCGCAGGGTGCTGCAGGAGGAGGCGTTGGTCCCGTCCCCGCCGCCACCCCTCCCCTCCTGCCAGCTGGCGGAGAACTACAAGGCTGATTCCGCCCAGAAATCCAGTTTGACACCCCTGCTATAAATCATGGTTGCTTTAAACTTGTACACAGTTGCTGTCTACAGGGTAAGTTTCCCGGATTTCAAAAATTTGCCCGATATAAATCTTATCGTTTTTCGTTTGTGTTGCCTGTCTCAACAGGATGAATGGCAATTCCCGACTTTCTGTTAAGATTTCTAAAATAGCATTCTCACAAAGCGAAAGACTTTAAATAATCTTATCGGTGGGGAGAATCTGTTTCCAGAAAAAGAATTTGCCTGTTAAGCTCAAAAACGCTCTTGACACAAGCATGTAAAAGATCAAATTTGTCACTGCCGGTTTGCGTGGAGAGGATTCGCTTAGGATAAGCCAGGGTTTATCCTTAAGTGAGGTCTGTTTGTGTAGGTTTGCACATGTTTGTCCACAAACGTGACTTGCGTTCGTTTAGTGACGCTCGAAGTTCCAAAGGCGTAGAAAAAAGGAACTTGCGACTGTTTTTCAAAGTTACGACCTTCGTGTTGTGATCATGCGATCAAAATTCAGACGCTTGGCAACTGAGTCATACTTACGACGGCTGCTGTGTCCCAAGGTCACGCGATCAATTTTTGCGACCTTCCAACAAGCCAAGTCAATGTGGAAAAACCAGATTCGCTTAACAACCGGGTTACTAAGTTATCAACCGCAGTGATTCACTTAACAACAGTGGCAAGAACGGTCATAAAATGGGACGCCGCCCACTTTTAACAGATATCTCGCTAAACAACAGAAGCTTTGGGCTCAAATGTCATCATAAGCCGAGGACCACCTCTTATGCCCTGGATAGATCATCAAATAATTCACAGATTAGTTTAGAGAAAATCTATATAGCTACTAGAAGAACGCGGTGGCTCAGGGGCTAGGACGCTGAGCTTGTCGATTGAAAGGTTGGCAGTTCAGCAGTTCGAATCCCTAGTGCCACGTAACGGGGGTGAGCTTCCGTTACTTATCCCAGCTTCTGCCAACCTAGCAGTTCGAAAGCAGGTAAAAAGTGGAAGTAGAAAAAATAGGGACCACCTTTGGTGGGAAGGTAACAGCGTTCCGTGCGCCTTTGGCGTTGAGTCATGCCGGCCACATGACCACGGAGACATCTTCGGACAGCGCTGGCTGTGCGGCTATGAAACGGAGATGAGCACTGCCCCCTAGAGTCAGCAACGACTAGCACATATGTGCAAGGGGAACCTTTACCATTAACATGTTTTAATTCCTGATTTTATTTATTTTTTTATTATATAGCTACTAGTTATAATGGCTGTTTTTAATTTCCCCATATAGTAAGGTAGTCCTCGACTTTTGACCGTTCATCTAGTGCCCGAAGTTAAAACAGCATTGAAAAAAAGCGAGTTATGGCATTTTTCACACTTACGACTGTTTCATTATCTCTATGATCACATGATCAACAGTCAGATACTTGGCAACTCACTCATATTAATGACGGTTGCAGTATCCCGGGGTCAAGTAATCAGATCCACGTAAACACCATGTGCCTAACTGAACAACTGTGGTGATTCACTTAACAACTGTGGGAAAAGAGGTCGTAACATGGGGCAAAGTTCCCTTAACAAATGATTGTATGTATGTATCCTGATATCCAAGCGAAATGTTGGAGGTGTGATTGTGATGACGCTACATATTTTCATATTTGGTGGACTTGCAAGAAAATTAAGGCCTTTTGGATAAGAATTTGGTGGATTATTCAAAATGTACTGAAGAAGAAGATAAAGTTCCTGCCGCAATTTTTTCTTTTGGGAATTATAACGGATTGTACAGGGATTGAGACTAAACTGATTCTGAATTTAATAACAGCAGCAAGGCTGTTGATTGGACAATACTGGAAGAAAGAAGAGGTACCAACAATAGAAGAATGGATATTGAAAGTCATTAATTTGGCTGAGATGGCTAAAATCTCAAGCTTTTTTAAAAGACAATACGCAGGAAAGATATTTAATTGAATGGAAAAAATGGATTGATTATCTACAAAACAGATATCAGATTAAGAAATATCAGACTGCCTTTAAATAATTAGGAAGTATTATTTTATGTAATGGGGAGGGGATTAGATGAAAAGATTTGGATGAGGTTAATTGGATTAGAATGGAAAAAATTTTACTCTATGTTTGGTTTATGTATAACAATACCTTGTGATTGACCCGGGAAGCCGGGGAGGAGGGGAAGGGGTTTTCTGGGAGGAGGGGAAAAAGGGAAATGTTTTTGTTTTTTTAAAACTTTTTCAATAAAAAAACAAAAAACAAATGATTGGTTTAGCAACAGAAATTTGGGGCTCAATTGCAGTCATAAATCGAGGACTACCTATAGCAACAATTGAATACAGGTAGTCCTCGTCTTACAACAGTTAGTTTTAGTGACCGTTCAAAGTTACAACGGCACGGGAAAAGGTGATTTACGGCCATGTTTCACACTTACAACCTTGGCAGCGTTCCCGTGGTCATTTACATACAAATGCTTGGCAACTGGTTCATATTTATGACGGTCACGTGATCCCCTTTTACGACCTTCTGACAGGCAAAATTCAGTGGGGAAGCCACTTAACAACCATATTACTTAGCTTAACAACTGCAGCGATTTACTTAACAGCTGAGGCAAAGCAGGTCGTAAAATGGGGCAAAATTCACTTAACCTCTGTCTCACTTAGAAATAGAAATTTGGGGCTCGATCGTTGTCGTAAGTCGAGGACTACCTAGAAATCCTGCCAGTTGCTACCCGAGTCACGCCTTTCAAGGGAAGACGGGAGCAGATCCTGGGAGCCGACAACTCTTGTGTGTGATAATGTTTTATTTTTGAAATGGCTCCTCTGATCGGCTGTCGGTGGGGCAGGAGGTGGGGGGGTGATTTTATGACATTAATTTATTTGATTTTTTTATGAGTTTTACTTCTTTTTTAAACGTGGTGTTTTTTATATTCTGTAAGCCGCCTTAAGTCATCATGGGCGAATAGGCAGCAATATAAATCAAATAAATAAATCAAATAAATAAATCAATATTTTTCTTTCTTAAAAAAATCCACTGACGTAATGCTATTTTAGTTTCGTTTCTTCTGTCTGTTTCTCTCTTTGCAAGCATAAAAAAAATAAGATTGTGGAAAAAATAGATTGTGCCAAGGTGGACAAATTAACAAAAGAAATTAAAGAAGAGGAAAATACAGAATATTACGTAATATGGGATAAAGGCTACAAGTAGCTGGAGACTGGAAAAAATGAATAGTGATGAAAGGGGAGAAACAAATAAATGCAAGATGTACGTAAGATAGTATATAAAGTGTACAAATTTAAATATTATAAGTGATAGGAATTATATAAAGGATAATGGGGCAAGAAGGATTATAAATATTATAAAGGGAATTGGGAGAAAATGTAAATACAATATTAGGAGATCACTGCTACGAAACAGTTGTAAAAAGGGAATGTACGTTATGTGTTTTGTGTTGGTTATGTTGTGTTAAAAAAACTAAAAAAACTTATGTTGTGTTAATAAAAAACTAAAAAGAAAAGAGAAAAATAAGATTTTTTTCCTTTGACTCCGCAGTCATGTAAGCAAGTGAACTGTCAGATAATTGAGGAAGATTTACTACCCTCTCTGATACATTTGTGAATGCGCTGTCTGTCTCTCTCTCCCCCCCCCGTGTGTGTGTGTGTTTGTATGTGTGTATTTCCCCCCCTCCTTTTGCTGAGTCTCTAGCAAATACATGAGAGTTGGCACCAAAGCTGCCTGAGCTATAGCTGCATTTTCTATTTTCTATTTTTTATTTTCATTTTCTTTTTCTGTTTTTGATCCCCCATTGATTGCAAGGCCGAGAAGCAGGCGCCGCTGACGGATTAATTGTGCGGTTGTCACGATCTCTGCCACTTTGGGAGATCAACTGACGGGTCTCCACTTAAGACAGTGTTTGTTGACACCATCACCCGCCTTGGCTGGCTGATCAGAAATTCCCTCTTGAGAATTTCAAGTCGGGGTGGGTGGGTGGGAACCCCCGACTTTGAATAACGCAACGGTTGAACAATGGTGGATATATTTTTTAGGGTAGGTTTCTCCGTTCACATGAAAAACAAGGAATCAACGGGTAGTTCTTGAGTTGTGGCCACAATTGACCCCCAAAATTTATGTTGCTCGGTGAGATTTATTTAAGTGAGTGCTGCCCCATTTTACGACTTTTCTTGCCACCGTTGTTAAGCGAATCACTGCAGTTGTTAGGTTAGTCACGCAGTTGTAAAGTGAATCTTGGTTTCCCCGTTGGCTTTTGTTTGTCAGAAGGTCGCAAAAGGGGATCAGATGACCCCTGCCATATTGCGACCGTCGTGTGTACATGTGTATATAAACCTCAGAAAACAAATATATATACATATATATATATATATATATATATATATATATATATATATATATATATATATATATATATATATATATATATATATATATTTGTTTTCTGAGGTTTTTGCGGGTGTTTGTATGTAGGTCTTTGGTTATTCGGGTTTTCTCCCGCGTAAAATTGGAAGTGTCTTGGCGACGTTTCGACAAAATCTCATTCGTCATCTTCAGGCTTCAGCTTCGTGCTTCTGGGAGCAATGTGTGATTGCAGCTGTTTCTTCCTTTTTAACTGCTAGTGGGGGTTTGAACTGATTGGGTGGGAGCTTGGCTGTGCTCTGATTGGATGGGGTTTTTTTGTGTGTGCACTGATTGGCTGGGGGTGTGTCCTGTTTGGGTGGGAGCTTGGTTGTGCTCAGATTAGTCTGAGCTGCAGGGGGATTTGAGCTGGTGAGCTGCATTGCTGTTGTTTGGCTTCGTGTTTGTGGTCGTGCTACATCTTCATAGTGGGTGTCTGTCTGCTGTATGTATGGATTGGAGGGGTTTGAAATGGCTAATGTTGCAGCTGCGGTCTGGCTTCTGGTCCTTGGTCGTGCTTCCTGATCAGTGTGGGTTTGGGTCTGCTTTCTGGGTGGATGTGTGGTGGTGACATCCTGGGTGGACCTCGTGAGTGTGGGTCTGGTGTCATTCCTCGTGTTAGGGACTCGTTTGTCAATAAGGGCGGGTTTCCAAATGGCTGGTAGGCGGGAGGTATCATCTCATTTGTTCATGCTGTGTGGGCGTTTTTCTATCTCGATGGCTTCTCTGATTATTCTGTTGTTAAAGTGTTCAGTTTTGGCGATAGTTCTGGTCTTTTTAAAGTCAATATCGTGTCCTGTGGCTTTAAGGTGTTGGACCAGGGAAGAAGTTGGTTCCTCTTTTTTGACTGAGTTCTTGTGTTCTTCAATGCTGCACTTATTCTTCTGTTGGTTTGTCCGATGTATGTGGTGGGGCAGGCGGTGCATGGGATTTCATATACTCCTTGATTTTCTAACTCAATTTTGTCTTTGGGGTTTCTTGGTGGATATTTTTCGGTTTGTGCAGAATGCTGTCTTGATGTTGTGTTTGTGGAGGATCTTGCTGATTCTGTCTGTGGTGCCTTTTATATATGGGAGGAGGGCTGTGCCGTTTTCTTGTTCTCTGTCTTGGATTTTAGTGGGGGGTTAAGGCATTGAGCTTGTCAATCGAAAGATTGGCAGTTCAGTGATTCGAATCCCTAGTGCTGCGTAATGGGGTGAGCTCCCGTTACTTGTCCCAGCTTCTGCCAACCTAGCAGTTCGAAAGCACGTAAAAAATGCAAGTAGAAAAATAGGGACCACCTTTGATGGAAAGGTAACAGCGTGCGCCTTTGGCATTGAGTCATGCCAGCCACATGACCACGGAGACATCTTCGGACAGCGCTGGCTCTTTGGCTTTGAAACGGAGGTGAGCACCGCCCCCTAGATTCAGGAATGACTAGCACGCATGTGCAAGGGGAACCTTTACCTTTACCTAGTATAGATCTATTTCAAGCTATTTAGCTCTCATCAGCTAGCCATACCCTTCTGGGATTCAAACCTGGGCTTACTTGCATATTAGGTAGATGTATTAACCACTAAGCTGCAGGTTCTCCTCTTTGTCAGCTGTATATATATATATGTGTGTGTTTGATATAAAACACTCATATACATATACAGTAGTCCTAGACTTATGACCACAATTGAGCCCAAAATTTTTGTTGCTAAGCAGACAGCTGTAAAGTGAGTTTTGCTCTATTTTACATCCTTCCTTAACATAGTTGCAGCGATGGGCTGTTGCAGGTTCGGACCGGTTCAGGCGAACCGGTAGTTGCAACCAGCGGGCCGCCCACCCACCCCGGCGCCATCCCATCCTATATCGCCATGTTTTTGAAGCCTCACATGCTCACATTTTCGGTGCTGGGCGAACTGGTTGTTAAAACCGGCAGCAGCCCATCACTGCACAGTTGTCAAACTCCCAAAATTTGATCACGTGACGGGATGCTGCAACCGTTGTAAGTGTGAAAAACCGGCATAAGTTATTTTTCAGTGCTGTTGTAACTTTGAGCAATCACTGTATGAACTGTTGTAATTCGGGGACTATAATATGTATTTTGTACATATATATATGCATAGGTGAGTGGTGCAGTGGTCTAGAGATGGAGCTCTCACCTCACCATCAGGAGGCTGTGAGTTCAATCCTAGGTAGAGGCTGATATTTCTCTCTCTGGGCACAATGAGAATGTATCAGCAGAACAAAACTCCGCACTGGGGACAGGAAAGGCATCCGGCCAGTAAACACTCGGCTCCATTCAGTTGCCCAGACTCCACCCCACAAGGGATTATGGGGTCATTAAAAAGAAATAATGATAAACGTATGCACAGGTAGTCCTCCGGTTACAACCAGTCATTCATTTAGAGACTGTTCAGACTTATAACGGCACTGAAAAAAGTAACTGATGACTAGTCCTCGCACTTACGGCCATTGCACTACTTGTAAAGCGTGATGAGGAGAAACAACAGACCGTATCAGACTCTTCCTAGCCATAGTCAACCCCACTGCGATGTCTTCAAACATCTCGAGAAGATCTGCTCATGAATCCTTCTCCTTGAGAGGATCATGGGATGGGGATGGAGCAGCCGTCCTTCTCCCTGCTGGTCCTCCATCTTTGGAATGTCTTCCCTGTAGCTCAGAAGGCGCCTTCCCATTTTTTCCTCAAGATGGTGAAAAGTTTTGATTCCAAACAATTGGCGTAGACGGGCCTTCCTCGGTTCATGTTGTCTCTTCATTTATGGCGGTTTATTATTTATATTTCCTGGGACTTTATATTGTTGTACACCTTCTGGGGTCATATATTTCCATTAAAGCACTATATATGCCTTGTAAATAAATAATGGTGTAGGAATTACGTGGCTGGCTGGGGAATTCTGGGTGTTGAAGTTTACTTTCTTAACATGTTGACTAGGGGATTCTGGGAGCCGAAGTCCACTCATCTTAAAGCATGCTGGCTGGGGAATTCTGGGAGTGGAAGTCCACCCCTCTTAAAGCAAGCTGGCTGGGGAATTCTGGGAGTCCACCCCTCTTAAAGCATGCAAGAGATTCTGGGAGTGGAAGCCCACCCCTCTTAAAGCATGCTGGCTGGGGAGTTCTGGGAGTGGAAGCCCACCCCTCTTAAAGCATGCTGGCTGGGGAATTCTGGGAGTGGAAGTCCACCCCTCTTAAAGTACGCTGGCTGGGGAATTCTGGGAGTGGAAGTCCACCCCTCTTAAAGCAGGCTGCCTCAGGAATTCTGGGAGTGGAAGTCTACTCATTGTAACATTCCAAGTTTGAGAAACTCTGGTCTAGACACTGAACAAAATAATCCTAATTTTAGTATGGCTGCTTTCCAGGAAGCAGCAAAAGACATATCTGGCAATTCCAGTGGGAAAGTTAACAAAGAGCTCTCTCGTCATTCTTTGACCAAATGCGTTCTTATTTTCCATCAACCATTGATTTTAAACTCCTCCATGACGAAAATGTGCCCTTTTGTGTGGCATTGTCCTGCCTGCCCCTTTAATGCAAGCCATATGCTTATTTTTCCAGATATTTAAAAACTCAGGACATAAATAGAATGTTTCCCTTTAAATGAAGGCGGAACCATGTAGAGGAGGTGGGCCATGCCCAGAACTGTGATGCTTGATTGGCTGGCTGGACCTCAACTCTATTTGGCACTTGACAAATTTAAAGACACATGACAGCTACTGGAATGTGATTCATTGTAGAAAATTTACAACCAATAGGGTATAAATAGAACCCTGGAATCAGGTTGCATAAAATTGTTTTGTAAATTAAGGTTATTGGTCCATATATAGGTAATCCTCAGCTTACGACCGTAACTGAGCCAGAATTACGGTTGTTAAGTCCTGCTGGTCATTTTTCAGATTATCACATGACCAAGTCAATTTTGTGGCTTTCTTGCCACGGTTTTTAAGTGACTCCACAGTTGTCAATGAACATTAAACTTGTTAAGCGAATCGATTGTCCACAATGGCCTTTTTTTTTTTTTTTTGCAAGAAATTGCAGAAATTGTTTTCCAGCAAAAATATCGGAAATAGCGATCATTTGATTGAGGGACCCTGCAAATATCTGTAAATATGGACTGGTTGTGAAGTGGTTCCAAAATACACTATCTGAAGTTTGCATCTCCCATCGGATTTTGGGGGTCTGTCATAACGTGAACATTCACTAAGTGACCGGTCATAAGTCAAGGACTACCAGTTTGGAAATACCTATTGATTTATCTAATTTATATAGCTGCCCATCTTATACCAAAAGCGACTCAGGGAGGGGTATAAGAAAGCTATCAGACCTGATCCTTGTCTTACGACCACAGCTGAGCCCAAAATGTCCGTTGCTGAGCAAGACCGTTGTTAAGTGAGTTTTGCCCCATTTTACGACTTTTCTTGCCACAGCTATTAAGTGAATCCCTACATTAACAACATCGTCATTAAGCAAATCTGGCTCCCCCCCCCCCGTTGAATTTGCTTGCCAGAAGGTTGCAAAAAAAAGACCACTGCAACCGTCATAAATATGAGTCGCTTGCCGAACGCCTGAATTTCAATCCTGTGGCCGTAGGGATGCTGTAACGGTTGTAAGTGTGAAAAATGGTCGTAAGTGATTTTTTTTTGGAGTGCCTTTGTTAAATCGTTACTGTCGCTAAACAAATGCATGAGGTGAGGTCCTCCTATGCATTTTTTTTCCTTGTTATTTATAGAGCAATGCTAAGTAAAAATTTCCCTTGTAAAAAATTCTGTATTTCAAATCTCTTCCTCCCCTTCGCTTGTCTGTCTCGGCGTTTGATATTTTTTTTTCCTCCTGAGCTGACATATTTTTCCCCTGGGCCTGCAGGCTAAAATAACTGTGTGTTTTGTTGAATAATGGTCTATTTTTTCCCCCATAAATGCTCAAGTCAGATACTGTTCCATCAACTATTGGCATTTCTTGGCAGAGGGCCATTTTTACAAACAAAATAAAAGATATATTTATTTATTTATTTTGAGTTAAGGAGAAGCGTGCAGATTGGTGTGATAAGAGCACATACGCATGAAAAAGAGGGGGCAAAAAATCAGAAATTGCTAAAAGAGCATCTAGCAATTTCTTAACACGGTTTTTCTCAACCTTGGCCGCTTGAAGATAGGTGGACTTCAACTCCCAGAATTCCCTAGCCAGCATGGGGAATTCTGGGAGTAGAAGTCCACACGCCTCCCTCCTTGCCCAAGTTGAGAAAAACTTAAAGGAATATACCTTTTTTTTTTTTTTTTAGAACTGCCTTTCTATACTACCCAGAGTTTAATGAACTTTTTCATTTTATTTTATCCTATTTTTGCTTGCCTTTCAGTCTTTCCAAGGAAGTCAAGGGCGAGCCTATCTCTTCAATTCAGTGTGAGTGTTTTTTTTGTGTGTTTTTGTTTTTTTAAAGTGTTGTGGTTGTTAGTTTTCGTCAAATATCTCCCCGCAGCTTTTCAATGACAGCTGCGTGGTCTTGTGACAAAATTAGCCGAACAGAGAGGACTGTTAACTGCAATAGTTTTAACCTTGTTCTGCTTTTTTTTAAGGCTATCTGTAGCTGGAGGACTAAAATAAAACTTCTAGATGGGGAGGAAATTTATCTTATTACTGAAAGATAAGCTGTAAGGAACAGCTGTGTTATTCTTCGTGGCTTGCCTTGCTGGCAGTAGAGAATAACAGGGTAACAGAATAACTGAGTTGGAAGGGACCTCGGAGGTCTTCTAGTCCAACCCCCTGCTCAAGCAGGAGAAGAACAGAATAACAGAGTTGGAAGGGACCTTGGAGGTCATCTAGTCCAACCCCCTGCTTAAGCAGGAAACCTTATACCATTTCAGACAAATGGTTGCCCAATCTCTTCTTAAAAACCTCCAGTGTTGGAGCAATCACAACTTCTGGAGGCAAGTTGTTCCACTGGTTAATTGTTCTGTCAGGAAGTTCTAGGTTGCTGTTCTCCTTTTTTTTTTTTTTGGGCAAAATTTTTTTAAAAAAATTTTTTTAAAAAATTTTTTCCATAATAATTCCCACAATTTGACCAGTGTACAATACAATCACTTATACAACAATCGATCCTATACTCAAATTATGCTCAATCCGGGCTACTCGACCGCCACTCCCTCCCTTAATCCTTTCTACCCTTCTCATCCTTCTTCAACTTTCCCCACCATCCTTCTCCTCGCTTTCCTACTTCCCCTCCTCTTTCCCACTTCTCACTACCATCCTTTCTAACCCTCTATCTTCTCCTCCTATCCTTTCTTCTTCCTCCCTCCTTTCCTACCTACCTACCTATCTACCTACTTTCTTCCTTCTTTACTCCTCTTTCCTTACCCTTTCCCTTCGGGAGTGGTTACCGAGCAGCCCCGACTTTACACCATTCCAACTTGTTTAATTCTACCCTTATTTCTGTACAATGGCAATCAATCAACTTATAATCTTCCCCTTCCCCCCCCCATTTCTCCCCCCCCAAGACTTCCCAGAACAGAACACAGGGTATTGTAACTAACAAACATAATCTAAAATATAACATAAAACATATTCCATTTCACACCATCAAACCATCACACTATCAATTCCCTTCTTTCTTAAACTCTAATACATGTCAATTCCTAACTTCACTCAAAAACTAATTGATATTTTTTAATCTGATACCTATTTTGAATATAATCAATCCACTTTCTCCATTCCAAAATATATTTTTCTTGTGTACAGTCTTTCAAATAGGCAGAAATTTTTGCCATTTCTGCTAAATTTGATACTTTACTAATCCATTCTCCAATTGTAGGTAAGTCTTCTTTCTTCCAATATTGTTCTCCTGTTCTCCTTGATCTGTTTCCGCTCATTGCTTCTTGACCTGCCTTCATCTGTTATGGAGAATAGCTTGACTCCCTCTTCTTTGGGGCAACCCCTTAGATATTGGAAGACTGCTATCATGTCACCTCTGGTCCTTCTTTCCATTAAACTAATTAGGATACAAAAATGGAACACAATCGTTAGGGCTGGAAGAGACCTCAGTCCAACCCCTTGTCCAAAGCAGGAGACCTTATAGTCTCCTGGTCACATGGTTATCCAGTCTACTTTTGATAACCTCCAGTGATGAAGCAGTCACAACTTCTGGAGGCAAGCTATTCTGAGTGTCAAAGAAATTTCTCCTTATTTCTAGGTTGGTTCTTTTCCGTGATTAGTTTCCATTCATTGCATCTTGTCAAAAACCCAGTTAGTTGAAATAGGTTTGAATGATCCTAACTCCTTACAGGGGTGTGTGGTTTTTTTGGTAATTTGTTTTTGTTCAAATCATGGAAAACTACATTTCCCCATATTATTTATTTATTTATTTATTTATTTATTTATTTATTTATTTATTTATTTATTTATTTATTTATTTATTTATTTATTTATTTATTTATTTATTTATTTATTTATTTATTTATTTATAATTACATTTCTATACCGCACCATCTCCTGAAGGACTCAGGGCGGTGTACAGCCGATATTAAAATACACACACCAATATAATATAAATATAACAATATAATATATTATATTAATAAATATAATAAATAAACACTATTTAAAACAATTTAAAAGCAAATGTTTAGTGGCCGAATCACTAAAACGGTTCAAAGACCGATTAAAACCCATTAAAATTTCGCTAAAATACGTTTTTAGGCTAGTCCCGCTCGGTGAAATAATAAAGTCTTCAGTTCACGTTTGAAGGCCCAGAGGTCGGGGAGTTGGCGTAACCCCGCAGGTAGCTCGTTCCATAGGGCTGGTGCCGCCACAGAGAAGGCCCTCCCCCTGGGGGCCGCCAACCTACTTTGTTTGGTCGACGGCACCTTGAGGAGGCCCGCTCTGTGGGAGCACACAGGTCGTTGGGAGGCAATCGGTGGCAGAAGGCGGTCTCGCAAATACCCCGGTCCTAAGCCATGGAGCGCTTTAAAGGTGGTAACCAGCACCTTGAATTGCACCTGGAAGGCTACCGGCAGCCAGTGTAGGACGCGCAGGATAGGTGTTATATGGGAGCAATGCAGTGCCCCCTCTATCACCCGCGCAGCTGCATTCTGGACTAGCTGGAGCCTCCTGGTGCTCTTCAAGGGGAGCCCCATGTAGAGAGCATTGCAATAGTCCAGGCGGGAAGTGACGAGGGCATGAGTGACCGTGCGTAAGGAGTCCCGATCAAGGAAGGGGCGCAACTGGCGAATCAGGTGAACCTGATAAAATGCTCCCCTGGCGACAGCCGTCAAGTGTTCTTCTAAGGACAGCCGATCGTCCAGGAGAACGCCTAAGTTGCGCACCCTTCCCCTGGGGGTCAGTATTTCCCCCCCCCCACAGTCAGCGATGGCGTAAGCTGACTGTACCGGGACGCTGGAACCCACAGCCACTGCATCTTGGAGGGGTTGAGCTGGAGCCTGTTCCTCCCCATCCAGACCCGCACGGCCTCAAGACACCGGCCCATCACCTCGACGGCTTCGTTGGGGTGGTTCGGGGTGGAAATGTACAGCTGCGTATCATCAGCGTACAGATGATAGTCCACTCCGAAACCACGGATAACCTCGCCCAGCGGCTTCATACAGATGTTGAACAGGAGAGGCGAGAGAACAGACCCCCGTGGCACCCCACAAGTGAGGCGCCTCGGGGTCGACCTCTGCCCCCCTGCCAGCACCGTCTGCAAACGGTCAGAGAGATAGGAGGAGAACCACCGATAAACGGTGCCTCCCACCCCCAATCCCTCCAATATATATATACTCATACACACACACACGCCTCTCTAGGAGTCTCTGGAGGTTGGGGACAGCAAAAAAAAGTCACTTCCTGTCCAACCGGAAGTTGGTAAACGGGCTGTTTCTGGCCTCTGGGGTGGGGAGGCATTTTCACCCTCCCCAGACTCAGAGAGAGTCTCTGGAGCCAGGTGTGAGAGAAAAATGGGCCTACCAGGCCATCACATGCCAGGAGAGCGGGGGGGGGGTGTCGCGCACGCTTGCGTGGGGGGTGGGGCGCATAGAATTATGGGTGTGGGCACACGCGCACGCAACCACACACACCCCGGCACGCGAAGTCAAAAAGGTTAGCCATCACCGGCCTATATAGAATACAGTTCTCTTTTCTCTACGGTGGAAATCTTGATAAGTGTTTCTCAAACCTTTGCAACTTTTAAGATACGTGGACTTCAGTTCCCAGAATTCTAAGACACACTGACTAGGGAATTCTGGGAGTTTGAAGTCCCCATGGCTTAAAGTTGAGAAACGTTAACCCAACCACAGGGGCGTCAAACTGGCGGACCACAGGCCGGATGTGTCACACGCTGGCCACGCCCCACCCCAGCTCCATGAAGGGGGGGAAAAACATCGCGAAATGTCACGTGATGGCAACGTGACGGCGCGAGTTTGACACTCGCGACGGGTCTCCAAACTTGGCGATTTCAAGACTTCTGGACTTCAATTCCCAGAATTCCCGCTGCTGGCTGGGGGAATTCTGGGAGCTGAAGTCCACCAGTCTTAAAAGTTGCCAAGTTTAGAGACCCCTGCCCACAACCACAAGATTGCCAACAGCCTGTTCAATACACGCTTTTTTCGATCTCGGATGCGAGACATTTTCTTCAGAATTTAGTTTTGGTTTTTTTTGTTTTTTTGTTTTTTATAAATTTTTAACGTTACAAACAAAAAAAGGAAAATACATTTTCCACCCTTGTGCTATACATAAAAAAAAAAAAGGAAGATTTGGGTCTTCGGATATATCCTCATGATTGCCAAAATCCACGTTCTCAAGGTACAGGTACCGAAGCGTCCAATGTTCCAAGCGCATAGTCCACGAATGGTTTCCAAGTCTTCCAGAAAATATCTTCTTTATACACACCACTTCTAATTTTAATATCACATGTCATTTTATCATTTAAAGCTAATTTCCACATTTCAGAATTCCACTCTTCTATTCTAAAAATCATATCTAGTTTCCAATATCTAGCTATTATAATTCTACCTATTATAATCATAATTCTAATCAATTTTTTTTCATATTTTGTTAATTCTATTTCCTTAATTACCAACAATAATATAGTTTCCACTCTCAATGTTATTACTTTCCCCATCATTTCAAATATCATTTTCTCCAATTGTTGCCAAAACTTTTTAACCTTATCACATTTATACCACATATGTTCATAAGTCCCCAATTCCATCTCACATCTCCAACATTTTTTACTAATTTTTTTATCCATTTGTGACAATCTTACTGGAGTCAAATACCATTTCCAAACAACTTTATAACTTCAGAATTTAGTTTTTCACTGAAAAATTTCATGAGATTACAGGCCGCCCCAAGCCTATTGGAGAGAGAAATGAAGACGTGACATTAAAAATGGAAAATGTGACAAAAGCTAGCTACTCCTGTGTGCTGTTCCTTTACAGGTCATCCGTGTTTAACAACCACAATTCGGTCTGGCAAATTGGTTGTTAAGGAGAATAGTTGCTAAGCAGAATCATAACTCTGTTATGATGAAATTTCTGCCTTTTTTTGCTTTCTGGACCAGAGAAGACCATAAATGCAAAAATTAGTGGCGACGTTTGTTTATTTGCCATTTGTCTCAAATGGTATAGGGTTCCCTGTCTGAGCAGGGGGTTGGACTAGAAGACCTCCAAGGTCCCTTCCAGCTCTGTTATTCTGTTATTCGTATTTATTTATGAATTTTTTTTGCTGCCCATCTCTCAGCAAGGTGAGGTTATTTTCTATCGTGATTGTAAATGACAGAAGTCATTAAACAAGGCAGTTGCTAAGTGAGGACCGTACCTAAAAACCTTCTTCTGACCTAGGCTTCACAAAAGCACAAAGCGGACTCCTTGTCCCGACAAAATCCCTTTTTATTAAGCTCACATGAATTCCTCTCATTCACATCCAGCAAAGTCCCGGCAAACAGTCTTTCAAAGATAAATTTACAACCACAGACCTTTATCAGGCTTGGAGACCTGCCAGGCCGATATCTTCCAAACGCAATTCTATACAAGAAAATACTTGGCAAGGAGTCCCTGAACAGATCTTCACACTAATTAAATGAACTAATTGTCTCCTGCAAACTCCACTCCCCTTTCGCTCCTCTTTATTCCCTGTGGGAGGGGCCATTCACCGTCCACGTGTGGCTTTACTCCTGAGCCGACCCTTGTTCCTTAACTGTTCCCTTCTCCTGGCAGTTCTGCACATGCGCACATTGGGAACAGGCTCCAGCTGTTCTTCAGCCCCACTTATCTCCGACTCCAAAGGCAGCTGACAACTGTCAGATGGCTCTGGCCCCCTCTCTGCCTCCGACGCAGAGCCCTCATCAGAGCCTTCCCCAGAGAGTCCAGGACTGGCCCATTTTCCTCCCCAACCTCCTCACTGTCCAAGTCAGCCACCAGCTCTGTTGGCCGCTGGCGGGCCACAACAAAACCGGACACACCTAGAAGATTTTCTACAGATTGCCATCTCATGTAGTCTCTCTGTCACTTACTTTGGAATGTCGGTTCACTTATTTGCTAGATTTCTGCCCCAGAATTCCTCAAAGGTGTAGTACTTCCTTTTCCTATTTTTCCCCACAACAACCCTGCAAGGCAGGTTAGGCCAATTGACCCACAATCATTTCCCTGAGCTGAGGAGGACCTTCCTGCTCCTTTATCCAGCCTGTCTCCCCTCCAAATAGGAGCAACGATTAGAAAGTAAAACTCTTAACACAAAGATTGTCAAGTTTTCCCAAACTGTACAAATATTCTGTCCCCCCACACCAAAAAAAATAGGGCGTTACAACGATCCATATCCTTTTAAATATACAAATATTGCATCGTTTTAATATCTCCTCCTTGGGTTTTGTGCGATCTGGGGCCAGGCGCTTGTGTGGCCTGAAATGGTACAAGGTTTGCTGTGAAGTCGCCCATCGCACCGGCCCTTTCTGTAATATTTGAATGTTTAATTCATTTTATCTGGGATCTCCATGGTTATCTTGGGTGCTGGGTGCCAACTCATAATGGGTCCTGACTCTACATTATGTGGGCATAATCTACTAGTAGCAAAAGCATCTGTGAACTATCTCAACATTAAAGACGTCGCTCTGGGAGACATGCCTGGTTTCAGGGTTCATTGAATTGTTTTGAGCCAATCAATGAATCAGTCGGAATAGAGCTGGAAGGGGACCTTGGAGGTCTTGTAGTCCAACCCCCTGCTCAAGCAGGAGACCCTATACCCATGATGGCAAACCTATGACATGCGTGCCAGAAGTAGCATGCAGAGCCGTCGCCAGTTGCTCTTCCGGCGTGTCGGCCAGCTGGTTTTCACATGCACGGGCGCACCAGAAACCAGAAGAGCAGCCAGCCCTTGCGCATGCGTGCTCCAGGAAGATGATCTTCCTGTTTCCAGTATGTGCATGCGCTTTAGTCACTTGGTCTTTTGATTTCTGGTGTGCATGCGCGCGTGAAGACCAGCAATGGGAAGAGCAACAGGCCCGCGTGCCAAAAGAAGCGGAGCAGGACAGACCGTCTTGGACTTCCTTCCCTCCCCCCCCTCCCCCCAAGTGGGCTTCTTGCACGGCCCCAGGCGGTCCGGAGCATCCTGGCTGGCTCGGGCGCCCCAGAAAAGCTGGCCGGCCCCCACGGTATAGGGCCTATACCATTTCAGACAAGTGACTGTCCAGTTGCTTCTTAAAAACCTCCAGTGATGAAGCACCCACAACTTCTGGTGGCAAGCTGTTCCACTGGTTAATATTGTTCTTAACACTTAGGAAATTCCTCCTTCGTTCCAGGTTGCTTCTCTCCTTGATGAGTTTCCATCCATTGTTTCTTGTCCTGCCTTCAGGTGCTTTGGGGAATAGCTTGACTCCCTTTTCTTTGGGGCAGCCCCTCGAATACTGCAATATGCTATCATGTCATCCCTTGTCCTTCTTTTCTCTAGACTGACCAAACCCAATTCCTGCAACCGTTCTTCATATGTTTTTGTCTCCAGGCCTTCAATCATCTTAGTTGCTCTTCTCTGCACTTTTTCCCCAAAGTCCCAACATCATTTTTTGTAATGTGGTGACCAAAACTGGATGCAGTATTCCAGGTGTGGCCTTACCAAGGCATTATAAAGCGGTACTGATACTTCACGTGAATTTGTAAAAAAAAAAATAGGGCGTTACAACGATCCATATCCTTTTAAATATACAAATATTGCATCGTTTTAATATCTCCTCCTTGGGTTTTGTGCGATCTGGGGCCAGGCGCTTGTGTGGCCTGAAATGGTACAAGGTTTGCTGTGAAGTCGCCCATCGCACCGGCCCTTTCTGTAATATTTGAATGTTTAATTCATTTTATCTGGGATCTCCATGGTTATCTTGGGTGCTGGGTGCCAACTCATAATGGGTCCTGACTCTACATTATGTGGGCATAATCTACTAGTAGCAAAAGCATCTGTGAACTATCTCAACATTAAAGACGTCGCTCTGGGAGACATGCCTGGTTTCAGGGTTCATTGAATTGTTTTGAGCCAATCAATGAATCAGTCGGAATAGAGCTGGAAGGGGACCTTGGAGGTCTTGTAGTCCAACCCCCTGCTCAAGCAGGAGACCCTATACCCATGATGGCAAACCTATGACATGCGTGCCAGAAGTAGCATGCAGAGCCGTCGCCAGTTGCTCTTCCGGCGTGTCGGCCAGCTGGTTTTCACATGCACGGGCGCACCAGAAACCAGAAGAGCAGCCAGCCCTTGCGCATGCGTGCTCCAGGAAGATGATCTTCCTGTTTCCAGTATGTGCATGCGCTTTAGTCACTTGGTCTTTTGATTTCTGGTGTGCATGCGCGCGTGAAGACCAGCAATGGGAAGAGCAACAGGCCCGCGTGCCAAAAGAAGCGGAGCAGGACAGACCGTCTTGGACTTCCTTCCCTCCCCCCCCTCCCCCCAAGTGGGCTTCTTGCACGGCCCCAGGCGGTCCGGAGCATCCTGGCTGGCTCGGGCGCCCCAGAAAAGCTGGCCGGCCCCCACGGTATAGGGCCTATACCATTTCAGACAAGTGACTGTCCAGTTGCTTCTTAAAAACCTCCAGTGATGAAGCACCCACAACTTCTGGTGGCAAGCTGTTCCACTGGTTAATATTGTTCTTAACACTTAGGAAATTCCTCCTTCGTTCCAGGTTGCTTCTCTCCTTGATGAGTTTCCATCCATTGTTTCTTGTCCTGCCTTCAGGTGCTTTGGGGAATAGCTTGACTCCCTTTTCTTTGGGGCAGCCCCTCGAATACTGCAATATGCTATCATGTCATCCCTTGTCCTTCTTTTCTCTAGACTGACCAAACCCAATTCCTGCAACCGTTCTTCATATGTTTTTGTCTCCAGGCCTTCAATCATCTTAGTTGCTCTTCTCTGCACTTTTTCCCCAAAGTCCCAACATCATTTTTTGTAATGTGGTGACCAAAACTGGATGCAGTATTCCAGGTGTGGCCTTACCAAGGCATTATAAAGCGGTACTGATACTTCACGTGAATTTGTAAAAAAAAATAAAAAAATGTAAAATGTGTCTTCAAAACTGACTTCGTTTTTAATATTTCTGTAATGTACACCCCGGAGCAGCGTTTTATCAACCTTGGTGACTTTATGAGGTGTGGACTTCAATTCCCAGAATTCCCCAGCCAGCCATGATGGGTTGGGGAATTCTGGGAATTGAAGTCCACACTTCTTAAAGTGATCAGGTTTGAGCGACGCTGCTCTGGAATATAGCTGATAATACTTGACAGTCTGTGACAAGGATGTTAGCTTGCTCCTTTAGTGAAATTAAGCTTTTTCTCTCTCTTCCCATCCCCTTGTTATCCACAGAGTCAACGTGGGCTGCGGTCCTGCAGAGGAGCGAATTCTGCTAACGGGACTTCACGCCGTAGCTGATATTTACTGTGAAAATTGCAAAACCACACTTGGTTGGAAATATGTGAGTGGTGATGGGTTGCTTCTTCTTCTGTTCTCAAGGGCCGAAACATTATTTTTTTCCCCCCCCATGAGACCCTGGTTTTCAACTTGCAGTTAGTCCTCGAGTTACGACCACAACTGAGCACAGCAATTTATGTTGCCAAGTGCAAATTCTGTTAAGTGAATCCTTGCCGTTGTTAAGTTAGTAACACGGTTGTGTAAATGAATCTGGTTTCCCTGTTGACTTTTGCTTGTCAGAAGGTCCAGAAAGGAGATCACATGACCCCAGGACATTGTAACCATCATAAATCCACGTAGTCCTCAAGTTACGACCACAATAGAGCCCAAAATTTATGTTGCTAAGTGAAAATTTTGTTAAGTGAATTTACTGCAGTTTACAGTTTTTTTATTATTATTATTATTATTATTTATTTGATTTTTATACCGCCCTTCTCCCGAAGGACTCAGGGTGGTGTACAGGCACAGTTTTCTTGCCACGGTGTACAGGCACAGTTTTCTTGCCACAGTTGTTAAAATGAATCTCGGGTAAGTTTGTAACCCTGGTTGTTAAGTGAATCCGGCTTGCCCATTGACTTTGCTAGTCAGAAGGTCGCCAAAGGGGGTGGCGTGACCCTGGGACGCTGCAGCCGTCATAAATATGAACCAGTTGCCATCTGAAGTTTGATCACATGACCAGGGAGAAGCCGCAACAGTCATAAGTATGAAAAATGGTCACTTTTTCAGTCCCGTTGTAACTTTCAGTGGTCACTAAACGAACGGTTGTAAGTTGAGGACTACCTGCACTTAATTTTCTCTGGATGTTTCCAGGGAGCTGCAGGCCATCCTCCTGAATAAGCTTAATGGCAGAAGCGATGTAATCTTATTAAGCAGTTTAGATGATACTAAAAACAGGCAATGGAAGGCGAGGTCATAGAGAAGCAGAGCTAGAGGGTCAGTCATAAGTAACTGAGTTTAAACATGCTTGGGAGAAACACATGTTCATCACCCAAAGAAAAATTAAAGATAAAATACAGGTACAATACACTTTAACACTGTCCATTTAATGACCCATTCAAAGTTAATGTCAGGGTTCCAAGTAATATTTGTACCCTATGACTATCATTAAGTGGGCCTCTGTGGCTCAGACTGGTAAGACAGTCTGTTATTAACACAGCTGCCTGCAATTACTGCAGGTTCAAGTCCCACCAGGCCCAAGGTTGACTCAGCCTTCCATCCTTTATAAGGTAGGTAAAATGAGGACCCAGATTGTTGGGGGCAATAAAAGTTGACTTTGTATATAAATATACAGATAGGATGAAGACTATTGCTAACATAGTGTAAGCCGCCCTGAGTCTTCGGAGAAGGGCGGGATATAAATGCAAATAAAAAATAAAAAAAAGTGTATCATTAAGTGTTAAATTTGTACCCTACGACTATCATTAAGTGTTATAAGTGTTGTACCTTGATGAAGGTATCTTTTCTTTTATGTACACTAAGAGCGCATGCACCAAGACAAATTCCTTGTGTGTCGAATCATACTTGGCCAATAAAAAATTCTATTCTATTCTATTCTATTCTATTCTATTCTATTCTATTCTATTCTATTCTATTCTATTCTATTGCAATATACAATATAAGTTTTTTAATTGTTGTTTTATCCTGTATTTATATGTATGTTTTATTCTGGCTGTAAACCGCCCTGAGTCCCTAGGGAGATAGGGCGGTATAAAAATGCGAAAAATAAATAAATAAATAAATAAATAAATACCCATAGCGAACGAAACTCAAGTAGAATAGTTTTATTGGATATATCCAGGGGTGGGCTTCGAAAATTTTAGCAAGGGGTTCTCTGCCCGGTTGCTGGGTGGGCATGACCATGGTGGGTGTGGCCTAGTCAGTCTTCTGCACCATGGCGGGCGGCGGGGAGCATTTTTGCCCTCCCGGGCTCCGGAGACTTTCCTTGAGCCTCCAGGGGGCGAAAACGGCCTTCCCAGGCTCCGGAGGCCCTCTGGAGGCTGGAAACGGGCTCATTTCCAGTCTTCCCGAACTTCTTTTATGCCCGGTTTTCGCCCTTTCCGAGCCTCTATGTGCGCCCTGCACTTACCTGCATTGAAAACTGGCTGTATGGGGAGTCCTGGGAGGGGTAGGGTGAGGCGGGGTGGGCGGGGCCAGCCAGGAGTGGGATTTGGGGGGTTCTCCGAACTGCACAGGATCTTAGCTAGAGGTCCTCCCGAACCCCTCTGAACCCCCAGCAGCCCAACCCCTGGATATATCATATTGGCACAGTTCTGGTGAAAACCGACTCTGAAGGTTCCCACGGTTTTCACCTAATTAAAAATAAAAGTTTTTCCCCTTCTCCAATCAATCTGTCACATGGCTCAGTCAGGGTGCCATCCAGTCGCCTGGTGACTTTACTCCTCCTCTCTCTCTCTGACCAGGTGTGAGAATATGTCCTTGGTTCCCAAGAGAAAGTGTTTTGTTTTGGCTACAAAACCTCAGCTATCTCTGTTCCCCCCTCCCTATCCCTCCGCTCCAATCTGGCAACACTGAAGCCGTCAAGATGGCTTCGGCCAGATCAGCTTCCGGGCTGACAGAACAGCTGCGAAAAAATGTGACTTTACAATCATTTTTCACACCATTGCAGCATCCCCATGGTCACGTGATCAGAATTCGGGCGCTTGGCAGCCAGCTCATAGTTACAACAGTCGCCGCTTCCCAGGGTCACGTGACCCCCTTTTACGACCTTCTGACCAGCAAATCCAGGCGGGTTCACTTAACAACCGGGTTACTAACTTAACGGACTAACTCACTGGACGGATTCACTTAACAGCCGTGCCAAGGAAAGTCATAAAATCGGAGAAGAGTCATTTAACCGCTGTCTTGCTTAGCGGCATAAATTTTGAGCTCAGTTGTGGTGGTAGGGCGAGGACGACCCGTAAATTAAAAATAATAATAAAATCATTTAAAAATGACGAGGAAATAAATTAAGGAAAAAGAAAAAAGCTCAAAAAGGGTTGACTCGATGAAAAAAAAAAGACTGGGTCATTTTCTAAATTTTCTATGTTCTGAAGCTTTTCTTCAGCCTTGCCGAGAGCAGCTTGACGCAACCCAGGAGGGAGAGGATATTTATTTGTTGTGTTGTACGCTGAGTTGTGATTTCAGTAGGAGTCTTATCGTTCTAAATAAATAAGATTTTTTGCTGCAAAAGGAAACATGGAGCTTCAAATCAGGGCAGAATGAATCCTTCCGCATCCTACATGTTTTGAACGATTAGGTTAGATTTTTTTATACAGGTAGTCCCCCAACTTACAACAGTTCGTTTAGTGACCAAAGTCACTTGGGAAAAGTGACTTACGACCGTTTTTCAGTGTTACAACCTTTGCAGCATCCCCATAACCATGTGGTCAAAATTCTGATGCTGGACAGCTGACTCACATTTACGACGGTTGCAGTGTCCCGAAGTCATGTGATCAACTTTTACAACCTTCTGACAAGCCAGATTCGGTTACTAACATGTCCACTGCAGTGATTTCACTTAACAACGGTGGCCAGAAAGGTTGTAAAATGGGCCAAAATTCAATTAAACAAATGGCTCACTTAACAACAGAAAATTGTCATCAGTCGAGAACTACCTGTAATACATATCTGGCACTTTACAAATAGTCCTCGATTTACGACTGTAATTGAGCTTGGAATTCTGGTCATGACATCATGTGACCCGACTTTTTTCTTTTCTTTTTCCTTTTTTGCGTTGGTTGTTAAGCAGACATGGCAGTCATTAAGTGAACGAATGTGGTGGTCATTAAATGAAGGTGGCAATTGTTAAGTGAACCCTGGGGTCATAAGGGGATTCAGTTTAAACACAAGAAACTGGCAAAAAAAAGACTCACAAATCGTGTTTATGTGACCACGAAACAGTGCAAACCACAAAATGAGGTGTTGTGACTCCCGCCCCCGAACCTGGACCCATGCCCAAAAGTGACTCCAAGTGTGAGGGGGAAGGGCCGGTAAGGCTTACCTCGGGAGCACCGATTCCTGTGACTCGGCTCCAGGAGCCAGAACCACACGCAATCCGAGGACGTAATGAGGCCGTCATCCCCTGATTCCTCCCTTCCTCAGGCTACGCCTTCAGACCCAGCTGATAATAATAATAATCAAGCTTGGATTGACCCGTGCTTCAGAAGATTAGAGAGGCGGCGTCATCAAAAAGAAGGGTGGAGCAGGAGCCACCCCACAGGATATATAAGGAGCTTTGCTCTCACTCCACGGGAAGCAAAAGTTTAGCTGAACCGTTTCAAAAAGAGCTGAAAGTCTTGCTACGTGAGTCATTTGTTTGAACTTTGGCAGGCAGCTGCGATTTCTCTGCCAGGACTGATAAGAGCCGTGAATCCACTGGCTGAAGGCCAGCTCGTGGGTCTGAAGTTGGGAAGGGGACAGAACATGAAGTGATTGTCAAATGCCCCAAGCATGGTCACATAACTGTGAAAGAGATGCAACCATAACTTTGATAATACAGATAGTCCTCTGTTGTGGCCCACAGCTGCCAGCAGAGCTAGCAGCCGACTCAAGACGATGAGGAGGTTGGGGAGGATCCTGGGCCAGTTCTGGAGTCTGGGGAAGGCTCTGATGGATGCTCTGCGTCGGATGCAGAGATAAAGCCAGGGCCCTTCGACATTTCTCAGCCACCGGAGAGGCAGCTGCCTTTGGAGGCTGATATGAGTGAGGAGGAAGAACAGCTGGGGCCTGTTCCAAATGCACATATGCAGTTAGGAGAGGTGAGCAACGGAGGACAAGGAGTTGACTCGGGAAGCAAAGCACATGTGGACGCTGAATGGCCCCTCCCTGGCTGGGGAATAAATAGAAGGAAAGGGGAGTGGTGGTCGTAGGAGACAACAGGTCGTATTTCTGAAGATTTTGCTCATTGTGTTTCATGCCACAAAGACTGCTTGCCAGAACTTAATTTGCAGCCTTTTGACTGGGAGCTCACGGCCTTGCAATTATCACAAGGAACTGATAAATTAATTGTTGCTGCTGTCAACTCCTTGAAGGACTATTGCCTGGATTTTTTGGTGGGTGAATGCAATTAATTCACAAGAGATACCGTATTTTTCAGAGTATAACCTTTCCCCCCCAAAATAGAAGGTAAAAATCAGGATGCGTCTTATACTCCAAATGTAGCCCCGTCCAGCTTCTCAAATGGACGTTTCAGAGGCTGAAAAAAACATCATAAAGGAAGCTTCAAAAAAGAAGCCTCCAAACAGCTTCAGAAAAGAAGCCCCCAAACAGAGCTTCAGAAAAAAAGCCTCCAAACAGAGCTTTAGAATAAAAGCCTCCAAACAGAACTTCAGAAAAGAAGCTCCCAAACAGAACTTCAGAAGAGAAGCCCCCAAACAGAGTTTCAGAAAAAAAGCCTCCAAACAGAGCTTCAGAAAAGAAGCTCCCAAACAGAACTTCGGAAAAGAAGCCTCCAAACAGAGCTTCAGAAAAAAAAGCCCCCAAACAGAGCTTCAGAAAAAAAAGCCTCCAAACAGAGCTTCAGAAAAGAAGCCTCCAAACAGACCTTCAGAAAAAAAGCCTCCAAACAGAGCTTCAGAAAAAAAAGCCCCCAAACAGAGCTTCAGAAAAAAAAGCCTCCAAACAGAGCTTCAGAAAAGAAGCCTCCAAACAGAGCTTCAGAAAAAAAGCCTCCAAACAGAGCTTCAGGAAAAAAGCCTCCAAACAGAGATTCAGGAAAAAAGCCTCCAAACAGAGATTCAGAGGTGTTTTTTTTTCTGAAGCTGTTTCGGTGGCTTTCAGAGGCAGAAATTTTTGTTTTTCTGAAAAGGAGTTTCAGAGCACAGAGCTGACAACCAAGGAACCTGTTGCTAAAATTCACCTCTGGGAACAGCTGATTGGGGGTATTCCGGGAGGCTGATCCACCTGCCAGTCATCTTTTTTCTTATTTTCTTCCCCAAAAACTAAGGTGCGTCTTATACTCTAAAAAATACGGTAAACAAAGAGGTTTTTCGTGACCAGGAGCCTATTTCTTGCTTCTGCTAAGGCTGGGTCAGAACATCCTCGACTTACAACAGTACCTTTAGTGACCGTTCAAAGTTACAGCGGCTTAAGATTGTTTTTCAACTTATGACCATTACAGCATCCCTATGGTCACAAGATCAAAAGTGGGCTGCTTGGCAACGGACTCGTATCTATGACATCGTATTTGTGACCTTCTGGCAGGCAAAAATGCTTAGCAGTTGGTTAGTATTTATGACCGGTCGCTGTGTCCCAAAGTCATGTGATCAACTTTTATAACTTTCTGACAAGCGAAGTCAATGGGGGAGCCAGATTCACTTAACAATCATATTACTAACTCAATCACCGAAGGGATTCACTTAACAATCCTGGCAAGAAAAATTGTAAAAGGATTATTGAAGATGTATAAATATAATTAATGTAGGGTCGGGTCTGCCCAGTTACCATTTTAGAACAGTGGGGAGGGAGAAAAGAGGAGAGAGTAGGAGGTAGGAAAGAGGAGAAGAGGAAGGAAGAGGGGTAGAAGAGGGAGAAGGAAGGTGTAGGGTGGAGGGAGGAGAGGGTGGAGGGAGGAGAAGGAGAGGAAGGTCTGGAAAGTAAAAGAAGGTAGAAGAGGGAAGAGTGTTAAAAAGGGGGGTGGTGACTGGGCAAGCCCGACTAATTGTATATAACTGTACATTGGATGAGCTGTTTTATATGATTGTAAAAATAAAACTTTTTTATGGAAAAAAAAAAAGAAAAATTGTAAAAGGGAGGAAATTCACGTAACAAATGCTTCACGTAGCAGCAGAAATTTTGGGCTCAATTATGGCCGTAAGTCGAGGATTACCTGCAGGGTCGTAAGTTAGCTTTTGGCGGGAAGGTGTCATAATTTCAAACAGTTGCTAAACAATCGGTCGTAAGTCGAAGACTACTTGTAAAAGACGAGTTTATAAGCTTCCGTCTGGATTTCTGCAGAACAGATTCTTTCAAACGGCCCTGGGGTTCTGTGATATTAAAACCTGTGATATTTTAAGAAAATACGTTATTCTCACCGTTTTACGTCTGTGACTTTTTCACACTAAGCAAAGTGTTTTGCGATACAAGCGCCTCGCTTCTGTGGAAACTCTAGTAAACTACTCCTTTGCTACTCTATAAGTAGTCCTCGACTTACAACCGCAATCATCTTCTTTTAATGACCCCCATCATCCCTTGCCGGGCGGAGTCTACACAACTGAATGGAGCTGAGTGTTTACTGGCCGTATGCCCTTCCTGTTGCCAATGCGGAGTCATTTTGTTCAGTTCTGTTGTAACTTCAAACGGTCACTAAACAAATTGTTGTAAGTTGAGGACTACCTTTAAAGCCATAACTAGATGCCACGGGGTGTTGGGTCAGAATCCGGCAAATAACAGGCCTGTCCACTCTAAGAAGTGATCCATCCTTCTCTTTAGAACACGAAAAATAAAAACCAATGGTTACAATTACAACAAGGCCCTAGAGTTTCGCTCCAGTAATTCATTCATTATTCAATTCAAATATTTATAGCGTGCCCTGGATCAATATATCTCAGGGAAAAGGCGCGATCGATAGAGAATAAAAGCAGACCGAGATAAAAAGCAGCCTTCAAAACAAAACAAAAACGACACACTACTTTCTCGATTCGAGAACCATCCAGATGGGCTGGACTTCAACTCTCAGATATTTGCATTTTTTTAAATATTTTATTTTTATTGAAACCAGAATGGAATGTAATGGGCATGGGGATAGGATAGGATAGGAAAGGAAAGGAATAGGAATAGGAATAGAAATAATAGAAATAGAAATAAAATGACAGGACAGGACAGGACAGGACAGGAAAGGAAAGGATAGGAATGGAAATTAGAATAGGATGGGATGGGATGGGATGGGATAGGAATGGAAACAGAATAGAATGGGATGGGATGGGATGGGATGGGATAGGATAGGAATGGAAATAGAATAGGATGGGATGGGATGGGATGGGATGGGATGGGATGGGATAGGATAGGATAGGAATGGAAATAGAATAGAATAGGATGGGATGGGATGGGATAGGATGGGATAGGAATGGAAATAGAATAGAATAGGATGGGATGGGATGGGATGGGATGGGATAGGAATGGAAATAGAATAGAATAGGATGGGATGGGATGGGATGGGATGGGATGGGATGGGATAGGAATGGAAATAGAATAGGATGGGATGGGATGGGATGGGATGGGATAGGAATGGAAATAGAATAGGATGGGATGGGATGGGATGGGATGGGATAGGAATGGAAATAGAATAGAATAGGATGGGATGGGATGGGATAGGAATGGAAATAGAATAGAATGGGATGGGATGGGATGGGATGGGATGGGATGGGATGGGATAGGATAGGAATGGAAATAGAATAGAATGGGATGGGATGGGATGGGATGGGATGGGATGGGATAGGAATGGAAATAGAATAGGATGGGATGGGATAGGAATGGAAATAGAATAGGATGGGATGGGATAGGATAGGATAGGATAGGATAGGAATGGAAATAGAATAGAATGGGATGGGATGGGATGGGATGGGATAGGATAGGAATGGAAATAGAATAGAATGGGATGGGATGGGATAGGAATGGAAATAGAATAGGATGGGATGAGATGGGATGGGATGGGATGGGATAGGAATGGAAATAGAATAGAATTGGGATGGGATGGGATGGGATGGGATGGGATAGAAATATAGAAATATAGAAATAGACTAACAGATAGGAATGGAATGGAATGGAATGGAATGGAATGGAATGGAATGGAATGGAATGGAATAGAATAGAATAGAATAGAATAGAATAGAATAGAATAGAATAGAATAGAATAGAATAGAAAAGAAAATATGGAATGGAATGGAATGGAATGGAACGGAACGGAACGGAATAGAATATGGAATGGAATGGAATAGAATAGAATAGAATAGAATAGAATAGAATAGAATAGAATAGAATAGAATAGAATAGTTGGAAGGGACCTTGGAGGTCTTCTAGTCCAACCCCCGGCTCAGGCAGGAAACCCTACACCACTTCAGACAAATGGTTGTTCAATCTCTTCTTAAAAAGTTCCAGTGTTGGAGCACTCACAAACTTCTGGAGGCAAGCAGTTCCACTGGCTAATTGTACTCACTGTCAGGAATTCTCTCCTCAGTTCTAGGAAATTTCTTCTTGAGTTCCAAGGAGAGTCACAATGCAAGCGCAGCCCTGCTGTGGGGTGTGACACTGCCACACACCTACAAAAGGGGGAAGAGTTTATGGTGTCCCCTTTGATAGAATCTTGAAAATTGGAAAAGAAGGATAGATTACATTTTTTTTTCCCAGACTTAACAATGTTAAGGCGTGTGGACTTCAACTCCCAGAATTCCCCAGCCAGCATGGCTGGCTGGGGAATTCTGGGAGTTGAAGTCCACTCGTCTTAACGTTGCTACGTTTGAAAACATTGTTTTAGATCAAAGCACTTTAAGACCAAAATGTGCTTAAATACATTATCTGGTTTTCAATTTCTAATAAAATTAAGACGATGTTTGCCACATTCTATTCTAGGCATTCCAAAATGTTTTCATTGCTGTCATATGGTCTTAGGAAATAGGATTTATTTATTTTTTTAAAATAAATTTTTTAATTTTTTAATTTAAAAAAAAATAAAAAAAAAAATAAAAAAAAGAAATAGGATTTTTCCAAGTCCCCCCTCCCCCATCCTGTCAGAACGAATCCCTCCTTCGCCCCCACCATTCTGGTAGAAACGATGAAGCTTCTTGGATGAGAAGGGAAAACTCTTCTTCCTCTTCCTCCAGGAAAAAAACAAAAACAGTCCAGTTGCCTTTTGATAAAAAGGGCCTTTTGAGTTTATCTCGTGAGCATTTTAAGGAAAGTTTGAACGTGACTCTTTCAAAGCCAGATTTTGTTAATGCCTTTTTTTGTTTTTTGTCGTTGTCGTTGTTTCAAAGGAACACGCCTTTGAGAGCAGTCAGAAATATAAAGAAGGCAAATACATCATCGAATTAGCTCACATGATCAAAGATAACGGCTGGGATTGAACCGCCGGGCGGAGAGAATGACGACTGATCCACGCGAGCGTTCACTCTTCCGACTGGACATTTATCTCCGAGAACGAGCAAGCGATTGGCACTTGCTGGGTTCCACGCATTCGGGGGCTTCGTTGTCGTCCTGAGGCACGCTTCCTCGCACCCCCCCACCACCCCACATCGCTGCCATCCTGAATCGGCGACCGGCCGCTCCCCCCTGCCCTCCGTCACTTTGCTTTTCGTATCCGTTTGTGAGTCCAACCTCGAGTTAGCGGTCTTCTAGTCTTCCTCTTTCACCGTTCTGGCATTGTGTTGCGTTGTGTTGTTTCTCCTTTTTTTTTTCTGTGTTTTTTTTTTAACAACGACAAAAATCAAGGAATGAACCCAATGCCAAACTGTTACACAACTTACGTCTCAGTAGAAACTGATGGTTGCCTTTTTTTTGGGGTGGGGGGGTTCTAAAGCCAAGGTTTATGACTCCTGGGGGGGGTTGGGAAAATTAATGTGGGACGAACGAGAGGGAATGAGTAAGGTTTCACTCGACCCCTTTGTCCTTTTAAAATCCTGACAAACCATGGCTTGAAACTCGTGGACTGTAAAAAAATAATAATAATATATATACCTCATGCCTGTCTTTTTCTCTTGCGTCTCAAAAAGGTGTAGGCCTCCATAATTTTAGGCTAGCTGATTCTAGTATTCTCCAACCAGCTACTTTCTCACCTTGGTCCCTGGAGGTGGTTTCTCTTGGATCTTGTCTTTTTTGCTGAGCTCGCTGAAAGGAAAGAGGAAAACTGTGATTGAAAAGGGATGTTTTTAAATGGTTTCTAGAGAATTAGCCCACCCCAAAACCCTGCAGAGATAAGCCTGTTTATCTGGGGGGTTCGGGGTCTTTTTGTTTTTTTGTTTTTTGGATTGTAATCTAGCATCATACAATTGAGGTCCCTCAAGGATGCGTGGATTGTGTCGAAAGCGAAAAAGGGAGATGCAAGGAGAACGTAAAGATGGAGGCAGAAGAAGTCACGCTCTGCCTATTTACAGATGTCCTAGCAACTCCGGTAAGGTCTGCTGTGGGACATACAGATATTGCAGTTAGAGAGCCAAAGCTTAAATCCTTTTTGTCTTGTTGTCGGTTTTTTTTAGAGCGTCTCCTCACACAAGTAGCAGATTTTGGCCCGTAACGTCGTGCGAAGGGAATATTTCAGAGCCTTGGAAAGGGTTCAGATTTGGGTTCAACCAGGAAAACCTGTGGACCATCAGCTGGTGGTTCCCATCCATTCCTTCACTTCCGTTTTGGGAAGATTGAGAGCCTCTGTTCCTTCCCTCTTACTGCATCCCAGCCACCTTCTTTCTCCTCGGTGGCCTTAGCTCTGGTGGTTTAGGATCTCTGGATTTCCTTGAAGGATCTTCCTTGCAAACGAGAAGAATAAGTTGGGTTGGTGTCGCCAACGGTGAATCCAAACGATTCGCTGGTTGCTTCCGCTAAAGGGTGTGAAATCACCAGACTTGACCGAAAGGTCCTTTTGCGCTGAAAGAAAGTGTTATCTGTGTTGAGAAAAATTAAATAGAATAAATAACGTTATAAGAGGGACCAGGGCAGTCGTTCCTGTCGCTAGCGTCTGCATTTTCTCTTACCCCACCCCCTCCTCACTGATCAGAAGGGGACTCGGCCAGAAGGTTGAGCCTGCATTGTCTTCCTGTGTTGGATCTGATCTTTGAGATTCGGAAGCGGAGGTGGAATTCAGCCAGTTCGTGCCGGTTCGCACCGGTTCGCCCGAGCCGGTAGTGGAAATCGCGGGTGGGCCCGCCCCTCCGCCCCAGCTCTATGCCATCATATTTAAACACGTTTTGTAGGCCAGGTGCATGCGCGGAAGGCGCGCGCACCAGCAAAGCGCCCGCGCGGATGTGAGGCGCGCGCTCTCACATTTGCAAACCGGTCAGGAAAGTAAATGAATACCGCCTCTGTTCGGAAGCTTGTCTCCAAGCGATCCCGTTTTCCCCGGTTGCAAAGCCGTGGGACGTGTATCCCTGGGTGGCTTAAAAAGTATCCTTGCCCCACTGACCTAGCTAGGGATTTAATGGTCTCTCCAGCTTTGCAGGAGATAAGACTGAATGGTACTCTGGATGAACTAAGTCTGGAGATGGACTTATCTAGGGGGGAGAGCTTTCCTGGAAGTCACTCCCTTTGGGTTCAAGGAGAGCCTTGGGGTTAAATTATGAGGCTGAAGGACCTTGGAAAAATTCTAGGGCTAACTCTCTGTCCTCCATCCACCCACCTACTCTCCAAAGCCCTCTAATTCCCCTCTGTTGCATTTGATAGGATCGGTCAATAATGGTGTGAAATTTTTTCCGCCCTTTGACCCGACACGTAATACAGGATTAGTTCGAATGGCATTGACTTATTAAACCTATTTCGATTATTATTATTTTCCATCCTGTTTTTTCTTTCATTCATATTTCATTTTTGTAGGGGGTGGAAATTGTTCCGGTGCGATCCTCTGTACCAGGGGTCTCCAACCTTGTCAACTTTAAGACTTGTGGACTTCAACTCCCAGAATTCTGGGAGTTTTAAAGTTGACAAGGTTGGAGACCCCTGCTTTGTAGGATACAAAGCAGCCCATAATAGAGAGAAAGGGAGAGAAACATCCCATAATTGGCAGGAGATAAAGTAAGATCTTAGCAAATTGATTTTTTTTTAATGTTCTGGTGTCTTTTTGGACCTTTTTCTTTGGGGTGGGAGGGAGATAATTTCCAAGTTAGCAGAAAATTGGGAGAGCAAGAAAATGAATTGGACTGTACCACCGACAGAGACGAGAAGTGGGAGGGGGGGGCAGAATCTGTTCGTTTTGTCACTTTAAATGTTTCAGGGACTTAGCTACGTGCTGGTGTTAAGAGCAACCTGTGTTCTCACTATATTAATATTATGTGACTTGTTTGGAACTTCTTGGATGGGAGATTTAGGAAGAAGGGGTAGATTTAACCGTCAATGCCTATGTCAGTGTTTCTCAAACTTGGCACCTTTTAAGACCTCTGGACTTCAACACCCAGAATTCCCTAGCCAGCATGGAGAACTCTGGGAGTTGAAGTCCACACATCAGATTGAAAAACACTGATTTTAAAGCATGGATCTTCAAGGAGGTTTCTAGTCCACATTACTGCCAGCGAAGAAATATGGAAGCGATATACAGTTAATGAAGCCTTGGTCTAAAATTGAGGAGCTATGGGTTCAAAATTTAAATCAGATATAGGACTCATGGTGTGACTTTTGAACAATTTGCTAGCTCTCAACCAGTCCCATTTTTCAGGAAGTCCAGAGGAGTGAAAAGAACACCTGTGTGCAATCCTCGACTCCCTTCAAAATAATAATAATTTAAAAAACAAATGCAAGTTTAGGTCCCAAGAGGCATTCTTGATTAAAAATTGAGAAATGGAAGATAGAAGTTCTAATCTGTCACAACTTCGGTAGGGATTAGACAGGAACAGAGGCTGAATTGTTTCCAAGGACATTGTCAGCTGGCCACAGCTGGATCTGACTACACATAACCCTAAGCTAATATTAAATATCACCACGGTTTTGCATCCTACAGCCTGGGGCTACAAAACAGCTTTAATTCTAGTAAAATCCAGACTCTCCAGGGCCCGGGATCAATCGTTCAAGAAAAGCATTGCAGAAAAATATCCCCAAAATTGCAGAGTTGAGATGCTCGTCCCTTTGGTTGTTGTGAGTTGTTATGAGCGGAGGAAAATCCAACATCTCAAGTACAGTTGTGTTTTGGGGTGGACACCAGTACCACAACCTATCAACCCGATCAACCTCAATTCTTGATCTCAGTTACTATTTCTCAGTTTCTGCAACTTTCAAGATGGGTGGACTTCAAACTCCCAGAATTCTGGGAGTTGAAGTCCCCCCATCTTCAAAAGTTGCCAACACTCAAAATGGTTGAGATGGTCAACTCCTGGGAGAGAGGATAATCCTGAAAAATTTGTAGCATCCATCAGCTTCTGAGGTAGTGAGGACTTCTATCGACGAGTGCGATTTTGACACACTGCGTCGTCTGGTTGTGTTTTGAAAGGCTTGATTTGAGGCAAGTGGAGGTTTGCTTATTTATTGGAGGAAAAGGTGAGATTTCTTCGCCGGGATCATGTTGGTACCTGCCTCCAAAAATGGCGTGGAACCATCTAAAGCAGGGGTCTCCAACCTTGGCAATTTTAAGCCTGGCAGAATTCAACTCCAGAACTGGGAGTTGAAGTCTGCCAGGCTTAAAAGTTGCCAAGGTTGGAGACCCCCTGATCTAAAGTCCCTCCATCGGTCTTGCCTGAAGGTCTCCCAAGACATCTTCATTGGGTGCAGACGCAACGTATTAACATCACGGCATACAGGTTAGCTCAGGATATGAATTGGTTAATCCAGGTTTCCTAAGAAGAGCCGTTCAGACGTTTGGGAAGTTGGAAGCTTGCAGGCTTGAGTTCTAGGTCACACCCTTCAGGTAGAGAGGAAGAAGGAGAAAGTTTTGCCACCGCCTTCTCAATCCTGGCCCAAGAGCCAGCTGGGTAGAAACCTTGAATCCTACATTCTCCACTGGTGATGGAATGGTGTCCTTTGCTATTCCTGAGGTGGCTAGCTAGTTAAGAGGATCAAACTTGCTGCTTCCGATTGATGTCCCTTTTTTTTGCAATAGATCATCCAAGGGATAAAAATTTGGATCAATAGATCCCCAAACCCTTGTGCCGCCGTTCGTAGTGCATTGAAAATGTAGACTCGCCTCAATCGTTGTTTTTTTTTTTCCTTTTCTCTTTAAATACCGTGTTTTGCAAACATGGAACCTTTAAGGGGGAGTGGATTTCAACTCCCAGAATTCCCCATGCTGGCTGCGGAATTCTGGGAGTTGGAGTCCACGCCTCTTAAAATGGCCAAGTTTGGGGGGGGAAAAAACAAACAAACAACCCAGCTTTTGATAGATGCGTTGGGACTCTGGGAAGCTTTAATTAATTCCTTTCTTAGCCCATCCTGTCTTTTTTTTCTCTTTTCTCAGGGCTTCCAGCTCACAGTATAAAAACACTTTTTCTTTTTTTAATGTACAGGCTAATGCAAGCGACTGTTATTTATTTGATTGTGAGTTGTTTGTTTTTGGCTTTATCGCAATTTATTGCCGTAAAAGAACATGCTGCGAAGTTGTTATTTTTACTGCAATATTTTTTTTACCGCAAGCAGGTTGGAGAAGAGGGAGTCCAATGGCAGTTTTGTGCCGTGGAAAAAGGACAAACTCTACAGCAGGGGTCTCCAACCTTGGCAACTTTAAGCCTGGTGGACTTCAACTCCCAGAATGCCCCAGCCAGCAAAGCTGGCTGGGGCATTCTGGGAGTTGAAGTCCTCCAGGCTTAAAGTTGCCAAGGTTGGAGACCCCTGCCCTACCGGTCTCCCCAGTATCTTGATCCAAGCCAAAGAGTCTCTTTTCCCCTTTCATTGTTGTCCTCCTCCTGGCTGCCATCGTGTACAAAAATCCACTAAGCTGTGAATGATGGGTTTTGTCATCCTGACCTGCTGTGTGATTTTTGTGGTGTTTTAATACCAGGGAGCTATTTACAAAAATCATGTCCGCCTCATCCAGGTTTTCCCCCCCCCCCCCAAGCTTGCCGCCTTTAAGAGGCGTGTGGACTTCAACTCCCAGAATTCCCCCAGTCAGCGGAGAGAATGCTGGGAGCTGAAGTCCCATACCTCTTAAAGCAACCACGCTCGAGAAATAACTGGAATAGAAGAACTCTCGTTTTCCCGAAAGGGGTGGTTTTTTTTCCCCCACGCGCGCAGGCGTCGTAGCAAGGCTACACACATTGTCACACTGACTGCATTGGCGTAAACCAGGTTTCTGTAGCTCTAGCTCTAGTCCTGTTTGTTTGTTTTGGATCAGAAACCGGTCTGAATAGGCGTTAGCAATCCTGGTTCTTCGATCTGGGGGGGGGGGGAAGGGAAAGTAGATTCTGTCTTCTGTTCTGCCCCCTTTTGACCATGTTCCTTTGGTGGCCTCCAAAATTGCATTTCTAGACCTAAAGTGATTAAAACTTCATCCCAGTAAAATTTCAGCTGGGTCAAATTGTTACATAAAATACAGAAATAGCATCAGGACATAAAAGTTTGGTGTATCCTCCTTTCTACAGGACCCATTTCCCAGTCCCTAAATTTTGATAAACTCTTTTTGCATCCCAGTAAGTCCTCTCACTACCAAAACACATGCTCTATATATACATATTTCCCTTTCCAAAGTATCTGACTTTTGATAAAATACGAAATGGACCAACAACATCAGCTTACTGAATTGTGCTGTGCGTCAATGTTGCGGTTAGTGACAGAGAGAACACGCTCCCCTCTTCCCTCCCTGTAGCCTTCACACTTTGTGGTACGCATACACACACACACAAACACAACCTCCCTTGCGAAATGCAATCATGCCAAGCGTCGTTCGGGGTATGTGTGTGAGTGTTTTGGGCCCCGAGATAATTTGTGTGCTAAACATACCTTTCGTAGCATCATTTCATGGGTGGGAAATGAATCACCGTTTTTTTTTTCTGCTTTCATCTGAGCTCATTTTTTTTTGGGCTAAAGCAATCTTGTTTTGCGGTTTTGGGAAGCAGGTATAATAATCTTGGGTAAACGTTCAGGAATTGTACTTTAAAAAAATAAATAAATAAATATTTTTTTAAAAGAAATAAAGAGAGCCCGGAAGGACGTTGGGGGAGAAAAAGGAATGGTTTTTAACTTAAAAAAATAAATAAATAAACGCTGCATAATAATATTTGTGCAGGCAAATATTATTGTTATTATTGCAAAGGTATCATGAATATCCTTTATCCTTTCCCTAAATGAAGAGACTATATTTCTAGTACCAGCCCATCATGTTGGACATCTTTGTGTTTACAGAACTGTGTATACTTTATACTTTAATATTTTAAAAAAAAAATCTTGATTTTATTTTATTGGTGTTTTATTTGTTTGACAAATCCTTCAGGTCTTATTTTGCTTTAATAATAAATGTTTACTTGTCTATTATTGGGTTGTTTTTTTTAAATGGCCTAAATTTGTTTTAAACCATGTCACACTTTGGCGTATTGTACATGCTACTTCAGTCTTAGAAGGAAGAGAGCATTGTTTTGTCCGATCAACATATACGTTGGTGCTCATTTGAAAGAAAAATAAAAAGTTTTCAAATATTAAAAAAAACACACACACATAGACGTTTGTCATGATTTTCAAGCGGGAGGAAGGGAAGAAAAATTTCGATGTTACCGCTCTGGAAATATACAGCTAGTCCTCGTTTAGTGACCATTCAAAGTTGCAACAGCATTGAAAAAAATGACGTATGACCATTTTTCACACTTATTTATTTATTTTATTTATTTATTAATCAAATTTATATACCACCCTATCTCCCGAGGGACTCAGGGCGGTTAACAGCCACGTAAAATATACATAAATACAAGTTAAAACCCCAATTAAAAAACTTATTACATACGGCCGAATATTAAAACCCCAATAGAATAATAAAAACCCCATTAAAACCAAATTTAAAATTTAAAATCCTAATCCAGTCCTGCGCAGATGAAAAGATGTGTCTTAAGCTCGCGGCGAAAGGTTCGAAGGTCAGGAAGTTGACGAAGTCCTGGGGGAAGTTTGTTCCAGAGGGTGGGAGCCCCCACAGAAAAGGCCCTTCCCCTGGGCATCGCCAGCCGGCACTGCCTGGCCGACGGCACCCTGAGGAGTCCTTCCCTATGAGAGCGAACGGGTCGGTGGGAGGCAATCGGTGGCAGTAGACGGTCCCGTAAGTATCCCGGCCCAATGCCATGGAGCGCTTTAAAGATAATTACCAAAACCTTGAAGCGCACCCGAAAGGCCACAGGTAGCCAGTGCAGTCTGCGCAGGAGAGGTGTCTCGTGGCTCCCTCTATCACCCGCGCAGCTGCATTCTGGACAACTGGAGCCTCCGGGTGCTCTTCAAGGGAGCCCCATGTAGAGAGCATTGCGGTAATCCAGACGAGATGTCACAAGGGCATGAGTGACCGTGCATAGGGCATCCCGGTCTTGAAAGGGGATGATTTCTTAAAATCGTTGCAGCCCATCCCCAAGATCATGTGATTAAAATTCAGCCGCTTGGCAACTGACGCATATTGATGACCGTTGCAGTGTCCCAGGGTCACATGATCCCGTTTTGTGACCTTCCGACACGCAAAGTCAATGGGGGAATTGGATTCACTTAACAACCATGTTAACTAATTTACGAAGTGCAGTGATTCACTTAACAAGTGTAGCAAGAAAGTGTAGCAAGAATGGGATAAAATTCACTTAGGAAATGTCTCACTTAGCGACAGAAATTTTGGACCCAATTGTGGTGATAAGTTAAGGACTACCTATAATCCATTCTTTAAACAATTATTCCCCAAAGAGTCTGCAGAGGGTCAAAAAAGTCAAGATGGCAGCCCAAAGTATCCAGCTGAAGCCCCTTATTAATATTTGGAATAAAAAGGGGCAGGAATTTGATTACACAGTTTTGAGGCTGCCATCTTGACTTTTTTGACCTTGTGGGTATCCTTCCCCGAAGAGTACAGGTAGTTCTCAATTTACGACCAGTTGCTTGGCAACCAAAGTTACGACAGACTTCCCGCCGCGGGACTGACAGCCCAAGTTTGAAGTGCTGATGTTGGGCTCCGCCCCCTGAGAGGGTCATGTGACTGCATTTTGGACCCGCCCTTAACGATCGTCTTGCGTTTATGACATTTTCCCTGGAAACTGGCATTTACTTTCAGTCTCTGACAAAAATCACCCCATAACAAACAAGGGGTTCACTTAACGGTCATAGCATTCACTTTACGATAGCCATATTCACTTAGCAACCACAGGGAAAAAAGGTCGTAAAAATGGCTCCAGTCATCCTTAACTAACGACCACAAGGGGAGCCCCATTGTGATGGTTAGTCAAGTTTGGTTGCTAAGCAAGGCGCTTATTAAGTGAGTTTGCCCCAATTTATGACCTTTTTGCCAGTTGTGAGTCACGTGGTCGTTAAGTGAATCTGGCTTCTCCCCTCCCCCATCCCTTGAATTTGCTTGTTGGAAACCGGCTGGGAGGGTTACAAATGCAGATCAAATGACCCCCCCCAATTGCCAAGTGCCCCCCAATTCTTGCCATGTGACCACGGGAATGATGCGATGGTCGTAAGTGTGAAAAACGCCCATAAAGCATTTTTTTCAATGCCGTTGTAACTTTGAGCAGTCGCTTAAATAAATGGTTGTGAATTGGGGACTATCCCTACCTGCACATATTTCCTCTCTACCACTTACCGCGTAGCCAAAGGTAGCACCAGCTGGGGATGATGGGCAGAGTGATCCTACAATTCCAGAAGACACAACTGTTATTTTTGCTTTGCAAATGATGGGGGTTGTTTTTTCTCAGCCGTACATAGCACATATCTCTTGCATGCTAAAGGAATAAACCAAAAATTGTATTCAGAAATTAGATGACTTCCTGTAGGCCTGATATCAGCTAAGATGGATCTTTTTCGATCTTGGAAATAACTACTATCCCCAAGCTATATAAACTCGCCTTCCTCATCCTGAGGCTAAATCATTTTTATTTTATTTTTTTAGGCCATCAGACTGTCTTTGTGCTTCCTCATCTGCTCAGTTGCTTCTTTGTTCTCATGGCAACGGGAGGAAGGACACCCCCCCACTCTCTCTTTGGGTACCACACTATTTCCATGGCGACAGAAGATAACCATCTTGCATGGGTTTGTGCAACATTGCTAGAAGAAAAAGAAGATGGGGTAGGGGCAGGAGAGGATAGGTTTTCCCAAATATTTTGGGGTTCCTCTTCCATAGCTTCTAGCCAGCAGGAACACGATGGACTAGAGAAGTCCATCATGGTGGGAAAACCGGAAAATGAGAGAAGAGGACAACCTAGAACCAGGTGGAAGAACTCGGTTCTAGTAGTGATGGAAGCACCATTAGATGTTGTGAAGGAGGAGACTAGAGGGAAGATCCTTCTGGAGAAAATGGATCTAAGTCAGGTGTATCAATTTCATTTATTTATTTATTTTATTTGTCAACAAATACAAGAAAGTAAGTAATAGAGTAGACATGGACACATGAAAAAATTTTGGCACACAAAAAAAAGGATATAAATAGGCAAAACATGGCCATAAACACATAGAATGATTACATATAATTGGGAAGAGTAGGACAGGAACGGTAGGCACACTGGTGCGCTTGTGCACGCCCTCTTAGGGACCTCTTAAGAAACGCGGTGGCTTAGTGGGTAAGACGCTGAGCTTGTTGATCGAAAGGTCGGCAGTTCAGCGGTTCAAATCCCTAGTGCCGCATAACGGAGTTAGCTCCTGTTACTTGTCCCAGCTTCTGCCAACCTAGCAGTTCGAAAGCACGTTAAAAAATGCAAGTAGAAAAATAGGGACCACCTTGGTGGGAAGGGAACAGCGTTCCGTGCGCCTTTGGCGTTGAGTCATGCCGTCCACATGACCATGGAGATGTCTTGGGACAGCGCTGGCTCTTCAGCCCTAGAGTCAGGAATGACTAGCACGTATGTGCGAGGGGAACCTTTACCTGTTCTGTCTCCTTCCCCACTTCGGATTAACGAGCTGGCCTTCAGCCAGTGGATTCACGGCTCTTATCAGTCCTGGCAGAGAAATCGCAGCTGCCTGCCAAAGTTCAAACAAATGACTCACGTAGCAAGACTTTCAGCTCTTTTTGAAACGGTTCAGCTAAACTTTTGCTTCCCGTGGAGTGAGAGCAGTCCCAAAGCTCCTTATATATCCTGTGGGGTGGGGCTCCTGCCCCACCCTTCCCTTTGATGACGCCGCCTCTCTAATCTTCTGAAGCGCGGGTCAATCCAAGCTTGATTATTATTATTGTCAGCTGGGTCTGAAGGCGTAGTCTGGGGAAGGGCGGAATCGGGATGACAGCCTCATTACGTCCTCCGACTGGCCTGGTTCTGGCTCCTGGCCAAAGGAATCGGTGCTCCCGAGGTAAGCCTTACCGGCCCTTCCCCCTCACTCTCGGAGTCACTTTCGGGCATGGGGCCAGGTTCGGGAGCTGGAGTCACAACATTAACTTTACCTTAAGAAATATGAAAGGTCCACGGTAGACAGTTTACGGTAAAAGGTATGGGGATTAGAGACACTAATAACAGGATCAGGTAGAATGTTCCAGACATTTACTACTCTATTGCAAAAGTCGTATTTCCTACAATTAAGATTAGAGCGAATTATCTTGAGTTTAAATCTATTGATGGCCCTTGTATTATTATGGATGAAATTAAAGGGCCACATCAGGGCTGTGGTTAACCTTGGGGGAGGGGTGGATAGGTTGACTGGATAGGTGTGGCCAACTTTGTGGGTGTGGCCCTCTTGACGCCACGCCCCAAACTGCTGGCATGTTTCCTCTTTGCACTGGGTAGACTGGGCCGAAGCGACGCAGGACGGGCCCTTACATATTCCAGGATGGGCCCCAGGGGCCAGATCCAACCACATCATGGGCTGGATCCAGCCCACGGGCCTTGAGTTTGACACCCCTGATCTAAGTGGACCCCAAGCGTTGACACCAACCACCGTCGCATAACCTGCCAAGAAACCATAACTCTGCTGGCTAGGCGTCATGGATCTTGGAAGTTGGCAGACTGGGACATGGGTACGGTAGTAATTGAAGGGGTTCCATGGATAGTATTTCAAACTGGTGCCAGCTGTTTGCTACGTTGCAAGGCGTCTTGTGTTTGGCTGATGGGTGATCTTACAGCCAGTTGTGGCTTGTTGAACAAACACAGAGAGCCAGTTTGGTCTAGTGATGAAGGCACCAGGCTAGAAACCACGAGACGGTGAGTTCTAATCCAGCTGAGTGATTTTAGGCCGATCGCCAGGAGATGGTGAGTTCTAGTCCTGCATTAGGCATGTAAGCCAGCTTGGTGATTTTGGGCCAAATATCAGGACTCAGAGTTCTAATCCTGCCTTAGCTATGAAAGCCAGTTGGGTGACTTTAGGCCAATTACTAGGAGACTGGGAGTTCTAGTACCTCCTTAGTCATGAAAACCAGCTGGGTGACTCTGGGCCAATCTCCAGGAGATGGTGAGTTCTAGTCCCGCTTTAGGCATGAAAGCCAGCTGGGTGACTTTGGGCCAGTCAGTTTCAATCCTCACAGGGTTGTGGTGTGGAAAATTAGAAGGAGAAAGGAGCCTTAGATATGTTCGCTGCCTTGAGTTATCTGTAAAAACTAATAAAGATTGTAATAATAAAAAACTAATAAATACAAATAATAAGTGACGCATAACCGCAAGCCTTCAACTTTCTGAATAATTGGGAACATAAAATGAAGCAAGACAGACACAGACTTCAGAGGATCATTAGAACTGCAGAAAAAACAATGGCTACCAACCTGCCTTCCATTGAGGACCTGTATACTGCACGAGTCAAAAAGAGAGCTGTGAAAATATTTACAAACCCCTCGCATCCTGGACATAAACTGTTTCAACTCCTACCCTCAAAACGACACTGTAGAGCACTGCACAGCAGAACAACTAGACACAAGAACAGTTTCTTCCCAAACGCCATCACTCTGCTAAACAAATAATTCCTCAACACTGTCAAACTATTTACTAAATCTGCACTACTATTAATCTTCTCATCGTTCCCATCACCCATCTCCTTCCACTTACGACTGTATGATTCTAACTGTGTTGCTTGTATCCATACGATTTATATTGATATTGTTTCCTGATTGTTTATTTGTACCCTATGACTATCACTGTTGTACCTATGATTCTTGATGAAGGTATCTTTTCTTTTATGTACACTGAGAGCGTATGCACCAAAGACAAATTCCTTGTGTGTCCAATCACACTTGGCCAATAAAGAATTCTATTCTATTCTATTCTATTCTATTCTATTCTATTCTATTCTATTCTATTCTGAACGTATCTTTTCTTTTATGTACACTGAGAGCGTATGCACCAAAGACAAATTCCTTGTGTGTCCAATCACACTTGGCCAATAAAGAATTCTATTCTATTCTATTCTATTCTATTCTATTCTATTCTATTCTATTCTATTCTATTCTATTCTATTCTATTCTGAACGTATCTTTTCTTTTATGTACACTGACAGCGTATGCACCAAAGACAAATTCCTTGTGTGTCCAATCACACTTGGCCAATAAAATATTCTATTCTATTCTATTCTATTCTATTCTATTCTATTCTATTCTATTCTATTCTATTCTATTCTATTCTATTCTATTCTATTCTATTCTATTCTATTCTGAACATATCTTTTCTTTTACCTACACTGAGAGCAAATGCACCAAGACCAATTCCTTGTGTGTCCAATCACACTTGGCCAATAAAAAATATTCTATTCTATTCTATTCTATTCTGAACGTATCTTTTCTTTTATGTACACTGAGAGCATATGCACCAAAGACAAATTCCTTGTGTGTCCAATCACACTTGCACAATAAAATATTCTATTCTAAGCAGGCAATTTGCACTTTTACTGAAATCTTAGAATACAAGCTTGATTTCCTTCGGGCTACACACATACTGTGCTACACACACAACTAGCACCATTTTTAGGGTTTCTGATTTTTAGACTCTGTAACAAGATCTAAGGGCTTAATTCTTGGAAACGACAACCAACCTCTGGAGAAGTCAAAAATGTGTCAGCTACTGGTGCAAAGCCTATTGGGAACCAATGCTGGGTGAATGGGATGTAATCCTTCCTGGATTTGAAGTAAGGCAGCATGACCACAACAGGTGCAGGAAGCTGACTCTCTAAGTAACAGAATAACAGAGTAACAAAGTTGGAAGGGGCTTTGGAGGTCTTCTAGTCCAACCCCTGGCCATCAATGTCAGAAAATTCCTCCTTAGTTCTAGGTTGTTTCTCTCCTTGATTGGTTTCCATCTGTTGCTTCTTGTCCTGCCTTCTTGTGCTATGCTTTGGTGCTTAGGAATCTTATCGACTGTAGAAAGAAAACCTTTGCGCAGGGGTTGTATTTCATTATTTCATTTTTATTTATTTGTATCCTGCCTTTATTTTTGTTATGGATAACACGTGGCGGCAAACAGATCCAACACACCTTCATCCTCCTATTTTCTCCACAACAACCACCCTGTGAAGTGGTGTGGGTCTGAGAAAAAGTGACTTGCCCAGTCATCCAGACAGTTTTCGTGCCTAAGGCAGGACTAGAACTCACCGTCTCCTGGTGATTGGCCCAAAGTCATCCAGCTGGCTTTCATGCCTAAGACAAGACTAGAACTCACCATCTCCTGGTGATTGGCCCAAAGTCATCCAGCTGGCTTTTATGCCTAAGACAAGACTAGAACTCACCATCTCCTGGTGATTGGCTGAAAGTCATCCAGCCGGCTTTCATGCCTAAGGCGGGACTAGAACTCAAGTGTCTCCTGGTGATTGGCCCAAAGTTCAACATGACCTGAGTTTAACTCATAGAATCATCTGTTGCAACGTCCTTCCTGTTGAAGACTACTTCAGCTTCAATCACAACAATACATGAGCACACAATAGATTTAAGCTTAATGTTAACCGCTCCAATCTTGTTTGCGAAAATATGACTTCAGTAACAGAGTTGTTAATGTTTGGAATACACTACCTGACTCTGTGGTCTCTTCCCCAAATCCCCAAAGTTTTAACCAAAAACTGTCTACTATTGACCTCACCCCATTCCTAAGAGGTCTGTAAGGGGCGTGCATAAGAGCACAAACGTGCCTACCGTTCCTGTCCTAATGTTCCCTTTGATTGTACCCAATTTGTATAGTTGTTTTATATTTATGCTTATATATATGCTTATATATCATATAGTTATTTCATGCTTATGCTTATATATACTGTTGTGACAAATAAAATAAATTAAAAAAATTGAACTGAGCTGTTTTGCCAACTCTTTCACACGGTGGCTGCTTAGCTCCAACAACTGCTTCTTGCTGAGGCCCTAAGGAGCCCGGGGGCGGGGGGAGGCAAGGAGTAGCTGAGAGGGGAGGGTGAGAGGCACCCCTCGACATGAGTGCCATCCAGTTGGCCACACCTACCCAGTCACATGACCACCTAGCCACGCCCACCCAGCCGGTCTTTAAGCAGATGATATAAGTGGTCCGTGGGATTTAAAATTATGGATTTAGTGGTCCTGAGGTCCAAAAGGTTGGGGACCCCTGCTCCAAACTATTCAAAATTTCCGCTACCGGTTCTCCAGAACTGGTCAGAACCTGCTGAAACCCACCTCTGCACTGGGCCCTACCTAGCAAAATGAAATTCAACGTAGAGAAAAAAAAAGTCTTAAACTTAGTCAAGAAAAACCAAGAGGACATGTATAGATTAGGTGAACTTGGTGTTCTGTCCCCGTCGCCTCAGTCCGAGCGATGACTTAATTAGCCGGCACTATCAGCTCTGGCAGCAAACTAGCAAGCGTCTGCCAAGTGTCTCTGTTATCTTTCTTGATGAGTCAGCCAGGAACAAACAGTACTTCAGCTCTAGTCAAGCAGTTGATTTGCCTGCTACGAAGAGGCATAGCAGCCCTTGCTGCTTTTATATCCTGTGGGGTGTGGCTCCATGACTCAGCACTTCCTAGGCCTGCCCCACCCCTGCTTCTGTTGTTCCCACCTCTCCTGCCTACGAAACCTAGGGTCCAGCCAGGCCTGATTGCCATCAGCCGGGTCTGGAGGCATGGCCTGGGGGGGAGGGGAAGAGTCAGGGGACGGAGGCCTCGTTATCTCCTCCACCTGGCCTGCCTCTGGCTCCTGGAGCTGAGCCAGGGAAGCCAGTGCTCCTGAGGTAAGTCCTGATGGCCCTTCCCCCTCACTTTCCGAGTCACTTTCTGGCAGGGGTCTGGCTCGGGGGGGCGCAGACACAACATCTGGCTTAATAGAAGTAACTGGGAGAGGGACCTTGGTGTTCTAGTGGACAATCAATTAAACATGAGCCAGCGGTGTGCGGCAACAGCCAAAGAAGCCAATGCAATCCTAAACTGCATTAACAGAGGGATACAATCAAGATCAAGGGAGGTACTAATACCACTCTGTAAAGCCTTAGTAAGGCCACACCTAGAGTACTGCAGCCAGTTTTGGTCACCACGACATAAAAAAGATGTTGAGACTCTGGAAAAAGTGCAGAGGAGAACAGCAAAGATAAAGCATAGAAAGAACATTTGCAGGACTTGGGTATGACTTTCAAGAAAAAAATTGGACTGCCATTTGTCAGAAACGGTGTAGGGTCTCCTGCTTGGACAGGGGGTTGGACTAGATGACCTGCAAGGTCCTTCCAACTCTGTTAATCTGTAAATGTCTAATTTGATGAAAAGAAGGACTAAGGGAGACATGATAGCAGTCTTCCAATATCTGAGGGGCTGCCCCAAAAAAGAGTGGGGGGGGGTGTCAACCTATTCTCCAAAGCATCCGAAGGCAGGAGGAGAAGCAACGGATGGAAACTAATCAAGGAGAGAAGCAACCTGGAATTAAGGAGAAATTTCCTAACGGTTAGAGCAATCAACCAATGGATTGCCTTCAGAAGTTGTGAGTGATCCATCGCTGGAGGCTTTCAAAAAGAGACTGGACAACCGTTTGTGTAAAATGGCATAGGGCAGTGATGGCTAACCCTTTTGCCATCGCGTGCTGAAAGTGGGGGGAGCGCGGGGGGGGTGTCGCACGTCCGTGTGCCCACACCCATCATTCTATGTGCCCCGCCTCCCTGTGCAAGTGCGTGCTACCCACCCCCATACTCCCCCCGTTTTTGGCACGTGATGGCACACTGGGCCCAGTAGGCCCATTTTTTGCTCTCCCCAGTTGGGAAACAGGTCGTTTCTGGCCTCTGGAAGGCATCTGGGGGCGGGAGAGGCAGTGAAGGCCATTTTCACCCTCCCCGGGCTCCTAGAAAGGCTCTGGAGCCTGTGGAGAGAGAAAAACGGGCCTTCCCCACGGTGTAGGGTCTCCAGAGGCCGGAAACAGCGTGTTTCTTGACTGCCAGTGGGCCCAGAAGGCCCGAAAATCAGCTGGCCGGTGCACACATGCGTACCGGAGTTGAGCTCGTGTGCCCACCGATATGGCTCGTGTGCCATAGGTTCGCCATCATGGGCATAGGGTCTCCTATGTGATCAGGGGTTGGACTAGAAGACTTACAATGTCCCTTCCAACTCTATAATTAGATGTTCTATATCTATGTTCGAGATGCAAAAAGGCCAGCAGATTTATTTTATTTTATTTATTTATTTATTTACATTTATATCCCGCCCTTCTCCGAAGACTCAGGGCGGCTTACAGTGTGTAAGGCAATAGTCTCATTCTATTTGTATATTTACAAAGTCAACTTATTGCCCCCCCCCAACAATCTGGGTCCTCATTTTACCTACCTTATAAAGGATGAAAGGCTGAGTCAACCTTGGACCTGGTGGGACTAGAACCTGCAGTAATTGCAGGCAGCTGTGTTTAATAACAGGCTTCTTACAGCCTGAGCCACACCGCGGCCCTTGGCAGCTGCCATCTTGACTTCTTTGACCTCTCCCTACAGACTCCTCCGTGCTTTCAATTTATTTATTTATTTATTTATTTATTATTCATATTTGTATACCGCCCTATCTCCCGAAGGACTCAGGGCGGTTCACAGGCATATAAAACACTTATATACAAATTAAAATAAACATTAAAAAACTTATTCTAATGCCCAATTATTAAAAATAGAAATATAAATATTAAAACCAATTTAAAACCCCTATAAATTTAAAATCTAAGCCAGTCCTGCACAGATGAATAAATGTGTCTTGAGCTCGCGACGGAAGGTTCGGAGGTCCGGAAGTTGACGGAGTCCTGGGGGGAGTTCGTTCCAGAGGGTGGGAGCCCCCACAGAAGGCCCTTCCCCTGGGCGTCGCCAGACGACACTGCCTAGCTGACGGCACCCTGAGGAGTCCCTCTCTGTGAGAGCGCACGGGTCGGTGAGAGGTATCCGGTAGCAGTAGGCGGTCCCGTAAATAACCCGGCCCTATGCCATGGAGCGCTTTGAAGGTGGTTACCAAAACCTTGAAGCGCACCCGGAAGGCCACAGGTAGCCAGTGCAGTCTGCGCAGGATTGGTGTCATACGGGAGCCACGAGGGGCTCCCTCTATAACCCGCGCAGCCGCATTCTGAACTAACTGCAGCCTCCAGATGCCCTTCAAGGGGAGCCCCATGTAGAGAGCATTGCAGTAATCCAGGCGAGACGTCACGAGGGCGTGAGTGACCGTGCATAGGGCATCCCGGTCTAGAAAGGGGCGCAACTGGCGCACCAGGCGAACCTGGTAAAAAGCTCTCCTGGAGACGGCCGTCAAACGATCTTCAAAAGACAGCCGTTCATCCAGGAGGACGCCCAAGTTGAGCACCCCTTCCATCGGGGCCAATGACTCGCCCCCAACAGTCAGCCGAGGACTCAGCTGACTGTACCGAGCCACTCTGTCTTGGAGGGATTGAGCTTGAGCCTGTTTCTCCCCATCCAGACCCGTACGGCCTCCAAGCACCGGGACAACACTTCGATAGCTTCGTTGGGGTGGCCCGGTGTGGAAAAGTACAGCTGGGTGTCATCAGCGTACAGCTGGTACCTCACACCGAAGCCACTGATGATCTCACCCAGCGGCTTCATATAGATGTTGAACAGAAGGGACAAGAGGATCGACCCCTGCGGCACCCCACAAGTGAGGCGCCTCGGAGCCGACCTCTGCCCCCCTGTCAACACCGTCTGCGACCGATCGGAGAGATAGGAGGAGAACCACCGATAAACGGTGCCTCCCACTCCCAATCCCCCCAACCGGCGCAGCAGGATACCATGGTCGATGGTATCGAAAGCCGCTGAGAGGTCTAATAGGACCAGGGCAGAGGAACAACCCCTATCCCTGGCCCTCCAGAGATCATCCACCAACGCGACCAAAGCCGTCTCAGTGCTGTAACCGGGCCGGAAACCGGACTGGAACGGGTCTAGATAGACAGTTTCATCCAGGTGTAAGGGAAACTGATATGCCACCATACTCTCTACAACCTTCGCCGCGAAGCGAAGGTTGGAGACCGGACAATAATTACCTAAAACAGCCGGGTCCAGGGAAGGCTTCTTGAGGAGGGGTCTCACCACCGCCTCTTTCAAGGCAGCCGGGAAGACTCCCTCCACCAAGGAAGCGCCAGAATTGCCTGGAGGCAGCCTCGTGTCACCTCCTGAGTGGCCAGCACCAACCAGGAGGGGCACGGGTCCAGTAAACACGTGGTGGCATTCAACCTCCCCAACAACCTGTCCATGTCCTCGGGAGCGACAGGGTCAAACTCATCTCATAAATGTCACGGACTGTATGACTATAACTTGTTGCTGGCAATCCTTATGATTTATATTGATATATTGATCATCAATTGTGTTGTAAATGTTGTACCTTGATGAACGTATCTTTTCTTTTATGTACACTGAGAGCATATGCACCAAGACAAATTCCTTGTGTGTCCAATCACACTTGGCCAATAAAATTCTATTCTATTCTATTCAATGCCACTAGGTAAGCCCTAGTATAGGACTTCACTATTGTCCGATCAGCTTCCGAACGGCTAGACCTCCAGGAACTCTCTAGGCGTCTTCTCCGGCGCTTCATCCCTCTCAGCTCCTCGGAGAACCAAGGAGCCGGTTGGGACCTGCGCCGGGTCAGAGGCCGCAAAGGCACGACACGGTCTAAGGCCCCCGCCGCGGCCCGTTCCCAGGCCGCAACAAGTTCCTCAGCTGAGCCGTGAGCCAGACCCTCAGGAAATGGCCCAAGCTCCGTCCGGAACCCCTCCGGGTCCATCAGGCACCTGGGACGGAACCAACGTGTCGGCTCCGTCTCTCTGCGGTGGTGAATGGCGGTCAGAAAGTCCAGGCGAAGAAGAGAGTGATCTGACCATGACAAAGGTTCAGTGACTATTTCCTTTAAGTCCAGATCTCTCAACCACTGACCAGAGACAAAAATTTGGAGATCTTTAGGCCATGCTGGTTCTGTTTAGCGGCCACAGTCTCCTTTAACTGACCTTGTAATTACTTTCTGCTTGGCTTCTACTCCTAGCATACACCTATCTTGGGCCGGGGGTGGGAAATACTCTGGCCTGCTATTTATACTCAAAAGCCAAATATCTGGTCCAAAAATAACCCCAGGAACATTAGCACAGGCTCTCGAGATCTTGATGGTTGGTTATAAAATAGTCCATTATCAGCTGAAGGAAAAGTGCAAATCCAACCACAAAGAAATTTAAATATAGCATTGCTGAGTGGAAACGAAACCAGACGGGGTAGAAAGCAGATATTGTATTGCAAACTGATGCTTTAGGTCCACGTAGAATGTGGCTACTTAGACTCACTAGCGAGTTACTGGCACATAATCAGATAAAAGAATGGCGGGGGATTGGCAACTTAGATAGCGGAACCACTGAAAAAGTCTTTTTCACCTCTTATCCCTTTCTCTCCAAACGCCACCGAACAAGAGTGATATTTTTGCTTCCTGCTGGCTGATGGGCTACCTTTTTTCACACCCCTGGTTTAAAGTAGCATTATCAAGTATATTTCGGTTTAATGAAAATGGAATATAAAACTAAGTTAAGCAAGATGCCTGGGTTACAGAGCTCTTTTCCTCTGGCTCACTATTCCAAGTTGAGAATAGTAATAAAGGAGAATAGCTCAGGGTTGACATGAGGGGTCCTTGGTGTTCTCTGAGCTTGCTTGTTTTCTTGCAGACATGTCATTACCCAAACTAGATGACATCATCAAGGACCCCCTAATTGAGGTTGAGAGTGATTTTCAGTCCAAAATAAAATTCTAAATGAATTTTAAGAGGGAGGAGGGAGAGAGAGAGAGAGAATCTAGAATCAGACTAACTTTAGGAAGTTATTGTAAGTCTTTGTGTAATTAAGTAGGATAATTTGAATCTGGTCATTTGGAATTTTGGATTGTTTGATCATCCCTCCACCATCAATTATTTTTTATTTATCTTCCTTCCTTCCTTCCTTCCTTCCTTCCTTCCTTCTTTCTTTCTTTCTTTCCTTTCTTCTTTATTTTCTATCTTTCTTTTCCTTCATCCTTCCTTCCTTCCTTTCTTTCTTTCCTTCCTTCCTTCCTTCTTTCTTTCTTTTTCTTTCTTTCTCTTTCTTTTTTCTTCTTTCCTTTCCTTTCCATCCTACTTTATTTTCTATTTTTCTTTCTTCTTTCTTTCCTTCTTTCTCTTTTTTTGTTTCCTTTCTTGTTTTTTTCTTCCTTCTCGTTTTTCCCTTCTTTCTTTTCTTTCTCTCTCTTCTTCCTTCCTTCCTTCCTTCTTTCTCCCTCCCTCCCTCCCTCCTTTCCCCTCTTCTATCTTATTAAGTAAATAAAAAACACTTTAGACGAGCAAGTGTAAAATTGCCTACTTAAAATCACACTGGGGGAAAATGTTTCCATTCCTTGAAGCTGCCAAAGTCTTTTTCCCCCCCCATCAACTCTTCTGCGCTGTAAGACTTGAGCGACAGGCAAAAAAAAATTAAAATCTGCTGATTTCTGATGTTAAAGAAACTCCGAACCCAAACTCATTTTAACTGGTGGTGCTTAGCTTAGGATGTTCTTGTTTTAATCATTCTAACCCACAGGAGGTTTAATAGGTTTTCCATTGTTGGAAGAAATATCCATCTGGTTCAATTCCAAGCCAGGAGGAAGATACTGGAAACATGGAGGCTGATTGGAAAGTTGGTTTAATGGTGAAGCAGAAGCACATGGATGGTTCTGGGCAGCTGAACACATGGAACTGGGAGTGGTGAGGGTATATACCTTCTCATGGGCTTTGAACCTGAGCTTCCTGTTCCTATGCAAGAACATGTATTCTATTGGATGTTGTCAGGTTTCTATGGGGTCATGTTAGTCTGAGCTCCCAGGTTTGGTTGAGGTTTGCTGGGTGATGCAATGCCTTAGGAGATTGCAATGCAGTGGGCTCTGTGTCTTCTACTAAATGGTCCTATTATGTCCTGAAGGGCCGTGTCTTAATCCCATCACCCTAGAGCTGAAGGTCTTTTGTCTTGTAGATACCGTGTTTCCCCCAAAAATAAAACTGGGTCGTATATTATTTTTTGCTCCAAAATAAGTCCTCCAAATTAGGGCTTATTTTCTGGTTAGGCCTTATTTTGGGGGGAATACCGTACTAAATGCATCCATCTGGCTTGACAATTTTAATTGGGGCTTATTTTGGGTGAAATGCTCCCAGTTTGGATCGGATTGCCCGATCCGGTAGCAATGGTGGCGGGCGGTTCGGAGAACCGGTAGCAAAAATCCCTCCCCCCCCCGCCATGCCCAGCTGAGCTGCGCGATCATCAGAGGTTTGGTTTTTCTACTTTTAAAAGCATTCTTACTTTGGCCGAAAAAATGCTTTTAAAAGTAAAAAAAAACCCCTGTGATAATCGAGCAGCTCAGCTGAGTTAGAGGCTTTTAAAAGCATTTTTTACAACCACTTTGGCCGAAGAGATTGTAGAAAAAAATGCTTTTAAAAGCCTCTTAAGCTCCCAGCTGAGCTGCTCGATCATCACAGGTTTTTTTTTTTACTTTTAAAAGCATTTTTTTACAACCGCTTCGGCCAAAGAGGTTGTAGAAAAAATGCTTTTAACAGTAAAAAAAAAAAAAAAGTTGGCCACGCCCACCCAGTCACGTTACCCTCCCACCAAGCCACGCCCACAGAATCGGTAGTAACAAATTTTACATTTCACCCCTCGGGTAGGGCTGATATTAGGAGCATCCTGAAAAATCATGCTAGGACTTATTTTCCGGTTGGGTCCTATTTTCGGGGAAGCAGGGTAGGCTGGCCCAGTCCTGCTACGGGCTATTAAGAAAGACTTGGAGACTTCTTTCCAAGAGCGCATTTCTCCTTTAGGGAAATATAATAGTCTGTTCTTTTTTAATATTTCCCAAAATATTTCATTCTTCTAGGAGAGGGGTGGGTGCTAACTTTGTACACCATCTTTTTTTTGTAGGAAGGGTTAGGGGTTTACCCACCATTGAGGAGCGAGGCCTGGCCTCTACTGCTTCACCTTCCGCTTCTCCAGCAGGTCGCTCTCTCCTTCCTCTCTGCGGTCATTTCCCAACTCTTGACCTGGGAGTTTTCATATCAAATGATCTACGTGCCAAAGCTCACTGCAACTACATCGCAAAAAAGCCTTTAAGAGTTGTAAACTTAATCTTGCGTAGCTTCTTCTCCAGAAACACTACACTACTAACCAGAGCATATAAAACATTTGCTAGACCAATTCTTGAATACAGCTCGCCTGTCTGGAACCCTCACCACATTTCTGACATCGATACAACTGAACGTGTCCAGAAATATTATACAAGAAGAGTTCTCCGCTCCTCTGAATACAACAAAATACCTTATGCCACCAGACTTGAAATCCTGAGATTAGAAAATTTAGAACTCTGCCGCCTTCGACACGACTTGAGTTTAATTCATAGAATCATCTGTTACAATGTCCTTCCTGTCAAAGACTACTTCAGCTTCAATCACAACAATACACGAGCACACAATAGATTTAAACTTAATGTGAACCGCTCCAATCTTGATTGCAGAAAATATGACTTCAGTAATAGAGTTGTTAATACCTGGAATGCACTACCAGACTCTGTGGTCTCTTCCCAAAATCCCGAAAGCTTTAATCAAAAACTACCTACTGTTGACCTCACCCCATTCCTAAGAGGTCTGTAAGAGGCCTGCATAAGAGCACCAGCGTGCCTACCGTTCCTGTCCTAATGTTCCCTTTGATTGTATCCAATTTCATATAGTTATTACAAAGTTATGATTATATTTATGCTTATATATCGTATAGTTATTTCATGATTATGCTTATATATACTGCTTATGCTTATATATACTGCGTGACAAAATAAATAAATAAATAGATAAATAAATAAATAAAAAATGTTCTCACCAGCATGAGGCAACCTCTGTTTAGCCCACATTTCAAATCTCCCACAATGCTGCCAAAATTCGCTGTGTTGGATGTGCATTCCTGGCACCTAACACAGGGGCACAGATCCAGAAATTTTGCACACTGCACGGACGAGGACAGCCAACGTCGCTTAAATTTAGAGCCGGCCCTGCAAAGAGAAGGGTGGAAGTGCTTCCCCAACCTGGCGCCCACGGCAAGTCCTGGAATTTCCAGGCATTCTGCCCTCGGCTAAAAGCGTGAAGCCGTAGGACTTGAACCAAAGTTCAAAGTACGGTCCAGGAAAGTGGATTGGACGACCGGTTAGGAAGAATTTCCTGTGGGTTTCAGCTGTTCAGTGCTGGAATGAGCGGCCCTGAATAAAGACGGACTTTCCTTTATTAGACGTGAGCAAGCAGTGACTGGATGCTCTGATCAGTTCAGCTAGGAGGTTATAATGATGAGGGGTTAGGATAGATTCATGGTTCTCAAATTTGGCAACTTTGAGATGGATGGACTTCAGCTTCCAGAATTCCCCAGCCAGCATGGTTTAAAATAGGTGAACTTCAACTCCCAGAATTCCCCAGCCAGAATGCTTTAAGATGGGTGGACTTCCACTCCCAGAATTCCCCAGCCAGAATGCTTTAAGAGGGATGAACTTCCACTCCCAGAATTCCCCAGTCAGAATGCTTTGAGATGGGTGGACTTCCACTCCCAGAATTCCCCAGCCAGAATGCTTTAAGAGGGATGAACTTCCACTCCCAGAATTCCCCAGCCAGCATGCTTTAAGAGGGGAGGACTTCCACTCCCAGCATGCTTTAAGGGAGGGTGGACTTCCACTCCCAGAATTCCCCAGCCAGAATGCTTTAAGAGGGATGAACTTCCACTCCCAGAATTCCCCAGCCAGAATGCTTTAAAATTCTTTTAAGTTTAATTAAATTTAATTAAAATTTAATTAAATTTTAAAGAATGCTTTAAAATTCTTTAAGTTTAATTAAATTTAAAATTTAAATTTAAGTTTAAATTTAAATTTTAAATTTAAATTTAAATTTTAAATTTAAATTTAAATTTTAAAATTTAAAGTTCTTTAAGGGGCGTGCATAAGTGCACAAAAGTGCCTACCGTTCCTGTCCTATTGTTTCCTTTCATTATAGGTGCTTGTATATAATGTTGTGACAAAATAAAAATTTTTTAAAAAAGGTGAACTTCAACTCCCAGAATTCCCCAGCCTGCATGCTTTAAGATGGAATGCTGGCTGGGGAATTCTGGGAATGGAAGTCCACCCATCTGAAAGTTGTTAAGACTGAATAACATGGGATGACCTTAAAAGTCCTTGCCAGCCTAGGATGGAAATATTTTGACTTCCGTGTGCTGGGCAACTCGTTCAGGGCATTGTGGTCAAACCTGGCTCACCGAAAGCAACCAACTCCCTTTGAAGATAGCACATCATTTTATTAACATGCATGCAGTACATCCTGGGCAAACCACACGGCTAAGTTATTCCTATCTCTAGGCAACGACTTGTTTTGTAGAAGAATAAAAAGAGGATTTATGGTGCAGCGTAAACTCTGTTTTTGTAACACCATCACCTGGAAAGTCAATCAGCCAAACAAACTCCATCTGTTTATTTCCTGTCTCTCTTCTGCCACATCCTTCCAGGATCCTTGTTTAAGTAGTGGGCACTTTCCTCTGTTCCTCTAGCATCCCGGTTTGGATTGATCAGATATTTTTCCTACTGAGAGGGAGTATTGTTTGTGAAAGATCTGAAGCATGTGTTGCATCTGAAGCAGAGATGGGATTCAGTAGGTTCGGACCGGTTCGGGCAAATTGGGCAAACCGGTAGCGAAAATCACCGTCCTATTTAGGCACGTTTTTGAACCCGGGCGCATGCACGGATGGCACGCAGACATGCAAAGCGCATGTGCGGAAGGCCGGGCGTATGTGCAAACGCATTCACATTTGTGAACCAGTAGGGAAAGTAAGTGAATACCACCCGTGATCTGAAGCATGTGCGGATCTATACACTGGAGAAACAAAACAGCCACTTCACAAGGGCATGGCACGACATAAGAGAACAAACCCATCAAGACAAGATTCAGCAGCCCATCTGTATTTAAAAGATACAGGCCTCTCTTTTGAAGACAGCAAAATCCACATTTTGGACAGAGTGGACTGCTGGTTTGAAAGTGGGGTCAAAGAGGCCATCTGTGTCCAAATTGAACAGCCCTCTCTCAACAGAGGGGGAGGGATACAACACAGTCCTTCAACAGTTCCAAGAAGGCGCCACACCCATTTGCGCTACTCAGGTGACCCTGAGGACACAGATAAACCAAGTGGCCTCAACGACTCTCTAAAAGGATGCAAATGACAGGCTGTCTGCAAGGAATAATCATCCTTCCATTCTCCCCACCATCCAGTCAGAGCTGAAGAAGCTTCTTGGATGAGAAGCGAAATGTCTTCAAAAGGAAAAACAAGAAAGTCCAGTTGCCTCCTGAAAAAGCACCTTTGGGACATCTGTCTGTCTGTCTGTCTGTCTGTCTATCTATCTATCTTTCTTTCTTTCTTTCTTCTGTAGTCATATCTATCTTTCTATTTATAGAATAGAATAGAATAGAATAGAATTTTATTGGCCAAGTGTGATTGGACACACAAGGAATTTGTTTTGGTGCATATGCTCTCAGTGTACATAAAAGAAAAAGAAAAAAGAAAAAAAAATACATCAAAGGTACAATATTTACAACACAAATGATGGTTATAGGTTGCAATTTAACCCGTAATGATAGCAACAAAAAGTTACAGTCATATAGTCATAAGTGGAAAGAGATTGGTGATGATGATCTATCTTTATTTTCTTTTATTTATCTATCTTTATTTTATTTTATTTTATTTATTTATTGGTGATCTATCTTTCTATCAACTATCTATCTATCTTCTATCTAGTCATAATGAAACGTCTGGAAGAAATACCATCAAACTCAGGGAGCGCCAAGGACCCTGCAGTTCGACCCTGAGCTACAAACAAACACTCCCTTCTTTTCTCCCTTGCTTAATAGCAGAGTTACGGTGATCAGTTTAAAAGTTGGCAATTATGAAATATCTGTTTATGATATTGTGTTTCCCTGAAAATAAGGCCCAGCTGGAAAATAAGCCCTAGCATGATTTTTTTTCAGGATGCTCGTAATATAAGCCCTACCTCAAAAATAAGCTCCGGTTAAGACTGTCAGTTAAACGGACGTATTTTGTACCGTATTTCCCTGAAAATAAGACTTTTGGAGCAAAAATTAATACAAGACCCGGTCTTAGTTTAGGAGAAACATGGTAGTAGTGTGATACCAATTGGGCAGATTTAACAACTGCTCTCTCTCTCTCTCTCCCTCCCTCTCTCTCCCTCCCTCCCTCCCTCCCTCTCTCCTTCCCTCTCTCCCTCCCTCCCTCCCTCTCTCTCTCTCTCTCTCTCAACAGTCTGGAGCAGGGGTCTCCAACCTTGGCAACTTTAAGCCTGGCGGACTTCAACTCCCAGAATTCCCCAGCCAGGTTTAAGCCTGGTGAACTCCAACTCCCAGCTTTGCTGGCTGGGGAATTCTGGGACTTGAAGTCCGCCAGGCTTAAAGTTGCCAAATTTGGATACCCCTGCTCCATAGTGTTATTGTAGTTAAGCTGAGGTGCTGCAAACATTTGTTGAGGCCCGAGGATACCCCAAAAGAGTGAACTATGCTGAAATATCTAATTTTCCTTCACGGGAACTGTTTTTCTCCTTCTCACCAGACTAAAGCGGAGGCTGACATAAAAAAAAAAAAAAAAAAACGAAAACCCCAACCAAAAATTTATTGCAATGATTTAACCTTTCCAAAGACCGAAAACACGATTCCTTCTCTTTCCATTCAATGTCTTGAACCTTTTTCAAAAATAATACGGTTTCAGGAGGCCTTGGGAAAACTGGCATGGAGAGAGGAAAAAATTTCTCCAGCTATTTTGGTTTGAGCTTTTTTTGGGGGGGGTGGGGGGTGGAGTTAAGTATTTATAGCCCAGGAGATCAGACTTTTTGAATGCCTGCAGTTTGGCTAAGAAAACATTCAGTTTTCTTGGGCGGATGTTTAATCTTTGGATCTTATCTGGTGCTCCAGGAATGGTGAGTTCTAATCCTGCCTTAGGCATGAAAGCCAGCTGGGTGACTTTGCCCTAATCACTGGGTGACTGTGAATTCTAGTCCTGCCTTAGGTATAAAAGCCGTCTGGGTGACTTTGGCCTAATCACCAGGTGACTGTGAGTTCTAGTCCTGCCTTAGGTATAAAAGCCGTCTAGGTGACTTTGGCCTAATCACCAGGTGACTGTGAGTTCTAGTCCTGCCTTAGGTATAAAAGCCGTCTGGGTGACTTTGGCCTAATCACCAGGTGACTGTGAGTTCTAGTCCTGCCTTAGGTATAAAAGCCGTCTGGGTGACTTTGGCCTAATCACCAGGTGACTGTGAGTTCTAGTCCTGCCTTAGGTATAAAAGCCGTCTGGGTGACTTTGGCCTAATCACCAGGTGACTGTGAGTTCTAGTCCTGCCTTAGGTATAAAAGCCTTCTGAGTGACTTTGGGCCAATTACCAGGAGACAGTGAGTTCTAGTCCTGCCTTAGACACGAAACTTAGCTAGGTGTCTTTGGGCCAGTCATTCTCCCTCAGCCAACCCACCTTACAGGGTTGCTATGGGGAACATAGGAGGGAAGGGGTATTAAGTATGCTCACTGTCCTCAGTTGTTTGCAAAAATAATAAAGATGGTGGTATAGAAAATAAGTTAAAATAAATAATAAAATTTAAATAACAGCAATAGCAATTAGACTTATATACCGCTTCACAGACTTATCTAGTGTAACTTATACAGAATAAGCCTCTTGCCCCCAACAATCTGAGTCCTCATTTTACCCAAATAATAAAATAAAAATGAAATGAAATGAAATAAAAAATAAAATAAAATAATAAAATAAAATAGAAAATAAAATAAAATAGAAAATAAAATAAAAAAATAAATGTCTTCCAGCCCTTAACCAAGGCCAGTTTCCAATTGCCACCAAATTCGAGCAATTTTCTCCGACCAATGCCCATCCCTACAGAAAGTTACATGATCGTTTTATCCAAGGAAATCCATGTCTTCTGAAACCGACAACCCTCCGAAGTGGCTAAGACGGACAACTCCCTGATTCACTGGAGTTGAAGGAAGGGAGTTGAAGACCAGTACAATCTAATTCATTTATGGGCCTCTGGTGACAGTCTGTTATTAACACAGCTGCTTGCAATTACTGCAGGTTCAAGTCCCACCAGGCCCAAGGTTGACTCAGCCTTCCATCCTTTATAAGGTAGGTAAAATGAGGACCCAGATTGTTGGGGGCAATAAAAGGTGACTTTGTATATAATATACAAATGGATGAAGACTATTGCTTAACATAGTGTAAGCCGCCCTGAGTCTTCGGAGAAGGGCGGGATATAAATGCAAATAAAAATAATTTTTTTTGCAAGACTGTGTTCTTACAGCCAAACTCAATAAAAAGAATTTTAGCCTTTGGGAGAGTTGATTTCCCGATCCAGTCTGCCTCGCAGGGCTGACGTCCCACTCATAAGCCACCAGTCAAACATCTCTGCGTCACCCTTGATGGAAATCTCTACTTCCCCTCATCTTCTCTGCACAAAACAGTCTATCATTACTGTATTTTTCTTCGTACCCAAAACACGTAATTAAAATGAAACGTTTCCTGCATGGAGATAATTGCTTTTTTTTTTGTCGGAGCCCTTCCTTGCAGAATTATTTCCTTAATTTGACAGCTTCCCCCCCCCCCACGGACTTCCTGTGATTTATTCCTTCAATTTGGCAGGGAAAAACTTAAATGAGGGAGAGGAAAGGGAAAAAAAAGAGCTTTGGAAAAAGTGCAGAGAAGAGCAGCTGAGATGATTAAAAGTCGTGGAGACTAAAACGTGTGAAGAAACGGTAACAGGGATTTATTTTATTTTATTTTATTTTATTTGTCATAACACCATACATAAGCATAAGCATGAAGCAACAGGAGGAGAGGAACGGTAGGCCCGCTTGTGCTCTTATGCACGCCCCTTACAGACCTCTTAGGAATGGGGTGAGGTCAATGGTAGACAGTTTTTGGTTGAAGATTTTGGGATTTTGGGAAGAGACCACAGAGTCAGGTAGTGTATTCCAAGCATTAACAACTCTGTTACTGAAGTCATATTTTCTTCAATCAAGATTGGAGCGGTTAACATTGAGTTTAAATCTATTGTTTGCTCTTGTATTGTTGTGATTGAAGCTGAAGTAATCTTCAACAGGAAGGACATTGCAATAGATGATTCTATGAGTTAAACACAGGTCCTGTCGGAGGCGGCGGAGTTCTAAGTTTTCTAAACCCAGGATTTCAAGTCTGGTGGCATCAGGTATTTTGTTGTATTCAGAGGAGTGGAGTAGGTTGGGTAGGACCAGTCTAAAGAAAAAAAAAGGACTAGGGGCAGTGGTGGGATTCAGCCGGTTTGCTAAACCGGTAGTTAAATTGCTGGCTGGCTCCACCCCTCCCCACCCTACCCCTCAGGTAAGTATGGGAGGCCTACTAGGCTCAAAATAGAAGGCCTTACAAGAAAGAAGAAAAGGAGGGAGGGAGGGAGGGAGGGAGGAAGAAAGCAAATGGGAAGGGACAAATGGAAGGGAAGCTGAAGGAAGAAAAGAAAGAAAAGAAGGAAGAGGGAAGAAGGAAGAGGGAAAAGGGGAAAAAAGGAAGAGGAAGAGGGAAGGGAAGGGAAGGGAAGGAAAGGAAGAGGAAAGGAAAGGAAAGGAAGAGGGAAGGAAGGGAAGGGAAGGAAGAGAAGAGAAGAAGAAAGGAACAAGGAAGGAAAGGCATGGAAGAGGGAAGGGAAGGGAAGGAAAGGGAAGGAAGAGGGAAGGAAAGGGAAGGAAGGAAAAGAAAAGAAAAGGAAAGGAAAAGAAAGGAAGAAAGAGGAAGGGAAGGGAAGGAAAGGAAAGGAAGAGGGAAGGAAAGGAAGGAAAGGAAAATAAAGAAAAGGAAAGGAAAAGAAGGGAAGAAAGAGGAAGGAAGGAAAGGAAAGGAAGAGGGAAGGAAAGGAAGAAAGAGGGAAGGAAGGGAAGGAAAGGAAAAGAAAAGGAAAAGAAAAGAAGGGAAGAAAGAGGGAAGGAAGGGAAGGAAAGGAAAGGAAGAGGAAGGAAGGGAAGGAAAGGAAAATAAAGAAAAGGAAAGGAAAAGAAGGGAAGAAAGAGGGAAGGGAAGGAAAGGAAAGGAAGAGGGAAGGAAAGGAAAGGAAGAGGGAAGGAAGGGAAGGGAAGGAAGAGAAGAGAAGAAGAAAGGAACAAGGAAGGAAAGGCATGGAAGAGGGAAGGGAAGGGAAGGGAAGGGAAGGAAAGGAAGAGGAAAGGAAAGGAAGAGGGAAGGAAAGGGAAGGAAGAGGGAAGGAAAGGGAAGGGAAGGAAAAGAAAGAAAAGGAAAGAAAAAGAAGGGAAGAAAGAGGGAAGGGAAGGGAAGGAAAGGAATGGAAGGGGGAAGGGAAGAAAAGGAAAGGAAAGGAAGAGGGAAGGAAAGGGAAGGGAAGGAAAATAAAGAAAAGGAAAGGAAAAGAAAGGAAGAAAGAGGGAAGGGAAGAAAAGGAAAGGAAAGGAAAAAATTCTCAGAAAAATTGTGCAATCATATTGGCATACATGACCAGGGCTGGTTGAGGGATGCTGACGTCGTCCGTCATGACCTCACCACGCAAATCGCAGAATTAATGCTAATGGCCCAACGATGTCGTGCCGTGTGTGACCTCATCGGGGCTTTGACCAGCTGCAAACCTTCTGCCGGATGAATTCAATGCAGGCCCTGGGGGTTCTTCTAACAAGGCTTGTCTTCCAGCAACTTATGGATTACTTCTGCCCTTCCAGATGTTGCCTTTCTCCAGCAGCTCTTGAAGACAAGCTCCTGGTTCTCATCATCTTTGCAATTAGCTGTCGTCCCTAGCAAAAAAAAAACAACACCCTGCCGTTGTGGTGCCCAAAACCACAATTTAAGAGAAGGATTTGTTTTTTGCTGAGCAAATGTTTGGGCCTCTGAAGGGGCGAACACAGTGGGCTAATTTGAGTTAGGGGTGGGGTGAAGAACACAGCGGGGGCTTTAATCATTCAATGCAATTCAGAATAGAGCTGGAAGGGGCCTTGGAGGGTTTTTTTCATTGGTTCATAGTTCAAATTCTCCCAAAAAGGAGAATTTTACCTCCTTTCAATCTGAGAATCAAATCATTTATTTGTGTCGGAATGGTCAAAAACTTGGCAACTCCAAATCTCAACCAGCAAATGCTCTGTCTTACACATTGGAAAAAAAGAATCAGAACACTAAATACAAGCTCGATGGACATTACCTTATAGATGACCCCCACCCCGTCAAAGACCTTGGAGTTTTCATATCAAATGATCTAAGTGCCAAAGTTCACTGCAACTACATCGCAAAAAAGGCTTTAAGAGTTGTAAACTTAATCTTGCGTAGCTTCTTCTCCAGAAACACTACACTACTAACCAGAGCATATAAAAAATTTGCTAGACCAATTCTTGAATACAGCTCACCTGTCTGGAACCCATACCACATTTCGGACATCAATACAATTGAACGTGTCCAGAAATATTTTACAAGAAGAGTTCTCCACTCCTCTGAATACAATAAAATACCTGATGCCACCGGACTTGAAATCCTGGGTTTAGAAAACTTAGAACTCCGCCGCCTTCGATTTGACCTGAGTTTAACTCATAGAATCATCTGCTACAATGTCCTTCCTGTTGAAGACTACTTCAGCTTCAATCACAACAATACACGAGCATACAATAGATTTAAGCTTAAGGTGAACCGCTCCAATCTTGATTGCAGAAAATATGACTTCAGTAACAGAGTTGTTAATGCTTGGAATACACTACCTGACTCTGTGGTCTCTTCCCAAAATCCCCAAAGCTTCAACCAAAAACTATCTACTATTGACCTCACCCCATTCCTAAGAGGTCTGTAAGGGGCGTGCTTAAGAGGAGCAACGTGCCTACCGTTCCTGTCCTAATGTTCCCTTTGATTGTATCCAATTTCATATAATTATTACATGCTTATGATTATATTTATGCTTATATATCGTATAGTTATTTCATGCTTATGCTTATATATACTGTTGTGACAAATAAATAAATAAATAAAAAATATCCAAGCTCTCCATAATGGAGACTGCAGTACAGATAAAACATGGAATAATAGGGCTGGAAGGGACCTTAGAGGTCTTCCAGTCTAACCCCCCTGCTCAAGCAAAGAGTTCCTCTACCGTTCTAGACAAAGGGTTGTCCAGTCTCTTCTTTAAAAAACCACCAGTGATGGAACGCCCACAACTTCTGGTGGCAAGTCGTTCCGCTGGTGAATTGTTCTCGCTGTCAGGAAATTTCTCCTTATTTCAAGGTGGGAATGCTGGTTGGGGAATTCTGGGAATTGTAGCCCATGCATCTTAAAAGTAGCTGAGACTGAGGGAAGATCACACTACTGGAGGGAAGTCCCAAAGGTGCTTTTTCAGGAGGCAACTGGCCTTCCTCGTTTTTTAGAATAAGAATAGGAATAGGAATAGAAGAATCGAATCCAATAATAGAATAGAATAGAATAGAAAATAGGACAGAAAATAGAACAGAATAACAGAGTTGGAAGGGACCTTGGAGGTCTTCTAGCCAAACCCCCTGCTTAGGCAGGAACCCTACGCCACTTCAGACAAATAGTTGTCCAATCTCTTCTTAAAAACTTCCAGTGTTGGAGCATTCACAACTTCTGGTGGCAAGTTGTTCCACTGATTAATTGTTCTCACTGTCAGGAAATTTCTCCTTAGTTCTAAGCTGCTTCTCTCCTTGATTAGTTTCCACCCATTGCTTCTTGTTCTACCCTCAGGTGCTTTGGAGAATAGCTTGACTCCCTCTTCTTTGGGGCAGCCCCTGAAATATTGGAACACTGCTATCATGTCTCCCCTAGTCCTTCTTTTCATTAAACTAGACATACTCAATTCCTGCAAGAGTTCTTCGTCGTGTTTTAGCCTCCAGTCCCCTAATCCTCTTTGTTGCTCTTCTCTGCACTCTTTCCAGAGTCTCCACATCTTTTTTATATCTTGGTGACCAAAACCGGATGCCATATTCCAAGTGTGGCTTTACCAAGGCCTTATAAAGTGGTATTAACACTTCACGTGATCTTGATTACGTCTGTTAACGCAGATAGAATAGAATAGAATAGAATAGAATTTTTATTGGCCAAGTGTGATTGGACACACAAGGAATTTGTCTTGGTGCAGATGCTCTCAGATTAGGACTGTGTTCAGTGGTGGGTTGCTCCCGGTTCGCACCAGTTCAGGAGAACTGATAGCAGTGGCGGCAAGCTCCGCCCCCCCGCCCGGAAGTCTTGAAATATACTCTGCACATGCGCAGAAGCTTCTGTGCTTGCGAGCGAAGCGAACGCACGCGAGCAAACCGGTAGCAAAGGTAAGTGAAACTCACCACTGACTGTGTTGGCTGTGTTTTCTTTGAAGACGTTTCGCTTCTCATCCAAGAAGCTTCTTCAGCTCTGACAGGATCCTGGGGAATGGAATGGAACTATCCAGTCAGAGCTGAAGAAGCTTCTTGAATGAGAAGGGAAACATCTTCAAAGAAAAACCCAAAGTCCAGTTGCCTCCTGAAAAAAAAGCCCCTTTGGGACAGTCATGACCTAGATTTGTCATTTTGATTAACTCCCAGAGTCCCTCAGCCAGCAAAGCTGGCTGAGGAACTCTGGGAGTTGAAGTCCAAAAGTCTTAAAGGGACCAAGTTTGGACACCCCTGACCTGGATGATGGAGAATCTCTACAGACTACTGGAGGGAAGATCATAAATCCAAAATCCAGGGTCCCAGCTGGGTTTTCATTTAGTCTGTAGTTTATTTCAGGGGTCTCCAACCTTGGCAACTTTAAGACTTGTGGACTTTGCTTTGCTGGCTGAGGTATTCTGGGAGTTGAAGTCCACAAGTCTTAAAGTTGCCAAGGTTGGAGACCCCTGGTTTATTGGATCTCATTACTTTCACATACAAGGAGTCCTCGACTTACAACTGTTCATTTAGTGACCGTTCGAAATCACAACAGCATTGAAAAAAGTGATTTTTTTAAAATTTGCATTTATATCCCGCCCTTCTCCGAAGACTCAGGGCGGCTTACACTGTGTCAAGCAATAGTCTTCATCCATTTGTATATTATATACAAAGTCAACTTATTGCCCCCAACAATCTGGGTCCTCATTTTACCTACCTTATAAAGGATGGAAGGCTGAGCCAACCTTGGGCCTGGTGGGACTTGAACCTGCAGTAATTGCAAGCAGGTGTGTTAAGAACAGACTGTCTTAGCAGTCTGAGCCACCAGAGGCCCTATGGCCATTTTTCCACACTTAACCACTATGGCAACATTCCCTTGGCCCTTAATCAAAATTTGGACGCTTGGCAACTGTATTTGTAGCTCGGGTTTTAGATTTTGGCCATCGTTTGTCAGTCACAATGGGGACGTGGTGGCTCAGTGGCTAAGGCGCTGAGCTTATTGATCGAAAGGTCGGCAGTTCAGCGGTTCGAATCCCCAGTGCCGCCTAACGGGGTGAGCTCCCATGACTTGCCCCCGCTTCTCTCAACCTAGCAGTTCGAAAGCATGTAAAAAATGCAAGTAGAAAAAATAGGGACCACCTTTGGTGGGAAGGGAACAGCGTTCCGTGCGCCTTTGGCGTTGAGTCATGCCGGCCACATGACCACGGAGACATCTTCGGACAGCTCTTCGGCTTTGAAACGGAGATGAGCACTGCCCCCTAGAGTTGGGAAGTGCAAGTGCAACCTAGAGTTGGGAAGTGCAAAAAAACCAATCCATTACACTCCATCTCGAAACAAACAACCTTCTCTCTAATAAACAATTTGGTTTCAGAAAAAAATGTCTTGTAATCTACAACTTCTCCACTGCAAAAACATATGGACTACAAACCTTGATCAAGGAAAAGCAATAGATGCAATCTACATAGACTTCTGCAAAGCTTTTGATTCAGTAGTACATGATAAACTACTCCTCAAACTAAAATCCTACGGCATTTCGGGACCTCTTCACAATTGGATAAATGCCTTCCTGTCAAACAGACAACAAGTGGTCAAAATTGGCAACGCTATATCTAATCCTGTTCCTGTCAAAAGTGGCGTTCCCCAAGGTAGTGTTCTTGGACCAACACTCTTCATACTATACATAAATGATCTCTGCGACCTCATCTCAAGTTATTGTGTTCTCTTTGCTGACGATGTCAAACTATTTAATACCACTAATAATACTTCTACCCTTCAAGAAGACCTCGACTTAATTTCCGATTGGTCTAAAACTTGGCAACTCCAAATCTCAACCAGCAAATGCTCAGTCTTACATATTGGAAAAAAGAACCCTAACATCAAGTACAAACTTGATGGACATTACCTAACTGATGACCCCCACCCTGTCAAAGATCTTGGAGTTCTCATATCAAATGACCTTAATGCCAAAGCTCACTGCAACTACATAGCGAAAAAAGCCCTAAGAGTTGTAAACCTAATTTTACGCAGCTTCTTTTCTAAAAACTCTACACTACTAACTAGAGCATACAAAACATTTGCCAGACCTATTCTTGAATACAGCTCATCCGTCTGGAACCCATACCACATCTCTGACATAAATACAATAGAAAGAGTCCAGAAATATTTTACTAAAAGAGTTCTTCACTCCTCCGAAAACCACAAAATACCTTATACCAACAGACTTGAAATCCTGGGATTAGAAAACTTACAACTCCGTCGACTTCGACATGACCTGTATTTAACACACAAAATCATCTATTGCAATATCCTTCCTATAAAAGACTACTTCAGCTTCAATCGCAATAATACAAGAGCAAACAATAGATTCAAGCTAAATGTCAACCGCTTCAAACTTGATTGCAGAAGATATGACTTCTGTAACAGAGTTGTTAACGCTTGGAACTCATTACCTGACTCTGTGGTCTCTTCCCATAATCCCCAAAGCTTTAACCAAAAACTGTCTACTATTGACCTCACCCCATTCCTAAGAGGACTATAAGGGGCGTGCATAAGAGCACAAACGTGCCTACCGTTCCTGTCCTATTGTTCCCTTCATCATATCAAATTGATATAGTTGATGCATATTTTTTTTACATATATGTATATTTTCTTCAAAGTATGTTGTTTTAGCTATGACAATTGTTTGTGTATACTGTTGTGACAAAAAGAAATTAAAAAAAATATGTGCGAGGGGAACCTTTCCCTCGTTTACACATTGCTTCATTGATTTTGAAAAAGCGTTTGATAAAATAAGATACAGCAAACTGTTACAAGTGGGACTAAATGACAGATCCTGAAACAAGTGGGACTAAATGACAAAGAATTCCAAATCATAAAGAATTGGGCATCAGGTAGCAAAAGTGAGACTAGGCTAAAATTACTCAGATAATGCAGAAATACTCTACTCTGAGTCCATTTTCAATGAAGCAGTGGAAAACCTGAAAATAAACAGCATTCGGATCAACAATGCTGATGGTATAGTTCTGCTCGCCAATAAGCATGAAGGGCCTCTTGTGGCTCAGACTGGTAAGACAGTCTGTTATTAACAGCAGCTGCTTGCAATTACTGCAGGTTCAAGTCCCACTAGGCCCAAGGTTGACTCAGCCTTCCATCCTTTATAAGGTAGGTAAAATGAGGACCCAGATTGTTGGGGGCAATAAAAGTTGACTTTGTATATAAATATACAAATAGGATGAAGACTATTGCTTAACATAGTGTAAGCCGCCCTGAGTCTTCGGAGAAGGGCGGGATATAAATGCAAATAATAAATAAATAAATAAATAAATAAAGACCTTCAGCTTCTCATCAACAGAGTCACAGAAATATCTGAAAAATACAGCTTGAAGCTTAACACCTCAAAAACCAAGATCATGGTCGTCAGCAAACAACCCAGGAGTGAAATCCAGCAGGTTCTGACAGGTTCTGGAGAACCGGTAGCGGAAATTTTGAGTAGTTCGGCCTTTGGCTGGCCCCAGAGTGGGGTGGGATGGAGATTTTTGCAATATCCTTCTTCCAGGAGTGGGGAGGGAATGGGGATTTTGCAGTATCCTCCCCTAGAGTGAGGAGGGAATGGGGATTTTGCAGTATCCCTCTCCTGGAGTGGGGAGGGAATGGGGAATTTGCAGTATCCTTCCCCTGGAGTGGGGTGGCAATGGAGATTTTGCAGTATCCTTCCCCCAGGAGTGGGGAGGGAATGGGGAATTTGCAGTATCCTTCCCTGGAGTGGGGTGGCAATGGAGATTTTGCAGTATCCTTCCCCCAGGAGTGGGGAGGGAATGGGGAATTTGCAGTATCCTTCCCTGGAGTGGGGTGGCAATGGAGATTTTGCAGTATCCTTCCCCCAGGAGTGGGGAGGGAATGGGGATTTTGCAGTATCCTTCCCTTGGAGTGGGGTGGGAATGGGGATTTTGCAGTATCCTTCCCTTGGAGTGGGGAGGGAATGGGGATTTTGCAGTATCCTTCCCCTGGAGTGGGGAGGGAATGGGGATTATGTAGTACCCTTCCCCTGCCACACCCACCAAGCCATGCCCACAGAACCGGTAATAAAAAAATTTGGATTTCACCAGTGAAACAACCCATTAATTTACCACCGATAACTTCAGAAAGAATATCATTGGACAAAGTCGAAAGGATCACATACCTTGGTCCTAATTTACAAGAAATCTGGGACATGATACCAGTGGTGATATTCGGACCAGTTCAAGTGATCCGGTAGTGGTGACCTGCAGGTGGGGCTAGCCACCTGCCCACCAACCCAAGCGCTATGCCGTCCTATTTAGCCACGTTTTCTAAGCTGCACAGATGCGTGCAAGCCACGCGCGTGAGCAAAGGCCATGCACGTAAGGCCGCATACATACGTGTGTGCGCATTCACATTTTTGGTGCACGGCGAACTGGTGATAAAATTATACGAATCTAACCTCTGGACATGACCCCTGAAGTGAAGACAAGGCTAGAGAAAGCTCAAACAGCATTCTTTTGTTGGAAGAAATATCCATCTGGGTTCAGTTCCAAGTGGGGACAAAGACACTGGAAACATGGAGGCTGCTTGGAAAGATGGTTTAATGGTGGTCAGGATCACATGGCTTGAGTTCCTGAATAGAAAAAGGCTGAGATCCTGTGCGCTCCCTGGCTTTATGCTTTTTCTGAGCTTTGAATTTCCTGGGGCACAAGAAGAGTACCGTGATTGGCTGTCAGACTCCCAGGGGGTGGGGGTCTTAGTTAACATTGTAGGTTGTCCCTCAAGCTTGCCTGAGCCCTGCCATGTGGTGAGTTTCTGTTCTATTGTGTTGCAAATGATGGCCATTGACAAAGGTGGGGAGTGGCAGGAAGTTGCAGGGAGCTGCTTTGTCTTTAAAACATTTTTCTCCATTTCTCATCCAGGGAAATATATTCTGCCTTTTAAATATTTTCTAAAATATTTCATTCTTCTAGGAGGGGGGTGGGTGCTAACTTCCTACACTTTAAAATGAAAAAGTCACGACATAAGATCAGGCTTGTCAGATGCTACATCTCTTCTACGGAGCGGAGAGTTGGTCTCTGATAAAAAGCCCCTTTTTTAAACTGGAATTTTATCTATTGGGAATAATTAGTTCAAAAAAAAGATAAATCTTTGCAATACTTTATTTATTTATGTATTTATGTATTTATTTATTTATTTATTTTGTCACAACAATATATATAAGTATCATACAAAAGGATTATATAGTATATAAACATATATATGAGTAAATATTAGGAGGTATAAGCATCAATATATATATAGGAAGAAGAAAAGAAAAACAATAGGACAGGAACGGTAGGCACGTTTGTGCGCTTATGCACGCCCCTTATGATCCTCTTAGGAATGGGGTGAGGTCAATAGTAGAAAGTTTTTGGTTAAAGCTTTTAGGATTATGGGAAGAGACCACAGAGTCAGGTAAAGTGTTCCAAGCACTGATGATTCTGCTACAGAAGTCATATTTTCTGCAATCTAGATTAAAGTGGTTAACATTAAGTTTAAATCTATTTAAATCTATTTAAATCTATACTTAATACTTCATATATTGACGGCAGCAAGGATCGCTGTAGCATCTGTATGGAAACAAAATAATGTTCCAGGAGAGGAAATAATAATCCGAAAAATTTTACAGTGTGCAGAAATGGACAGGATGACGTTAGAAATTAAGGAAAGGGAAGAGTCGGAATATTACAAAGGGTGGAATAAATTATATGATTGGTTGGAAAAAAGAAATCAAAATTATAAATTGGATTGTTAACCTAACTAAGTTAAAATTAGGAAATGTAAATTATTGGATTGGTAAATAGAAACCAATGTAAATATAAGTATGTAGAGGAATGAGTAAAAAAGAACAGAGAATATACAGTATATCATTGCCCATACGACAAGCTGTAAAATATGTAACACTGTTTGTTATGTGTTTTTAATGTGTTTTTTGTTGTTGTTGTGTTTTTTCTTCATTTTGTTTTTATTTATTTTTATTTATTTTTATTTTATTTATTTTATTCAATTTCTATACCGCCCTTCTCCCGAAGGACTCAGGGCGGTGTACAGCCAAGTAAAAAATCACAATATCAATATTAAAAGAAATTAAAACAAGCATATTATAAAATGGCCAAATTTAAAACGAATTAAAATATTAAAATATAAATAACCCAATAAAATTTTAACCCAATAAAATTTTAAGCCAGTCCCGCTTGAATAAATAAGTGCGTTTTCAGCTCACGGCGAAAGGTCCGAAGATCAGGTACTTGACGTAAACCAGGGGGAAGCTCATTCCAGAGCGTGGGAGCTCCCACAGAGAAGGCCCTACTCCTGGGGGCCGCCAGCCGACATTGTTTGGCGGACGGCACCCTGAGAAGGCCCTCTCTGTGAGAGCGTACGGGTCGGTGGGAGGCAAACGGTAACAGCAGGCGGTCCCGTAAGTACCCGGGTCCTAAGCCATGGAGCGCTTTAAAGGTGGTGACCAAAATCTTAAAGCGCACCCGGAAGACCACAGGAAGCCAGTGCAGACTGCGCAGGAGTGGTGTTACCACTATTACCCGCGCAGCTGCATTCTGGACTAACTGCAGCCTCCGGGTGCACTTCAAGGGCAGCCCCATGTAGAGAGCATTGCAATAATTTTTAAAGGTGAAAAGCTTAATAAAAATTATTTTTTTAAAAAAATAAGTTGGCTTGACAAAATCAGAAATGAGGAGGTGATAAGCCGCCTGGGAAAGCCAAGGGAAATCATCAAAATCATTAAAAAGCAGAAGAATATTTTGGACACCTAGAAAAATATGGCATATTTCATTCAATTCTCCAAGGAAAGATTGAAGGCAAACGAGGTCCAAGCAGAAGAAGAACATCATGGCTTCAAAATCTAAGGGACCGGTTTGGACCAAACTCAACAGCATTTTTTCGTGCAGCTGTTGATAAAAATAGGATCTCCAACAAGATCGCCAACGTCCGATGACAGATATGGTACAAGTGGTTTGGTCTCCAAGCTTGTTGCAATTTAATTTCTGGACGTTTCGTTACCAGACTAGGTAACATCATCAGCAAAATTTTCTTGTCCATTTCTCCTTAGCTCAGTGGTAGTCAACCTGGTCCCTACCGCCCACTAGTGGGCGTTCCAGCTTTCATGGTGGGCAGTAGGGGTTTTGTCCGATACTGAAGCACTTTCCTTTTTTTTAATTTAATTGACTTTTAAAAAAATTTTTATAGCATTATTTAAAAACATTTTCATTAGGTTTTCATAAAATTCCCCGTGACAATTTAAATTTCTGAAAATATACTGTTTGTATCGCTCGCGCATAAGTTTAGTTCACGTTACGTAAGTGAAACTAAATGGCGCTAAAGTGCGACCGCAAACAAAAGAGCCTCGTCCCAGAATAGCTCGCGCATCTCCCCCCCACACCACCCAGCTATAACAGACAAGCAGAGCTGGTAGCCGGCGCCCCCTCAAACCCCCATCCACGATGTGCGAGAGGCATGCGCAGACGACGATACACGGTGTATTACTGTGGAACCGGTGGGCGGTTAGAAAATTTTACTACTAACAGAGATACAAAAGTGGGCAGTAGGTATAAAAAGATTGACTACCCCTGCCTTAGCTTATAAATGTCTTGTCTGCCAGTATGGTCACTTGGTTGTGCGATTGGTTGTTCGTTTGGGAGCTATATTAAAATTCTAAGTGGCTGACTGGTTCTCTTGTTGATTGGTCATTCAATAAATTTACTTGCTTGGCAACTGGCGTGTACTTATGACAGTTGCAGCGTCCTGGGGGTCACGCGATTCACTTTTGCAACCTTCTGTCGTGTCCCACTCCTCCGCTGATGGCCGGGTCAGGGAAATCCAAATCAGGCGTGCCTCTGCAGCTCTGCCAAAGTCCTAGCAAAGTCCTCAGGGCAGGCAGGAGACCAGAAAGTGATTTCAGCAAGATATGTTTAGACTTTGCCTGACTCAGAGAATGCCAGAAAGCAGATCCTTTATATAGGCCATGGGGTGTGGCTCTATGACTCAGCACTTATCCAGGCCTGCCCCTCCCTTCCTTCTGTTGCCTCCGCCTATCAATTCTTCTGATGCAAGGGTCACTACAGTCTGCAGCTGTTGGCAATTGACCTCCTTCAGGCTCACATGCTGTGGAGGAGGGGGAGGGGTCTAGTTGCTCCGTTTGCCTGGGCATGGAGCCAGAGCTGGGGGCTGGAGATACTTCCTCCTCTTCAGCCTGTCTGGGCATGGAGCCAGGGCTGGGGCCGGGAGGCATACTAGGACATTCCTCCGTGTTCGGAAGCAGATAAGAAGGCCCCGGCTGTGGTGAGATCGGACGAGACACAACACCTTCTTGACCAGCGAAGTCAATGGGGAAGCCAGATTCACTTAACAACCGCGTTCCTCACTTACAAATGGCACCGATTCGCTTAACAGCCGTGGCAGAAAAGGTCATAAAATGGGGAAAACCTCACTTAACCATCTCGCTTAGCGTTGGAAGTTTTGGGGTTCAGCTGTGATCATAAGTCGAGGTCTCCCTGCAAGGGTGTTTTCTGCCCCATGCTTTCAGCCGAAGAGCCAAAAGTAATTACGGTAAGAGAAAACACCAATGCTTTCAAATGCTTTTAACAGGACTCTTTTTTTTTTTTTTTTTAAAGGCAGGAATAAACAGCCAGGTTAATATTTCATTAGATGGATTGATTTTATCATTCTTGCCAGGTTTTTCTTTTCATTGCTGGCACAGCAGGAAAAAACAACTGGGCAACCTGAATTCCCCAGCCAAAAAGTGCAATTTACTGGCTGGGAAATTCTGTTTGAGAAATACAGGCTGTCCTCAACTTATGATCAAAATGGAGCCCCAAATGTATGTTGTGAAGTGTTGTGACCCAGGCCCAAGTAGGTAGTAATAAACTTAGTCCGTGGAAAAACAACTGGGCAACCTGAATTCCCCAGCCAAAAAGTGCAATTTACTGGCTGGGAAATTCTGTTTGAGAAATACAGGCTGTCCTCAACTTATGATCAAAATGGAGCCCCAAATGTATGTTGTGAAGTGTTGTGACCCAGGCCCAAGTAGGTAGTAATAAACTTAGTCCGTGGAAAAACAAACTTTATTCGAACAGCTGGGAATTACTTCCTTCCCAGCTTCATTCAACTCAAAGTAAAACAAATGCCTCCCAACACAAATTCCTCAGTTATCTCACAAACCTTAGTCCAATTAGGCAAATTGCCAAAGGCCCTTCCTGGCAAATGTCCAGAAGCCACACAAAAAAAGATGTATACAAAGCAGAAGGCGGAGCAGAAGACACAGCTACAATGTTGTTTTCCAGCAAAGCTGAAACGCCATTGCTGGTCTTTTAAGCCTTATGGGAGGGCCAATCATCTCCTGGCCTTACTCCCGAGTCATCCTCTCTGCTTGAGCTGCTCTTGCCTTCTGGCAGTTCTTCTCATGCGTGCATTAGGAACAGGCTCCTCCTGTTCCTCTGCCTCACTACTATCAGTCTCTGGAGGCTCTGGAGTCCGCACCTCACTTCCCGATGGCCCTGGCCTCACCTCAACCTCATCGCTGTCCGACTCGGTTGCCAGGCTGCTGACGGACCACAACATGAAGTGAGAAATTTGTTAAGTGAATTTTGCCCCATTTTACACCTTTTTTTTTTGTTTGTTTGGGACACATTTATTAAGTGACTCACTGCAGTTGTTAAGTTAGTGACACGGTTGTTAAGTGAATCCTTTGGTTTTGCTGGTCAGAAGGTCGCAAAAGGGAATCACGTGACACCCCCCCCCCGGACACTGTAAATGTGGTAAATGTGAGTCATTTGTTAAGTATCCAATCGTGTGACCATGGGGATGCTACAATGATCATAAGTGTGAAAAACAGTCATACTTCACTTTTGTCGTGCCGTTGTAACTTTAAAGGTCACTAAATGAACTCTTGTAAGTTGAGGACTACCCACACTGCTAAATGCAGTCAGATGTCCTTCTGTACAGGTTGTCCTCGACTTATGATTTCAATTGAGCCCAAAATTTACATTGCTAAGCAAGACAGTTGCTAAGTAAGTTTTACCTCCTTTTCTGACCTTTCTTGTCACAGTTGTTAAGTGAATCACTGCAGTTGTTAAATGAGGAACACCTCGGCTTCAAGAGATTGCCCTGTGCTCTTTGGAAAAGCCGGTCTGGAACATATTGGATGTTTTTTTCTCATTTATTAATGTATTCATTTGTATTCCGTCTTCATTAATTTTACAATTACCGCCCTGAGTCCTTCGGGAGAAGGGCGGTATACAAATTAAAACATTATTATTATTATTATTATTATTATTATTATTATTATTATTATTATTATTATTATTATTATTATTATTATTATTATTATTATTACAAATAACTCAAGGGGGCAAACATATCCAACACACTTTCTTCCTCCTATTTTCCCCACAACAACAACCCTATGAGGTAGGCTGGGCTAAGAGAGAGAGACTGGCCCAAAGTTACCCAGCTGGCTTTCATGCTTAAGGCAGAACTAGAATTCACCATCTCCCGGAGATTGGCCCACAGTCACCCAGCTTCTTTCTTACCTAAGGCGGGACTAGAACTCACCGTCTCCTGGAGATTGGCCCAGAGTCACCCAGCCTTCTTTCTTACCTAAGGCGGAAGTAGAACTCACAAGTCTCCTGGAGATTGGCCCAGAGTCACCCAGCCTTCTTTATTACCTAAGGCGGGACTAGAACTCGTCTCCTGGAGATTGGCTCAGAGTCACCCAGCCTTCTTATTTGTCTACGATGGGACTAGAACTCCCGTCTCCTGGAGACTGGCCCAGAGTCACCCAGCCTTCTTTCTTGCCTAACACAGGACTAGAACTCACCGTCTCCTGGATAATCGCTCAGAGCCTCCCAGCCTTCTTACTTGCTTACAACAGGACTAGAACTCACCATCTCCTGGAGACTGGCCCAGAGTCTCTCAGCCTTCTTGCCTCAGGCGGGACTAAAACTCACCGTCTCCTAGAGATTGGTCCAGAGTCACCCAGCCTTCTTATGGCCTCAGACAGGACTAGAACTCACTCCTGGTGATTGGCCCAGAGTCTCCCAGCCTTCTTACTTGCCTACAACAGGACTAGAACTCACCGTCTCCCGGAGACTGGCTCAGAGTCTCTCAGCCTTCTTACTTGCCTACAACAGGACTAGAACTCACCGTCTCCTGGAGACTGGCTCAGAGTCATCCAATCTTGTTCCTTGCATACTACAGGACTAGAACTCACCGTCTCCTAGTGACTGGCCCACAGTCACGCACCATACTTTCGTGCCTAAGGCAGGACTAGAACTCACCATCTCTGGTCTCGCAGTTTCTATCGGATTCCTTAACCAAGTCTGTTTTTTTTTTAAAAAAACTTCAAATTATATCTGTCAGTCAATAATGATTTCGGCTGCATGATGGAATGCTTGCTTAGCGTTTCCCCCCACAACCTTTGCTCTACCCAGGCATTCAGGAAGTTAAAAATATAGGTTAAGAATAGCTGCCAGTGAGAAATTGCCGCAATCCCCTTGGGTGGATTTTTCCCCAAGGCTCCTGGCTTGATGGTTTGATTAAACGCTAATCTGTGTGATAATTAAGAAAAAGCCCTTCCAGGGTTTTTGAAAAAAAAAGTTTTTTTATTTGCATTTATATCCCGCCCTTCTCCGAAGACTCAGGGTGGCTTGCACTATGTCAAGCAATAGTCTTCATCCTATTTGTATATTTATATACAAAGTCAACTTTATTGCCCCCAACAATCTGGGTCCTCATTTTACCTACCTTATAAAGGATGGAAGGCTGAGTCAACCTTGGGCCTGGTGGGACTTGAACCTGCAGTAATTGCAGGCAGCTGCTGTTAATAACAGACTGCATTAGCAGCTTGAGCCACAGAGGCCCCAAATTATTCCAAAAATAATGTGGAAACTTTAATGGGATTGCACACATAGCAAAGAAGGTTTGTAACATCTGGCATGAAAAGGGTGGGGGGAAATCTATGGGTAGTCCTCAATTTACGACCACAATTAAAGGTTGAACTTCTGTTGTTAAGCGAGACAGTCATTAAGTGAGTCACGCCCAATGTTATGACCTTTTTTTGCCGTGGTCATTAAATGAATCTGGCTTTCCCCATTGACTTTGATTATGGGAAGGTCACAAATGGAAGATCAGGTGACTTCCGGACACTACAACCGTCGTATGTACGTGCCAATTGTGAAGTGTCCAAATTTGGATCACCTGACTGTAATGGTCATTAAGTGTGAAGCCAGGTCATAAGTCCCTTTTTTCAGCGCTGTCGCAACTTTAAACAGTTGTTGAATGAATGGTCGTAGGTCAAGGACTGCCTGTATCAAGCAAAATTACAAAGGAGCCTTCGCTGGTATAAAAAACTAGAGGTATCCTAGAGCAGGGGTCTCCAACCTTGGCAACTTTAAGACTTGTGGACTTCAACTCCCAGAATCCCTCAGCCAGCAAAGCCTTAAAGTTGCCAAGGTTGGAGACCCCTGTCCTAGAGCAGGGGTCACCAACCTTTCGGACTTCAGGGACCACTAAATTCATAATTTTAAATCCCACGGACCACTAATAGGATTTGCTTAATGACCGGCTGGGTGGGTGTGGCTAGGTGGTCATGTGACTGGGTGGGCAGGGCCAACTTGAAGAAAAGATATGTTCAGAATAGAATAGAATAGAGTTTTTTATTGGCCAAGTGTGATTGGATACAAGGAATTAGTCTTTGGTGCATATGCTCTAAGTGTACATAAAAGAAAAGATATGTTCAGAATAGAATAGAATAGAATAGAATAGAATTTATTGGCCAAGTGTGATTGGACACACAAGGAATTTGTCTTTGGTGCATATGCTCTCAGTGTACATAAAAGAAAAGATACGTTCAGAATAGAATAGAATAGAATAGAGTTTTTTATTGGCCAAGTGTGATTGGGTACAAGGAATTTGTCTTTGGTGCATATGCTCTCAGTGTACATAAAAGAAAAGATATGTTCAGAATAGAATAGAATAGAATAGAATAGAATAGAATAGAATAGAATAGAATAGAATAGAATAGAATAGAATTTATTGGCCAAGTGTGATTGGACACACAAGGAATTTGTCTTGGTGCATACGCTCTCAGTGTACATAAAAGAAAAGATCCGTTCAGAATAGAATAGAATAGAATAGAATAGAATAGAATAGAATAGAATAGAATAGAATTTTTTTTATTGGCCAAGTGTGATTGGACACACAAGGAATTTGTCTTGGTGCATACGCTCTCAGTGTGCATAAAAGAAGAAGAGAAAAGATACCTCCATCAAGGTGCAACATTTACAACACAAATGATGGTCATAGGGTACAGAATTAACACTTAATGATACAACACTTAATGATAGTCACAGGGTACAAATAAGCAATCAGGAACAATCAATATAAATCATAAGGATTACCAGCCACAAAGTTCCAGTCACAGTCATACATGGAAAGAGATTGGTGATGGGAATGATGAGAAGATTAATAGTAGTGCATGTTTACAAAAGGCTTTGTAGTTCTGTTGACCGTTGCAAGTGCTTTGATTGAAACGTTCCCTTCCTTTACTCGGTTGCGAAGGCTTCCTCTGATAAAAATCTTTTCAAAGGCTGTTTAATTATTGAATTAACCAGCGGAAAGCTAAGGGACATTAATTTGACAACTATAATTAGCTCTGCCTCGACAGGGGTGCAAGCTGGCACACTCACTTCTGCTGCCCCCCCCCCCCGCCGCCCGTCTTGCTCCTTCAGGTACAAAAGCCAACGTTAAAAACCATCTATTTAAAGGATGTTATTTCTCAATCTGCCTCTCTCTCCATAAATGAGTTTATCCAAGGAGAGGTTAATGTTGCTGGTGATTCATTTCTGCAAAGGGCAAGGAAGTGAGAAAAAACGTTTAATTCCAAGCTTGCTCAATCCTTCGTCAATGGGGAGACCCAGATCAGAAACTGACACGGGTTTAAATTTAAATGACATTTCACAGCGGTTCGTGACAGGCATTCAGACAACCCAGCCCGATCCAACACCTACCTAGCTAGCCCCAGGGATAAGTTTTAGTTGTGTTGACGTTGGCTTTTGGGTGGGTGAGTGTGGTCTGTGGGTTGCAGCGGGGTTTATTTATGGTGTAGTGTTTGCACGGATGGAAACTGAACAAGGAGAGATTCAACCTAGAAATAAGGAGGAATTTCCTGACCGTGAGAACAAGCAACCCATGGAACAGAAGTTGCCTTCGGAAGTTGTGGGGGCTTCATGGCTGGAGGCTTTCAAGAAGAGACTGGACTGCCATCGGTCAGAAATGGCGTAGGGGTCTTCTGCTTGGGTCGGGGGTTAGACTGGACTAGATAACCTACAAGGTCCCTTCCAACTTGTTATTCTATTCTGTTCTGTTCTATATACTACTATAGTATATAGTAGTATATATTTTACTACTATATATTTTATTCTATTCTATTCTATATTGTATATTCTATTCTATATTTTATTCTATTTTAGAATATCTCCAAGTCCCTTCCAGTTATTCTACTCTATGCTATGCTATGCTATGCTATGCTATGCTATTCCATTCCATTCTTCTTTCTGCCTTCTATTCTATTCCTTTCCTTTCCTTTCCTTTCCTTTCCTTTCCTTTCCTTTCCTTTCCTTTCCTTTCCTTTCCTTTCCTTTCCTTTCCTTTCCTTTCCTTTCCTTTCCTTTCCTTTCCATTCCATTCCATTCCATTCCATTGTTGGATAACCATCTGATTGAGATGGTGTAGGGTTTCCTGCCTGGGCAGGGGGTTGGACTAGAAGGCCTCCAAGGTCCCTTCCAACTCTGTTGTTATATTATATTATAATATAATATTATATTATATTATATTATATTATATTATATTATATTATATTTTCCTTTCCATTCCATTCCATTCCATTCCATTCCATTCCATTCCATTCCATTCCATTCCATATATTCTATTCTATTCTATTCTATTCTATTCTATTCTATTCTATTCTATTCTATTCTATTCTATTCCATTCCATCCCATATTTTCTATTCTATTCTATTCCATTCCATTCGTTTGAAGTTACAAGGGCACTAAAAACACTGACTAATGACGGTTTTTCACAACTGTTGCAGTATAGGTAGTCCTCGACTTTCAACTGTTCTCTTAGTGCCGGTTCGAAGTTACAACAGCACTGAAAAAAGTGACTTGGGACCGTTTTTCCACACTTACGACCGTTGCCACATCCCCATGGTCACATGATCAAAATTCAGACGCTTGGAAATTGACTCATATTTCTGACGGTCGCAATGTCTCTTGGTCACGTGATCCCCTTTTGCAAACTTCTGACGAGCAAAGTCAGTGGGGAAACCAGATTCACTTAACGACTGCCGCGATTCACAACTACGGCAAGAAAGGTGGTCAAACGGTTACCTTCACGAATGTTTCACTTAGCAACCCAAAAACTGGGTCTCAATTCTGGTCATAAGTCAAGGACTGCCTGTATCCCCAATGGGATCAAGCTGTCCTTGAGTGAATCTGGCTTCCGCCATTGACTTTGCTGGCTGGGAAAGTTTAAATGGTGATCACATGACCCTAAGATGCTACAACTGTCATAAATTCACGCCAGTTGCCAGGCAACTGACTTTTGATCACGTGACCATGGGTATGCTGCAGTGGACGTTAAGTGTGAAAACTGGTTATAAGACACTCTGTTCAGTGCCGTGGTAACTTCAGTCAATAAACAACTAGTTGTAAGTCAAGAACTACCTGTAATATCAAATGCACCAATAGGGTAAACTTAAAACATCACCAAGAATGTCTATTTTTCCCAAAAACCAGAAATGCAGCCAGCTTGCCATCTTCAGGTGTTTCCCAGAACTGCAACTTGGAAGTCAGAATAACAGAATAACCGAGTTGGAAGGGAATTTAGAAGTCTTCTAGCCCAACCAGGTGTGAAATGCTCCCGGTTCGGACCGGATCGCGTGATCCGGTAGCGATGGCGGCAGATGGTTCGGAAAACCGGTAGCAAAAATCCCTGCCCACCCACCCCCATGCCCAGCTGAGCCAGGCGGTCATCAGAGGTTTTTTTTTTTTAACTTTTAAAAGTATTTTTTCTTTGGCCAAAAAAATGCTTTTAAAAGTAAAAAAAAAAGAGCCTCTGATGATCGCGCAACTCAGCTGGGATCGTCAGAGGCTTTTAAAACTTCTTCGGCCGAAGAGGTTGTAGAAAAAATGCTTTTAAAAGGCTTGATCCCAGCTGAGTTGCCTGATCGTCAAAGGCTTTTGTTTTGTTTTAAAAGCATTATTTTTTTTGCCTTTAAAAGAAAAAAAAGAGGCTCTGACGGTCAGGCAACTCAGCTGGGATCGTCAGAGCCTTTTAAAACTTCTTCGTCAAGAGGTTGCAGAAAAAAATGCTTTTAAAAGTAAAAAAAAAAAAAGTTGGCCACGCCCACCCAGTCACATTACCTGCCAAGCCACGCCCACAGAACCAGTAGTAACAAATTTTACATTTCACCCCGAGTCCAACCCTCTGCTAAGGCAGGAGACCCTATACCAGTGATGGCTAACCTTTTTGCTGACGTGTGCCAATAGGGGAGGGAGTGTGGGGGGGAGGTGCGCGTGTGTGCCCACACCCATAATTCAATGTGCCCTGCCCCCCCGTGCTTGCATGCGCAACCCCCCCGCACTCCCCCCTGTTTTTGGCATGTGATGGCACTGTGGGGCCAGTAGGTCTGTTTTTCGCCCTCCCCAGGTGCCAGAGTCTTCTAGCCCAACCAGGTGTGAAATGCTCCCGGTTCGGACCGGATCGCCTGATCCGGTAGCGATGGCGGCAGATGGTTCGGAAAACCGGTAGCAAAAATCCCTGCCCACCCACCCCCATGCCCAGCTGAGCCAGGCGGGCAACAGAGGGTTTTTTTTTTTTAATTTTTAAAGTATTTTTTCTTTTGCCAAAAAAAAACCTTTTAAAATAAAAAAAAAAAACCTCTGATGATCGTGCAGCCCAGCTGGCATCGTCAGAGGCTTTTAAAACTTCTTCGGCCGAAGAGGTTGTAGAAAAAATGCTTTTAAAAGGCTTGATCCCAGCTGAGTTGCCTGATCGTCAAAGGCTTTTGTTTTGTTTTAAAAGCATTATTTTTTTTGCCTTTAAAAGAAAAAAAAGAGCCTCTGACGATCAGGCAACTCAGCTGGGATCATCAGAGGAGCCTTTTAAAAGCATTTTTTTCTACAACCTCTTCGGCAGAAAAAAATGCTTTTAAAAGTAAAAAAAAAAAAAAGTTGGCCACGCCCACCCAGTCACATTACCTGCCAAGCCACGCCCACAGAACCAGTAGTAACAAATTTTACATTTCACCCCGAGTCCAACCCTCTGCTAAGGCAGGAGACCCTATACCAGTGATGGCTAACCTTTTTGCTGACGTGTGCCAATAGGGGAGGGAGTGTGGGGGGGAGGTGCGCGTGTGTGCCCACACCCATAATTCAATGTGCCCTGCCCCCCCGTGCTTGCATGCGCAACCCCCCCGCACTCCCCCCTGCTTTTGGCACGCGATGGCACGGTGGGGCCAGTAGGCCTGTTTTTCGCCCTCCCCAGGCACCAGAGTCTTTCTAGGAGCCTGGGGAAAGCAAAAAACCCGGCCTCCCCTCCCTCAGAGGCCTTCCGGAGGCTGAAAACAGCCTTTTCCCCAACTTCCGGTGGGCCAGGGTGGCTCGAAAATTAGCTGGCCAGCGCGCTGGAGCTGAGCTACGGCAATGCTCACATGCCCAGCGATATGGCTCCATGTGTCCGCCTGTGGGACGCATGCCATAGGCTCTCCATCACAGCCCTATACCATTTCAGGCAAGTATTTGTTCAATCCCTTCTTGAAAACCTCCAGCGATGGAGCACCTATATCTTCTGGAGGCAAGTAGTTCCACTGGCTAATTGTTCTAACTGTTCTAGGTTGCTTCTCTCCTTGATTAGTTTCCAATCTGTTGCTCCTTGTCCTGCCCTCAGGTGCTTTGGAGAACAGGTCTGACTCCCTCTTCTTTGGGGCAGCCCCTCAGATATTGGAAGACTGCTATCATGTCCCTAGGGTGACCCTGGGGGGGGAGGGGGAGGCATGATAGCAGTCTTCCAATATCTGAGGGGTTGCACAAAGAAGTGGGGGTCAATTTATTTTCCAAAGCACCTGAAGGCAGGGCAAGAAACAAGGAATGGAAACTAATCAAGAGGAGCAACCTGAAATTAAGGAGAAACTTCCTAACAGTGAGGATAATTAACCGGTGGAACAGCTTGCCACCAAATATTGTTGGTAATTCATCACTGGAGGTCTTTAAGAAGAGACTGGACAGTCACTTGTCTGAAATGGTATAGGATCTCCTGTTTGAACCGGGGGCTGGATTAGAAGACCTCCAAGGTCCCTTCCAGCTCTATTCGGATTCTGATTAGTCCTTCTTTTCATTAAACTAGACCTACCCAGTTCCTGCAATTGTTCTTCATATGTTTTATCCTCCAGTCCCCTAATCCTCTGTGTTGCTCTTCTCTGTACTCTTTCTAGAGTCTCCACATCCTTCCTTTATCGTGGCGGCTAAAACGAGACGCGATATTCCAAGTGTGGCCTTACCAAGGCGAGCTTCGGAGATGCAGAAAAAATTGAAAAGCAGAAACGCCTCTTCCAGGATGGCCAGAAGTCAAAGAGAATTCATGACTGTGCAATTAAAACTTGGCCTCTTTTTAAAGGTTGTGCCACGACAGATACAAAAAGAACAGGAAGAGTTTCAATCACATGATTAAGGCTGCCATGTTCATCCAGGTAGTCTTCCACTTCCAATCTTTCATTTATTGACTGCTGCTGTCATTAGTTTTTGGCTACTAGATAAATGTTGTTGTTGTTAGTTGCGAAGTGGTGTCCGACCCATCGCGACCCCATGGACAACGTTCCTCCAGGCCTTCCTGTCCTCCACCATCCTCTGGAGTCCATTTAAACTCACGCCGACTGCTTCAGTGACTCCATCCTGCCACCTCCTTCTCTGCTGTTCCCTTCTTCTTTTGCCCTCCATCATTCCCAGCATTCGGCTCTTCTCCAGGGAGTCCTTCCTTCTCATTTGGTGGCCAAAGGATTTGAGTTTCCTCTTCAGGATCTGGCCTTCTAAAGAGCAGTCAGGGTTGATCTCCTCTAGGATTGACTTGTTTGTTCGCCTTGCAGTCCAAGCGACTTGCAGGAGTCTTCTCCAGCACCAGAGTTCAAAGGCCTCCATTCTTTGGCGCTCAGCCTTCCTCTTACGGTCCAACTTTCACAGCCATCCATTGCAAACCAGATAAATAGAGATCTGCTTTCCTGCAGCCCATCTCCGTTTTATTTCCAGCATCTTTCTCCCAATTTTGGAACTGGACCAGATTTTTATTCCAACGCCGTCATCGGCTTTTAAAAACTGGAGTACTGCAATTTCCTGTATATTTTTAATATTGACATTTTATAATAATAATAACAACAGAGTTGCAAGGGACCTTGGAGGCTTTCTAGTCCAACCCCCTGCCCAGGCCGGAAACCCTACACCATCTCAGGCAGATGGTTATCCAACATTTTCTTAAATTTTTCCAGTATTGGAGCATTTACAACTTCTGCAGGCAAGTTGTTCCACTTATTAATTGTTCTAGTAATCCTTATGATTTATATTGATATTGATTGTTCCTGATTGATTATTTGTACCCTATGATTATCATTAAGTGTTGTATCATTAAGTGTTAAATTTGTACCCTATGACCATCATTTGTGTTGTAAATGTTGTACCTTGATGAAGGTATCTTTTCTCTTCTTCTTTTATGTACACTGAGAGCATATACATCAAGACAAATTCCTTGTGTGTCCAATCACACTTGGCCAATAAAAATTCTATTCTATTCTATACTATAGCAGCGGGGATCTTGCAAGGCAAGAAGGCATAGTGTGGTTTGCTCACTTTGGATGTATGGTGTAATGTGAACTTAGTGGCTCAATTCACGCAGCTTTGAGATGGGTGGACTTCAACTCCCAGAATTCCCCGGTCGGTATGATTTAAAATGGGCCGACACCACCAACTCCCAGCATCCTGGCTGGGGAAGCCTACGCTTAAAGTTGCCATGATTGAGAAATGATTATGTGAATCACTTAACCACTGCAGTGATTCGCTTAACAACCATGGAGCAAAGGTTGTAAAAGCATGCTGGCTGGGGAATTCTGGGAGTTGAAGTCCAGACATCTTCAAACTGCCAAGGTTAAGAAACCTTGCCCTAGCGATGGCAAAGAATATCCTTGTGTGCCCTCTAGTGGTCAATCAATAAGTTTGCAGCGCTTTTATGGCAGTTGTCTACTATGGCAGGGATCTCCAACCTTGGTCCCTTTAAGACTTGTGGACTTCAACTCCCAGAGTTCCTCAGCCAGCTTTGCTGGCTGAGAGACTCTGGGAGTTGAAGTCCCCAAATCTTAAAGGGACCAAGGTTGGAGACCCCTGTACTATGGTATGCTTTAAAGCCACACCAACTAAAGCAGGGGTCTCCAAACCTTGGTCCCTTTAAGACTTGTGGACTTCAACTCCCAGAGTTCCTCAGCCAGCTTTGCTGGTTGAGAGACTCTGGGAGTTGAAGTCCCCAAGTCTTAAAGGGACCAAGTTTGGAGACCCCTGAACTAAAGCACTTTACATGGTAAGATGGTGTGTGAAGGCAATCTTTATGGCCTGGTCAACCCACTTTGGCTTAAACAAACCACGATCTAGAAAAAGGAGTGAATCCAGAGCACTGTTTGCAATGCAGGAGGAGGGGGGAGGGGAGGAGGGGGAGGAAGAAGGAGGAGAAAGAAGAAGAAGGAAGAAGAAAGGAGGAGGAGGAGGAGGAGGAGGAGGAGGAGGAGGAAGATCTAGTAAAGTAATTTATTTATTTATTTATTTTATTTATTTATTTTGTCACAACAATATATGTAGGCATCATACAAAAAGATTATATAGTATATAAACATATATATGAGTAAATATTAGGAGGTATAAGCAATTTTAAAGACATTTTTAAATAATTTTAAAGACATTCTGCAAGATCTGTTTAACAGAAAATTGGGGGTGTAGAAATGTAATGAGCGACAATTAGCTAAGAAAATGCAAGATTTGATCAGAGCAATTGTTTACTCCTGCCTCTCATTTTTCAGTGTCTTTAAGAAGGAAAGACTAGGGGGGACATGATAACAGTACTCCAATATTTGAGAGGCTACCACAAAGAAAAAAGGGGTCAACTTATTTTCCAAAGCACCCTGAAGCCAGGATAAGAAGCAACAGGTGGGAACTAATCAAGGAGAGAAGCAACCTGGAATTAACTTCCTAACAGTGAGGACAATTAACCATTGGAACAACTTGCCGCTAGAACTTACCGGTGCTTCATCGTGTGTAGGCTCTCCTGCTTGAGCAGGGGGTTGGACTAGATGACCTCGAAGGTCCCTTCCAGCTCTGTTCTGGTCGAAAAGTCCCTCAGTAGGGCATGTGACAGAGAAATGGTGTTGTCTAAGGAAGCGTGGCGTTTCATTCAGAGTGCTTTGCAGCCCACTCTAAGCAGTTTACAGAGTCAGCCTCTGGCCCCCAACAATCTGGGTCCTCATTTGACCCACCTCGGAAGGATGGAAGGCAGAGTCAACCTTGAGCCGGTTGGGATCGAACACCTGGCTGTGGGCAGAGTTAGCCAGCAATACTGCATTCTAACTATACCACAACGCCTTCCTTCCTTTCTTTCTTTCTTTCTTTCTTTCTTTCTTTCTTTCTTTCTTTCTTTCTTTCTTTCTTTCTTTCTTTCTTTCTTTCTTCCTTCCTTCCTTCCTCCCTCCCTCCCTCCCTCCCTCCCTCCCTTTCCATCACAAGCAATAGCAGACTTCTACACCTTGCAGCCTTCTCTAGTCCCTTTTACAGAATCAGCATTTTGCCTCCAACAATCTGGATCCTTATGTTACTGACCTCGGAAGGACGGATGGTCCCGATTCTCTTCCACCCCATTCTGCATGGATTTTTCTCTTCGTTTTTAAAATACTACCCAGTCCCCAGTAGAGAGAAAGAGGTGAGATCAGGATTGAATTGTGGGCCTCTTAGGTGATCTCTGTGCTCGACGATTTTCTTGCAGGTGTTTCATTACCCAGTTAAGTACCTTCATCAGTGTGAAGGGAGTGGAGTTTGAGCAGGGGAAGAGGAGGAGGAGGAAGCAGGAGGAGGAGGAGGAGGAAACACGGTAGGAAGTGGTGGAAGAGGAGAAGGAGGAGAAGAGGAAGGGGGGAAGAAAGAGGAGGAGGAGGAGGAAGAAACAAGGTAGGAGGAGGTGGAAGAGAAGGAGAAGGAAAAGAAGAAAGAGGAGAAGAAAGAGAAGGAGGAGGAGAAAGAGGAAGAGGAGGAGGGGAAGAAAGAGGAGGAGGTGGAAGAGGAGGAGGAGGAGAAGAAAGAGGAGGAGGAGAAAGAGGAGGAGGAGGAGAAGAAGGAAGGGTATTAGCTACTCTTGAATGGTTGTTTTCTTGTAGGTGTTTCATTACCAAACTAGGTAACATCATCAGTGCTAGACAGGAGTGGGTTTTGATCTAATTCCATACTTTACAAAAAGTCATCCGACAATTAAGGGGGATGTGGATTGTGAGTCTGAGATGCAAGCGTCATTCGCAACCATTACTAGGCCTTTTTCCCCTAACATTCTTAACCCATGGAGACCAGTGGTGGGTTTCAAAGGTTTTTACTACCAGTTTGGTGGGTGTGGCTTGGTGGGCGTGGCGTGGCGTGGCGTGGCAGGGGAAGGGTACTGCAAAATCCCCATTTCCTCCCGATCAGCTGGGACTCGGGAGGCAGAGAATAGATGGGGGAGGGGCCAGTCAGAATTTTTACTACCGGTTCTCCAAACTACTCAAACTTTCCGCTACCGGTTCTCCAGAGCTGGTCAGAACCTGCTGAAACCCACCTCTGATAAAGACCCCCATTAACAGAATAATAAAATAACAGAGTTGAAAGGGACCTTGGAGGTCTTCTAGTCTAACCCGCTACTCAGGCAGGAAACCCTACACCATTTCAGACAAATTAAAGACAAAGCAAGGACTGCATTGCCATTAGTGGCTGATTGTGTCTTCGTAGCAGTCCACAGCGTCTCTCTGCTGGGAAAGTAAAATACTAAACTGCCCGTCCACCCTCTTCAGTACTGTAACTCTAGCATAATAGTGGTCAGACGACTTCAAAAGACCCGTTAAGTTATGTAAGAAGAATATCCTGGTTTGTTCTGAGTCAGGTTCCAATGAGCATGCAGGAGGATAGGTTTATTCAACAGTGTAACTGTTCAGCAATCGGAGGTAGCTACACGTTAAAAAAGACAGACAGTAATATTTACAGGAAAATCTTATCCTTCGTTTAGAGGAAAAATCTATCCTTCGTTTAGGAAATGTCTGAACCTGCTGATGTGTTTGCGGAGGGGGGTGGAAACTACACAGGGTCGGTGGGGAGGGGGGAACACAGTTTTCTTACCCTGCAGGGTATGATAATTTTTGCTCCTTGTGTATGTCCAGGTGTTGGGTCCTATTGGAAAATTGACAGAAAGGCTAGAAGGAGGCGTCAAATGAGGATGTAGTTTGGAGTCCTTGTGCAGTCACAAGGAGCATAAACTTGATTTCCTCCAAAATCCATGAAACCTTATCTGGTCATTACCATGGGAGAGTCTTGCAATGGTTAAAGTAACTGTGGGGTATTTATAAGGGGCGACGGTTGCTTTTTCCTGACAGCTGATGAGTTTGGTGCAACAGGCGAATCGCATTGGATGGATAAAGGATTTCCATATTTTGAGATTTTATTTGACTGAGTTTTTGCCAAGTTCCTAACAGGAAACACACTTAAATCAATTTCAGCCTAGAGGTCTGTATATACTTACAACAGTTTTTGTTTTCTGAGGTTTTCGCGGGTGTTTGTATGTAGGTCTTTGGTTATTCGGGTTTTCTCCCACGTAAAATTGGAAGTGTCTTGGCGACGTTTCGACGAAGTCTCATTCGTCATCTTCAGGCTTCAGCTTCGTGCTTCTCATTGCTCCCAGAAGCACGAAGCTGAAGTTTGAAGATGACGAATGAGACTTCGTCGAAACGTCGCCAAGACACTTCCAATTTTACACGGGAGAAAACCTGAATAACCAAAGACCTACTTACAACAGTTTGTTTAGTGATTGTTGGAAGTTATAACAGCACAGAAAAAAATGTAACTTATGACCATTCACACTTACGACTGTTGCAGCATCCCCATGCTCACATGATCACAATTCAGATTCTTGGCTTCATACTTACGACCGTTGCAGTGTCCCAAGGTCACGTGATCCACCTTCAGACCAGCAAAGTCAATGGGGACGCCAGATTCACTGAACAACTGTGTTACTAACTTAACAATGGCAGTGATTCACTTCACAAGTATGGGAAGAAAGGTCGTAAAACGGGGCAAGCTCGCTTAACAACTGTCTCACTTAGCAACAGAAATGTTTGGCTCCGTTGTGGTCGTAAGCTGAGGTCTACCTGTATTTGGTTATGGTTGAGTTGCCGGTATTTGCCGACGTGCTTAATCTGTTTCAGCCTAGGTCAGGGGTCAGCAACCTGTGACTCTGGAGCCGCATGTGGCTCTTTCACCCCTCTGCTGCAGCTCCCTGCCTGTTGTGGCTCCCGCCCCTGAACCTGGCCCCATGCCCGAAAGTGCCTTAGAGCCGGGCCTGCTGCCAGAAAGTGACTCAGAGCCGGGCCTGCTGCCAGAAAGTGACTTGGACAGTGAGGGGGAACAGCCGTCAGGACTTACCTCGGGAGCACCGGCTTCCCTGGCTCAGCTCCAGGAGCCAGAGGCAGGCCAGGTGGAGGAGATAACGAGGCCTCCGTCCCCTGACTCTTTCCCCCCTCCAGGCCGCGCCTCCAGACCCAGCTGATGGCAATCAGGCCTGGCTGGACCCTTGGTTTCGTAGGCAGGAGAGGCGGGAACAACAGAAGCCGTGATAGCTCAGGCTGTTAAGAAGCCTGTTATTAGAACACACAGCCTGCAATTACTGCAGGTTCAAGCCCGGCCCAAGGTTGACTCAGCCTTCCATCCTTTATAAGGTAGGTAAAATGAGGACCCAGATTGTTGGGGGGGCAATAAGTTGACTTTGTAAAAAATATACAAATAGAATGAGACTATTGCCTTATATACTGTAAGCCGCCCTGAGTCTTCGGAGAAGGGCGGGATATAAATGTAAACAAAAAAAAAAGCAGGGGAGGGGCAGGCCTAGGAAGTGCTGAGTCATGGAGCCACACCCCACAGGATATGAAAGGCAGCAAGAGCTGGTGTGTCTCTTCGTATCAGGCAAATCCACAGATTGACTAGAGCTGAAGATTGTGACTCACCAGCGTCTTGGCAGCTATGGAGGGCTCTTGGCAGACGCTGGCTCTTTTGCTGCCAGAGCTGATAAGAGCTGGCTAATTAAGCCATCGTTTGGACGGAGGCGAGGAGGACACAACACTGCCACTCAAAATATGCGTTACAATCACAATGTGCAACACCCACCGGCACAGGATTTACTGAGCTTTTCAACCCCCAGCAGGCCAACCGTGGATAAATCCAAGAAAAGAAAAGTTTCAGAAGAAAACAGAAAGTTTAATTCAACTACATGTGCTAGTTTTGTGGCCGCTCAAGAAATAGTCAGGCCCGGGAAGGGTTTTGCGGCTCCCGGTGTTTTCTTTTCTGTGGGAAACGGGTCCAAATGGCTCTTTGAGTGTTTAAGGTTGCAGACCCCTGGCCTAGGTGTTCATATGGCCCAAAAGACTTAAGGGAAGTTTTCTTTTGTGGTTTGTGGGTTCACAACAATGGTGGTCAGGGTTTGTGAGTGGAGTAGATCCCAAAGGTGCTTTTTTTCAGGAGGCAACTGGACTTTCTTGGGGGTTTTTTCCCCCTCCTTCTGAAGACGTTTCGCTTCTCATCCCAGGAGCTTCCTCTGTTCTGTTGAAGCCGAAGAAGCTTCTTGGATGGGAAGCGAAACGTCTTCAAAAGAAAAAAAAAAAACCAAGAAAGTCCAATTGCCTTCTTTTTTAAAAAAAAGACCACCTTTGGATGGGACAACTATGAAACTGGATGACCGCGAATCTCTAACACAGCGGAATAGATGACAAGAAGAGGAGAGGGATGTGGCACATGGGCTTTTTGGTCTCACAGCTACTAAGGAGCGGTTCAGCTCCAAAGACAGAAGGAAGAGACATATCCTGACCACCGACGGAGGACCAACTGATGCTGCTAGGGCTTTAGAGGGCTTGGTGGGCTGCCATTGGCTGCCGTATCAACTGACAGAATGTTCGGGAGGTCAGGCCACGCCCACAGTAAACTCCGCTTTCCTTCCACCCGACGCACGGGAGGGGGGGAGGACAAATCCAGACGCTCAGATCCAGACGTTCAACTCCCTTGCAGGTGACCACACACGCCCGCTGACGTTCTGCCAGCCGAACGAGGCCGCCGTCGGAGGGGCTCTGGCCAGGATGGTGCCCGTCGAAGTGAAGGTCGTCCACTACGTGGGCGGGTTCAGCGAGGACACCTTTAAAATCGCAAGTCTCCAAAAATCCACTTTACTAAACGCTCCGAAGCTAACAGGCAGTCCTTGACTTATGACCGTTCGTTTTTAGTGGACCGTTCGATGTTACGACGGCGTTGAAAAATGGAGACGGGGAAAAAAAAAGACCCGTTTTTCACATTTTAGGACAGCATCCCCCCCCCATGGGTCATGTGATCGAAATCCGGACGTTTGGCAAGTGGTTCATACTTTAAGACGGTTGCGTGGGGTCCGTTTTAGCGACCGTCTGACAAAAGGCAAAATCAATCCGGATTCCCTTAACAATCGTGTTACTACTAACTGAACAGCCGCAGGGATTCAATCGAACACCTATGGCAAGGAAAATTGTCAAACGGGGGCAAAATTCGCTTAACAATTGTCTCGCTTAGCGATGGAAATATTGGGCTCGATTGCGGTCGTAAGTCGAGGACTAACCTGTATTTGATCATACGCTTGCTTGGCTCTGTTTAGTCAAAAGTTCTTCGTAACCGATGAAGCCAGCGCTATGGAAACTGTTACTAATAGAACAAGAGAACTAAATTGAACCTCCATTTTCAAGAGCAGTATATCACTAAACAAGGGGAGACAGGATCTGTCCTTTCCATTTTCATTCCGTTCCAATTTTTTTTCTAATGGTTACATTTTTTTCAGTATTTACTGCTTATATCTTTCTGTTTTCTTTTGATGCTCACAAACAACAGGATGTATTCTTATGTATAAACGGTATGAACTGGTAAAACTCCTGCCTTAGTTGATTAAAATATGATAATGGACTTTCTAATCAGCTGGTGAAAGTATTTATCCATAAAGAATTGCCTAATGTTTTGTTTTAACAGCCATACCTGTCTGTTGTCTTTATTAACCCTTCTTTATAAAATAGTTATTGTCAGATGTTTAACTTCAACTGGGGATGAATAACAGAATAACAGATTTGGAAGGGACCTTTGAGGTCTTCTAGTCCAGCCCCCTGCTCAAGTAGGAGACCTTATACCATCCCGATCAAATGGTTGGTCAGACTCTTTTTAAAAAACTCCAGCACCCACAACTTCTGTAGGAAAGTTGTTCCATTGATTGAGTGTTCTAACTGTCAGGAAAAAGTACTTGGATGACAAAATAAGTATTTTTTACCTCCAAAGCATATGAATAAGCAAATATATAGTTTTATACAGTAATTTCCCCATTTCTACATCTTTGCAGTGTAATGTAAGCTATCCTGGTGGGTGGGGGTTTTTTTAATGAATGTTTTGCCTAAATCTTACGTATCCTCTTATTAAACAGTGGCACATTTGATATCATTTTTGTTTGTGAAACATGGCTGAATTCATCCCTTCCTGACTCCATTATCTCAAACAAAGAATATCAAGTCTATCGATCAGATCGGGAAAACCGAAGAGGTGGTGGAGTGGCTATCTTTTACAAAAAGACACTGAATCTAAAAAATATCCAAGTAGCACATAAACTCTCTCTTCCTGAAACTATAGTATGCGACCTATCCCTTGACACTACTCTTCGATTCTTACTATGCTACAGAGCCCCCGACTATGACATTACCCACGCAAATATGCTAACCTCAATGCTAACATGGACTACCTCTTGCCCATACCCTCTTATCTTCCTTGGTGACTTAAATCTACCTCTCATTAACTGGACAACCAATGAATGTTCAACTGACCCAATCCATACTACACTATACAACGCTGTTACAAACCTAGGTCTTGAACAACTTGTAACTAACAATACAAGACTCAACAACTGCCTTGACCTCATCTTCTGCAACAATCCAAACTCAATTTACGGAATACAAATTAAAGAACCTTTTTCAAACAGTGACCACTGCATGATTGATTTTCGTCTCAATATACGTCCATACTTAAATCGCCATAACACCAGAACTCCCAACTACAACTTCAAGAAAGCCAATTACGACCTTATAAACAACGATCTTTCACTTCTGAACTGGCAAAATCTGTTTGCAACCTGCATAACCGCTGATGACCTCTATAGAATCTTCCTACTTGAAATCAATAGAGTCATTAAATTATATGTACCACGAATGACTACCATGTCCAAGAAAAACAAACTACCCATATCAATAAAAAAGCTTCAATCAAAAAGATCCCTCTGGAAAAGAAACAAAAAAGGCTATGTTACAAACTTCAGAAACCGTTACAGAAACATATGCAACCAAATTAAAACTGAATGCACAAATTACCACACCAAGCAAGAAGAAAACCTTCTACGCACAAATTCCAATCGTGCCTTTTATAATTTTGTCAACAGTAAACTTAAAGATTCAAGATCCATCCCACCACTAAAAGATTCTAACAACAAAGAATGCAATGACGAAACAGTCAAAGCAAACCTCTTCAACATTTTCTTTGGCTCAGTTTTTGTTAACTCCGATAACACATATCCAACATTCCACAAACGAACCAGCAATGACTATGATGATTTAACTCATATAGATTTCACAGAAGACAACGTTGGTAAAGCTCTTCACAACTTAAAACCATCGCTTTCTATTGGACCTGATGGTCTATGTGCATATTTCTTAAAAAAACTTTCCATTAATATAGCTGAACCCCTAAGTATTATCTTTGATAAAGCTTTCACTACCAGTTCTCTTCCCAACTTTGGTCACTAGCCACAGTCATCCCCATCTTCAAAAAGGAGACCCCAGCTTAGTCGAAAACTACAGACCGATCTCCCTTTGCTCGTCACCTGCAAAGTCATGGAATCTATCATCAATCAATCCATTACCTCACACTTAGAAACTAACAACCTACTCTCCAACAAACAATTTGGTTTCAGGAAAAGTTATCATGTAACTTACAACTTCTCCACTGCAAAAACATATGGACTTCAAATCTAGATCAAGGCAAATCAATAGATGCAATCTACATAGACTTCTGCAAAGCTTTTGACTCAGTAGTACACGATAAACTTCTCCTTAAACTAACATCCTATGGCATCTCAGGACCCCTCCACAAATGGATATCTGCTTTTCTGTCTAACAGACAACAAGTGGTCAAAATTGGCAATGCTTTATCAAATCCTGTTCCTGTCAAGAGTGGCGTTCCTCAAGGCAGCGTCCTTGGACCAACACTCTTTATTCTATACATTAATGATCTTTGTGACCATATCTCAAGTAATTGTGTTCTCTTTGCTGACGATGTCAAACTATTTAACACCACAGACAACACTTCTATCATTCAAAACGACCTTGACCATCTAACCGCTTGGTCTAAAAATTGGCAGCACCAAATTTCAACCAGCAAATGCTCAGTCTTACATATAGGAAAAAAGAACTCTAAAACTAAGTACATACTAGATGGACATTACCTTACAGACGACCCCATCCCGTTAAAGACCTTGGAGTTTTCATGTCAAATGATCTAAGTGCCAAAGCCCACTGCAACTACATAGCAAAAAAGCTCTAAGAGTTGTAAACCTAATTTTGCGTAGCTTCTTTTCCAAAACACCACACTACTAACCAGAGCATATAAAACATTTGCTAGACCAATTCTAGAATACAGCTCACCTGTTTGGAACCCTCACCACATCTCTGACATCAATACAATTGAACGTGTCCAGAAATATTTTACAAGAAGAGTTCTCCATTCCTCTGAAAACAACAAAATACCTTATCCCACCAGACTTGAAATCCTAGGCTTAGAAAACTTGGAACTCCGTCGCCTTCGACAAGACCTAAGTTTAACTCACAGAATCATCTATTGTAATGTCCTTCCTGTCAAAGACTACTTCAGCTTTAATTGCAATAATACAAGGGCAACCAATAGATTTAAACTTAATGTAAACCGCTTTAATCTAGATTGCAGAAAATATGACTTCTGCAACAGAATCATCAGTGCTTGGAATACTTTACCTGACTCTGTGGTCTCTTCCCATAATCCTAATAGCTTTAACCAAAAACTTTCTACTATTGACCTCACCCCATTCCTAAGAGGACCATAAGGGCGTATAAGCGCACAAACGTGCCTACCGTTCCTGTCCTATTGTTTTTCTTTTCTTCTTCCTATATATGTTTATATGTGTATATACTATATAATCTTTTTGTATGATGTTGTGACAAAATAAATAAATAAATAAATAAATAAATATTTTCATGTGAAACACTTTTGTTTAATCTATACGCTCCCAGGCTTAATTTAAAAAAAAAAATTGGAAAACTACATTGCAACACTCAAAGAATTGCGAATTTCAACTGTGCTTCAGTTCACGTATTGATTCAAATGCAAAATATGTTAATATTTAAATGAAAAGTGAACTGATTTCTCTCTATCTTCTCGCGGTGGATTATTGAAGGCTGGTGACAAATTAGGAGGATCTTAAAAGATATTCCTCATTGCGGGTTGTTTTTAAGTGGCCTCTCAGGACTACCTAACTTTTCAATGGCTCCATCAGAATCCACTTAAAACCGTGTTTCTCAACCTTAGCAACTTTACGATGCGTGGACTTCAACTCCTAACATACTTGAATGGGATCTTGGGGTCCTAGTGGACAAACATTTAGCTTTGAGCCATCTGTGTGCAGCAACTGCTAAAAAAGCCAACACAGTTCTGGGCTGCATAAACAGAAGGATATAATCAAGATCACGTGAAGTGTTAATACCACTTTATAATGCCTTGGTAAGGCCACACTTGGAATATTGCATCCAGTTTTGGTCGCCACGATATAAAAAAGATGTTGAGACTCTAGAAAGAGTGCAGAGAAGAGCAACAAAGATGATTAGGGGACTGGAGGCTAAAACATATGAAGAACGGTTGCAGGAACTGGGTATGTCTAGTTTAATGAAAAGAAGGACTAGGGCTTTTGAAGCAGTAAAGAACCTGCTCTCAAGTGATAGCCTGCTCATCCAATATCACAACTCATTACCCCTAGTGCTGGTTTGCGATGCCTCCCCTTATGGGGTGGGGCTGTACTCAGCCATAGACTTCAAACGGCACAGAAGCCCCTATAGCTTTTACTCTAGAGCGATGTCCTCCCAGAGAGAAACTACAGCCAATTAGATAAAGAAGCACTAGCCATTGTGTCAGGGGTTAAAAATTCCACGAATATGTCTTTGGGCGGAATTTTGAAATCGTGACTGACCACAGACCGCTACTAGGATACTGGCTGGCGACCAGCGCCTGTGGCACTTTCGCCACGCTTGACCCGATGGACTATATTCTTAGCCGCTTATTCTACAAGCTGCAGCATCGACCAGGAAAAGAAGTGGGGCATGCAGGCGCGTTAAGCCGATGCCCACTACCAGGGCGACCGAAGACCCCACTCCGGGACGCCATCCTACTTATTGACTCTTTGGACTCTGGCCCAGTCACATCTAAGGAAGTGGCTCGGGCATCATACCGGACATTGTGTTAAGGACTGTACTCGGTTGGGTACAGAGGGTGGCCGCTGCCCGGGCGAGCAGTTCAAAAATTTGTTAAAAAGCAGATGAGCTCTCGGCTCAAGGGGTGCCTGTTATGGGGTGATCGTGTAATAATTCCTGATAAATTAAGGGAAAGGTATTGGACCTCCTCCACGAGGTCACCCAGGGATCGTAAGGATGAAGGGTTAGCTAGAAGCTATGTGGTGGCCACTCATGGGCGCAGAGATTGCTGAGAGGGTAGGAAATGCCAGGCTTGCCAAGAGTCCAGACCTCCCCCAACGGCCCCAGTCAGAGAATGGGAAAAGCCCCAAGGGCCCTGGTCAAGAATCCACATTGATTTTGCTGGCCCTTTCCACGGCCAAACGTTCTAGTGGTTGTTGATGCATTCTCTAAATGGTTGGAGATCATACTCATGAAATCCACCACGGCCGAAGCAGTAATCGCAGCCCTGCGCCACCTATTCGCAACTCACGGGTTGCGGACACTCTGGTGTCCGACAATGAGCCCCAATTCACGGCAGCCCAGTTTGAAGAATACCTGGCAGAGGAGGCATCCGACATGCCCTCTCTGCGCCTTTCCACCCTCGTCGAATGGCCTTGCAGGCGTTCCGTCCGGGCGCTAAGGAGGCGTGTCAGGCTCAAGCCAGGTGACTGGCAAACAAAGATAGATTTCTTTCTGGCCGTTCAGCACAGAACCCCAAGCACGGCCACGGCAGAAGCCCAGCCGAATTACTAATGGGACGGAAACTCCGGTGCCCACTTGACCGTTTGAATCCCCATTACACACCAGAGGGTTACAAGGGGAACTAGAAAAACAAGGAAATGAGCATAGGCGACGGGTGTGGGCCGAAACTATGGGGACGGCCCTAGTTGGCTCGCAGGACAAATAATAAAGATAACCGCCCAAAATCGTCGTGGTAGAAGCTACAAGACAACCGAGTGTGGGCGCCACATAGATCAGTTAAGAAGCGAATAACTGATCAAACCGAACCAAATGAAACAGATCATGACCAATACCCATTTGAATTCACAGCTGACAATGACCCGGGAGGCGCAAGACTTAGCTGAGGTCCCAGAGTTCCAGCGACGCCATCAGGTTCGAGGAAACAGCAGGAAAATTCAAAAAGTAATCCAAGGCGGATGGCCAAGAAAAAGTCGGCCAATAATCCGGGGCCCGTTGGCCCAGAGAAAGAGCTGGGAGGAGAAAACAGCCCCTCCGACCAGCTCAAAACCTCACCAGAACTGAACGCGCAGGTCAGAAAGAACTAGGAGGCGCCCAGGTTATTTGCGTGACTCGTCGAAAAATATGTAAATAAATATGTAAATAGAGGCAAGTGTTTTCTGGGAGGGAGGTGTTATGTATTCATGTTTGTACCTTTAAATATTTGAGCGGGAAATCAGCACGTTGCTGATTGGTCGAAGCCTCCAGCAGAACTGTATAAAAGGAGAGGTTTTTCCCCCAGCCTGTTGCTGGGTTCACCCTATATTAAAGAGCTGTTGTCACTACCCTGGTCTCCAGCCTCGTTACTTCCCGAACTTAACAGATGGACTTCAACTCCCAGAATTCCACAGCCAGCATTAAGCCTAATCATACTGACTAGGGAATTCTGGGAGTTGAAATCCTTCAGGCTTAAAGTTGCCAAGGTTGGAGAGTTGCCCTGGTCTATAATAATGAGGAAGCCTCCTTTAAGCCAAGCATAACTCCTGGAATTTATTCATGTAATACTGTTAGCAGAAACTATTTATCATTTCTTTTTTCCCCAACTTCTCTGCCTCCTCTCTTCTCTTCCCAGTGTAAGGACTACTTGAGACCTTTTAAAAAAACCCTCCAGAGGTTGAATTTGCCGAAAGATTACCCAAAGGAAAGGAAGCTAATCTGCACCAGAAAAAATCTCAACATCCTAGGGGATCATATCAATATGTTTCTTCTGTATTCCTGCAAATCCTGGGAGCTGAAACACTGGAAAAAGTAAGGAAATTACGTTTTCTTTGGAGAAATTGTTAGCTGTAAAATCAAGTTTTTTAGTCCGGCGTGCCCTTTGCTAAAATAGGATCTGAGCCAGAAAGGTGGATTAATATCTCTTCGTTTGTATATAGGTAAAGGATAGGTCTCCTACAGATTCAAGGTGAGAAGACCTTTAGAAAAGTTAAAGATATTCCTCATTGTGGGTTGAAGTGGCCTCAAGACCACCAAACCTTTAAATGGCCCCATCAACCTTAGCAATTTTATGGTATGTGGACTTCAACTCCCAGAATTCCCCACCCAACATACTTTACAGTGTATGGACTTCAACTCCCAGAATTCCCCACCCAACAGTATTTTAAGATGTGTTGACTTCAACTCCCAGAATTCCCTACTCAACATACTTTACGGTTGTGGACTTCAACTCCCAGAATTCCCTTTCCAACAGTAGTTTAAGGTGTGTTGTCTTCAACTCCCAGAATTCCCCACCCAACATACTTTAAGGTGTGTGGACTTCAACTCCCAGAATTCCCTTTCCAACAGTAGTTTAAGACGTGTTGACTTCAACTCCCAGAATTCCCCACCCAACATACTTTACAGTGTGTGGACTTCAACTCCCAGAATTCTCTTTCCAACAGTATTTTAAGATGTGTTGACTTCAACTCCCAGAATTCCCCACCCAACATACTTTAAGGTGTGTGGACTTCAAGAGGGCCGGTGAATAGCGCAGGCTGGTAATGCCTGTTATTAAGAACACAAAGCCTGCAATTACTGCAGGTTCGAGCCCGGCCCAAGGTTGACTCAGCCTTCCATCCTTTATAAGGTAGGTAAAATGAGGACCCAGATTGTTGGGGGGGCAATAAGTTGACTTTGTAAAAATATACAAATAGAATGAGACTATTGCCTTATACACTGTAAGCCGCCCTGAGTCTTCGGAGAAGGGCGGGGTATAAATGTAAACAAAAAAAAAAAAAAAACCTCCCAGAATTCCCTTTTCAACATACTTTAAGGTAGTGTGGATTTCAACTCCCAGAATTCCCCAGCCAGCCATGGTCCCAACTTTGTAAAAATTAGAACAATCTCATCAGGTGGGCCTGATGAGAATCTGGCTTCTGGTTCATTAGATAAACTCAGGATTCAACACATGTCAGTGCTTTAAGGCAGAGATCGTTGGCACCAGGTGATGCCAGGCAGAGATAGTCCTCAACATGAGTGGAATTGGGCCCTTAATTTTCATGGTTAAATGAATCGCGCCCGATTTTACGATCTTTTTCGCCATGGTTGTTAAGAGAACCGCTGCAGTGCTTAAGTGGATCACAATTCCTTGTCGGAAGCCAGCACGCAATTTGTGTCGCTTAGCAAGGCAGTTAAGTGAGGTTTTGCCTCATTTTGCAAACTTTTTTGCCATAGTTAAGTGGTTGTTAAGTGGGTCGTGCAGTTGTTAAACGAATCGGGCTTCCCCCAATTGACTTTGCTTGTCGGAGGCCAGCTAGGAAGATCAGAAATGGTGATCCCGTGACCCCAAATACTGCAACTGTCATAATTATATGCCGGTTGTCAAGCGCTCAATTTTGATCACATGACCCATGGGGTGCTGTAGAATAGAATAATAGAGTTGGAAGGGACCTTGGAGGTCTTCTAGTCCAACCCCACCCCCACCACTCAGGCAGGAACCCTTATACCATTTCAGACAAATGGTTACCCCATCTCTTCTTAAAAACTTCCAGTGTTGGAGCATTCACAACAGTAGTGGGTTTCAATTTCAGTCGCTACCGGTTTGCACCCGGGCGCATGGGTGCTCATGTGTGCGCATGATGCTTCTGCACATGCGTAGAGACGTCCGGGCAGGTGGGCGGAGCCTCCTACCACCCGCCGCTACCAGTTCACCCAATCCGGGACGAACTGGTAACAACCCACCACCGATTCACAATCTTTGGAAGCAAGCTATGATGGTTGTAAGTGCAAGGCCCGGTCCTTTTTTGTACTGTTGTAAGTTTGGACGGTCACTAAATGAATGGTCGTACGTTGAGGACTACCTGCAAAATGCTGTCTCTCCCCATTTCAGAATGCTCTGGAGGTTTGTGTCTCTTTTCTCAACCCTGGATGAGAAGCAGCTGTATAAATTGTACAAATATAGCAAGACAGACCAATTCACCAAATTCCTGGTAAGGATTATATTCTTAATATTTTATATTATATATCCCCAGACCCTAAGGGGCACATCTGCCCTTGTCCTATTTTCATCTCCGGGCCGGTTTAGCGCAGGCTGGTAAAGCCTGTTATTAAGAACACAAAGCCTGCAATTACTGCAGGTTCAAGCCCGGCCCAAGGTTGACTCAGCCTTCCATCCTTTATAAGGTAGGTAAAATGAGGACCCAGATTGTTGGGGGGGCAATAAGTTGACTTTGTAAAAATATACAAATAGAATGAGACTATTGCCTTATACACTGTAAGCCGCCCTGAGTCTTCGGAGAAGGGCGGGGTATAAATGTAAACAACAACAACAACAAAAAATCTCTTCCTTGGTTCACCAGTGGGGTCTCCAGGGGATTTCCCAAAAGTCAAATGGGAGGGGCCAAAGCCAATGCAACCAAAACCACACCCCTTTCCATGTGCATCACACCTGGGGGGGAGAAGGGGCGGGGCTGCCATCAGGTGCAGGTGGCCGTTTTGAGTTTTTTGACCCTGCCAGCAAGCCTAGGGACACTCTTATCTTTTTCTCACATGACTCAATTTGATTTGGAACCATCCTGGATTCTCTGAAGATGTTGTGACCCAGGCCCAGGTAGGTAGTAGTAAACACAATCAGTTCAAAAACAAAAAGACTTTATTAGAACAGCTGAGAATTAACTCATTCTCAGTGTTGTCCAAACTAAATCAAAGCAAATTCTTCATAACACAATTCTTCGGTCTTATCACCAACCTTGGTGAATCCAACCTATACATTGACTACCATGCTGATTGCATAAAAAATAAAACCTACAATCAAAAAATCACCTCCAAACCCCCCATCACCCAAAACAACCAACCAGCTATCCCAATATTCAATCAAGTACCCATCACCCAACCATCCATCCATCCATCCATCCATCCATCCAACCATCCAACCAGCCATCCAACCAACTATTCAACCAACCAACCATCCAACCAACCATCTCAACAAACAGTTAAGTACCCAACATCCAAACACTCACCTCCCAAAACATCCATCCACCCATCCAAACCACCTATACAACCACCTGTTGTACATAACCCTCAACCAACTAACATCCAAAACTAGGTATGCACGTCCCTTACCTCTTCAACACCAATCACTACAGATCTCAAATGCAAATTGATAAATGCAAGAAGCATTGTTAACAAATTATCTGAATTTATCCTCTTGTTAAACAGTGGTACATTTGATATCATATTTGTTTGTGAAACATGGCTGAACTCATCCCTTCCTGACTCCATTGTTTCAAACAAAGAATATCAAGTTTATCGATCAGATCGTGAAAACCGAAGAGGTGGTGGAGTGGCTATCTTTTACAAAAAGTCACTGAATCTAAAAAACATTCAAGTTGCACATAAACTTTCTCTTCCTGAAACTATTGTATGCGACCTATCCCTTAACACCTTTGATTCTTACTTTGCTACAGAGCCCCTGACTACGACGTTACTCATGCAAATATGTTAACCTCACTGGTAACATGGGCTACCTCTTTCCCATATCCTCTCATCTTCCTGGGTGACCTAAATCTACCTCTTATTAACTGGATAACTAATGAATGTACAGCTGATCCAATCCATACTACACTATACAATGCTGTTACAAACCTAGGTCTTGAACAACTTGTAACTAACAATTAGGCAAACTGCCAAAGGCTTTTCTTGGCAAAAGTTCAAAAGCAGAAGACAAGAAATAAATGCAGCAAGACAAGGAGCAAGGCTATCAATGTTGTTTTCCGACAAAGAGCCCAAACGCCATTGCTGGTCTTTTAAGCCTTATGGGAGGGGCCAATCATCTCTTGGCCCTACTCCCGAGTTGTCCTCTTTGCTTGAGCTGCTCTTGCCTTCTGGCAGCTCTTTTCATGTGTGCATTAGGAACAGGCTCTTCCTGTTCCTCTGCCACACTACTATCAGCCTCTGGAGGCTCCGGAGTCCACTCATCACTTCCATATGGCCCTGTCCCTACCTCTGCCTCCAATGCAGAGCCCTCGTCTGGGCCTTCCCCAGCCTCCAGGATTGGCCCACGCTCTTCCTCAGCCTCATCGCTGTCTGATCCCATTGCCAGCTCCGCAGGCTGCTGGCGGACCCACAACAGAAGAAGCACATTTCAGCTGTGTCAAATTTAGCAAAATGCTTATTTAGTAAATTAATCTCCGGAGCTGACTGGGCTACTCTTTATCTTATATCAAAGGGGCTCTACAAAACTGTGGGGTTTTTTCCCCAAACTGTAATTTCTGAATGAAGGAAGGAAGATTTGGGTAGTCCTTGACTTACGGCCACAACTGAACCCAAAATTTCCATTGTTAAGCATGACAATTGTTAAGTGAGTTTGGCCCCATTTTTACGACCTTTCTGGAAACAGTTGTTCAACGGCTCATGTGGCTGCTAAGTAAATCCGGCTTCCCCACTGAGTTTTTCCCCATTTTACAACCTTAATAGCAATAGTTGTTAAATGAATCATCCGGTTGTTAAGTGAATCCAGTTTCCCCACTGACTTTGCTTTTCAGGAGCTGCCTGGAAAGGTTGCAAATGAGGGTCACATAACCCTAAGACACGTCAACCATTATAAATACAGGCTTGTGGCCAAGTATAAGGGCCGCGGTGTGGCTCAGGCTGTAAGAAGCCTGTTATTAAAACACAGCTGCCTGCAATTACTGCAGGTTCTAGTCCCACCAGGTCCAAGGTTTGACTCAGCCTTCCATCCTTTATACGGTAGGTAAAATGAGGACCCAGATTGTTGGGGGGGCAATAAGCTGATTTTGTAAATATACAAATAGAATGAGACTATTGCCTTACACACTGTAAGCCGCCCTGAGTCTTCGGAGATATAAATGTAAACAAAACAAAAAAAAAGTGCCTGAATTTTGCAACTATTGTAAGCAGTGGTGGGATTCAAATAATTTAACAACCGGTTCTCTACTCTAATGACTGGTTGGGTGGGCGTGGCCATGGTGGGCGTGGCCAGGGGATGTGACAGGCAGCACTTGGCCTCCTACATCCCCCTAGGAGCAAAAATGGGCTGCCGGGGGGAGGGGACTCGCCACCTACCCCCACACCCCGATTTGGACCAAGTATACCTCCATGTACTTACCTAAGAGCTAAAATGGGGCATGCGGGGACTCCTGGAAGAGGTGGGGTGGGGCCGGGCCAGCCAGCAGTTTAACTACTATTTCACCAGAACCGGCTCGAACCGGCTGAATCCCACCACTGGTTGTAAGTGTGAAGACCAGTCATAAACCACGTTTTTCAGGACCGTTGTAGCTTTGAACCATCATGAAAGGTTCTAAATTAAGATCTACCAGTACTATACCCAAGTTTGAAAAATATTAATTTTGGCCTTTACACAAACCCAGCTAGTCGAGTCATTTATTTCACAAATCATGGTTAAACAAACTATGGCTTAATTTGAAGGGGGAAACTCAAATGCAACTCTGAAATCTTCCTAAGTCGCTTTCTTCAGGGCTGTTATAACTTCGAGCCGTCACTAAATGAACGGTTGTAAGTCCAGGGCTACCTGTATGCGAACCAGCTTTAGAAACTGTTGTGGTCCACCAGCAGCCTGCGGAGTCGGACAGTGAGGAGGCTGGGGAGGACAGTGGGCCAGTCCGGGAGTCAGGGGAAGGCCCGGACGAGGACTCTGCGTCAGAGGCAAAGATGGAGCCAGGGCCATCTGGGAGCAATGCGTGGACTCCGGAGCTTCCAGAGGCGGACAGCAGAGAGGCAGAGGAACAGGAGGAGCCTGTTCCTAGTGCACACATCCGCAGAACTGCCAGAAAGTAAGAGGAGCTGAAGCAAAAAGGACGACTCGGGAGTAAGGCCAGGAGATGATTGGCCACTCCCATAAGGCTTAAAAGAGCAGCAACGAGCCCTTGGGTTATTTGTAGAAAAGCAACAAGTTGATTCCATTGCTTCTTGTCAGAGTCTCTTGAACTTTGTGGGAGTTTTGCCAAGAAAAGCCTTTGGCAGGTTGCCAAAGACAACAAAGGTTGGTGATAAGGTCGAAGAATTTGTTTTGGACTAAAGCTGAGAATGAATGAATTCTCAGCTGTTTTAATAAACTAAGTTTGTTCAGGACTGAATTGTGTTGGGTAATCCCTACTTGGGCCTCCGTCACAATAGAATAGAATAGAATAGAATAGAATAGAATAGAATAGAATAGAATAGAATTTTATTGGCCAAGTGTGATTGGACACACAAGGAATTTGTCTTGGTGCATATGCTCTCAGTGTACATAAAAGAAAAGATACGTTCATCAAGGTACAACATTTACAACACAATTGATGATCAATATATCAATATAAATCATAAGGATTGCCAGCAACAAGTTATAGTCATACAGTCATAAGTGGAAAGAGATTGGTGATGGGAACTATGAAACAATTAATAGTAGTGCAGATTCAGTAAATAGTCTGACAGTGTTGAGGGAATTATTTGTTTAGCAGAGTGATGGCTTTCGGGAAAAAATGTTCTTATGTCTAGTTGTTCTGGTGTGCAGTGCTCTATAGCGTCGTTTTGAGGTAGGAGTTGAAACAGTTTATGTCCAGGATGCGAGGGATCTGCAAATATTTTCACGGCCCTCTTCTTGATTCGTGCAGTATACAGGTCCTCAATGGAAGGCAAGTTGGTAGCAATTATTTTTCTGCAGTTCTAATTATCCTCTGAAGTCTGTGTTTTCTTGTTGGGTTGCAGAACCGAACCAGACAGTTATAGAGGTGCAAATGACAGACTCAATAATTCCTCTGTAGAATTGGATCAGCAGCTCCTTGGGCAGTTTGAGCTTACTGAGTTGGCGCAGAAAGAACATTCTTTGTTGTCCTTTTTAATGATGTTTTGATGTTAGCTGTCCATTTGAGATCTTGCGATATGATAGAACCCAGAAATTTGAAGGTTTCTACTGTTGATACTGTGTTGTCAAGTATTGTGAGAGGTGGAAGTATGGAAGGGTTTTCCTAAAGTCTACCACCATTTCTACGGTTTTGAGTGTGTTCAGTTCCAGATTGTTTTGGTTGCACCACAAGGCTAGTCGTTCGACCTCTCGTCTATATGCGGATTCATCATTGTCTCGAATGAGACCAATCACTGTTGTGTCATCTGCGAACTTCAGTAGCTTAACAAATGGATCATTGGAGATGCAGTCATTGGTATACAGAGAGAAGAGAAGTGGGGAGAGCACACAGCCTTGGGGGCCCCTGTGCTAATTGTACAGGTATTTGATGTGATCTTGCTTAGCTTCACCTGCTGCTTCCTGTTTGTTAGGAAGCTTGTGATCCACTTACAAGTCTGTTCCGGTACCTGTAGCTGGTTTAGCTTAGTTAGAAGAATGTCTGGAATGATGGTATTGAATGCTGAACTAAAGTCTACAAAAAGGACCCTTGCATAGGTCTTTGGAGACTCAAGATGTTGTAGGATGTAGTGCAGAGCCATATTAACAGCATCATCTGTTGATCTATTTGCTCGGTATGCAAATTGCAAGGGGTCTAAGAGCGGATTCGTGATGGTTTTCAGGTAGGAAAGCACTAGCCTTTCAAAGGTTTTCATGACTACAGATGTTAGAGCAACTGGTCTGTAGTCATTCAGTTCCTTGATGGTGGGCTTCTTCGGCACTGGGATGATGGTAGAGCGTTTGAAGCAAGAAGGAACATAGCACATCTCTAGTGATTTATTGAAAATATGGGTGAAGATGGGGGCCAATTGGTCAGCACAGACTTTTAAGCAAGAAGGAGTTATCTTGTCTGGGCCTGGAGCTTTTCCTGGCTTTTGTCTGTGAAATAGGTCCTGCACTTCCTTTTCTGTGATCACTAGGGGTTGTGAACCCAATGAAATGGGGTCAGTTGTAGGAGGCTTGGCTGTTGTTGGTGTGTCTGAGATGGGGGTTGTGGAGATAGGTGGCTGTAGTTTCCTTTCAAACCTGCAGTAAAACTCATTCAGGTCATCTGCCAGTTGTTGATTACCTTCAGCCTGGGAAGGAGGTTTGCCATAGCCGGTGATATTTTTAAGAGTTTTCCACATGTTTGCTGGTTCATTTGCTGAAAACTGATTCTTTAGCTTTTCAGAGTAGCTTCTTTTTGCTGCTCTGATCTCCCTTGTTAGTGCATTTCTGGACTGATTGTACAGCATTTTATCACCTTTTCTGTAGGCTTCCTCTTTGGAATGTCGTAGCTGCTTAAGCTTAGGTGTAAACCAAGGTTTGTTGTTACTGTGTATTCGCAAGTTCCTTGTAGGTACACATAGGTCTTCACAGAAGCTGACATATGATGTTACAGTATCTGTGAGTTCATCCAGGTCTGCAGAGGTATCTTTAAAAATATTCCAATCAGTGCAGTCAAAACATGCCTGTAGCTTTAATTCTGATTCCTCCGTCCAGGTTTTCACTGATTTAATTATTGGTTTTATGGCTTTAAGTCTTTGCCTGTAAGCAGGTACAAGGTGAATCATGCAATGATCAGAGTGTCCTACAGATGCACGTGGTAAAGACCGATAGGCATCTTTTAGTGTTGTGTAGCAGTGGTCTAGAGTATTCTTGCCTCTGGTGGGACAATTGACATGCTGAAAGTATTTTGGTAGTTCTTTCCTTAAGTTTGCCTTGTTTAGATCTCCCAAAACAATGGCCAGTGAATCAGGGTGTTTGGCTTCAGCCTCCATGATTTGGTCAGCTAGAGTTCGTAATGCCTCGTTTACACAGGCTTGTGGTGGGACATAAACAGCAATTAGAAGAAATGAGGAAAATTCACGAGGCGAATAGTAAGGTTTGCAGTTGATAATTAGAGTCTCTAAATTGTTGTCACAGAATTTGTAAATTATGTTAAAATCTTGACACCAGGTTGAATTAATATATAGGCATAAGCCTCCTCCTTTCTTTTTACCAGATGTTTCTGGAATCCTGTCTGACCGTTCAATTTGAAATCCTGGAATGTTCAGGCTGCTATTTTCAATTGATTCATTTAACCAGGTTTCAGAGAAGCATAGGACTGCTGAATTGCGAAAATCAGAATAGTATTTGTTTAAGAGGAGTATTTCATCCATCTTATTTGCAAGTGAGCGTATATTTGTTAGGAAAATTGAAGGCAGAGGAGTTTTAGTGCGAGTTCTTAGCTTGATTAAGATCCCAGATTGTTTACCTCGTTTCCTTCGCTTCCGTCGTTTGGTTTTTTTAGTAATCCATGGCTCCGTCACAACAGTAACAATTGAAATAGGCCATTCTTTGAATGCTGCAGTGTATTTTTTCCAAGCTTTTTTTTAAACTACGTGCACGGAACAGAAGTCTTTTACGTAAAAATACGTAAGATTTAGGCAGTGGTGGGATTCAAATAATTTAACAGCCGGTTCTCTGCCCTAATGATTTCTTTGAACAACCAGTTCACCAAACTGCTCAGAAAGTTAACAACCGGTTCTCCCGAACCGGTGCGAACTGGCTGAATCCCACCACTGGATTTAGGCAAATAAAAAAAAAATAGAAAGCACTCCCTGAGTTCCTTCAAAGAAGTCCCCTTAGCTAGGTTCTCTCGAAAACTGCTTCCCATTACCCATCAGCCACTGCCCTCTGCCTCTCTTCTTGTGGTTGAATTTGCAGAAAGTCTACTGCCGTTTGGAGTATGCAGACATGGCTAACTTGCCCAGTAATAAAAAATGGGTAAAGTTGCGTGATAGGTGGAGGCTCGCCAGTTGTGGTGGGAAGATGCAAGAAGGATATTTGCACTCACTGGAAGAAAGCTGGGATTTCCCCGAAGGAAACATGCCTACAGAAAGGTAAAACAGGATAAGAGAACCGTTCTGTCCACTGGTTAAGGCATCAGGCTAGAAAGTGGGGAGATCATGAGTTCAAATCCTGCATTAAGCATGAAAGCCGGCTGGGTGACTTTGGGCCAATTTCTGGGAGATGGTGAGTTCTAGTCCCACCTAAAGCAGTGGCAGGTTTCAAATTTTTTTACTATCGGTTCTGTGGGTGTGGCTTAGTGGGTGTGGCTTGGTAGGCGTGGGAGGGGAAGGATACTGTAAAATCTCCATTTCCTCCCCAATCCAGGGGAAGGATACTGCAAAATCCCCATTTCCTCCCAATCAGCTGGGACTTGGGAGGCAGAGAATAGAGGGGGCGGAGCCAGTCAGAATTTTTACTACCAGTTCTCCGAACTACTCAAAATTTCCGCTACCGGTTCTCCAGCACTGGTCAGAACCTGCTGAAATCCATCTCTGCACCTAAGGCATGAAAGCTGGCTGGGTGACTTTGGGCCAATCACCGGGAGGTGGTGAATTCTAGTCCCGCCTTAAGCATGGAAGCCAACTGGGTGACTTTGGGCCAATTACCAGGAGGTGGTGAGTTCTAGTCCTGTCTTAGGCATGAAAGCCGATTGGGAGACTTTGGGCCAATTACCACGAGGCAGTGAGTTCTAGTCCCACCTTAGGCATGAAAGCCAGATATCAAAGTCACGTGAAGTCTTAATGCTACTCTATAATGCCTTGGTAAGGCCACACTTGGAATATTGCATTCAGTTTTGTTTGCCACGATGTAAACAAGATATTGAGACTCTAGAAAGAGTTGCAGAGAAGAGCAACAAAGATGATTAGGGGACTGGAGGCTAAAACATATGAAGAACGGTTGCAGGAACTCGATATGTCTAGTTTAATGAAAAGAAGGACTAGAGGAGACATGATAGCAGCCTTCCAATATCTCAGGGGCTGCCCCAAAGAAGAGGGAGTCAAGCTATTCTCCAAAGCACCTGAAGGCAGGACAAGAAGCAATGGGTGGAAACTAATCAAGGAGAGAAGCAACTTAGAACTAAGGAGAAATTTCCCAATAGTTAGAACAATCAATCAGTCATGTTGTGAATTCTCCAACACTGGACATTTTTAAGAAGAGATTGGATAACCATTTGTCTGAAGTGGTGTAGGGTTTCCTGCTTGAGCAGGGGGGTTGGACTGGAAGACCTCCAAGGTCCCTTTCCAACTCTTGATGTTGTTATTCCGGTTCATGAGGTTAGAGAGACCTAGCTCCCTCAACCGTTCATCATACGATTTAGCCTCCAGGCCCTTCATCATCTTTGTTGCTCTTCTCTGCACCCTTTCCAGAGTCTCATCATCGTTTCTGTACCACGGTGACCAGAACTGGAGGCACTATTTCAATATCCTAGCGAGGTGTACAGCGGTCTCTTCTTTTTCAAAATTCACAGAAATGTTTGTGGTTTCCCATCAGGTGCTCAACGCCCCAAGACAAGGAAGTCATGGAGCAGCACTGTGCCACCTGCGATGTATTTGATGTGCTTTCTGTTACTACGAATGAAGAAACAGCCAGTTCTTCCTCATCAAATCTCTATTAAAGACAGCAGCTTTTTTTTTTTAAAAAAAAAAAGTTCATTAAATAAGAAATCACATCATTGGATGACTTTAATTCGCCTCTTTTGAATTTCTGAAAGTGCTCAGGCTTAAAAGGTTTTTGCGGACATTTAGCAAAATATCCAAAATCCCACTTTCTATACAATGTTTGTGGCAATTAGCATTAATTTTTAGCATTTGTATGGCAAAACCTTTTCCCACTTATTGTATGGAAGAGGTTGCAAAGCTCTGGGATGGGAGGAGTCAGGTTTGGGCCCATCCCACTTGCTCCAGCAGAAGAGGCCTCCTGAAATACTTGCTTGTCTATATATATAGCCAGTCCTCAACTTACGACCACAACTGAACCCCAAATTTCTGTGGTTAGGCGAGGCATTTAAGTGAGGCTTGCCGTTTTGCGAGCTTTCTTGCCACCGTTGTAAAAGGGAATCGCCGCAGTTGATAAGTGAGTAACCCGGTTGATCAGTGAATCTGGCTTCCCCATTGACTTTGCTCGTCAGAAGGTCAGATACAGATTAAGAGAGTTGAAAGGGAGCTTGTAGGTCAGTGGTTCTCAACCTTTATAGTGCTGCGACCCCTTTAATACAATTCCCCACGATGTGGCGACCCCAACCGTAAAATTATTTTTGTTTTGAATTGATCGCGCCTGAAGCCATATTGGCTAGCGATCTGAACTGCTGGCGATTGCTTTGAGGACGGAGGCATTAAAGCGGAGGCTCCTCCCCTATTAAGTTTATGATGCCTGATATATTAGATTAGGCTAGCGATTGGGAGTGATTGCAGCTGGCTTGAGAGGGAGACATCGGAGCAAAGATTTCTCTCTTTTTTAATTCATCGCGCCTGAAGCCGAATTCGGCTAGCGGTTTGAAGAGCCTGCAGCTGGCTTGTGGAGTCAACCATTGGAGCGCGATTATTCGACTCGCAAGTATACTTCCCATATTTCTGATGGTCTTAGGCGACCCCTGGCAAATCGTCATTCGACCCCCAACGGGGTCCCGACCCACAGGTTGAGAACCACTGTTGTAGGTCATCTAGTCCAACCCCCCTGCCCAAGCAGGAGACCCTACAGCATTTCTGACAAATTGCAGTCCAGTCTTTTCTTGAAAGTCTCAAGTGATGAAGCTCCCACAACTTCCGAAGGCAATTTCTGTTCCATCGGTTGATGGTTCTCATTGTCAGAAAATTCCTCCTTATTTCTAGGTTGAATCTCTCCTTGTTCAATTTCCATCCATTATTCCTTGTCTGGCCTTCGGGTGCCTTGGAAAATAGCTTGACCCCCTTCCTCTCTGTGGCAGCCCCTCAAATATTGGAAAACTGCTATCCTGGTCCTTCTCTTCACTAAACTAGCCATGCCCAGTTCCTGTAATCGTTCATCCTATGTTTTAGCCTCCAGTCCTCTCATCATCTTGGTTGCTCTTCTCTGCACTCTTTCTAGAGTCTCCGCATCTTTTTTATAGTGTGGTGGCCAAAACTGGATGCAGTACTCTAGGTGTGGCCTTACTAAGGTTAACAAAAGGGGATCGTGTGATCTTGGGACACAGCAACGGTCATCAGTATGAACTGACTGCCAAGCGTGTGAATTTTGATCATATGATCACGGGGATGCTGCAAGTTGTTAACTGTGCAAAACGGTCACACGTCGCGTTTTTCAGTGTTGTTGCGACTTTGGTCGCTAAAGGAACTGTTGTAAGTTGAGGACTACCTCCGTGCATATGAAGTGGAGATGCACTGTCATTAAAACGGTTTCTCCCGTTTTGTTGTTTTTTATCTTCCTCCCTGTCCTTCGAAAAAATAAGAAGTTTTATGGAAGATGAGTGGCTTAGTTGATGAAAGTTTCAAGACTGCGGCAGGCAACTCTCAATAACCACATTGATATAAGCACTGGAGGAACCAGGTCCACCCAAGCGATTAATTCAAAATCAAAGAGAGATCCATGACCTGTTAAAAAGTTTTTTCTAGATCCCCAAATGCTCCCAGGTCATCTAAGAATAGTTCAAAACTGACATCCCTAAAACAACAACATTCAAATTTGTTTGGTCTTTTCCCAGAGAACTTTTACCGAAGGGTCCTTGGTGCTCTCTGAGCTTGGTTGGGGTTTTTTTGGCAGATGTTTCATGACCCAATGAGGCAACATCATCAGTGCTAGAGGGGATTGAGGGAGGAGAAGGACAGAGGAGTCCTTGGTGCTCTCTTGAGCTTGGTTTTTTTTCTTGTAGACATTTTATGACCCAACTAGGTAACATCATCAGTGCTAGAAGGGAGTGGGGTTTGCGGAGAAGAGGACGATGAATGTGTGGTCCTTGGTGCTCTCTGAGCTTGGTTGTTGTCTTGCAGACTTTTCAAGACCCAACTAGGTAACGTCATCAGTGCTGTAACATAATGAGAGCAAACCCACTTCCCTTTTACCACTGATGGTACCCAGTTGGGTAACAAAACATCTGCAAGAAAACCACCAAGTTCTGCCAGCACCAAGAAGCCCAGAGTTTTCCTTCTTCTCTTCCTCCTCCTCCTTCTCGCACTGATGATGTTACTTAGTTGGGCCATGAAACGCCTGCAAGAAAACAACACAGCTCAGAGAGCACCAAGGACCCTTAAGTTCAACCGTGAGCTATACAGATATTATTATTTTTTTATTTGAATTTATATCCCGCCCTTCTCCGAAGACTCAGGGCGGCTTACACTGTGTTAAGCAATAGTCTTCATCCATTTGTATATTATATACAAAGTCAACTTTTATTGCCCCCAACAATCTGGGTCCTCATTTTACCTACCTTATAAAGGATGGAAGGCTGAGTCAACCTTGGGCCTGGTGGGACTTGAACCTGCAGTAATTGCAAGCAGCTGTTAATAATAGACTCTTAGCAGCCTGAGCCACCAGAGGCCCTTATATTATTTTCTATCGGGTGTCTTTCTAAACCAGCCAAATATTACACACCCACACATGTGCAGGAACACTATATTTATTAAGTCAATAGTTCATTTTAGCAATACAATTACAGAATATCACAATGTTGGTTACAAACGTACTCAGGATGGTTGGATGTGTACAAAGAATAAAATTCAAGCACGGCGGTCTGGTGTGATATCAGATACAAAAGAGGGACATGGGATGGCCAAGGATGATCAAAAACGCCTTCATATAAGTAACAGTGGCACAGAAAAGATGGAAGGGATTTAAGAGACAGTGGGTGTGTGACTCAGCTTTTGGCTGGTTTGTTTCCAACAACATTGCTGATAAGACAAGTTTCTGCTTAATATATGTACATATTTTAATCCCCTTGTTAAGATCCATGGAGTTATTAAAAAATAAAACGAGTACTGAAACTGGTAATATTAAATAAAAAATAAAAGCTCATCCACCCCACCCACCCCAAGAAATAATGCTAAACTTTTTCCTCTGTTTTAAAATCTTATTTTCATGGCAACATAGCTCATATCAAGGAATATGCGTACAAAGGAAGCTGTGGGATGGTTACACACATGGTACCTGGTGAGGGTTAGTGACCCAACACTGAAAAAACACCTGGATGTCAAAGACACCAAGTTTCTAGATATCTCTATATATTTATATAGCATATATATTTTTTTCCATCTTATTTTTTTTTCTTCTCTTAATGTCTTCAAACCAAAGAAATCTGCACTTAAAAACAACGCACTAAGGCCGCTTCATGCGATTTAAGATACTTACAAATTGCCGTGATAGTACTGTAATTTGCTAAACAGAATCCGGAAAACGTGGGGGGGGGGGGTTCACAGGAAAAGGGAGGTGGACTTCGCTGCCTTAAAAAAAAAAAATCATTCCTGAGTTTGAGGAGGGGAGACAAAAATGCACTGAGCCTCTTCGCCGTCCAAAAGGAACCCTAACTGCAAAAGCCCATTTTCGCCAGGTGACCATCATCGCCATGTAGACCCTTCTCTACAACTCAACACGACAAAGGAGCCAAGACTGATTGCCTTAACCCCGACACAGGATCAAACTTTGTGTCAAAACCCGAAACCAACGGAAGTTTAAAAAAGAAAAAGGAATAGCCAGTTAACAAGCGAAACAAGACATTACTATTCAGGCTTGAACGAGCCAAGGAACGTGACCAAAATTTTATCTTATCTCGGTTCCTCTCCTCCCGAGTCCAGTAATGGGGCAGCTTTGACAGCAAGGCAAAAGAATTCTTCAGCATCTAACTGGATGCTGGGTTGTCGTTTTTGTTTTGTTTTAAACTGGGAGTGATGGGAACGGTGGTCCAATCCACGCGGAAGGCACCAGGTTTGGAGTGGCTTCAGTGTCCGAAAAGAAGGCACGAAGGCTGTGCACGCTTAAACAAACAAAAAAAACACAATTCGGAGGAATTGCTGCAGACAAGGCGAGAGCAGCACCTCTCTGTGGTTCATTCAAGCAGCTCTTCTATTTATTTTTTTTCCCCCCCAGGCTGGGGAAAAAAAAAAGAGCTGTAAGAAAGATACCACTTTCTGAGTTTGGTAATCGGAAGGGATCGAACGATTCCTTAAAGCAGGGGTCTCCAACCTTGGTCCCTTTAAGACTTGTGGACTTCAACTCCCAGACCAAGGTTGGAGACCCCTACCTTAAAGTGGTTGGCTCTATTTTCAGGGTTTCTTGCTAGCAGCCCAGATGAAATCACGACTCCTTTCACAGGTTAAGCAGAGGTCTGCAGCAATTCTCCTGACCCCACTTTGAAGCCTACGTCGCTCTAGGAGGCACGTGAGAGACCAATCGATTGCTAAGTGCCGCCTTTCCCCCCACCCACCCCCCACCCCGTGGTAACGAGATCGATTTCAGACATGCACGGAGCGCGGAACGTGGTCATCGGCGGTGCTAAAAAGGCATGGTCCTGGTTGCTTTCCCAACACCTGGTCCTCTTTCTACAGCCAGTAATTTAATCTGCCCTTAAAAAAACCAACCCAGTTGGGATGGGATTAAGGGAGAAGGACATAGATGCGATGAGGCTTACAAAGACGTGAGACGTCCACGGGGGAAGGCAATCGCACGGAGTTTTAGACACGGTGCAGAGAAAAATAGCAACGGTGCTTTTAGGATGCATTTCAGTTAAGTAAGGTCAGTTATTAAAAACAACATTTGGGCAATTTTACAAGCTCTCTCAGTGTTGGTGAGAGACTCCAAACCGTCTGAAGGAGTCTTCCACTTTGGCTAAATTGTTGTCGTTGGTGTACAGAAGCGGACAAGTTCAAACTATTATCCTAGGTCAAGTTCCCTACTGGTTTATACAAGCCACGAAGGGATTTGCATCCAGGCTGTTTAAAAACGAGTCACCTCAAACCACAACTTGGTTCCAGCTCCATAAATGCACCTGGGGTGAAAACATGGATCCTAAACCACCTGTTGGGCAAACTCTGCCCCTGTAGATATCCACCCAAAGGAAACACAACTTCCTAGGCTCACAAATAGGCTTCCACAGAATCAACCGCTTAAAATCCAGAAACGACTTAAATCTAGGGATTCCAATTGAGGTGATTGATTCTAGTTGAATGGCTAAAGCATCCTTCCACAAACTTCCAAGTCCTCAAAATTCACAAAGGATTACCAACAAGTGTCACAGTTAGGGTAACAGTCTTTGCTTAATTAGGACACCATGAAGGTAATGGACTGGATGAATTGGATTGCCCTGTTCTCTTGCTTCATCACCTCCAGCCAAACTTCAACTTGAGGCCAAAATGAAAGAGAAATTAAACAAATGCACTGCCTCCATACAAGTGTTCTTTCAAGAGCGGTTTAATTCTTTAAAGCAGCTGCGAGAAGCTCTGTGGGAAAAATTCTGCAATAATTATAATTTTGTGGAAGGAAGAGAAAAAGGACCTATAATAGCAACATGTCACATACCTGTGTCAGATTTTAAGCCTCCGCTCCACTAGTCCCCCTGTTTCCCTAGCGCCCATGGTCTCACCAATCACAATCCTGATCAAATGGGCGAAGAATTTTGAAGTCCAACGTGAGTTTTCGAAACGCCAAAATCGCAAGCAAAGGAAGGAGCCAACGTTTTTCTATTTCACTCCTGGGAAAAGGACACTTTGCTTGCAACGGGCCCATCTTCCTATATTTATTACAATTTTGACTAAACCCTTATCAAAGCACTTCACACGACTGTGCAAACTTATTTCACAATGCAAGTTCTCAGGAATAAGGAGAAGGGGGGGAGGAATGACCCCCACCCCAACACCCTGGGACTTGCAAAAAAACTAACAAAAACACCAACTTCCAAAGGGTGTAATAACTGGAGTTTCTTTGTGTGCAACAGTTTTAATTGGCCTAGACTTGAATACCCCCATACGGTCTCGGCCTTTAATTAACAGCAACACGCCTGAAGTTCGGTGCACTTCGGCACAACCAAATAGAGTCTGCCCTTCACTCTATTTTTTTCAATGGGTACCATGGCACGCTGGCAGTGTTCAAAAGTGACTCTGAAATAAGACCTACACTCTTGACTTTTATACCTTACAAGAATTCTTCTTCTTCTACTCCCAGTTGCTCTAGATGAGGGAGTACTCCAACCACGGCAAAAGACATGTGGACTTCAACTCTCAGAGCTCCCCAGCTAGCCATGAGGAATTCTGGGAGTTGAAGTCCACAAGTCTTAAAATTGCCGAGTTTGGAGATCCCATGATCTAGATCAGGGGTCTCCAACCTTTGTAACTTTAAGGCTTGTGGACTTCAAGTCCCAGAGTTCCTCAGCCAGCTTTGCTCTGCTGGCTGAGGAACTCTGGGAGTTGAAGTCCACAAACCTTAAAAGTTACTAAGGTTGGAGACCCCTGATCTAGGTAACAGCTTATCGGGATTTCTGGGTAGGTGACGGCAAAGGGATGGGGGAAAAGAATAATTTTGGCTCAATTACTTTAAATACTGGGACGAACAGGTTAGATAAATAATTCCTTGCAAATACTAAATTCTCAAACTTCAGAACTGGCTCCTTGTGGGTGCCACTGTGTGTGATTCACTGAGGAATCTTGGCAATTTGGATCTTCTACTTTAGTGATAAAACACATTCTCATGCTCCAAAATCCACCCATGATGTAAAACAAGTGATATGGATGAGAAAATAAACCCGAGTATCATTGGCAACATCAGCATTTGGGGGAAGGATAACCCCACCTCAAAAAAAACATCAACTAAGGAAATTGCTCAAAGCTCACCAATATTTCCCCGTCTTTCCAGCAGCCAAAGATTTAAAAGAATTATCTTGTGAGTTTTGTCAAGTTTCTACATCTGGTTTTGATTTCAAACTATCCATCGATCCAATCCGCGGCCCCCCCCTCCACGTTTTAATTGCAATTTCAGGAAAAAAGAAAGCAACCACAGCCAATTTTCCACATGCTTTATATTACCACATCATCCCTCACCTCCAGTGACCTGCAATAACAGGCGGGGGATGATGGGATTTGTGATCCAATAGATCTGGAGAAGGCTGGAGGTGGGAAAGGCTGGTTTAAGATTTCAGGGAGGCACCCTGGAATTAAACTTGCTGGTCATCGTAAGAAAGCAAGGCTTTCAAGAGAACAAGGGGGAAAAAAATAAATGAGATTTTAGCGTGTCATGATTCTCAAAATCAAGGGATCTAAAGAGCCAGCCTCTGAGAGCTCAGTTCAGACGTCATGCCATCAACACGAGTCTGGCTAATTCTGCAATGAAAAATTTGGAGGATGGAGTTGCAAGTGATGAACCAACTCTGAAGAGGGAAAAAAAAAAGAACTTTCTCTAAAGATGGAGACAATATTTCCTGTGTTTTCACTGCAAATGGGTGGGTGTGTGTGTTGGTGTTGAGAGTGTTCCAGGCATATTTCTTTCGGATACTGTCTCCCTCTCTTCTTCCTACTGTTAACCAGAACGGCTAGGACGGTCCAACATGCCAGCGCAAAACAACAAAACAAAACAGAACATGGATTGATTTAATTTTCCCTTCCGGGCTTTCAATCAACTAAATGCAACTGAGAGTATAACCGACATGATTTAGGGAACAGGCAGCTTTTGCGTGAGAAGAGATAGGGAAGGAGAGAGAGAGAAGCAGTGGTTTTAAAACCTACGATGGGGAATAAAGCGAAGTGAAATGTTTACATTGCCACTCTAATGGAGAATCCTGCTTAAAGACAAAAAGTTAACAATGGAATTGAAAGGGCCAGGGGAAAGCCAACGATCCAGAAACCAAACGAAGAAGCAAAGAATTCTCCAGACAAACTAATCAACTGCTTTATCCCTAAAACAGTGAACCTCTTAGCAATGTATCTTATTATAAGACTTGCGGGGGGAGGGGGGGGGGACCAGCCTTAAAATATTAAGAGCACCCATACAGCTGTCTGCAAACAGGGCTGAAGATCTGCAGATTCTCACTAGAGACACCAACCCAGGTGGAGGTGTGGTTTTCACCTGTCCTTGCTGCCCCAAATCTTTCGGTCAGAGTCCCAAGGCAAGCGGGATTTCTGACTGCCAATATTCACCTCCCAACCACCTTGCCAAGGGACTGATCCCGAACTCAAGACGCCATGCCCCCATATCAAAGGCCAACCTCCGTGGAACCAACTGTCAACTCTCTAAGTATGCTTTTTGGCTCTGGTCTGCCCCCCCCCCTGCATAAAATTTGCTTCCCAAATTTTTCACCGAAGAATTATAAGATGCCCCGTCTCCAGGAAAGAAAGAAAAAAAGAAAGAAAGAAAGAAAGAAAGAAAGGGAGGGAGGGAGGGAGAGAAGGAAGGAGGGAAGGAGAGGAGGGAAGGAAAGAAGGAATTCTTAAAAGGCACTAGTTCAAAACAAAAAGGACTGTCCTGCAATATTCTACTTTAAAAGCCAATGGTATTGCTATATTTGGGATAAAGAGGAATATATAAAGCCACTCATTGCTATTCTTTGGGGAGTCCATGACTTTAAGAACAGACAGGCAGATCTTTCATTCCCCTCCCCAAAAAATTAAAACGGTAAATAAAATTCATTCCAAATCCTAGAGGTGCTTTCTGCTAGCCAAAACTCTTTCCCTGGCAGCTTATAAAACCCCTGAAAATAGGGGTGGCTACCCACCAATATTTTCATATACAGAGACAATGTCAACGTCTCCATATTTAAAACTGAGGTAAGAGCAAGTTTTTTTGTTTGTTTCTGCTTTCCAAACTGGGCACAGACTCCCCAGGTCTTTCAAAATTTCAATTATTACCTCAACATTTAAAAGACAGTTAATTGTTTAAAAGAAAAAGGCAACCCCACCCTCAAATTAAGACAAACTAGTGAGACAGGCATTAACACTTAAAAAAAAAAAAAGAGGAAACAACAAGCATTTAAAAATGAAGTTAAGGAAATCACATTGTGGTCGTTCGTTCAGTGAAACAAAAATAACGAGGCTTAAAAACAGAAAGGGAAGCAAAAGGAACGGTGACTGCCTTGCTGTGCTTGTTCCTTCTTCTTTGGATATTATTTCAGTGACCTCTGCAAAGTATAAAAGGAACGGTCATCTCCAAAGATATAAAATAAAATAAAGCCAGATACTTTAGAAGAAGAAGAAAAAAAACTCAGCACAAGCAAGTTGCAGCCTTTGGAGACAGCCTAGCTTGAAAAGGCAGAAGGGGAGGCTACGGAGAAGCGTTTTTAACAGTTTTGCTTAAGCAAAATAATATTTAGTGTGTATCCATAATAGTTTAAAAGGCATTATCATTGCAATGGCTGAAAACGGTGGAAGCTGCTAATATATTCTCTGTTCTGTCTTGCCATGTCCTGGGTACTATTGAAAACGCACCCTTCATTAAATTAATCTACTGGATCAAAGGAAACACGGGAGTGGTGGCACTGTTCCACAACTTCTTTTTCGAAGGGCAGGCTGGTCCCCTTTAAATTATTCTGGTCCTGTCACCAAAAACAAAACAAAACAAAACAAACCTTGCCTATATTACAAGAAGAATGCAAGTTGAGGCCAAGGGGTTATTTTGGAGATTCCTCGCTCTGGTGGTGTGAACCTACGGGTCCAGTTCACACATTCTTCTCAAAGGCCCAAAGAGCTGTTCACAAACATAATCTCCGTTGCTTTAAAAAGTGAGAAGGAGAAACCTTCCCAGCTTCTTTTTGTACACGTGCAGGTTTTTGCTTTTCAATCTTTTTTCTTCTTCTTTAATTTAAATCATCCATACGGTAGAGAGATCTGGGTGCAGAGGACAAAAAGAGGTTTCGGAGCCAGCTTGGTCAGGCAAGGAAATTCTTAAGCCATCTATTTCTGGCATGGTGGGTCAACGGCAGATTGCTATTGCTGCGTGAACCCAGGAAAAGATGCTCCATTCCCACCCACCCCTGACAGAAGCGAGGTGTCTGTCTGGACACAAGTCCTGATCATACTTTTCCCCCTTTGCATCCAGATTCTGCAGGCCCTAATACTGAATAAAAGTCTCCTGTTTATTGTAGGAAGAAAATAATCCTGGCACCCTCTTTTCTCAATTAAGAATGCAACTCTTTAAAAACTGTTAAATGGTTTTATTTCTCTCTAGTCTTTGCAGCGATTTTTTTGTAAAGTGGCTTTTTTTTTTTTAAGAACAAAAAAATAATATTATTTTTTTGGGGAGAAAATTATTAGAGATCTTTCCCCCACCCCCGCCATGCGTACATGCTTGTGTGTATGTGTTTGTGAACCACACACATACACACACGCAGGCACCTTGAACCCAAACAAAATATGCTGTACTCATACTCGTGCATATTAAGCACATGTCCGGCTCATGGTCACTCCATCAAAAGTTGATGTCATCCCCAAAATGAGGATTTTTTATGGACTGGACCAGTGTTTCAATGTATTTTTTGTTTGTTTGTTTATAAACAGCTCTGGGAAAGGAGGGGGAAAAAGGAGGGAAAAAAATGAAATATGGTTTCGAATTTCACAGTATGACTTTTCCCGTGTAAATCTGGGGGGAAAACAAAGAAGGAAACAAGAATCGGTAAACTTGACCAAGTTCTTTAGCAAATGGGTCCTTCGACGGTCTGAGACATCAGGAAAGACTGGACAACTTGCTCAGTTGATTGAGGACTGGTGCTTACATCCTCCAGGGCATCTGTGACGGAAAACTGCCGATCCCGCAATCGGTTCCAGTTGGCTAAGATGTTGTGGTATTCAAATACTTTCTCGTAATTGCCAATGGAGTTGTACAGTTTAATGAGGCCCCTGTAGTCATATTCTAGTCCGCTGTAACCTTCCCCAAAAAGCTTTTTCCCTAAAACAACAAAATCGGAAAACCGAGAACAATATTAAAGGCTGCCATATGAAAGTGTGATTTCTGCGTTTTAAAATTATAAATAGAATTATAGATAGGATAGAATTTTTTGGGAGGTTCTAGACCTCTTCAGATTCTTCCAAGGAAGTTTGGACTTATAAACAGAATAATCCATGGGGGGGGGGGGAAGAGATCCTGGAAGAACTCCAAAGTTTCTTTTTCTGGGAAGAAGTCATCATCTCCAACGACTAGAAAAAAGCTTAACTGTTTGCTCCAAACCCTCCATTATTCTTCCTGCTTTCTTTCTTCAAAGGGAATTTACATTAATTACCTTAAGTGCACCCAATGACTCACCAGTGAATAATGTAGGTCTAAATTATGAATCTGGGATCTTACTTTAAACGCTTTAAAACACAATGACCAGGCGAAGCTAAGTGGTCAGAAGGATCTCCCAACAGGCTTGCTTCAACTGGCTATAAAAATCAATCCATGTCTGTCTGTCTGTCTGTCTGTCTATCCATCCATCCATCCATGTATGTATGTATATATGTATGTATGTATCTATCCATCTATCATCTCTCTTCCCCTCTCCCCATCTCTCTCTCAATCTATGTATCTACATCCATCCATCCATCCATCCATCCATCTATCATCTGTCTGTCTGTCTATCTAAATATCTCTCTTTCTGTCTCTTCCCCCATTGTCTGTCCGTCCATCCATCCATCCATCCAATCTATAGACAGTGTCTATCTATTAGTCTGTCTATCTATCAATTTTCTATAAACGAGGGTCAAGGGGCTCCCAGCGCCCCGACTGCCACCCCTCCCCTGAGCAGTTAAAGAATTGACCCACCAATTGCGATGGATCTCAAGTAAAGCTTCTCAGCGTTTTCGTACTGATTCATGTCGTAGTTGTAGAGCGAGGCGAGGTGTCCCACTGAAAGAGCGACTTCATAATCTTCTTGACCGAGCAGCTGCTCCTTGATCTGAATTGCTTTGATGTGCATCTCTTCTGCTTCCTGCAGTAGCCAAAATGGTAAGGTACTGACTTAGGAGTCGTTATGGCTATTTTTCCCCCCCCATCAAACTCAAGCAAGTGTCTCTGCCTGCTTGAGAATACAAGCTAATGTTCTTAAAAACCTAAAACAAAAAGCCAAGCTTAAAATTTTTTGGACAAGGGGGCGCATGGGGAATCAGCTGAACAAAGAATTTTGAGATGGTGAGGTAATTTGAAAGAGATGGTGGAGTGGCTGAATTTGAACCCGCAGCATTCTGGCTGTGAACATCAGTGAAACTTTATTCTGTTCTCACGAATGCTGAAAAAGGTGCTTGTCTAAATTGAGCACTGAGGTGGAGAGAACGAAGTAGGTATACTAGACCAGGGGTCTCCAATCATGGCAACTTTAAGACTTGCGGACTTCAACTCCCAGAATTCCTCAGCCAGCAAAGCTTTGCTGGCTGAGGAATTCTGGGAGTTGAAGTCCACAAGTCTTAAAGTGCCAAGATTGGAGACCCCTGTACTAGACTACCCATGACCGCTACAATTTCTTCCAATCAAGACTTTTTTTTAAAAACAGCTGGGTTTATAATGCCGTCTCAGTAATACACCTGCCTTCCTTCTACATACAGATAGTCCTTGTCTTACAACCATTTGTTTAGTGTCCGTTCGAAGTCACAGTGGCACTGAAAAAAGTAAGTTAGGACCGTGTTTCACTTACAACTACATGTCTCATTGAGCAACAGAAATTTTGGGCTCTATTGTTGTCATAAGTCGAGGACTACCTGTAATACAGCAGGTTGTTAGTGACTTATACTAGTATCATAGTAACAGGCCTGACTTATTTTGGAGCCATAAAAACATATGTATTTTTTTTTAAAAAATAGGAAGAATAAAAATGAAAAGGTATTTATTTTCACGCTGCTTAATTAAAAAAAAACAAAAAAACAGGCAACGAACGCAGAAAATGTGAGCATCAAACCAATGTTCTTCTTTATAACCTGTCGTTGTAGTGTGAAGTGTAAAGTTTAGTAACTTTGGTGATACAAAAACAACAAAGTTAATTAGTAATTATTATTATTACAAATGTAATGTATGTACATTACATGTAATACATTCAAAATGTATTTGAAAAATACATTTCAAAGAAAATACAAGTAGTCCAAGTAGCCCTCAACTTACGACTTAGCCACTATTTGAAGTTGTGACGGGCCCTCCAAAAGCTGCTTATGACTTTGTTTTGAAGTCAGCACATCAGTTCCCCCTCTGCCCCCCACCCCAGGCATATTATTTCATCTTTGGGCATTTGGCCAACCGGCTCACATCTATGGCTGTTTTGCAGCATCTCGGGTGGCTGCAATTTATGATGTTTTGGCCCAAAACCAGTCGCAAGTCGAAGACTACTTGTATCCTGCTGTGACAAAACGCCCATTTTAGCGGCATTCCTGCCCACGCGCCTACTGGGAAAGCTGGATTTACCTTGAATTTCCTCATTGACTGATAAAGTCGGCCAAGGTTGCCGTAGTGTTTTGCTGTCTGAACGTTGAACTCCCCAAAGGCTTTCTTGGCCAGCTGGAGAGAGGAGAGGTGCAGGTCGTGAGCTTCTTGGAGCAGCCTTTGCTCGGTTTCCTTATTGTGGCAGTCGATTGCAATCTCCTCCAAGATAAGCGCTTTAAAAGAGGGGGGGGATAAAAAAGTGGATTAGCAATAGCACTTAGACTTATATACTGCTTCACAGTGCTTTAAAACCTTTTCTAAGCAGTTAACAATGTCAGCATATTGTCCCGAACAATCTGGGTCCTCATTTTACCGACCTCAGAAGGATGGAAGGCTGAGTCAACCTTGAGCCGGTCAGAATCAAACTGCTGGCAGTGGGCAGAGTTTGCCTGTAATAGCAATAGTACTTAAGACTTAGGTACCTCTTCATAGTGCTTTACAGCCCCTTTCTAAGCGTTATACAGAATCAGCACATTGCCCCCAACAAACTGGGTCCTCGTTTTACCGACTTCGGAAGGAGGAAAGGCTGAGTCAACCTTGAGCCGGTCAGAATTGAACTGCTGCCGGTAGACAGAATTAGCCTGCAATGCTGCATCCTAACCACTGTGCCGCCACAGATTAATAAAAGATATTAAAAGGTATCTGGCGAGTGAAGAAGACCGTGATCTAAAAGTCATCTTCCGGAATGAAGACAAAGAAGTTTTTTAAACTCTTTTATCCTGCCTCAGTTATCAGTCAACAAGACAAGGAACCTCAGACTGAGTTCAGGTAGATCTGTCTCTGCTGTGACTTTTCCAACCTTCGGCCTAACCGTATCAATTTATACCTGCAATTAAGTCTATCGAGCCCTTTCCACACCAACTATAAGAAAGGCCGCTACAGGTAGCCCTCGACCTATGACCACAACTGGGACCAGAATTTCCATTGGTAAGCAGGGCAGTTGTTAAATGAATCATACCCGATTTTAAACCCTTTATTGCTATGATGGTTAAGTGAATGGTTGCATTGTTAAGTGAACTGTGCAGTTGTTAAACGAATCCAGCTCCTCCCTCATTGACTTTGCTTGTTGGAAGTCGGCTGGGATGGTCACGAATAGTGATTACATGGCCCCGGACAATGCAACCGTCGTAAATGCATATTGGTTGCAAGAGTCTGAATTGTGACCACAGGGATGTTGTGAAGGAGGTAAGTCAATCAGCCAGCTTTCATGCCTAAAACAGGACTAGAACTTCCAATCTCCTGGTGATTGACCCAAAGTCAGCCAGCTAACTTGCATGCCTAAGACGGGACTAGAACTCACCATCTCCTGGTGATTGACCCAGTCAGCCCGCTGACTTTCACGTCTAAGGCAGGACTAGAACTCACCATCTCCCAGTGATGGTGTTGGTTTTCATGTCTAAGGTAAGATTAGAATTCACGGTCTCTTGGTTTCAAGCCTGGTGCCTTATTTATCTATCTATCTATCTATCTATCTATCTATCTATCTATCTATCTATCTATCTATCTATCTATCTATCTATCTATCTATCTATCTATCAATCATACTTTTATACCCTTTTATACCCTTAGTCCCTAGGGAGATAGGGCGGTATAAAAGTACGAATAAATAAATAAATAATAATAAACCATCTCCCGTAGGACTCAGGGCGGTTCACAGGCATATTAAAAGACAGTATAATAAATAAACATTAAAACCCAATTAAAACTAAATATTATCATAGCCAAATCACTAAAAACAATACAAAACCAGTTAAAAACCCGTTAAAATTTAGCTAAAACATTTTATTCTTAGGCTAGTCCAGCGCGTTGAAATAATAAAGTCTTCAGTTCACGTCTGAAGGTCCGGAGGTTGGGGAGTTGTCGTAATCCCGGAGGGAGCTCGTTCCACAGGGCCGGTGCTGCCAGAGAAGGCCCTCCCCCTGGGGGTCGCCAACCTACATTGTTTGGTCGACGGCATCCTGAGGAGGCCTACTCTGTGGGAGCGCACAGGTCGTTGGGAGGCAATTGGTGGCAGAAGGCGGTCTCGAAGGTATCCCGGTCCTAAGCCATGGAGCGCTTTAAAGATGGTAACCAAAACCTTGAATTGCACCCGGAAGGCTACCAGTAGCCAGTGTAGGCCGCGCAGGATGGGTGTTATATGGGAGCAATGCGGTGCTCCCTCTATCACCCGCGCGGCCGCATTCTGGACTAACTGGAGCCTCCGGGTGCTCTTCAAGGGGAGCCCCATGTAGAGAGCATTGCAATAGTCCAGGCGGGAAGTGACGAGGGTGTGAGTGACCGTGCGTAAGGCGTCCCGGTCAAGGAAGGGGCGCAACTGGCGAATCAGGTGGACCTGATAAAAAGCTCCCCTGGCGAAGGCTTAACCACTACTAGACCAAACTGGCTCTCATTGTCAAGGGACTCACGAAGGCTTATCTCACTTATCACTGTTTCCTCAGAGCGTTGAATTCTCTAAAGCCGTCAGTAGCCATTTCTGTTTTCTTCCCATGGCAGCTAAATCCGGCTGGCAGATAATACCTTTCACTCTTTTGGAAGAGGCGAGGAGGAGGTGATCTTCTGGGAGAATGTGGGTGATGATGCCAATCGCACGTTCCGCATGGAATCTAAAAGGTCAAAGACAAGCAAGAGGAAAACCTGAGCTCCTGGAACTTGGCCAGCCCACCTGTGTCGACTTGGTGAAAAGCCACAACTTCCCACTTGAAACAAGGAATGGGTCCTGATGGTGGAAAACAACAGTGTTTCCTCTCCTCTCCTATTCCTTTCACTCACTTGGTTAGTGTTTCTCAACCTTGGCTGCTTCAAGGTGGGCGGACTTCAACTCCCAGAATTCCTAAGGCTGGCTGGGAGGATTCTGGGAGTTGAAGTCCACCCACCTTGAAGCAGCCAAGGTTGAGAAACACTGCACTATGCCAATGATGGAATCATCTGGAATGGCATCTGGAAGCAAACAAGCAACCAGTTCAGCACACGAAGCACAAGTCCTTCATCCGGAGGCATGCCAATAATTGCTTGTCCAGCTACCTTCTGGATCAGTTGAAGCTTCCAGATGGTCTTCAAGGGCAGCCCCATGTAGAGACACTGCAGTAGTCAAGCTGCGATGTGACTGGGGCATGAATAACTATCTGAAGGACTCCCTGATTTAAGAAAGGGCACAACTGACATACCAGAGTTGTGTAAATGCCATCTTAACTACTACTGACATTTATATGTTACATTTCTGAAGAACAGTTGCAGGAACAGGATATGTCTACTTTAATGAAAAGAAGGATTAGGGAATACATGATAGCAGTGTTCCAATATCTCAGGGGCTGCCCCAAAGAAGAGGGAGTCAAACTATCCTCCAAACCACCTGAGGGCAGGACAAGAAGCAATGGGTGGAAACTGATCAAGGAGAGAAGCAACCTAGAACTAAGGAGAAATTTCCTGACAGTTAGAACAATTAATCCGTGGAACAACTTACCTCCAGAAGTTGTGAATGCTCCAACACTGGAAGTTTTTAAGAAGATGTTGGATAACCATTGCCTAGGCAGGGGGTTGGGCTAGAAGACCTCCAAGGTCCCTTCCGTTATTCTACTCTATTCTTTTCTATTCTATGCCACCCATCTCACTGATAAAGGGACTCTGGGCAACGTACAGTATAATAAAAAGTTTTTAAAAAGTAAAATGATAATAATAAAAGCACTACAAAGCAATTAAAATTAGAAAAATTTAATAGAAAAGCTAAAAGCCAAGTTGAAGGGTGGGGGCCCCCAGCAAAAAATGGGTCTTTTCCTGGACCCTGACAGCCGAAATTCTTTGGCTGATGGGATCCGAATTAGGCCCTTTCTACTGGGGTGGGCTAGTCCCATTGGGGTGAGATGGTTCTCGGATACCCTGGGCCCATGCAATAAAGGATCATTGAGATTCACAGAGCAGTGAATCTGGGAAGGCCTCCAGACTGTGTACAGGTAGTCCTGGACTTAGGGTCACAATTGAGCCCAAAATTTCAGTTGCTATTTGAGAGGCAATTTAAATGAATTTGGTTACATTTTATGTCCTTCCTTGTCACAGATGTTAAGTTAATCACCGCAGCAACACGGTTAAGTGACTGTGGCTTCCCCCACAGAGTCCAGTTTTGGTCGCCATGATGTAAAAAAGATGTTGAGACTCTAGAAAGAGTGCAGAGAAGAGCAACAAGCTTGGTGTCATCTGCAAATTTGATGAGTTCCCCATCTATCCCCTTGTCTAAGTCATTGATGAAGATGTTGAAGAGTACTGGGCCTAAAACAGAGCCTTGGGGTACTCCACTGCATACTTCCCTTGTTAGCAATAGCAACAGCATTTAGACTTATTGTATTTTTCTGAGTATAAGACAGACTCCCCCCCCCCCGCACAAAAGAGGGTGAAAATTTGGGTGCGTCTTATATACCGAATGTAACCCTGCCCACCCACCGGCCCCCGGAAAATGGGGTGCGCGGAGGCGGCAATAGGTTATGGCAATCCCTGCAGCCTGAAACAGCTGATCTTTGGGAGGCTGATCCAACCGACAAACAGCTGCTTGTGCTAATCAGGCTGTGCTGAAGCTGAACCGGGCCATTTGCTGCAAGGAGGCAAACTGCTGGGAAGCAGAAGCAGATTTTTTCCCCCCTTATGCTAATCAGGCTGTGATGAAACTGAAACAGGCTGTTTGTTGCAAGGAGGCAAATTGCTGGGAGACAGAGGCAGATTTTTTTTTTCTGTTTTCTTCCCATGGCAGCTAAACCGCTGGCAGATAATACCTTTCACTCTTTTGGAAGAGGCGAGGAGGAGGTGATCTTCTGGGAGAATGTGGGTGATGATGCCAATCGCACGTTCCGCATGGAATCTAAAAGGTCAAAGACAAGCAAGAGGAAAACCTGAGCTCCTGGAACTTGGCCAGCCCACCTGTGTCGACTTGGTGAAAAGCCACAACTTCCCACTTGAAACAAGGAATGGGTCCTGATGGTGGAAAACAACAGTGTTTCCTCTCCTCTCCTATTCCTTTCACTCACTAGGTTAGTGTTTCTCAACCTTGGCCGCTTCAAGGGGGGGGGGCTTCAACTCCCAGAATTCCTAAGGCTGGCTGGGAGGATTCTGGGAGTTGAAGTCCACCCACCTTGAAGCAGCCAAGGTTGAGAAACACTGCACTATGCCATTGATGGAATCATCTGGAATGGCATCTGGAAGCAAACAAGCAACCAGTTCAGCACATGAAGCACAAATCCTTCATCCGGAGGCATGCCAATAATTGCTTGTCCAGCTACCTTCTGGATCAGTTGAAGCTTCCAGATGGTCTTCAAGGGCAGCCCCATGTAGAGACACTGCAGTAGTCAAGCTGCGATGTGACTGGGGCATGAATAACTATATGAAGGACTCCTTGATTTAAGAAAGGGCACAACTGACATACCAGAGTTGTGTAAATGCCATCTTAACTACTACTGACATTTATTTATTACATTTCTGAAGAACAGTTGCAGGAACAGGGTATGTCTACTTTAATGAAAAGAAGGACTAGGGAACACATGATAGCAGTGTTCCAATTTCTCAGGGGTTGCCCCAAAGAAGAGGGAGTCAAGCTATCCTCCAAAGCACCTGAGGGCAGGACAAGAAGCAATGCGTGGAAACTGATCAAGGAGAGAAGCAACCAAGAACTAAGGAGAAATTTCCTGACAGTTAGAACAATTAATCCATGGAACAATTTACCTCCAGAAGTTGTGAATGCTCCAACACTGGAAGTTTTTAAGAAGATGTTGGATAACCATTGCCTAGGCAGGGGGTTGGGCTAGAAGACCTCCAAGGTCCCTTCCGTTATTCTACTCTATTCTTTTCTATTCTATGTCACTGATAAAGGGACTCTGGGCAACGTGCAGTATAATAAAAAGTTTTTAAAAAGTAAAATGATAATAATAAAAGCACTACAAAGCAATTAAAATTAGAAATATTTAATAGAAAAGCTAAAAGCCAAGTTGAAGGGTGGGGGCCCCCAGCAAAAAATGGGTCTTTTCCTGGACCCTGCCAGCCGAAATTCTTTGGCTGATGGGATCCGAATTAGGCCCTTTCTGCTGGAATGAGTGGGGTGGGCTAGTTCCATTGGGGTGAATGGTTTTCGGATACCCTGGGCCCATGCAATAAAGGATCGTTAAGATTCACAGAGCAGTGAATCTGGGAAGGCCTCCAGACTGTGTACAGGTAGTCCTGGACTTAGGGTCACAATTGAGCCCAAAATTTCGGTTGCTATTTGAGAGGCAATTTAAATGAATTTGGCCACATTTTATCTCCTTCCTTGTCACAGATGTTAAGTTAATCACCGTAGCGACACGGTTAAGTGACTGTGGCTTCCCCAACAGAGTCCAGTTTTGGTCGCCATGATGTAAAAAAGATGTTGAGACTCTAGAAAGAGTGCAGAGAAGAGCAACAAGCTTGGTGTCATCTGCAAATTTGATGAGTTCCCCATCTATCCCCTTGTCCAAGTCATTGATGAAGATGTTGAAGAGTACTGGGCCTAAAACAGAGCCTTGGGGTACTCCACTGCATACTTCCCTTGTTAGCAATAGCAACAGCATTTAGACTTATTGTATTTTTCTGAGTATAAGACAGACTCCCCCCCCCCGCACAAAAGAGGGTGAAAATTTGGGTGTGTCTTATATACCGAATGTAACCCTGCCCACCCACCGGCCCCCGGAAAATGGGGTGCGCGGAGGCGGCAATAGGTTATGGCAATCCCTGCAGCCTGAAACAGCTGATCTTTGGGAGGCTGATCCAACCGACAAACAGCTGCTTGTGCTAATCAGGCTGTGCTGAAGCTGAAACGGGCCATTTGCTGCAAGGAGGCAAACTGCTGGGAAGCAGAAGCAGATTTTTTTCCCCCTTATGCTAATCAGGCTGTGATGAAACTGAAAAAGGCTGTTTGTTGCAAGGAGGCAAATTGCTGGGAGACAGAGGCAGATTTTTTTTCTTCCGTTTTCCTCCCCCAAAAAGGTAGGTGCGTCTTATAGTTCAGAGCGTCTTATACTCCGAAAAAATATGGTATATACCGCTTCACAATGCTTTTACAGCCCTCTCTAAGCTAGGGGTCTCCAACCTTGGCAAATTTAAGCCTGGTAGACTTCAACTCCCAAAATTCCCCAGCCAGCAAAGCTCTAAGAGAGCTCTAAGCAGTTTACAGGATCAGCCTCTTGCCCCCAACAATCTGGGTCCTCATTTTACCCACCTCAGAAGGATGGAAGGCTGAATCAACCTTGTGCCAGGTGAGAATTGAACTGCCAAATCGCAGTCAGCCGGCAGTCAGCAGAAGGAGCCTGCAGTACTGCATTCTAACCAATGCACCACCGCAAGTTAAGTGAATTTTGCTTCATGTTACCACCTTTCTTGCCTCAATTGTTAAAGGGACTCATTGCATTTGTTAAGTTTGTTACACCATTGTTAAGTGAATGTGGCTTTCCCATTGAGGGTTGCAAAAAGAGATCACATGATCTTGGGACACCGCAATGGTTATAAACATGAACCAGCGGCCAAGCATCCAAATTTAGATCACATGGCCATGGGGATGCTATAAAGGTTACGACTGGGAAAAACGGTAATCAGTCACTTTTTTCAGTGCGTTGTAACTTTGAATGGTCGCTAAAATAGTTGTAAATTGAGGACTACCTGTACAGCAGTGTCTCAAAATCTAAAAAAAAAACCAAATGGCTACCACGTATTTTTATAACTTCTTACCGTATATACTCGAGTATAAGCCGAGTTTTTCAGCACGTTTTTTGTGCTGAAAAGCGGCCCCCCTCGGCTTATACTCGAGTCTACGTCTCGATGTACTTTTAAAAGATACTGTATTTTTGATAGATGTCCAGCAGGGGGAGCTGCATAATAAAAATGAGCGCCGAACATTTTGCACTTTTGCACTTTTATTGTTTTTCGTTCAAATAAATATTCATGTTATTTTACTTGGCTCTATCTTTATTTTTTACATTGACCAGTAGCTGCCTCATTTCCCACCCTAGGCTTATACTCGAGTCAATAGTTTTTCCCAGTTTTTTGTGGTAAAATTAGGTACCTCGGCTTATATTTGGGTCGGCTTATACTCGAGTATATACGGGTATTTAGGAAGGGGAAAAAAATGTAGGCTAAAGAGAAATTATCCGTCAGGCTGGCAAAAGGGGGAAATGAATTCTGAAATTTACCATCTCAGCAAAAGGTACTTTTCTAACATCAGAATAGACTTCGAAATAAAGAACAAAAATCATTTGGGTCCTAAATAAATAGAATACTCACAGTGCATTATCAAATTTTCCCGAACTGTATTGGTGAACGTAAGAAGAGTAGGCTAGATCTTCATGAGCTGTAGCTACATGGATGTTTTTGCCGCCAAACACCGACTGTCTGATGTCCAAGGCTGTCTGAAATGATTTGTGCAAAATAATAATAATAATATCTAAGCCAGTAACTCAATTTGCAGTCAAAACTATTTTCTTTAACATCAGATTAGTTGCAAACAGAATTTTCTGCTCATTATCCTAGGGCAGGGGTCTCCAACCTTGACAACTTTAAGCCTGGAGGACTTCAACTTTAAGATTTTGGTTACCACCTTTAAAGCGCTCCATGGCTTAGGGCCCCGGGTACTTACGGGACCGCCTACTGTTACCTTATGCCTCCCACCGACCCGTACGCTCACACAGAGAGGGTCTTCTCAGGGTGCCGTCCGCCAAACAATGTCGGCGGGCGGCCCCCAGGGGCAGGGCCTTCTCTGTTGGAGCTCCTACGCTCTGGAACGAACTTCCCCCTGGTATATGTCAAGTGCCTGATCTTCGGACTTTTCGCCATGAGCTGAAAACGCACCTATTTATACAAGCGGGACTGGCTTAAAAGTTTTATTAAATTTTAATTGGGGCTATTTATATTTTAAGGTTTGTTAAATTGTTTTAAATTTCGGCCACCCTGTAATATGTTTTGTTTTAATTTTGTTTTAATGTGTATATTGTGGATTTTTATCTGGCTGTACACCGCCCTGAGTCCTTCGGGAGAAGGGTAGTACAAAAATCGAATAAAATAAAATAAATAAATAAATAATAATAACTCCCAGAATCCCCCAGCCAGAAAAGCTGGCTGGGGAATTCTGGGAGTTGAAGTCCTCCAGGCTTAAAGTTGCCAATGCTGGAGACCCCTGCCCTAGGGTTTGGTTACATTCTTGTACAGCATGTCTTAACATCGTAGGGACTTGTCCCCAAGGTGCTTTTTAATGTACACTTACTGGCTTGCAATAAATTACGAAACCAAAACCGTACCTGATAAATTGCAACTGACTGGCATATGTTATCTACATTGAGTAAATAAAATCCATAGTCAAGTAGAGTGTCCGAATATTTAGGATGTTTGGCTCCAAAATGCTCCCTGAAAGATTAAAAAGAAAACAAAAACACCTCAGGTAAGAACGTCACGAAATCTTCCCAGAAGGACGGAGCATGTTGTAGCATTTCAAGAGACCTCTTACGTACCGTGCTAGGTACACTGCGTGTTTTATCAACTGCTCAGCTTTCTTAAATTCACGTTTCACAACGCAAGCCTAAAACAGAAGAAATTAAGAAATTAAGGCTCCGTGGATATTCAAAGGCCTGTCCGGTCTTCTTGCTGCCATCCCCCACACCTTGATCTCAACTACAGAGTGTGTAGGTAGAGGGCCAATGTTTAGGTACAGGTAGTCCTTGAGTTACAACGGTTCATTAATGACTGCAAAAAGTGACATGGCACTGAAAAAAAATGACTTATGACCATTCTGCACACTTAGGAGCATCCCCGTGGTCACGTGATTAAAATTCAGAGGCTTTGTCAACTGACTTGTATTTATGACGGTTGCAGTGTCCTGGGGTCATGTGGTCCCCTTTTGTGACCGTCTAACAAGCAAAGTCAATGGGGAGATTCGCTTAACAACTATGTTACTGACTTTAACAACTGCAGTGATTCATGTAACAACTGTGGAAAGAAAGGTCGTAAAATGAAGCAAAACTCACTTAACAAATGTCTCGTTTAGCAAGCATACGTTTGGGGCTCCATTGTGGTTGCGAGTCGAGGAGTTACCTGTATTCTTTCCTCTCCCTTTAGGAACAGTTTTATGAATTTTGCAAAACAAAAGTGCGTACAGTCAAGGCTATGATTTTCCCAGTTGCAATGTATGGCTGTGAAAGTTGGACCATAAGGAAGGCTGAGCACCAAAGAATTGAACTCTGGTGCTGGAGAAGACTCCTGCGAGTCCCTTCGACTGCAAGGCGAGCCAACCGGTCAGTTTTAGAGGAGATCAACCCTGACTGCTCTTTAGAAGGCCAGATCCTGAAGAGGAAACTCAAATCCTTTGGACACCTAATGAGAAGGAAGGTGTTGTGTCTTGTCCGCTCTCACCGCAGCCGGGGTCTGCTTATCTGCTCCCGAACACGGAGGAATGTATGCCTCCCGGCCCCAGCCCTGGCTCCATGCCCAAGCAGGCTGCAGAGGAGGGGGCACCTCCCGGTCCCAGCCCTGGCTCCATGCCCAAGTAGGCTGCAGAGGAGGGAGCACCCCCCGGCCCCAGCCCTGGCTCCATGCCCAGGCAAACGGAGCAGCTAGACCCCTCCCCCTCCTCCACAGCATGTGAGCCTGAGGAAAGTTTATTTCCAACAGCTGCTGATTGGAGTGACCCTCGCATCAGAAGACTGGATAGGCAGAGGCAACAGAAGGAAGGGAGGGGCAGGCCTTAATGAGTGCTGAGTCATGGAGCCATACCCCATGGCCTATATAAAGGATCTGCTTTCTGGCAGTCTCTGAGTCAGGCAAAGTCGAACTTATCTTGCTGAAGTCACTTACTGGTCTCCTGCCTGCTCTGAGGACTTTGCTAGGACTTTGGGCAGAGCTGCAGAGGCAAGCCTGATTCGGATTTCCCTGACCCGGCCGTCAGCGGAGGAGTGGGACACGACAGAAGGACTCCCTGGAGAAGATACTAATGCTGGGAAAGATGGAGGGCAAAAGAAGAAGGGGACGGCAGAGAACGAGGTGGCTGGATGGAGTCACTGAAGCAGTAGGCGTGAGTTTAAATGGACTCCAGAGGATGGTAGAGGACAGGAAGGCCTGGAGGAACATTGTCCATGGGGTCGCGATGGGTCAGACACCACTTCGCAACTAACAACAACAACATTTTTTCTCTCAGGAAATCGGGTTCTTGCAGGCTCTGCCCTGAAGGAAAAATATCTCTGATTTCCTGTCCCTCAGCAGCTCATAAATCATCGTTCAACTTACCTTTGAGGCTTGTCGCAAAACATCCACAATTACTTTTACAGGCAAACCAACTGAGATCTCCTTCATTGCTTCTATACACCATTTGTAAGCCTATGGGGCACACAACAAAAGTTTGGAAAAGCATTTTTTACTAAGGCTACAAAGATTTCAAAGAAACACACTGGACACATCCAAAAATTTTACAACTGTCTTCCACCAACTGGCACCTCTGGGGAAGCTGAACTTCAATCCCCATAATCCTGTTGTGCCTCGTCCGCTTTCCCCGCAGCCGGGGCCTTCTTATCTGCTTCCAAACGCTGAGGAATGTCCTAGCATGCCTCCCGGCCCCAGCCCTGGCTCCATGCCCAGATAGGCTGAGGAAGAAGAAGCGCCTCCAGCCCCCAGCCCTGGTTCCATGCCCAGGCAAACGGAGCAACTAGACCCCTCCCCTCCCCCACAGCATGTGAGCCTGAGGAAGGTCAATTACCAACAGCTGCAGACTGGAGTGACCCTCGCATCAGAAGACTGGATAGGCAGAGGCAACAGAAGGAAGGGAGGGGCAGGCCTGGATAAGTGCTGAGTCATGGAGCCACACCCCATGGCCTATATAAAGGATCTGCTTTCTGGCATTCTCTGAGTCAGGCAAAGTCTACCTTATCTTGCTGAAATCACTTTCTGGTCTCCTGCCTGCCTTGAGAACTTTGCTAGGACTTTGGCAGAGCTGCAGAGGCACGCCTGATTCGGATTTCCCTGACCCGGCCGTCAGCAGAGGAGTGGGACACGACAAATCCCCAGTCAACACAACCAAGGCTGCCTTATTGTCAAACACAAAACCAAGAGTGCCCGGAAGCTACTGGATTTGGACAGTGATGGAAGACTCAGATTCGAGAGGGAGTCATTCTGAATGCAGAAGCTGTTTTCAGGACTGCACTAATTTTATTTACTGATTTGATATGATTTGTTTTCCACACATCTCGCCTCAAGGTGATTCTTTTTGATGATTTTTGATGGACTTGTGCTTCTCCAGACAGCACAGAATCATTTGTCTGGGGGGGAGGGGGGGACAACAACTTAAACTTTGGGGTGTTACTGGAAAGAAGTGGGAGCTGCAGAGACAAGATTTTTGTACGAAAATAGGAGGACGTATATTTGAGTGACTTGTAAAATAACAAACCAGGGATAGAAATCTAACCAAATGAATACTAATAAAGGAGAATATTGTAGCTCATGGTTGACATGAGAGGTCCTTGGTACGCTCTGAGCTTGATAGCTTTCTTGCAGATGTTTCATTACCCAAGCTAGGTAATATCATCAGTGCTAGTGATGTTACCTAGTTACCTGATGTACCAGCACTGATGTTATTACCTAGTTTGGTTAATAAAACATCTGCAAGAAAGTAAGCAAGCTTAGAGAGCAGCAAGGACCCTCAAATAAACAAACAAACAAATAAATAAATTCAATCTTGTCCCCACACTTCTTTCATACATGTCCATTTGGGCATTCAAACTTCGAGCCTTGAGGAACTGCTGTAGGACCGACCACTGAACACTGCACCAGAGGTTTGATGTTGAAATCAAGGAAACGGCCTGCCTGAGGCCAAGGAGTACTGGCTAAGGCAGTGATGGCTAACCTTTTTGCCGTCATGTGCCAAAGGTGCGGGGATCATGTGTGTGTGTTGCACGTGTGTGTGCCCACACCCATAATTCAATGTGCCCTACCCCCCCCCGGTGCATGCGTGTGCAATGCCCCTGGCGCTCCCCCCCCCCCGCTTTTGGCATACAATGGCACAATGGGCCAGGAAGGCCCATTTTTTGCCCGCCCCAGGCTCCAGAGGCTTTCTTGGAGCCTGGGGAGGGTGAAAAACCCACCCGCAGAGGCCCTCTGGAGGCTGGAAACAGCCCATTTCCCGACCCCTAGAAAGCCTCTGGAGCCTGAAGAGAGTGAAAAACGGGCCTTCCAATCCACCGGAAGTCAGGAAACGGGCTGTTTCCGGCCTCCGGAAGGCCTCTGGGCTAGAAAGCCTCTGGAGCCTGGGGAGAGTGAAAAACAGGCTTTCCCCAACCCTTCGGAGGCCCTCCAGAGGCCGGAAACAACCTGTTTCCTGACTTCCGGTGGGCCTGGAAGGCCCGAAAATCAGCTGGCTGATGCACTGGAGCTGAGCTAGGGCAATGCTTGCGTGCCCACTGATACGGCTCCATGTGGCATGCATGCCATAGGTTCTCCATCCTGGGGCTAAGATGTGGAAAGGAGACCTCTACAGCCAGCAAGTATCTGTTCCCAACTGATGGGTGAAGTGCCGGTTCCTGCCAACCAGGCCTTACTGTGGCCAAGACAAACTTGGTGTTCTTGCAGATCTCAACGTTTAAACCTGGGAAGAAGGCTAACTTTACCCAAGTACTGTTGGCATCATGTAAGAACCTTGCTGCAAAATCATTGGAGCCTTTTCTATCTGCCTGCGTGCTGTTGCTGTCGTGTCCCACTCCTCCTCTGACGGCCGGGTCTGGGAAGTCTGTATCAAGCGTGGCCACGAAGCCTCTGCAGCTTTGCCAAATTCCTGTCAGAGTTCTCAGGGCAGGCAGGATTCCAAAGTGTGACTTCAGCAACCAGATAAGACTTTGCCTGACTCAAGGAATGCCAAAAAGCAGATCCTTTATATAGGCCATGGGGTGTGGCTCCATGACTCAGCACTTATCCAGGCCTGCCCCTCCCTTCCTTTTGCTGATGTCGCCTCTCCATTCTCCGGAAGCGGGGATCTTTCCACTTTTCGTCTTCTTCCTCAGCTGCCAGCAATTCTAGCTCGTGGCTGGCTTCCTGCTCACATGCTATAGGAGGGAGGTTTGTTTGCTCAGTCTGCCCGGGCATGGTGCCAGGGCTGGAGGCTGGAGGCATGCCAGGCCATTCTTCTTCACTATCAGTCTCTGGCTGAGATAGCAGGAGATGGGAGGGGCCCGGCTGTGGAGAGGAGGACGGGCGAGGCACAACAGTTGCTCAGTTAATTCAAAGCCAACTCTCGCATGGAGAGAAAGCACCCGGCTGTTTTTCAGACTCACCTCATCATAATGACTTTTTGCAAAGAGCAGAGCACACAGCTCTCCGTAGAGGGCAGCTTTGTTGGCTTGCTGGCCGTGCTCGGCTAGTTTTTCCATATAAGATTGTGCTAATTTGAAGGTTTCTTCTCCCAAGTGATATTTACAATTGCCGTTCCGGACATGCAATAACCTAGGAAAGAGATCCAGGAAATTGTGTTATGACCCACAACTTATTGAATGCTTCTCATACAAGACTAAAGAGAATGCTCAACATACAACAGTTCATTCAACGACCATTCAAAGTTACAACAGCACTGAAAAATGTGACTTACACCATTTTTCAGACTTTACAACCTTTACAGCATCCCTACGGTCATGTGATCAAAATTCAGATGCTTGGCAACTGACTTGTACTTATGATGGTTGCAGTGTCCGGGGTCATGTGATCACCTTTTGCAACCTCCTGACAAGCAGTCAATATGGAATCCAGATTCACTTAACAACCAGGTTGTTAATTTCACAAATGCAATGATTCACTTAACAAGTGTGGCAAGAAAAGTTGTAAAATAGAGCAAAACTCACTTAACAAGTTTGTCACTTAGCAACATAAATTTTGGGCTCAATTATGGTTGTAAGTTCAGGACTGCCTGTACAGACAATCCTCAACTTACAACAATTGAGCCCAACATTTCTTTTGCTAAGTGAGACAGTTGAGTTTTGCCCCATTTTACGACCGTTCTTGCCACAGTTAAGTAAATGACTGTAGTTGTTACTAAGTTATTACGTGAATCTGGCTTCCCCGTTGATTCTGCTTGCCAGAAGGCTGCACAAGGTGATCCCAGGACCCCAGAACACTGCAACTGTCATAAATATGAACCGATCGTCAAATACCTGAACTTAGATTATGTAACTGTGGAGATGCCACATGGCCATTAAGTGTGAAAAGCAGCCATAAGTCACTCTTTTCAGTGCTGTTGTTAACTTCAAATGGCCAGTAAACAAATGGTTGTAAGTTGAGGACTACCTGGACAGAAATGGCACGATTATTAAGGAATCGGGGAGATTTCTCACCCTTGCCTTAAAATAGTAAGCAATAAAAATATGTCTGTTAATCCACAAGCAGCAAGACACAGAAAACCTTCATCCCCAACAGCTCAATTCTAATAAACCATGGCTTACCAGACTAATGACATTTATTGCCTCTCTACATATTTGTATGCAGCAATGCAAAACATACGGAATGGGCCAAACTAGAGAAGTTCATTCCATCGGAAGTGGAAAACCTATGGTTTAATAGTTAACTAGGAATCAAGATACTGTGTTAATTCTCCTTTATAATCAGAAAAATTAATATACTTTCCGGTTCTGATGAAATTACACCACCACTAAGGAAGGTAAGGTATTGTGATCAGAGATTATGAAAAGAACTTTCATCCTCCACCTAAGAAGTGACTTTCCTGCTTTTATATTTTTTTATTCTCCAGGTATGAGAGTTACCGTGATTTTGTAACTAGCAGCTTTTATTGTACTGAAGTATTTATGTCCAAGCTAGGCCAACGTGCTTCTAAATTAGAACTGGTATTTTAGTATTATAAAGACATACCTTGGAGAAATTTTCTGGAGGAGTACAGCTTGTTTTTTTAATTGTTCCTTTGTAAGCCCCCTTCAAGAACTGTTTGAAATTGGGTGGCCTCTGAATTTATGTATTAAACAAAACACATAAAGCTTAACCCGCAAATCCTTTCTTTTTTTCATGACGGGAAAAAAATGTGATTTAGACAAACGACAATACGGAAAGCACTTATGAAAGTAATTATTGGTGTCTTGAGCAACTTGACAGAAACAAGAGAGTGACTTTGCTGGCCGTTTGTGGTGCTTCAGTCACATGACTACAATTTATAATGTTTTTGTTGGAAATTAAGTGTTTACTTCTGGTTCCTGGGAAAAACTGGCCCATAGCTAATAATGGGTTCACTTAACGACTGTTACATTTGATTAATGATCGTCATGAAAAGGATTCTAAAATTGAGACTGGCCATATGGTGACCTGTTTTATAATCATTCCAATTTATAATCGTAATTGCCATGCACAATCCCGGTCATAAGTCAGAAACTACCTGTCCAGACAGTCCTCAACTTATGACTACAATTGAGCCCAACACTTATGTTGCTTAGTGAGGAGTTGGTTCAGTGAGCTTTGCTCCATTTACAACTTTTCTTACCACATTTGTTAAGGGAATCATTGCTGTTCTTAAGTTAGTAACATGGTTGTTAAGTGAATCCGGCTTTCCCATTGGCTTTGCTTGTCAGAAGGTTGCCAAAGGGGATCCCGTGACCTCAGGACACTGCAACTGTCATAAATAGGAGTCGCTTGCCAAACATCCAGGTGTAAATCAAATGACCATGGGGATGCTGCAACAGTCATAAGTGTGAAAAATGGTCGTAAGCCACTTTTTTTAGTGCCGTTGTAACTTTGAACTGTCAGTTGTTAAGTTGAGGACTGGCCGTAATGTCTTTCTCTCCAGGCTTCTCTGAGCATTCTTCAGTTTAAAATAACCCTTCTTCACAGGCACCAAATCATAGTTGTTGTTGTTGTTGTTGTTAGTTGCGAAGTGGTGTCCGACCCATCGCGACCCCATGGACAACGTTCCGCCAGGCCTTCCTGTCCTCTAACATCCTTTGGAGTCCATTTAAACTCACGCCGACTGCTTCAGTGACTCCATCCAGCCACCTCGTTCTCTGTCATCCCCTTCTTCTTTTGCCCTCCATCGTTCCCAGCATTCGGCTCTTCTCCAGTGAGTTCTTCCTTCTCATTAAGTGGCCAAAGGATTTGACTTTCCTCTTCAGGATCTGGCCTTCTAAAGAGCAGTCAGGGTTGATCTCCTCTAGGACTGACCGGTTGGATGGCCTTGCAGTCCAAGGGACTCGCAGAAGTCTTCTCCAGCACCAGAGTTCAAAGGCCTCAATTCTTTGGCGCTCAGCCTTCCTCTTACGGTCCAACTTTCACAGCCATCCATTGCAACTGGGAAAACCAGAGCCTTGACTATACGCACTTTTGTTGGCAGGGTGATGTCTCTGCTTTTTAGTACGCTGTCTAGATTTGCCATGGCTTTCCTCCCCAGGAAATCATAGAGAGGCAGATAATTCTGGATATTTTCTGTATTTTGATTTCCCCTCCCATTTGTATCTTTAATAGAGATTTGAGTAGACCCTGTTCTACGCTATTTCAAAGGATCCCAAAGACGTGGTTCTTCACCAAGGCTTTTGGCAAAGATGACTAATGTTTTTTTTTGTTCCTTTTCCTTCTTCCCATCCAGGTTTTCGTTCCCTGCCATTTCTGTTCTTTAGTTTTGTGGTGTGTGTGTGTGTGTGTGTGTGTGTGTGTGTGTGTGTGTGTGTGTGATTAATATAGGTATTTCTTGACTTACAACCACAATTGAGCCCAAATGTATATTCTTAAGTGAAACATTAATTAAGTGAGTTTTGCCCCATTTTACAACCTTTCCTGCCACCGTTCTTAAGTGAATCACTGAAGTTGATAAGTTAGTCACACGGTTGTTAAGGGAATCTGGCTTTCTCATGGACTCTGCTTGTCAGAAGGTCACAAAAGGGTCACAAAAGGTGACCCTGGGACACTGCAACAATCATACATATAAACCAGTTGCCAAGTATCTGAGTTTTGATCACATGATCATGGGGATGTTACAAAGGTCAATAAGTGTGAAAAACGGTCGTAAGTCACTTTTTTCAGTGTCATTGTAACTTTGAACGGTCACTAAACGAACTGTTGTAAGTTGAGGACTGCCTGTATTGTTCCTTGTGTTTAAATGTTTTTTTAACAATTTGCAAACTGCAAACTGTTAAATAACTGGGAGTAGGATGGCATATAAATGATACACACATTACAACAACAACAACAACAACAATAGTAGTAGTAGTAATAGTAATAATGTAAGTACAAGCTTTTCCTATCATTAAATTTCCCCACCTACTATTTTTTTGCTTAGACAAAATTTTCCATTTAAACCAGTGGTTCTCAACCTTTATAGTGCTGCGACCCCTTTAATACAATTCCCCACGATGTGGCGACCCCAACCGCAGAAGGAGAAAAAAAGTGGCAAACTGTTTTTTTGAATTGATCGCACCTGAAGCCGTATCGACTAGCGATCTGAACTGCTTGCGATTGCCTTGAGGATGGAGGCATTAAAGCGGAGACTCCTCCCCTATTAACTTTATCGCGCCTGAAGCCAGATTAGGCTAGCGATTGGGAGTGATTGCAGCTGGCTTGAGAGGGAGACATCGGAGCAAAGATTTCTTTCTTTTTTAATTCATCGCGCCTGAAGCCGAGTTCGGCTAGCGATTTGAAGAGCCTGCAGCTGGCTTGTGGAGTCAACCATGAGCGCAATTCTTCGACTCGCAGGTATACTTCCCGTATTTCCGATGGTCTTAGGCGACCCCTGGCAAATCGTCATTCGACCCCCAACAGGATCGCGACCCACAGGTTGAGAACCGCTGATTTAAACCACGGTAAAAACACAAATGAGGTGAAGCAGGCACTGGCTCTAAGGAGTTAAATGAAAACCCAAAGGCAGGTGAGTCAGTTTGTCAATTCATCCTTAATAAGTAATTGGTATTAACATACTAACTGGTACTTATTTATGAAGGAGGAACAGTGTTGGTTCCCTCCTTTAAGTTACTCATAAAAATATAAAGAACAGCATCTTTCTTCCTTGTTGTGCAAACAGTGAAACATAAAAGTAGCAGCACTGACTAAAATACAAGTAGTCCTCAACTTATGACAACTGACCCAAAAAATTCCTGTTCATAAGCAAGACATTTGTTAAGCGAGTTATCTCATTTTATAACTTTTCTTGCCACAACGGTTAAGCCAATCACTGCAGTAACGTGAGTAACACAGTTAAGAGAATCTGGCCTCCTCATTGACTTTTCTTATCAGAAGGTCACAAAAGGTAATCCCAAGACCCTGGGACACTGCGACCGTCATAAATATGAGTCTGCTCCAAGCATCTGAATTTTGATAATGAGACAATGGGGATGTTGCAACAATCTTAAGAGTGTAAAATGGTCGTAGGTCACTTTTTCAGTGCTATCGTAACTCTGAATGGTCACCGAATGAACTACTGTTAAGTCGGGAACAGCAAACAGAAGATCCTATACATTTTAGTCAAATGGTTTTTCCAATCTCTTCGAAATGTCAGGAAATTTCTCCTCAGTTCTAGGTTGCTTCTCTCCTTGATTAGTTAGGTCTGACTCCCTCTTCTTTGTGGCAGCCCCACAAATATCGGAACACTGCTATCATGTCACCCTAGCCTTTCTTTTCATTAAAAAGAAATTCCTACAACCATATCCCCTAATCGTCTTTGTTGCTCTTCTCTGCACTCGTTCTAGACTCTCAGCATCTTTTTAAAATTGTGGCGACCAAAACTGGATGCAGTATTTCAAGTGTGGTCTTACCAAGGCATTATAAAGTGGTACTATATACAACCGATTTGTAAAGCTAGATGTGCTTATTCTCTTCAGACACCCCAGCAGGCTTTCTCTACATTGGAGGTGTCTTTACAGGGCAAAATAAAAAAATCAAAACAACGGCAATGACCTTTGTCATTAGCATTGTGCTTATTACTAATATTTCCTCCTCCAATTTTAAAATCATGCTTATCGTCTTTCAAATCAGAGCCACATAATGCATCATCAGCATGCAGGCTGAATAAATAAAAGACAATAGGCAGCCTTGTCTCACTCCTTTGCCAATCTAAAGCCAATGTTGTGTCTGTACTGCAGCTTCCTGATCTGCATATACGGTAGGTTTCTCCTAAGACGTTCTGTGATTGCCATTTTCCTAACCACACACCACCAGCTTGACACAACTGACACAACCCACAATCCATTTCTCTGTTTTTTGAAGCACATCTGGCACCTCCTTGTCTAGGCAGGGCCCTGACCTGCATTGGCTAATCCCAAGCATTATTTTGCTAGCATGTGAAATTAAGAGCATTGTATAATAGGATGCACATTCTGTTAAGTCCCTTTTGGAGGGGGGGGGGGTTCGTCTATTAGAATGTAAATTGGCCTGTTCCAATATGTTGGTCAGTGCTGTCCCCCACATTTGCTGATATAGTTTCATTAATGTCAGGCTAGAAAGACCAGGTCCATAAGAAAGTTCAATTGATGTGATTTACTGCTAAAAGCCAATGTACAAGAATCTTCTCAACTAACAGTCAGCACCTGGTTAAAGTTAGATAAGGGTTCATGGCGCTCAAGGAGAGCTGGACTTAGCTCTAGCTTGTGGCTACAAAGGAATTCTAGGCTGATCCCTCTTTTAACTCCTACCCCTGATACTGGCCAGTCCTTCTCCTACAGTTAGAATTTGCACTGATTTTTTTTCTGTTGCTTGCCATATTTCTATGGATACAATATTCCATTGGTTCCTGTAAATCTTCCAATTTGGTAATGAGCAGAGCGCTGTTCCAATTTTTATCATCTAGTTCTAGAGGGTCTTGTAAATAGGGAAGATGTGTATTCTAAGGTATCTTGGATGTTGCTATCTCTACTGAACTTCAATATATAAGTAGTCCTGTTCAGTGACCTCAGTTGGGATCAGCAACTGTTGCTAAGTGAAGTGGTCACTAAGTGGGAAATCACATGACCGCGACTACACTGACAAGACTAATCAGGTTCATACCTTCCACTTTGTTTGCCTGCTAAGCATTCCACTGCCCCTTGGAATTAACAAGGGAATAATTTTAATTAATTAATTAATTTGCATTTACATTCATTGGCGAGGAAGGGATTACAAGTAAGTAGACACACAATGGGATACACATAGAAAGCAATGTGCTGGCACCAGCAGCTGCAAGTGCACTACACAAACATTTTGACATATTCCCCAACTGCTTACTCTCTGGTAATCCCTTCTTCTCCAATCTCTCTGCTCTGCAAGTGTTGGGAATGGCTCAGATGCAGGAGACTGTTTAAAGAAATCACTTTTTTTCTTCTTCCTCCATCGCAGTGTTTGGAGGAGAGAAAAAACAATCATATATTGTAACATCTGGATAATTCCTTCATAGAAGTGAATTGATGTTTGCAATTACATTCTTTGGAGAGGAAGGGATTACACGAGAGTAAATAGGCACAGAATGTGGAATAGACATAAAAAGCAATGTGCCTGCACCAGTAGCTGCAAGTATACTACACAAGCAGCTTGGTGTATTCCCCAACTGCTTACTCTCTTGTAACCCCTTCTTGTGTGGAACGGGTCAGACAAAGGAGAAACTGTTTACAGAAATCTTTTTTTTTTCCTTCCTCCATCCTGTTACTCCTGTTTGGGGAGGACAGAAAAAGCAACCATGTGTTGTAACATCTGGATAATCCCTTTGTACAAGTAGAGGTGCATTTTGCTGCTTGATTTTTTTTTCAGCCTTCAAGACAGAGCAATGCTTACCTGACGCAACATTCGACGGCACGAAACCAGTGGAGCATCTCATCATGAAGGGTACATAACTGAAGGCAGGAAAGGAAGACCTTTTCAGCATCACTGTACCAGCCAGCATCAGACAGGAACCCCCCTAAAAAGATCAAGATATCACTGCCTATTTCCAAAACACAATTGATCTTATTTTAAAAGACAGTGACGTCCAATCTTGACTTTAATGCTAATAAGCGTTGGGTCACATTTATCCTGTTTGTAAACTACCAGGAGGTCTAAATAAGAAATTCAAGCTGTCTGCTAATATTTAAGCATGCTGATTAAGAAAAGAGGTCAGTTACTGGGGTGATTTTTCAATAGTCATAAAAAACACATATGTCGACTGGCGACCCCCAGGGGGAGGGCCTTCTCTGTGGGGGCCCCAGCCCTCTGGAACGAGCTACCTCCAGGGATACGCCAACTCCCTGACCTCCGGACCTTCCGACGCGAGCTGAAGACTCTTTTATTCCACCGCGCAGGTCTGGCCTAATAGTTTTTAATGGGGGTTTTTATTAGTTTTTGGAATTTTCAGCCAATTTTGAATCAGTCTTTTAAATTTGTTTTTTAATTTTTGTATCTGTTGTTGTATCAGGCTGTAAACCGCCCTGAGTCCTTTGGGAGATGGGCGGTATAGAAATTGAAATAATAATAATAATAATAATAATAATAATAATAATAATAATAATAATAATAATAATAATAATAAAAACAATGACGGCAGATTTTGCTTTGTTTTAAACCCCACTAACAAAAAATGGTGGGGCACCCAAAACTGCATATTTGCTACTTCCAGATGGTCTTCAAGGACAGCCCCATGTAGAGTATATTGCAGTAATCCAAAAGGGGAGCTGACTAAGGCAAGGCCGTGAGCAAGGCCTAAAGTGGTAACGGTTGTAATGGCTTTTAACATTTAAGAAGAATTAGCGATAAATTAGGGAGTGTCCTTTTACATTTTAAATGTATCTTTCCTTCATACTTTTTCAGAGTGAAGACTACAATTCTCTTTCTTCTTAATGATTCAGCAGGACAAACTGATTTGAGAAAGGCCTTGTCATTTACAATGTACGTGTTGAATGGATTCTCCCAGAAAAAAGTTGGTTTCAGACCCAAACAGCCCTGGCTTGTTTGGAATTTAGCAACAGCTTCGAGTTGGTCTCTCACACAAATTGGTCATGCTTCTAGAGGCTAAACTGCACATTCCTGTTTTTCTAGCAGAGACAAACAGACAGAGAGGTTTCAAGAAAAGAGACCTTCCACCTTCTACATACGTCCCTACTGCTGAAGCCACAGAAAGGTGAAAAAGGGATGGAAACATTGGATAAACGACTGCAACAATTATTTTGAACACAGACAGTTCTTGACTTACAACCATTCGCTTAGTGACCATTTGAAATTAGAACGGCACTGAAAAAAAGTGACTTACGACTGTTTTTCACACTTGTGGCTGTCGCAGCATCTCCACAGTCACGTGATCAAAATTCAGACGCTTGGCAACTGGTTCATATTTATGATGGTTGCCATGTCCCGGGGTCATGTGATCACCTTTTGTGATCTTCTGACAAGCAAAGTCAATGGGGAAACCAGATTCATTCAATAACTGTGCTCCTAACTTAACTGCTATTATTCACATAACAACTGTGGCAAGAAAGGTCATAAAATGGGGCAAAACTCAACAACTGTCTTGCTTAACAACAGAAATGTGGGGTTCAACTGTGGTCGTAAGATGACCACATAGATTTATACCACATAGATTTTTGTTCCAAAAGGAAAAGCGAAAGCCTTGCAATCTTGCTCCTATCGAAAATAGTTACTCCTTGAATGATGTATGATTAGCGGGACAGCTGAATCAGGTAGGACGCAGCAAGTCTACACTTAAGTACGAATTTGAACCGGAATCTGTCTAACCTCTTCTAACTTTCTGTCTTCTCCCTACAACATCTACAACAATTCATTATTGCAATGCTCTCTAAATGGGGCTGCCATTGAGGTGCACCTGGACACTGCAGTTAGTCCAGAACGCGGCTGCGCGAGTAGTAATGGGAGCCACTCATGGCTCCCATGTAACATCGCTACTACGCAGTTTGCACTGGCTTCCTGTGGTCTTTCGGGTGCGCTTCAAGATTTTGGTCTCCAACTTTAAAGCGCTCCATGGCTTGGGACCCGGGTACTTACGAGACCGCCTGCTGTTACCTTATGCCTCCCACCGACCCGTACGCTCCCACAGAGAGGGTCTTCTCAGGGTGCTGTCCGCCAAACAATGTCGGCTGTCGGCCCCCAGGAGCAGGGCCTTCTCTGTTTATTTATTTATTAAATTTTTATACCGCCCTTCTCCCGAAGGACTCAGGGCGGTGTACAGCCAAAAGATAAAAAACACAGAAATGTACAATTAAAACGACAATTTAAAACCGAGCATATTTAGAAAAAAAATGGCCACATTTAAAAGTTTAAAATTTAAAATTATAAACCATATAATAATAAAACCCCAGTTAAAATTTTAAAATATTAAAAATATTAAAAATATTAATATTATGCCAGTCCCGCTTGAATAAATAAATGCGTTTTCAGCTCACGGCGAAAGGTCCGAAGATCAGGCACTTGACATAGTCCAGGAGGAAGTTCGTCCCAGAGCGTAGGAGCTCCCACAGAGAAGGCCCTTCCCCTGGGGGCCGCCAGCCGACATTGTTTGGTGGACGGCACCCTGAGAAGACCCTCTCTGTGAGAGCGTACGGGTCGGTGGGAGGCATGCGTTAACAGCAGGCGGTCCCGTAAGTACCCGGGCCCTAAGCCATGGAGCGCTTTAAAGGTGGTAACCAAAATCTTAAAGCGCACCCGAAAGACCACAGGAAGCCAGTGCAAGCCGCGCAGGATTGGTGTTACATGGGAGCAACGAGTTGCTCCCACTATTACCCGCGCAGCTGAATTCTGGACTAGCTGCAGCCTCCGGGTGCACTTCAAGGGCAGCCCCATGTAGAGAGCATTGCAATAATCCAAACGGGAAGTGACAAGAGCGTGAGTGACCGTGCATAAGGCATCCCGGTCAAGGAAGGGGCGCAACTGGCGGACCAAGCGTACTTGGTAAAAAGCCCTCCTGGATACGGCCACCAAATGATCATCAAATGACAGCCGCCCATCCAGGAGGACGCCCAAGTTGCGCACCCTTTCCATTGGGGCCAATAACTCGCCCCCGACAGCCAGCTGCGGCTGCAGCTGGCTGTACCGGGGTGCCGGCATCCACAGCCACTCCATCTTGGAGGGATTGAGCTTGAGTCTGTTTCTCCCCATCCAGACCCGTACGGCTTCCAGACACCGGGACAGCACTTCGACAGCTTCGTTGGGGTGGTCCGGGGTGGAAAAGTACAGCTGCGTATCATCAGCGTACAGGTGGTAACTCACCCCGAAACCACTGATGACCTCACCCAACGGCTTCATATAGATGTTGAACAGGAGAGGCGAGAGAATCGACCCCTGCAGCACCCCACAAGTGAGGCGCCTCGCGGTCGATCTCTGCCCCCGTCAACACGGTCTGCGACCGGTCGGAGAGATAGGAGGAGAACCACCGATAAACGGTGCCTCCCACTCCCAACCCCTCCAACCGGTGCAGCAAGATACCATGGTCGATGGTATCGAAAGCCGCTGAGAGATCTAATAGGACCAGGGCAGAGGAACAACCCCTATCCCTGGCCCTCCAGAGGTCATCCACCAACGCGACCAAAGCTGTCTCTGTACTCTGTTGGAGCCCCGACGCTCTGGAATGAACTTCCCCCTGGCTTACGCCAAGTACCTGATCTTCGGACCTTTCGCCGTGAGCTGAAAACACATCTATTTATTCAAGCGGGACTGGCATAATAGTGTTATTAATTTTAAATTGGGTTTTTATTGCCTTAGGGTTTTTTAAATTTTAATATTGGCCTTTTGTAATTTGCTTAGTTTTAAATTTTGGTTTTAAATTGTATGTATATTAACTTTTTATCTCTGGCTGTACACCGCCCTGAGTCCTTCAGGAGAAGGGCGGTATAAAAATTTAATAAATAAATAAATAAAATAAATAAATAAATCTACCTAATGAGACAAACTAAACTCTCCATGTTCAGTTTGCTAGAGATGGTTTGTTTTGAAAACGACAAGGTGCTAAATTTACATAACCTTAAAAGCAGTAGCAATAGCACTTATTTATTTTATTTATTTATTTTATTTATTCGATTTTTATACTTAGACTTGTATACCGCTTCATAGTGCTTTACATACCTCTCTAAGGTGTTTACAGAGTCAGCATATTGCCCCCAACAATTTGTATCCTCATTTTACCAACCTCGGAAGGCTGGAAGGCTGAGTTAACCCAGAGCCAATCAGAATCGAACGCTTAGCAGTGGGCAGAGTTAGCCTGCAATACTGCATTCCAACCACTGTGTCACCATGGCTCTTTTAAAGGTACCTGTAACGAAGTGAAGTGGCTAATATTTTATCTGCAGAGAGTTACCTAAGACAAACCCAATCTGGATCGCTTTTTCTTTTACGGCAGCATCTGATTCTGCAATGTAGGAACACCTCCGACTGAATGAGTAGGCCAAGACTGAAGCAACTTTTACTCCGTGATCCATCAACGCCTGAAAGCAGTGATGAAGGAGATGCCTAGAAAAGAAAAAGGAGCACCAGTGGAGATAAGAGCATGTTCCTGCCTTCTATCAATGCTAGAGGGTTGCAGTCTTTTTTATGTCTATTAAAAATGCAGGTAGTCCTTGACTTGCGACTGGTCATTAAGCGATCTTTCAATGTTAGGATGGACACCCCCCCCCCAAAGGTACATACAACTTAGCTCCAAAGTTCCGACAACCAGAGGTCATATGACCAAATTTCAGGTGCTCAACAACTGCCCTGGTTTTATGGCTGTTTGCAGCATCCCACAGTCACCTACCCACAATTTATATTTTTACTGAGAACTGGCATTTACTTTTTCGGCAAAACTGCACCATAGCTAGTAAGGGGTTAAATATAGGTAGTCCTAAACTTATGACCACAATTGAGCCCAAAATTTATATTGTTAATGAGATTTGTTAAGTGAGTTTTGCCCCATTTTACGACCTTTCTTGCCACAATTGTTAAGTGAATCACTGCAGTTGATAAATTAGGAACCCTGCTGTTAAGTGAATCTGACTTCCCCATAGAGGTTGCTTGTCAGAAGGCTGCAAAAGTCGATCACATGACCCTGGGAAGCAGCAATGGTCATAAATATGAACCAGTTGTATATGAACCGTATTTAGTGTTCAAAATTCAAGCCTCTGAATTTTGATGATGGGATCATGGGGATGTTGCAACTGTCGTAATTAGGAAAAACAGTCAGAAGTCACATTGTAACTTTAAACAAAATGTTGCAAATCAAGGACTACCTGTAATTGTTGCAAAAAAGGTCGTAAAATTGAATCCGGTCATTTGGTCACCTGTTGTACAACCTTCACGATGTATGACCCTAATGGGCAGGCTCCATTACGGTCGTAAGTCAAGGAGTACTTGTACTCTGCCTGTCATATGTAATTTCTAGCCAGCTACAGCCTCTTGCAAATTTTGGAGGTCAACTGGAACTTTTAAAAAATAGCAGATTCAGGAAGATGATTATCAAGAGACATATTCTTGAAAAACATGCTTAGGGTAACACTGCATCTTCGTATCTAGTCAACAGATACTGAGATCAGCAGTAGGGCCTTATGGAAGTCTCTGCATTGAACAATCCAACGATTTGTTTAATCCCTTTCAAACAGATTCCCACCCACTCCTTGTATTGGTATCAGTTTTTCCTCTCTGCAGCTGCAGAGGAAGTCAGAACAGCAGGTGAAATTTTAATACACCCACCCAACTCATTCCAGCAGCCCCCGCATTTTATATTACGGAAGAAACTTGTTCCACGCCCTCAGCAAATGGGGGAAACACAAACATAGTACACCAAAACTGGAACTGCAATCCAAATCTGTTGAACAGGAAGGACTCCATCACTCAGCATTACAGCCAGAGATGGTATACCCGGTCCGTGGTCAATAAGGCTCCCCTGATTTGTGACCTTATTCAGAGGGAGTCCGCGGACTTTATGGGCATTACGGAGACCTGGTTGGGCACAGAAGGGGGTGTACCCCTGGTTGAACTGTGCCCTCCGGGTTTCCGTGCATTCCATCAGCCGAGGGCCCAAGGTAGGGGTGGGGGGGTGGCGGTTGTGATTAAAGAAAGTCTAGGGCCGAGGGAGTCCACTGTTCCTCAGATAGCTGGCTGTGAATCCCTCCTTGTGAAGTGGGGCCATCGGAATCAGATGGGGCTGTTGATCACGTACCTGGCTCCTTGCTGCATGACTACAGCCCTACCTGAGCTACTAGAGGTGCTTGCTGGCGTGGCGGTTGAGATTCCCAGACTTTTGGTCTTGGGGGATTTCAACCTGCCATCGGCCGGCTTGTCATCAACGGTGGTTCAGGAGTTCCAGGCCTCCATGACGGCCTTGGACCTGATTCAAGTAACTGATGGCCCTACACACATTGGGGGAGGCGCGCTAGACCTGATTTTTATCTCTGGTCAGTGGGTTAATGATCTGGATTTAGGAGATATAGTTAAAGAACCAGTGTCATGGTCAGATCATTTTCTTCTTCGCCTAGACTTTCGGACCGCCACCCCCGCGGGGAGGCGGAGCCAATGCGTTGGTTCCGTCCCAGGCGCCTGATGGACCCGGAGAGGTTCCGGACGGAACTTGGGCCATTCCCTGAGGATCTTACCCACGGCACGACTGAAGAACTGGTTGCGGCCTGGGAACGGGCCGCAGCTGGGGCTTTGGACCGTGTCGTGCCTTTGCGGCCTCTGACCCGGCGTAGATCTCAATTGGCTCCCTGGTTTTCCGAGGAGCTGAGAGAGATGAAACGCCGGAGAAGACGCCTAGAGAGTACTTGGAGGTCTAGCTGTTCCGAGGCTGATCGGACACTAGTGAGGTCCTTTACTAGGACCTACCTAGTGGCAATGAGGGAGGCGAAGCGTTCCTACGTTTCCACCCTCATTGCATCGGCAGATAACCGCCCGGCCGCCCTGTTTCGGGTGACCCGCTCCCTCCTCCATCAAGAGGGACGGGATGACCCCTTACAGGGACGAGCTGAGGAGTTTAACGGTTATCTATACGATAAAATCGTTCAGCTCCGGGATAGTTTGGACCAAGATTGCGAGGATCCAGCTGAGATGACAGAGACGCCTTGTTGAGGTTATTTGGGATGAGTTTGATTCTGTGGCTCCGAGGACATGGACAGGTTGCTGGGAGGTTACATGCAACTACATGTTTACTGGACCCGTGCCCTTCCTGGTTAGTGCTGGCTGCTCAGGAAGTGACACGAGGCTGGCTCCAGGGAATTATAAATGCTTCTTTGATGGAAGGGGTTTTCCCCGCCGCCTTGAAGGAGGCGGTGGTGAGACCTCTCCTCAAGAAGCCTTCCCTGGACCCAGCTATTTTGGGTAATTATCGTCCAGTCTCCAACCTTCGCTTTGTGGCGAAGGTTGTAGAGAGTGTGGTTGCATGGCAGCTCCCCCGGCACCTGGAGGAAACTGTCTATCTAGACCCGTTCCAGTCCGGCTTCCGACCCGGTTATAGCACGGAGACGGCTTTGGTCGCGTTGGCAGATGACCTCTGGAGGGCCAGGGACAGGGGTTGTTCCTCTGCCTTGGTCCTATTAGATCTCTCAGCGGCCTTCGATACCATCGACCATGGTATCCTGCTGCGCCGGTTGGAGGGATTGGGAGTGGGGGGCACCGTTTACCGGTGGTTCTCCTATCTCTCTGACCGGTCGCAGACGGTGTTGACAGGGGGGCAGAGGTCGTCCTCGAGGCGCCTCACTTGTGGGGTGCCCCAGGGGTCGATTCTCTCGCCTACCCTGTTCAACATCTATATGAAGCCGCTGGGTGAGGTCATCAGTGGTTTCGGGGTGAGTTATCATCTGTACGCTGATGATACTCAGCTGTACTTTTCCACCCCGGACCACCCCAGCGAAGCGGTCGAAGTGCTGTCCCGGTGCCTGGAAGCTGTACGGGTCTGGATGGGGAGAAACAGACTCAGGCTCAATCCCTCCAAGACGGAGTGGCTGTGGATGCCGGCATCCCGGTACAGTCAGCTGCATCCGCAGCTGACTGTTGGGGGCGAGTTAGTGGCCCCAAAGGAGGTGGTTCGCAACTTGGGAGTCCTCCTGGATGGACGGCTGTCTTTTGATAAACACCTGGCGGCCGTCGCCAGGAGGGCCTTTTACCAAGTTCGCTTGGTCCGCCAGTTGCGTCCCTTCCTTGACCGGGATGCCTTATGCACGGTCACTCACGCTCTGGTTACGTCTAGGCTGGATTATTGCAATGCTCTCTACATGGGGCTGCCCTTGAGGTGCACCTGGAGGCTGCAGTTAGTCCAGAATGCGGCTGCGCGAGTAGTAACGGGAGCCGCTCATAGCTCCCACGTGACCTCGCTGCTCCGTAGCTTGCACTGGCTTCCTGTGGTCTTTCGGGTGCGCTTCAAGATTTTGGTAACTATCTTTAAAGCGCTCCATGGCTTAGGACCCGGGTACTTACGAGACCGCCTGCTGTTACCCTTTGCCTCCCACCGACCCGTACGCTCTCACAGAGAGGGTCTCCTCAGGGTGCCGTCCGCCAAACAGTGTCGGCTGGCGGCCCCCAGGAGTAGGGCCTTCTCTGTGGGGGCAGTGATGCTCTGGAACGAACTTCCCCCTGGCCTGCGTCAAGTGCCTGATCTTCGGACCTTCCGTCGTGAGCTCAAAACATATTTATTTATTAAAGCGGGACTGACATAATTAGTGTTGAATTTTAATTGGGTATTTTTAATATTTTTAAACTTTTAAATCTAAATTTTAATAATCAGCCTTTAAAATTTGCTCTTTTTAATTGTTGTTTTAAATTGTATATATTTTGTTTTTATTTTGGCTGTACACCGCCCTGAGTCCTTCGGGAGAAGGGCGGTATAAAAATTTAATAAATAATAATAATAAATAATAATACATGCCCAGTAGAAAATGTTAACCCAAGAAGCTTGATTGAATTATTTTAAGAGAATTTTAAATATATGGTCTCTAGTTGTCGTTTTCATATTTTATATGGTATTTTTGTTGAAGCCCTCTAGAGTTGCCTCAGAGAGATGGGAGGCATAGCAGTCAAACAAAGCAAGCGAGCAAGCACATACAGGCAGCTTCCCTAGCATGAGTAGTCTCTATGATTGCATTTTGGAATTTTGAGGAGGAAAACCGAAGCGTCAGGTGCAAAAAACAAGGAGTCAGGATAGAGTTTCAAAGCACTGTAAGTTCATTCCATGCAACCTATACACAAGAATCTGACCTATTATGGTCAATGCAAATTGCCGCCAGATAAGAGCCAATGGACTTCCAAGGGGAAACGGCGGGAGTTACAATATTTTTCAGAGTATAAGACGCACCTTTTCCCACCCCAAAAAAGAGGGTGAAAATTTGGGTAGGTTTTATACTCCAAATGTAGCCCCACCCAGCCTCTCAAAAGAGGTTTCAGAGGCTAAAAAAAGCCTCCAAACAGAGCTTCAGAAAAAAAGCCTCCAAACAGAGCTTCAGAAAAAAAGCCCCAGAAACAGAGCTTCAGAAAAAAAGCCCCAGAAACAGAGCTTCAGAAAAAAAGCCTCTGAAAGGATGTTTCAGAACTCTGTTTCAGAGGCTTTCAGAGGCAGAAGAAAATGTTTTGGAGTTTCAGAAGTTTCAGAAGCTGAAAAAAAAGCAAGGCACAGAGCTCACAACCAAGGAACCTGTTGCTAAAATTCACCTCTGGGAAGAGCTGATTTGGGGGTATTCCGGGAGGCCAATCTACCTGCCAATCAGCTTTTTTCTTATTTTCCTCCCCAAAAACTAAGGTGTGTCTTATAGTCCGAAAAATATGGTAGGTCTTTTTTGAAGGTGTAGGGACTCCAGATTCCATTTGACCCTGCCCTCAGGTTCATTCTGTTCATCTTCTACACTAACGGAACACACCCAAGAAGCATTTGAACTGTGCTGAGGAAGTTTTTACTGGCAAAAGCTGTTTGATATATAATATGGGGAGAGCAATATTTGTTAAATGTACCTTTTATCTAAAGCTCGAAGCACCTTTGCAAAAACTTCTAGTTCACAGAATTCGCTACCCAGCTGGCATAGTCGGCCTTGTTGGTAAAGCTGCATAAAAGGAGAGAAAAAAAAGAGAGATGGTTTTTATTAATATAACAAGAGGTGCTAATTTCATACACAGGTTGGGTAGAGTATTTGCTCAATTTCAAGACTCCTCTGAAGAGCTGGATCCTGAGCAGCTTTTCAAGCCAAAGACATCTCATAATTTCCAGAATTTAGCAAATATGAATTCGGGTGTGCCACCCATTCCTTCCTTCCAGGGTGATTATTTTTTTTTGACACATGACCCTTGTAGAATCTCCATGGTCATGTGATCAAAATCTGAATCCTTGGCAACTGGCATGTATTTATGATGGTTACAGTGTCCTAAGGTCACTTGATAACCTTTTGTGGCCTTCTAAAAAGCAAGGTCAATGGGGAAGCCAGATTCGCTTAACAACCAACCAGGGGGAGAGACCAGGGGTGAGAAAATATGAAGACTCCAGACTTCAAGGAGAGGCCTGAGACTCAAGGATGCATCTGCAGGTGTCCGCCAAACCCAGAGACATTTTCTCATAACAATACAATACCACTTAACTGAACAATGTGACCTGCACTAATAGGAGGGAGGGGAATTTACATATTGAATTATGTGGGTTTGCATGGGAAGTAGGTAGAGCTGGTTTTGCCTTCAATGGTGCTGAAATGATGTTCCAGTATTCAATAAAGTATTACATTGAGACATTGGTAGGTCTTGAGTGTGCTTGCTTTGGTTTGTAGGAAGTTAGCACCCACCCCCCTCCTAGAAGAATGAAATATTTTAGGAAATATTAAAAAGGGCAAAATATTATATTTCCCTGGATGAGAAATGGAGAAACATGTTTTAAGGACAAAGCAGCTCCCTGCAACCCCCCACCTTTGTCAATGGGCCATTAAGGCCTCAGCCAAGCTCACTCATTCCCCCCACCTTTTGTCAATAGGCCATCATCTGCAACACAATAGGACCCATCTAGCAACAGAAACTCACCACATGACACCTGGGAAGATTACATCAGCCAGCAAGGCTAGCTAAGACCCCCACCCCCTGGGAGTCTGACAACCAATCAGGATACTCTTCCTGTGCCCCAGGAAATTCAAAGCTCAGAGAAAGCATAAAGCCAGGGCGTGCACAGCATCTCGCCCTTTTTCTGTTCAGGAACTCAAGCCATGTGATCCTGACCACCATTAAACCATCTTTCCAAGCAGTCTCCATGTTTCTTTCCAACAGGTTGGGATCGTCAGTCGGGACACTGACATTAGGCATTAACCAGATCAATAAGTATGTCATTAGTATTAATCATTTTAATACTAATAGTTTGATTAATCAGCTTTCAAAGTCACAGTATCCTGTTTTGCTATGTATAATGTACACTACAAATATTACACACCTCTGGCAATTTGATGATTTTCCTTGTATCTTAATTGCTCTTTAAAATAGCCGGAAACATTAATTATTTAGCAATTATATAATGGGAGTATTTATCAAGTAACCTCATTTGTTATTAATACCCTTCCAGAACAGGGCACCTTTGTTTTAGATGGCACATTTAACTGGCCAGGTGCTAAATTTTATATGTAGGGCAATTCCCACCAAGTGGGAACTAAAAAAGATGATTATGAACTTGATTATGCTTGAAATAAATAGCAAGTTCATGAATTAGATAAAACATAAAGAACTATTTAAAGCTGCATTTTTAATATCAAATTCCCCTGAACCAGCACATCCTTCACATTCTGAATCTCTTAAAAAAGAAACCTAGTGTAAATTCATACTTAGATTTCCTTTAAAAGCTATTGTGACATATTGGCAATCACAAATTTGGAAGGGAGTCTGGAGATCTTCTAGTCCAGGGGTAGTCAACCTTTTTATACCTGCCGCCCACTTTTGTATCTCTGTTAGTAGTAAAATTTTCTAACCACCCACCGGTTCCATAGTAATGCGCCGTGTATCCTCGTCTGCACATGCCTCTCACGCATCGTGGATTGGATTTGGGGGGGCACCGGCTACCAGCTCTGCTTGTCTGTTACAGCTGGGTGGTGTGGGGGGGAGATGCACAAGCTATTTTGGGACGAGGCTCTTTTGTTTGCAGTCGCACTATAGCGCCATTTAGTTTCATAATGTGAACTAAACTTATGCGCGGGCGATACAAATAGTATATTTTCAGAAATTTAAATTGTCATGGGGAATTTTATGAAAACCTAATGAAAATGTTTTTAAATAATGCTATGAATTTTTTTTAAAAAGTCAATTAAATGAAAAAAAAGGAAAGTGCTTCAGTATCGGACAAAACCCCTACCGTCCACTATGAAAGCTGGAACTCCCACTAGTGGGCGGTAGGGACCAAGTTGACTACCACTGTTCTAGTCCAACCCTCTGCAGGAATCTTCAGACCATCTTGGACAAATGTTGTCCTATCTTTCCTTGAAAAGCTCCACTGATTAATAGTGCTCGCTGTCAGGAAATTCCTCCTTATTTCCATGATCCATGCTATCAAGGATTATTATCCCTGAGCCAAAAAACGTACCACAAGACATCTGGTATTTTACAGGGAGTGTCTTGTTCAATATGACATTTGAGAGGGCTCATTCTTGAATTGCCTCAGGCATATTTTCCTTATGCAAAAAAAAAAAAAAATAGCAAGAGCACCAGCACTTAGATTTATGCAGGTAATCCTCGATTTGCAACAACTGATTTAGTGACTGTTTAAAAGTTACAGTGGCACTGAAAAGAACGACTTGTGACCATTTTTCACACATGGCCCTTGCAGCATCCTCATAGCCACATGATCAAAATTCAGGTGTGTGGCAAACATTCGTATTTACGACTATTGCAGCATCATAAATTTGATCACCTTTTATGACCTTCTGACAAGCAAACTCAATGGGAGGGAGCCAAATTAACTTAATAACTATGTTACTAACTTAACAACTGCGGTGAACTTAACAACAGTGAAGGAAAGTCGTAAAATGGGGCAAAAGCACACTTAACAAAATGTCTCGCTTAGCAAGTGAAATTTAAATAGGTCACAGACTACCTATAATACCACTCCGTAGTGCTTTACAGCATTCTCTGGGCAGTTTGCAATGTCAGCATATTGCCGCCTCCAACAATTTGGGTCCTCATTTTACTGACCTCAGAATGATGGAAGGCTGAGTCAACCTTGAACGTTTTCTCTCTCTCCAGTCATTTCTGCCCATCCTATCAGATCTGGCAGAATAAGCATGCTTCAAGTCCTTTCCATAGGTCTGGGAGGGATGCTTTCTCTGTCGTAGTGCCTGCTTTGCGGAAGGGCTTTGCCACTTAAGTTGGGACAGGCTCAACTCTGTTGGCCTTTCAGAAGATCTTAAAAACCTGGTGCTTCACTTAGGGTTTAGGGCAAGGATCAGCAACTTGTGGCTCTGGAGCTGATTGTGGTTCTTCCATCCCTCTGCTTCAGCTCCCTGTTGCTGGTCGGCTCCACAATTGATAGAGCTTTCGGTTAGGACAGGTAGAGGAAAAATGATGCTGTGCTAGGAGGAGACTATGGTAGGGGAAGCGGACTTCCGGTTAGCAGAGGAAAAAGGACACCGTGCTAGGAGGAGACTATGATGGGGAAACTGGACTTCCGGTCAGCTCTAAAATTGAATGGGGGCTTCCAGTTAGGACCTTTGTGGCTTTTTGAGTGTTTAAGGTTGCCGACCCCTGGTTTAGGGCCAAGATGTAAATGGAACCTGGTTTGCTGTTTGCCTTGTACTAACAGAACCGATTTATCTGTTGTCTTTTATTGTCTGTTCTACTGTTTTCACCAATGTTTTTGCTTTTATGCTTTGATAGCTGTCCAAAGTTTTGACTAATAAATCCATATCTATTAATTTCTTTAAAACTAATAGCCAACATTTCATATTTTAGTCAAGAAATCTATGAGGGGTCACAGGAAATGTTTAAATTTGACAAGTTTTTTTTACAAGAAATTTAATAAAAACCCACAATCCAACAATCTGATTGCTATATTTTCTATTAACCAAACTTTTCAAATTACATAGAAGTCCAGTCTGATGACTACCAATTGATGCACTATTTCTTGGAAACCAAGTTACAAGGAATGGGTGGAACTCTCTATTATTTACAGTAAGTACCTTTGGTCAGAATTTCAGCCTGAAACACCAGGATTCAGAGGAATTCATGAACTATACACCTATCATTTGCTTAAATTCCATTTAAATTTAGCATCACTCATGCATTTAGCAAGTGCCTGTTGGCAGGCATCTAGGAAGCTTAATGACCTGACTTCAGAATGACGACACATATTGTTTTGAGTGGCACCAACATCTTAATAATACACAGCACCAAACCTTCTGGTGACCTCACTCAGTAATTTCATAAAGGCCTTACAAAGCACTGGTGACAAGAGGGAGTGAGGAGGTATTTCTGTTGAAAGATAATGCACTAACCCACTTCCAAATCTCTCACGCAGTTCAGGGTATCATCACCAGTCCAAAGAGATCAGAAAGGAAACAAAACAAAACAAAACAAAACAAAACAAACCCAGAGGTCTGTTATTGTGTCAGTTAAAAGCAAGTATGTTAGTCACCTACAGGCTAACCAGTGTTATCTTAACACTAATTTGCTCTAAACCAGAGGTATCAAACTGGATTTTGAAATGGGTCTTCTATTTTCTTCCAGAATAGTTGAAAGTTAATTAGCTACCACCCTCTGTTGCAACTGCCTCAAAGCCCACCACAAGTTTTATCTGAGATATATTTGGTTGGTACCCACCCGGATATTACTTTGAAAGACTGAAAAAATTGAACTTTTCTGCAGGGACTTTGAGAATTAATTGTTGAAATGGTGGTGGGTACATATATTTGTTAATACATTGCGTTTCCTGTAATTTGTCTTTTCCTCCCTGCCGTATGTTCTGTGGCTCAGACTGGTAAGACAGTCTGCCTCCCACCTCATAAGAGATGACTTTGGGTGGCTTATAAACATTAAACTAGTACATTAATATAATAAACATTAAATAAAAACAATTAATTTTCACTTTTCACTTCACAAAGACCAAAACTTTTCTGATTTAACTATCGTTTTTTTTAAAATACCCCCACTGAAGTCCCTTTGAAGAATGCAAAAAGCGTAATTTGGAGAAAGAACTAAACATGCAGTAAAAGATGCAAACTGCCTGTGACTGTATTCAGACATCATAATATGGCTTGGCTTTGAGTTGGTATCATAGCCTTAACAGATAACAGAATAACAGAGTTGGAAGGGACCTTGTAGGTCATCTAGTCCAACCTCTCCAAAGCAGGAGACCCGACACCATTTCTGACAGATGGCAGTCCAGTCTCTTCTTGAAAGCTTCCAGTGATGAAACTCCCACAACTTCTGAAGGCGGTAGATACCAGTCTCTGTTCTAATGACAGATCAGTCCTGCAACATGGTGGCTAAGGATAGCATTTTTTTCTGCGATGGTTCCCAAGTAATGGAACTCTTTCACCGGGGAAATAGGACGGGCGCCCATGCTGTCATATCTCTGCACTGAGTCACCACCCATGGATTCTATCACAGTGGCTAGATTAACTGCATTAATACCATTATGCCAAACAAAGAGCAAACAAGGCTGAAGGTTTAGCATGGAATCCAATTTTATACAACCAAAGTATTTCAAGGGTGAAAAGTGTCTAAGTTGGCTAAATTGAAGTTCTAAGTTCCAAAAAGATAATCAACTTGTTAATGTTGATTTATAAAAGTTAAGAACCAGCTGTCCGCACTTCTTCGAATCAGCGGGGCTTAAGCAATTTTTGAAATTCTTCTTCCCAAATGCCTGCCATGTTTTAGCGAGGCCTTACGTCCAAAAGAGTTGGCTATGTGTCTCCTGAGTTATCCAAGCAAAGGCCAGTCGTACCAGGAATAATTGATGTCACCAAAATAAAACAGGTACACAGATCAACATTTGGAATTTTACCAGAAACAGAAGTTGGTCAAGTGGTGCTTTGGACCACACCTAGCTAGAGCCATCTTGTCCCCAGATAACTGGATGGGGGTTTCAGGGCCTAATAGAGAGCTCCCACAACACACTAGAAAGCCATGCATTATATCTTTTGAAGTCTCTCATATCTCATATTCCATCTCTTCCTTTCTGAAAATAATTGTTTGTAGACAGCATGTCATTTCTTTCTAGGTTAAAATCCAAGTTGTGACTTTAAGGCTTCTGCCTGTTAAATCTTGCCCTTCAAAAAATCAGCCTATGTCTAAACTCTCTCAGAATGCTGTTGGATTAGTGCTGCAATCTAACCAAGATTAAGAATATTATTGGGTGTAGAACTCTGGATGCCAGGATCCAAAACTGCCACAGGGAAGGAGGAACTATAGGCCAAAGATGAAAGGAAGCAAAGTTATGAAGAAGCTACTTGGATAAGCAGGCAAAACGTTTCAAACCAAAGAAGAAAAGAAACCCAATTCCATGACTCAACTTCCAGACATCGCAAATCAAAGGATTAACAACAACCATGTTTTGAGGGCAGGAGCTAGGCCAGATTCAAACATTGTACTAAACCATATTGTCGTTTGCTTCCTGGCTTAGCATGTTGGATGAACCAAGCCATGACTTCAATAACCCATGATTTTAAAAATACTGGCTTAATGATGCTTAGCTATAAATCAGAAAAGAGGAATTCGTTCTGGAGATTAAAGGGAAGCAAATGATGTTAGTGGGATTAACATTTCAGAGAGAAAATATCAATCAAACTGGGTTGCAGCTAAAAAGGACTGACTGTTCTGAAAGCTGCATGTGAATTTAATTCTTATGTATGTGACCTTTGAGCCAGTCACTCTTTCTCAGCCTAACTCACCTCACAAAGTTGTTGTTGTGGGGGGGGGAAAGGAGCAGGAAGGGTATTAGGTATGTTTGCTGCCTTGAGTTATTTATAAAAATAATAAAGGTAGGATAAAATGATCTTTAAAAAATTAAATGCACACATTTTATTCACATGCAAGTCCCAGATACCATAGAATTTTATTTTCAATTCTTCAAATTTAAAAAAAACCACCTAAATGACAGGCATTAGCCTTTCCACATAAGCAACAGGCTACCTTACATTGTATTTCACCTATGCCATGCTATTTTGCCATTATAGTTGAGAAAGTAGGATAATCACATTCGGTTTGTAACAGATTTGGACCAGAGCAACGTTTTGATGAAGGGCAATATTGCTCATAAACTGGATGATGTACTCTATTCCATTTGGGAGAAAAAGCATAAAGTAAATAAATATTCCAAATTTATTTTTAAAAAACAAACAAGCTGCTGCTTAAACACACAATGTTTACTTTATACAGCACAGCAACTCTGTGATGCTCTTTCATGTTCTATCCCACTGGCTCCACCACAGGATTAAGCATTTTAATAACACTTCCATGTTGTTCTTTTGAGAAGACACGGCCTCAGAGGTTATTCTGTCTTTTTCTTATTTTTCCTAATATAGCTTTTTTTTTTTTTGCAACTAATGCCTCAGCAGCACTACCACCCTGTCAGATTTTCCAAACATTATTTCACAACTTCCTAGTCACATTTTGTAAATGATTTTTTTCCCTTCTGCTTCTTGGAAAAACAAAGATAACACAATTCCATTTAGTTGGCTCTAGAATAAGTTCATTGAATCTAAGGATACAAAATGCTGGGTCAGACAAAGGCTTGATTCACATAATGGGTTATTAAGATTTTATACGAGTTGTTTGGCTTTGGCCTTGCATATTGCAGCGCCAATCATTGTTTTGTAAACCACGGTTTGTAACTTATTGTACAAGTAGCAGCATCCATGGATATTTCTCTGTGTGCCACCTCTTCCCACTACACTGAATTTTAATTTTGAAATGAAATAAATAACATGTAAAGGAACCAGCAAGTGAGCTTCCTGCAGAATAACAATTTAAAGTTATCTCTCACAATCCTGGACCAATATCTTAACTGCTGCTATCCTACCTGATGAGTTAAAAAGTTAGTTAATTGAGCCATAGTTGATTCAATTTAATTGGTTGGATTTGCAGAACTCATTTTGGTCCAATGTGTTGGGTGATCCAACTAAAGTACAAGTAGTCCTTGACTTACAACCACAACTGAGTCCAAAATTTCCATTGCTAAGCGAGAGTTATTAAGTGAATCTGCCCCATTTTCTCACCTTTCTTTCTTGCTAAGTGAATCATTGCAATTGTTAAGCTAGTAACACAGTTGTTAAGTGACTCTAACTTCTCCATTGACTTTGCTCGTCAGATGGTAGCAAAAGGTGATTGCAAGATCCAAGGACAGTGCAACAGTGAGCCAGTTGCCAAGTGTCTGAATTTTGATCACATGGTCATGGGGATGCAGCAACTGTTGTAGGTGTGAAAAACAGTCATAAAGTCACTTTTTACAATGCCACTGTAACTTTGAAAGTTCCCTAAATGAATGGTTGTAAGTTAAAAACCAAAAGCCAGTTTGGTGTAGTGGCTAAAGCACCAGGCTAGAAACTGGGTGACTTAAGAGTTCTAGACCCACCTTAGAACCTAACCCTCCTCTCTTAGTCATCAGAAGACAACAAGAGCAAAACACTTCTGAAAATCCTGCCAAGAAAACTTAAGAGACTAGTCCAAGAAGTTGCCAGGAGTCGACAATGACTCTATGCCTCACCAGAAAACATTCATGTTACATGGCATAAGCTTTTCTGAACTGGTACAGAATTATCCAAGATAAACCACCCAAATGATTTGAATGTAACCCCCATCCTCCTGAACTGAAGGCCATGTTGGCTGAGCTTGGGGGAACTGAGTGCCTTCTGCCATTTTGAGTGATGTATTAGACTCTGATGGCACGTGAGCTGTTGCCCCAGTTCAACTCTGACATGCATGCATCTGTGCCTCCCACTGGCCAGCTGGCCTTTGGGTCTCTGCCAACCATGTGTGGGAGCATGTGGGGGGGGGGTGTCACGTGCGCAGGCATGGGGGGGCGCATATTGCATTTTGGAGGTTCGGGCGCACGTGTGCGCGCTTTGGGCACTCGGTTTGAAACGGTTAGCCATCACTGCATTAGACTCATTTGATTCATTTATTGACATTTATAATCAAATTACATTTCCAACTAGTCCAAAAGATGAAGCAAATCGTTAGCATTAATCTGTATTGTCTATGCTATAGAGACCAGGGGTCTCCAACCGTGGCAACTTTAAGCCTGGAGGACTTCAACTCCCAGAATTCTCCAGCCAGCTTTGCTGGCTGGGGTATTCTGGGAGTTGAAGTCCTCCAGGCTTAAAGCTGCCAAGGTTGGAGACCCCTGATATAGACTATACCTCTGTCTCAGAATAAGTATCATTTATATTTCTCTGCTGGCTAACAGTATTTCTCCCATATTTAAAGATCCCAGAAGCAGAATTATTTAATGTAAGATCGAATTTGGGTTGGTCACTGGGACCAGAGATTTACTCTTCCGAGCTTTCGAACGCATGCTAGAGCTCATCCTCAGGGAATTTCTCTCTATTGAAATATGTGCTTTGGGCTGTTTTGAGTTGTGTTTATGTGGTGCCTTCCTATTGGCTTACTATAGGAAGGTACCACATAAACATGACTCACCAAACAGCCTAAAGCACACACTCTTCTAGAGAGAAGTTCCCTGAAGATGGGCTCTAGCATCAGTCCGAAAGCTTGGAAGAGTAAATCTCTGGTCCCAGCGAGCAACCCAGATTGGATCCTGCAACATTATCCTGGGACACTTATATTTGCTTTCATCCGTGAGAATTATTTAAAGTGGATGTTGAAAAAAAATCCACTGAGAAAGATCCATCTAATAATACCTGATGCGTGGAACAAAAGGATTCTCCCAGCAAATTCTTTGCCAGGGGTTCAGATCTTTGTGTGGCTTGCCCATAGGCCCCCTCCCCTGATCACCATACAAAAGCAGGACTATTGCGTGTCACAAGGCACAAAACAAACCGCTTACTCGGCAATTCACAACTCCCATGAAAACATACTAAAGCTGGAGAGCTTGTTTTTCCCATACTGATAAGCTAAGTATTATGTTGTGATAAGTAACGAGAATGCACAACATTTTTTTTAAAGGCAGAGGAGACATTTGGCACTATCATCATCTTTTAACACAGGCAAATGGTCAAAACAAAAGTGGGAAGGGCTAGGGCAAGAATTTAACTTTAAAGCAGATATGTTTTTTTTTATGACAACTCTTGAAGAATGTTTTCCTCACATGATGTTCAAATTTTAATTTAGGGACAATGTAAAGGGGGGGAACCAGGTGGAAATCAGATTCAGCACCTGTATAGTTCTGTTAAAATACAGAGAATTTACATTTTTCTTCACCTTGGACAGGTTTATCTAAAGTTCATCCTTCCATTTTTAAATCATGAAACTGAGTTCCCATCACGTGATTGCTTTAATTCTTAGGAAAGATATTTCAGTTGAGAAAAAATATAGGAAACATATTAAGGTAGTGCTTGACTTACAAGAGTTCATTTAGTGAACTCTTTTTTTTATGTACACTGAGAGCATATGCACCAAGACAAATTCCTTGTGTGTCCAATCACACTTGGCCAATAAAATTCTATTCTATTCTATTCTATTCTAGTGACTGAAAAAAGCAATTTATGACTGTTTTTCACATTTACGACAGTTGCAGCATCCCTAGTCACGTGATCAAAATTCGGACACTTTGCAATTGATTCATATTTATGACGGATGCAGTGTCCTGGCGTCATGTTGCACCTTTTGCAACCTTCTAAGAAGGAATGTAAATGGCGAAGCCAGATTCACTTAACAACCGTGTTACTATTTTAACAGAGATGATCCACTTTACAAGTGTGGCAAGAAAGGTTGTAAAATGGGACAAAATTCATTTCACAAGTGTCTTACTTAGCAACAGAATTTTTGGGTTCAATTGTGGTTGTAACTTGAGGATTACCTGTAATGTATTTTACAATATTTTCAGGTGGAGGGAAGACAAGAATGAATCAGAAACCCTACCTTCTCTCAACCAGAAGTTTTAGCTAAATTATTATTATTGTTAAAACATTCTACTGTCCATATGATAAATCCTGCACTTGGAACTAACTCATGGAACCCTTTAACAAAGAGTTACTCCCAAGTGAAAAGGATAAGAGATAGTTCTTGGAAGAAAAAATAAAATAGATATAACATGCAAACATACACACTCCAGTGAACGAAAATAAGATAGGTGGGAGATTACCTATTTTTATTTTTAATACAAAAGCCACATATTGTTTCTATACTGTCTCAGAATGGACAGAAGGTAAACAGGGTTTCCACCACCATCAAGAAAATAAATATGAATTATGTTTCAAAGGAAAATTCTATGTAAATAGATAAAGTGATTTGCTACATAACTAATATGAAAAACAAAGCCACTGAAAAACAGCAGTTCTAGTCTAGATAAACACCAAGGATTACTGCCTAACTTGTTTGGAGCCTTCCTGTGGATCCCTCTCTGAAAATATTCACAGAACACAAAAAGCAAGGACTGCAGTAAACAATGAAATAGTCATTTTTATGGGGTAGGAAAAAAACAACCCCAAAACACACCTTCTGTATTAAAGGGCTGTTTCCAATTAATGCCACCAATCTCAGCACCCTTATCACTAATCTGTGAACATACTTCCAACACCAAAGTTTAAAAAACACCAGTCCTCCTTTACAGGTAGTTCTCCACTTACAACCATAATTGTGCCCAAAATTTCCATTGTAAATAAGCAAGGCAGTTGTGAAGTGACTTTTGCCCCATTTTACATCTTGTTTGCAGCAGTTAAAGGAATCAGTGTAGTTGTTAAGTGAATCATTAAGCGAATCTGGCTTCCTCCACTGACTTTGCTTGTCGGAAACTGGCTGGGAAGGTAACAAATGGTAATCACATGACCCCAAACAGTGCAACTGTCATAAATACGGTATATGCCAGTTCCCAAGCATCCAAATTTTGATCATGTGACCATAAGAGTGCTGCAATGGTCACAAATGTGAAAACTGATCATAAGTTACTTTTTTCAGTGCCACTGTAACTATGAATGGTCACTAAACAAATAATCGAGGACTATCTGTATTACAACAGCTTAAACTTAACCAGAACAATCCAAAAATACATTACAAACCATAGTGAATTCTTTAAAAAATACAAATAACAAAAACAACGCAAATTCCAAAGCAATGATATTTATTCCAAAGTATTTAACGTCTGGGATGGGCAGGAAGGTTGTAAATTAGCCCTTTAGGATGCTACAAGGCATATCCACAGCTCCTAAATTGGCCTTCCTGAACCAGTGCCCTCCAGATACGTTGAGCAATGGCTCTTAAAAATGGCAGACAGTTGGGCAGAAATCACAAAACCGGAGAAATCAGGACATTTGAGGGATGTCATATAGATACAAATCTCCAATTTTTCAATAAAGCATAAAGAATGAAATGAGAGCAGTTTTCTGGAGGAAGTTTTCATGAGGTCACCTACTGAGGAAGGGTATCAAAAAAGTTGGTCAACTTTAGAAGCGGGGATAAACTTTTGAAGAGCCAATAAAGTTGAATACACATAGTCCTCAACTTATGTCCACAACTGAGCCCCTTATTAGTAGTAGTAATATTTCTAACACTATTGAAAACAGATAATTTTGTCTATTGCTGGTCTGTGACCTTAATAAAGTTTATTACTATTATGTCCACAACTGAGCCCAAAATTTCCATTACAAAATTGAGGTGTTTGTTAAGTGAGTTTTGCTCCATTTTACAACCTTTCTTGAACAGTGACTGACTGTAGTTCTTAAGTGAATCTGGCTTCCCCATTGGGAAGGTGATCACATGACCCTTGCAAACTGCAACTGTCATAAGCATTTGAGATTTGATCATGTGACCATAGGGATGCTTCAACGGATGTGTGAAAAATGGTCATAAATAACTTTTTTTCAGTACTGTTGTAACTTCGAAGAGCCCCTAAACGACCTGCTGAGAGTCGAAGACTACCTGTATTTGTAGCTCAGGGTTGAAATGAATCTTCTCACTTTTGAGGAGGTGTGGAGTGGAGAGAAAAAGTCCAAAGAGATGTAATAATGAAATAGTTGGGTGAGATACAGGCATGAGAGAGAGATTGATCCCTGGGAAGCAAACTGAAAAGCAAAGGGGAGTAATCATGCAGCAATGGGCTGGGACCAAGCCAATTATTCTGATGGGTGCAAATCATTTTTCAGAACAGAGAACAAGAGGTATTTCCAAGGGGGGGCAATCCCATTGCAAAGAAACCCAGAAAGAAAACAAAATTTCACCAAAGGCTGAAAGGCCCCAAGGCGACTTTAAAAAACAACACATGTGGATGGGAGCAGCTCCCAGGTGTAATTCCTAAAAAAAAAAAAGGGCTGCAAAGATAGGCAAAGGCATAGATTACAGCAGTGTCATTTTCCTGGAACGGGGAAACAAGAGAATTCAAGGAAAAAAGGATGAATTGACAGAACTGGGTGCAGGATAAACAAGGCCCATATTTGGGGGAGGAGGGGGGCGGTCTCTTTTAAATGTCTATATGCAATTTAAAAAAAGCTGCCCATGCAACCACCAGAATTGGAGGGGTCCAATTCTTTACAAGAGGGATGCAAACAAACAGGGTGGGAGAACCAGAGATAAGAGGAGATTGGGGGGGAGGTATAAACAAATGGGATGGGGGAGAACCAAGGAGAGGTGCAACTCTCCCCAAAAAGTGCAAAGCCAATGAAGGGGGATTAATCAATTCTTCAGAGTGGGAGTTTGCAAACAAACAGGATTGGGGGAACCAAAGAGATGGGAGGGGTACAATTCTCCCCCCAAAAAGAGTGCAAAGCCGGCGAAGGGGTGGGATAACCAATTCTTGAGGGGTTGAAAACAAACAGGGTGGGGAAACCAAGGAGATGGGAGGGTGCAATTCTTCCCAAAAAGGGGTGCAAGGCCACGGAAGGGGAGGCTAACTAATTCTTGGGGAAGGTATAAATAAATAGGATGGGGGAAAACCAGGGAGATGCCAGTGGGGTACAACTCACCCCCCAAAAAGGATGCAAAGCCAGTGAAGAGGAGGTTAATCAATTCTTCAGAGGGGGGGATTTGCAAACAAACAGGATGGGGGGGGGAACCAAAGAGATGGGAGGGCGTGCAACTCTCTCCCCAAAAAGGGTGCAAAGCCAGGGAAGGGGAGGTTAATCAATTCTTCAGAGGGGGATTTGCAAACAAACAGGATGGGGGAACCAAAGAGATGGAAGGGGTGCAATTCTTCCCCAAAAAGGGGTGCAAAGCCGGGAAGGCTAACTAATTTTTCAGAAGGGCGGGTCGCCAACAAGCGGGGTGGAGGAAACCAAGAAAGATGGGAAGGAGGCGCAAAGCGAGGAGGTGGGGGCTAGCCAATTCTTGGTGGGGGAGAGGAGGTGTAAACCAACGAGGTGGGGGAAAAAACCAAGGAGACGTGAGGGGGTGGGGTGGGGGTGCAATTCTCCCCAGCAAGGGTGCAGAAAGAAAAGGGTGCAGAAAGGGGTGGAGGTTGTCAGCAGACGGGGGGGTGGGAGGAGGCGGGGAGGGGGCTCTTGTAAGTCTGGGGGCGATGATGATGATGATGGTTTGGGGAAAGTTGGGGTTGCAAAAGAGGCAGAGGCCGTGGGGGAGAAGACGCCCCACCCCCACCCACCCCGTTGTCTCAAAGGCGGGGTGCAATTCCAGCGTGTGTGTCCTCCTCCCCCCCCCCACCAGACATGAGAGGCGACGAGGGGAGGGAAGGGGGAGAGTCGGGCGGCCTCCTTCCTTCCTTCTCACCTTGTAATAGACGTCGAATTGGATGTTCTCGGGCAAGGAGCGGATGTCCCTCCGGCGAGCCCGGCCGTAGCTGTCGACCACGGCCGAGATGGCGGTGTTGTAGAGCGTCTCGGGCACCCACTCCAGCTCCACCGCCGCCATCTTGCCTGGCTCGGGCGGCCGCCCTGACCAGGAGGCGGGCAGGCCTCGACCGCCTTCACCGCCTCGGGCCTAAGTCAGCTCCGCCCCGCCGCGGCTCTCCTTCTTCTCCTCCTCCTCCTCCTCCTCGCCTGTTTTCCCCCCTCACCCGGCCTGGCTGAGGCGAGGCGGGAGCCGCTGGGGGCGCCCTCACGGAGGAGGAGGAGGGGAAAAAAGGAGGAGGAGGAGCGGGAGGAGGAGGAACGAGGAGGCCGCCGCGGCCTGGCTGGCTGGCAGGAACCCGCCGCCCGCGTGAGGCCGCGCTTCTTCCTTCTTTTCCCCCCCTCAAGCGCGACGTTCGTCCCGCCTGAGGAAAAGCCGCGGGGGGCGCGGGGGGCGGGCGTCGCCCAGCGCGCGCAGGCCGCGGCGGCGCGGGAGGGGGGGAGGGGGGGTAGGTGGGCGGGGTTCATAGAGGGCCCTCTAATGGGAGTGGCCACCGCTGCCCCCCCTCAATTTCCCCCCCCGCTTCGAAGCGCGCACGCGCGCGCAGGGCCTCGGGGGGCAGGGGAGGGGACGGCCCCGCCTCCCTCGACAGCGGAAGGATGGAGGCGCGCGCGCGACCCACCTCAAGTTAGCGGAGGGAGGGGGAGTGAGAAAGGCTGCCGTTGGAAACAGCAGGCGGGCCACCCGCAGGCGCACGCGCACACCCCTCTAGTCATCCCCATTCCCTCAGGGCTTCGGGGATGTCGGTCATCTTTTTAAGGGCAGGATAAAAGGGGTGAGGGGTTTGGTAAGGTTTGGGGTTCGGGGAGGTGGGGGGGGAAAATAGAATAGAAGTTGTGGGAGCTTCACATTCCCTGGAGGCTTTCAAGAAGAGACTGGGCTGCCCTCTTGTCAGAAAGGGTGTAGGGTCTCCTGCTTGGGGCGGGGGAGGACTAGATGACCTCCGCGATCCCCTTCCGACTCTGTTAATCTGCCTGAGAATGGAATAGAATAGAATTTTTTTTTTATTGGCCAAGTGTGATTGGACACACGGGGAATTTTTGTCTTGGTGCGTACGCTCTCAGTGTACGTAAAAAGACAAGATACGTTCAGAATAGAATAAGAATAGGAATAGAATAGAAAATATGGGATGGAATGGAATAGAAAATATGGGATGGAATGGAATAAATAGAAATCAGAATAGAATAGAATAGAATAGAATAGAATAGAATAGAATAGAATAGAATAATATGTGGGAGCTTCATCGTTTTCAAGAAGAGACTGGACTGCCACCTGTCAGAAATGGTGTAGGCTGTAGAGTCTCCTGCTTGGGGGTTGGACTAGATGGCTACAAGGTCCCTTCCAACTCTCTTAATCTGCCTGAGAATAGAATAGAATAGAATCTGTGGGAGCTTCATCACTGGATGTTTTCAAGAAGAGACTGGACTGCCACCTGTCAGAAATGTTGTAGGCTGTAGGGTCTCTTGCTTCGGGGTTGGACTAGATGACCTACAAGGTCCCTTCCAACTCTGTTAATCTGTCTGAGAATGGAATAGAATAGAATCTTTTATTGGCCAAGTGTAATTGGACACACAAGGAATTTGTCTTGGTGCATATGCTCTCAGTGTACATAAAAAGAAAAGGTATGTTCAGAATAGAATAGAATAGAATAGAATAGAAAATATTATATGGAATGGAATAGAAGAGAAGAGAATAGAATAGAATAATAACTTTATTGTCACTTTGAATGTACACTAATCAGCATACATCAAAATGAAATTTCATTGCATACAGGGTCACAACCTCCAATATACGCTGCATAAACATGACAGAATAAATAAATACAGAATTACGCATATACCCATATATATTATTATATGACACAGAGAAGCAACACAGTCTAGTTTGGATGTATAGCTGTACATGGCGAGAAAAACGAATCTTGCAAGTTTAATGGATGGCTGACATCTGTTTCAGGCTTGTCTGAAAGCCGAACTGGTCCTAAATGGGGGCGGGTTGGAAAGAGAGGGGGTAGTCTTAGCATCTCTGTGGGGAGGGGGAGTCTCGGGGGTCAAAATGGGCAGCCTTTCTAACATTGTGTTTGTTGGATTTAAATGCAGATTTAAAGGGGATTGTTTTAATAAGGCAAATGAGGTGGGGTCCTTTGGTGCTCCCTGAGCTGGGTTGTTTTCTTGCAGATGCTGCATTCTCCAAACTAGGTGCTCTAGCACTAACATCACCAGTTTGGCCAGAATAGAGTGCCTAGTTTGGAGAATGTAGCATCTGCAAAAAAACAACCCAGCTCAGGGAGCACCAAAGGACCCCCCTCATTTGCCTTATTAAAACAATCAACTTTAAATCTGCATTTAAAATTAGGAGTACCTAGTTTAGAGCGTTCTCCAAGCTAGTTGCTCTAGCAAACTGATAAGGTAACCTAGTTGGGTCGTGAAAGGTCTACAAGAAAACAACCAGGCTTAGAGACCAATGACCCCCATCAATACCAGGGCCTCTGGTGGCTCAGACTGCTAAGACAGTCTGTTATTAACACAGCTGCCTGCAATTACTGCAGGTTCAAGTCCCACCAGGCCCAAGGTTGACTCAGCCTTCCATCCTTTATAAGGTAGGTAAAATGAGGACCCAGATTGTTGGGGGCAATAAGTTGACTTTGTATATAATATACAAATGGATGAAGACTATTGCTTAACATAGTGTAAGCCGCCCTGAGTCGGAGAAGGGTGGGATATAAATGCAAATAAAAATAAAAAAAATAAAAAAAATACCCTTAGTAAAACAATCACCTTTATTTCTGCATTTAAACTAGGAGCACCTAGTTTAGCTCATTCTCCAAGCTAGGTGCTGTAGCAAACTGATGAGGTAACCTAGCTGGGTCGTGAAAGAAAACAACCCAACTTAGGGAACACCAAGGATCTCGCAGTTCAACCCTGAGTTATATTGTGTGCACGCCAACTGCCGCTTGTGCAAGTCGAGCTACGTGTGCGTCCGCCGGCCTGCCATTCTCGTGTCCCGGTTCCACTCTTCCCCCAAGCCCGTTTATCCTCCCCCACCCCCCACCAGCCAAGCTCCCAAGCCAAAAAGGTTGCAGACCACTGCACTAGACCAAACTGGCTCTAACCTCCTATAAGGCAGCAGTTCTGAGTGGGTTACATAAATTTTGCATCTGGATTAAAAGCTCCAGCTGTCTACGGAGCTTCTCTGTCATCCAGGTCATGGTTTGTTTTTGTTTTTTTTGTTTTTTCAAGGGGCAATTGGACTTTCTGGTTTTTCTTTGAAGACGTTTCACTTCTCATCCAAGAAGCTTCTTCAGCTCTGACTCCAGAATCCGGTCCATCTGATTCAGACTGCAAGTACAGTTTTGAACCTTGTTGAGCAAGGTTTTGTGTTAATGTGCATTGTTCTTATAACGGGTAAAGTCCAGCAGGTTCTGACAGGTTCTGGAGAACCGATAGCGGAAATTTTGAGTAGTTCGGAGAACCGGTAGTGGAAATTTTGAGTAGTTCAGAGAACTGGCAAATACCACCTCTGGCTGGTCCTAGAGTGGGGTGGGAATGGAGATTTTGCAATATCTTTCCCCCAGGAGTGGGGAGGGAATGGGGATTTTGCAGTATCCTTCCCCTGGAGTGGGGTGAGAATGGAGTTTTTGCAATATCCTTGCCCTGCCATGCCCGCCAAGCCATGCCCACCAAGCCACACCACACCCACCAAGCCACGCCCACAGAACCGGTAGCAAAAAAATTTGGATTTCACCACTGCCTTATAAACATCGCTACAGAGTTGAATAGGTCTGTCTCTAAGGATTTTAGCCTCAGGTCCCCATTCTATAAATAATTTTCTATGACTAAAGTGCCATTGGGCAGAGCACGACTTAGTAATTATTTAATTATATTGTCTGACTCGGCTCAAGGCAGGTCACAGTCAATAAAAAAATAAAGCAGGCAATGAAAAAAAAAAAACCACGTAGTCGATGACTTACAACTGTTCATTTAGTGAAGTGGTAGACAACCTGGTCCCTACCGCCCACTAGTGGGCGTTCCAGCTTTCATGGCGGGCGGTAGGGGTTTTGTCCGATACTGAAGCACTTTCCTTTTTTTTAATTTAATTGACTTTTTAAAAAAATTTCATAGCATCATTTAAAAACATTTTCATTAGGTTTTCATAAAATTCCACGTGACAATTTAAATTTCTGAAAATATACTATTTGTATCGCCCACGCGTAAGTTTAGTTCACATTACGTATGTGAAACTAAATGGTGCTAGAGTGCGACCGCAAACAAAAGAGCCTCGTCCCAGAATAGCTCGCGCATCTCCCCCCACACCACCCAGCTGTAACAGACAAGCAGAACTGGTAGCCGGTGCCCTCCCCAAAACCCAATCCATGATGCGCGAGAGGCAATGCACAGATGCCGATACACAGCGCATTACTGTGGAACCGGTGGGCTGTTAGAAAATTTTACTACTAACAGAGATACAAAAGTGGGCGGTAGGTATAAAAAGGTTGACTACCCCTGATTTAGTGGCTGGATGAAATAACAGGGCAGGAAATAGAAATAAAACTGGAACTATTCCTATTGGGCATTCTGGAAGGGAAAATGGAAAGAAAAATACAATATACAATATACATGTAGAATTATGAATGTGCAGAAATGGACAGATTATTGATGGAAATGAAGGAGAGGGAAGATACTGAGTACTATCGAATATGGAATAGATGATAAGCCTGGCTGGAGAGTAAGCATAAAATTTAAGGGAGATTTTTGTCATGAGACTGAATTCTGAATAGAAGTTAAAATAATTTAAATAAGAATGTTAGTTTATAAAGATACTTAGAAGTAGAATCTGTATATAGAGGATAAATAGGATAAGAGATATTGATGTAGGAAAAGCTGTTACGAGTAATGTAATTTTGATGCGTTTGTCTTTGTGTGTTTTATTTTTTTTTTGTTTTTGTGTATTGTGCTTTTTTTTTGTATTGTGTATTTTAACTTTTGGAAATTCAATAAATATTATTTTTAAAAACAACAGTTCATTTAGTGAAGTGGTAGTCAACCTGGTCCCTACCTCCCACTAGTGGACGTTCTAGGTTTCATGGTGGGCGATAGGGGTTTTGTCCGATACTGAAGTATGTTTCGTTTTTAAAATGTAATTGACTTTTAAAAAAAATTTCATAGCATCATTTAAAAACATTTTCATTAGGTTTTCATAAAATTCCTCGTGACAATTTAAATTTCTGAAAATATACTATTTGTATCGCCCATGCATAAGTTTAGTTCACGTTACGTAAGTGAAACTAAATGTGGTTAGAAAATTTTACTACTAACAGAGATACAAAAGTGGGCGGTAGGTATAAAAAGGTTGACTACCCCTGATTTAGTGGCTGGATGAAATAACAGGGCAGGAAATAGAAATAAAACTGGAACTATTCCTATTGGGCATTCTGGAAGGGAAAATGGAAAGAAATATACAATATACAATATACATGTAGAATTGTGATCGCACGGAATTGGAAACATCCCACCGGATCAAATTATAATAAAAAATATATATGGTCACTGTTTTAGTGACCAGGCCATGATAATATTTAGTTTTAACTGGGTTTTAATGTTTATTTATTATACTGTTTTAATATGCCTGTGAACCGCCCTGAGTCCTACGGGAGATGGTGCGGTATATAAGTTTGATTAATAAATAAATAAAATAATAATGAATGTGCAGAAATGGACAGATTATTGATGGAAATGAAGGAGAGGGAAGATACTGAGTACTATCGAATATGGAATAGATGATAAGCCTGGCTGGAGAGTAAGCATAAAATTTAAGGGAGATTTTTGTCATGAGACTGAATTCTGCATAGAAGTTAAAATAATTTAAATAAGAATGTTAGTTTATAAAGATACTTAGAAGTAGAATCTGTATATAGAGGATAAATAGGATAAGAGATATTGATGTAGGAAAAGCTGTTACGAGTAATGTAATTTTGATGCGTTTGTCTTTGTGTGTTTTATATTTTTTTTGTTTTTGTGTATTGTGCTTTTTTTTTGTATTGTGTATTTTAACTTTTGGAAATTCAATAAATATTATTTTTTTAAAAAAACAACAGTTCATTTAGTGACTGTTTGAAATTACAACATCACTGTTAATAGTGATTTATGACCGGTTTTCAAATGACCGTTCCAGCATCCCCAAGGTCACATGATCGAAAATCAGACGCTTGGCGATTTATGAGGGTTGCAATGTTCTGGGATCATGTGATCCCCTTTTGTGACCTTCAGACAAGCGAAGTCAATGGGAAAACCAGATTCACTTAACTCAGTGGTTCTCAACCTTTATAGTGCTGCGACCCCTTTAATACAATTCCCCACGATGTGGCGACCCCAACTGTAAAATTATTTTCGTTTTGAATTTATCGTGCCTGAAGCCGTATTGGTTAGCGATCTGAACTGCTTGCGATTGCCTTGAGGACGGAGGCATTAAAGTGGAGACTCCTCCCCTATTAAGTTTATCGCGCCTGAAGCCAGATTAGGCTAGCGATTGGGAGTGATTGCAGCTGGCTTGAGAGGGAGACATCAGAGCAAAGATTTCTCTCTTTTTTAATTCATCGCGCCTGAAGCTGAATTCGGCTAGTGATTTGAAGAGCCTGCAGCTGGCTTGTGGAGTCAACCATTGGAGCGCGATTCTTCGACTCGCAAGTATACTTCCCATATTTCCGATGGTCTTAGGCGACCCCTGGCAAATCATCATTCGACCCCCAACGGGGACCCGACCCACAGGTTGAGAACCGCTGACTTAACTGTTGTGACCTAGGCCCAAGTAGTTATTACCAGACACAATCAGTCCTAAACAAACATATTTTATTAGAACAGCTGAGAATTACTTCCTTCTCAGCTTAGTCCAAATTAAGTCCAAAACAAAGTCCTTCAGAAAAAGTCCTTCGGCCTTATCACAAACCTTTGTCTTTGTGTGTTTTATATTTTTTTTGTTTTTGTGTATTGTGCTTTTTTTTTGTATTGTGTATTTTAACTTTTGGAAATTCAATAAATATTATTTTTTTAAAAAAACAACAATTCATTTAGTGACTGTTTGAAATTACAACATCGCTGTTAATAGTGATTTATGACCGGTTTTCAAATGACCGTTCCAGCATCCCCAAGGTCACGTGATCGAAAATCAGACGCTTGGCGATTTATGAGGGTTGCAATGTTCTGGGATCATGTGATCCCCTTTTGTGACCTTCAGACAAGCGAAGTCAATGGGAAAACCAGATTCACTTAACTCAGTGGTTCTCAACCTTTATAGTGCTGCGACCCCTTTAATACAATTCCCCATGATGTGGCGACCCCCAACCGTAAAATTATTTTCGTTTTGAATTTATCGTGCCTGAAGCCGTATTGGTTAGCAATCTGAACTGCTTGCGATTGCCTTGAGGACGGAGGCATTAAAGTGGAGACTCCTCCCCTATTAAGTTTATCGCGCCTGAAGCCAGATTAGGCTAGCGATTGGGAGTGATTGCAGCTGGCTTGAGAGGGAGACATCAGAGCAAAGATTTCTCTCTTTTTTAATTCATCGCGCCTGAAGCCGAGTTTGGCTAGCGATTTGAAGAGCCTGCAGCTGGCTTGTGGAGTCAACCATTGGAGCACGATTCTTCGACTCGCAAGTATACTTCCCATATTTCCGATGGTCTTAGGCGACCCCTGGCAACTCATCATTCGACCCCCAACGGGGACCCGACCCACAGGTTGAGAACCGCTGACTTAACTGTTGTGACCTAGGCCCAAGTAGTTATTACCAGACACAATCAGTCCTAAACAAACATATTTTATTAGAACAGCTGAGAATTACTTCCTTCTCAGCTTAGTCCAAATTAAGTCCAAAACAAAGTCCTTCAGAAAAAGTCCTTCGGCCTTATCACAAACCTTTGTCTTCTTTGGCACCCTGCCAAAGGCTTTTCTTGGTAAGAATCCAGCAACGTTGCTTTCCTACAAAGAGCCCAAGAGCCTTTGCTGCTCTTTTAAGCCTTATGGGAGTGGCCAATCATCTCCTGGTCTTATTCCCGAATCGTCCTTTTTGCTTCAGCTGCTCTTGCCTCCTGGCAGCTCTTCACATGCGTGCACTAGGAACAGGCTCCTCCTGTTCCTCTGCCTCTCTGCTGTCTGCCTCTGGAGGCTCCGGAGTCCGAGCATCGCTCCCAGATGGCCCTGGCCCCATCTCTGCCTCCGATGCAGAGCCCTCGTCCGAGCCTTCCCCTGATTCCAGGACTGACCCATTGTCCTCCCCAGCCTCCTCACTGTCCGACTCCCCTGCCAGTTCCACAGGCTGCTGGCGAATCACAACATTAACAACTGTTGGAAGGAAAATCCACCTGGTTCAGTTCCACGTTGGAAGAAAGACATTGGAAACAACATGGAGGCTGATTGGAAAGTTGGTTTATTGATGAAGCAGAACCACACACACACACAAAGACAGCGTGCAGTTCTAGGTCAGCTGAACAATTAGCTAGATGAGGGCCAAGATTTTTATACAGATACTGAAATGCTGCTGGGAGTGGGGGGGTGGGTGTTGTGCAATGAAGGGGCTTGTGTTCTGAAAGGGTGTCGGGCAATTCCTATTATAGCAGTGGCAGAGAAAGGATCCTTGTGACAGATCACGTGGTGCAAATTCAGATGCTTGGCAACCGGGAAGTCTTTCATTATCCATTAACATTTTTATTGAGTTATGAAGTATTGTAAAATAAAAAAATAGGAAATAAATAGGAAAGCAGCGGGGAGAAAAAGGAAAAGAGAAGTGAGGAAAGATAAGAAAAAGCAGCATTGACTTCCAACTCTTTTTGCTGCAGTAAAATGAGGCATTAACATCAAATCACAACTTCTTGCTTTTTCATAATAATACAAACAAGCCATTTCTCTAAAGATCTCTCAGTCTACTTGGTAAAACCCAAAATTAGACATTCATTCTTCTCCACATCAAGCATGAAATTCAGAAGCGGTTTCCATGTGGAAACAAAAGTACTTACGTTCTTTTCTTTAATCAAAGTGGTCCATTTTGCCGTTGCAGCCAACTCCATCAACTTCTGCAATAGTAGGAATCGAAGCGTCCATTTTTGCGCATACAATAGTCTTGCTGCTGTCCACATACATAATAACAAAGTTCCAAGTTTTTTCTCTAGTTCTTTTTCCATTCAACCCGAAAGGAAAAGTTCTGGTTTCATTTTCATTTTCATTTTCAAAACATTTTGTATTAAAGTATGAACCATACTCCATTTTTTTTTTGCTTTGTCTATATGTCTATTTCTTTGGCAAGAAAAACAAAATGCACAGGTACAATCTAGGTGGTACCTTGCTCAATAGTAGTACCTGTGAGAAGGATCTTGGAGTCCTAGTGGACAACCATTTAGATATGAGCTAGCAGTGTGCAGCAGCTGCCAAAAAAGCCAACACAGTTCTGGGCTGCATAAACAGAGGGATAGAATCAAGATCACGTGAAGTGTTAGTGCCACTTTATAATGCCTTGGTAAGGCCACACTTGGAATACGGCATTCGGTTTTGGTCGCCACGATGTAAAAAAGATGTGGAGACTCTGGAAAGAGTGCAGAGAAAAGCAAAAAAGAGGATTAGGGGACTGGAGGCTAAAACATATGAAGAACGGTTGCAGGAACTGGGTATGTCTCGTTTAATGAAAAGAAGGACTAGGGGAGACATGATAGCAGTGTTCCAATATCTCAGGGGTTGCCCCAAAGAAGAAAGAGTCAAGCTATTCTCCAAAGCACCTGAGGGCAGGACAAGGACATGGCTTAGGGCCTGGGTACTTACGGGACCGCCTGCTGTTACCGCATGCCTCCCACCGACCCGTACGCTCTCACAGAGAGGGACTTCTCAGGGTGCCGTCCGCCAAGCAATGTCGGCTGGCGGCCCCCAGGGGAAGGTCCTTCTCTGTGGGGGCTCCCACACTCTGGAACGAGCTTCCCCCGGGCTTACGCCAAATACCTGACCTTCGGACCTTTCGCCATGAACTGAAGACACATCTTTTTACTCGCGCGGGGCTGGCTTAAATTTTATAATTTTATCGATTTTAAATTTCTTACTACTAATTTTAAATGGGGTTTTAGTTTTTATATATTTTAAAGTTTCTAGGCTAATTATAATAAGTTTTTTAACTTGTATTTTAAATTGTATATTGTATTGTTTGTTTTTACTTTTGCCTGTACACCGCCCTGAGTCCTTCGGGAGAAGGGCGGTATAAAAATCAAATAAATAATAATAATAATAAATAATAAGAAGCAATGGGTGGAAACTAATCAAGGAGAGAAGCAACCTGGAACTAAGGAGAAATTTCCTGACAGTTAGAACAATTAACCAGTGGAACGACTTGCCTGCAGAAGTTGTGAATGCTCCAACACTGGAAGTTTTTAAGAAGATGTTGGGTAACCATTTGTCTGAAGTGGTGTTGGGTTTCCTGCCTTGGGCAGGGGGTTGGACTAGAAGACCTCCAAGGTCCCTTCCAACTCTCCTATTCTATGTCCATCATAAGATAATAAATAGTCCCCTCTGTATGCAACTGGCGTGTCTTTATTTATTTATTATTTATTTATTTATTCAAATTTATATACCGCCCTATCTCCCGAAGGACTCAGGGCGGTGTACAGGCATTTAAAAGACATATAAATACAATATAAAACAATTAAAAAACTGATTCTAACAAGCCCGTAAATTTAGAATTAAAATATCAAATAAAACCCAATTTAAAACCAATAATTTAAAATCTAGCTCAGCCCTGCTGATGCTTGCACTTTCCCGGGCTCATATAATCATCATTTGTAACCTTCCCAGTTGGTTTCTGACCTGCAAAGTCAACTGGGGAAGCCAGATTCACTTAACGACTGCGGGGTTTGCTTAACAAGGGTGGCATAAAAAATAGTAAAAATGGGGCAAAACTCATTTAACCAATCGCAATGTAAATGTTGAGCTCCACTGTGGCCATCAGTCAAGGTGGCCACAATTTTGGGTGAGTTGTCAACTGTACGCTGACGATACTCAGCTGCACATCTCCACCCCGAACCACCCCAACGAAGCCGTCGATGTGATGACTCGGTGCCTTGAGGCCGTTCGGGTCTGGATGGGGATGAACAGACTCAACCCATCCAAGACGGAGTGGCTGTGGATACCAGCGTCCCGGCACAGTCAGCTAATTCCATCGCTGACTGTGGGGGGCGAATCATTGGCCCCCAGGGAATCGGTGCGCAATTTAGGCGTTCTCCTGGATGCACAGCTGTCTTTAGAAGATCGTTTGACGGCCGTCGCCAGGGGAGCTTTTTATCAGGTTCGCCTGATTCGCCAGTTGCGCCCTTTCCTGGATCGGGACTCGTTATGCACAGTCACTCATGCCCTCGTTACTTCCTGTCTGTATTACTGCAATGCTCTCTACATGGGGCTCCCCTTGAAGAGCACCAGGAGGCTCCAACTGGTACAGAATGCGGCCGCGCGGGGGATTGAGGGAGCGTCTCGTAGCTCCCATGTAACACCTCTCCTGCGCAGGCTGCACTGGTTACTGGTGGTCTTCCGGGTGCGATTCAAGGTTTTGATCATCATCTTTAAAGCGCTCCATGGCATGGGACCGGGATATCTACGGGACTGCCTGCTGCCGCCAGTTACCTCCCATCGACCAGTGCGCTCTCACAGAGAGGGTCTCCTCAGGGTGCCGTCGGCCAACCAATGTCGGCTGGCGGCCCCCAGGGGAAGAGCGTTCTCTGTGGGGGCTCCGGCCCTGTGGAATGATCTACCTGTGGGATTACGTCTTCTCCCTGATCTTTGGACCTTTAAGCGCGAGCTCAAAACCTTTTTCTTTCACCAAGCAGGGCTGGCCTAATGATAAATTTTTAATTTGAGGGTTTTTAGTGGGGTTTTTTAAGGGTTTTAATTTATTTAGTAACTTTTACTCAGTAATTTTAATATTCAGCTTATTGAATCAGATTTTTAATTGAATATTGTATTTAAAAATTTTTTGATATTCAATAATCCCTGTTTATTGAAGATGTATAAATATAATTAATGTAGGGTCGGGTCTGCCCAGTTACCATTTTAGAACGGTGGGGAGAGAGAAAAGAGGAGAGAGTAGGAAGTAGGAAAGAGGAGAAGTGGAAGGAAGAGGGGTAGAAGAGGGAGAAGGAAGGTGTAGGGTGGAGGGAGGAGAGGATGTAGATAAGAGAAGGAGAGGAAGGTCTGGAAAGTAGAAGAAGGTAGAAGAGGGAAGAGTGTTAAAAAGGGGGGTGGCGACTGGGCAAGCCCGACTAATTGTATATAACTGTACATTGGATGAGCTGTTTGATATGATTGTAAAAATAGAACTTTTTTATGAAAAAAAATTTTTTTTTTTGGATATTTATGTTTTATTTATGCTGTACACCGCCCTGAGTCCTCGGAGAAGGGCGGTATAAAAATATGAAAAATAAATAAATAAATAAATAAGGACTGCTGGTAAAATTGGGTGCAATTCACTTAACAACTGCCTTGCTTAGTCTGGTCCCAATTGTGGTCGTAGGTTGAAGACCATCTGTACCATACCAGCTTTTGTGGATTACATTCCACATATTCATGGAATTACTGCTTTGGGAAAGGATGTGCCCACGCTGGAGTCAGGCGTGTATAAATTGTGGGGAGATAGAGACAGTGATAGCTTTCCAACAACAACGGCAATTTACATAATTGTTGGGTGTGTGATGTAGATGTGTATTTGGAGAATTGATTAGCCAATGTAATATTCTGGAGGTAAAAAGGGTGTTAATTAGTTCTGCTCTGATGAAATGGGTTAGATCAGGGGTAGTCAACCTTTTTATACCTACCGCCCACTTTTGTATCTCTGTTAGTAGTAAAATTTTCTAACCGCCCACCGGTTCCACAGTAATGCGCCGTGTATCGTCGTCTGCGCATGCCTCTCACGCATCGTGGATTGGGGTTTGGGGTGGCGCGGGCTACCATCTCTGTTTGTCTGTTACAGCTGGGTGGTGTGGGGGGATATGCGCGAGCTATTCCGGGATGAGACTCTTTTGTTTGCGGTCGCACTATAGCGCCATTTAGTTTCACTTACGTAACGTGAACTAAACTTATGCGCGGGTGATACAAATAGTATATTTTCAGAAATTTAAATTGTCACGGGGAAGTTTATGAAAACCTAACGAAAATGTTTTTAAATAACACTATGAAATTTTTTTTAAAGTCAATTAAATAAAAAAAAGGAAAGTATTTCAGTATCGCACAAAACCCCTACCGTCTACCATGAAAGCTGGAACGCCCACTAGTGGGCGGTAGGGACCAGGTTGACTACCACTGGGTTATAGGAACAAAGCACCCGAAGGCCACACAAGAAATAATGGACAGAAACTGATCAAGGAGAGATTCAGCCTGGAAATGAGGAATTTTCTCACAGCGAGAAATCAACCCATGGAACAGAAGTTGCCTTCGGAAGTTGTAGGAGCTTCATCACTGGATGCTTTCAAGAAGAGACTGGACTGCTGTCTGTCAGAAAGGCTGTAGAGTCTCCTGCTTGGGGTGGGGGTGGGGGTTGGACTAGATGACCTACAAGGTCCCTTCCAATTCTTTGTTAAATCTGTTAACAAATTGGGGATCCTGTTCATTTACAGGTAGTCCTCACCTTATGACCACAACTGAGCCCAAAAGCTCTCTCCCTAAGCGAGACAGTTGTTAAATGGGTTTCCCCCCATATTATGACCTTTCTTGCCACAGCTGTTAAGTGAATCACTGCAGTGGTTGTTAGTAGCATTACTGCTGGCCATGGACCAGGGGTGGCATTCAATAATTTTAGCAACTGGTTCTCTGCCCTATTGCTGGGTGGGAGTGGCCATGGTGGGCGTGGCCTACTCGGCGTCCTGCAACATGATGGGGGGGCCGGTGTTTTCACCCTTGCCTTTCCTCGAGCCTCCCCCAGGCTCCGGAGGCCGGAAACAGACCTGTTTCTGGACTTGCGGAATTTCTGGGGAGCCCGTTTTTCGCCCTCCCAGAGCCTCTGCATGGGCCCTGCATTTACCTGGCATCCGAAACAAGCTGCGTGGAGACTCCTGGGAGAGGAGGGGCATGGTTGGCGGGGCCAGCCAGTCCTTGCAACTACTGGTTTGGTGAACCAGTTGTAAAATTATCATCTGGTTCGCCCGAACCGGTCTGAACCGGCTGAATCCGATCCCTGCCGAGGGCATAGCGTGCCAGCGTGCCCCAGTGGGTGCATTCCCACATGTGCGAGTGCTCCATTCAGACGAATGGTGGGTGCTTGCTTCATGCACACGCTTGTTTTCCGCTCACACGGAACCATCCCTTCTCCCCCCTCCCTCTGCCACTGGGTCTCAAAGGCCGAAAGGTTGGGGAATTCTGGATTAGAAGACCTCCAATGTCTCTTTCAACTCTGTTATTCTGCATTCTGGTTTAATACCATAATTCCGAGCTCAGCTACATTCGTGAGTCGAGAACTATCTATAGTCGTCTCCATCCATGCTGTCAGATACAGCAAGAGAGGCAAGCCATGGGTCTTATACAGGTAGTCCTCGAGTTATGATCACAACGGAGGCCAAAATTTGTTAAGTGAATTTGCTCCATTTTATGACCTTTCTTGCCGCAGTTCTTAAGTGAATCATTGCAGTAGTTAAGTTAGTCACATGACTGTTATGTAAAGCAGGCTTCCCCGTTGATTTTGCTTGTCAGAAAGTCACAAGAGGGGATCACATGATCCCTGGATACTGTGATCATGGGGATGCTCCAATGGTCGTAAGTGTGAAAAACGGTCATACGTCACTTTTCTCAGTGTTGTAACTTTAAACGGTCGCTGAGTGAACTGTTGTAAGCCGAGGACTACCTGTAGCGTCATTTTGTGGGACCTGAGAAAAGATGCATTTTTGGTGTGGAACATGGCCTGTGGAACACCATCCTACCAGAATTCTGTTCAGCCACAACCACTGACCTGCGGTGGCGCAGTGGTTAGAGTGCAGTACTGCAGGCTACTTCTGCTGATTGCCGGCTGACTGCGATTTGGCAGTTCAAATCTCACCAGGCTCAAGGTTGACTCAGCCTTCCATCCTTTCTGAGGTGGGTCAAATGAGGACCCAGATTGTTGGGGGCCAGAGGCTGACTCCGTTGCAGTGTCCCGGGTGTGTGTGTGTCATGTGATCATCTTATGCAAACGAGCAAGATCAATGGTGGGAGCCAGTTGTTCCCTTAACAACTGGGTTACTAACTTCCCAGTCTCAGTGGTTCATCTAACAATTGTGGCACAAAAGGTCGTAAAACGGGGCAAAATTCACTTAACAATGGTCTTGTTTAGCAACGGACATTTTGAGCTCAGTGGTGATGGTAACTCGAGGACTACCCAACACGAACCATACCTGACGTTGTGCAATGAAATGCCGTGATTCACTTAACAATTGTGACAAAGAGCAATTGCAAAATTGGGCATGACTGACTTTTAATTTTTATTTATTTATTTATTTGTCACAACGGTATATATAAGCATAAGCATGAAATAACTATACAATATATAAGCATATATATAAGCATGAGTATGTAATAACTATATTAATTGGATATAATGAAAGGGAACATTAGGACAGGAACGGTAGGCACGTTGGTGCTCTTATGCACACCCCTTACAGACCTCTTAGGAATGGGGTGAGGTCAATGGTAGATAGTTTTTGGTTAAAGCTTTGGGGATTTGGGAAGAGACCACAGAGTCAGGTAGTGTATTCCAAGTATTAACAACTCTGTTACTGAAGTCATATTTTCTGCAATCAAGATTGGAGCGGTTCACATTAAGCTTAAATCTATTGTGTGCTCGTGTAGTGTTGCAATTGAAGCTTTACTTAATAAACAACCGCTTTACTTAATAGGTCACTCAGTTGACTGCCACGGCTAAGAGGGGACTAGAATTCACCATCTCCTGGTTTCTACCCTGGTGCCTTAAACACTAGATCAAGGGTCGGCAACCTTAAACACTCAAAAAAGCCACAAAGATCCTAACCGGAAGCCCCCGTTCAATTCTGGAGCCGACCGGAAGTCCAGTTCCCACGTCATAGTCTCTTCCTAGCGCGGCGTCCTTTTTCCTCTGTTGACCAGAAGTCCAGTTCCCCTACCATAGAGTCTCCTCCTAGCACGGCATCCTATCAATTGTGGAGCCAACCAGCAACAGCGAGCTGCAGCAGAGGGATGAAAGAGCCACATACGGCTCCAGGTTGCTGACCCCTGCAGTAGACCAAACCTTTCTTTGGAAACCTCTCTCTCAGAAGTCCACATCCATTTAAAAGGCATATTTTAAAATTACGCCATCTACTTTGTGCTTGTAACTGCCTCTCAAAACATCTCGCATCCCAGCTTTCTTTCCCTTTTTAAAAAGTTACTCAGCATGTTTCCCTAAGTCCCATGCCTCGCTTCAAGGGAGCCTGTAATTATACCTGTATAATTGAAATAATTACATGTTTATCTTAAGCCGTCCTTGTTTTCTTATTTCTTTGGTTGCCTCTGTGGCATCACAGGTATTATGGGATGCTCTTCCAGGGAAAAGCATGTCATGTACGAAAAACGCCGTAGAGAAAAATACAGAAAATCAGAATGCTACCAATAAGAAGCCCAATCTTTTATTACCTGTAATAGTTAGGAGTGGTGGTGAAATGGTATAAAGATGTAGCAGCGGTGAAATCCAATTTTTTTTTTACTACCGGTTCTGTGGGCATGGCTTGGTGGGTGTGGCAGGGGAAGGATACTGCAAAATCTCCATTCCCACCCCACTCTGGGGCCAGCCAGAGGTGGTATTTGCCGGTTCTCCTAATTTCAAGCTCCAAATTTCCACTACCAGTTCTCTGAACTGCTCAAAATTTCCGCTACCGGTTCTCCAGAACCTATCCGAACCTGCTGGATTTCTCCCGAGATAACAAATGCACAGAAACTTTATTAGAAATGTAGCCATTCAGTTGGTCATTTTTGTGTAATGTAGTAAAACTATTCCAAAGGTGTTTCTTTTCAGGAGGCAACTGGACTTTCTTGTTTTTTTCTTTGAAGATGTTTCGCTTCTCCTCCAAGAAGCTTCTTCAGCTCTGACCGGATGGTGGGGATTGGAAGGGTTTATACTCCTTGCAGACAGCTGGTCATTTGCATTCTTTTTTGAGGGTCTTTGAACACTTGGAGGTTTATCTGTGTCCTTGGGGGGTGGGTCACCTGAGGACACAGATAAACCCTAAAAAAAGGATGCAAATGACTAGCTGTCTGCAAGGAGTATAAATCCCTCCGTTCCCCACTATCCAGTCAGAGCTGAAGAAGCTTCTTGGATGAGAAGCGAAACGTCTTCAAAGAAAAAACCCCAGATCCTTTATAATAATAACAGTAGCAGAGTTGGAAGAGACCTTTGGAGGTCATCTAGTCCAACCCCCTGCTCACGCAGGAGACCTATACGAACTGGCGATCTTTCAGGCCAACAAGCTCAGCATCTTAGCCACTGAGCCACCTAGCCAGAAAGTCCAGTTGCCTCCTGAAAAAGCATCTTTGGGACAACCATGACCTGGATGGGGGGGGGGGTGTCTCCAACCTTGGCAACTTTAAGACTTGTGGACTTCAACTCCCAGAATCCCTCAGCCAGCAAAGCAAAGCTGGCTGAGGAATTCTGGGAGTTGAAGTCTACAAGTCTTAAAGTTGCCAAGGTTAGAGACCCCTGCTCTACAGGCTTGTAGTAAAACTGTTTTAAAAAGTCTGAGCGGCCATTTGTCTGCAATGCTACAGTGCAGTACTTCTCAACCAGTAGGGCTGGCTGGGGAATGGATTCTGGGAGTTGGAGTCCAGGCATCTTCAACTGGACAAAGTTGAAAAACACAGCTGTCTCTATAACAGGGGTCTCCAACCTTGGTCCCTTTAAGACTTGGGGACTTCAACTCCCAGAGTTCTCTGGGAGTTGAAGTCCCCAAGTCTTAAAGGGACCAAGGTTGGAGACCCCTGGACTAGAATACTAGAAGACCTCCGAGATCCCTTCCAGCCCTTCTCTTCTATGCTCTATGATTCCAGGCAGAGGAAGGTCAAAACAGGAAACTCCGCCTCTGCCCGCCTTTTCTTCCACCACACTTCCCAGCATTCCAAGAGAAAGAAGGCGCAACTGAAAGGAGGCGGGCCGACGGGAACGAACCAATCCGTACCCGCCGATCTAAAAAACTACAGAACTCTGGGCGCCTCTAATTTGCGTCATCAGCCCGCTCCAGGAACAAGAGGGAAAACAATAGAAACTTTCGTGTAGCCGTATAGTTTCCAGCGTTCACACGTTGTTGGGGGTTGAACCCTCCAAAATGTCAATCCAATTGAATAAAAGGGGGTGGAATGCGGGATGCCGAGTTTTTAAACAACAGGTGGAGAGCAAAGTAATTATTTGTGGAAGCCCAAGGAAAACCGGGTGCTTGATTTGCAGGGTACATACATATCTCTGTGTTTAAGGATTAGTTTTAGTTTTAGTTTTATTTAGATTTTTATACCACCCTTCTCCTGAAGGACTCGGGGTGGTGTACAGCCAAGTAATAAAACCATACAATATACACATTAAAACAAAAAACTTAAAACCAAGCATAATTATATAAATGGCTGAAATTTAAAACAGTAAATTTTAAAACCCTAAAATTCATACATAGCCCCAATAAAATTTAATAAAACTTTTAAGCCAGTCCCGCTTGAATAAATAAATGTGTTTTCAGCTCACGGCGAAAGGTCCGAAGATCAGGCAATTGGCGTAAACCAGGGGGAAGTTCGTTCCAAAGAGTAGGAGCTCCAACAGAGAAGGCCCTACCCCTGGGGGCCGCCAGCCAACATTGTTTGGCGGACGGCACCCTGAGTAGACCCTCTCTGTGTGAGCGTACGGGTCGGTGGGAGGCATAAGGTAACAGCAGGCAGTCCCGTAAGTACCCAGGTCCTAAGCCATGGAGCGCTTTAAAGGTGGTAACCAAAATCTTAAAGCGCACCCGAAAGACCACAGGAAGCCAGTGCAGGCTGCGCAGGAGTGGTGTTACATGGGAGCAACGTATGGCTCCCTCTATTACCCGCGCAGCTGCATTCTGAACTAGCTGAAGTCTCCGGGTGCACTTCAAGGGCAGCCCCATGTAGAGAGCATTGCAATAATCCAAATGAGAAATGACAAGAGCGTGAGTGACCGTGCATAAGGCATCCCGGTCAAGGAAGGGGTGCAACTGGCGGACCAAGCGTACTTGGTAAAAGGCCCTCCTGGAGACGGCCGCCAGATGGTCTTCAAACGACAGCCGTCCATCCAGGAGGACACCCAAGTTGCGCACCTGTAATGTATCTTTAAAAGTTTTGGCGGGAAAAAAGCACGTTGCTGATTGGTTGAAGCCACCGGCTATACTGTATATAAGGAGAGGTTTTCCCGGGCACTGGTTGCTGGGTTCACCATATAGTAAAGAGCTGTTGTCACTATCCTGGTCTCCTGCCTCGTTATTGCCCGAATCTAACACTGGCGACGAGGATGGGATCTCGAGGCTAAGAGCGCCAGGAAAAGAGCTGAACTCACCAGGAAGACGCGAACCCAGAAAAACAAGGGCGGAAAAGCAGCGATGTCCGGCTACACACCGCCAGCACCATTCGACCCAGCTAAGGAAAAATGGGGGTCATACATGGCTCGTTTCGAGTGTTTCCTCGAGGCGAACGAACTTCAAGGAGTTTCAGACAACAGGAAAAGAGCCTATTTCCTGAGCCACTGCGGTCCAGAAGTTTTTGACACCGCAGAATCCCTGGCTGAGCCAACGCCGGTACAGTCGGTACCGTGGCAAACTCTGCAAACTTTACTAAAAGCCCATTTTGCACCAATGCCATCCAAGTATGTGCAACGGTTCGAATTCGGGGAGCGCAGACAGCAAGAAGGCGAGTCCATCAGCGCATACATGGCCGCCCTGAGGAAAGCCTCAAAACATTGCGAGTACCGAGACTTGGACGAGGCATTGCTGGAGCAACTCATCCGCGGGGTCAGGGACATCCGTTTGCGGAGGCGGCTGCTGTCTAAAAGCAACCTAACGCTGGCAAACGCCTTGGACGAAGCCAGGGCTCACGAGATGTCTACCCAAGCGGCGGAAACCCTACAAAAGCAGGTCGCACCAACGGCTGGTGCGAAATCAACCCCGGTCCACAATGAAGAGGTCCAGGCCGAATCGGACGGTGAGGAGGAGGAAGGAGTCTTCCACACCGGGAGGCCGGAGAAAGACGACCGGGGTGACTGCGCGAGTTGCGGAGGGCAACACCAACGACAACAATGCAGATTTAAAGATGCAACTTGTCGGCGATGCGAAAGGAAGGGGCACCTAGCACAGGTCTGTCGAGCTCCCCAACCTTCCCGCCAAAAATTCAAACCGGCCAATCAGAGCGCGGGAACGGCGAAGCGGCCCGCGAGTGGTCAGTTTAAAAAAGGCGCGAAGTTGAATCAGACTGTCGTGAGAGTGGGTCATGCATCAACTCGCATAGAGGAAAAAATCTTTACAAAGGCAAAGATTGAGGGGGTGCCGTGCCGATTGGAGGTGGACACCGGCTCATCGATCACGATCATGTCCTGGGACACTTTCGTGAGAGCCTTACCCGCCATCGCAAAGCGCAAACTGCAACCACAGAAATTAAAGGTACAAGACTACCAGGGAATCGCATCCCGTCCGAGGGTAACGTCCGCCCACGCCGAGTATGGACAATACAAGAAAACTCTGCCCATCACCATCGTCGATGGGACCCTGCCAAGCTTGTTGGGACTGGACTGGTTCCGAGCATTGGGCATGGGAGTGACTGGAATCTTCAGAAACGAAGTCGACCTCAAAGACGCACTCGTGGAAGAATTTGGGGATGTTTTCAGAGACTGCCTGGGCAAGTACACGGGACCCCTATCTCGTTTAACCTAGACCCCAAGTTGCCCCTATCCGCCTAAAGGCTAGAAGGGTCCCGTCACCTAAAGCCCAGGATTGACCGGGAACTGGACAAGCTAGTAAACCAGGGAATTCTAGTGCCAGTTGACCATGCTAAGTGGGAGACCCCTATAGTCACCCCAGTCAAACCGGACGGGTCGGTCCGGATTTGCGCTGATTATAAGGCAACGCTTAACAAAGCGTTGCAAAAGAGTGCTTACCCCGTTCCGGTGGTACAGCACTTACTGCACTCAATGGGGCAAGGGCAAGTTTTTGCCAAGCTGGACTTGGCCCAAGCTTATCAACAACTGCCCGTAGATAGCAGCACAGCCGAAGCGCAGACAATTGTGACACACAGAGGGGCTTTTAAGTGTACCCGGTTACAGTTTGGGGTAAGTGTGGCTCCAGGGTTATTTCAGAACCTAATGGAGCGGCTGTTGCAGGGCCTACCAGGGGTGGTACCATACTTTGACGATGTACTGGTATCCGCTGAAAATCTAGAGGAATTAGGGGTAAGGCTGCGAAAAGTTTTGGGCATTTTCCGGTCTGCCGGTCTCACGGTAAAACTGAACAAATGCCGGATCGGGGTTGAGTCTGTGGAATTCCTGGGCTACCGGATAGACAGGGAAGGGATTCACCCCACTGAGAGCAAGGTACGGGCCATCAGGAAGGCCCTGGTTCCAAAGAACAAAACGGAGTTGCAGGCATTCTTAGGTCTGGTCAACTTCTACGCAGTATTCTTAAAGAATAAGGCAACAGTAGCCGAGCCGCTGCATAAATCGTCCATAAACCATCACCAATCTCTTTCCACTTATGACTGTATGACTATAACTTGTTGCTGGCAATCCTTATGATTTATATTGATATATTGATCATCAATTGTGTTGTAAATGTTGTACCTTGATGAACGTATCTTTTCTTTTATGTACACTGAGAGCATATGCACCAAGACAAATTCCTTGTGTGTCCAATCACACTTGGCCAATAAAATTCTATTCTATTCTATTCTCTATTCTAAATTACTAGCAAAGACGGCTGCATGGTCTTGGGGAAAGGCGGAAGCTAGGGCATTCGAAGGGGTAAAGAATCTCCTAACGAGTGATAGCCTCCTTATCCAATACAATGGCACGCTGCCATTAGTGTTAAGCTGCGATGCATCTCCCTATGGGGTGGGGGCTGTGCTCAGCCACAGATTACCAAATGGCACAGAAGCCCCTATTGCATACTACTCCCGAACCATGTCATCAACTGAAAGGAATTATAGCCAGCTCGATAAGGAAGCCTTGGCTATAGTTTCAGGAGTAAAGAAATTCCATGAATATGTATTTGGTCGTGATTTTGAAATCATCACGGACCATAGATCTTTGCTAGGTCTGTTGGCAGGCGACCGCCCAACGCCCGTGGCACTTTCGCCCAGACTGACCCGATGGACTATCTTCCTGGCAGCGTATTCCTACAAATTACTACACCGGCCAGGAAAGGAATTAGGGAATGCAGACGCCCTGAGCAGATGCCCGTTACCAGAGACTATCGAAGACCCCACTCCGGGGATACCAGTTCTGCTAATTGACTCTTTGGACTCTGGCCCAGTCACATCCAAAGAGGTGGCTCGGCTCAGATAAGGACATTACAATAAGAACTGTGATTGGTTGGGTACAAGAGGTTGGCCGCTGCGCCGGGCGAGCGTTTAAAGAGTTTGTAAAAACGTGGGAACTCTCGGCTCAAGGGGGGTGCCTGCTATGGGGGGATCGAGTGGTGATCCCGGAGAAATTGAGAAAAAAGGTATTGGATCTCCTTCACGAAGGCCACCCAGGGATCGTGAGAATGAAGGGTCTAGCGAGAAGCTATGTGTGGTGGCCCTTAATGGACTCGGAAATTACTGAAAGGGTAGGGAAATGCCAGGCCTGCCAGGAGTCCAGACCGCTACCCCCAACGGCTCCGATTCGGGAATGGGAGAGACCCCAGGGCCCCTGGTCTAGGATCCATATCGATTTTGCCGGCCCCTTCCACGGCCAAACCTTTCTGGTAGTAGTCGATGCCTACTCCAAATGGCTGGAAATCATTCTCATGAAATCCATGACAGCCGAGGCCGTGATTTCAGTCCTACGGCACCTATTTGTAACCCACGGGTTACCCGATACGTTAGTCTCCGATAACGGCCCGCAATTCACGGCAACCCAGTTTGAGGGGTACTTGGCAGAAGAGGGCATCCGACATGTCCTCTCAGCGCCTTTCCACCCTGCGACGAACGGCCTTGCAGAACGTTTCGTTCGGAGCGCAAAGGAAGCATTGTCCAGAATCAGGCCAGGCGATTGGCAAACAAAAATTGATATATATCTAGCAGTCCAACATAGAACCCCCTGTGTCACAACTGGCCGCAGCCCGGCCAAACTATTAATGGGTCGGAAGCTTAGGTGCCCACTAGACCGTTTAAACCCAAACTACACACCAGATGGTTACAAAGGGGCACACGGAAAAACAAGAGGGATGGCAACAGGCGACCTAGTGTGGGCACACAACTACAGCGAGGGCCCAACCTGGTTAGCAGGAACAATCCTAGAAATAACAGGACCAAAGTCATATCTAATAGAGTTGGGGGATGGACGGGTATGGAAGCGCCACATAGACCAGATAAGAAAACGCATAACAGGTAATACAGAATCAAACGAAACATGCCCTGACTATTCAATGTTGGAATTCACAGCTGACTCAAACCCGGGGCTAACGCGGGACTTATCTGAGTGCCGGGAGGTCCAGCAACGCCAACTGGTTCATCCTGAAGACAGCAGGGAAGACTCTGCAAATAATCCAGGGCCGGATGGCCTAGAGGAGGAGCTGAGAGGAACAAACAGTCCCTCTGGTCAGCTCGACTCACTCCCAGAGAATGAATTGCGCAGGTCTGAAAGAGTCAGGAGACGCCCAGTCTACTTGCGTGATTACGTCGAAAAATAAGATGTAAATTTTTATGTAAATATTGGTAAAGTGTTTTCTGGGAGGGAAGGAGTGTAATGTATCTTTAAAAGTTTTGGCGGGAAAAAAGCACGTTGCTGATTGGTTGAAGCCACCGGCTATACTGTATATAAGGAGAGGTTTTCCCGGGCACTGGTTGCTGGGTTCACCATATAGTAAAGAGCTGTTGTCACTATCCTGGTCTCCTGCCTCGTTATTGCCCGAATCTAACAGCACCCTTTCCATTTGGGCCAATAACTCGCCCCCAACAGTCAGCTGCGGTTGCAGCTGACTGTACCGGGGTGCCGGCATCCACAGCCACTCCGTCTTGGAGGGATTGAGCTTGAGTCTGTTTCTCCCCATCCAGACCCGTACGGCTTCCAGGCACCGGGACAGCACTTCGACAGCTTCGTTGGGGTGGCCCGGGGTGGAAAAGTACAGCTGTGTGTCATCAGCGTACAGATGGTAACTCACCCCAAAGCCACTGATGATCTCGCCCAGCGGCTTCATATAGATGTTGAACAGGAGAGGCGAGAGAATCGACCCCTGAGGTACCCCACAAGTAAGGCGCCTCGCGGTCGATCTCTGCCCCCGTCAACACCGGTGCAGAGAGATAGGAGGAGAACCACCGATAAACGGTGCCTCCCACTCCCAAACTCTACAACCGGTGCAGCAAGATACCATGGTCGATGGTATCAAAAGCCGCTGAGAGATCTAATAGGACCAGGGCAGAGGAACAACCCCTATCCCTGGCCCTCCAGAGGTCATCCACCAACGCGACCAAAGCTGTCTCCGTACTATGACCAGGCCGGAAGCCGGACTGGAACGGGTCTAGATCTAGACTATTACAATTTGAATCGGCGCCATGTGATTTAAACACCCGGAGAAATACAAGAACTTGATCGAGGACGAAAGGGCACAAGCATCGGATGCTTTGCTGGCAGGGTGGATAAAAAATTAAAATAAAATCTTTTTTTTATTTCAATCGAATTTTTTTTATTTTTATCAAAATTATTTTAATAAAGTGCTTTTCGAATAAAAATCTATCTAGAGATAGTTTTCTTTATTTAAGGTACATTAATCATTTAGTTTATTCAGCATGAAGTGGAACATGAAGTGCGGAAACTAAGACTTCAGTTATAGAGATGTTAATGCCTGGAATGCACTACCTGACTCTATGGTTTCATCCCAAAAACCCCAAAACTTTAACCTAAGACTATCTACTGTTGATCAGGGATGCGGTGGCTTACTGGCTAAGACACTGAGCTTGTTGATCGAAAGGTCGGCAGTTCAGCGGTTCAAATCCCTAGTGCCGCGTAATGGCGTGAGCTCCCTTTCTTTGTCCCAGCTTCTGCCAAACTAGCAGTTCGAAAGCAGGTAAAAAATGCAAGTAGAAAAATAGGGACCACCTTTGGTGGGAAGGTAACAGCGTTCCGTGTGCCTTTGGCGTTGAGTCATGCCGGCCACATGACCACGGAGACGTCTTCGGACAGCGCTGGCTCTTCGGCTTTGAAACGGAGATGAGCACCGCCCCCTAGAGTCGGGAACGACTAGCATGTATATGCGAGGGGAATCTTTATCTACTGTTGACCTCACCTAAGAAGTCTGTAAGGGGCGTGCATAAGAGCACCAGCGTGCCTACCGTCCCTGTCCTAAACTTCCCTTTGATTGTATTCACTTTATGTATTCAATCCATGCTTATTTTTATATATATTATCTAATAGGTACTCGACAAAATAAATAAATAAATAAATAAAATAAACTGAGGCTGTATATTCTGCAATATTTACATTTTTAGTAAACTCATTCAATGAATCCAAGCTTTGCAACGTGCACTGCATTGATGCATTCACACAATTTCACAGCGGACATGACAATTGGTCTTTAAAAATTAGGACTTTAAATCGTCTTGATTCAAATCAAATCCAGCCTGTTTGCTGGCCAAGCTGCAAAGCCAGCAAGGCTCTCGTTTGCGGTGCTCACTTGCAAGGCAGCTCTGGGGGAGAGACAGGGGGCCTTGGGTGACCCTGTCGTGTCCCACTCCTCCTCCGACGGCCGGGCCTGGGAAGTCTGTATCAAGCGTGGCCACGAAGCCTCTGCAGCTTTGCCAAATTCCTGTCAGAGTTCTCAGGGCAGGCAGGAATCCAAGATGAGACTTTGCCTGACTCAAGGAATGCCAGAAAGCAGATCCTTTATATAGGCCATGGGATGTGGCTCCATGATTCAGCACTTATCCAGGCCTGCCCCTCCCTTCCTTTTGCTGACGTCGCCTCTCCATTCTCCGGAAGCGGGGATCTGTCCACTTTTCGTCTTCCTGCTCAGCTGCTGGCAATTCTAGCTCGTGGCTGGCTTCATGCTCACATGCTATAGGAGGGAGGTTTGTTTGCTCAGTTTGCCTGGGCATGGTGCCAGGGCTTGGGGCTGGGGGCATGCCAGGCCATTCTTCTTCACTATCAGTCTTTGGCTGAGATAGCAGGAGGTGGGAGGGGCCCGGCTGCGGAGAGGAGGGTGGGCAAGGCACAACAGACCCTGCAGGAAGAGCTGCTGGTCTTTCTGCTGTGAAGCCAGCTTGCCTTCCTGTGGCGCACCTTGGGGAGCATGCAAGCGTGTCCTATAATGGGCTGGTACCTTGGCAAGCCAAACTAAAGGTAGTCCTTGACTTACAAACAGTTCCTTTAGTGACCATTCAAAGTTACAAAGGCGCTGAAAAAAGGGACCCATGGCCATTTGTCACCCTAGCAACTGTAGGAAGTTAAAACCCACCCCTCTCCTAGAAAATGAAATATTTTTAAAAGGTAAAGGTTCCCCTTGCATATGTGTGCTAGTTGTTCCTGACTCTAGGGGGCGGTGCTCATCTCCATTTCAAAGCTGAAGAGCCAGCGCTATCCGAAGATGTCTCCGTGGTCATGTGGCCGGCATGACTCAACGCCAAAGGCGCACGGAACGCTGTTACCTTCCCACCAAAGATGGTCCCTATTTTTCTACTTGCATTTTTTACGTGCTTTTGAACTGCTAGGTTGGCAGAAGCTGGGACAAGTAAAAAGGAGCTCACCCCGTGACGCGGCACTAGGGATTCGAACTGCTGAACTTCCAACCTTTTGATTGACAAGCTCAGCATCTTAGCCAACTGAGCCACCACGTCCCTATTTCCCCTAAAAGGGCGGCAGAAACTCAGCCCCCCTCCCCACCTTTGTCAATGGGCCATTAAGGTCTGGGCCAGTCTATTCTACATAACAAAGATCTACCTCCTTCAGGCAGAGCCATTTAATTGCCCTTCAATGCATCACCCAGCAAGATTCAACCAAACATAACACACAGACAATCCAAAAATCTAGCTATGACCTCTGACGACAACCAATCAGGATACTCTTCCTGCGCCCCAGGAAGTTCAAAGCCAGAGAGGGTATCTCAGCATCTCTTCCCTTTTCCCCCCGCCCAAGATCTCCAAGCCATGTGACCCTCTTCATCAATAAACCTTTCCAAGCAACTTCCATGAATCCAGTGTCTTTTTCCCCACTGGGAACTGAACCCAGAAGGAAATTTTGACCCATTTTACGACCTTTTTTGCCACAATTGTTAAATGAAACACTGCAGTTGATAAGTAACACAGTTAAGTGAACCTGGCTTGTAAAAAAAGGTTGCAATAGGTCAGGAGTCTGCAAACTTGGGAAGGATAGTGCAAAATCTCCATTCCCACCCCACTCCAGGGGAAGGATACTGCAAAATCTCCATTCCCACCCCAGTCCAGGGGAAGGATACTGCAAAATCTCTATTCCCACCCCACTCCAGGGAAAGGATACTGCAAACTCTCCATTCCCACCCCACTCCAGGGGAAGGATACTGCAAAATCCCCATTCCCTTCCCTCTCCAGGGGGAAGGATACTGCAAACTCTCCATTCCCACCCCAGTCCAGGGGAAGGATACTGCAAAATCTCTATTCCCACCCCACTCCAGGGAAAGGATACTGCAAAATCTCCATTCCCATCCTACTCCAGGGGAAGGATCGTGCAAAATCTCCATTCCCACCCCACTCCTGGGGGAAGGATACTGCAAAAACCCCATTCCTTCCCCACTCCTGGAGGAAGGATACTGCAAAATCTCCATTCCCACCCCACTCTGGGAGCAGCCATAGGTGGCATTTACAGGTTCTCCGAACGGCTCAAAATTTCCGCTACCGGTTCTCCAGAACCTGTCAGAGCCTGCTGGATTTCACCCCTGGTATGGGAGATGTGTGGGGTGGGTGGGTCCCAAATTCAAAGTAATGACAGAGTGCCCCCACCTCGTTTAATCCAAATATTGGCTTCTGCCCTTTGTCGCTCTCCTCCTCACTTTCTTTTCAGTTCCCACAGAACAAATCAAATAAACATGGCCACTAATTTCTTCAAGTTTCTTCTCTTTACTTCTCTCAGTGATCAAACCTTGTTTTTTTAAGGGGGGGGGGTTACGATCAGAACCTCCCCGAGAGCTCCCCCCACCTCCAGCTCGTCCCAATGCAACCTAAGTCAGAGGTCTGCAAACTTGGCTCTTTTAAGACTTGTGGACTTCAACTCCCAGAATTCCTCAGCCAGCAAAGCTGGCTGAGGAATTCTGGGAGTTGAAGTCCACAAGTCTTAAAAGAGCCAAGTTTGCAGACCCCTGATCTAAGCCAACCAGCCCCAGGAAAGGAAACTCTGGGAGTTGAAGTCCACAAGTCTTAAAAGAGCCAAGTTTGCAGACCCCTGATCTAAGCCAACCAGCCCCAGGAAAGGAAACTGGCTTGATTTTAAAATTTTTAATTTACTTTTATGGGTTTTAAATTTTTGTAAATTTTTATAGGGTGTTATTGTATTTTAAATTTTTGGCCAATTGAATAAGTTTCTAAGTTGAATAAGGGGTGTTCTTAATATTATATGTATTGTTTCTCTTTGTATTTTTATTCTGGCTGTGCACCGCCCTGAGTCCTTCGGGAGAAGGGCGGTATACAAATTAAATTATTATTATTATTATTATTATTATTATTCCTTTGGAGGAGGGGGAAAAAAGAGAAAAAAATAATTAAAAAAAAAGAGACTGCAAGCTTGGCGAAGGGGCGGGGTTTTGAGCGTGGGGGGCGGGGCCAGACGGGAGGCGCGCTTAGTGGGCGGGGCCCGGGAAAAGGGTGGGCGGTCCCTCCTCCTCTTAACCCTCCCCCCTCCTTTTGGAACGTTGGGCTCCCCAGCGTTCCATCGGCGATTGTTTCGTGCCGCTTTCCTGCCCCCGCCCCCACTTCTTTTTTTTCCCCTCCTCTCCAACGTTCCAGGCGGAGGAGGAGGAGGAGAAGGAAGGAGAGGAGGGGGAGAAGGAGAGGAGAAGAAAAAGAGGAGGAAAGGAAGGAGGAGAAAAGAGAAAAAAGAGGAGGAGGAAAGAGAGGAAGAGGAGGAGAAAAAGAGGAGAAAGAGAGGAGGAGGAGGAAAGAGAGAAAAAGGAGGAGGAAGAAAGGGAAAAAGGAGGAGGAGGAAAGAGAGGAAGGAGGAGGAAAAGAGGAGGAGGAGGAGGAAGAGAGGAAGTGGAGGAGGACAAGGAGGAGGAGGAGGAGAAAAAGGAGGAGGAAAGAGAAAGAGGAGGAGGAGGAGGAAGGAGAAAAGGAGGGAAGAGGAGGAGGAAAAAGAGGAGGAGAAAAGAGAAAAAGGAGAAAAAGGAGGAGGAGGAAAGAGAAAAAGGAGGAGAAAAAGGAGGAGGAAAGAGAAAGAGGAGGAGGAGGAGGAAGGAGAAAAAGAGGTGGAGGAAAAAGAGGAAGAGGAGGAGAAAGAGAGGAAGAGGAGGAGGAGGAGGAAAAGGAGAAAAACAAGGCATGTCCGAACAGCGCCTCTGCCGCCGCCGCCGCTTCTTCCTTCCTTCCCGGCGCGTGTAAACAATACAAAACAAACCCAGGGAAGGAAGGAAGGAAGAAAAGAAAAAAAAAAAAGGCCCGTCGGGGCAACGGAGGCCAAGCGAGGCCCGGAGCCTTCCTCCTCCTCCTCCTCCTCCTCCTCCTCGGCTTTTGCTGCCGCCGGTGCCGGTGCTTGGGTGGGTGGGGGGGCCGCATGGAGGGTCCCTGCTGCTCGCTGGCGGTCAGCCTCTTCTCGGACCAGGGAGGCAGGAAATACATGGAGGACGTGACCCACATCGTCCTGGAGCCCGAGCCCCGCCGGGAGAAGGAGAAGGAGGACGACGAGAAGGAGGGAGCCGGCCGGACCGGGCCGCCGAGCGAGGAGCCTCTTCCTCCTCCTCCGCCGCCGCCTCCTCCTCCTCCTCCCCGGCCGGGCTCGGTGGCCTTCTTCGCCGTGTGCGACGGGCACGGCGGGCGGGAAGCGGCCCACTTCGCCCGCGAGAACCTCTGGCCCTTCATCAAGAAGCAGAAGGGCTTCCGCTCCGCCGAGCCGGCCGCCGTCTGCGCCGCCCTCCGCAAGGGCTTCCTCGCCTGCCACCGCGCCATGTGGAAGAAGCTGCGTAAGTCGGCCGCCCAGGGAGGGAGGCAGGGAGGGAAGGAAGGAGCCCGGCCTCGGCCTCTCTCCCTCTTCTTTCTTTCCTTCCTTTCTTTTCCTCTTCTTCCTTCCCTCTCTCCCTTTCCCCCTTCCCTTTCTCCCTTCCTTCCTTCCCTCCCTTTTCCCCTTTTCTATCCTTCCTTCCTTCCCTCTCTCTTGCTCTCCCTTCCTTTCTTTTCCCCTTCCCTTTCTCCCTTGCTTCCTTCTTTCCTTCTTTCCCTCCCTCCCTTGTCCCCTTTTCTATCCTCCTTTCTTCCCTCTCTCCCTTCCTCCCTCTCCCTTCCTTTCTTTTCCCCTTCCCTTTCTCCCTTGCTTCCTTCTTTCCTTCTTTCCCTCCCTCCCTTGTCCCCTTTTCTATCCTCCTTTCTTCCCTCTCTCCTTCCTCCTCTCCCTTCTTTCTTTTCCCCTTCCTTTCTCCCTTTCTCCCTTGCTTCCTTCTTTCCCTCCCTCCCTCGTCCCCTTTTCTATCCTCCTTTCTTCCCTCTCTCCCTTCCTCCCTCTCCCTTCCTTTCTTTTCCCCTTCCCTCTCTCCCTTTTCCTCCTCTCCCCTTCCTTCCTTCCTTCCTCCTTCTTTTCTTCCGTCCTTCCCTTTTCCCCTTCCCTCCCCTTCTTTCTTTCCATCCTCCTTCCCTCCTTCTCCCTTCCCTTTCTTCATCCCTCCCTCCCTCTTTTTCCCTTTACCTTCCTTTTCCCCTTCCCCTCCCTTTTTCTTCCTTCCTTCCTCCCAACCTCCCTCCTTCCCTTTTCCTTCCTTTACCCCGCCCTCCCTTTTTCCCTTTTCTTTCTTTCTTTCCTTCCTTCTCCTTATCCCTTCCCTCCATTTTTTCTTCCTTCCTTCCTTGTGGTCTTCAACTCCCAGAATTCCTCACCCAGCAAAGCTTTAAGACTTCTGGGCTTCAGTTCCCAGAATTCTGGGAGTTGAAGTCCATAAGTCTTAAAGTTGGCAAGGTTGGAGACTCCAGCCTTAAAGGTATTCTTCCTATAACTAAACCCCAAAGCCCTTCACATGCACACTTAATTCTGTAATAATGATGATGATGAAATAGTTCTGTGATTGTTAGCTGGTTTTTAATGTCCGTCCACCCCCCACCCCGCCATTGGCCTTCTCGAGTGGCGTGTTTACAGAAGACACGTAGCCGTGTTCCAACTTGTAGGTTGCGTGTAGAAGGAACTGCTTAGGCCTTAGAGTCAAGTAGAGCTATGTTTTACACGGTTGTATAGTTCGACCCGGGATTGTGTGAACCAGGGTTCCCCTACTATCTACCCTCAAGATGGGTTGAGCATCCAAATGCTACTAAACTTTGGGGCCCAATACCGATACAACTTCTGGGTCCCGTCCATGTGAACCTTACTAACTGAAAGGGAGGTTTCTACAGGTAGTCCTCGAGTTACAACCACAGTGTCCTTGCTAAGCAAAGTGGTTGTTAAGGGAGTTGTGCCTGCTTTTACGAGCCTTTTATTTTTTGGGGGGGCCCTGATTATTAAGACGATCGCTACGGTTGTTAAGTGAATCGGGAAGTTGTTAACCGAATCTGGCTTCCCCCATTGACTTTTTTTGTCGGAAGCCAGCTGGGAAGTTTCCAAAGAGTGATCACATGACTTCGGAACACTGCAACAGTCACAAACACAGGCCAGTTGCCAAGCGCCTGAATTTTGTTTGTGTTGTGTGACTGTGTGGATACTGTGATGGTTGCAAGCCTGTGGAGCTGGCAATGGAGTCTTGAGAGCAATGAGGCTGAGGTGGGGCCAGGGCCATTGGGGAGTGAGGTGCCGACTCCAGAGCCTCCAGAGGCTGACAGTAGTGAGGCAGAGAAACAGGAGGAGCCTGTTCCTAATACACACATGAGAAGAACTGCCAGAAGGCAAGAGCAGCTCTAGCAGAGAGGACAACTCAGGAGTAAGGCCAAGAGATGATTGCTTAAAACAAACCAGCACTGGCATTTGAGCTTTGCCAGAAAACAACGTTGTAGCTGCGTCTTCTGCTCCGTCCTCTGCTTTGTGTACATTTTTGTTTTTGTGGCTTCTGGACGTTTGCCAGGAAGGGCCTTTGGCAATTTGCCTAATTGGGCTAAGGTTTGTTAGATAACTGAGGAATTTGTGTTGGGAGGCATTTGTTTCACTTTGAGTTGACCGACACTGGGAATGAAGTAACAGTTCCCAGCTGTTCGAATAAAGTTTGTTTTTTTCACTGACGGAGTTTCCTACTACCTACTTGGGCCTGGGTCAACAATCGTAACTTCGAACAGAGGCTGAAAGAATGGCTGTTAAGTCGAGGAATATCTATATTGCTTGATTCATTACTGGCTTGTTTAGGTTGTGATTAAATGTCTTGCAGTAACACAAAATCTTGTATTTCTCCCACATCTTGAGTACCTTTCTACACAAGCCACATTCTCTGCCCACAGCTGGATACCTCATATTCATGAAAAGCCATAGTGTGGGGAAGAGAAGTTGGTTTGGGGTTTGTGTGTTGTGAGAATTTTGTATTCCTCCCGCCCACCACATATATAAGTGTCATGTGTGAATCCAGCTTTTATAGTGGTTTCCCAATAGATCAGAGTGGGATATGTGAATCCAACTTTTATATTTTTCCAATATATTAATATCATGTGGGATTCCAGCTTTTATATTTTTTCGATAAATTAGTGTCGTGTGAATCCAGCTTTTATAAGTGTTTCCCAATATATTAAGAGTGAAATGTGTGAAGCCAGCTTTTATATTTTTTTCTAATATACCAGGATCAGGTGTGAATCCAGCTTATATATTTTTTTCCCAATGTATTAGTGTCATGTGTGAAACCAGGGTTTATATTTTCTGATAAATTAGTGTCGTGTGAAACCAGATTTTATAAGTGTTTCCCAAGTGAGAAGTGTAAATCCAGCTTTTATTTATTTTTCTGATATATTAGAAAAAAAATTTTTTTTGAATCCAGCTTTTACAATTTTTTCCCCACGCTATTAGCGTCATGTGTGAAACCAGATACCTTGTTCTTCAAAGAACAAGGTTGACTCCCTTATTCAAATGTCAAAAAAATAAATAAATCCTGTGGCTAAATTATGCATGCTCAAGTGAAGATTGAGACAAGTTGCAATGGATGAGTCACTCTGTATATATTTTTCTAACTTGTAAGTCCTGTTTGAACTCACTAGAGCAGTGGTTCTCAACCTTTATAGTGCTGCGACCCCTTTAATACAATTCCCCACGATGTGGCGACCCCAACCGTAAAATTATTTTCGTTTTGAATTTATCGCGCCTGAAGCCGTATTGGCTAGCGATCTGAACTGCTTGCAATTGCCTTGAGGACGGAGGGATTAAAGCGGAGACTCCTCCCCTATTAAGTTTATCGCACCTGAAGCCAGATTAGGCTAGCGATTGGGAGTGATTGCAGCTGGCTTGAGAGGGAGACATCAGAGCAAAGATTTCTCTCTTTTTTAATTCATCGCACCTGAAGCCGAATTTGGCTAGTGATTTGAAGAGCCTGCAGCTGGCTTGTGGAGTCAACCATTGGAGCGCGATTCTTCGACTCGCAAGTATACTTCCCATATTTCCGATGGTCTTAGGCGACCCCTGGCAAATCGTCATTCGACCCCCAAAGGGGTCGCGACCTACAGGTTGAGAACCGCTGCACTAGAACAGTGATGGCGAACCTTTTCGGGACCGAGTGCCCAAACTGTGACGCATGCCGGAGTGCTGGAAATCCAAAGACCAGCTGGCCGGCACATGCTTGCTTGTGTTTAGGGCAAAAATGGCCCTAAAAATGACCTGGAAAACAGCCCAAAAAACGGCCTGTTTTTTGGGCCGGTTTCTGGTGCTCCGGTGCCCGCGAAGACCAGCTGGCACACTGGAAACAAGGAAAGCAGCTGGCACAGTGCGTGTGCCCACAGAGAGGGCTCTGCATCAATATATATTGACCATCAATTGTGTTGTAAATGTTGTACCTTGATGAACGTATCTTTTCTTTTATGTACATTGAGAACATATGCACCAAGACAAATTCCTTGTGTGTCCACTCACACTTGGCCAATAAAATTTTTTATTCTATTCTATTCTATTCTATTCTATTCTATTCTGAACCTATCTTTTCTTTTATGTACACTGAGAGCATCTGCACCAAGACAAATTCCTTGTGTGTCCAATCACACTTGGCCAATAAAAATTCTATTCTATTCTATTCTATTCTATTCTATTCTATTCTATTCTATTCTATTCTATTCTATTCTATTCTATTCTGTTAATTGGAATGTATATGGCAGGTAGCACATAAGATCGGGGATCAACCCACCGACACAATGTATCTAGATCGAAGATGATTTTATGTATGATTGTTTATTAAAAAATTAAAAAAAATTACAAAAAAAAAGACCCCGGGAGCTGTCATAAATATGATTCACTTTCCAAGGGTCCGAATTTTGATTATGTGACCATGGGGATGTTGCAACGGTTGTAAGTGTGAAAAATTGTCGTAAGTCACTTTTTTCAGTCTTCTTGTAACTTTGAAGGGTCACTAAATGAACTGTTGTAAGTCGGGGACTCCTGTATTCTTGGAGTAAACTTGGAATATCGGGAAGGAGGTCTTCCATTCTCACTTTTAAGGATGGGCATTGCTGGATCTTGCCGTTTGCTGCAAATGGTTGTGTGGAAGTGTAAGGAATATTTTCTCTCGATTGACCCAATTGAGGTCCATAGGATTATTTTACTCAGGGGTTACAGGGTTAGTAGGGACCTTTCCTTTTCTTTGGCCGTTCAACAGTGTGTAAAGGTAGCTCTGGACTTACGGTCACAATGGAGACTAAAAATTTTGTTGCTAAACGAGGCTGTTATTAAGTGAGTTTTGCCCCATTTTTAAAAAGGGGGGGGGGAATAGCCACACAGCTCAGTTTTTCAACCTGTCGGCTCAAATTACGCCCTGGTTGATTTTAAAGGGCCTCTGTTATTACGTACGGGTTTTCCCAAGCTCAGCTCATAAGTGTAATTTTTATCTTTCCTTTTAGTCCCTCGGGCTTCAGAGGCCCTCCGCTGAAGACAAACCTGGCTGGAATGCATTAGTAAAGGAGGGCTGGAGGGGGGGGATAGAGAGAGGCCCAGATGCGAAGAACAAAATGTTAGCTTTTGATAGCGAAAGGAAGGGGTGTGTGTTTGTGTGTATGTGTGTGTGTGTGTGTGGCTGGATTTCAGCTTTCTCAAATTTCATTTCATAACATCCTTCTGTATCACCTTGCTTCTTTTCTTCCTCTTTCCGTCTATCCTCCTCTTCCTTTCCTTCCTCCTTTCCTTCCTGCCTCTCTCATTCCTCTCCTTTTCTCCTCTCCTCCCTTCCTTTCTTCTTCCTTCCCTTCCTTCATTTTGTTCTTCCTTCCTCCCTTCCTTTCTCCTTTCCTCCCTCCCCCTCCCTCCTCTCCTCCTTTCCTTCCTCCTCTCCTCTCCACTCGTCTCTCCTTCCTTCCTTCCTTTTCATTCTTCCTCCTCCTCTCTCCTCTCCTTTCTCCCTCTTTTCCTCCCTCCTCCTTCCCTTCCTCCTTCCCCTCCTTCCTTCTCACCTTTCTTCCTTCCTTTGTCCTCCCCTCTCCTCTCTCCTTCCTTCCTTCCTTCCTTCCTTTCTTCCTTCCTTCCTCCTTCCTTTCTTCCATTTTGTTCTTCCTCCCTCCCTTGCTCTCTCCTCTCCTTCCCCTCCATCCTTCCTCTCTCCCTGCCTTCCTTTCTTCCTCTCCTTCCTCCCTTCCTCCTCTCATCTTTCCTTCCTTCCTTCCTTCCTTCCTTCCTTCCTTCCTTCCTTCCTTCCTTTCTTTCTTTCTCTTTCCTTCCTTCCTTCCTCCTCCCTCCCTCCTTTCCTTCCTCCTTCCCTCCTCCCTCCCTCCCTGCCTTCTGTTTTATCAGAAAAAGTAAATTTTCTACAACGCCTGGCCTGGAACACCCTACTTTTTAGAATTGCTCTTGGGAGCTGTGGGAATTCAAGTACAGGTAGTTCTTGACTTAAAACAGTTCATTTAGTGACCGAAGTCACAACGGCCCTGAAAAAAAAAGTGACTTGTGACCATTTTTCACACTTGTGACCGTTGCAGCAATCCCGGGGGGGGGTTTCATGTGATCAAAATTAGGGCGCCCCTCTCTCCCACCTCACAGGGTGGTTGTTGTGTAGAAGAAGGGGTATTAGATAGGTTCACTACCATGAGTTCTATGTAATGTGATCTTCAATCACAACAATACAAGAGCGAACAATAGATTTAAACTTAATGTGAACCGCTTCAATCTTGATTGCAGAAAATATGACTTCAGTAACAGAGTTGTTAACGCTTGGAATGCACTACCTGACTCTGTGGTCTCTTCTCAAAATCCCCAAAGCTTTAACCAAAAATTGTCTACCATTGACCTCACCCCATTCCTAAGAGGTCTGTAAGGGGCGTGCATAAGAGCACAAGCGTGCCTACCGTTCCTGTCCTACTATTGCTTCATGCTTATGCTTATGTAAGCTGTTATGACGAATAAAATAAATAAATAAATAAAATAAAATAAACACAAAATATAAACAGACGTAAACCAATAAATACATTCAGCTTCACATGTTAAGTATATCCTGAGAAGGAAGTATTTGATTCCATGCTAGGCCATGCTCCTCTCCTAGGAAAATGAGATATTTTAGGAAATATTAAAAAGGGCAGAATATTTCCCCTAAAAGGGAGGCAGAAACTCACCCCCCCTCCCCATCTTTGTCAACGGGCCATTAAGGCCTGGGCCAGTCTCTTCTACATAAGAAAGATCTACCTCCTTCAGGCAGAGCCATAGTAGGAATTGCCCAAAGCCCTTTCATGACAACATCAGCCAGCAAGGCTCAACCGTGCCCGGGACACAGACAACTTACAAAGTTACCCCTGCGTGGCCCCATGGGAGTCTGACAACACAAGCTCAAATTCAAAAGCCCAACAGAGGGTATAAAACCCAAGCACTCTCAGCATCTCGGCTCTTGTTTGTCCACGACCTCAAACCCATCTGGTCCTGCCCACCATTAAACCATCTTTCCAAGCAGTCTCCATACATGGTTCCAGTTGTCTTTCTCCCCACTTGGAACTGAACCCAGATGGACATTTCTTCCAACACTCCTTTTATATCAGGGGTCTCCAACCTCGGCAACTTTAAACCTGGTGGACTTCAACTCCCAGAATCCCCAGCCAGCAAAGCTGGCTGGGGTATTCTGGGAGTTGAAGTCCACCAGGTTTAAAGTTGCCGAGGTTGGAGACTCCTGCTTTATATAGAAGCTATGCTTTTTTTCCCCAAGTGGTTTCTCGAACCACTAGGAAGAGATTCTCAACCATGGTTATCTCGAACATGCTTTTCGAAAGACAACTTATTTAGTTTTTTCCCCTCCCCCTCCCGGAAAACATTTCACTTCTCATCCAAGAAGCTTCTTCAGTTCTGACTGAATGGTGGTGGGTAACGGAAGGGTTTATGTTCTTTGCAGTCGTCCGCTTGTTAGCACACTGAAGGTCAGTCATTAGCTTACTGAGAGTACTTGGGGATTTACCTGCACCCTCAGGGTCACCTGTATAAACAGGTGACCCTGTATTGCACACCTGTATAAACAGGTGTGCAATCTTCTTGGAACTGCTGAAAGGACCGTGTTGTATAGTCCAGGGGTCTCCAACCTTGGCAACTTTAAGACTTGTGCACTTCAACTCACAGAATTCCTTGTGTGTCCAATCACACTTGGCCAATAAAATTCTATTCAAGCTTTGCTGCCTGAGGAATTCTGGGAGTTGAAGTCCACAAGTCTTAAAACTTTGCTGGGTGAGGAATTCTGAGAGTTGAGGTCCACAAGGAAGGACGGAAGGAAGAAAAATGGAGGGAGGGGATAGGGAGAAGGAAGGAAGGAAGGAAGGAAAGAAAGAAAGAAAAGGGAAAAAGGGAGGGAGGAGTAAAGGAAGGAAAAAGGAAGGAGGGAGTGTGGGAGGAAGGAAGGAAGGAAGGAAGAAAAAGGGAGGGGGGAGGGGGAGAAGGAAGAAAAAGGGAAAAAGAGAGGGAGGGAGGGAAGAAGAAAGGGAAGGGAAGGAGGAAGGAAGAGGAAGAAAGGGAGGGAAGGAGGAAGGGAAGAAGAAAAGGGAGAGGGAGGGAGGGAGGAAAGGAGGATAGAAAGAAAGAAGGGGAGGGAAGGGGAAAAGGGAGGGAGGGAAGGAAGGAAGGAAGGAGGAAGGGGAAAAGAAAGGAAGGAAGAGAGAGGAAGGGAGAGAGGGAGGCAAAGCTGGCTGAGGAATTCTGGGAGTTGAAGTCCACAAGTCTTAAAGTTGCCAAGGTTGGAGACCCCTGGTATAGGAGGTAGGTGGTGTTGTAGTATCCCTCCCCCTCTGTTGAGAGGGGGCTGTGTTCAGTTTTGACATTGATGGCCTCTTGGACTGTCAAACCAATGGTCCTTCTCTCTCTCTCTCCAGAATATGGACTTTGCTTGCAGAGAAAAGCAAGCAAGATGATGAGGGGACTAGAGGATAAAACACACGAAAGACGGTTGCAGGAACTGAGTATGTCTCGTTCAGGGGTCGGCAACCTTAAAACACTCAAAAGAGCCATTTGGACCCGTTTCCCACAGAAAAGAAAACACCGGGAGCCACAAAACGCTTCCCCTGCCTGACTGTTTCTTGAGCTAGCCTATGTCGTTGAATTAAATGTTCTGTTTTCTTCCGAAATTTTTCTTGTCTTGGATTTATCCACGGTTGGCCTACTGGGGGTTGAAAAGCTCAATAAATCGCGTGTCGGCGGGTGTCGCACATTGGCGGTTGTGACACATATTTTGAGTGACAGGGAGCCGCAGCAGAGGAGTGAAAGGGCCACATGCGGCTCCAGAGCTGCAAGTTGCTGACCCCTGGTCTAGTTTAATGGAAAGGAGGACCAGAGGTGACATGATAGCAGTCTTCCAATATCTCAGGGGTTGCCCCAAAGAAGAGGGAGTCAAGCTATTCTCCAAAGCACCTGAAGGCAGGAGAAGAAGCAACGGGTGGAAACTAATCAAGGAGAGAAGCAACTTAGAACTAAGGAGAAATTTCCTGACAGAACAGTTAATCAGTGGAACAACTTGCCACCAGAAGCTGTGGGTGCTCCAACACCGGACATTTTAAAGGAGAGACTGGACAACCATGTGTCTGAAATAATAAAGGCTTTGGACTTAGAAGGGGTCGAACTAGAAGACCTCCCAAGTCCCCTTCCAACTGTTATTCTGTCTTGAATGATTCTCAAAAGAGCTAACACTGGCTTTCAGAGTGCCAACGACCAGAACTGCAAAAAATAAAAAATCCTTCTATTCCTCACCAATCAGTTAGAACTGAGGAAGCTTCTTGGATGAGAAGCTAAAAATTTTCAAGGGAAAAAACCCAAGAAGGTCAAGCTATTCTCCAAAGCACCTGGAGACTAAACAAGAAGCAACGGATGGAAACTAATCAAGGAGAGAAGCAACCTAGAACTAAGGAGAAATTTCCTGACAGTGCGAATTCTGCCCTCAGGTGCTTTGGAGACAATAAACCCCTTCTTCTTTGTAGCAGCCCCTCAAATACTAGAATATTGCTATCATGTCACTCCTAATCCTTCTTTTTTTCTAGACAGGCCAAACCCAATTCCTGCAACTGTTCTTCATATGTTTTTGTCTCCAGGCATTTAATCATCTTAGTTGATTGTCTCTTCACTATTTTTTAATTTGAATTTATATCCCGCCCTTCTCAGAAGACTCAGGGCGGCTTACACTGTGTTAAGCAATAGTCTTCATCCATTTGTATATTATATACAAAGTCAACTTTGTCCAAAGTCTCAGCATCTTTTATATAATGTGGTGACCAAAACTGGATGCAGGATTCCAGGTGTGGCCTTCTTAAGGCTTTGTAAAGCGGTACTCATACTTCACGTGAATTTGATTCTTTGCCTCTGTTTATGCAACTAAGGACTGTATTCGCTTTTTGGGCTGTTGCCGTGCACGGCTGGCTCATGTTTAAGGGATGGTCAACTAAGACTCCAAAGTCCCTCTCCCAGTGACTGTTTTTGAACCATGTTCTGCCTCATAATTTTGGTTTTTTTTCTGCCCAGGTGTAAAAACCTTGCCACATTAAATTACGTGTTGTGGGATAAGGTACATTGTTCAAGTCTGCCGAGAACTGTTTGGATCCTGAGCTGATCTCCTGAGTTCTGTGATTAGAACTCATCGTCTCCTGGCTTCTAGCCTGCTGCCTTAAGTATTAGACCAGGGACGTCAAACTGGGCCCGATCAGCATTGTAGTTCTCCACCGGCCGGCTGGGTTGGGGTGGGGAGGAGACGGGACTGACGCCTCCTGCAGCACCTTGCCAGCCAAAATGGGGCATGGGGAGGCCATGTGAAGCCCCCCCTCACCACTATGCCCCATTTCCAGCCTGGATGACTTCCTGAAGGTCTTTGCCAGCCACAAGGGGCCTCTGGTGGCCCAGCAGACTAAGTCTGTCTGTTATTAACACAGCTGCTTGCAAATACTGCAAGTCCCACCAGGCCCAAGGTTGACTCAGCCTTCCATCCTTTATAAGGTAGGTAAAATGAGGACCCAGATTGTTGGGGGCAGTAAAAGTTGACTTTGTATATAATATACAAATAGATGAAGACTATTGCTTGACACAGTGTAAGCCGCCCTGAGTCTTCGGAGAAGGGCGGGATATAAATTCAAATTTAAAAAAAAGAGCGTGCGGGGCCTCATGCATCTCCCCCTATCCCGTTTTAGCTAGCAGAGTGCTGCAGGATGCCGTCCAGGCCAAAAACTGGGCATGGGGGGGGGGTCACACGGGCCCCCGTGCTAGGGGTGAAATCCAGCAAGTTGTGGAGAACCGGTAGCGGAAATTTGGAGCAGTTCAGAGAACCGGTAGTGGAAAATTTGAGCAGTTCAGAGAACCGGCAGTGGAAATTTTGAGCAGTTCAGAGAACCGGTAGTGGAAATTTTGAGTAGTTCGGAGAACCGGTAGTGGAAATTTTGAGTAGTTCGGAGAACCGGTAGTGGAAATTTTGAGCAGTTCAGAGAACCGGTAGCGGAAATTTTGAGTAGTTCAGAGAACTGGCAAATACCACCTTTGGCTGGTCCCAGAGTGGGGAGGGAATGGGAATTTTGCAATATCCTTCCCCTGGAGTGGGGAGGGAATGGAGATTTTGCAGTATTCTTCCCCTGCCACATCAGCCAAGCCAAGCCAAGCCACGCCCACAGAACCTGTTGTAAAAAAAATTGGATTTCACCATCGCCCCGCGCCCCATTTTGGCTTCCAAAGCATCGCACGCCAGTCCTTTGCTATTTCCAGGCCGACCTCATGGGCCAGATTTAAGCACTCTGCGGGCCGGATGTGGCCGCGGGCCTTGAGTTTGACACCCCTGTATTAGACAAAACCTGTTCTCTTGCTTGCTTACTTGCCATATTTTTCAGAGTATAAGACGCATCTTAGTTTTTGGGGAGGAAAATAAGAAAAAAGCTGATTGGCAGGTGGATCGGCCTCCCGGATACCCCCAATCAGCTGTTCCCAGAGGTGAATTTTACCAACAGGTTCCTTGGTTTTGAGCTCTGTGCCTTGCTTTTTTTGGCTTTTCCCCCCCTGTCTCTGAAACTCCATTTCAGAAAAAAAAAATTCTGCCTCTGAAAGCCTCCAAAACAGAACTTCAGAAAAAAAGCCTCTAAAGCTCTGTTTGGGAGCTTCTTTTCTGAAGTTCTGTTTGGGGCTTTTTTTCTGAAGCTCTGTTTGGAGGCTTTTTTCCTGAAGTTCCGTTTTGGGGGCCTTTTTTCTGAAGCTCTGTTTGGAGGCTTTTTTTCTGAAGTTCCGTTTTGGGGGCTTTTTTTCTGAAGCTCCATTTGGGGCTTTTTTTCTGAAGTTCCGTTTTGGGGGCTTTTTTTCTGAAGCTTTGTTTGGAGGCTTTTTTTCTGAAGCTCCATTTGGGGCTTTTTTCCTAAGCTCCGTTTGGGGGCTTCTTTTCTGAAGCTCCTTTACTGATGCTTTTTTCAGCCTCTGAAACCTCCCTTTGCATATAAGGCGCACCCAGATTTTCACCCTCTTTTTTGGGTGGGGGGGAAGGTGCATCTTATGTTTTGAAACATACAGTACTTACTGATTTATGTATTTCTTATATAGCTTATAATTATTTTCCCCCCTCCCCCCTTTGCAGCAGAATGGCCAAAGACCATGACGGGCCTTCCAAGTACTTCAGGCACGACAGCCAGCGTGGTAATCATCCGTGGTTCAAAGATGTACGTGGCTCACGTCGGCGACTCGGGTGTGGTTCTCGGAGTCCAGGATGACCCGAAAGATGAATACGTCCGTGCCGTGGAAGTGACGCAGGATCACAAACCTGAGCTTCCAAAGGAGAGGCAGCGGATTGAAGGCCTTGGGGGAAGGTAACGGATCTCACCTGGGCTTGTTCAAAATGTGTTTTTTTTCTATTAACCTCTTCAAGGTAAGTCATTGACTTACGACCACAACGGAGGCGAAATTTTCTGTCGCTAAGGGAGACGGTTAAGTGAGTTTTGCCCCGTTTTACGATGGTTTTGACTGCCGTTGCTAAGTGCATCACCGCAGTGTAAGTTAGTACCATGGTCGTTAAGTGAATTTGGCTCCCCCCTCCCAATTGACTTTGCTTGTCAGAAGGTCGCAAAAGGGGATCGTGTGACCCCGAGACACTGGCAGCTGCCAACTGTGGCAAGGAAGGTTGTAACATAGGGTAAATTTCATTTGTCTCTCTTAAGCAACAGAAATTCTGGGCCTCAATTGTGGTCGTAAGTCAAGGACTATCTGTACTGGAGGCTAATTCATTGCTGACTGCCAGCAGTTCGATCCAGCTCAAAGGTTGATTCAGCCTTCCGTCCTTCCGAGGTCGGTAAAATGAGGCCCCAGATTGTTGGGGGCAAGAGGCTGACTCTGTAAACCGCTTAGAGTGGGCTGTAAAGCACTATGAAGCGGTATATAAGTCTTAAGTACTATTGTGAACAAAGGAAGGAAAGGAAGGAAGGAAGGAAGGAAGTCCTGGTGCCACAGTGATTTGAATGAAATATTGCAAGCTAATTCTGCCCACAGCCAGGAGTTTGATCCTGACTGGCTCCAGGTTGGCTCAGCCTTCCATCCTTCTGAGGTCAGTAAAATGAGGACCCAGATTGTTGGGGGCAAGAGGCTGACTCTGTAAACCGCTTAGAGTGGGCTGCAAAGCACTACGAACCAGTATATAAGTCTTAAGTCAGCGGTTCTCAATCTGTGGGCTGCAATCCCGTTGGGGGTCAAATGACGATTTGCCAGGGGTCGCCTAAGACCATCGGAAATACGGGAAGTATACTTGCGAGTCGAAGAATTGCGCTCCAATAGTTGACTCCACATGCCAGCTGCAGGCTCTTCAAATCGCTAGCCGAATTCGGCTTCAGGCGCGATCAATTAAAAAAGAGAGAAATCTTTGCTCTGATGTCTCCCTCTCAAGCCAGCTGCAATCACTCCCAATCGCTAGCCTAATCTGGCTTCAGGCGCGATAAACTTAATAGGGGAGGAGTCTCCGCTTTAATGCCTCCGTCCTCAAGGCAATCGGGAGCAGTTCAGATCGCTAGCCAATATGGCTTCAGGCGCGATAAATTCAAAACGAAAATAATTTTACGGTTGGGGGTCACCACATCGTGGGGAATTGTATTAAAGGGGTCGCAGCACTATAAAGGTTGAGAACCACTGTCTTAAGTGCTGTTGCGAAGGAAGGAAGGAGGGAGGGAGGGAAGGGAGGAAGGAGAGAAAAGGAAGGAAGTAGCACAGTGGTGGCACAGTGGTTAGTATGCAGTATTGCAGGCTAACTCTTCCCACAACCAGGAAGTTTGATCCTGACCGGCTCAAGATCAACTCAGCCTTCCTTCCTTCCTTCCGAAGTCGATAAAATGAGGACCCAGATTATTGGGGCAATAGGATGACTCTGAAAATCAGGGGTGTCAAACTGGCGACTGGTGGGCTGGATGTGTAACGTGCAGGCCACCCCAGCTCCATGAATGGGGAAAATGTCGCGAAACGTCATGTGACGGCAATGAGACGCTGTGGGTTTGACACCCATGCTGTTAACCAGGGGTCTCCAACTTTGGAAACTTTAACAAACAGGAAGCAGCAGGTGAAGCTAAGCAAGATCACATCAAATACCTGTACAATTAGCACAGGGGCCCCCCAAGGCTGTGTGCTCTCCCCACTTCTCTTCTCTCTGTATACCAATGACTGCATCACCAATGATCCATCTGTTAAGCTACTGAAGTTCGCAGATGACACAACAGTGCTTGGTCTCATTCGAGACAATGACGAATCCGCATATAGACGAGAGGTCAAACGACTAGCCTTGTGGTGCAACCAAAACAATCTGGAACTGAACATACTCAAAACCGTAGAAATGGTGGTAGACTTTAGGAGAAACCTTTCCATACTTCCACCTCTCACAATACTTGACAACACAGTATCAACAGTAGAAACCTTCAAATTTCTGGATTCTATCATATCGCAAGATCTCAAATGGACAGCTAACATCAAAAACATCATTAAAAAAGGACAACAAAGAATGTTCTTTCTGCGCCAACTCAGTAAGCTCAAACTGCCCAAGGAGCTGCTGATCCAATTCTACAGAGGAATTATTGAGTCTGTCATTTGCACCTCTATAACTGTCTGGTTCGGTTCTGCAACCCAACAAGAAAAACACAGACTTCAGAGGATAATTAGAACTGCAGAAAAAATAATTGCTACCAACCTGCCTTCCATTGAGGACCTGTATACTGCACGAATCAAGAAGAGGGCCGTGAAAATATTTGCAGATCCCTCGCATCCTGGACATAAACTGTTTCAACTCCTACCCTCAAAACGACTCTATAGAGCACTGCACACCAGAACAACTAGACACAAGAACAGTTTTTTCCCGAAGGCCATCACTCTGCTAAACAAATAATTCCCTCAACACTGTCAGACTATTTACTGAATCTGCACTACTATTAATCTTCTCATAGTTCCCACCACCAATCTCTTTCCAATCTCTTATGACTGTATGACTATAACTTGTTGCTGGCAATCCTTATGATTTATATTGATTGATATTGATATATTGACCATCAATTGTGTTGTAAATGTTGTACCTTGATGAACGTATCTTTTCTTTTATGTACACTGAGAGCATTGCACCAAGACAAATTCCTTGTGTGTCCAATCACACTTGGCCAATAAAATTCTATTCTAAATTCTATTCTTAAGACTTGTGGACTTCAACTCCCAGAATCCCTCAGCCGGCAAAGCAAAACTGGCTGAGGAATTCTGGGAGTTGAAGTCCACAAGTCTTAAAGTTACTAAGGTTGGAGACCCCTGCTGTAAACCACTTAGAGAAGGCCGTAAAGCGCTATAAAGCGCTATATAAGTCTATGTGTTATTGTTGATTGCTGTTATATTCCTCGGTTAACCGGGCCAAGTAGGGCTTTATAGATCCCAACCGGTACCTCTAATCATGCATTGTAGAAGTCTTTGTTTAGTACACACTGCCTTGAAATTTTCGTTTCTTTTAAAAGTTTCACCCTTCATTGTATTCCTCGCCCTCCCCTCTCTTCTCTCCGATGGTTTTAGTGTGATCAATAAATCCGGCGTGAATCGGGTGGTTTGGAAACGCCCTCGTCTGAGTCACAACGGTCCGGTTCGAAGAAGCACCGTTATCGATCAGATTCCTTTCCTGGCAGTGGCCCGAGCTCTTGGTAAGTAGCCTCCATGAACCGAAATGAAATGACGTGATGGATCGACTGAAAGATTTAGGAGTTCATAGGGAGTCCTCGATTTATGACTTCAACAACCGTTCGAAGTTATAACGGCCTGGAAAAAGTGACCGTTTTTTTCACACTTACGACATTTGCAGCACCCTCGTGGTCTGCCTCCCCTCTGCGCATGTGTGTGCGACCCTCCGCTGCACTCCCCCTGCATCCCGTTTTGGGCCTAGTAGGCCTCCCTGCACTTACAAGCCATAATGCAATGCGTGCATGCTCCCTGATTCCCCGCACATTCTCGTGTGATCCCCCTGCTCCCGTGCATACGCACGCATCTCCCATCTGTGCTGCGACCCCCGTGCATTTGTGGCACAGACTGGAAAATCAGCTGCCCGGCAGGAGGTGCGTGCAAATGTGTGGTAGAGCTCAGCTGGGGCGAAGGCTTGTGTCGTGTCCCACTCCTCCACTGACGACCGGGTCAGGGAAATCCGAATCAGGCATGCCTCTGCAGCTCTGCCAAAGTCCTAGCAAAGTCCTCAGGGCAGGCAGGAGACCAGAAAGTGACTTCAGCAAGATATGTTAGACTTTGCTTGACTCAGAGAATGCCAGAAAGCAGGTCCTTTATATAGGCCATGGGGTGTGGCTCCATGACTCAGCACTTATCCAGGCCTGCCCCTCCCTTCCTTCTGTCGCCGCCGCCTATCAATTCTTCTGAAGCGAGGGTCACTCCAGTCTGCAGCTGTTGGTAATTGACCTTCCTCAGGCTCACATTCTGTGGGGGAGGGGGAGGGGTCTAGTTGCTCCGTTTGCCTGGGCATGGAGCCAGAGCTTGGGGCTGGAGGTACTTCTTCCTCCTCAGCCTGTCTGGGCATGGAGCCAGGGCTGGGGCCGGGAGGCATACTAGGACATTCCTCCGTGTTCGGAAGCAGATAAGAAGATCCCGGCTGCGGTGAAAGCGGGTGAGACACAACAGCTTGAGAGGGCTCTGCGTGCCACAGCGTGCCATAGTTTCGCCATCATGGGTGCAAGGTCTCCTGCTTAGGTGAGGAGTTGGACTAGATCAGTGGTAGTCAACCTGGTCCTTACCGCCCACTAGTGGGCATTCCAGCTTTCATGGTAGGGGTTTTGTCCGATACTGAAGCACTTTCCTTTTTATTTTTTTTTACATTTAATTGACTTTTTAAAAAATTTTCATAGCATTATTTAAAAACATTTTCATTAAGTTTTCATAAAATTCCCCGTGACAATTTAAATTCCTGAAAAATATACTATTTGTATCGCCCGCGCATAAGTTTAGTTCACGTTACCTAAGTGAAACTAAATGGCGCTTTAGTGCGACCGCAAACAAAAGAGCCTCATCCCAGAATAGCTCGCGCATCTCCCCACCACCACCACCCAGCTGTAACAGACAAGCAGAGTTGGTAGCCGGCGCCCCCCACAAACCCAATCCACGATGCGCGAGAGGCATGCGCAGATGACGATACACTTTATAAATCACCATTACTGTGGAACCGGTGGTCGGTTAGAAAATTTTACTACTAACAGAGATACAAAAGTGGGCGGTAGGTATAAAAAGGTTGACTACCCCTGGACGAGATGATCTACAAGGTCCCTTCCAACTCTGTTAATTTGTTCTGCTCTGTTTTTTTATACAGGTGATCTATGGAGTTACGACTTCTACAGCGGGGAGTTCGTGGTTTCTCCAGAACCGGACACAAGTGTACACACACTAGATCCTCAGAAGCATAAATATATAATTTTGGGGAGTGATGGACTGTGGAACATGATCCCACCCCAGGAGGCTATATCCATGTGCCAGGACCACGAAGAGAAAAAGTATTTTATGGTGAGCTGTCAGGAGTACCGTTGTTGTTTTTTGCTTTCTTTGCTGATCCGCACGATTGAAACCTTAACTTTGCATGCATTTCACGTAAAAAGATGATGGGCTTTGATCAAGTAATCGTGGCCAGCAGCTTGATTGTTTTTGGTACTCCTGTTCACGTAATGTTCCCTATCATCACTTTGTTGTGCTTTGACAAACACAGTAAACCTTAGCAACTTTAGCAAGCCCGTTAATATGCTGGCTGGGGAATTCTGGGAGTGGAAGTCACCCCTCTTAAAGCAGGCTGGCTGGGGAATTCTGGGAGTGGAAGTCACCCCTCTTAAAGCACGCTGGCTGGGGGATTCTGGGAGTTGAAGTCCACATCTCTTAAAGCACGCTGGCTGGGGGATTCTGGGAGTTGAAGTCCACATCTCTTAAAGCACGCTGGCTGGGGGATTCTGGGAGTTGAAGTCCACATCTCTTACAGCATGCTGGATGGGGGATTCTGGGAGTTGAAGTCCACATCTCTTAAAGCACGCTGGCTGGGGGATTCTGGGAGTTGAAGTCCACATCTCTTAAAGCACGCTGGCTGGGGGATTCTGGGAGTTGAAGTCCACCCCTCTTAAAGGACGCTGGCTGGGGAATTCTGGGAGTGGAAGTCCACCTCTCTTAAAGCACGCTAGCTGGGGGATTCTGGGAGTGGAAGTCCACCCCTCTTAAAGCAGGCTGGCTGGGGGATTCTGGGAATGGAAGTCCACCCCTCTTAAAGCAGGCTGGCTGGGGAATTCTGGGAGTGGAAGTCCACCCCTCTTAAAGCAGGCTGGCTGGGGAATTCTGGGAGTGGAAGTCCACCCCTCTTAAAGCAGGCTGGCTGGGGAATTCTGGGAGTGGAAGTCTACCCCTCTTAAAGCATGCTGGCTGGGGGATTCTGGGAATGGAAGTCCACCCCTCTTAAAGCAGGCTGGCTGGGGAATTCTGGGAGTGGAAGTCCACCCCTCTTAAAGCAGGCTGGCTGGGGAATTCTGGGAATGGAAGTCTACCCCTCTTAAAGCAGGCTGGCTGGGGAATTCTGGGAGTGGAAGTCCACCCCTCTTAAAGCATGGTGGCTGGGGGATTCTGGGAGTGGAAGTCCACCCCTCTTAAAGGATGCTGGCTGGGGAATTCTGGGAATGGAAGTCTACCCCTCTTAAAGCAGGCTGGCTGGGGAATTCTGGGAATGGAAGTCTACCCCTCTTAAAGCAGGCTGGCTGGGGAATTCTGGGAATGGAAGTCCACCCCTCTTAAAGCAGGCTGGCTGGGGAATTCTGGGAGTGGAAGTCCACCCCTCTTAAAGGATGCTGGCTGGGGAATTCTGGGAATGGAAGTCTACCCCTCTTAAAGGATGCTGGCTGGGGAATTCTGGGAATGGAAGTCTACCCCTCTTAAAGCATGCTGGCTGGGGGATTCTGGGAGTGGAAGTCCACCCCTCTTAAAGCAGGCTGGCTGGGGAATTCTGGGAGTGGAAGTCCACCCCTCTTAAAGCAGGCTGGCTGGGGAATTCTGGGAGTGGAAGTCTACCCCTCTTAAAGCAGGCTGGCTGGGGAATTCTGGGAGTGGAAGCCCCCCCTCTTAAAGCATGCTGGCTGGGGAATTCTGGGAATCGAAGTCCACCCCTCTTAAAGCATGCTGGCTGGGGAATTCTGGGAATGGAAGTCTACCCCTCTTAAAGCATGCTGGCTGGGGAATTCTGGGAATGGAAGTCTACCCCTATTAAAGCAGGCTGGCTGGGGAATTCTGGGAATGGAAGTCCACCCCTCTTAAAGCAGGCTGGCTGGGGAATTCTGGGAGTGGAAGTCCACCCCTCTTAAAGGATGCTGGCTGGGGAATTCTGGGAATGGAAGTCTACCCCTCTTAAAGCAGGCTGGCTGGGGAATTCTGGGAGTGGAAGTCCACCCCTCTTAAAGGATGCTGGCTGGGGAATTCTGGGAATGGAAGTCTACCCCTCTTAAAGCAGGCTGGCTGGGGAATTCTGGGAGTGGAAGTCCACCCCTCTTAAAGGATGCTGGCTGGGGAATTCTGGGAATGGAAGTCCACCCCTCTTAAAGCAGGCTGGCTGGGGAATTCTGGGAGTGGAAGTCCACCCCTCTTAAAGGATGCTGGCTGGGGAATTCTGGGAATGGAAGTCTACCCCTCTTAAAGCAGGCTGGCTGGGGAATTCTGGGAGTGGAAGTCCACCCCTTTTAAAGCAGGCTGGCTGGGGAATTCTGGGAGTGGAAGTCCACCCCTCTTAAAGCAGGCTGGCTGGGGAATTCTGGGAGTTGAAGTCCACCCCACTTAAAGCATTGTCAAGATCTCAAATGGACAGCTAACATCAAAAACATCATTAAAAAAGGACAACAAAGAATGTTCTTTCTGCGCCAACTCAGTAAGCTCAAACTGCCCAAGGAGCTGCTGATCCAATTCTACAGAGGAATTATTGAGTCTGTCATTTGCACCTCTATAACTGTCTGGTTCGGTTCTGCAACCCAACAAGAAAAACACAGACTTCAGAGGATAATTAGAACTGCAGAAAAAATTATTGCTACCAACTTGCCTTCCATTGAGGACCTGTATACTGCACGAATCAAGAAGAGGGCCGTGAAAATATTTGCAGATCCCTCGCATCCTGGACATAAACTGTTTCAACTCCTACCCTCAAAACGACGCTATAGAGCACTGCACACCAGAACAACTAGACACAAGAACAGTTTTTCCCCGAAGGCCATCACTCTGCTAAACAAATAATTCCATCAACACTGTCAGACTATTTACTGAATCTGCACTACTATTAATCGTTTCATAGTTCCCATCACCAATCTCTTTCCATTTATGACTGTATGACTATAACTTGTTGCTGGCAATCCTTATGATTTATATTGATATATTGACCATCAATTGTGTTGTAAATGTTGTACCTTGATGAACGTATCTTTTCTTTTATGTACACTGAGAGCATCTGCACCAAGACAAATTCCTTGTGTGTCCAATCACACTTGGCCAATAAAAATTCTATTCTATTCTATTAATGTTGTAGCGTAGATCTTTTCCCGTTTTCAGTGGCAGCGCGGAGATTTTAAACAGACTGTGTGTACCTGCCATACCTATCGCAATAGCCTTTCGGAATAGTGATTTGCCTGTTTTCTCCTTCTCTTCCCCGTGTCTGACCTCAAAGGGAGAACATCAACAATCCTTGGCTAAAATGCTGGTTAACCGAGCGCTGGCCCGGTGGAGGCAGCGGATGCTTCGTGCCGATAACACCAGCGCCATCGTCATCAGTATATGTTCCGGCCGAAAATCTCGGAGCAGCTGTCTGCAAAGCGAGGAGGATCTGTGCTTCAACTTAGCCGAAGGACCTTCGTACAGCAGCCCCGAAACGTGGACGATCGCCCCTTCGCAGTGCTCAACTCCGTCATCCAAGGTAAAAACGTGATTTATTTTTTTTTAAAAGGCTCAAGGGCTGAGAGCTTTTAAGATGATGTTAAAAATGAGCATTTCCCCCACCCGCCCCCAGGTTTTATGGTTTTAAGTGCATTTTGAAAGGGAAAAACAACAACAACCCTCCAGGTCTATGTACCGCTATTCTTCTTCTTGTGCCATATCCATCATCGGACATTGGTGATGACGTTGGTGATCCTATTTTTATTCATAGCCGCAGGGAAAAGAGCTGCTGAGTTTTGTCCAAACCGGTTCCTTAGATTTTGAAGCCGTGATTCTTCTTCTTCTTCTGCCTGGACCTCGTTTGCCTTCAATCTTTTCCTGGAGGATTAAGTGAAATGCGCCGTACTTTTCCGGGTGTCGCATCACACGTCTGAAATATTCTAACTTTCGCTTTTTTGATGGTTTTGATGATTTCGCTTGGCTTTCCCAGGCGGCTTATCACCTCCTCATTTCTGAGTTTGTCAAACACAACTTAATACGTAACAGCCGCCTGTAAATTTCAAATGCTTCTAGTCTCTTCAAGTGGCCTTCTGTCGGAGACCATCTCTCTACTCCGGGGGGTGTTGTGTCAAACTCAAGGCCTGCGGGGTGCTGAAATTTTGGGGCTGACCTGGAAATATCAAAGCGCTGGCCCGCAGTGCCTCTGCCGGCCGAAATGGGCTGAGTGCGAGGGTCCCTGCACCGCGTTTTGGCTGGTAAAGTGGTGCAGGAGGCTGTTCGGGACGAAAACGGGGCAGAGGGGGCCGCACACAGCCCCACCCCCATGCCCCGTTTTGGCCAGCGGGCTGCTGGAGGAGGGATCTGTCCCGTGTCTCCCCCCCTGTTCTCCCCACCATTGCTGGCCTGCCGAGGAGAACTACAATGCCGATCCAGCCCACGAAGTAACCCAGTTTGTCACCTTTGCTCTTCTCCATAAAGCAAGATAGAAAAGGTGTAACATCTGCTTTTCAATCATACAGCTGTACTAAGAAGGATTACAGGCAGTTCTTGATGTGCAAGCCCAATTGGGACCCGAATTTCTGTTGCTAAGCGAGGCAGTTGTTAAAACGAGCGGCGCCCGATTTGGCGACCTTTTTTTTTTTTTTGGCCAAGGTCGTTTAGCGAAGCCTTTGCAGTTGTTAAGTGAATCGTTTGTGTGTGTGGGGGTGTGTGGGTTAAGCGAATCCCCATTGACTTTGCTTGTCAGAAGCCGGCTTGGGAAAGAGGCAGATGGGGATCACGTGACCCCGGGAAGCTGCAACCTTTATAAATACGTGCTGGTTGCCAAGTGTCTTAATTTTGATTGTGTGACCGTGGGGATGCTGCGGCGGTTACAAGTGTGAGGACGGGTTGTGCGTCACTTTTTTTAAAGCGCCGTCGTAAGTTTGAATGCTAAACGAATGGCTTAAGTGGAGAAATTGGGTATGTCTAGTTTAATGAAAAGAAGGACTAGGGGAGACATGATAGCAGTCTTCCAATATCTCAGGGGCTGCCCCAAAGAAGAGGGAGTCAAGCTATTCTCCAAAGCACCTGAAGGCAGGACAAGAAGCAATGGGTGGAAACCAATCAAGGAGAGAAGCAACCTAGAACTTATTTATTTATTTATTTATTTAATTTATTTATTTTGTCACAACTAAGGAGGACTAGACTAGACTAGACTAGACTAGAATAGAATAGAATAGAATAGAATAGAATAACAGAGTTGTAAGGGACCTTGGAGGTCCTCCAGTCCAACCCCCTGCTTAACAGCCTGGAGACAAAAACATATGAACGGTTGCAGGAACTCGGTATGTCTAGTTTAATGAAACGAAGGACCAGGGGAGACATGATAGCAGTCTTCCAGTATCTCAGGGGCTGCCACAAAGAAGAGGGAGTCAAGCTATTCTCCAAAGCACCTGAGGGTAGAACAAGAAACAATGGGTGGAAACTAATCAAGGAGAGAAGCAACCTAGAACTAATTTATTTATTTATTTTATTTATTTATTTTGTCACAACTAAGGAGGAATAGAATAGAATAGAATAGAATAGGTCTAGACTAGAATAGACTAGAATAGACTAGAATAGAATAACAGAGTTGTAAGGGACCTTGGAGGTCCTCCAGTCCAACCCCCTGCTTAACAGCCTGGAGACAAAAACATATGAACGGTTGCAGGAACTGGGTATGTCTAGTTTAATGAAAAGAAGGACCAGGGGAGACATGATAGCAGTCTTCCAGTATCTCAGGGGCTGCCACAAAGAAGAGGGAGTCAGGCTATCCTCCAAAGCACTTGAGGGTAGAACAAGAAGCAATGGGTGGAAACTGATCAAGGAGAAAAGCACTAAGAACTAAGGAGAAATTTCCTGACAGTTGGAACAATTAATCAGTGGAACAACTTGCCTGCAGAAGTTGTGGATGCTCCCACACTGGAAATTTTTAAGAAGAGATTAGGCAACCATTTCTTTAAAATGATATAGGACCGTGATGGCAAACCTACGACATGCGTGCCAGAGGTGGCATGCAGCGTTTTCTCTGATGGCACGTGAGCCATCGCCCCGGTTCGGCTCCGCTGCGCATGCATGCACACCTCCTGCCAGCCAGCTGGTCTTTGGGTCTCTGCTGTGCATGTGTGCCAGGAGGGTCTTCACACATGTGCAGGGGCAGGGCACATGAGGGGTGTGTGCATGCATATGTTGGGAAGGAGGCATGCGCGGGGCCCATGCGTGCATTGCATTTTGGGGGTTTGTGCACGTACGCCTGCATTCCGCTCACGCTTACGCGCTTTGGGCCCTCGGTCCGGAAAAAGTTAGCTATTACTGGTATAGGGTTTCCTGCCTAAGCAGGGGGTTGGACTAGAAGACCTCCAAGGTCCTTTCCGACTCTGTTATTCTATCTTTGCTGCTCAGGGGCCCAGCTGTGGGGGGGGGGAGAAGGGAACCGGGTCGTGTGAGTGGTGGGCCGTGCGCACAGCTTGGGTTGGCCCGAGGGTTGGCAGCCCCTGCTGTAAGGGGTTTTAAAGGTAAGAACCAGTACCTTGAATTGGGCATGGAAGCAGAATGCCAATCACTGCCGTTTGCATAACGGTGGTGTGCCATGGGCCTCCCTAGGGGACTCAAGGGCTGTCCCTGAGGCTGCATGCTGAGCCAGCTGTAATTTCCGAATACCCTTCAAGGGCAGCCCCACGTACTAAGTATGCTTGGTCCGCCAGTTGCGCCCCTTCCTTGCCTTATGCACGGTCACTCACGCTCGTCACTTCCCGGTTGGATTATTGCAATGCTCTCTACATGGGGCTGCCCTTGAAGTGCACCCGGAGGCTGCAGCTAGTCCAGAATGCAGCTGCGCGGGTAATAGTGGGAGCAACTCGTTGCTCCCATGTAACACCAATCCTGCGCGGCTTGCACTGGCTTCCTGTAGTCTTTCGGGTGCGCTTTAAGATCTTGGTCACCACCTTCAAAGCGCTCCATGGCTTAGGACCCGGGTACTTACGGGACCGCCTGCTGTTACCTTATGCCTCCCACCGACCTGTATGCTCACACAGAGAGGGTCTTCTCAGGGTGCCGTCCGCCAAACAATGTCGGCTGGCGGCCCCCAGGGGCAGGGCCTTCTCGGTGGGAGCTCCTACGCTCTGGAACGAACTTCCCCCTGGATTACGTCAAGTGCCTGATCTTCGGACCTTTCGCCGTGAGCTGAAAACACACCTATTTATTCAAGCGGGACTGGTCTAATATTTTTAAATTTTAACTGGGGTTTTATCATCATTTTAGGGTTTGGAATTTTAAATTTTAAATTTTTAATACTGGCCATTTTTTTTCTAATTTGCTCGGTTTTAAATTGTTGTTTTAATTGTATATTTTTTATATTTTTTATCCTTTGGCTGTGCACCGCCCTGAGTCCCTCGGGAGAAGGGCGGTATAAAAATTTAATAAAACTAAACTAAACTAAACTAAACGTACAGTGCATTGCAGTAGTCCAAGTGAGAGATGACCAGGGCTTGCCAAGTGCTGGTGTCGTGTCCCACTCCCCCTCCGACGACCGGGTCTAGGAAGTCCGTATCAAGCGTGGCCACGAAGCCTCTGCAGCTTTGCCAAATTTCTTCCAGGTTTCTCAGGGCAGGCAGGAGTCCAAGTTGTGACTTCAGCAAACTAGATGAGACTTTGCTTGACTCAAGGAATGTCAAAAGCAGGTCCTTTATATAGGCTGTGGGGTGTGGCTCCATGACTCAGCATTTATCCAGGCCTGCCCCTCCCTTCCTTCTGCTGGCGTCGCCTCTCAGATCTCCGGAAGCAAGGATCCTCCCACTTTGAATTGTTTTCTGCTGTTTGAGAAAGGGAGGGGTCAGAAGGAGTAGGCCCGAGTAATTCCAATCTGTGGCTGACTTCCTCTGATGGCTGAGGCAAAGCCGTATGAGTGAGGTTTGTTTGTTCATTCCTGACATCCTGTTCGGGCATGGGGCCAGGGCCGGGGGCTGGAGACATGACAGGCCCTTCATCTTCATTATCAGACTCAGAGTCTGATAGCAGACCCGGGACGGGAGGGGCCCGGCTGAGGAGAGGAGGGAGGACGAGGCACAACAGCTGGAATGTTGATCAAGGGGCTGTGTAAATGCTGCAAATGTTGTAACTGCGATGACTGTTTGTCGGTCCCTGTATTCGGTGCTGCTGTAGCTTTCGACGGTCCCTAAACGAATTGTTGTAGGTTTGAGGACTGTTTGTAGAGCAGAGGTCTCCAACCTTTTAGACCTCAGGGACCACTAAATTCATAATATTAAATCCCAAGGACCACTAATATGAATTTTTTAAAAAGATAAATAGTATTTAGTGCAATATAAAAAATGCAAATAATTTTTCTGCGGACCACTAAAATTTTCTCGCGGACCACCAGTGGTCCATGGACCGCTGGTTGGTGACCACTGTTGTAGAGGGAGTGCTAACTTGTGCCAGATGGGTCCCAATGCAAGGGCAAACATCAGTTGTGTAGTGCCTCGTAGTGGTGAGAAACGAATACAACAACTTACAATGTTTTTTTTTTTTATCTTGTGTAAGATTAGCATCCAGTTTAATTACATGAGTTTACCTTCAAGGGAAATTACTACCAGGCTTGCAAAGGGGCTGAGGCAGTGGCCCCCAAACTTTGGGGCACCAGGAATTGGTTTCATGGAGAGAGGTTTTTCCTGGGTGTTGTGGACCCCTGGGCTAAGGGGTATATATATATATACTGTGTTTCCCCGAAAATATGACTGGTTCTTATATTAATTTTTGCTCCAAAAGTCTCATTAGGGTTTATTTTCCGGTGGGGTCTTATTTTCGGGGAAACACGGTAGGTAGTCCTTGACTTACAACTGGTCACTGATCTAAGTTACAACAAATCTCTCCAGAATTACAGGTAGTCCTCGAGTTAATGACCACAATAGAGCCTGAAATTTATGTTGTGTGTTGTTTCCCACTTATGACCATTGCAGCCTCCCCTTGGTCACATGTTCAAAATTCAAGACGGTTGGCAATTGACTCATATTTATGACGGTTGCAAGTGTCCCAGGGTCATGTGATCACCTTTTCTGACTGTCTGACAAGCAAAATCAATGGACAAGCCAGATTTCACTTTACCAACCTCGTTACTAACGTAATAACTGCAGCGATTCACTTAACAGCTATGGCAAGAAAGGTCATAAGATGAGGCAAAACTCGCCCAACCAATGTCTCACTTAACAACAGGAATTTTGGGCTCAGTTATTGACATCCAGTCGAGGACCACCTGTATAAAATGAGGCAAAACCCACTTAAGAACTGCCTCGCTTCTCAACGGGAACTTGGTGCTCGTAAGTCGAGGACTGCCCGTAAAGGGACTTTTTGAGCTCTTGCATTGCCATGCGGTAGGTATCCTCTGAGTAACTCGGTGCCCTCTGTCTTGCAGAAAACCTGTCTGGGTAGACGGAGAGGCAAAGGGGTGCCAAGCCGGGGCAGCAGGAGGAGGTGGGCACTCGGATCAGTCAGAGTAATGAGCCGGGGGCAAAAGAGACGATTTTGACAAAAGCAAGAGGCAAATAAATGGAATAGATCCTCAGTTGGAGTCCCGTTCTGTGAGTTTCTTTTGGTGTTTGGATTTCTCAAGTCATCCAGGTCAGGGGTCTCCAACCTTGGTCCCTTTAAGACTTGTGGACTTCAACTCCCAGAGTTCCTCAGCCAGCTTTGCTGGCTGAGGGACTCTGGGAGTTGAAGTCCACAAGTCTTAAAGGGACCAAGATTGGAGACCCCTGATCCAGGTCACAGCTGCTTTTTTCAAAAAGTAACTGGACTTAGTTTTTGCTTGAAGGTGTTTCGCTTCTCATCCAAGTGCTGTGGCCTGTCAGCCGCTGCCCCCCTCTCCCCAGCAGCCGAATCGGAGGAGGAGGAGGAGGCGTCGGAGTCAGGTTCAGCATCAAGACAACCTGAGAGCTCCGGGGGGTGGGGTGGGGGAGAGGGAATGGAGCTGACAGAGAGAGAGAGAGAAAGAGACAGAGGCTGGGCTGTCTGTCAGCCCTCAGATGGAGAGTCAACAGCCTCCCAGTCTGGAGGTGGCTGATGAGAAAGAGGAGAAACAGCTGGGTCCAGTGCCTGACGCGCGGATGCGCAGAAGGCAGTGGAGAGGAGAGCAGCGGAAATCTATGGGCCGGTTCTTGGGATGGAAGAGCCACTGCAACTAGCAAAGCCTCACCTTAGCTCTGGGGATAAAAGGCAGGGGGCGGAGATGAATAGGTGTGGCAGACAACTATTCATCTCCTGGCCGGAGGGACTTATTAGCCTGCGGTGAGAGAGAAAATTTTTGCCGGGGTGTTGTGTCCCACTCCTCCGCTGACGGCCGGGTCAGGGAAATCCGAATCAGGCGTGCCTCTGCAGCTCTGCCAAAGTCCTAACAAAGTCCTCAGGGCAGGCAGGAGACCAGAAAGTGACTTCAGCAAGATATGTTTAGACTTTGCCTGACTCAGAGAATGCCAGAAAGCAGATCCTTTATATAGGCCATGGGGTGTGGCTCCATGACTCAGCACTTATCCAGGCCTGCCCCTCCCTTCCTTCTGTTGCCTCCGCCTATCAAGTCTTCTGAAGTGAGGGTCACTCCAGTCTGCAGCTGTTGGTAATTGACCTCCCTCAGGCTCACATGCTGTGGAGGAGGGGGAGGGGTCTAGTTGCTCCGTTTGCCTGGGCATGGAGCCAGAGCTGGGGGCTGGAGGTATTTCTTCCTCTTCAGCCTGTCTGGGCATGGAGCCAGGGCTGGGGCCGGGAGGCATACTAGAACATTCCTCCGTGTTCGGAAGCAGATAAGAAGACCCCGGCTGAGGTGAGATTGGACGAGACACAACACGGGGCTGCCGGCGCTCCTAATAAAGGAATCTTTTGAGTTCACTTCAGAGGGTTTGTCGTGTTTTGGGAGCCGGCTCAGAACACCAAGAAGCTTCATCGGTTGTGATGGTGGGGGGGCGGGGGGAGTATGGAAGGATAGATACGGTACTGATATGTGCAACACACCATACATACAGGTAGTCCTTGACTTACAACAGTTCATTTAGTGACCGCTCAAAATTACAGTAGCACTGAAAACAGTGACTTACTACCGTAAGTCCGTTTTTCACACTTACGACCGTCGCAGCATCCCCATGGTCACGGGATCAAAATTTGGACCCTTGGCAACCAACGTATCTTTATGACAGTTGCAGCGTTCCCAAGTTACGTGATCCCCTTTTACAACCTTCTGACAAGCAAAGGGGGGAAGGCAGATTCGGTTAACAGCCATGCTGCTAATGTAACAACCGCAGTGATTCGCTTAACAACCATAGCGAGAAGGGTGATAAAAATGGAGCAAAACTCACTTAACAAATATCTCGCGTAACAACATAAATTTTGGACTCCGTTGTGGTCATAAGTCAAGGACTGCCTGTACACACTTTAAACCCAAAAATACACTGAAGCAGAAGCTTGTCCGCCCCAAGGATAAAATGCCCAGACACAAACTGAGCAATGTGCTAGATGCAGTATTGTTAAGTGAGACGTGTACAGAGCTTGTACATTGGAGAAACAAAACAACCACTTCACAAACACATGGCACGACATAGGAGAACAAACCCCTCAGGACAAGATTCAGCAGTCCATCTGCATTTTTTTTTTTTTAATTTGCATTTATATCCCGCCCTTCTCTGAAGACTCAGGGCGGCTTACACTATGTTAGCAATAGTCTTCATCCTATTTGTATATTTATATACAAAGTCAACTTTTATTGCCCCCCAACAATCTGGGTCCTCATTTTACCTACCTTATAAAGGATGGAAGGCTGAGTCGACCTTGGGCCTGGTGGGACTAGAACCTGCAGTAATTGCAGGCAGCTGCTGTTAATAACAGACTGCATTAGCAGCCTGAGCCACAGAGGCATTTGAAATAGAAAGCCCATTCTTTTGAAGAAAGCAAAGTCCATGTTTTCCACAGAGGGGACCGCTGGTTTGGAAGAGGGGGTCAAAGAGGGCCATCTACCTTAAAATTGAGCATCCCACCTTCAACACGGGGAGGGAGGTATGATGCCACCTGTGTCTTGTTTACAATACAGCCCTTTCAGCAAGGCTCCACACCTATTTGCACTATTTAGGTGACCCTGAGGGCCAGTGGTGAAATGTAAAATTTGTTACTACCGGTTCTGTGGGCGTGGCTTGGTGTGTGTGGGGGGTAATGTGACTGGGTGGGCATGGCCAACTTTTTATTTTTTTATTTTTAAGAGCATTTTTTCTACAACCTCTTTAGCTGAAGAGGTTGTAAAAAAAATGCTTTTAAAAGCCTCTGACTGACGATCAGGCAACTCAGCTGGGATTGGCAGAGCCTTTTAAAAGCATTTTTTTTACAACTTCTTCAGCTGAAGAGGTTGTAGAAAAAATGCTTTTAAAAGGCTCTGATGATCCCAGCTGAGCCACGAGATCATCAGAGGCTTTTTGTTTTAACTTTTAAAACCATTTTAAAACCAGCCGAAGAAAAAATGCTTTTAAAAGTATAAAAAAAAACCCTCTGATGATCGCGCAGCTCAGCTGGGCATGAGGGGGGGAGCAGGGATTTTTGCTACCAGTTCTCCGAACCACCTGCTGCCATCGCTACCTGATTGAGTGGTCCAGTCCGAACCGGGAGCATTTCACCCCTGCTGACGGCACAGATGAACCCCCAAGTGGCCTCAACGATTCCCAGACAGAGCGCGAATGACCAGATGACTGCAAGGAATATCCTCCACCGTTCAGTCAGAACTGAAGAAGCTTCTTGGATGAGAAGCGAAATGTCTTCAAGAAAGCCCAGTTGCCTTTTGAAAAAACAAAAAAACAAAACATCTTTGGTATAAGTACTGAGAGTTGAGACTAGATGGTGGAAGGATAGGTCCTGACTGGGTGAGGTTGATGAAGGGATGAAGGGACTGTATTTCTTTGCAGTCCTCTGGTCGTTAGTACTCTCTCTGGGAGCTCTTGAGGCCACCTGGTGGTTTATCTTTGGCTGGGTGGCAGAGAAGGGGTTCATCTTTGGATGAGTAGGGTCAAATTGGGCCCCTCCACCCAGCCAGTGTCCACAAGGATCCCATTCCTGGCATGGAGGAGGTTGGCATTGAAGACGGCAACAGAACCTACAGGGCAGGGGTGAAATCTAAAAATTTTCCCTACCGGTTCTGAGGGCGTGGCTTAATTGGTGGGTGTGGCTTGGTGGTCAGGTGACTGAATGGGCATGGTCAAAAATAATAAATAATAATAAAGTATACAAAACTTGGGAGCGGACCGGTCTACCTTCTTTAAAAATAGAGGCACCGGTCTACTAATTGCTGTTTTTTTGGGAGCGCAACGGTCTACCTTCTTTAAAAATAGAGGCACCGGTCTACTAATTGCCGTTTTTTTGGAGCGCATCGGTCTACCTTCTTTAAAAATAGAGGCACCGGTCTACTAATTGCTGTTTTTTTGGGAGTCTACCTTCTTTAAAAATAGAGGCACCGGTCTACTAGCCGTCTGCCATGCTGATCAGCTGTACTGCGGCCCTTTGAAGCACCACAGCAGTCATTTAAGGCCATTTGCAGCTGTATCACCATTGAGAGCTTCAGGGACAGAGAAGAGGAACAGCGAGGCATGGGCGGGGCGGGGGGCAAGGATTTTTGCTATCGGTTCTCCGAACTACCCACCTCCATCGCTACCGGATCACACGATCCGGTCTGAACCGGGAGCATTTCACCCCTGCTACAGGGGTACATGGAATTTGTCATGTGATCAAAATTTGGGTGCTTGGCAACCCAAATTTACGACGGTTGCAGCATCCCAAAGTCATGTGATCACCGTTCGGGATTTTCCCAGCTGCCATTCTGACAAGGAAACTCAGTGAGGGAAACTGGATTTACAATACAAAGAACCCGATGGTTCCTCTAAGTACCGTATTTTTTGGACTATAAGGCGCACTTTTTTGTCTTTCAAAAGGAGATGAGAATGTCTTATTCGTTTTATAGACCGAATATTGCTGAAGCCCCCCTGCCAGCCGTTTTGGGGCCTTTTTTCGGCTGGTTTTTGAGGCATTTTTGGGCCCAATTTTGAGGCTTTTTGGGGCCTGGTTTTGTTTTGTTTTAAATGCCTATTTGCAGGTAGTCCTGGACTTACAACAGTTTGTTTAGTGACTGAAGTTACAACAGCACTGAAAAAAGTGACTTAAGACCGTTTTTCACATCATTTTTACGATTGTTGCAGTATCCCCGTGGTCACGTGATCAAAATTCAGATGCTTGGCAACTGGATCCTATTTATGACGGTTTCAGGGTCCCAAGGTCACGTGATCCCCTTGTGCGAACCTTCTGACGAGCAAAGTCAATGGGGAAGCCAGATTCACTTAACAATCGTGTGACTAACTTAACAAGTAAACTATCTCAAGTGAGGCAAAATTCACTTAACAAGGATCTGTCTCACTTAGAAGCAGAAATGTTGGGCTCAGTTGTGGTTGTAAGTCGAGGACTACCTGCATAATACAGGTGGTCCTTGACCAACGAGGTCACTTAGCGAAAAAGAAAAGGGATTTATGACTTCCAAATATTTGGAGATTGGGACACTCAAAATTCCCCAGCGAGACTGGCTCTAGGAATTTGGGGAATTTATACAGGTAGTCCTCGTCTTATGTCCACAACTAAGCCCAAAATTTATGTTGCGAAGTGAGAAATTTGTTAAGTGAATTTTGCCCCGTTTTATGACCTTTCTTGCCACAGTTGTTAAGTGAATCACTGCAGCTGTTAAATTAGTCACACGGTTGTTAAGTGAACCTGGCTTCCCCATTGACTTCGCCTGTCAGAAGGTCGCCAAAGTGGATCACACGACCTTGGGACACTGCAACTGTCATAAATATGAACCAGCTGTCAAGCATCCGAATGACTCACAACTGTGATTAGCGTTGTTTCTTAGGGAGAAAATAAAGAATTATTACACAACAGAATAACAGAGTTGGAAACGACCTTGCAGGTCTTCTAGTCCAAACCTCTGCTTAGGCAGGAAACCCTATAACATTGCAGACAAATTGTTGTCCAATCTCTTCTTAAAAAATTTCCAGTGTTGGAGCACCCAAAACTTCTGGAGGTAAGCCTCTTCCACTGATTAATTGTTCCCATTGTCAAGAAATTCCTCCTAGTTGATTAATTTCTATCCGTTGCTTCTTGTTCTGCCTTCAGGTTCTTGGAGAATAGCTTGACTCCCTCTTCTTTGGGGCAGCCCCTCAAATATGGGAAGACTGCTGTCATGCCACTCCTAATCTTTCTTTTCATTAAACTAAACATACCCAATTCTTGCAACCATTTGTTCATGTATTTTAGCCTCCAGCCTCCTAATCATGTTTTTTTTATTATTATTATTTACATTTATATCCCGCCCTTCTCCAAAGATTCAGGTCGGCTTACAGTGTGGAAGGCAGTGTGTTTGTTTAGGATTCTTGGTGGTTTTGTCACAGACATTTCATAACCCGACTAGGTAACATTATCAGTTCCAGGATGGACGGAGCCACAGTCTGAGCAAGGTATTTTGACATGGGTTGGCATCTTGCCCCAGAATTTATGCCATCTGCCCACAGCTCCTCAGACAGTTGTATTTAGGGCTGATAAAGGGCTGGGATTCTGCTGGTTCGGACCAGTTTGGGTGTTCCGGTAGCTCCGACGATCAGCTGAGAGCGAACCAGTTTGCTCCGTCGATCAGCTGGACCCGCCCACCCGCCCCTGCGCTATACCTGCCTTTATTTCCTTTGTTTGAAGTCCAGCGCAGCTTGCCGTGCCTCAGCTGTTTTATGCACTGGAGCTGCAGTAGAAGGTGCTGTTTTCAAATGTACTGCGCACACGCGGCTCACCCGTTTGGCGCATAGTACGAGCGAAGCGAACCGGTTGTTACACTCGTTGAAGCCCACCACTGCCAGGATACATACCTGCCTTCAGGTGCTTTGGAGAACAGGCTGACACCCCCCCCAAAATCTTTTTTGAGGCTGCCCCTTAGATATTGGAACACTGCTATCATGTCAATCCCCTGGTCCTTTTTTTTTTTTCTTCATGAAACTGAAAGGAATCTTCGAAATTAAAAGTTGTGTTTTTCATTTTCATTTTTACTATTTTTTTAAATCCCATCAGGTCGTAGAAGATGACTTGTGGCCCCGGCTGAGTTCCTCGGAAGGCCTCCCTTTATTCTCCTGCAGCAGCGCCGCTGTGTCGGGCAGGCTTCCCGAGCAAGCCGGCGAGCTGACGAAGGACAACGATGGTTTAGGAGCAGCTTGCTCAAGAGAGGCGGTGCCGCCGGACGAGAAGGGCGGCAAAGCGCTCGGCTTGCGGGCACACGACTCGTTCGGTCGAAACCCACCTGGGACTCTGTCTCCCTCCAATGCCAGGAACATGGGCCCGGACCTCAAACCCTTCAAGGTCCCCCCGAGTGATGCATCCAAAGTACAGGAAGCGGAGAGGACTCCATCAGTGGCCAGCTTCAAAAGGACATTGGAAGAATCCAACTCGGGCCCTGTGGTGAAGAAACCGAGACGCGGCCTGACCCAAAACGTTGGCGGGCAGCCCGAAAGCCTCTCTGCTGCCTCCCAGCATAAAATCACCAACCGGCTGGCCATGCGCCGAAGCGTACGAGGACAGAAAAAGTTAGCGAGCCCCTTATTCCACCAGACTAGGAAAGCTCTGTGTGTTTGCTGAATCTTTTCCCGTCTCATCCAGAATTCCAACCGAATCTGGAGAATTTGCAGAGAATTTGAAGCTGCCCTTCTATTCTCTGCTCCCTTTTATTAAGGGGGGGAAAAAAGAAATCATTATTATTTTTTAATGTAGAAGAAAGAAGGGTGACTTCAGACAGCTTTTATCCCAGCCTTCTACCCCCTTGTAATATAACTGTGAATTTTGTAGGCGTCCTTAGGGAAGATGAAGAAGTTGGTGTAAAAAGAAATATATATGCGTAAATTTATATTCCTTCAGACAACTTGTAGTCTTTTTTTTCCCCCCTGAGTTACTTGCATTTATTGTTACAGCAAAGGTAAAAAAATAATAATAACAAAACAAATATAAAACGTGCGTTGGGATGCTGTTTAATTTTTTATTTTTTAAATATGGTCGGGGTGGGTGTGGGTTAATTTAGTACAAAGTAACCAATTTGTATAACCTTCCTGCGGCGACCTCACAACTTTTTAACAAAAAGTAAAATTATTTAAAAGCAGAACGGAAGATAACGTATTTTCGTAGTACTTAATACGTTTTGCCTAGAATGCGCTCTGTTAGAGAATATAATAGTAGGTCTATATTTTTCTTCCTTTTGTTAACTTTTAGTTTTCTCTCTTCGGAATGAAATGTATGCTGAAAAAGATGTTGAGCCTTTACAACAGCTGTACGCTGGGTTCTTGTGTTTTAATTAAATTAATTAAACTACTATGCAGTCCTCTAGGTCTGGCTGTATTTTGTATTTGGGTTTTGATTGTTTGTTTGTTTCTTTAAGACGAAGGGCCAGTATTTTAGCTAAACAAGAAGTTTTTCTCCATCAGTTCTTGGACTCCCAATTCCTGGGGGCTGTTTTTTGAAGTTCTCTTGGTGATATACTTGGAATTATGATAATACATTCCTTTATGGACGCGTGAGATATTTTGCTATTCCAACCATCGATGGCGCACATAAGAGTGACCACCAGAGGTTTTTAAGTTATTGGGTTAGTTCTTTTTAGTTTTTCTTTGCATATGTTGTCGTTGTATACCTACAAATAAAATAAAATTGCTAAAAACCTGTCCGGTGCTTTCTGGTTCTTAAAAACTAATTTTAAACATACAGTTGCTGCAGCTCAGGTTTCCCGTAACTTGTTTTTGAAAGAAATTATTTGTGTAATATACAGAAAAAGGAAAACCCTTCAACACAACAATAAAGTAGAAATATCTCTCTTTCTCCCTCCCTCCCTCCCTCCCTCTCTGTCTCCTTCTCTCTCTCTTCCTCTCCTCTCTCCCCTTCTTCCTTTCCATCTCCTCTCCCTCTCTCTCTCCCTCTTCTCTCTCTCTCCCTCTCCTCTCTCTTTCTTCCCCTCCCTCTCCTTTTCCCTTTCCATCTCATCTCTCTCCTTCTCTCTCTCTTTCTTCCCCTCTCCCTCTCCCTTTCCCCCTCCTCCTTTCTCTCTCTCTCTCCTTCTTCTCTCTCTCTCATCTCTCTTCCCATCCATCATTGATCCATTTATATCTGTCTGTCTCCATGTCTGTTATCTGCTACTCTGTCTCCATCTCTCTTATCTATATATCCATTCATCCATCCATCTCTCTCTCTCTCTCTTTCTCTCTCCATGTTTTTTACTCGCTCTCTTGATACTTGTTGCGTCATGACAAAAAAATGTTGGATTAGGAGTGGAACCTGGCTTCAGATTCTCCCTTAGTCAGAGATGAAAAAAGAAAGAACATGGATAGTTCACACCAATCCGTTCACCCCAATTTACCCTTCCTTCTTTGCTTCTGCTGTATCCATCCATTGCTTCATACAATGCCTTCGTATGAGCCATTCTAACCAGGAAGTGGTTAGAATGCAGTATGGCAGGCTAACTCTGCTCACTGCTAGGAGTTCGATCCTCATCGGCTCAGCCTTCCGAGGTCGTTAAAATGAGGAACCCAGATTGTTGGGGGCAAAATGCTGACTTTGTAAACCGCTTAGAGCAGGGGTCTCCAACCTTGGTCCCTTTAAGACTTGTGGACTTCAATTCCCAGAGTTCCTCAGCAAACAAAGGTGGCTGAGGAACTCTGGGAGTTGAAGTCCACAAGTCTTAAAGGGACCAAGGTTGGAGACCCCTGGCTTAGAGAGGGCTGTAAAGCACTGTGAAGCGGTATATAAGTCTAAGTGCTATGGCTATTGCTTACACAAAATACCCATGAAGAACCATCCTCCTTCATCCTCTGTGATCAAACCTACCTGAAAGGATTTCTCTTGTACTGATTGACAAAATTTGAATTCAGTCCACCATCATTCATGGATTGCTGTTTGTTGGCCATCTTGTTTTATCCCCATCCATCCTTCTAAAACTCATTTCCACTGCAGGTTGTCCTCAACTTAATGACCACAATTTCCACCCAAATTTCCGTTTTTAAGCCAGGTGAATGTTAAGGGAGCTGCACCCGATTTTATGAGCTTTTTTTTTTTCCTGCCACGGTTGCTAAGCGAATCACTGCAGTTGTTTAAATGAGTCATGAAGCCATTAAGCAAATTCATCTTTTTCCCCCCCATTGACTGCTTGTCAGAAGCTGGCTGGAAAAGTCACCAAAGGAGGCCACATGACTTGGGAGGTTGCAACTGTGGTAATTGCCATATCTTTCGGAGTATAAGACGCACCTACCTTTTTTGGGGGGAGGAAAACAAGAAAAAAAAAGGATTCTGCCTCTGCCTACCAGCATCCATCGGTATTCATCTGGCTACCGTCCTTGCAGCAAACAGCCTGGTCAGCACATTATCGCAGCCTGATTTAGCATGCAACAGCTGATTGGCGGTTGGATCGGCCTCCTGGAATACCGCCAATCAGCTGTTCCAGGCTGCAGGGATCGCCAGAGCCCATCGCCACCTCCGCGTGTCGTGTTTTTGGCCTCCACACTCCGTTTTAGACCCTTTCCAGACTGCCAGGATCACCAGAGCACATCGCTGCCGATTGCCGCCTCAGGATGTCTCATTTTTGGCCCCACACATCGCGTTTTCGGCCTCCGCACGCCCTGTTTATGGCCTCCATGTGTCACATTTTTTTTAATTGAAAAAGTTTTTACAAAAAAAGCTTTCCTCCCCCCCCTTTCCCCCTCCCCTCTACTCCCCTCCCCCTAGAAACCCATCCCCCCCCTCCGACTTCCCGGAACAAACACAAGGTATAGTTAAAAATAAAACAAGCATATGCTAAAAAGTTTCCCTCCTAACTCAGTTAACTCCTGCAATTCTCATCAGATCCTAACCTCCTCCATATCTCTTAATCTGGTATCTATTTTGGATATAGTCAATCCATTTTTTCCATTCATTTAAGTATCTTTCTTGCGTATTGTCTTTCAAAAAGACTGAGATTTTTGCCATCTCAGCCAAATTAGCAACTTTCAATATCCATTCTTCTATTGTAGGTAGTTCTTTTTTCTTCCAATACTGTCATGTCTCACATTTTTGACCAGTTCCAGGCAGTGGGGATCGCCGCTAAGTGAAAAAAATTGTTAGGTGAGTTTTTCCCCATGTAACGACCTTTCTTGCATCAGTTGTTAAGTGAATCACTGCAGTTGTTCAGTTAGTAACGAGGTTGTTAAGTGAATCTGGCTTCCCCATTGAACTTTGCTTGTCAAAATGTCACAAAAGATGATCACATGACCCCGGGACAGTGGAAGCGTCATAAATGTGAGTCAATTGTCAAGCCTCCGAACGTAAATCACATGACCACAAGAATGCTGCAATGGTCATAAGTGTGAAAAAACGGTCATAAGTCACTTGTTTCAGTGACGTTGTAACTCTGAACTGTCACTAAATAAACTGCTGTAAATCGAGGACTACCAGCCTGTGTATACTAGCCCAGGGGTCTGCAAACTTGGCTCTTTTGAGACTTGTGGCCTTCAACTCCCAGAGTTCCTCAGCCAGCAAAGCTTTGGACAATTCTTTGGACAACAAAGAATGTTCTTTCTGCGCCAATTCAGGAAGCTCAAACTGCCCAAGGAGCTGCTGATCCAATTCTACAGAGGAATTATTGAGTCTGTCATTTGCACCTCTATAACTGTCTGGTTCGGTTCTGCAACCCAACAAGAAAAACACAGACTTCAGAGGATAATTAGAACTGCAGAAAAAATAATTGCTACCAACCTGCCTTCCATTGAGGACCTGTATACTGCACGAATCAAGAAGAGGGCTGTGAAAATATTTGCAGATCCCTCACATCCTGGACATAAACTGTTTCAACTCCTACCCTCAAAACGACGCTATAGAGCACTGCACACCAGAACAACTAGACACAAGGACAGTTTTTTCCCGAAGGCCATCACTCTGCTAAACAAATAATTCCCTCAACACTGTCAGACTATTTACTGAATCTGCACTACTATTAATTGTCTCATAGTTCCCATCACCAATCTCTTTCCACTTATGACTGTATGACTATAACTTGTTGCTGGCAATCCTTATGATTTATATTGATATATTGACCATCAATTGTGTTGTAAATGTTGTACCTTGATGAAGGTATCTTTTCTTTTATGGACACTGAGAGCATATGCACCAAGATAAATTCCTTGTGTGTCCAATCACACTTGGCCAATAAAAAATTCTATCTATCTATCAAAAGAGCCAAGTTTGCAGACCCCTGTAACAGCCTATTGTTTCCTTCTTTTGACAAAGATTTACTGATTTGACAAAGAATTATAATGTAACAAATATAAGTCATTCACTTAACAACTGCGGCCAAAAAAGGTCGTAAAATGGAGCGAAACTCACTTAACAACTGTCTTGCTTAACAGACATGTTGGACTCAGTGGTGGTGGTCATGAGTTAAGGACTATCTATACAGGGGTAAAATATTGCATAATTCAATATATTTTTCCTTTTCTTTTACTGTCTCTAATGCTGGGGCAGGAATTCTGGGAGTTGAAGTCCACAGGTTGTACAGGGGCCTTAATTGCCCACCCCTGTTTTAGACCTAACTGGTTCTTTAATTCAGCATCTTAATGAGTATTTTGTCAATTAACAAGCCCTTAATTTTATGCAAATTAAGACCTTTTCACAAATCTACATCCTGATTTTACAAAAAAGGCTACATTGCCAGACATCGATTTGTCCCCTCTACACTTTTCTATCTCTACATGTCCAGAAAGCGCTTTACCGCTTACGTCCTTGCGTCAGCCGCCGCATGACGTCACGCGCCGCGTCCTCAGTTTGTGGAAAGCTGTAAACAACCTTCCCTTTCGTCACCGGTGGGTGTGGCTTACGTAGATCCGACAATCCGTAATCCCATTGGCTCTCTCCCCACCGGCTACATTACACGTCCTCCTCCTCCTTTGAGCCCCGGATGTAAACAACTCCGCCCCCCCTCCTTCCCCAGGTGGGAGCGTCGAAAGCATCTCAAACGTTCAGCTTTCTCAACCTAGCTTAGTTGCGGCGATTGGGCAAGAAGGGAGAAACGTCAGTTAGAAGAAGCGAGACAGGGACAACCACCCCCGGCAGTTGTTGCCAACCGCCCTGGCTGCCTTGCGGATTGGATCCGACGGCCGTACAGAGCCCGCCTCCCCTAGCCGACCATTGGCTGTCAGAGCGGCGGCCGGTGAAGAGGGTCCTAAATATTGCCAGGGCGGGGGAGAAAGCGAGGCTGTTCAACGGCAGCAGGTAAGACGGAGGGAGGGGGGGGACACAATTACGGCAAGCGCGAACGGTGGGCGGGGCTTGTTAAAGAGTGGGGGAGGGGAAGCCAGGCTGACAGGAAAAGTGGGGGGAGGGTCGCGCGCGTGTGTGTGAGGGAGCCAATTTGATGTTTGTGGGGGGGGCGGTGGGGGGGGCACGTGGGAAATGGGGGTGTCTGAGGCGGCCCCCTTGTAGGAGGATATCGAGGCCCCCGATATGTATTTCTCCTTCCACGCCCCCTTTCCCCCCCTCCTCACCGCAGCCCTGCGAGGTAGGCCAGCCTCAAGGGAGGCAGCGACTGACCCCGAAGCCCATCATGCTGAGCCTGTGGGGCTGCCAGATTAATGGGGCACGCGGGCCTTCCTTTGGTGCCTTCAGGGTCATTCCATTCCTGTCGTTTCCACAGCAGCCAGGCTGGGTTGCTGAGCTGCTGAGGCAACTTTTTGCAAATAAAAGGAAGAAACGCCCCCTTCCCCGAGGAAATTCTATATAATGAGGCTGTTATTCGGGAAATCTAATTTAAATAAACTTAAATTATTGATTTATTTAAATAAGTAAATGTAAATTAATAGTTGACAATAATTGATAATCTCATGCTTGAGCAGGGGGCTGGACTAGAAGACCTCCAAGGTCCCTTCCAACTCTGTTATTCTGTTTATGTGTGTGTGTGTGTGTGTGTATGTATACGTCTATGTATATGTATATGTATGTATGTCTGTGTCTGTGTATGTATGTATATGTGTGTGTGTGTGTGTGTATATACACACACACGGACAACAGCTGTGCAGCTCACCAGCTCAAATCCCCCTGCAGCTCAGACTAATCTGAGCACAACCAAGCCCCCATCCAAAGAGGACACACCCCCATCCAATCAGAGCACCAAAAAACCCCCATCCAATCAGAGCACAGCCAAGCTCCCACCCAATCAGTTCAAACCCCCACTAGCAGTTAAAAAGGAAGAAACAGCTGCAGTCACACATTGCTCCCAGAAGCACGAAGCTGAAGCCTGAAGATGACGAATGAGACTTTGTCGAAACGTCGCCAAGACACTTCCAATTTTACGCGGGAGAAAACCCGAATAACCAAAGATCTACATACAAACACCCGCGAAAACCTCAGAAAACATATATATATATGTGTGTGTGTGTGTGTGTTTTCGTAGGTTTTCATGGGTATATGTATGCAGGTTTTGGTATGTTCGGGTCTTTTCCCGTGTAAGATTGGAAGTATTTAGACAACGTTTCGATGAGATCTCACTCATCTCACTCATCATCTTCAGGCTTTGGCTTTGTTCTTATTGCTCACATAAGAACATAGCCAAAGCCTGAAGATGATGAGTGAGATCTCATCAAAACGTTGCCTAAATACTTCCAATCTTACACGGGAAAAGACCCGAACATACCAAAACCTGCATGCATACATAAATACATACATATATATATATAGATAAAATAATTTATTAAAATTATCACAGGGCAACAATGGACGGCCAGACAATGGGGTGGTAGCAGCCTTCTTTCTTTCCCTTTTAGGAAGAAATTCTTCCTTGTTTTTCTTCTTGCCCCAGCATTTTTGTGGGTTTTTGTGTGTGTGTGTACAAGGTAGCCTTATCACTACAACTGAGCTTAAATTTTCTGTTGCTAAGCAAGACAGTTCAAGCTTTCTTTCCACGGTTGTTAAGTGGATCATGGCCATTGTTAAGTTAGTCATATGGTGTTCTGTTTCCCTTCCCCCAATACTCCCAGCAAAGAGTCAGTCAGAGGCCTCCTTTTCTGATTTATTTACATATATATAAATGTCCTGGCTACGTCTACCCACGGGCCTGCCAAGTTTCTGGAGATAACAAGGAAATTACAGATAAGGCCAGAATTACTCACGAATATATTCTTCCCTCCGTTGATACAGATTGCCCGCGCAAATTCATTACTTTGTCCAAGACAAAAAACCAGGAAGTCCCGCCTCCCATTTATAGTCTCTGCAGATGTCACTGCATGACAATTATGACTTGGCTTTGTCCCAACTCTTCCGCTGCTGCGCACGCCTGCATCAGTCCAAAACTGTTCTTGGGGCGTTGCCAAATCAGAAGGAGGCTCCAGGGAATCAGGCTTTGCCGGCCCCTCCTCCTCCCTTTGAGTGGGTGCCAGGGAGGGAAAGGGCTCAAGAGAAGCAGGGCTGGCCAGGTCTTCTCCCTCACTTTCTGAATCATCCGAGTCCAGGAGTCTGGGTCCAGGAACCTGGGTCACAACATACGGTTTGTTAAGTCAATCTGGCTTCCCCAGAAGGTTGCAAAAAATATCACATGATGTCAGAAGGACTGCAACTGTCATAAATATCAGCCAGTTACCAAGCATCTGAATTTTGATCACGTGACCATGGGGATGTTGTAAGTGTGAAAAACTTTGATGAGTCACTTTTTTCAGGTACAGACATTAAAACAGTCACTAAACGAATGGCTGTAAGTCAGGGACTACCTGTATATTGAATTTACCTAGAGTTGTTACAGGATTAATTAGTCTGATTAGAAAATACACATAAACTATATTTGATAACAAGGGACTAAGATGTGATATGGTTAGTTTATTTACAGTTTAGCATGATAATGTAAAATCAGCCAACTATAGGTGATTGATCAATCATGCTGTAGCATGTTGTATAAATGTACTGTATATTAGAATCAAACAAATAATTCTATGGTTGTGGGATTCTTGGTGATCTCTAAGCTTGGTGGTTTTGTTTCGGTAATGTTTCCCTTACTTGGTATCATCATTACAAGGTAACATCATCAGTGCTATAACATAATGAGAGCAAATTCCACTCACTGTTAGCACTGCTGATGTTACTAAGTTGGGTAATAAGATGTCTGCAAGAAAAAAACCCAGCTCAGAAAGCAATAAAGACCCCACAGTTCAACTCTGCGCTACAAATATTCTTTTCCAATGATATTACTCTTTGGGTTAATGTATGTTTTTGTGTAGGATAGAGACAGGAATTAATTTAAAGGGCTATTAGATGTAATATATGTGTTTGAATAAGGAGTGAGAGGCGAATACTTGGACATGTTTTTTATGTTTAGCATGAGTGTAATAACTTCTGTACATCACTTGATAATATCACAAATAAAATAACATTACTGAATATTCAAATTAGCATAGTCAAATTAACCAGAAATATGACATGGAATATATAATATATTTGCACAGCGTTCCTAACCATGGATAATTTAATGAGGGTACAGTCAATTAAACCAATTTTGAAGTTTGCAAAATACCTTGAACTGTAAACTGAGCCGTGACACATTAGGTAAAAGCCGGTTGGCTCGTTTGAGGTTCAATATCTCACTGAAACCTCATAGCAAGCTACTGCAAACTCTAAAAGGCCACTATTTTGATTTACTTTAATCAGATTAATGAATAACACAATGACTATTCATCCTCAATGCCATAGTTTCCCCCATTAGTGCAATACCCACAAGACACCAAATGTATTTGAACGGTGTATGCTGTCAAGCAGCCTGATTGACGTGTGTGAATCTGGCTAATTTATTTCATAAGCTACGACTGAGCAAACAGTTCCTGTGTCGACATACTTGGCCATGGGTAACTGACTCAATTTTCTGGATTTGCATGTTAACTATACACTAACCACATGATTAATTTGTGGGTCTGTGCTGTGTGAACACAGCCATCAGTGGATGTTGCCCATTGATAACCAATGCTGTGGTTTGGCACGCTGCACTCTTAACTGCTTTTAACTATTATTTGAATGACTGCATTTTTTATTTATAACAGGCCAGCAGAATAAGAAGCTGATACCTTTTGCCTTTATTTGGTTGATCAATCCAAAAGATGATTTTGGCAGTTAACCAGTTATAGTAGCGGCCCCCAACCTTTTGGGCACCAGGGACTGGTTCCGTGGAGAGAGGTTTTTCAGTGGACCAGATGGGGCATTGTTGTGCATGCTGCCTGCATCCCGCGGATGGGGCTTTGCGTGGCCCAGTTTCTGCCATTCTGCGGCCCGGTGCTGGTCCCCGGTGGGACCCCTGTGTTATAGTATTAGGAAAGAATGGGATTGAAAGATCTTCTGTCTCACATTTTATAATGTGTGTTAATTGTACGGTGTGGAAAGCCCTAATACTGTCAATGGGGCTTACTTATTAATTTAAAAGCAAATGATAGTGAAAAAGCAAGAATGTAAGAGTTTAAGGAATATCTATCTACAAGAGCATTTGATAGGGTGGGGAGTCAGAGAGACATACTACTAGAGGCGCATACTACCTGCGCAGTCTGCACTGGCTTCCTGTGGTCTTTCGGGTGCGCTTTAAGATTTTGGTTACCATCTTTAAAGCGCTCCATGGCTTAGGGCCCGGGTATTTACGGGACCGCCTGCTGTTACCCTATGCCTCCCACCGACCCGTACGCTCACACAGAGAGGGTCTTCTCAGGGTGCCGTCTGCCAAACAATGTCGGCTGGCGGCCCCCAGGAGTAGGGCCTTCTTTGTTGGAGCTCCTGCTCTCTGGAACGAACTTCCCCCTGGTTTACGCCAATTGCCTGATCTTTGGACTTTTCACCGTGAGCTGAAAACGCATTTATTTATTCAAGCGGGACTGGCTTAAAAAGTTTTATTAAATTTTTAATTGGGGTTTTTACATATCTTAGGGTTTTAAATTGTTTTAAATTTTGGCCATTTAAGTTATATGCTCGGTTTTAAGTTTTGTTTTAATGTGTATATTGTGGGGTTTTTACTATTTGGCTGTACACCGCCCTGAGTCCTTCGGGAGAAGGGCGGTATAAAAATCTAATAAAATAAATAAATAAATAAATAGAGGTGATCTTGGGATAGGGAGAATAGAGACGGTAGAAGTGTCTGGAAATGCAGGATCTTCAAAAAAAAGCCTTTTTCACTCCATATGGAACAAATTCTTAGCTGATTTTTCCTTTAATACCTGGCTGCTTGGAGTTTGAGATAAACAGCAGGAGCTGAAGTAGAAAGGGGGAGACAACCATGTGTGGTGCTTGATTTATAGTGGTTTGTTTAGTGACCGTTCAAAGTTACAACAGCACTGAAAAAAGTTATGAGCATTTTCACACTTAAGACCATGGTACACAATCAAAATTAAGACACTTGGCAGCTGATTCATATTTATGGCGGTTGCAGTGTCCTGAGGGTCATGTGATCCCCGCTTGCAACCTTCTGACAAGCCAAGTCAATGGGGAAGCCAGATTCACTGAACAACTGTTACTAATTTAACAATTGCAGTGATTCACTTAACAACTGGCAGAAAAGCACATAAAATGGGGCAAAACTCACTTGACAACCGTTTCACTTAGCAACAGAAATGTGCCCAATTGAAGTTGTATGTCTAGGAATATCTGTATACATTTGAGGTTATGATTGACAGTTCTGCCAGCTTCAGGTTTTTTGGGTTATCAAAACATACTGTGGCCCCCTGCTGGTCAGGCATGTCTATGTGCCTGAAGGATTATTTTGAACTCATTTGTGGGCTTGTTTAAATGACAATTCTTAGAAGACTGAAAATAATAATAAAAAAATAACTTTTGATCTTAGGAACAACTACGTTGCTTATATACTTCAAGAAGGGCAAGCTAAGAATCAGTCAATGCAGAATAAACCTTACAAACCATTCTGGGGCTCATTGATATACGGTATTTGCTACTTATTACACTGTCCTTCTCTCTTGGGCAACCTTTTTACATTCATAAAAAGGAATACAGGGTTTCTAAGTAGCAAATCTAAGCTGTAAACCATATTTAAAAAAACAACAACACAGTGACTGGTTGTAGGTTTGGATCACCTTTGGCAGGAATGGGATTTGGGTCGTTCATCCACCCTTGCTTGTACTGATCATGGTATCCTTCCGGATTGACTCCTCCAGCGTTTGGAGGTGGGCATCAGTCTTGTGCTGGTTCTCCAGCTGTGCAGTTTCGGTTTGTGCACCAGTTGCACCTGTTCCTGGACTAGGAGGCTCTACTCTCAGTCACACACACCTTAGTCACTCACCCCCCCCCAAATGGATTACTGTAAGGTGCAGTACAAGGGGCTGCTCTTGAAGAAAACCTAGAAGTTGCCACTGATACAAAATGCATTGGTGTTATATGTGTTCCTTGACCAGTGTATGTTACACCTCTACCCTGTGAGTTGCATTGGTTGTCCGGATTCAATTGAAGACGCTGGTTATAACCTATGGAGCCCTACATAGCACGGGGTGTGTGTGTGTTATTTGAGGAACTGCCTCTCCCTGGTTATATCTACCCATCCCATCACTGCAGAAGAGCTCCTGTCTACTAAGGAGTTTCATTGGATAAGGGCCCAGGAGGAAAGCTTTTTCTGCCATGGCACCCGCTCTCTGGCATAAGTCATCCTCGACTTACGACCATAGTGAAACCCAACGTTTCCATTGCTAATCAAGTCCCTTGTCAAGGGAGCTTTGCCCCATCTTACGACTTTTCTTGCCAGAGTTGTTAAGGGAATCACTGCAGCGACTAAGTTGGTAACACGATTGTTGGGTGAATCTGGCTTCCCCATTGACTTGGGTTGTCAGGAGGTCGCAAGAGGGGATCACATGACCCCCGGGGAGACTGCAACTGTCATAAATACATGCCAGTTGCCGAGCGTCCAGATTTTAATTACGTGACACCAGGGGATGCTGCAATGGACATAAGTGTGAAAAACGATCACAAGTTGCCCTTTTCCAGTTGCTGTTGTAACTTTGAACGGTCACTAAACGAATGGTCGTAGGTCGAGAACTATCTGTATATCATTCCCCTGAGGAAGACCGAAACCCCATACCTGGCAGCCTTAGAGGCCCAGCCCTGACCCTTATTGCCCTTTCAAAAGACCTTCAGGATATGGCTTTGCCTCTGACCTTAGGGATCCCAAGGAGTTATGGAATGTGTGAAATAGTTCTATTTGTTTGTGAGATGTTGATTGCACTGTCACGTATTTTATGGATAATTGTTTTAATTGCCTTGATTTATTTTTAATTGTTTTTGCTATTTTGTTGGCAATTCATTTGTATGTGTTGTATACAAATCCCCCAACAGTTTAAAAAAACTTGGGTTCAGGTATGTTTTTAGCCCATTTTTAGTCTCTAAGAGGAAGGAAGCGTGCCTTTATTTTGGTGAGAGGTTTTTTTTTCCACAGCAAAGGCTTTTATTGTCTTTTGTACCCCAGGATAGAAGAAAGAAAGTCTTTGGTTTCAGATGGACATTTTCCTGTGAGATTGGCAGTTGGTTGATTTCCATATTTAGTTATGCTTTAGGTACATCTTTGAAATAATTGTTCTGATATTTGAGGGGCTGCCACAGAGAGGAGGGGGTCAACCTATTTTACAAAGCACCTGAAAGCCAGACAAGGAATAATGGATGGAAACTGATCAAGGAGAGATTCAATCTGGAAATGAGGAGGAATTTTCTGACATCGAAAACAATCAACCAATGGAACAGAAGTTGCCTTCAGAAGTTGTGGGCGCTTCATTACTGGAAGCTTTCAAGGACAGCCATCTGTCAGAGATGGTATAGGACAGGGGTGTCAAACTCGTGTCATCACATCACATGACGTATGTCTCGTGACTTTTTCCCCTTTGCTAAAATGGGTGTGGGCGTGGCCAGCATGTGACATATCCAGCCCACGGGCCGCGAGCTTGACACCCCTAGTGTATGGTTTCCTGCTTGATCAGGGGGTTGGTTTTGATGACCTACAACAGGGGTGTCAAACTTGTGTCGTTACATGACATATGGCGACTTTTCCCCCCTTCGCTAAAACAGGGTGGGCGTGGCCAGGACGTGATGCATTTGGCTTGCAGGCTGCGAGTTTGACACCCCTAACCTACAAGGTCCCTTCCAACTCTTGTAATTCTGTTATTATTTGTTACCTTTATTTGCACCTATCTCACCGTGGGGCTACTCTACGCAGTAGTTAACTTAAGCCCCACTGATTTTAGTGATAAGTCTGGATATCGCACCAAACTATATTTTATGAGCTTTCCTGCCACTTGTTTGATTTTAGCTTAATGTGATTGGATGAAGTAACCACTGAATTAAGACTGACTTATTTTTTCTATTATTTCTATCTTTACATAGGAAGGTGATCTGGGCATTTTTTCAGGCAGGGCTTTAGAGATTCCAATTCAAGGTTTTGAGCTGTGCGAGGTAATATATTTCATTGATCCATCATAACTTGCCTTTTCTGACCTGCAGACTTGCTGTTTGCATATCTTGTGATATCTGTTTCTTTTTTAAATAGTGCTGTTGACGAACACTGAAGAAGTTAGTGAGGAAGAGAGTGTGAGACGTAATTCAAAAACACTTTGTTTTTTGCTTCCAGGAATTTAGAACAGTAATGGCTGCTGAATCTCCCCGCCGTCCAAGCCGATGTACCGGAGGTGTGATAGTCCGACCGCAGGCTGTTACGTAAGTACTTAATAGACTTATATACCGCTTCACAGTGCTTTACAGCCCTCTATAAGCGGTTTACCGAGTCAGTCTATTGCCCCCAACAATCTGGGTCCTCATTTTACCCACCTCGGAAGGATGGGAGGCTGAGTCAACCTTGAGCTGGTCAGGATCAAACTCCTGGCAGTGGGCAGAGTCAGCCTGCAATACTGCATTCTAACCACTGTGCCAGCATCACTTTATGGATACAATTCCATATAGTTCATCTAGAGTTGCAAATGGAAGATGAAACTTACATTTGTCTGCTGCTGAAGTTTGCTAAACACACTACCTGTATGATTTGATGGAATGAAGTTTTTGGGGGTGGGTTATTTCAATATCCACTTTGGAGTTACTTTGGCTGATACAAAGTATCAGAGTTTGTATCTGAGTTCAAAGCAGCTGTAACAACTAAGAGGTGTCTTAATTAATCTCAAGTCTTAAATTCTGTATGAGCATTTCAAATGCTATCATTTTTCTTCGAAACCCACTCTAACTTTTGAAACCAGTTTTTATTCTTCTAGCAATTTGTAGGTACATTTATTTCTGCAAAATTGTTCATAGTTTGTTCATGTTATGTTCCAGTGAATTCTGATAATGACAGTATCATAATCGACTTTTGGGTGGGGAAATCTGTAGCGTTCAAAAAAAAATGCAGTTTTAAACCTAACTTCTTCCAATGTTGCCTATCTTTTTTCTCATCTTACACCCTTCATTTGTTTGGGTTACTGTTTCTTACTCCTATTCTGTGATGTTGCTCAACCTGTAATTCCACCATGGACATTTATGTATGTATATAATAATCATTGCTGTTTTTTATGGATATTCATCTATCTGTTCCAGGGAGCAGTCCTACATGGAAAGTGTTGTCACATTTCTGCAAGATGTCGTACCGCAGGCAAGTGCAACTGGTTTGCTGCAGTGTTTAAATCAGCAAACCCCAACCTTTTGGGCACAAGGGACTGGTTCTGTGGAGAAAGGTTTTTCCATGGATCAGAGGAGGCCTGGTTTCATGTGCTGCTTGCATCCCACAGATTGGGCTTTGCTTGTTTGCGCAGCCCTGTTTCTGGCATGCCCATCCACGGCCCAGGGATTGGGTACCCCTGTTTTACCACTTTATCCTCCTGAAAGGGGTCCCCCCCAAAGAAAGTGTAATTAAAAATGCAGGAAAGAGCTTGTCAAGTTATGTTAATCAGTGGGTCATAGTTTTATCTGTCACAATAAGTCATAATGTGATTCTTTGGATTTTGGCTTAACATGTTATGCAAATGAGTTGTATACTCTAAAAGAAATTAAACTCGGATTATGAGGATTTATGTGGTTGTAAAAAGATGTACCAGGGACGATTCTGGAAAAGATAATGAAGCAACGAATCAGCGAACACCTAGAAGCAAACAAAGTAATAACCAAAAGCCAACATGGGTTTGTCAAAAACAGATCATGCCAGACAAATATTTTTGCATTGTTTGACAAAGTGACGAAATTACTGGACCAGAGAAATGCTGTGGATATAATTTACTTTGACTTTGATAAGGCATTTGATAAAGCAGGCCACAACTTACTACTTGATAAGATAGAAAAATGTGGGTTATACAGCATCTCCACCAGATAACTGGCTGACCAACTGCATTCAACCTGTAGTCCTGAATGGAACTACATCTATATGGAGGGAAGTATGCAGTGGGGTACCCCAAGGCTCTGTTTTAGGCCCAGTATTCTTCAACATCTTCATCAATGACTTGGACGAGGGGATAGATGGGGAACTCATCAAATTTGCAGATGAAACCAAGGTAGCCTGAATAGCCAACACTCCAGAAGATAGGCTCAAGATACAGAAGGATCTTGACAGACTTGAACATTAAGTGCTATCTATTTCCTGCCTAAGTAGAGGGTTGGACTAGAAGACCTCCACGGTCCCTTCCAACTTTGTTGTTCTTGTAATCACAATGGAACCACAGATGAAAAAAGTAGTGGCATGCTTGAAGAGGAATGTCAGTACTGTTTAGTATTGTAGGTGGAAAAAAAATACACTGCCCTCTAGCAGCTACCAGAAAACTGCCGTAGAAGCTATGTAATATGGCATGAAAGTTTGAAAATGACAGCATTACTTACAGGCAGCCAGGAGAGGGAAACTATGTACTGTTTTTGGAGACAGGATGCAAAATTTTATTTATTAGATTTTTATCCTGCCTACTATATAAACAACTCAAGGCAGCAAACAAACCTAATATATTTTCCCCACAATGAAAAACCTTTGAGGTGGGTTGAGCTGAGCGGGAGAGGGACCGGTCCAAAGTCATCCAGCTGGCTTTCAGGGCTAAGGCAGGACTAGAATTCCCAGTCTCCTGGTGATTGGCCCAAAGTCACCCAGCCATCTTTCATACCTAAGGCAGGACTGAAACTCATAAGTCTGCTGGTGATTGGCCCAAAGTCACCCAGTCACCTTTCACCACTAAGGCAGGGCTAGAACTCACTGTCTCCTGGTGATTGGCCCAAAGTCACCCAGATGTCTTTCATGCCTAAGGCGGGACTAGAACTCTCAGTCTCCTGCTTTTTCTACCAGCACCTTAACCACTACACCAAATTGGCACTGTATGTCCCCAGAATAGCTGTTAACTGCACAACTGAGGGTTTTTGTTTTGAACCTCATCTTTTTTTCCCCTTGCAGGCTTATAGCAGTACAACTCCAACAGAAGAAAAAGAGAAAATTGTATGGATCAGATTTGAAAATTCTGACTTGAATGGTAAGTCTCTTCCCCCCCACCCAGCTTCCCACTCCAATTCATGGCCTTGCGCTTTCTCTTCAGTCTTGTGAGGTCTGCCTTTTAAGAGCTATCTCTTCCCATATCAGATGGTAACAAAGGGAGGCGTCCTTGCTTGGACAGCCTATACAGATAATCCTCCACATACGATCACAATTGAAAAAAAAATTCCCTTGCTAAGCAAGATAGTTGTCAAAGTGCTCCTGTCAGGCCTGGAAGCCATCTTTTGCATTGGGCCTTCAGGCCTGCCACATTTACTACTGTGGGAAACTGGAAGAGGGGATTATAATGGAGCAAGAGTGATATGTAGTCATAATAACATTCCTTTCTCTGAGAGTCAAGGACATCTTGCCCTGCACCTGGAGGGCTGGAACTGAGAGGCATCTCCAGTTGGGATGGTGCTTCGATTGGGCCACGTGATGGATATGTGGGTGCAGGGTGAAGGGACTTGGACTTTCTTTTGGGGGGGAAAACCTGGAAGCTTTCAGATTCGGGTTTTCCCAGACGTGCCAATATGACATCTCTCATAAATTGGAACTTTGAGGAACTTCTAGCCTTGGAGTCTTCTTTCGTTGGGGGTGTTACTTGCAACCCTGACTGCTCCATTTTACAACCTTTTTTGCCACAGATGTTAAGCAAATCAATCAAATTAAGTGAATTATGTGGTTGTTGCACAAATTTGGTTTCCCTCAATGACTTGGAAGCCAGCTGGAAGGTTAGAACTGGTGATCACATTTTTTTTTTGGGTTATTTGCATGTGCCTTTGGTAGCGGGTCAAAGCCTTGACCAAAGCATGGGCAAGTTAATGAAATAACATGGGCTTTTTTCCCCCCCTTAGTTTCTCTAGAGATATTTTGTTTTGTTTCGTTTTATTTATATGCCACCGGTCCCGCTATCCAAAGCAACTCTTTGGACTCCATGGAAGCATTGTCCCAGTCTGGTGCTTCTGGCTTTGATTCCTTTTTCTGATTTTCTTTTTTTCTTTAGACACGTTAAGGAATGTGGAGCTGCATGAGATGCACAGCACTGGGAACGAACCTCCTCTTTTGCTCATGATTGGCTACAGCGATGGGATACAGATATGGAGCATACCTGTAAGTATCTTGTAGCTGAGAAGAAAAGGGACAGTAAGCAGAATTTCAGAGAATAGCATAGCATGTTGGAAGGGACCTTGGAGGTCTTCTAGTCCAACCCTCTGCTTAGGCAGGAAACCCTACACCACTTCAGACAAATGGTTGTCCAATCTCTTCTTAAAAATTTCCAGTGTTGGAGCATTCACAACTTCTGCAGGCAAGTCATTCCACTGGTTAATTGTTCTAGCTGTCAGGAAATTTCTCCTTAGTTCTAGTCTGCTTCTCTCCTTGATTAGTTTCCACCCATTGCTTCTTGTTCTACCCTCAGGCGCTTTGGAGAATAGCTTGACTCCCTCTTCTTTGGGGCAGCCCCTGAGATATTGGAACACTGCTATCATGTCTCCCCTAGTCCTTCTTTTTATTAAACTAAACGTAGCCAGTTCTATCAACCGTTGGAGGGAGGGAGATGTCTATGGAGACTCTCAGTCACCCAGGTCAAGGATGTACCAAAAAGTGTTTTTTCAAAAGACAACTGGACTTGGTTTTTCTTTGAAGACGTTTTGCTTCTCATCCAAGAAGTTTTTTCAGCTCCGACCACAATGACTGTCAGAGAGAGTGCTAACGACCAGATGACTGCAAGTGATATAAATCCTTTCATCCTCCATTGTTCAGCCAGAACTGAAGAAGCTTCTTGGATGAGAAGCGAAATGTTTTCAAGGAAAAACAAAGAAAGTCCAGTTACCTTTTGAAAAAAAGGCACCTTGGGGTCAGTGAGGGCGTATAAACTCTGTCCTCTGATATAAAAGTTATAAAGCTACTTTTTTTCCCCTGTGTCTTTTCCGATTAATTAGAGAAAAGGCAGCACCGGATATGTTTTCTGGTCTCCTGAATGGCAAAAAACAAAAACAAAAACCAGCTTAGATCATAAACATCTTTAATTAAAAGAATTGTAACAAGAATTTAAAGGAAGAGGGCAGGTTGCCATTTTGAGATCCTGGAGAACTATTGCCAATTAATACAGGATGTGGTAGATATCTAAATGGATCTGGTATAAAAATAATTTTCCTGGCTTATTTTTAAGTCTGAGAATTTAGGAGGATTTCCCCAGTTCAAGTCTGATTCATAACTTCGGATTTTCCCGGCTCAAGTCTGATTCAGAACCTCGTCTTACACACATAGCAGACAATGCTGATGATTTTCTATCCTGGCGTAAAGCAATTTTGTGTAGGACAAGATCCCGACATTCAGAAAGAGTTGGACTAGATTGACTTTTATTTTATTATTTTATTTATTTTTATTACTTTATTACTATTTTATTTCAATTCATTTTATTATTTTAATTTTCCCCCACTATTCCCGTTTCTAAGCAAGGCAATTGCCAGATGAGTCACACCTGATTTTGCAACCCTTTTTCTGATGGTTGTTAAATGGGTCACTGCAGTTCTTAAGTGAATCATGTGGTTGTTAAACGAATTGGGCCTTTCCCCATTGACTTTGCTTCTCAGTTGGAAGCCAATGGGGAAGGTTGCAAATGCAGATCATGTGACCCCCGCCCCGGACGCTGCAACCATCATAAACACACGCCAGTTGCTAAGCAACCAAATTTTGATCACGTGACTGCAGGGACGGACGCTGCAGCTGTTTTCAGTGTGAGGACCGGTTGTTAGTGTTGCTGTTTAGACCTGTTGTCGGTCGCTTTTTTCCCTGTGCTGCTGTAATTTCAGATGGTTGTAAGTCGAGGACTACCTGTATCTGTTTACAGGTAGTCCTCAACTTACAACAGTTCATTTAGTGACTGTTCAAACTTACAATGGCACTGAAAAAAAAGTGGACTTAAGACCATTTTTCACCCTTACCACTGTTCCAGCCTCCCCACTGGCCACACGCTCAAACTTCAGAGATTCATATTTATTAATAATAATAATAATAATAATATTTTAATTTGTATACCGCCCTTCTCCCGAAGGACTCAGGGCAGTGAACAACCAAATAAAATACAAACACAAACACATACAATATTAAAAACAACCCTTAAAAAACTTATTCAATTAGTCAGAAAGTTTAAAATACAAATTACACCCTATAAAATTACAGAAATTTAAAAACCCATTAAATTAAATTAAAATTTGATTTAATAGCTTTTAAATTAATTATTGGGTTTTAAAGCAAAGTCAATGGGGATTCACTTAACAACCGTGTGGCTAACTTTTCAACTGCCGTGGCTCACTTAATAGCTGTGGCAAGGAAGGTCGTAAAATGGGGCACTCACTTAACAAGTGTCTCACTTAAAAGAATTTTTGGGCACAATTGTGGTCGTGGCTCGAGATCTCTCGCCTTCTGTTCAACATCTATATGAAGCCGCTGGGTGAGATCATCAGTGGCTTCGGTGTGAGGTACCAGCTGTCGCTGATGACACCCAGCTGTACTTTTCCACACGGGCCACCCCAACGAAGCTATCGAAGTGCTGTCCCGGTGTTTGGAGGCCGTCGGGTCTGGATGGGGAGAAACAGGCTCAAGCTCAATCCCTCCAAGACAGAGTGGCTGTGGATGCGGCATCCCGGTACAGTCAGCTGAGTCCACGGCTGACTGTCGGGGCGATCACTGGCCCCGATGGAGAGGGTGCGCAACCCGTCCTCCTGGATGAACAGCTGTCTTTTGAAGATCATTTGACGGCCGTCTCCAGGAGAGCTTTTACCAGGTTCGCCTGGTGCGCCAGTTGCGCCTTTCTAGACCGGGATGCCCTATGCACGGTCACCACGCCTCGTGACGCCTCGCCTGGATTACTGCAATGCTCTCTACATGGGGCTCCCTTGAAGGGCATCCGGAGACTGCAGTTAGTTCAGAATGCGGCTGCGCGGGTTATAGAGGAGCCCTCGTGGCTCAGATGACACCTATCCTGCGCAGACTGCACTGGCTACCTGTGGCCTTCGGGTGCGCTTCAAGGTTTTGGTAACCACCTTTAAAGCGCTCCATGGCATAGGGCGGGTTACTTACGGGACCGTCTACTGCTACCGAATACCTCTCACCGGCCCGTGCGCTCTCACAGAGGGACTCCTCAGGGTGCCGTCAGCTAGGCAGTGTTGCCTGGCGCCAGGAAGGGCCTTCTCTGTGGGGCTCCCACCTCTGGAACGAACTCCCCAGGACTCCGTCAACTTCCGGACCTCCAACCTTCCGTCATGAGCTTAAAACACACCTATTCATTTCTGAGGACTGGACTAGTTTTTAAATTTTATAGGGGTTTTAAATTGGTTTTAATATTTATACTATTTTTAATAATTTGGCTGTTAGAATAAGTTTTTTAATGGTTTTCTTAATTTGTATATATATGTTTTTACTTGCCTGTGAACCGCCCTGAGTCCTTCGGGAGATAGGGCGGTATACAAATGCGAATAATAAATAAATAAATAATTAAATAAATAAATGGGTCACTGCAGTTCTTAAGTGAATCATGTGGTTGTTAAACGAATTGGGCCTTTCCCCATTGACTTTGCTTCTCAGTTGGAAGCCAATGGGGAAGGTTGCAAATGCAGATCATGTGACCCCCCCCCGGACGCTGCAACCATCATAAACACACGCCAGTTGCTAAGCAACCAAATTTTGATCACGTGACTGCAGGGACGGACGCTGCAGCTGTTTTCAGTGTGAGGACCGGTTGTTAGTGTTGCTGTTAGACCTGTTGTCGGTCGCTTTTTTTCCAGTGCTGCTGTAATTTCAGATGGTTGTAAGTCGAGGACTACCTGTATCTGTTTACAGGTAGTACTCAACTTACAACAGTTCATTTAGTGACTGTTCAAACTTACAATGGCACTGAAAAAAAAGTGGACTTAAGACCATTTTTCACCCTTACCACTGTTGCAGCCTCCCCACTGGCCACACGCTCAAACTTCAGACGCTTGGCAACCGATTCATATTTATGACGGACGCGGCGTCCCCTTTTGCGACCTTAATAATAATAATAATAATAATAATATTTTAATTTGTATACCGCCCCTCTCCCGAAGGACTCAAAAAAAAATAAGTTTTTTAATTTACATTTTAAATTGTATATTGTATTATCTGTTTTATTTTTGCCTGTACACCGCCCTGAGTCCTTCGGGAGAAGGGCGGTATAAAAATCAAATAAATAAATAAAATAAATAAATAAATAATAAATAGGGCAGTGAACAACCAAATAAAATACAAACACAAACACATAACAATATTAAAAACAACCCTTAAAAAACTTATTCAATTAGTCAGAAAGTTTAAAACACAAATTACACCCTATAAAATTACAGAAATTTAAAAACCCATTAAATTAAATTAAAATTTAATTTAATGGGTTTTAAATTAATTAATGGGTTTTAAAGCAAAGTCAATGGGGATTCACTTAACAACCGTGTGGCTAACTTTTCAACTGCCGTGGCTCACTTAATAGCTGTGGCAAGGAAGGTCGTAAAATGGGGCACTCACTTAACAAGCGTCTCACTTAAAAGAATTTTTGGGCACAATTGTGGTCGTGGCTCGAGGACTACCTGTGTTTTAAGACAGTTTCCATATGAGTAATATGAGTTTCCCACTTTTTAAAAAGATTTTTTTCCCCTCCTACGGCTGTCATTTCTGCAAATGAACAGTAGGTGTCGCTAAAGTACTTTGGCTGTTTCAGTAACTGGTCAGTCATGAACTCTTAAAGGGGAACAAAAGAGAACAACAGGATATTTTTTGCCTTATCAAGGATTACTCAAGTAAAGGAAGTGGGTTCTTGTGCCCTCTGGTCCCCCCTTCCCCACCCCAGCCAATACTGCCCTTAGGAGAACCTTTGCCCATTGTGAATAAAAAATTTTTTTATTTGAATTTATATCCCGCCCTTCTCCGAAGACTCAGGGCGGCTTACACTGTGTTAAGCAATAGTCTTCATCCATTTGTATATTATATACAAAGTCAACTTTTATTGCCCCCAACAATCTGGGTCCTCATTTTACCTACCTTATAAAGGATGGAAGGCTGAGTCAACCTTGGGCCTGGTGGGACTTGAACCTGCAGTAATTGCAAGCAGCTGGGTTAATAACAGACAGACTTAGTCTGCTCAGCCACCAGAGGCCCTAGAATTGTGGGGATTCCTCTCATTCACAGAATAGATTAGATGGAGAGTTGACCTAGGTAGACATATCTTACTCTCCGTTGTGACTGTATATTTTAAGGGAAACTCTTGAGCCGATGGCTTTCTTCAGAGAGGAAAATGTTTGTTTGAACCTCACACGTGTGTACTGCTAATGTAGTAAGTTGTGAGAACGTCTGTGGAGATTCCCAATGATCCAGTTCGTGGTTGCCGTAAAGGTTCTTTTCTAAAGGCAACTGGACTTTCTTGGGGTTGCTTTTTTTTTTCCCCCTTGAAAATGTTTCGTTTCTCATTCAAGAAGCTTCTTCAGTTCTTTGCTTCTTCAGAACTGAAGAAGCTTCTTGGATGAGAAGCGAAATATTTCCAAGCGAAAAAAAAAAGTCCAGTTGCCTTTACAAAAGCACCTTTGGGATAAATTCTAAGAAATTGCTTAAGATTACAATTGGGACCAAAATTTCCATTGCTAAGCAAGGTACGGTAATTCTTCAGTGAGTCCTGCCTGATTTTACAGCCTTTTCTTGCCGTGGTTGTTAAGCTAATTATCGCAGCTATTAAGTGAGTCATACGGTCATTAAGCAAATCCAACGTTCCCCATTGACTTTGCTTGTCAGAAGGTCGCAAATGGTGATCACATGACCCCGGGTCAGTACAATACTCATAAATACATGCTGGTTGCCAAAAACCCTGAATCTTGATCACATGATCATGGGGATATTGCATTGGTTATAAGTGTCAGGACCAATCTAAGTAACTTTTTTCAGTGCAAAAAAGTGTTGTAAGTTTGAATAGTTGCTAAAGGAATGATTGTAAGTCGAGGAAAATGTACATTTTAAAGATCGCTGTCTTAAAAATTAGTGAGTTTCAGCAGTGTCTTCAGCAAACTTTCCATGGGCCTCGGAATTCCCTTTGAGCAACAGCACTCAGTAATTGAAGTGAAGGTGGTTTTGTTTTGCAAGCAGTCATTTTATGAACACTGTAACAGAATAACAGTGTTGCAAGGAACCTTGGAGGTCTTCTAGTCCAACCCCCTGCTCAGGCAGGAAACCTTATACCACTTCAGACAAATGGTTGTCCAACATCTTCTTAAAAACTTCCAGTGTTGGAGCATTCACAACTTCTGCAGGCAAGTTGTTCCACTGATTAATTGTTCTAACTGTCAGAAAATTTCTCCTTAGTTCTAAGTTGCTTCTTTCCTTGGTTAGTTTCCATCCATTGCTTCTTGCTCTACCCTCAGGTGCTTTGGAGAATAGCTTGACTCCCTCTTCTTTGTGGCAACCCCTGAGATACTGGAAGACTGCTATCATGTCTCCCCTAGTCCTTCTTTTCATTAAACTAGACATACCCAGTTCCTGCAACCGTTCTTCATGTGTTTTAGCCTCCAGTCCCCTAATTCTCTTTGTTACTTTTCTCTGTATTCTTTGTAGAATCTCAACATCTTTTTTATATCCTGGTGACCAAAACTGAATGCAATATTCCAAGTGTGGCCTTACCAAGGCATTATAAAGTGGTATTAACACTTCACGTGGTCTTGATTCTATTCTTTTATCTCTGACTCTTAAGCGCTTCAGCCCAAACAGTTTCAATTTATCCCTGCGGGTGGGTGGGTGGGTGGAAATTGAATGTCCACCAACGCAAGTCTGCTCCTCTTCCCGAAAGATAAAGATTCAAGGCACGCCCTTGTGTAATTGTGCTCTTTAACCGCCTTGTGCTACCTCCGTTTTAACATTTCTATATTTAGAAATATTTTCTTTTTTTCCCCCTTTGGAAATGCCTGCCAAGCTGCTGCCCTCCCGGTATCATGTGTAAAGTCCCACGCCGAAATTCGCTTTTATCTGTAGTGTTGTACTTTGGCTCTCTATTCAGCTGGACACCTATTCAGCACTTAATAAAAACGAATGTGCTCCAGGCAACCCGGTTTGTGTCTGAGTGATTATGAAGTGTTTATGACAGTTCCTAAGCCGACACCCTCCGTAATGGTGTTACACGGGCCTTGGAAACACTTCTCAGCCCTTCGTTTCTGACGGTGTGTCTCTTTCCAGTCTGAGTGGTTTCGCATTAAATCCCTTCTGAGTCAGATCTTTTGACTACCAAAGTGTTACTTGCAAATGGAGTATCCCATTTAGATGGCCTTCAAAGGGATCTGTTAACGGTTGGGGCAGTTGGAACGGCCATTATTTTTTTTCCCTTTTTTTTTTTTTTTTGAAGCTCCTTTATTTTATTTCATTTTATTTTATTTTGAAAGGAAAGTGTGGGTGGGAAGGTTAAAAACCCTCTTTTAAACAAGAAATGAAATTGTGTGTTTGTGCAGTGAAATCAGAGCAAACCGTAAAGGGTATGATTTATGAGTTGGAAACGTGGGATTTTTGCTATAATTACATTTTGCTTGTTTTTTTCCCAACCCTCTCTTCCTTTTTTCCTCCCCCTCCATAAGAAAGCATATGGAGCCAAAGCCTGATTAAAATGGACATTTCTGATGCGTGAGAAACGTTGACTCATTACTTTTGCATTGTGCAAAACAGGTCATTGAACTGCAGGGCTAAATTAAACGCTTGATTGTATAGAGGTGTATTATTATAAAAAACATCCTCAGCCTGCAACTGCAATTGAGCCCCAAATTTTTGTTGCTAAGTGAGACAGTTGTTAAGTGAGTTTTGCCCCATTTTACGACCTTCCTTGCCACAGTTGTTAAGTGAATCACCACAGCTAAGTTAGTAACATGGTTGTCAAGTGAATTTGCCTTATACACTGTAAGCCGCCCTGAGTCTTCGGAGAAGGGCGGGGTATAAATGTAAACAAAAAAAAAAAAAAAAATTTGGCTTCCCCATTGATTCTGCTCCATTCTGATTGATTGAAAGTCAAGCACTTCTTGAACTATAAGCACTTAGCCAGCGGAGTTTAGCAAGTGTTCACTCCAGTATAGATTTCAGAACCTGTGGGTGTCCTTATGTTGTGATATCTTAACACATGTCAGTGCTAGGCAGCATTGTGAATAGGTAAACCGTGTGAGGTGTAATTCCACAATTCGTGCAGGGCCAATAGATTCCTTACCTTCTTTTTAAGCACCACCTGAAATTTTGTAATTAGTTCTACCAGCAAAGTGTAGAACATTACAGTCAGTAGCAGCAGAGTGAAAAGTATACAGGTCAGCCTCAACTTACAACCATTTGTTTAGTGACCGTTTGAAGTTACAAGTGCTACCCAAAAAAAAAAGGGACCTACGAACATCTTTCACACTTACGACCTCTACAACATCCCCCACAGTCACGTAATCAAAATTCGGCCGCTTGGCAACTGCCTTATAGTTATGACTGTTGCAGTGTCCCGAGGTTACATGGTCACCTTTTGACGAAGCAAGTCGGTGGGGAAGCCAGATTCACTCTACAACAAGGGTGTCAAACTCAATTTCATTGAGAGCCGCATCAGGGCTGTGGTTGACCTTGAGGGTGGGGATGGGCGTGGCCGATTGGGTGGGTGTGGCCGATTGGGTGGGTGTGGCCGATTGGGTGGATGTGGCCAGCTTAATGCCAGTCCCCAGACTGCTGGCATGTTTCCTCTTTGCACTGGGTAGACCGGGCTGAAGCCACGCCGGCCGACCCCTTACACTTTTCAGGATGGCCCCGCAGGTCCAGCCACATCGCAGGCCAGATCTGGCCCGTGGGCCTTGTGTTTGACACCCTTGCTCTACAGTCATGGTACTAACTTAACAACTGCAGTGATTCATTAAACAACTGTGACAAGAATGGTTGTAAACTCGGGCAAAACTCACTTAACAACTGTCTTGCTTAGCAACAGTAATTTTGGGCTCAGTTGTTGATTGTAAGGAGGACTCATTTGTAATTGCGGTGAGGACTAGCTGTATTTGTTAAGACTTCGTCTGAAGAATAAGAATCTTGCCTTGGCTCTTAATCTGATTGAAAGGAGGGAGACCTTAAAGAGCAATCACGCACATCTTGTCCATCTGAATTCAGCTTCGGCAGTCATGGACGTAACTGGATTTTGACCCTCTTCATCACTGGAGCGCAGAGCTCAGCCTCCTCCATGCTGTCATAATCCATAACGGCTAATGTGTGTCAATAGAGATCTTCTCTGCTAATGTGCCCAATTCTCCTTTAAAAGCTTCTGGTGACTGATGCTCATTGCTGTATCAGGATATTTCACGAGTTAGTGTTGCCTCTGCTAGCTCTGAGGATATATAAGCTCATCAATTCTGCTCTAAGACCCAAGACCTTGGCATGGGCCAAGGAGGGAGGGAAAGGGAAGCAAGACAGTGCTTCATTGTGTGCAGGTAGTCCTCCACTTACAACATTTCACTTAGTGGACTGTTACACTCACAACAGCACTGAAAAAGTGACTGATGAACATTTTTCACACTTAGGACTGTGGCGGTGTTCCCACGGTCATATAATTTACATTTGGGTGCTTGACAACCGGTTCAGTGTGGTTGCACAATGGTTGCAAAGCGCCCAAATTTTGATCTCTTGACTCTAGGGACGTCACAATGGTTTAAAGTGCAAGAACAGGTTGTAAATCACATTATTTCTAGTGCTTATGTACAGGCAGTCCTCGAGTTACGACCACAATCGAGCCCAAAATTTATGTCGCTAAGTGAAAATTTGTTAAGTGAGGTTTGGCCCATTTTACTACCTTTCTTGCCACAGTTGTTAAGCGAATCATGGCATTTATTATGTGAGGAACACGGTTTTGAAGTGAATCCGGTTCCCCCATTGACTTTGCGTGTCAGAAGGTCGCAAAATTGGATCACATGATCCTAGAACACTGCAACCGTCATAAATATCTATCTATCTAGACCCGTTCCAGTCCGGCTTTCGACCCGGATACAGTACGGAGACGGCTTTGGTCGCGTTGGTTGATGATCTCTGGAGAGCCAGGGACAAGGGTTACTCCTCTGCCCTGGTCCTATTAGATCTCTCAGCGGCTTTCGATACCATTGACCATGGTATCTTGATGCGCTGGCTGGGGAGTTTGGGAGTGGGAGGCACCGTTTATCGGTGGTTCTCCTCCTATCTCTCTGACCGGTCGCAGACGGTGTTGGCAGGGGGGCAGAGATCGACCTCGAGGCGCCTCGTGTGGGGTGCCGCAGGGATCGATTCTCTCGCCTCTCCTGTTCAACATCTATATGAAGCCGCTGGGTGAGATCATCAGTGGTTTTGGGGTGAGGTACCAACCGTACGCTGATGATACGCAGCTGTACTTTTCCACCACAGGCCACCCCAATGAAGCTATCGAAGTACTGTCCCGATGTCTGGAAGCCGTACGGGTCTGGATGGGGAGGAACAGGCTCAAGCTTAATCCCTCCAAGACGGAGTGGCTGTGAATGCCGGCACCCCGGTACAGTCAGCTGCAACCGCGGCTGACTGTTGGGGGCGAGTCATTGGCCCCGATGGAAAGGGTGCGCAACTTGGGCGTTCTCCTGGATGGGTGGTTGTCGTTTGAAGATCACTTGACAACCGTCTCCAGGAGAGCTTTTTATCAGGTTCGCCTGATTCGCCAGTTGCGCCCCTTCCTGGACCGGGATGCCCTATGCACGGTCACTCATGCTCTTGTTACTTCTCGCTTGGATTACTGCAATGCTCTCTACATGGGGCTCCCCTTGAAGAGCACTCGGAGGCTCCAGTTAGTCCAGAATGCAGCTGCGCGGGTGATAGAGGGAGCGGTTCGGAGCTCCCATGTAACACCCATCCTGCGCAGACTGCACTGGCTGCCTGTTGTCTTCCGGGTGCACTTCAAGGTATTGGTTACCACCTTTAAAGCGCTCCATGGCTTAGGACTGGGATATTTACGGGACCGCCTACTGCCATCTTGTTTCTCCCAGTGACCTGTGCGTTCTCACAGAGAGGGACTCCTTAGGGTGCCGTCAGCCAAGCAATGTCGACTGGCGGCCCCCAGGGGAAGGGCCTTCTCTGTGGGGGCTCCTACCCTGTGGAACGAGCTTCCTCCTGGACTCCGACAAATACCTGACCTTAGGACCTCTCGCCACGAACTTAAGTCTTATTTATTCCGTCTTGCTGGACTGGCTTGAATTTTAATTTTAATTTTTTAGCCGATTTTAGGGGTTTTAATTTTTACTAATTTTTAGGGTTTACTTGTCTTTTAATATTGGGCCAAATTTAATAAGTTTTTTAATGTTTGTTTTTAGTATTGTAATGTGTTGTTGTATTTTATTTTGGCTGTCAACCGCCCTGAGTCCTTTGGGAGAAGGGCGGTATACAAATTAAAATATTATTATTATTATTATTATTATTATTATTATTATTATTATTATTATTATTATTATTATTATTATTATTATTATTATTATTATTATTATTAAATACGAGTTAGTTGCCAAATATCTGAATTTGTATCGTGTGACCATAGGGAAGTGTGAAAAACGGTCATAAATCATATTTTTCACTGCCGTTGTAGCTTTGAACGGTCACTAAATGAATTGTTGTAAGTTGAGGACTACCCGTAATTTTGATTGATTGGTAAATGAATGGTGACAGGTCAAGGACTACCTGTAATTTTTTGGGCAATGAGTTTTAGGCTACAGTTCAGTTTTTTATGTATACAGGTAGTCCTCAACATACGACCAAATTTCTGTTGCTAAGTGAAACATTTGCTAAGTGAGTTTTGTCTCATTTTTCTCGCCACAGTTGTTAAGCCAGTCACCGCAGTTGGTAAGTTAGTAACCCCGGATTTCCCCCTTGCTTGTCAGATGGTCGCAAAAGGGCACATGACCCCTGGACACTGCAACCGCCATAAATATGAGTCAATTGCCAAGCGTCTGAATTTTGATTACGTGACTGTGGTGATGCTGCAGTGGTCGCAAGTGTGAAAAACGGTCATAAGTCGCTTTTTTCAGTGATGCCGTCATTTTGAATAGGAATAGCACCAGCACTTAAGACTTATATACCGCTTCACAGTGCTTTGCAGCCCTCTCTTAAGCTGTTTAAGGAGTCAGCCTCTTGGCCCCAACAATCTGGGTCACTGAATGAACTGATATAAGTCAAGGACTACCTGTATGTAAGCATTGTGTTTGTAGGAGAAGGCTGAATCTGCTCCAAAACTTTAAAATTGGGCCCATCTCCACTGTTGATCCCGTGCAGAGTTTTATCATTCTTTGATCTTATTGATTGCACCAGAAATGGAAGCTGCACGTAGATGGATATCGCTGAGCTTAAAAAGGAGTTTTATTTCTCTGGAATCCTACAGATACCTCATAACATAGCAAATATTTTGGCTCCCAATGAGCAGATGTTAACTATAGAACAGGGGTCCTCAACCTTGGCAACTTTAAGCCTGGTGGATTTCAACTCCCAAAATTCCCCAGCCAGCTTTGCTGGCTGGGGAATTCTGGGAGTTGAAGTCCTCCAGCCTTAAAGTTGCCAAGGTTGAGGACCCCTGCTATAGAAGTTAAAATTCCTTATAATTCATGAAGTACAGGCACTCCTCGCTTACAGCTGTTCATTTGGTGACCATTCAAAGTTACAAGTCTTAAAAAAAAGGCGACCTGACCATTTTTCACACTTACGACGGTTGCAGCATCCCCATGGTAAAGTTTTATCAAAATTTGGATGCTTGGCAACTGGTTCATATTTATGACCGTTGCCGTGACCCTCTTTTGCTTGAGCAGTGACAATGAGGGAGACCAGATTCACTTAACAACCGTGTTACTAACGTGTTACTAGCAACATAAATAAATGTTGGGCTCAATTGTGGTCGTAACTCAAGGACTGCCTGTATTTTGAAATGGGTCATGCAACGTTCCTTTTTGTTTTATTCAAAGATCCTTTGGCAGCAACCTTGTAGCTTAAAGTAGAATAGAATAGAATAGAATAGAATAGAATAGAATAGAATAGAATAGAATAGAATAGAATAGAATTTTTTATTGGCCAAATGTGATTGGACACACAAGGATTTTGTCTTGGTGCATATGCTCTTCAGCGTACATAAAAGAAAAGATACGTTCAGAATAGAATAGAATAGAATAGAATAGAAATTAGGAATAGAATAGAATAGAATAGAAATTAGGAATAGAATAGAATAGAATAGAATAGAATTTAGGAATAGAATAGAAATAGAATAGAATAGAATAGAATAGAATAGAAATTAGGAATAGAATAGGATAGGATAGGATAGGATAGGATAGGATAGGATAGGATAGGATAGGATAGGATAGAATTTTTTATTGGCCAAGTGTGATTAGACACACAAGGAATTTGTCTTGGTGCATACACTCTCAGTGTACATAAAAGAAAAGATACCTTCATCAAGGTACAACACTTACAACACTTAATAGGGTACAAATAAGCAATCAGGAAACAATCAGTATCAATATAAATTAAGGATACAAGCAATAAAGTTATAGTCATACAGTCATAAGTGGGGAGGAGACGGGTGATGAGAACAATGAGAAGGTTAATAGTAGTGCAGACTTAGTTAAATAGTTTGACAGTGTTGAGGGAATTATTTGTTTAGCAGAGTGATGGCCTTCGGGAAGAAACTGTGTCTTGTGTCTAGTTGTTCCGGTGTGCAGTGCTCTATAGCGTCGTTTTGAGGGTGGGAGTTAAAACAGTTTATGTCCAGGATGAGAGGGGTCTGTAGATATTTTCACGGCCCTCTTTTTGACTCGTGCAGTACACAGGTCCTCACTGGAAAGCCTCAATGTCCTCAATGGAATGAACACACAAATGAGGGGCAGGAGAAATCAGACAGGGCGTCCTGGACTTACAACCATTCCTTTAGCAATCATTCGACTTTACGTCGAGACTGGAAAAAAAATGTCTTAGCAACTGGTCCTCACAATTACGACAGTCACAACAATGGGGAATTGGAGAAGTTGTTGTGCCCCAAATGTAAGTAGAATTCGAGCTAAGATCCGGGGGCGGGGCGGGGGGAGTTCACCTGCACCCGGGGCCCGTTAGAACTGAACCTGCTTTTCTTTTTTGGAGAAAGTTTGTTAAAACAGTGCCTCTCGCCACTGTTTTACATCAGGAAATAAAAGATAGGGAAATCTGAAGCTGCCTTACATTTTCACCAACTGCACATACAAAAGACAAACAAAAACCATTTGTTAGATGGGATTATGAGGGTTGTCAGGCTCTAAGACTCTGCAGTGACGCCCAACCATTGATCTGGGGAGCCTTTGAAAACTTGCCTGCCGGAATAATCTCAGCAATGATTTTTTTTTTAAAAAAAATTAAAACATCCCCCCCCGCTTGTCTTTTGCAGTGTAAAACCCTCCCTGGTTAGGTTATACTGAGCCCTGACTCTCTGCACTTGACTGTATTCACAAGAGGCATTGCATTTGGGGGGGGTGTTATTTCAAACAGTCAAGTCCAGGTTTTTAGTAGCAATGGGCCTCTGGTGGCTCAGACTGCTAAGACAGTCTGTTATTAACAGCAGCTGCTTGCAATTACTGCAGGTTCAAGTCCCACCAGGCCCAAGGTTGACTCAGCCTTCCATCCTTTATAAGGTAGGTAAAATGAGGACCCAGATTGTTGGGGGCAATAAAAGTTGACTTTGTATATAATATACAAATGGATGAAGACTATTGCTTAACACAGTGTAAGCCGCCCTGAGTCTTCGGAGAAGGGCGGGATATAAATGCAAATTTAAAAAAAAATCATTTTTGTTTCCTTATCAAGTGAGCTTGCTGGACGATAAGGAAGTGGGGTGCGTGGAAGGAGAAGAAGGGGGGGGGCAGTAGCAGGGAAGGTAGGTTGTGGACCCCAGGAAGAAAAAACCTTCTCTGTCATTGTCCATGATCTCTGCACCATTCTCTTCTCCCCCCCCCACAAGAGGTGGGAATATAACATGGAATTGGAATGGGCCTTGGAGGTCTTCTAGTCCAACCCTCTGCTCGAGCAATAGACTCTATATCCCATTTCACATCACTGATTGTCCAGTCTCTTTCTGAGAGCCTCCAGGGATGGAGCCCCCACAGTTAACTGAAAGAAATTGGTTGATTGCTCTCACCATTAGGGAATTTCTCCTTGATTCTAGGTTGTTTCTCTCCTTGGTTAGTTTCCACTCATTGCTTCTTCTCTTGCCTTTTGGTCCTTTGGCGAATAGCTTGACTCCATCTTCTTTGTGGCAACCCCTGAGATATTGGAAGACTGCTTTCATGTCACCCCTAGTCCTTCTTTTCATTAGACACACCCAATTCCAGCAACCCTTCTTGATATGTTTTAGCCTCCAGTCCCCTAATCTTCTTTGTTGCTCTTCTCTGCATTCTTTCCAGAGTTTCAATATCTTTTTTTTTATTGTGGTGAACTGGATGCAGTATTCCAAGTGTGGTCTTACTAAGGCTCTGTAAAGTGGTACTGGAACCTCCCCTGATCTTGATTCTATTCCTCTATTAATGCAGTCTAGGATTGCATTGGCTTTTTTTTTTTTTTTTGTCTCAAAGCAACTGGACTTTCTGGTTTTTCTTTGAAGACGTTTCCCTTCCCATCCAAGAAGCTTCTTCAGCTCTGACCGGATGGTGGGGATGGAAGGATTTATACTCCTTGCAGGCAGCTGGTCATTTGCCTCCTTTTAGAGTAGTGGTTTTCAACTTTTATAGTGCTGCGACCCCTTTAATACAATTCCCCACGATGTGGCGACCCCAACTGTAAAATTATTTTCGTTTTGAATTTATCACACCTGAAGCCGTATTGGCTAGCGATCTGAACTGCTTGCGATTGCCTTGAGGACGGAGGCATTAAAGCGGAGACTCCTCCCCTATTAAGTTTATGGCGCCTGAAGCCAGATTAGGCTAGCGATTGGGAATGATTGCAGCTGGCTTGAGAGGGAGACATCAGAGCAAAGATTTCTCTCTTTTTTAATTAATTGCGCCTGAAGCCGAATTCGGCTAGCGATTGGGAATGATTGCAGCTGGCTTGTGGAGTCAACCATTGGAGCGCGATTCTTCGACTCGCAAGTATACTTCCCATATTTCCAATGGTCTTAGGCGACCCCTGGAAAATCGTCATTCGACCCCCAACGGGGTTGCGACCCACAGGTTGAGAACCGCTGTTTTAGAGGGTCGTTCAGGCCACTTGGAGGTTTGTCTGCATCCTCAGGGTCACCTGAGTGGTGCAAATGAGTGTGGAGCCTTCTTGGAACTGCTGAAAGGACTGTGTCGTAGACTGGAGATAGATGATGTCTCATCCCTTTCCTTCTGCCTAGCATCCCTCTGGGAAGGAGATGGACAGTTCCCAAAGGGGATAAATAAATAAGACTTGCCTTGATTTTTTTTTTACTTGCCTGGGGTTGACTTGGGTCCTCCAGGAAAGGTGGATCTCCCAAGAAACACGTTTTCCCATTGCATTTAATCACAACATGGTTCTCTCTCTCCCCCCCCCCCCCCCCCCGTGCAGGAGCTGCAATTAGGTGGTATATCTGAAGTCTTTACAGCAGGCCTGCTCTTTTTATTCATAACTTGACATTCCTGTCATTTTTCAGGAGGAGGACATGTGCCTCACACATCAGCTCTGCCAGCACCCCACCCAGTTGTGGGGAGAAATATCAAACAACTGGCAATTTACCACTCTTGATGATGTCCCAGTTTTGATTTTTGTTATTTCTCTCTCATGATTGGGTACAAAGTTTTTTCTCTTTCTTTTTCCTTTTTGGTTAATCCTTTCCATTTCTCCGTGCCTGCCCTCCCCCTCCCCACCCCGCTCCCCATATGAAAGCTATTTGCCATGGTTGGAAAATATTTGTTTGCACAGTATTTTGTTTTTGTTTGTGACGGATTCAAACGGGTACGCTCCCAAACAACAAAAAAGCCTGTCATCGGGAATTAAGACAAGGATTCGAATTTATCCTTGAAGTCTTTTTTCACTGCCATCCTAAAAAGTCCGGTTCCAGATGTCAGGGAGACAAAAGGCACCTCTTCGGTTTTGCATGCTGTTTCCACCCCCCACCCCCCCGCTTCGCACGTTTGGGAAGGAGCTCTCGTGCTGCAGGTGAGGCTGGGCTACAGGTGTAAGGCTGTTTACGCTTCTGAAGAGGCTGGCTTCTAGCCGTTTACGTCTCGCAAAAGATGCCAAGCCAGCAGTCTTGATTCTCTGTTAATCCTTTTAACACACAGGTAGTCCTCGACTTACAGCCACAAATAAGGGCAAAATTTCTGTTGCTAAGCAAGAGAGTTGTTAAGTGAATTCTGCCCCATTTTACGACTTTTTCTGGCCACAGTTGTGAAGTGAAACATTGCAGTTGTTAAGTTAGTCCCAGGGTTATCAAGTAAAGTACAGGCAGTCCTCAACTTACGACCACAATGGGTCATAATATATTTTCAATAAATCACTAGAGATGTGCTATGTTCCTTCTTGCTTCAAACGCTCTACCATCATCCCAGTGCCGAAGAAGCCCACCATCAAGGAACTGAATGACTACAGACCAGTTGCTCTAACATCTGTAGTCATGAAAACCTTTGAAAGGCTAGTGCTTTCCTACCTGAAAACCATCACGAATCCGCTTTTAGACCCCTTGCAATTTGCATACCGAGCAAATAGATCAACAGATGATGCTGTTAATATGGCTCTGCACTACATCCTACAACATCTTGAGTCTCCAAAGACCTATGCAAGGGTCCTTTTTGTAGACTTTAGTTCAGCATTCAATACCATCATTCCAGACATTCTTCTAACTAAGCTAAACCAGCTACAGGTACCGGAACAGACTTGTAAGTGGATCACAAGCTTCCTAACAAACAGGAAGCAGCAGGTGAAGCTAAGCAAGATCACATCAAATACCTGTACAATTAGCACAGGGGCAGCTCAAGGCTGTGTGCTCTCCCACTTCTCTTCTCTCTGTATACCAATGACTGCATCTCCAATGATCCATTTGTTAAGCTACTGAAGTTCGCAGATGACACAACAGTGATTGGTCTCATTCGAGACAATGACGAATCCGCATATAGACGAGAGGTCGAACGACTAGCCTTGTGGTGCAACCAAAACAATCTGGAACTGAACACACTCAAAACCGTAGAAATGGTGGTAGATTTTAGCGAAAACCCCTCCATACTTCCACCTCTCACAATACTTGACAACACAGTATCAACAGTAGAAACCTTCAAATTTCTGGGTTCTATCATATCGCAAGATCTCAAATGGACAGCTAACATCAAAACATCATTAAAAGGGACAACAAAGAATGTTCTTTCTGCGCCAACTCAGTAAGCTCAAACTGCCCAAGGAGCTGCTGATCCAGTTCTACAGAGGAATTATTGAGTCTGTCATTTGCACCTCTATAACTGTCTGGTTCGGTTCTGCAACCCAACAAGAAAAACACAGACTTCAGAGGATAATTAGAACTGCAGAAAAAATAATTGCTACCAACTTGCCTTCCATTGAGGACCTGTATACTGCACGAATCAAGAAGAGAGCCGTGAAAATATTTGCAGATCCCTCGCATCCTGGACATAAACTGTTTCAACTCCTACCCTCAAAACGACGCTATAGAGCACTGCACACCAGAACAACTAGACACAAAAACAGTTTTTTCCCGTAGGCCATCACTCTGCTAAACAAATAATTCCCTCAACACTGTCAGACTATTTACTGAATCTGCACTACTATTAATCGTTTCATAGTTCCCATCACCAATCTCTTTCCACTTATGACTGTATGACTATAACTTGTTGCTGGCAATCCTTATGATTTATATTGATATATTGATCATCAATTGTGTTGTAAATGTTGTACCTTGATGAACGTATCTTTTCTTTTATGTACACTGAGAGCATATGCACCAAGACAAATTCCTTGTGTGTCCAATCATACTTGGCCAATAAAATTCTATTCTATTCTATTCTATTCTAATATACTTAGACTTCAGCAAGTCATTCGACACAGGAGACCACAGCCTTACCTCTTGGTAAACTAAAAAAATGTGGAACTGTTTTCCTGCACTGGAATGCCACTTACAACCGTGGTCATCAGTCACTTTTTTTCAGTGCCGTTGTAACTCTGAACGGTCACTAAACAAACTGTCATAAATCGAGGAGTACCTGTACTACTGCCATTTGTCCTTCCATTTGTTTTAACCTCGGTGTTCTTTGCACGGCCTTCAAAATTGGAATTTTTTTTGACCACGCTGGGGCTGTCAAAATGCTGCAAAATGTTGTCCCTTCCAGTTGCATACATTTCTTGGAATGAATTACAGCTTTCATTTCCCTGTTCTGGTCATGAGATCCATCCTCCTCCCCCCCCCCCCCCCCGCCTCCCCCAACCCTCAATTATGTCAATGAAATCATATTTGCTTTCCTGGATGAAAAGTATACACTCACCTTATTTATTTTCTATACCCTGAGTCTCAGTAGTTTAGACAAGGAAGAGCATGAACTTGGTGAGCTGCTGTGTTTGTCCTGATCCTTTATGGAGCGAGGTTTAATAGCTCCTGCTAAAGCAACATTCCATAAACTTTGGCAGATCATAACTGCAGGGTTCCTGTCACCACGCTAGAATAATGTTTTTGTTTTTCTTTGATCCCTTTATAGGCTTCCAGAAGAGGCTGAGTACACAGTTGACTTAGAGGAAAAAGCGCTTAGGGCCTCCTCCTCTCTGACAAACTCATATTATGTTTCTTTGGAAAGTGGGTGACTTAATACACTTTCAACAGTAAATAATCTCTTAGTCACCCCTACCGTTTGGAGGATTGGGATACCGCTTCGAACAGTGCTAGATATAGGAAAAGGGCAGGCAGAGCCTGGGGGTGGAGACAAGAGAGGACTCAGCCTAGAATCGTTACGTCCTCGCAAGTGGTCTATATCCAATCCTTCTTGAATTCTATTAACTTTTATCTAGTTAACCAATTAGTGCTGACCCTTAGTAGGTTCTTGTGTATAGCCGGGAGCAATAAATCAGTTTCACTGGAACTTAAGATGTGAGCCTGATTCTTTGTGCCTGACATTACAATCTCTTTTAACACATAGCTCCTTCCTTCCTTCCTTCCTTCCTTCTTTCCTTCCTTCCTTCCCCTCCCTCCCTCCCTCCCTCTCTTCTACTTCCTCCCTTTCCCTTCCTCCCTCCCTTCCTCCCTCCCTTCTTTCGCAAGGTCTGGTTCTTTGACAAATGCCTGTTAACTCTCTACATTCATATGTTCAGCATTGGGATTATTTCTTTTTTGAAATTGTAATATAATTTTTGGTGGCCTGTTGTTTTACGTTGTACACATTTATGCTGGAATCCTGAGTTCTATTCAGTCTCGTGTAGAACTGTAAATAATGACATCTCTTTATCAAAACTTACATGTTGAAGGGCATCCGGAGGCTGCAGTTAGTCCAGAATGCGGCTGCGCGGGTGATAGAGGGAGCCCCTCGTGGCTCCCGTATGACACCTATCCTGCGCAGACTGCACTGGCTACCTGTGGCCTTCCGGGTGCGCTTCAAGGTTTTGGTGACCATCTTCAAAGCGCTCCATGGCATAGGGCCGGGTTACTTACGGGACCGCCTACTGCTACCGAATACCTCTCACCGACCCGTGCGCTCTCATAGAGATGGACTCCTCAGGGTGCCGTCAGCGAGGCAATGTCGTCTGGCGACACCCACGGGAAGGGCCTTCTCTGTGGGGGCTCCCACCCTCTGGAACGAGCTACCCCCAGGACTTCGTCAGCTTCCAGACCTTCAGACCTTCCGCCGCGAGCTTAAAACATACTTATTTATTTGCGCAGGACTGAGTTAGATTTTAAATTTACGGGTTTTAAATTGGGTTTTATTTTTTATATATTTTTTAGTTATTGGGCTTTTAGAATAAGTTTTTTAATATTGTTTTTATGCTGTATTTATGTGTTTTTAAGTGCCTGTTAACCGCCCTGAGTCCCTCGGGAGATAGGGCGGTATACAAATATGATTAAATAAATACATAAATAAATAAATAAATAAACATGTATTATAATTTATTATGTTATTTAATTCAATGGATAAATCCCATATATTTCTATAAATTCTGATAGTTCTGTGGAAAGTTCCAATGATTAGAAGTTTAACTGTTGTTTGAAAGTTTGGAAATAGTTACTCCAAGGAAACATTCCTCCTTTGTGGTTCTAAATGCATCATTTTTTTGTACAAAATCCGAGATGAAAATTGATGTAAACAGAGCATTCAAAAATTCCGTTGAGTTTATGGGGAAAGTTCAAATGTAGTAAAAATAATTGCTTCAAGAATATATTAATATACTAAATTAGAAATATTCCTCTGTTAATAATTCTAACATTTTCTAGCAGATTGATATGATATTAAGAATTTTTAATTGAAAGAATATTGTTAAGATTTTCTTTATCCTATCAGTAGTTATATGAGTGTTGGTATTTTTGATCTTGTCTTTATCGTTCATAATATATTTGGGTTTTGCTTATATTTTAGTACAGCTCTGTTACATTTCCTGCTTTAAACATTTGGAAGATGTTTTAACAGAAGTATAATTTTGACCCTCATGGCTTATATCAAGATCCTTACAAAGACATTTCTACTTTAGGATGATCCTGCAGAAACGTTTATTTATGTTACTTTTATGATGGTTTATTGGGCAAGTTAAGTGGCTTAGAAACACAATAAAACATATAACATACAGCTCAGTCCAATTAATAAAATCATACACCATCAGCCCATAAAATAGTGGACGAACAATTACAAGTAGTTTTGATCATAAAACTGGCGAGTATTTTTTCATTTGGAATACAATTTATTCTACATCAGTTTATTGAGAAAAGAAGGACTAGGAGGACATGATAGCAGCATTCCAGTATTTGAGGGGCTGCCACAAAGAGGAGGGGAACAATTTATTTTCCAAAGCACCAGAAGGCAAGACAAGAAACAATGGATGGAAACTAATCAAGGAGAGAAGCAACCTCCAAGACAGAGTGGCTGTGGATGCCGGCATCCCGGTACAGTCAGCTGCAGCCGCGGCTGACTCTTGGTGGCAAGTCATTGGCCCCGATGGAGAGGGTGCGCAACTTGGGCGTTCTCCTGGATGAACGGCTGTCCTTTGAAGATCATTTGGCGGCCGTCTCCAGGAGAGCTTTTTACCAGGTCCACCTGGTTCGCCAGTTGCGCCCCTTTCTAGACCGGGATGCCCTATGCACGGTCACTCACGCTCTCGTGACGTCTCGTCTGGATTACTGCAATGCTCTCTACATGGGGCTCCCCTTGAGGTGCACCCGAAGGCTCCAGTTGGTTCAGAATGCGGCTGCGCGGGTGATAGAGGGAGCCCCTCGTGGCTCCCATGTGACACCTCTCCTGCACAGACTGCACTGGCTACCTGTGGTCTTCCGGGTGCGCTTCAAGGTTTTGGTGACTATCTTCAAAGCGCTCCATGGCATAGGGCCGGGATACTTACGGGACCGTCTGCTGCTACCAAATATCTCTCACCGACCCGTGCGCTCTCACAGAGAGGGACTCCTCAGGGTGCCGTTGGCCAGACAGTGCCGGCAGGCGACACCCAGGAAGGGCCTTCTGTGGGGCTCCCACCCTCTGGAACGAGCTTCCCCAGGACTTCGCCAACTTCTCGACCTCCAACCTTTCGCATGAGCTTAAAACATACTTATTTATTTAGGACTGAGTTAGATTTTAAATTTACGGGTTTTAAATTGGGTTTTATTTTTATATATTTTTAGTTATTGGGCTTTTAGAATAAGTTTTTAATATTGTTTTTATGCTGTATTTATGTGTTTTATGCCTGTTAACCGCCCTGAGTCCCTCGGGAGATAGGGCGGTATACAATTATGATTAAATAAATACATAAATAAATAAATAAATAAACATGTATTATAATTTATTATGTTATTTAATTCAATGGATAAATCCCATATATTTCTATAAATTCTGATAGTTCTGTGGAAAGTTCCAATGATTAGAAGTTTAACTGTTGTTTGAAAGTTTGGAAATAGTTACTCCAAGGAAACATTCCTCCTTTGTGGTTCTAAATGCATCATTTTTTTGTACAAAATCCGAGATGAAAATTGATGTAAACAGAGCATTCAAAATTCCGTTGAGTTTATGGGGAAAGTTCAAATGTAGTAAAAATAATTGCTTCAAGAATATATTAATATACTAAATTAGAAATATTCCTCTGTTAATAATTCTAACATTTTCTAGCAGATTGATATGATATTAAGAATTTTTAATTGAAAGAATATTGTTAAGATTTTCTTTATCCTATCAGTAGTTATATGAGTGTTGGTATTTTTGATCTTGTCTTTATCGTTCATAATATATTTGGGTTTTGCTTATATTTTAGTACAGCTCTGTTACATTTCCTGCTTTAAACATTTGGAAGATGTTTTAACAGAAGTATAATTTTGACCCTCATGGCTTATATCAAGATCCTTACAAAGACATTTCTACTTTAGGATGATCCTGCAGAAACGTTTATTTATGTTACTTTTATGATGGTTTATTGGGCAAGTTAAGTGGCTTAGAAACACAATAAAACATATAACATACAGCTCAGTCCAATTAATAAAATCATACACCATCAGCCCATAAAATAGTGGACGAACAATTACAAGTAGTTTTGATCATAAAACTGGCGAGTATTTTTTCATTTGGAATACAATTTATTCTACATCAGTTTATTGAGAAAAGAAGGACTAGGGAGGACATGATAGCAGCATTCCAGTATTTGAGGGGCTGCCACAAAGAGGAGGGGAACAATTTATTTTCCAAAGCACCAGAAGGCAAGACAAGAAACAATGGATGGAAACTAATCAAGGAGAGAAGCAACCTCCAAGACAGAGTGGCTGTGGATGCCGGCATCCCGGTACAGTCAGCTGCAGCCGCGGCTGACTCTTGGTGGCAAGTCATTGGCCCCGATGGAGAGGGTGCGCAACTTGGGCGTTCTCCTGGATGAACGGCTGTCCTTTGAAGATCATTTGGCGGCCGTCTCCAGGAGAGCTTTTTACCAGGTCCACCTGGTTCGCCAGTTGCGCCCCTTTCTAGACCGGGATGCCCTATGCACGGTCACTCACGCTCTCGTGACGTCTCGTCTGGATTACTGCAATGCTCTCTACATGGGGCTCCCCTTGAGGTGCACCCGAAGGCTCCAGTTGGTTCAGAATGCGGCTGCGCGGGTGATAGAGGGAGCCCCTCGTGGCTCCCATGTGACACCTCTCCTGCACAGACTGCACTGGCTACCTGTGGTCTTCCGGGTGCGCTTCAAGGTTTTGGTGACTATCTTCAAAGCGCTCCATGGCATAGGGCCGGGATACTTACGGGACCGTCTGCTGCTACCAAATATCTCTCACCGACCCGTGCGCTCTCACAGAGAGGGACTCCTCAGGGTGCCGTTGGCCAGACAGTGCCGGCAGGCGACACCCAGGGGAAGGGCCTTCTCTGTGGGGGCTCCCACCCTCTGGAACGAGCTTCCCCCAGGACTTCGCCAACTTCTCGACCTCCGAACCTTTCGCCGCGAGCTTAAGACACATCTATTTATTTGCGCAGGACTGGACTAGATTTTAAATTCAAATTGGTTTTAATGGGGATTTTATTATTTTTATTATCATTTTAATTATTCGGCCAATTATAAAAAGTTTTTTAATGGATGTTTTATTTGTATTTATATGTATGTTTTTATTTGGTTGTGAACCGCCCTGAGTCCCTAGGGAGATAGGGCGGTATAAAAATACGAAAAATAAAATAAATAAATAAATAAACCTGGAATTAAGGAGAAACTTCCTAACAGTGAAGATAATTAACCTGTGGAACAGCTTGCCACCAGAAATTGCGGGTGCTTTTCATCGCTTAGAGGTTTTTAAGAAGAGACTGGACAGCCGTTTGTCTGAAATGGTATAATGTCTCTTGTTTGAACAGGGGATTGGACTAGAAGACCTCCAAGGTTCCTTCTAGCTCTATTCTGATTGATTGATCCTTGTAAATAATGTCTGGATACTGAAACAAAAGTTTGGACCTCCATCTTCCTAGTAGCTAAAAGAGCTTTGGATCAGACCAATATTAGAAACATTTTCTTTGTACAGATCTGTTCATTGTCGATGCAAGAATTTCTTCTCATTCTGAATGTGGTTTTAAAAGCCTGCAAATAATTAAAATGCCTTTTTCATAAACGCGAGTAAAACCATTGCCTTATCTAAGGCCTGTATCTCTTTGTTGAGCAGATTAGTGGTGAAGCGCAAGAACTTTACTCTGTCCGACATGGTCCTGTCCGAGCAGCCCGGGTTCTGCCATCCCCACAGATCCGTAAGTACAGAATCCTGTATATCTTCTTTCTTTTCTTTTGCTGTCATAACTTTGAAAAGTCACTAAATCATCTGTTGTAAGTCAAGGACTACATGTACAGACAGAATAGAATAGAATAGAATAGAATAGAATAGAATATTGAGTAGAGTAGTAGAGTAGAATAGAATATTGAGTAGAATAGAATAGAGTAGAACAGAGAATAGAATAGAATTAGAATAGAACAGAACGGAACGGAACGGAACGGAACGGAACGGAACGGAACGGAACGGAACGGAACGGAACGGAACGGAACAGAACAGAACAGAACAGAACAGAACAGAACAGAACAGAACAGAACAGAACAGAACAGAACAGAACAGAACAGAACAGAACAGAATTTTTTACTGGCCAAGTGTGATTGGACACACAAGGAATTTGTCTTGGTGCATATGCTCTCAGTGTACATAAAAGAGAAGATACCTTCATCAAGAATCATAAGGTGCAACACTTAATGATAGTCATAGGGAACAAATAAGCAATCAAATCATATTAGGAAACACTCAATATAAATCAGGAGTGAAATGCTCCCGGTTCAGACTGGATCGCCCAATCCGGTAGCGATGGCGGGTGGTTCGGAGAAACGGTAGCAAAAATCCCTCCCCTGCCATGCCCAGTTGAGCCGTGCGATCATTAGAGGGTTGGGTTTTTTTACTTTTAAAAGCATTTTTTCTACAACCTCTTTGGCTGAAGAGGCTGTTAAAAAATGCTTTTAAAGGATCACCAGAACCCTTTAAAAGCATTTAAAAGGCTTCTCTGGCAATCCCAGCTGAGTTGCCTGATCATCAGAGGCTGATGATCAGTCAACTCAGAGAAATCAGAGAAAAAATGCTTTTAAAAGTTAAAAAACAAAAAGCCTACGCCCACCCAGTCACATTACCCACCACCACCAAGCCATGCCCACAGAACCAGTAGTAACAAATTTTACATTTCATTCTTGATATAAATCGTAAGGATACCAGCAACAAGGTTACAGTCATACAGTCATAAGTGGGAGGAGATGGGTGATGGGAACATTGAGAAGATTAATAGTAGTGCAGATTTAGTAAATAGTTTGACAGTGTTGAGGGAATTATTTGTTTAGCAGAGTGATGGCATTGGGGACAAAACTGTTCTTGTGTCTAGTTGTTCTGGTGTGCAGTGCTCTATAGCGTCATTTTGAGGGTAGGAGTTGAAACAGTTTATGTCCAGGATGCGAGGGGTCTGTAGATATTTTCACAGCCCTCTTTTTGATTCGTGCAGTATACAGGTCCTCAATGGAAGGCAGGTTGGTAGCCATTGTTTTTTCTGCAGTTCTAATGATCCTCTGAAGACTTTGTCTGTCTTGTTGGGTTGCAGAATTTATTTTATTTTATTTTATTTTATTTTATTTTATTATGAATATTGCCATCTCCTTGCACATGGCAACTCAAGGAGGCTTACATGGATATAATTCCATTGAATTCAATTGCCTCACAACTTATTTCTATTTTTTTTTTCCCCCAACATAAAATATTTTTGTTCCTCTGCATGCTGCTGGATGGAAAATAAAATCTTTGACAAAAGGTAATCTGAAGCATTATGGAGCAGGATCTGGAATCGGATGAAAGCGAAGCTTGTAATGTGAGGCCTCAGATAGCATGAACCTGGTTTAGGAGGAGAACAAAAAAGGGAGTTGTAAGGAAGACGTTGATAGCCATCAGTGGTGATGAAACACCCTTTTGCTGGGAAGCTGTTAGAAAGGTGCCCAGTGGGCAGACTTGGCATATTCCCCAAAGAGATCATAACCTGTGACAAGCAACCCATTCCCAGGTGTGAAAAAAAGGGAAACATTTAGCTCAGTGTTCATTTTTTTTTAAATTTGCGTTTATATCCTGCCCTTCTCCGAAGACTCAGGGCGGCTTACACTATGTCAAGCAAGTCTTCATCCATTTGTATATTATGTACAAAAGTCAACTTATTGCCCCCCAACAATCTGGGTCCTCATTTTACCTACCTTATAAAGGATGGAAGGCTGAGTCAACCTTGGGCCTGGTGGGACTTGAACCTGCAGTAATTGCAGGCAGCTGCTGTTAATAGATATGGCGGAAGGGGGGGATCGCATCGGTTTAGGGGGTCACGCGTTCGATGTATACAGGCGATCGCGTGCCCCGATCCCCCTGACTTCTCCCGTTCCCCGGATGGTCAAGACCCTCAGAGCCTGGGCCTTCGTCTGATGTTATGCAACGCACGGTCCGTGGCCAATAAGGCCCCCCTAATACATGATCTGATTCAGGGGTGCCGGATATTATAGGCGCACGGAGCCCTGGTGGGCCACTGAAGGGGGCGTCCCCCTGGTCGAGATGTGCCCCCCGGGTTCCCGTGCATTCCATCAGCCGAGGGCCCAGGGTAGGGGTGGTGGGGTGGCGGTTATTATTAAAGAGAGTCTAGAGCCGAGGGAGACCACTGTACCTCAGATTGCCGGGTGTGAATCCCTCTTGTGAGGTGGGGTCATAGATGTCAGATGGGCTTGCTGGTCGCGTACCTGGCTCCTTGCTGCGTGACAGCCACCCTGCCCGAGCTTCTGGAGGTGCTTGCCGGGGTGGCAGTGGAGACCCCCAGACTTTTAGTCATGGGGGACTTTAACTTGCCATTTGCCGGCCCGTCATCGACAGTAGCTCGGGAGTTCATGGCCTCCATGATGGCCTTGGACCTGACTCAAGTAGTGGATGGCCCTACTCACATCGGGGAAGGCACACTGGACCTGATTTTCATCTCTGGTCAGTGGCCGAAGGATCTGGACTTGAGAGATATAGTCACAGAACCTTTGTCATGGTCAGATCACTCTCTCCTTCGCCTGGACTTTCTGACCGCTACCCAACACCGCAGGGAGACGGAACCACTACGTTGGTACCGTCCCAGGCGCCTGATGGACCCAGAGAGGTTTCGGACGGAGCTTGGGCCATTCCCTGAGGGTCTGGCTCACGGCACGGCAGAGGAACTATCCGCAGCCTGGGAAGGGGCTGCGGCTGGGGCTTTAGACCGTGTCGTGCCTCTGCGACCTCTGACCCGGCGCAGATCCCAACCGGCTCCTTGGTTCTCCGAGGAGCTGAGGGGATGAAACGCCGGAGAAGGCGCCTAGAGAGTTCCTGGAGGTCCAGCCGTTCAGAGGCTGATCGGACACTAGTTAGATCCTATACTAGGACCTACCTAGTGGCACTGAGGAAGCGAGGCGTTGCTCGCCTCCTCCCTCATTGCGTCGGCAGATAACCCCCCAGCTGCCCTGTTTCGGGTGACCCGCTCCCTCCTTTACCAGGGGGAGCGGGATGACCCGTTGCAGGACGTGCTGAGAGTTTAACGGTTATCTATACGATAAAATCGTTCAGCTTAGGGACGGCCTGGACCAAAATTGTGGCGATTCGGACGGGGCATCTGAGGCGGTCTTGGTGATGTTGTTTGGGATGAGTTTGACCCTGTGACTCCGAGGACATGGACAGGTTGCTGGGTAGATTGAATGCCACCACGTGTTTACTGGACCCGTGCCCCTCCTGGCTGGTGCTGGCCACTCAGGAGGTGACACGAGGCTGGCTCCAGGGATTACGAGTGCTTCCTTGTTGGAGGAGTCTTTCCGGCCGCCTTGAAAGAGGCGGTGGTGAAACCCCTCCTCAAAAGCCTTCCTGGACCCGGCTGTTTTAGGTAATTATCGTCCGGTCTCCAACCTTCGCGCTTGGCGAAGGTTGTAGAAATATGGTGGCATATCAGTTTCCCCTGCACCTGGAGGAAACTGTCTATCTGGACCCGTTCAGTCCGGCTTCCGGCCCGGTTACAGCACTGAGGCGGCTTTGGTCGCGTTGGTGGATGATCTCTGGAGGGCCAGGGATGAGGTTGTTCCTCTGCCCTGGTCCTATTAGACCTCTCAGCGGCTTTCGATACCATCGACCATGGTATCCTGCTGCGCCGGTTGGAGGGATTGGGAGTGGGAGGCACCGTTTATCGGTGGTTCTCCTCCTATCTCTCCGACCGGTCGCAGACGGTGTTGACGAGGGGGCAGAGGTCGACCCCGCGGCGCCTCACTTGTGGGGGGCCGCAGGGGTCGGTTCTTTCGCCCCTTCTGTTCAACATCTATATGGAGCCGCTGGGTGGGATCATCAGTGGGTTCGGGGTGAGGTACCAGCTGTACGCTGATGACACCCAGCTGTACTTTTCCACACCGGGCCCCCCCAATGAAGCTATCGAAGTGCTGTCCCGGTGTTTGGAAGCCGTACGGGTCTGGATGGGGAGAAACAGGCTCAAGCTCAATCCCTCCAAGACGGAGTGGCTGTGGATGCCGGCATCCCGGTACAGTCAGCTGAGTCCGCGGCTGACTGTCGGGGGCGAGTCATTGGCCCCGATGGAGAGGGTGCGCAATTTGGGCGTTCTCCTGGATGAACGGCTGTCTTTTGAAGACCACTTGACGGCCGTCTCCAGGAGAGCTTTCCACCAGGTTCGCCTGGTGCGCCAGTTGCGCCCCTTTCTAGACCGGGATGCCTTGTGCACAGTCACTCACGCCCTCGTGACGTCTCGTCTGGACTACTGCAATGCTCTCTACATGGGGCTCCCCTTGAGGGGCATCCGGAGGCTACAGTTAGTCCAGAATGCAGCTGCGCGGGTGATAGAGGAAGCCCCTCGTGGCTCCCGAGTGACACCTATCCTGTGCAGGCTGCACTGGCTACCTGTGGCCTTCCGGGTGCGCTTCAAATTGTTGGTGAACGTCTTTAAAGCGCTCCATGGCATAGGGCCGGGTTACTTACGGGACCGCCTGCTGCTACCGAATACCTCTCACCGACCCGTGCGCTCTCACAGAGAGGGACTCCTCAGGGTGCCGTCGGCGCGACAGTGTCGTCTGGCGACGCCCAGGGGAAGGGCCTTCTCTGTGGGGGCTCCCGCCCTCTGGAACGAACTCCCCCCAGGACTCCGTCAACTTCCGGACCTTCGAACCTTTCGCCGTGAGCTTAAAACTCACTTATTCATCTGCGCTGGACTGGGTTAGTTTTTTAAGTTTATGGGTTTTTAATGGGTTTTATTTCTAAATTTTAATTCTTGCCAATTTAATAAGTTTTTTAATAGCATTTTAATTGTATTTATAGTGTATTATGTATTTTTATTTGGCTGTGAACCGCCCTGAGTCCTTCGGGAGAAGGGCGGTATACAAATTTAAATAATAAATAAATAAATAAAATAAATAAATAAATAACAGTCTGCTGAGCCACCAGAGGCCTTTCAGCATCACAGATAGTTAGTCGTTTTGTCAGCCATGTCTCTAGAGCAGAGGGTCTCCAACCTTGGCAACTTTAAGCCTGGAGGACTTCAACTCCCAGAATGCCCCAGCCAGCTTTGCTGGCTGGGGAATTCTGGGAGTTGAAGTCCGTCCGGCTTAAAGTTACCAAGGTTGGAGATCCCTGCTCTAGAGCAGGGGTGTCAAACTCAAAGTTCACAGGCCTGCAATGTGGTCGGTTCTGGCCCCACAGGGCCGTCTTGGTCTACCCAATGCAAAGAGGAAAAATCAGGCCAGCGTAGCTTCGTCTCAGTCTACCCAATGCAGAAAGGAAAAATGCCAGCAGTTTGGGGAGTGGGCATCAAGCTGACCACCGCCACCCAGTTGGCCACACCCACCCAGTCGGCCACACCCGCTCGCCCCCCACCCCCAAGGTCAATTATAGCCCTGATGCGGCCCTCAATGAAATTGAATTTGACATCCCTGCTCTGGAGAATCCTATCCTTCTGATATCCGTTTTTCTTCATTGTGTTGCACTTGAAAAGCACAGAGCGCCTCTGCTAGGGAAGATTATTTGCGGTTTTGCTTCGGGAAAGAGGTAGTTACCCTGTTTCCCCGAAAATAAGACCTTCCCGGATAATAAGCCCAGGTTTTTGAGCACATATGCTAAAATCCCCCCCCCCCAAAAAATAAGCCCTCCCCAAAAATATTTAAATGCATGTGCAGCCGGTCCACGCCATTTCCTCTGGTTAGTGTTAAGGAGACAAAGCTGGAAATCAGATAAGATGGCAAGAGGAGCCCCGTCTTGCTCCACGCGTCCCAAAATAATAAGACCTCCTTGAAAATAAGGCCAAGCACTTATTTCAGGGTTCAAAAAAAAATATAAGACAGCATCTTATTTTTGGAGAAACACGGTACATAGTTGGTTGGTCACACAGGATCTACACCAGGCATGTCCAACTGGTGGCTTATATAAGTAGTCTTCAACTTACAATTGTCCGTTTAGTGACCGTTCAAAGTTACAATGGCCCTGAAAAAATTGACTTACGACTATTTTTCATACATTGTAGCAATCCCCCATGGTCACATGATCAGAATTCGGACGCTTGGCAACCAGTTCATATTTATGACGGTTTCAGCGACCTGGGATCACGCGATCCTTCTTCTTTCGTGACCTTCTGACAAGCAAAGTCAGCGAGGAAATCAGTTTCACTTAACCACCGTGTGACTCACTTAAGAGTTGCAGTGATTCACTTAACAGCTGTGGCAAGGAAGGTCGTAAAACAGGGCAAAAACTCACTTAACCGTCTTCGCTTAGCAAAAGAAATTTTGGGCTCCATTGTGGCCTTAGTCGAGGGCTACCTGTAATGCCACCCCCATAAGATCATAAACCTCAAACGTTGTTATGTGGTTTTCATACATTAACTGTATCACAGTATATATTTTATATGCAGCCCGAGACAATTCCTCTTCACTCATTGCAGCCCAGGAAAGACACAAGATTGGGACCCCGTGGTTTATACCAATGATATCTGTTTGCGTGTAGTGTACATGTGTGCTTTTTTTTTGCTTAGAAGTGAAGCGAGAGAAAAAGCCTCTTGTTCTGTCCCCCCTCGCCTCCGTCCGAGCGATGGCTTAATTAGCCGGCACTATCAGCTCTGGCAGCAAACTGGCGAGCGTCTGCCAAGTGACTCTGTTATCTCCCTTGATGCTGATGAGTCACCCAGGAACAAACAGTTAAGCAGCTCTTAGTTAAGCAGTTGATTTTGCCTGCTATGAAGAGGCATAGCAGCCCTCGCTGCTTTTATATCCTGTGGGGTGTGGCTCCATGACTCAGCACTTCCTAGGCCTGCCCCACCCCTGCTTCTGTTGTTCCCGCCTCTCCTGCCTACGAAACCTAGGGTCCAGCCAGGCCTGATTGCCATCAGCTGGATCTGGATAGCGTGGCCTTGTGGTGGGGGGAAGAGTCAGGGGACGGAGGCCTATTATCTCTTCCACCTGGCCTGCCTCTGGCTCCTGGTTGAGGTGAGTCCTGATGGCCCTTCCCCCTCACTTTCCAAGTCACTTTCTGGCAGGGGGGCCGGCTCGGGGGGCACAGACACAACACCTCTTGAGACTTGGGGCTTTCTGTAGAAACTTTGTACCTCAGTCTTGGAAATCTGTAATGTAGACGATGCTAGGAAATGTTGGGTTCCCTATGCAGGGGTCTGCAAACTTGGCTCTTTTAAGACTTGTGGACTTCAACTCCCAGAGTTCCTCAGCCAGCTTTGCTGGGAGTTGAAGTCCACAAGTCTTAAAAGAGCCAAGTTTGCAGACCCCTGCCCTATGCAAACTTACCGAGTTCATTAGAGCAGAAGTCCTCATGGTTAAAAGTTGTGGCGTTTTTTACTTTCCCTTCCTTGAACAAGGAAAACAAGAAAAGACGGGTAAATATTGCGAGACATTTGTGTGGATGAGGATGTTGCCTGAATTTCCCTATTAAATTTCTGTAAATGCAGTTACGTGATCAATCTTTTATTGTTTTGTTTATTTGTAATCTATATATTCGACATACTTTCCTCCCCTTGTTTTCCTCACAACAACAACCCGGTGAGGAGGGTTGGGCTGAGAGAAAATGATTGGCACAAAGTCATCCAGTCGGCTTTCATGCCTAAGGTGGGACTAGATTTTATTATCTCTTGATGATTGGTCCAAATCACCCAGCCGGCTTTCATACCTAAGATGGGACTAGAACTCACCATCTCCTGGTGATTGGCCCAGAGTCACTCAGCTGTCTTTCATGGCTAAGGTGGAACTAGAACTCACCATCTCTTGGTGATTTGTCTGAAGTCACCCAGCCAGCTTTCATACCTAAGGTGAGACTAGAACTCACCATCTCCTGCTGATTGGTCTGAAGTCACCCAGCCAGCTTTCATGCCTAAGGCGGGACTAGAACTCACCATCTCCTGGTGATTGGCCCAAAGTCACCCAGCTGGCTTTCGTGGCTAAGGTGGGACTTGAACTCATGGTCTCCTGCTTTCTAGCCTGGTGCCTTAACCGCTAGACCAAATTGGCTCTCATCTTGTTCTGTTGCCAGATTAAAATTATCTGAATGAAAGGATAGCTTTAAAAAAAAAATCTGTTCAAAATGGCTTTTGCTGATGTTCTGACTCTTTAGCTAAATGGCAAAATGCATTCTCCAGCAAGCGAGGCATTGCAGAGTTCGTCTGAACTTGGCTAACAGAGACACTCCTGGAAGTAGCCCTTCGAAATAGCGGTGCGAATGGAAACCTCGCTTGCGATTCTGAATTTAATTCCGGGTTATGCAGAATTTTTGCATTGCTCAAAATCTGCGACTGCCTTTTAAAAAAAAAGAAAGAAAAAAAGAAAAAAAGAAGGCAGTCTGAAGGGCTGACTTAGCATGTTTCTGTGTTAAATAAAGGAATAATAATTATTTAGGTTGATCTGTAAAGGAAGGCAGATGTTCGAGACGCCTGCATGCGGTCAAGCGTCTTGGGTGGCTGTGTGGTTTTCCATCCTCTTAATACAAAAGTAATTCTTCAGCAGATGTATTACACAAACTCAGCTTGGTAGGTGACCCAATGTCAGTAGCTTTTAGCAGCCTGAGACCGAGCTAGGCGGATCTTGGCTTATTAAACGCTGCTATTTAAGTGATGGATTTCTGGTTAGATGGGTTAAAATGAAAGCTGTCCTGTGGAGGCCTTCAAAAGAAATTATAGGGCCTAATTTTCATGATTCAAACCATTTTAGAGCTATATATTAAAGCGGGTGAAAGTCCTAATGAAATCCACGTTCAGAACTGTTCCGTGACTCCCCACTGGCCTTCGTGACGGTTTAACTTTTTTTTTTTTAATTTATTGCTAAATATATAATCGGCTGTACCCATTAGAATGTTTTGCTTTTCTGCTTACCGACTTTAGGACTGAATATGGAAACTTTTTGTTAACGCGCAGAATTTATGGACTCGAGAAGAAGTGATTCTCTGCTTAAAAGAGGGCTTATGGCAGCGAAGAGGGAGGGGGGCTTGTTTCTCCAGTGGAGTTGGAAGGAAGCCATTTAGTTCTGTTTGGTAATAGATTTAGCACAAAGGCAAGCAATGCGTCACACAAAGTATAATTTAGTGCAGGAAGACGTGGTCATTGTCCCTTGCGTTTCAGCTGCATTCAATTTTCTCTCTTAGAGGAGCCAGCTTTGATGTGAAGGCACTTCAGCGTGTGGTGGTTGAAAACCAGTGCTTTCCTATATATACAGATAGTCCTCGACGTACGACTACAATTGAGCCCGATGTTTGTGTTGCTAAGTGGGAGGTTAAGTTTTGGCCCATTTTGCGACTTTTCTTGCCACAGTTTGTTTATTTATTTATTTATTTATTTATTTATTCGTACTTTTATACCGCCCTATCTCCCTAGGGACTCAGCCATATAAAAAACACATAAATATACAAAGTAAAACATTCATCTAAAAAACTTATTATAAAGGCCAAATATTTAAAATAAACATATAAATAATAAAACCCAATTTAAAACCAAATCTAAAATTTAGACATTTAAAAATTTAAAACCCTAGTCCAGTCCTGCGCAGATGAATAGATGTGTCTTAAGCTCACGGCGGAAGGTCCGAAGATCAGGAAGTTGACGAAGTCCTGGGGGAAGCTCGTTCCAGAGGGTGGGAGCCCCCACAGAAAAGGCCTTTCCCCTGGGCGTCGCCAGTCGGCACTGCCTGGCCGACGGCACCCTGAGGAGTCCCTCCCTGTGAGAGCGCACGGGTCGGTGGGAGGCATTCGGTGGCAGCAGACGGTCCCGTAAGTAACCCGGCCCTATGCCATGGAGCGCTTTTAAGATCATTACCAAAACCTTGAAGCGCACCCGGAAAACCACAGGTAGCCAGTGCAGTCTGCGCAGGAGGGGTGTTACATGGGAGCCACGAGTTGTTGTGAATCAACGTGGACTTCGCTTTGTTGTGAATCAACGTGGACTTCGCTTGTCAGAAGGTCACCAAAGAGGATCATATGACCCTGGGATACTGCAACCATCGTAAACATGAGCCAGTGGCCAAGTGGCTGAAGGTCACCAAAAGTGATCACATGACACTGAGACATTGCAACCGTCATAAACACATGCCAGTTGCCAAATGTCTGAATTTTGGTCACGTGACCACGGGGATGCTGCAACGGTTGTTAAGTGTGAACAGTGGTCATAGGTCGCTTTTTCAGTGTCGTAACTGAGTGGTCACTAAACAAATGGCTGTAAAACAAGGACTAGCTATATTATAAGAATCTTTAATGTGAAAATACTAAAGTTTATGTTGTCTAAATAGGGACAACTTGCAAAGTAGCTAACTTAATGATAATGTTGTATCATTAAAGTGTTAAATTTGTACCTTATGACTATCATTAAGTGTTGTAACTGTTGTACCTTGATGAAGGTATCTTTTCTTTTATGTACACTGAGAGCATCTGCACCAAGACAAATTCCTTGTGTGTCCAATCACACTTGGCCAATAAAAAATTCTACTCTACTCTACTCTACTCTATTCTATTCTATTCTATTCTATTCTATTCTATTCTATTCTATTCTATTCTATTCTATTCTATTCTATTCTGAATGTATCTTTTCTTTTATGTACACTGAGAACATCTGCACCAAGACAAATTCCTTGTGTGTCCAATCACACTTGGCCAATAAAAAATTCTATTCTATTCTATTCTATTCTATTCTATTCTATTCTATTCTATTCTATTCTATTCTATTCTTATGTAATTAAAAAAAAGCAGGGAATATTTATTTAGTGTATTTTTGTTTTTCTCCCCCTCCAATATGACTAACATTTCTGCACTTACTTAATTTATCCTTTATCTGTTTGATCTGGTTTATGTATTAGTTTAGTTTTCTTTCATCTGCTCATGAATTGAACCATATCAAACTTCGTATTAAGATTTGATTAGCTTCTCTGGATTTCAGCTCTTGACCGTTTTAATCACAGTTGGTGAGCTTTTTTTCTGGATGAGATCTCACTCATTAAATAGAAAGAAGTCGATCTATTTCAGGATGTTATTTTTTTTTCGATGTCAGGCCTTTCTTGGTAACTTAGATTGTTCAGTCGCAAGAATTACCAGAAATGAGAAAAACTTTTTTTTTTTAATGATCCCTGGAAGTTCTAAGAACATTTGTGGAGAAAAACAAAAGAAAGCAATTGCAGAAATTAGCTTACCTGATCCTCTGACCAGCCATGTGGCTGAATGCTACCCATGTATATGCCCACATGCTCCATATCCCTACATGACGCAGGGTCAGGGTGCCTGTGGAGCCACCTTCATCCCGTTACATCAGTCCACCCATCAGTCCACCCAGTCAGGAGGGAAGGTAAGTTATGTACCCCGCTGTCGTGTCCCACTCCTCCGCTGACGGCCGGGTCAGGGAAATCCGAATCAGGCGTCCCTCTGCAGCTCTGCCAAAGTCCTAGCAAAGTCCTCAGGGCAGGCAGGAGACCAGAAAGTGACTTCAGCAAGATATGTTTAGACTTTGCCTGACTCAGAGAACGCCAGAAAGCAGATCCTTTATATAGGCCATGGGGTGTGGCTCCATGACTCAGCACTTATCCAGGCCTGCCCCTCCCTTCCTTCTGTTGCCTCCGTCTATCAAGTCTTCTGACGCGAGGGTCACTCCAGTCGGCAGCTGTTGGCAATTGACCTCCCTCAGGCTCACATGCTGTGGAGGAGGGGGAGGGGTCTAGTTGCTCCGTTTGCCTGGGCATGGAGCCAGAGCTGGGGGCTGGAGGTATTTCTTCCTCTTCAGCCTGTCTGGGCATGGAGCCAGGGCTGGGGGCTGGGGGCTGGAGGTATTTCTTCTTCCGTGTTCGGAAGCAGATAAGAAGACCCCGGCTGAGGTGAGATTGGACGAGACACAACACCCACCTGGTGTGGTGTAGGAAGAGAGCCTTCACTGCTGTTGCACATAGTTGCCTCGGGAACATTCTTCCCTCCCCCAGAGGTGAGGTGGTCCCCCACTCTCCTGGCCTTCCGTAAAGGTACGAAAACATGGCTCTGCGGCCTGGCTTGGGATATGCAAAGGAGCGCCACACTGTTAAGGGTTGCTTAGCTCCCTGAAACAGCCCTCGCCGTGCCTTTAAATCAGTTTTTGACATTCCTTGCCTGTTTTGAATTTTACATACCGTGTTTCCCTGAAAATAAGACCCTGAAATAAGCGCTTGGCCTTATTGCCATGCACTCAAAAGCCCGATTGGGCTTATTATCAGGGGAGGTCTTATTTTGGGGGAAACAGGGTACTACTTTTTATGCTACCTCCTAGAGGGAGATGGATGGTTCTTTTTTTTTTTTTGGTTGTTTCCAAAAATTTTTATTTTTTTATAAACATACATAAAAAAAAACCTCTTTGTGAACAGATTGTCAGTTGGGTACATCCTTAAATACATTTCAGATTTCATCTATGTAATATATTTCCTTCTCCTTCATTCGAATTAATAGTTTTTGCACTTCTCTCATAAAGTTTGTGTCCCATGCCCATAAAATTTAAATGAAATCTATTCCCCAAGCCAATACTCATTTCCCTCCTTCCCCCTCTTAATCAATGTTCTTTCCTTCATTCCCCAAAGTATCTCTAGAATACTTTTAATATAGATCTGAAGACAGCCTTTTAACATCCTTTCTTAAAGCGGTCGTGCAATCGCATCAACCTATCCATCTACATGGGAATAATCCTGTAATAAAGACTATTCAGTTCCTGCTATCTTCCTCTGTCTCTACAAATCATATATAACAATATTTCTTTTAAAGTTTCAAATCATCAAGAGCAGTTTTCTATAATCTTTCACTCATTCCCCAAATTATCCTTAAAAGTTCTAAAAACAGCCTTTAATATCCTTTCTTAGAGCAGTCGTGCAATTACATCAGCCTATCTATCTACATGGGAATAGTCCTGGGGTCACCAAGACTATTCAGGTCCTGCTATCTTGAGATGGATGGTTCTTAAATAAGATGATAGATAGATAGATAGATAGATAGATAGATAGATAGATAGATAGATAGATAGGCAGACAGACAGACAGACAGACAGACAGACAGACAGACAGATAATAGCAATAGCACTTAGACTTATATACCGCTTCATAATGCTTTACAGTGCTCTCTTAAGCGGTTTACAGAGCTGGCCTATTGCCCCCAACAATCTGTGTCCTCATATTACCATACTTGGAAGGTATATGTGTGTGTGTGTACCCTGTTTTCCCAAAAATATGACATCCCCAGATAATAAACCCAATCAGGCTTTTGAGAGCATGGCAATAAGGCCAAGGACTTATTTCAGGGTTCAAAAAAATATAAGACAGGGTCTTATTTTTGGGGAAACACACACACATATACATATGGATGTATAAAGATATGGTTGGTTGGATGGATGGAGGTAGGTAGAAGGAGATAGAATAGAATAGAATAGAATAGAATAGAATAGAATAGAATAGAATAGAATAGAATAGAATAGAATAGAATAGAATAGAATAGAATAGAACAGAATTTTTTATTGGCCAAGTGTGATTGGACACACAAGGAATTTGTCTTGGTGCAGATGCTCTCAGTGTACATAAAAGAAAAGATACGTTCATCAAGGTACAACATTTACAACACAATTGATGGTCAGTCAGTCAGATTGGTAGATAGATAGAGTGGGTGAGTGAGTGAGTGATGATAGAAAGATAGAGAGGTAGAATTAGATGTCTCCATTGGTTCCGTTGGCAGAATATTCATTACGTTTCCAAAATGGAGCGAAAGACTGTCACTCAATAGAAGGATTTTTCCTGGGCAATCAGGAGACCTGAGTTAATCCCTGCCCTCTCCCAGAGTGGCTAAGATCCAATCTGAAATCTAGAAGGCTGCTTCTAGCTAGTCCGCGCGGGGCAGCATTGACTTGGATGAATGAAAATCTGACTCGTTCTGAGCAGCTTGCCTTATTTGTCTTCTGAAACAGAGGAATCTTCCCCCCCCAACCCGCGAGGTAATCTCACAAAAGCTCCCAATTACAGAAAAAAAGAATGGAACATAGACAGATGTGCTGTTGCAATATGTACCAGAAGTACAAATTACAATTATATCCTGCTTACTGCCCCACAGGGGGGGAAAAAAATCCAGCAGAAGCTGGAGAAAGATAATTTAGAAACTGGCCTACGTGTTTTTCTTCATATTTATATAAGGGATTATAGACTGCTCCTGAAAGCAAACTAGAAAGTTACTGATGGGCATTCAGATTTCTACGGGTGGGGTGGGGGCTGTCCCCTCTTGTCTTGCTACTTCTCTTCTGTGAAACTCTTAGGTTTGATGGTCTCAGAGTCTTGACCTAGTCCTAGACCAGGGGTCTGCAAACTTGGCTCTTTTAAGACTTGTGGACTTTAACTCCCAGAGTTCCTCAGCCAGCTTTGCTGGCTGGGGGACTCTGGGAGTTGAAGTCCACAAGTCTTAAAAGAGCCAGGTTTGCAGACCCCTGTCCTAGACCAAGGGTATCAAACTCAAATTTCATTAAGGGCCACATCAGGGTTGTGTTTGACCTCGGGAGGCCGGGAGGGGCATAGCCAGCTCGACGTCACTCATGTCGGGGGGCACCTATGGTGGCCTGGGCAGGGCTGGGGGGATCCTCCTGCAGCCCTCTGCCACTGGAAATAGAGCTCTGGAGGGCCGCATGTGGCAGAGGGCTGCAGGAGGCTGTCGCAGCTGAAAACAGAGCTTAGGAGGGCCGTGCACAATCTTCCCTTTCAAGCTCCGTTTTCACTGGCAGAGGCACTGCGGGCCGGTCCTTCATTCTTTCCGGAGCAGCCCTGCAGGCAAGGTCTAAGCACCCCGCAGGCCGGTTCTGGCCTGTGGGCCTTGAGTTTGACACCCCCGACCTAGATAAAGCAAGAAGCAGGAGTTTTCCTAAATCTATAGTAAATATTTTTTCCATCACCTACTGCCTGATCTTATTAACTGGAGGTACTCTTACTTCCTAAGCTATGTTCTCTGCTCTAACAGGACATGAGTTACGGGTCATCCTCGACAAACGACCACAATTGAGCCCCACATTTTTGTTGTTGCTAAGCGAGATATTTCTTAAGTGAATTGCACTGCAACTACGAATTACACCGCAGCTGTCATAAATATGAACCAATTGCCTGCATTTTGATCACATGACTTCAGGGTTGCTGCAATGGTTGTAAGTGTGAAAAACAAGTCATGTCACTTTTTTCAACGCCATTGTAACTTTGAACGGTCACTAAACGAACTGATGTAAATTGAGGAATACCTGTATTAGCTTTTAGAACAGGGATGTCCAAACCTTGGCCACTTTAAGACTTCTGGATTTCAAATCCCGGAATTCCACAGCCAGCATGTTGAAGTTCGTAAGTGTTAAAGTGGACAAAGTCAGACAGCCTTCCTTTAAAAGTTATTGCTTCTTATATTTCCCATATTTCTGCAAACATATAGATAGCCCTTGACTTATGACCACAATGGAGCCCAAAATTTCAGTTGCTAAGCAAGACAGTTGTTAACTGAATATGCCCCATTTAAGTCCTGGCACAGTTGTTTAGTGACTCACTGCAAATTAGTAACATTGTGGATGTAAATCGAGGATTACCTATAATTAATTAATTTCTGTCTGTCTGTCTCTGTCTTTCCTTCTTTCTTTCCTTCCTTCCTTCCTTCCTTCCTTCTTTGTTTTTTTTCTTTCTTCCCCCTCTTTCTTTCTTTCTCCAAAGCATTCTACTTTTGAAGTGTAGTACTTTTCCTTCCTTCCTTTCTTTCTTTCTTTCTTTCTTTCTTTCTTTCTTTCTTTCTTTCTTTCTTTCTTTCTTTCTTTCTTTCTTTCTTTTTCTTTCTCTCCCTCTCTCTCTCTCTCTCTCTTTCTCTTTCCTTTCCTTTCCTTCTCTCCCTCCCTCCCTCTCTCCCTCTCTCTTTCTTTCTTTCCCATTTAAACAAGATTGCGGAGGAGGTGTGGCGCCTTGTTGGCAGTAGACACAGTTTTCATTACTTTAATTGTGTGGTTTATCAGGATTTTCAGCTTTGGGGAGGAGGGTTTGCGGGTTAAATGCAAGAGTGTTATGACAGAATTAAAAGGATTTAGAATAAATAGGAGTTAAAGGGGGGGAAAAAAGCCCTTTGCAGCGGGATTTCTATACCTTTTTGATTTGATGGATTTGGCAAGCGGCGGGCTTAAGAAAATATTCCCTGTAAAATGCTGTTTGGCATTTTGTTAAATGCTCTGTACGGAGCAGGTGTGTCGCGCCAGTCAGTTGCACATAGAAAACACACAATCTCCGATATTTTTTTAAAACCCTATAATCCACTCTAACTTGGAAGGATTAATCCCTTCTATCTCCCAGCCTTGTCAGCTTGTGGGTGAGGCAAATTGTTAAAGACTCTGCAAATACGGGGGACACCATTCAATATTTCAAACCTGTGTTTCCCGACCTTTAAGCTGTGCGGACTTCAGCTCCCAGAATTCCCCAGCCAGAAATGTGAAACCACATTTCGTTTTCCATAACAGGTAGTCCCCTCACTTACAACCTTTTACAGGTAGTCCTCGACTTACAACAGTTCACTTAGTGACCGTTCAAAGTTCCAGCAGCACTGAAAAAAAGTAACTTACGACCGTTTTTCACACTTAGGACCATTGCGGCATCCCCATGGTCACATCATTTACGTTCGGATGCTTGGCAACTGACTCACATTTATGACGGTCGCAGTGTCTGGGAGTCAGGTGATCCCCCTTTTGCAACCTTCTGACCAGCAAAGTCAATGGGGAAGCCGGATTCACTTAACAACCGTATCATTAATTTAAGAACTGTGGTGATTCACTTAGCAAATGTGGCGAGAAAAGTCGTAAAATGAGGCAAAACCCACTTAACTAATTTCTCACTTAGAAACCTAAATTTTGGGCTCAGTTGTGGTCGTAAGTTGAGGACTACTTATATTTAGTGACCATTCGAAATTATATCAACACTGAAAAAAATGACTTATAACTGGTGGTTGTAAGAGCCATGGTGACACAGTGTTAGAATACAGTATTCTGTATTCTAACTCTGCCCACTGCCAGGAGTTCGATCCTGAGCGGCTCAGCCTTCCATCCTTCCAAGGTTGGTAAAATGAGGACCCAGATCGTTGGGGGCAAGAGGCTGACTCTGTAAACCGCTTAGAGAGCTGTAATGTGGTATATATAATTCTATGTGCTATTGCTATTTGTCCTCTCATAACCATGGCGGCATTTCCGTGGTCATGTGATCAAAATTTGGATGTTTGACAACCGGCATGTATTTATGAGGGCTGCAACATCCTGGAGTCATGTGACCACCATTTGTGGCCTTCCCAGCCAGTTTCCAACAAGCAAAGTCAATGGGGGAAGTTGGATTCATTTAATGACCACCTGATTTACTTAACACTTGCAACAATTCGCTTAACAACCATGGATTGTTATGAGGGGTTCTTGATGCCCTGTGAGCTTACTTGTTTTCTTGCAGGCGTTTCATTACCCTAACTAGGTAACATCATCAGTGTTAGAAGGGAGTGGGATTTGCGGAGAGCAGGAGGAGGAGGAGGAGGAGGAGGAAGAAGAAGAAGAAGACTGGGATCCTTGGTGCTCTCTGTGCTTGCTTATTTTCTTGCTGATGTTGCATTACCCTAACCAAATAACATCATCAGTACTAGAAGGGAGTGGGGTTTTGCAGAGAGGAGGAGGAAGAGGAAGAGGAGGAGGAGGAGGAAGAGGAAAAAGAAAAAGATTGTGAGGTCCTTGGTGCTCTCTGAGCTTGCTTGTAACATCATCAGTGCTAGTCAATTGCTAATTGATTGTTATTTTTAATTTTTTTTAAAAAATGGGACTTTTGCATACTTCAAGGTTCAGCCAACTGTCTAGGTATCTTTTATTTTCCAGTTTTCCCATCTTTATAGAACCACTAGGCACTCTTAGAGGTACATTAAAAGGTTGTGATAGAAAAATACCCATTTTTCCCCCACTCCTGGATCCTTTTCCTTTAAAATAAGGTCTTTTCCTGGTCTACGGCACTCTCCTTGTAACAATTCTTTTTCAAGTTTGTGTTTTAGGCAAAGTTGGGTCGGCCTGTTGGGAGTGACAGCTTTGTTTGCCCGAGTTTCTTAAAAGGGCTTCCAATGTTTATCAACAGAGGGTTCATATAATGTAAATGTGCTCATAGAATGGATTGTTGATTGTAAAACTGTCTCTGTGAGTCATTAAATGTTGAATAAACCGAGACATAATTGGGGAGGACGAATTCTGTAGATGATTGGTAAAACGTTTTAAGTGCACAGATTCTACCGGGGCTCTTTAATCTTCAGGAATACTGTTGAGTGAAAAATCTGTCTTTCTGTGTTAATGGTTTTTCTGTTCAGATTATTTCAGATTATTTCATTTTTAGAAGACCGTGGTTAAATTGCGAATTTAAGCTCTGAGCTTTTTCAGCAAAATTTTCTGTGGATCAAATGCCCTGAATTCTCACGAGAAAGAAGTCAATTGTTAGGAAGACTCTTAACTCTTTTTAAATATTGTTTTATTGTTACTATTATTTATTTTTAGATTTTCTTTGAGTGTAACAGAAATACAGGTAGTTCATCGACTTACCACCACAATTGAACCCAGAATTTCTGTTGCTAAGTGAGAAATTTGTTAAGTGAGTTTTGCCCTATTTTACGACTTTTCTTGTCATGTTTGTTAAGTGAATCAATGCAGGTGTTAAATTAGTAACACGGTTGCTAAGTGAATCCGGCTTCCCCATTGACTTTGCTGCTCAGATCGCAAAAAGGGATCACATGACCCCGGGACACTGCAATTGTCATAAATATGAACCGCTTGTCAAGTAGTCAAATATAAATCAGGTGACCATGGGGATGCTGGTCATACGTATGAAAAATGGTCATAGATCACTTTTTTCAGTGCCAATGTAACTTCGAACGGTCACTAAAGAAGCTGTTGTAAGTCGAGGACTACCTGTACTTAAACAGAGTTGAACATAGTCCAATTGCTCTATCTATTTCATTCGCTGAACTTCCCTAATTGTCACTAACAGTTTTTGGGGTGCATCTCGGTTGTTGGACGGGTTTTCAGTAACATTTATTTTAAAAAATGGTTCACAAATAAGATTTTCTATGAATAACAACATAACTGGGTTGGAACAGTTTTTTCCCCCCATAAATAAAGATTAGAATGTGCTAGACTATTCTCCTTCATGCAAATCAAAGTGATAAGACCCATTCAGTAAGAGTTGCCTTGCATGTAATTGGAGATGAATTTCCAACAAGCTTCTCAATATAGAATATAAAATCAGAATAGATCTGGAAGGGATCTTGGAGGTCTTCTAGTCCAGCCCACTGCTCAAGCAGGAGACCCCATATCAATGGTGGCTAACCTTTTTTGCTGTCGCGTGCTAAAAGGGGTGGGGGAGCATGGATCGTGTCATGCGCATGTGTGCCCACACCCATAATTCAATGTCCCCGCCCCTCACGCATGCGCATGCGACCCCCCCTTCCCCTTGCATGCGTGTGCGACCTCCCCGCACCCCATTTTGGGCCTGGCAGGCCCCCCTAAACCCTCCAGAGGCCGAAAACACCCTCCCAGAGCCTCCACGCAAGCCCCGTACTTACCTGGCATCCAAAATTCAGTTTAGAGAAGATAGCGGTCCTCAAGGTAATCTGATTCAAGACTGTTAAAAGATTTTAAGGTGACCTATCGCTCTTGGGATGTCATGGCTGCCTTTTGAACGTTGTTTAGAACACAAGGGTGTCCCGTCTTGGCGACTTTAAGACCCGTGGACTTCAACTCCCAGGATTCTTCAGCTAGCATGGCACAGACCTTAAACTTGCCAAGGTGGGATACCCCTGACTTGAATCATAGTAGCTGTACTCGGAAACACAGTCTGCATAAGTCAGCGTCAGCCTTCACAACGTAAGCCTTTTTATAGCTTTGTTAAGCAAAAACATTCAAAACTGTGCACTGTATATGTTTAGTTCAATCTGTCTAGAAGAAATTTCTTTTTTTAAAAAAAATTTGCATTTATATCCCGCCCTTCTCCGAAGACTCAGGGCGGCTTACACTATGTTAGCAATAGTCTTCATCCTATTTAATTCTTAATTTTTTAAATTTTGAATTTTTTGAATTTTAATAATTTTAAATCGGGGTATTCTGTTTTATTGGGTCAAATTTGACGGTTTTAAATTTTTCGGCCATTATAGAATATGTTATTTTAATTTGTTGTTTTAAAATTTTATATTGTATTGTTTTAATCTGGCTGTACACCGCCCTGAGTCCTTCGGGAAAAGGGCGGTATAAAAATCTAAACAATAATAAATAAATAAATATTTGTATATTTATATACAAAGTCAACTTATTGCCCCCAACAATCTGGGTCCTCATTTTACCTACCTTATAAAGGATGGAAGGCTGAGTCAAACCTTGGGCCTGGTGGGACTAGAACCTGCAGTAATTTAAGCAGCTGTGTTTAATAACAGACTGTCTTAGCAGCCTGAGCCACAGGGGCCCTTGACAGTTCTTGACAGTTCTTGACAGTTAGAACAATTAATCAGTGGAACGACTTTCCTCCAGAAGTTGTGAATGCTCCAACACTGGAGGTTTTTGAAGAAGAGATTGGACAACCATTTGTCTGAAATGATATAGGACCGTGATGGCAAACCTATTGCACACGTGCCAGAGGTGGCACACAGAGCCCTCTCTGTGGGCATGCGCACCATCACAGCTCCTCTTCTGGTTTCCGGCGCACACATGTGCACTGGCCAGCTGGTCTTCGTGGGCGCCGGAGTGCCGGAAAACAGCTTGAAAACAGCCTGAAAAATGGCCAAAAAACTGGCATGTGTACGCCGGCCGGCTGATCTTCACGTTTCTGGTGTTCCAGCGTGCGCGAAGACCAGCTGGCCAGCGCGCATGCACATGCCGGAAACCCGAAGACCAGCTGGTCAGCCGCGTGCATGCACACCGGCCAGCTGGTCTTTGGGTTTCCGGGGGGTGCACATGCATGTGCATTCTGGTTTGGGCACTCGGTGCCGAAAAGGTTCGCCGTCACTGGTATAGGGTTTCCTGCCTGAGTATAACTCGTTATTCTATTCCAGTGATGGCTAACCTTTTTTTCCTTGTGTGCACGCCTGCCCACACCCATAATGCAAGCCCCACACACACACCCCGCCCCCCCCCGCATGTGTGTACCCCCCCGTGCTGCCCTGCCGCCCTGCACAGGTGCGTGCAACCCCCTGTGCTCTCCCACACACATCCCCGTGCATGCACTCGTGACTGCCCCCCCCTGCACCCTAGCAGGCCTCCCTGAAGCCTCCAGAGGCCAGAAATGGTCTGTTTCTAGACTTCTATAGGCCTTTTTTTCGCCCTCGCAGAGCCTCCGGGCGAGCCCTGTACTTATCTGGCATCCAAAACGGGCCAGGTGGAGACTCCTGGGAGGGGTGGGACGGCATGGGCCCAAAAATCAGCTGGCTGGCGGGAGGCACGCGTGCATGTGCGGTGGAGCTGACCTAGGGCGATAGCTCACGTGCCTGCAGAAATGACTCCGCGTGCCACAGGTTCGCCATCATAGTTCTATTCTCTTCATGTATATTAACCCACACAGTGTGGCTGTAGTATAATATAATATAACAACAGAGTTGGAAGGGACTTGGAGGCCTTCTAATCCAAGGCAGGAAACCCTACACCATCTCAGTCAGATGGTTATTCAACATTTTCTTTAAAATTTCCAGTGTTGGAGCATTCACAACTTCTGCAGGCAAGTCGTTCCACTTATTAATTGCTCTAACTGTCAGGAAATTTCTCCTTAGTTCTAAGATGCTTCTTTCCTTGATCAGTTTCCACCCATTGCTTCTTGTCCTGCCCTCAGGTGCTTTGCAGAATAGCTTGACTCCCTCTTCTTTGTGGCAACCCCTGAGATATTGGAACACAGCTATCATGTCTCCCCTAGTCCTTCTTTTTATTAAACTAGCCATGCCCAGTTCCTGCAACCGTTCTTCATATGTTTTAGCTTCCAGTCCCCTAATCATCTTTGTTGCTCTTCTCTGCACTCTTTCCAGAGTCTCAACATCTTTTTTGTTATTCATCCTTTTTATCATCATCTTTACTTCACCCCGTTTATTGGTATCATTACTGCTATTACCTTCTGTGTTGCTTTGCAAGCATACCAAGCAGTTCTATACCGTAGACAAATTCCTTATGTGTCTAACCACATTTGTCCAGATAAAGACTTCGATTCGATTCAACAATTGTGCCTTTTATATGCCATTTGATCTCTTGTCTGGTTAATCGTTCAAGGGCGGCAAAGACGTAACCGACGCTTTTTGCGTGTCTCTTGTGTTCTGCTCCATCCAGATCGCGAGAAGAGTGATAACTTTGCTGAGAAGAGACCTCTCCTTGCTGTGTGCAAAAGCATCGGATCTTCTGGGTAAGATGATTACATCCAGAGGGGGATTGGTCTGTGGCCTTGTTGGGTTGTTATAATAAAGACAGCAAGGAGCCCAGTTGAGCCTTAAACACTTAATTGGCTCATTGTGGCAAATCTTGTGTGGGCCGGGGCTTGTTCCTGTCTGATGTAGAGTGTGATCCTCTGTCTGAGATGAATTTGGGGCAGAGATGACTCCTCTTATGGTCTCTTATGTTTGTATGTAGGTCTTTGGTTATTCAGGTTTTCTCCTGCGTAAAATTGGAAGTGTCTTGGCGACATTTCGACGAAGTCTCATTCGTCATCTTCAGGCTGATGTTTTCTGCTTCGTGCAACACATTGCTCCTAGAAGCATGAAGCAGAAAACACCAGCCTGAAGATGACGAATGAGACTTCATCAACGTCGCCAAGACACTTCCAATTACGCAGGAGAAAACCCTATATATATATATATATATATATATATATATATATATATATATATATATATATATATATATATATATATATATATATTTCTGAACAAATGTCACCATCCTCGCCCTGGTAATTAATTATGGTCTTGGCCACCTTTTTCCTCCTATAACTTTTCCGGTTTCTGTAATTGTACTTGTGGATAAAGATAGAAAATACAAGTAGTGTTGTGGTCCGCCAGCAGCCTGCGGAGCTGGCAATGGAGTCGGACAGCGATGAGGCTGAGGAAGAGGATGGGCTGGTCCTGGAGGCTGGGGAAGGCCCGGATGAGGGCTCTGCTTCAGAGGCTGAGGTGGGGCCAGGGCCATCGAGGACTGAGGGGCGGACTCCAGAGCCTCCAGAGCCTGATAGTAGTGAGGCAGAGGAACAGGAGGAGCCTGTTCCTAATGCACGCATGAGAAGAGCTGCCAGAAGGCAAGAGCAGCTCAAGCAAAGAGGACAACTCGGGAGTAGGGCCAAGAGATGATTGGCTCCTCCCATAAGTCTTAAAAGACTGGCAATGGCATTTGGGCTCTTTGCCGGAAAACGTTGATAGCTTTGTCTTGCTCCGTTTGTTTCTCATCGGTGTCTTCTGAACATTTGCCAAGAAAGGCCTTTGGCAGTTTGCCTAATTGGACCAAGGTTGGTGATAGGACTGAGGAATTGTGTTGGGAGGAATTTGCTTTAATTTAGTTGGACTATGCTGAGAATGAGTTAATTCTCAGCTGTTTTAATAAAGTTTGTTTGTTTTTACACTGTCTGAGTTTCCTACTACCTACTTGGGCCTGGGTCTCAACAGGTAGTACTTGACTTACGACCACAATCCAGCCCAACATTTCAGTTGCAAAGTGAGACAGTTGGTTAAGTGACTATTGCCCCATTTTTACGATCTTTCTCGCCAAGGCTGTTAAGTGAATCACTGGGTTTGTTAAATTAGTAACACGGTTGTTAAGTGAATCCCACTTCCCCATTGATTTTGCTTGTCAGACAGTCACAAAAGGGGATCACGTGATCTTGGAATGTTGCAGCCGTCATAAATGTGAGCCGGTTGCCAATTGTCTGAATTTTGATCGTGTGACCACGGGGATGCTGCAGCGGTTGTAAGTGTGAAGAATGGTCACAGTGGTCGCTTTTTCCAGCAACGTTGTAACTTTGAACGGTCACAAAATAACTGTTGTAGGTTGAGGACTACTATGTTTTACCAAAAATAAGGCCTAGCATGATTTTTCAGGATGCTCGTAGTATAAGCCCTACCTCAAAAATAAGCCCCAGTTAAGAGGGTCAGCCAGACGGACACATTTATTGTATTTCCCTGAAAATAAGACCTAACTGGAAATAAGCCCTAATGCGTCTTCTGGAGCAAAAATTAATATAAGACCCGGTCTTATTTTCAGAGAAATAAGGTCGCCATGATGTATAAAAGATGTTGAGACTTTAGAAAGAGTGCAGAGAAGATCAACAAAGATGATTGGGGGACTGGAGGCTCAAACATATGAAGAACGGTTGCAGGAACTGGATATGTCTAGTTTAATGAAAAGAAGGACTAGGGGAGACATGATAGCTGTGTTCCGATATCTCAGGGGCTGCCCCAAAGAAGAGGGAGTCAAGCTATTCTCCAAAGCACCTGAGGGTAGAACAAGAAGCAATGGGTGGAAAATAATCAAGGAGAGAAACAACCTAGAACTAAGGAGAAATTTCCTGATAGTTAGAACAATTAATCAGTGGAACAACTTGCCACCAGAAGTTGTGAATGCTCTAACACTGGAAGTTTTTAAGAAGAGGTTGGATAACCATTTGTCTGAAGTGGTGTAGTGTTTCCTGCTTGGGCAGGGGGTTGGACTAAAAGACACCCAGGGTCCCTTCCAACTCTTCTAGTATTATTATTATTAAGGTACCTTAAATGTTTACATTTCTGCAAGAAAGTATCTCAGGCTCCCTGAGCTTCTTCCTTTGTAATGATTTTTTTTTAATAAAAAACCTTTAAAATATTGGTTTTTGTCTGACTAACCAATGTTTAGAAACAAATATGGTGGGTACCATAAAAAAAGAACCTGCAGCCCATGAGCACATGAAATCTGCTCTCACGATAATCCAAAATTCGGTGCCAAGAAAACCCCAATTTTGTATCTTTTGTAAATGCAGAGTAAACAAACATACATGATTCAGTCTTTATTCGCACATCTGCTTTTCGCGGAATGGAAGCGAAGAGTCACGCAGAACGCCTAAGCCTCCTGTTTTGATCAGCGAAGAGGTTACTCAGCTCATTAGCGATGCTACTTGGGGATTCTGAAAGTTGCATTGCAACATTATCCTTTAGGCTATGTTTACAGCTTACCGGGTTGTTTACATTGGTGATTATATGCTTGTCAGGATGTTTATAATCCTACATGCAGCGTTTTTGGTCAGAAAAACGTCGTGTCCTCCTCGGACTCACAAGTGATGCTTTGGAGTCTGCCTGTTGTTCGCTCCTATTTTCAGCCGGTCCGTTGCTAAGGTAGCCTAAGAAGAGCACAGAATTTTTCCCACAAAGGTATCTATGTGGCGGGAATGTATAACAAGGAATTTCCATCTGTTATGGATACTCTGGGCCCATGACCAGTGTTGTGGACTACTGAGCAGAGTACTCTTTGAGATTATGCATGAAAACGACTAAGAATGATTGTGGACAATAACAGTTAATATACAAACAAACTGGGGTTTGATAATATTTTACTTTTAGGGAAAAACAAAATCATAATCCAAAAACAATCCAGGTCATACGCATGTAAAGCCAGTCCAGGGATATTTCAAATATCAAGTCTTCTTACCAAACGTAGACTTGCACAACAAACCAGATCTTCTTTAGTTTCATTCAAGAACACAGTTCAATACACAGCAGTCAGTAAATATTAAAGAATCAGTAAATAGCCATGATCATGCATAGAGCTCAAACATGCAGTTGCAGCATACCAGCAGGTAACAACCCACACAAACCATAATTCAGCTTTCCTTAAGTACATTGGCTACAGAGCTCAACCAATCAGGATGCATGATGATGCAATATAGTCTTTTAGCAATATAATACCTTTCTTACTGCAAACATACATAGTTGGTTTATATATTGCCTGACCAACTAGTTAGACAAATAGCAATTTCCTAACACCACCAATCTCTTCTGGATTAGGAGAAAAGACAAATTCTGCACCAAGAAAAGTTTCGCGATCGGTCTTAATTTTCCACGCTTTGTTTTCAGAATGCTACTTTTTTTCCCCCAGGAAAAAGGCTTGAACTAAGCAGTTTCTCTTGTTGAGATCCAAAAATTCACACAAAGAAAAAGGAGGGAAGAGAAATAAGCCATTCATGCTGTAGTGTATGGTTAAAAGTGTTGGATTGGGACTGGAGGGAACCAGATTTAAATTCAACCTCAGCCCTGAAATCAGGTAGAATTTTTTTTTTATTTGAATTTATATCCCGCCCTTCTCCGAAGACTCAGGGCGGCTTACACTATGTTAAGCAATAGTCTTCATCCATTTGTATATTATATACAAAGTCAACTTTTATTGCCCCCAACAATTTGGGTCCTCATTTTACCTACCTTGAACTTGCAGTAATTGCAAGAACTGCAGGTTCTAGTCCCACCAGGTCCAACGTTGACTCAGCCTTCCATCCTTTATAAGGTAGATAAAATGAGGACCCAGATTGTTGGGGCAATAAGTTGACTTTGTAAATATACAAATAGAATGAGACTATTGCCTTATACACTGTAAGCCGCCCTGAGTCTTCGGAGAAGGGCGGGATATAAATGTAAATAAATAAAATAAATAAATAACCGGAAGCCACCCGTTCCATTCTGGAGCCGACCGGAAGTCCAGTTCCCCCACCATAGAGTCTCCTCCTACCACAGCATCCTTTTTCCTCTACCTGTCCTAACCGAAAGCCCAATCAATTGTGGAGCTGACCAGTGACAGGGAGCCTCAGCAGAGGGATGAAAGAGCCACAATCGGCTCCAGAGCCATGGGTTGCCGACCCCTGGCCTGTACTATCTTTCCTAGTTCCAGGGGTAGCTTTGGAAGATTTCTAGTCACGACGTGATTTTTTAAAAATCTCAATAAGCAGTGTCCATCTTAAGGATGGTGCCGTCTCCTCGGTCAAGGGGGCCTACGCAAGAAGTTGCTAACCCAAGTAGCATGCCGGTCGTCAGCCACACCGGTGGCCTGGAACGGACTTGAGATTTTAAGTCACTGCCAGAAAGAGCAGTTCTGCTTCAGATCATTTCAAGGGAATGGCAGGACCTCAATGTTCCCCCGTTTGGTGTGCGGAAGGTCTGAAGCACAGCCCTTGGCAGCCCTCCAGTTCAACCATCCAAGGATGGGAATGATTATAATGATGGCGAACCCAAAGGGTTTGCTGGCAGTACGGACTGACTGTACAGGGCTAAAAATGTCTGTCCCTGAAGGCAGCTGCCCCTCTTCACAAAGTCCTTTGTGTATGAAGTTATGGATGCTGAAGGAATGGATCTATGCAAGGTTCTGCTCTCAGAACGGAGCCACAATTCCGTCGTGGTTCTGCCACTAAGTCTGCCACTAACACTCGGGCTCCTCCTGTGCCAGCTGCAAAATTGTAGCTGTTTGCTGTTCTTTTTTTACTGGGAGGTATGCTTGTTTTTTCCTTTGCCACTCTGATCCATACCTGTAATATAGGTAGTCTTCGACCTAAGACCATCGTTGAGCCTGGAATTGAAGTTGCTGAGTAAGGCCGTTGTTAAATGAGTTTTGCCCCATTTTATGACCTTTTTGCCCCAGTTGTTTAGTGAGTCGCTAAAGTTGTGAAGTTAGTAACATGTTTGTCAAGTAAATCTAGTTTCCTCATTGATTTTGCTCGTCAGAAAGTTGCAAAAGGTGTTCCCCGGAAAACTGCAATGGTCATAAATACGAGTCCCTTGCCAAGCGTCCAAATTTTGATCACGTGACCATGGGGATGCTGCAATGGTTGTAAGTGTGAAAAATGAAGTTTGACGTTACCAACGCACTGAAAAAAGTGACTTATGACCATAAGTCACTTTTTTCAGTGCCTTGGTAACTTCAAGTGGTCATTAAATGAATGGTTGTACTAGTTAGTTAGTAACCTGGTTAGTAACCTGGTTGTTAAATGAATCCGGCTTCCCCATTGACTTTGGTCATCAGAAGGTTGTAAAAGGCGATCACGTGACCCAAAAGCACTGCCACCATCATAAATTTGAATCGCTCGCCAAGCATCTGAATTTTGATTGAAATTGAGCATGGGGATGTTGCAATGGTCATTAAGTGTGAAAAATGGTCATACGTCACCTTTTTCAGTGCTGCTGGAACTTTGGACGGTCACTAAATGAACAGCTGTAAGTCTAGAATTACCTATACAAAGAGTAGGATTCTAGGATCACAAACAAGATTGCATGACATCCCCCAGCCTGTCAAGTGGACCTTCTTCCTTCCACGGTGAAGAAAACTGAGTGTCTCCCTCTTCTCAACTGCAAAGTCTCTTAATCGAAGCTTTTAACATAGAATTGAGTTGGAAGGGACCTTAGAGGTCATCTAGTCCAACCCCCTGCTCAAGTAGGAGCCCCTATACCCATGATGGCGAACCTATGGCACGCATGCCAGAGGGGGCATGCAGAGCACCCTCTATGGGCACATGCACCGTTGCCAGCTGTTCTTCTGATTATCAGTGCACAGAAATCCTGAAAACGGCCCAAAACAACAGGCCGTTTTCCAGGCCATTTTTCAGGCTGTGTTTCGGCCTGTTTTGGCTGGGTTTCAGGCAAAAAAATGGCCCGAAAATGGCCTTAAAATGGCCTAAAAATGGCTTGAAAAATGGCCAAAAAACAGGCATGCGTGCAGTGGCCAGCTAGTCTTTGGGTTTCCGGTGTTCTGGCATGAGCAAAGGCCAGCTGCCTGGCGCGCACATGTGCACCGGCTAGCTGGTCTTCAGATTTCTGGTGCTCTGGCACGCGCACATGCGCATACATGCAGACACGTTCTGGTTTGAGCACTTGGTGCCGAAAAGGTTCTCCACCACTGCCCTATGCCATACCAGACAAAAGGTTGTCCAGTCTCTTCTTAAAAACTTCCAGTGATGAAGCTCCCAGAACTTCTGGAGGCAAGTTGTTCCACTGGTTTATTGTCCTCACTGTCAGGAAATTTCTTCTTAATTCCAGGTTGCTTCTCTCCTTGATTACTTTCCATCCTTTGCTCCTTGCTGTGCCCTGTTGTGCTCTAGAAAATAGAATAGGGATGGGGATGGGGATGAGAATGGAATGGAGGGGAGGGGAGGGGAGAGGAGAGGAGAAGAGAGTTGAGTTGAGTTGGAAGGGTCCTTGGAGCAGGGGTAAAATGCTCCCGGTTCGGACTGGATCGCGTGATCCGGTAGCGATGGGGGCAGGTAGTTCGGAGAACCGGTACCAAAAATCCCTGCCCCCACCCTACTGCCCATGCCTCGCTGTTCCTCTTCTCTGTCCCTGAAGCTCTCGGTGGTGATATAGCTGCAAACGGCCTTAAATGACTGCCGCGGCACTTCAAAGGGCCGCACTACAGCTGATCAGCGCTGTAGGCAGCTAGTAGACCGGTGCCTCTATTTTTTAAAAAGGTAGACTGGTGTTCTCCCAAAAAAAGGCAATTAGTAGATCGTGCCTCTATTTTTAAAGAAGGTAGACCGGTGCGCTCCCAAAAAAGGCAATTAGTAGACCGGTGCCTCTATTTTTAAAGGAGGTAGACTGGTGCGCTCCCCAAAAAAGGCAATTAGTAGACCTGTGCCTCTATTTTTAAAGAAGGTAGACCGGTGCGCTCCCAAAAAAGGCAATTAGTAGACCGGTGCCTCTATTTTTAAAGAAGGTAGACTGGTGCGCTCCCAAAAAAGGCAATTAGTAGACCGGTGCCTCTATTTTTAAAGGAGGTAGACCGGTGCGCTCCCAAAAAAAGGCAATTAGTAGACCTGTGCCTCTATTTTTAAAGGAGGTAGACCGGTGTGCTCCCAAAAAAGGCAATTAGTAGACCGGTGCCTCTATTTTTAAAGAAGGTAGACCGGTGTGCTCCCAAGTTTTGTATACTTTATTATTTTTATTATTTATTATTATTGGCCATGCCCATTCAGTCACCTGACCACCAAGCCATGCCCACCAATTAAGCCACGCCCACAGAACCGGTAGGGAAAAATTTTTAGATTTCACCCCTGCCTTGGAAGTCTTTTAGTCCAACTCAGGCAGGAAACCCTATAGCAGGGGTCTCCAACCTTGGCAACTTTAAGACTTGTGAACTTCAACTCCCAGAATTCCTCAGCCAGCTATGCTGGCTGAGGAATTCTGGGAGTTGAAGTCCACAAGTCTTAAAGTTGCCAAGGTTGGAGACCCCTGCCCTATAGCATTTCACACAAATGGTTGTCCAATCTCTTCTTAAAAACTTCCAGTGACGTTTTTCTGCATAATAAAAAAGTCCTCCTGAATTGGAATAATTAACTTTGCTCAGCTTCACTGGGTTACATGCCGATGAGGGTGGCGACTTCCCCCCTCCCGTTCCAACCATCAAAAAGGACGCAGCCTTGAAGTACAAATGGGAAGCAGATTGTCTATTCTGGCCAAAGTGTTTGATGCTGGTTTCCTTAAACGGCTCCAGTCGACTTAAGGGCCCTTAGATTACAAGATTTACTAATGGAAGGGGAACGACCCCCATTTCTCACCGCACCAAAAAAAAGAAAACCGAAGGAAACATTTGCAAGGAGGAGTTCATGGAAATAGAACAAGGGAGGAAGGCTTTGGGTCTCCCCAAACAATTTGAAAAGAGGGCAAACGGGGAGGATGGGAGAAGGAAGAATCCATGGGAAATTGTTTCAGTTACTTCATAAAAGTGAAGAGTCCTTTATCCAGCAACGTTGAGCGATTCATGAAAATAAGAGACGTGATAGCAGTGTTCCAATATCTCCCAAGAGAAGAGGGGCTCAAAGAAGAGGTGGGGTGTGTGTGTGTCAAACTACAGGCAGTCCTCAACTTACGACCACGATAACCCCAGAATTTGTGTTGCTGAGTGAAACATTTGTTAAGTGAGTTTTGCCCCACAAAAACGGTCATAAGTCACTTTTTTCAGTGCCGTTGTTACTTCAAACGGTCACTAAATGAACTGTTGAACTGTCTGTTTGGCATAATCTATAGATGTTGTTAAAGTCCATGTGTCTGTTGATGGCTAATTTGTCAGAGTGCCAGGCTTCTAGAAATTCCCTGGCATTTTTGGATTTGGCCTGGTATGGTTAAATCTGTCTATATGTTGTGCAGTTAAAGAATTTTCATCAGGTTGTTGATGAAAATTGACTGCCAGTTGGTGTAAATGGATGCGTTCTGCCAGCCTTCTGCCACACAATTTTACCACTTATCAGGTGAACTGACACTTGTGTGAAGTCTATAGAGATTCTCAGTCATCCAGGTCATGGTTGTCCCAAAGGCGCTTTTTTCAAGAGGCAACTGGACTTTTCTAGGTTTTTCTTTGAAGGCGTTTCGCTTCTCATCCCAGAAGCTTCTTCATTCTGCAGGATGGTGGGGAATGGAATGAAACTATCCTGTCAGAACTGAAGAAGCTTCTTGGATGAGAAGCGAAACGTCTTCAAAAGAAAAACCAGAAAGTCCAGTTGCCTCTTGAAAAAAGCACCTTTGGGACATCGGTGTGATGAGATTTTGTGAATCTGCTTGCACACAATTTTATTAGGTATCAGGTTAACTGATATTAGTGTGATGAGATTTTGGTGTGATGGATATTCTCCGGGGTCAAATTATTCAGGTCAAGGAAGAGATTAACTCGAATAGCCTGATTCAATTGAAGGACAATTATGGAAGCGTTCATGTTTATGGGTCTTTTTCTCCCTCTGTACACGTAGACCTGCCTGCCTGCCTGCCTGCCGTATTTAAATCAGAAAGTTATTAGCTTTTTTCATCAAGTTAGCCTCATCATCATTATTTTTAAAATGGCAATAGGAACCGTCTGCAATTACATTGCAAGCCAGCCAGACACAGCCATTCTTAATGGGTGGTTCCACTTTACAGCTCTCCCCAAATCCCTGTATTTTTCCCCCCACAAAACATCTGGTTGTAAAACCACTTGGAAGTGGTCAGCTGCAGGTGGTAGGCGTTCTCCTGCTAGGATTACCCAGGAGAATGGAATTAACCTGAATGAATCAACCATTTTTACCTAATGCCACTCTGTCTCTGGAGTAATTTCGTCTCTCCACATGTTTTATTTCAAACTTGGATTGTCTTATTAGAGGCAGGCGGCCTTTGAGGTACTTCCAGGAGTCAAGGCTGATGGGAAGGGAAGATCTGGAGAATAATGACCATGTTAGTGCTTCCTCTGACACAGAAATCTCCAAACTTGGCAACTTGAAGACTTGTGGATTTCAACTGCCAGAATTCCCCAGCCAGCATGGCTGGCTGGGGAATTCTGGGAGTTGAAGTTCACAAGTCTTCCAAGTTGCCAAGGTTGAACTGTCCTGCTGTAACAGATGAGTCAGCAGCTCTTGGCTTATGAGCCCATCTGCTTCCAGCCCCAGTTCTGTGCTTCTAGGATTGGGCCACCCACATTTGACATCAAATGTAAATAAGTTGTGCAGTTTGATCTAGTTCTAGTGGTTAAGGCACCCGGCTAAAAAGCCAGGGATCGTGAGTTACAGTCTCGCCTTAGCCATTCTGGGCGATCTTGGGCCAGTCACTCTCTCTCAAGTCAACTCAACTAACTTGATTCTTTTGCAAAAATAGCAAAGGCAGGATACAAATAAATAAATGAGCTCGATACGTTTTTGTTAGATAAAACATCTTTATTTTTTATATATTTATATTTTGTATTTCTTAGTCTCCCATCTCAGAATAACTGTTTTGTTAAAACAGTTGAAAGGGACCCTTGGAGGTCTTCTAGTCCAACCCCCTGGTCAAGCAGGAGACCTTATATCATTTCAGACAAGTGGCTGTCCAGTCTCTTCTTAAAACCATTAACGTTGGAGCACCCGCAACTTCCGGAGGCAAGCGGTTCCACTGGTTAATTGTCCTCACCGTTAGGAAGTTCCTCCTTAATTCTAGGTTGCTTCTTTCGTTCATTAGTTTTCATCCATTGTTTTTTGTCCTGCCTTTCTTTTAACTCAACATAAAAATGGGCAGAATCATGGGGTAGAAACAATGGCCCCTACTGCATTCTGTTTCCCCTTTCCATGTACAGGTAGTCCTCAACTTACAGCCATTTGTTTAGTGACCTTTGGAAGTCATAACAGACTGAAAAAAGTGACATGACCAGTTTTCACACTTGCGTCTGTTGCAGCAATTTGGGCCCTTGGTAACTGACAGATATTTATGACGCTTGCATTGTCCCGGGGTCATGTGGCCATCAAGCTTCCTAGCTGGCTTTCAAGAAGCAAAGTCAGTAGAGAAGCCAGATTCGCTTAACAACTGCATGATTCACTTAACAAGAGCGGTGATTTGCTTAACGACCATTGGCAAAAAAGATCATAAAATGAGGCGCCACTCACTTAACTGCCTTGCTTAGCAACAGAAATCTTGGGCTCTATTGCGGTTGGAGGTTCACATAGATAACAGCACAATCAGGATGAAGTGCAGGTAATCCTCAATTTATGACCACAACTGAGCCCAAAATTTCTATTGTTGAGTGAGACATTTGTTAAGTGAGTTTTGCCCCATTTTACAATTCCTTGTCACAGTTGTTAAGTGAATCACTGCAGTTGATGAGTTACTAACCCGGCTGTTAAGTGAACCTGGCTTCCGCCTTGACTTTACTGGTCAGAAGGTCACAAAAGGGGATCAGATGACTCCAGGACGCTGCAACGGTCGTAAATACGAGCCAATTGCCAAGCATCTGAATCTTGATCACATGATCACGGGGACATAAGTGTGAAAAATGGTCATAAGTCACTTTTTCAAAGCATAACTTTGTAACTTTGAACGATCACTAAATGAATTGTTGTACATCAAGTACTAACTGTAGATGATTTACCATGGCATTTTCTGCATCAGTCATTTTTTGTGAAATGGGCGGCCATATATAGGTGATAAATAAAACAAAAGCTAGATGCAGTCATATTCTGTGGTTTTGCTTTATTTTCTTTCTATTTTTGCTGGAACCACGTGATTCTATTTTTATGTACCACATGAGTGGCCACTGCGTAATAAGACTTTGGAAACAAATCAAGTTAGAACACAATTCTTTTTTTTTTTTTTTTTTTGCTCTGAGCAACTCTTTAGGGTTTCATTTATGCACATCTGTCCCATCCCCTATTTTCTTTACCCTTTTAAAATGGAGATGTTGAGGCTGACTCTTGTAGCTCCATGACTGAACTGCAGTCTTTACCTTAAAATAAGTCACAGAGAAAGCTGTTCAGTTCAGTTATTCAAGCTCCCTTACAAATATGTATATTTATGTGTTAGGTCTGTAATAGATATATGCCAGCAGTTGAAAGATATTTCACTTTAAATTGTGGAACTTGCTTTGAATGATTTTCTTTCTTTGCAAGTCATACAGGTAATCCTCGCCTTATGACCACAATTGAGCCCAAAATTTCTATTGCTAAGTGAAACATTGGTTAAACAAGTTTTCATTATTATTATTATTATTATTATTTATCATATTTATATACCGCCCTATCTCCCTAGGGACTCAGGGCGGTTTACAGGCAAACGGTTTGCCCCATTTTACCACCTTTTTTTTGCCACCGTTGTTAAGTGAATCGCTGCAGTTGTTAACAACACGGTTGTTAAGTGAATTTGGCTTCCCCATTGAGATTGCTTGTCAGAAGGTCGCAAAAGGTGACCACATGATCCCAACTGTCATAAATATGAGTTGGTTGCCAAGCGTCTGAATTTTGATCACGTTACTACAGATGTTGCAACGGTTGTAAGTATGAAAAATGATCATAAGTCCCTTTTTTCAGTGCTGTTGTAACTTCGAACGTTCATTAAATGAACAGCTGTAAGTCGAGGACTACCTGTACTGGACATGTTTTTTTTTAACCAATCTTGATTTAACGTTCAGAGCATCTTTGGGACGGGAGTAGAGAATGTGGTACCTTGCTCAATAGTAGTACCTGTGAGAGGGATCTTGGAGTCCTAGAGGACAACCATTTAGATATGAGCCAGCCGTGTGCAGCAGCTGCCAAAAAAGCCAACACAGTTCTGGGCTGCATAAACAGAGGGATAGAATCAAGATCACGTGAAGTGTTAATACCACTTTATAATGCCTTGGTAAGGCCACACTTGGAATATTGCAACCAGGTTTGGTCGCCACGATGTAAAAAAGATGTTGAGACTCTAGAAAGAGTGCAGAGAAGAGCAACGAAGATGATTAGGGGACTGGAGGCTAAAACATATGAAGAACGGTTGCAAGAACTCGGTATGTCTAGTTTAATGAAAAGAAGGACTAGGGGAGACATGATAGCGGTGTTCCAATATTTGAGGCTGCCCCAAAGAAGAGGAAGTCAAGCTATTCTCCAAAGCACCTGAGGGTAGAACAAGAAGCAATGGGTGGAAACTAATCAAGGAAAGAAGCAACTTAGAACTAAGGAGGAATTTCCTGTCAGTTAGAACAATTAATCAGTGGAATAACTTGCCTGCAGAAGTTGTGGATGCTCCAACACTAGAAATTTTTAAGAAAATGTTGGAGAACCATTTGTCTGAAATGGTGTAGGGTTTCCTGCCTGGGCAGGGGGTTGGACTAGAAGACCTCCAAGGTCCCTTCCAACTCTTTATTATTATTATAATGTGTAAAAATAAATAAATAAATAAAACTGCATTTGTGTTCCCTAAAAAGCTTTCCAGTGGAGTTTTCTTTGGGAATAATCCCGTTGTTTTTTTTAATAATAAACAGCTCCTATGAAGAACATCCATCCAATCCTTTAAATTTTTGTTTAAAGGGAATGTCTATAAGTAAGCATCGATTACACATCTGTAAAACTAATCTCGTGAACGGGCTGGTGAGCCTCCTCTGTCTTAACCTCTTTTATGCTTCCCTTCCCCCCCCCATAACTCCCAGTGTTCAAAATACAGGCTTAAATTGAAACTTGCCCATTTCTCCCCAAATTAAACGCTCTGTTGGGACCTATAGGGAAAATCTGTTGTCTGGGCTGAGAGAGTGGAACAGGCCCAGTGAAAACAACCAGCAACAGCCAGCTCAAGCCACAAATTCCATTTGCTTTCACACGCAGTTCAGAAATGGATGGAAGGGAGGTGGGGGTGTGGAAGAGGGCTTTGTGAAACTATTTGGGGACACACAGCTAGCAAAAAGCTACCACTGAAACGATGAAAGGTTATTTATTAAGTGATAAGGCAGCAATTGAAAGCCCTGGAGGAAAGGGGCAAGAGAAAGCCCTACATCCACCGTAATTAAATAGGATTTTTTGCTATAATAACTTCTTTTTTACCAGACTTTGCAAAGTCAGTTTGTCTTCTTGCCTAGATTTTCACCGAAACTAGCACGTTTTATTCTTCATTGCGGAGGGGAAGGGCAGGGGTGAAATGCTCCCGGTTCGGACTAGATCGCCTGTCTACCCGCAGCGGGTAGTTCGGAGAACCAGTAGCAAAAATCCCTGCCCCCCTTCATGCACAGCTGAGTCGCAAGATCATTGGAGTTTTTTTTTTTTATTATTATTTTTAAAAGCATTTTTTCTACAACCTCTTTGGCCGAAGAGCTTGTAGAAAAAAATGCTTTGAAAGAGTTCTGACAATCGCAGCTGAGCCTCGCGATCATCAGAGGCCTTTTTTTTTTTTTTACTTTTAAAAGGATTTTTTCGGCTGAAGAAAAAATGCTTTTAAAAGTAAAAAAAACCTCTGATGATCGCGCAGCTCAGCTAGGCATGCGAGGGGGGGGCGTGGAGGGGGAGTGGAGATTTTTGCTACCGGTTCTCTGAACCACCCGCTGCCATCACTACCGGATCGGGCAATCCGGTCTGAACCGGGAGCATTTCCCCCCTGCTATAGGGTCTCCTGCTTGAGCAGGAGGTTGGACTAGATCAGTGGTCATCAACCAGTGGTCCGTGGAGACCGTGGTGGTCCGCGAGAAAATTTTGGTGATCCGCAGAAAAATTATTTGCATTTTTTATATTGCACTAAATACTATTTATCTTTTTTAAAAATTCATATTAGTGGTCCTCGGGATTTAAAATTATGAATTTAGTGGTCCCTGAGGTCCGAAAGGTTGGTGGCCCCTGGACTAGATGGTCCCTTCCAACTTCTGTTATTCTGTATTGTGTTCTCTTTTCTCTATACCAAAGTTGTAGAGAGAAGACCAACCTACTCTGTCTCTTCTTCAGCAGTGCCCAAATACTTTTATTTTCCAGATTTCCAGGTTTTCTTGCAGATGTTTGTGAGCTAACTAGGTAATATCGTAAGTAGCAAAAGGTAGTGGGGTTTGAGGAGGAAGAGGAGGAGTGGGAGGACTGAGAGGTCCTTGGTACTCTCTGAGGTTGGTGGTTTTCTTGCAGGCATCTCATTATCTAACTAAATAACAACATCAGTGCTAGAAGGAAATAGTTTCCTCTTTGTTTACCGATAAGTGGCTTGTCCTGTCAGCCTTGATGGCAGCGTTCTTCTTTGTCTGAGTTGATAGTTGTCTTGATTGTTGGTTTAACACCAAGATTAACAAAAGACCAACAATCGAGCAATAAACAATACCCCAGTCAAGGAGCTACCAACTCAGACACGCAATCAACAACAGTAAATAACAACCCAATCAAAGAACCCCCAAGAACTCTCCCACCAACACCGGCAGAGCAAGCCACTAGTATATAAACAGAGAGCAAACTCCACTCCCTTCCAAGCACTGATGATGTTACCTAGTTGGGTCATGAAACGTCTGCCAAGCTTTGAGAGCTCCAAGTACCCCTTCGTTTTTTGTTTTTTTTTAGTTCTTTATAGTCCCCAGGATCGTTTTGTGGATCGGACTCCCAAATTGAGAGAGTGCAATGGTTCCATCGCTAGAAAAATTGCTGTAAGTTGCCGTCATATTGGCTCGAGAGGGTACTGCGCTTAGCCGTAATACCAGCCCTTCTTACCTGCAGTTCTGGACTGCTGACTCTTATGAAATATTTATGACTTGTGAATAAATGAGGAGGAAAGGAGAGGATTCCCAAAGTGCCCATAAAATGTGTTTTCTTTGCTTTTAATTGTTTCAGCTGGAGGCGTTTCAGAAAAGTGTTCTTTATTCAAGGACGCTCTGAAAGCAAGGGGAGGGGGGTAAAATCCCCGACAAATCCACAGCAACATCCAACATGATCTTAGTTACATTTACATTCGGAAAAGAAAGAGAAAAAAAAAACAATCTCTCTGGGCTGAATTTCTTTCTGCCTTGCTTTTCTTCTGCCAGACCCCTCTTTCTTCGGTTGGAAACAAAGCTAAACTTGTCAGACTTTACACCAAGGGGTGGCCAACCTTGGCAACTTTGTGGACTTCAATTCCCAGAATTCCCCAGCCAGCCATTTAACCTGAGGGGAGGGGGAGGGGGGGAAAAGCATGGCTGGCTGGGGAATTCTGGGAGTTGAAGTCCTTCTTCTTGCGCCATATCCATCGTAGGACGTTGGCGATCCTATTTTTATCAACAGCCGCATGAAAAAGTGCTGTTGAGTTTTGTCCAAACTAGTCCCTTAGATTTTGAAACCATGATGTTTTCCTTCTGCCTGGACCTCATTTGTCTTCAGTCTTTCCCTAGAGGATTAATATAATGTAATATAATATAACAACAGAGTTGGAAGGGACCTTCGAGGCCTTCTAGTCCAACCCCCTGCCCAGGCAGGAAACCCTACACCATCTCAGTCAGATGGTTATCCAACATTTTCTTAAAAATTTCTAGTGTTGGAGCATCCACAACTTCTGCAGGCAAGTCGTTCCACTTATTAATTGTTCTAACTGTCAGGAAATTTCTCCTTAGTTCTAAGATGCTTCTTCCCTTGATTAGTTTCCACCCATTGCTTCTTGTTCTACCCTCAGGTGCTTTGGAGAATAGCTTGACTCCCTCTTCTTTGTGGCAACCCCTGAGATATTGGAAGACTGCTATCATGTCTCCCCTAGTCCTTCTTTTTATTAAACTAGACATACCCAGTTCCTGCAACCGTTCTTCATATGTTTTAGCCTCCAGTCCCCTAATCATCTTTGTTGCTCTTCTCTGCACTCTTTCTAGAGTCTCAACATCTTTTTTACATCGTGGCGACCAAAACTGGATGCAATATTCCAAGTGTGGCCTTACCAAGGCATTATAAAGTGGCACTAACACTTCACGTGATCTTGATTCTATCCCTCTGTTTATGCAGCCCAGAACTGTGTTGGCTTTTTTAGCAGCTGCTGCACACTGCTGGCTCATATCTAAATGGTTATCCACTAGGACTCCAAGATCCCTCTCACAGGTACTACTATTGAGCAAGGTACCACATATATGGTACCTGTGCATTTTGGGTTTTTTGCCTAAATGTAGAACCTTACTTTTTTCACTGTTGAATTTCATTTTGTTAGATAGCGCCCAATGTTCAAGTCTGTCAAGATCTTTCTGTAACTTGAGCCTATCTTCTGGAGTGTTGGCTATTCCTGCCAGCTTGGTGTCATCTGCAAATTTTTGCAGATGACACGTATATCTGCAGAGTACGTGAAGTATTTTTCTGGGTGTCGCATCACATGACCAAAATAGTTTAACTTTTGCTTTTTGATGGTTTTGATGATTTCCCTTGGCTTTCCCAGGCAGCTGAAGTTTACCAGTCTTAAAAGGACACCCACCGTACTATACAGGTTCCCCTTGTATCCCGGAGTTTTCTGTGCCAAACCTTTTCCAGCAAGATCTGCGCAAACAGAGAGTGGAGCAATTCTTTGTACAAAAATCCTGAAATTAAAACTACAATATTGGCCAAAATTGTGGAAACCTTTTGGGAAAAGTGTATTTTGGAGGTTTGATGGCTAATAACACCACTTTTTTGGGGGGGGGGGTGATTTCAAGATAATTCTATTCCACTGCTGGAATGACTTGGGAATAGCCCAGACCTTCACCCAATTGAAAATCTATGGAGCTGACTCAAGAAACCTGTCAGTCAGAAGCGACCCAGCAATAAAACCCAGTTAATAGAAGCCATCATTCCATCTTGTTTTAGCATTATAACAGCTGCAGAACTCAAAGACTTGGTTCACTCCATGGGAAGGCCATCCTTCATGCTAAAGGTTACCCAACTAAGGATTTACAGACATGGGGATCATTTTGCTATATTTTGTTTTTTCTATGGTGATCATTTTTGTATATCTCGTTTTTTCTACGTGTTTCACTTTTCTTCTTTATACTGTAACTGCTATTCTAATAGCAAATCCTTCATAAAAGTTATTGCGTTACATTCTTGATTCAATTACCTTTCCATTGATATATAATTTTATGGTACTACTCCCCCCCCAAAAAAGTGGTGTTATTAGTTAGTTTTAGAAAAATACACTTTTCCCAAAAGGTTTCCACAATTTTGGCCACTTACTGTATGCCAAATCCACATTTTTATATCTGAAATGATGCTGTGGTGGCCCCCACGATATATCTTGAGCTGTGACCCAGAATTTTTTTCTCAGGCTGGCTGCTTTTGGACAATTACCCATCCACACCCGAGAATTAAATCAAAATATAACTTTTCCTCCCCCAAAAGGACAGCTAAATGATAATCCCTATTCCAGCAGGAAGGGCCATCCTGTTGGCCCAAGGCCTCCCTTTCGAGAGCCCTTGAATTTATTAAATAATGCAAATGCATTATCAAGCTAATTAGAAGAGCAGCCATTTCCAAGATCCCAAATGTTTTCAATCTGTTTTTTTTTTATTATTTTTTTATTATTATTATTCTTTGAGGCAGCCGGGCGGGTAGAATAAGAAGCCAGGGAAGGAGAAGGAAATCTTATTTCTGGCAGCTCACTAGACATGGAACTGCGGTTGAACTTTTTACCCTAATTACGTCCTTGCTAAATGCCCAGAGCAGTCTGGAATCAAAGCCGTTCCCTTCGGGCCTTGGAAAGTTTCTCATGTGGCCAACAACGTTTGTTGTGTGATGTGAGGGATACTTTGGGGGGGGGAGGTTTGGGGGAGAAGAAGAGAAGGGAGGAGAAGAATAAAAGGCCTTGGAATATTGTGCTTGTCTTATCCTCAGACCCCCCCCCTTCCCTCCCCTTTTCAAAATTTTCTCAGTTACCACCCACCTCACTTGTTGCCTACAAAAATAGTATAATTGTTTGCATCTGTGTGTTTTTGTCTGCCATCGGAATCGCTGTTATAAATCAATGTGACAGGGGGGGGGGCGACTCATGGCTTCCTCCTCCTCCTCCCTCCTTTCTAATTGGTACTGTCTCTTCCTTCCTTCCTCTTGCCTTGCTAGCTGTTGCATAAAGCTCAACTGGCAAAAAACCCTTGTAAATATAATATAATATAACATAACAACAGAGTTGGAAGGGACCTTGGAGGCCTTCTAGTCCAACCCCCTGCCCAGGCAGGAAACCCTACACCATCTCAGTCAGATGGTTATCCAACATTTTCTTTAAAATTTCCAGTGTTGGAGCATTCACAACTTCTGCAGGCAAGTCGTTCCATTTATTAATTGTTCTAACTGTCAGGAAATTTCTCCTCAGTTCTAAGTTGCTTCTTTCTTTGATCAGTTTCCACCCATTGCTTCTTGTTCTACCCTCAGGTGCTTTGGAGAACAGCCCGACTCCCTCTTCTTTGTGGCAGCCCCTGAGATATTGGAACACTATCTATCTATCTATCTATCTATCTATCTATCTATCTATCTATCTATCTATCTATCTATCTATCTATCTATCTATCTATCTATCTATCTATCTATCTATCTTGGAGCAGGAAATGGCCTTTGAATCCCCCACCCCATAATTCCTCCCAAGCTGCTGAGCATCATTGATGGGATGGGTGGGGGGCGCTGTGGTGCTTTCTGAGCTTGGTGATTTTCTTGGCGGCGTTTCATTACCAAACTAGGTAGCGTCATCAGTGCGAGAAGGGAGTGGGGTTTGCTCTCTGTTTATATACTCATTCAGAGTACTGAGTACAACATTCAAAAACATGGAATAATAGGATTGGAGGGGACCCTGGAGGTCTTCCACCCCCTGCCTGAGCTGGAGAACTTCTCCTTTTGATAATCTTCCACCCATTACTTCTCGTCCTGCGCTCAGGTGCTTTGGAGAAGAGGCCAACCCCACCCAGTGGTAGCCCCTCAATTAACGGAAGACTAGAAGTACTTGCTCAGTGCTTTGCCTTGTCAGTATTGGTGGGAGAGAAAACAAATCCCACTCCCTTGTAGCACTGACGATGTTACCTAGTTTGGTAATGAAACGTCTTCAAGAAAACCACCAAGCTCAGAGAGCACCAAGGACCCTCCTCAGTTCAACCCTGAGCTACAAATATTCTCTTCTATCAGCATCCTTGATGGGCCAAATAACAGCCTTGAGTGATACCTTGACTTCCTTGCCTACCTCAAGAAAACGAACACAGGTGTGAGATTCATTTATTAAAATGTGTTTACAGGTACTCCTCGACTTACAACCATTCATTGAGCGGCCGTTCAAAGTTACAGCGGCAAGGAAAAACCCGACTTACGACTGGGTCCTTTCACTTACAGCTGCTGCAGCATCCCCACGGTCATGGGATGAAAATTTGGGTGCTTGACAGCTGGCATGTATTTGCGACGGTTGCGATGTCCCAGGGTCATGTGACCACTATCTCTGATCTTCCCAGCCAGCTTTTTGGCAAGCAAAGTCAATGGGGGAAGCTGGATTCGCTTAACAAGCGCACAATTTTCACTTAACAACTGCAGTTATTCGCTTAGTATCATGGCGAAAAAGGTTAAGGCTCCTACAAGGATATTTTTGCCAAAATTTGACATCTTCCCAAAGTATCAGATTGTACAGGTAGTCTTCAACTTACGACCACCATTGAGCCCAAGATTTCGGTTACTAAGTGAAACGTGTTAAGTGAATTTTGCCCCATTTTACGACGTTCCTTGACACAGTTGTTAAGTGAATCACAGCAGTTCTTAAGTTAGTCACGCCGTTGTTAAATGAATCTGGCTTCCCCGGTGACTTTGCTTGTCAGAAGGTCACAAAAGGGGATCACGTGACCCCATCCTAAAATATGAGCCAGTTGCCAAGCGCCTGCATTTTGATCATCCAACTACGGAGATTCTGCAACGGTCATAAGTGTGAAAGACGGTCATAAGTCACTTTTTCCAGTGATGTTGTAACTAAATTTTCACTAAATGAACTGTTGTAAGTCGAGGATTGCCTGTTCCATATATTTATGCATATATGAAGTGCATATATAGCAGTGAGGCTTTGGATCAGGGTGTCCCAGTTGGGTAGTAAACCGGATCAGCTGTTGTTACTCAATAGGAACAGGGACTGGAACCAGAACTGAAACCAGAACCAGAACAGAACAGAACAGAACAGAATAACAGAGTTGGAAGGGACCTTGGAGGTCTTCTAGTCCAACCCCCTGCTTAGGCAGAAAACCCTACACCACTTCAGACAAATGGTTATCTAACATCTTCTTAAAAACCTCCAGTGTTGGAGCATTCACAACTTCTGGAGGCAAGTTGTTCCATTGATTAATTGTTCTCACTGTCAGGAAATTTCTCCTTAGTTCCAGCTCCCTCTTCTTTGGGGCAGCCCCTCAAATACTGAAAGACTGCTATCATGTCACCCCCCTAGTCCTTCTTTTCATTAAACTATTAGACATACCCAATTCCAGCAACCGTTCTTTATATCTTTTAGCCGACGGACATAAGTGTAAAAAACGGTCATAAGTCACTTTTTCTTCAGTGATGTCGTAATTTCAAACGGTCACTAAATGACTTGTTGTAAGTCCAGGGCTATCTTCACCAAGCCAGCTACATGCATATATGAAGTGCTATAGCAGTGAGGCTTTGGAGCAGACCAGGGTGTCCCAGTTGGATTGTAAAACCCAGTCAGCTGTGGTTACTCAAACGGACACTTGGGCGTTTCCTTGATCCACACAGTATAAATGGCCTTGCTCTGTTGAACAATCTGCAACGATTTTCCTCACAATCTGCGGACTTCATCTTCCAGAATTCCCGAGAGAGAAGGACCATTGCTGGGGTGGGGTGGTGGTGGGAGAGCCCACACACGGAGGGCGCCCAGATGTTGTGGGGAAGTCAGCAAGAGCTCTTTAAAAAAAAAAAAAAACATTGGCGATAAAATGGCTGTATATGAATTGCAACATGAAAGGCGCTCTACTGATAATTATATTTATATTGTGGTTTGTAGCCAAGATAGGCCCTGAAAGTGGGCTACAGCAATTAGAATCTATCCCAAGAGGATGTAGGGCAGCTGTTCCTGACACAGACCCAAATGCACAGGGGGCTTTTCCACTCCTCCCCACATCGCTCTTTAAAACGCTTCCAGCGTAAACTGTTAAAAGGTCCTCTCTGTGTGTGTGTGTGTGTGTGATTTTTGTCCAAAAAAAAATAAGACCACCTTCCTCCCAACAACTTTCTGCATTTGCCTAGCAAGAGTCCGTATCAATCTTCCTGGTACAGGTAATCCTTGACTTACAACAGCTCATTTAGTGACCAAAGTTACAAAGGCACTGAAAAAAGTGACTTAGGGCTGTCTCTGCATCCCCGCGGTCCCGTGATCAAAGTTCAGCCGCTTGGCGATGGACTCTTTACTTACGACGGTTCCAGTGTCCTGGGGGTCACGTGATCCCCTTTGGAGACCTTCCGACAAACAAAGTCGGCGGGGAAAGTCGGATTCACTTAACGACCGTGTTACTAACTTGAGCACTGCAGTGATTGGCTTAAAGGTCGTGAAAGGGGACAAAACTCACTTGTTTCCCTTAGCAACAGAAATTTTGGGCTCCGTTGTCAGCGCAAGTCGAGGACCAGCTGTCTTTCCGAATGGATTTCTCAATTCTTTCTGACCGGAAACGATGGAGGGAGTATGTATGCACGCAAAAGAATCATTTTTAAAAATAATTGATTCGTAGTTCTTGGCAGAATTAATCAGTGGAACGACTTGCCTCCAGAGGTTGTGGATGCTCCAACACTGGAAGTCCATATTTTGGAGAGAGAGGATCTGTGTTTTGAAAGAGGGGTCAAAGAGGCCATCTATGTCAAAATTGAGCAGTCCTTTCTCAACAGAGGGGGAAGGATAGACATCATCTATCTCCAGGCTACAACACAATCCTTTCAGCAGTTCCAAGAAAGCTCCACACCCATTTGTGACCCTGAGGACACAGACAAATCTCCCAGTGGCCTCAACGACCCTCTAAAAGGATGTAAATGACCAGCTGTTTGCAAGGAGTATAAATCCTTTCCCCACCATCCGGTCAGAACTGAAGAAGCTTCTTGGATGAGAAGCGAAAGGTCTTCACTGAAAAAACCAGAAAGTCCAGTTGCCTCTTGAAAACAGCACCTTGGGTCCAACACTGGAAGTTTCGAAGAAGAGATGGGACAACCATTGGTCTGAAACGGTATAGGCTTTCCTGCCTGAGCAGGGGGGGGGGTTGGACTAGAAGACCTCCAAGGTCCCTCCCATCTCCGTTATTCAATTCTATTCTAAAGACTGAATGTGTGAGAATTGGGCCAGGCTGGATCTCCAAAGATCTGGAAGCTGGCGCTGCTAAATTGCTGTCTTTTTGCTTTCTCTGCTTGCGGGGGTAAAAGTTTGGCTGGCGATGGAAATCTTTCGGGAGGAGCGCCAAACATTTTCAGCCACCCCATAAGTTTCTATTAAGCTGTGGCCTGTGTGGTTGCCCATCTTTCTCTCTTGTTTGTTTGAGAATCGTTGTTTGGATCTTGTCTAGGATTTTAAGTAGAGGTTTCTTCCCTGCTTTATGGTGGCCCGTTTTTTGTTTGTTTGTTTGTTTGTTTACAGGATGAATTGCCATCCTATATCTGATTGGCTGGCTACGGGTTCCATTCTATCGGCATTTTTTGCTCTCGTCCTATCAGAATCTTGGTAGGGAGATGCTCATCTGGGTATCCCATTCCCCGCCGAACCACAACTCTATTGTCCATCCTCCTGCAGAGACGTGAGCTCAACTTCCTGAGTTAGCTGAATTGCTCCCTCGAGGGCCGTGCGTGCTTATTGTGCCTTTACCGCGAGGAAAAACAAAACCTGGCTTCTAACGTGGCCTATATATTTTTCATGTCCCCCCTCCCTCCCTCCTTCCGAAAAAGAATGAGTCCTCCGAGGATTTTAACGACTCTGCAACATGGTCGAACCTACCTTTTCGTTGGTCCGTCCCGTTATCCCGAAGATGGATGCTGTTGGATTTAAAAACTTTGGCTTTGAACTTGAACTCCGTTGTTGCAAGGTTTTCCAGATGAACACAAACTTTTTTTTCATTTCTTTTCTTTAAAATATGTATCGGCTTCCCCAAAACAGAGCATCTTAAATTGACATGATTTTTTTACAAAAAAATTAAAATAGGCACTCCGGATTGCTTTGCCATTTAAATTACCATAAAGCAGGGGTCTCCAACCTTGAAAACTTTAAGCCTGGAGGACTTCAACTTCAAAGCTGGCTGGGGAATTCTGGGAGTTGAAGTCCACCAGGCTTAAAGTTGCCAAGGTTGGGGACCCCTGCCGTAAAGTGTTACGAAGCAAAGGTGGCTGATGGGGAAGTGTGTGGGGGGGAGGGAGGACAAGAGGCGTGGATGATACCGTGGTCAAATTCGGTAGGTAATTCTGTTTTGCGGCCTTCAGAGAGTAGGTGGGGGGAGGGGGAAACCAGTATAAAAATCTCACTAAAATGGAACGAAAAAGGAAAGGAAAACGCAGTAGCCACGTTTCGCATTTGGTTCCACCTCAAGATGAGCCAGGAAATGAGTTTGTGGACTGAATTATTCGCTTACAGGTACCAGGAGGAAGGACTGCATGTGAGTTCTGGTACCACTGATCTCATCATCCACTCCCCCAGGCAATGGAGCCCCCTGCAAATGACCTCTGAATGGTATCACTGATCTCATCATCCACTCCCCCAGGCAATTGAAGCACCCTCCATGCTCCCCCCCCCGACATAGGAACTGTATCTCAATAGTACTACTGTTCCCATTGTCCACTCCTCCAGGCAATGGAGGCTCTCCCATGCACATGATCCCAAATGACTGGATCGGACGAACGCAGCCTTTTGTGCCTTCCTCTCTAGCCATCAAGAAGGGCAGGAAGCTGTTTCCCTCTCATTAGAGCACCACAGTCACGCTAGCATCTTCAACAGAGCACTATTTATTCACTTGCCCAACGCATTTCACCCCTGCCGCAGTCAAAAAGTCTCTTGAGAAACAGCTAAAACATCCACGGCACAAACCTCACAATGAGAACAATAAAAACAAGACCAGCCAAACACCAACAACACCAACAACAACCCAAAGCAATCAAAAGAACTTCTGGTGGCTAATGGCTACTTCGAAACTGGCAGTCATTTAATTGAAATGTTTCTGCCGGGCCTAATAGAATAGAATACTATTGCAATGCTCTCTACATGGGGCTCCCCTTGAAGAGCACCAGGAGGCTCCAGCTAGTCCAGAATGCGGCCGTGCGGGTGATAGAGGGAGCACCGCGTTGCTCCCACATAACACCCATCCTGCACGGCCTACACTGGCTGCCGGTAGCCTTCCGGGTGCAATTCAAGGTCTTGGTCACCATCTTTAAAGTGCTCCATGGATTAGGACCGGGATATTTACGAGACCGCCTTCTGCCGCCGATTGCCTCCCAACGACCTGTGCGCTCCCACAGAGCGGGCCTCCTCAGGGTGCCGTCGACCAAACAATGTAGGTTGGTGACCCCCAGGGGGAGGGCCTTCTCTGTGGCTGCACCGACCCTGTGGAACGAGCTTCCTCCGGGTTTACGACAACTCCCTGACCTCCGGACCTTCAGACGTGAACTGAAGACCTTATTATTTCAGCGAGCTGGACTAGCCTAAGAATAAATTATTTTAGTTAAATTTTAATTGGTTTTTAATCAGTTTTTACCGTTTTAGTGATTGGCTATTATAATATTTAGTTTTAATTGGGTTTTATATTGCTTATTTATTATATTGTTTTATTTTAATATGCCTGTGAACTGCCCTGAGTCCTACAGGAGATGGTGCGGTATAAAAGTATGATTAATAAATAAATAAATAAAAATAGAATAGAATTTTTTATTGGCCAAGTGTGATTGGACACACAAGGGATTTGTCTTGGTGCATATGCTCTCAGTGTACATAAAAGAAAAGATACATTCATCACTTACAACACTTAATGATAGTCATAGGGTACAAATTTAACACTTAATGATAGTCATAGGCTACAATTAAGCAATCAGGAAACAATCAATTACAGTATAAATCATAAGGATTACCAGCAACAAAGTTACAGTCGTAAGTGGAAGGAGATGGGTGATGGGAACGATGGGAAGAGTAATAGTAGTGCAGACTTAGTGAATAGTTTGACATTGTTGAGGGAATTAATTGTTTAGCAGAGTGATGGCCTTCGGGAAAAAACTATTCTTGTGTCTAGTTGTTCTAGTGTGCAGTGCTCTATAGCGTGATACATGTGCTGTAACTTCTACCATGTTTTTAGAATCAGCTATTGGTATTGTAAATACTTCATCTATTATTATGTATATAAAAGAAGTTAATGAATCCTGCTGCATCAGTCTGCCTGTGTGTGCTTTCTGGATTTGATTTTTGCAACAAACTCTTGACAGGTTATGGCCCCAGAGCACACAGAAAGACTGCATTGTAATTTGAGCTTAAGGACTGCCTGTGTTTAAAAGAGAAACCAGACAGACGAAGCTTGCAAGATGGCTGCTGTTAAATTGCAGGAGAGCTCTGTACCTCGTTTGGGACAGAAGAACTATACTATTTGGGCTGCAAAGATGGAATGTTTCCTGAAGGCTTGGGAGCTGTGGGATGTGGCTATGAATCCACCACAGATATGATTTACAGCTTCAGAGCAAAGGCAGCATGATAAAGCAATGGCCTATATCATCTGCAGAAGTTGTGAATGCTCCAACACTGGAAATTTTAAAGAAAATGTTGGATAACCATTTGTCTGAAATGGTGTAGGGTTTCCTGCCTGGGCAGGGGGTTGGACTAGAAGATCTCCAAGGTCCCTTCCAACTCTGTTGTTGTTGTTGTTGTTGTTATCATCTTGAGTTTAGAAGATGATCAGTTTATCAAAGTAGCTGATTTAAAGACTGCAAAGGAGGTCTGGCTGAAACTAAGTGTGCATGTCAGGGTGTCAGCATACAATATTGTACAGTTATCAAGGAAATTATACAGAGTCAGTTTGCAACCAGGATAATATGTGGAACAGCATTTTGTACAAATGCAAACTTTATTTGTGGAGTTGGAACAGTGTGGACTGAAGTTTCCCGAGTCCCAGAAGGTGCTGCTAGTGTTAAACAGTCTGAATGAAACTTGGGACATAGTTTCTGCAGTGTTTGAATGCAAACCAGAGCAGGAGTTGCATTTGGAGGCCTTAAAGGCTTGTTTAACTGATGACACCATTATAGAAAGAGCCACGAGGAGGAATTCCTGAGGTGGGGGCCCAACGAGCAGAGTGAGAAGAGTGGAAAATTCCGCAGGCTGGCTATCTGCAGAGACCCTAGCAACAGACGTCTTCAAAGAGATAAGTAGCGGCAGAAGATACAGATTACAGCCCAGCAAAGACTTTGCAAGCAGAAAGAACAGCAACAATGGATGTGCTTCGTTTGTGGTGAAACAATACATTTAAAGAAAAACTGTTTGCAAAGAAAAAGTTATTTGTAAAACAAGAATAATTTGCAAGAAAAATTGCAGGATGGACAAATTGTTGTTGCAAAAGTTAGCTGTTGCAATAGCAGAGACAAGTGGTTGATTGACAGTAGTGCAAGTCAAACAATTGTTAACAATTCTAAACTGTTTTACAGGTTGGATTCAGCTGCTGGAGATGTAGTAGCCTTGGCAAATGACCAGAAGGCTAAAGTCATTGGAAGAGGCAGTGTGCAAATTCCATATCTGGAAAAGAGGTTTAATGATGTATTATGTGTGCTTGAAATGGAGCATAATTTACTGAGTGTCTCTAGTTTAGACAAGCAAGAATTTGAGACCATATTTGTAAAAGGGAGGTGTCTAGGTGTCTCATAAAGAGAAATGCGAATGTATGTGCACAGGGCATAAAAGAGAATAAACTTTTTTTAAAAAAATATTTATTAAATTTTCAACATATAAAACACAAAATACAGTACACAATATAAAAAATGTAACAAAAAGAAAAAAAACACAGCAAAAATTTAACAGTTTTTCCATATCGGTATCTGTATCATAACAAACATTTACAAAGGTTCTAATTCTATATATTTCTATCTTAAATTACATCCTTATTTAAAATATAGTAACATCTATTCACAATTCAGTTTCATATCCTATGTTTCTTCAACAGTTTTACCTTCTACATATTATATTTAACAAATTGTCCCTTAGGTTTTACATTTACTCTCAAGCCAGGAATACCATCTGTTCCAAATTTGATAGTACTCAGTTTCTTCCCTCTCCTTCATTTCCATAGACAGTCTATCCATTTCTGCACAGTCATATTTTTTTTAATTATAATTTGATCTGGAGGAATATCTTAGTGTTTCCAGTTTTGTGCTAGGACAAGTCTACTTGCGGTTAATATATGTAATATCTGTAATTTTTTTCTCCATTTCCCCCTCAAAAATGCCCCAAAGGAATAGCTCCGGCTTCATCTCTATACTCTGTTCAGTTATCTCTTCCAGCCATTTTCTTATCTTACACCTGTATTTTCTAATCTTAGGGCAGGTCCACCACGTGTGGTAGAATGTTCCTTGTTTATGACCTCATCTCCAACATTCCGGGGACCTGTTCAAGAACGTCTTGGACAATCTCGCTGGTGGCAAATGCCATCGATAAAACATTTTGTAAAGGTTCTCCTTATATGCAGCTGACATCGTTAGTTTGTAGTTTCTCTCCCATAATTTATCCCATTGATCTAATTGAATACTGTGTCCAAAGCTTCTTGCCCAACTAATCATTGTCTCTTTCACAGTTTCTTCTTCCATTTTAAATTTTAACAAAAAATTGGATGTTTTGGTAATCATTCTTTCCTCTGTTCCTAATAATATCAAGTTCCAATTGTTCTCTATAGATACCGTATTGTTCCTGGTCCTTTTTATATTTTGTTCTAATTTGCAGATATGGCCACCAGTCAATTTTTATCCCCTGTTTTTTTAAACCCTGCTCTGATTTTAAATTTCCCAATCAGTCTAATAGTTCCAAGTACCTTACTACTTTATTTATGTCCAATACGTTGGGGTAAATTATGGCCTCCACTGTTGATATCCAAACTGGAAGTTTCATATAATGATTTTTCCTTATGTTATCCCAAATACTTATCAAAGCATTTCGCACTAGATCTCTCTGGAAATATGTATGGGTTTTGTTTTTTCCTTCCCATAGGAACACATGACATCCCAATTGAAGGTTGTGGCCTTCCAATGTTAATGCCCTCTTATGTCTTAATTGGACCCAATCCTTAAGCCATGTTATTTCTGCCGCTTGATAATATAATTCGCAATTGGGTAGGCCAAAGCCTCCTTTGGTTCTGGAGTCCTGAAGAAGTTTGGGTTTTATTTCGGCTTTTTTTCCCAGCCAAATAAATTTACCTATTATTCTATTTAATTGATCAAAAATGTTTTCCCTAATCTTATTGGTATCGTTTGGAAGAGGTATAACAATTTAGGTAGTACGTTCATTTTTATTGTGGCAATTCTACCAACTAAAGATATTTGTAATTTTGCCCAAATGTCTTTTTGTAATTGTTGTACCAATTTATCATAATTATCCTCTTTTAATGTAGAACAATTTGCTGTTAACCAAATTCCCAGATATTTTACCTTTTTAACAATTTGAATCCCCAATTTCTTTTCTAATTCTCCATCTTGCCTTTTTGTACAATTCTTAGTTAATATTTTAGGGTTTATCCAGTTTATTTTAAACCCAGCCACTTTACCAAATTCTTCAACTTCATGTCTCAAGGTGGTTCCCGTCTCCAAAGGATCTTCTATTATAAAAACCAGTTCATCCACAAAAGCTTGGACTTTATATTCCTCCTGTTTAATTTTCAATCCTTTTATTGTTTTGCCTAATTTGTATTAATTTCCAATGATAGTATGAATAAGAGGGGTGACAAGGGACATCCCTGTCCTACCCCTTAGTTATACTAATCTTCTCCGTTGTTTCCTCATTTATTATTATTTTAGCCGATTGCTTTGAATAAATTGCTCTGATCATGTCCATGAATTTCTCCCCAAAATTCATGATTTCCAATTGATTAATAAGAAAGTTCCAGTTTAAATTGTCAAACGCTTTTTGAGCATCTACAAACATTAATGCCAGCTGTTTATCCAAGTGGTCCTCATAGTATTCTAATGAATTCATAATCATCCGTATATTGTTCCTTATATGTCTGTTTGGCAAAAATCCATTTTGGTCCGAATCAATAATTTCATTTAATATTTTTGGGGCTCTTTCAGCCATTATCTTTACGAATATTTTGTAGTCTACATTGAGTAGCGAGATTGGCCCATAGTTCTTGATTTGCTGTGTGTTTGTAGGATCTTTTGGGATAAGAGATATAAACGCCTCCATCCATGTCTTTGGTAATTCGGATTGCTGCCAGTAACTGCCAATAAAATCTTTTTTTTTTTTGGTCTTATTCTTATTTCAATTAATAGAATTCTACCTTCCTCATAGGCATACATTTGTCTCGGTTGTAACCAATCTTTAATATTTATTTATTTATTTATTTATTTATTTGATTTCTATACCGCCCTTCTCCCGAAGGACTCAGGGCGGTGTACAGGCAAAATAAAACAGACAGTACAATATATAATTTAAAATGCAATTAAAAAACTTATTTTAAAATTGGCCTGAAAATTAAAATATACAGTGAGCTAAAACCCCATTTTAAATTAGTTAATAAAAATTTTAAAATTTGATAAAATTCAATTTAAGATAGCCCCGCGCAAATAAAAAGATGCGTCTTCAGTTCGCGACGGAATGTCCGAAGGTCAGGTATTTGGCGTAAACCCGGGGGAAGTTCGTTCCAGAGTGTGGGAGCCCCCACAGAGAAGGACCTTCCCCTGGGGGCCGCCAGCCGACATTGCTTGGCGGACGGCACCCTGAGAAGTCCCTCTCTGTGAGAGCGTACGGGTCGGTGGGTGGCATGTGGTAACAGCAGGCGGTCCCGTAAGTACCCAGGCCCTAAGCCATGGAGCGCTTTAAAGGTCATAACCAGCATCTTAAAGCGCACTCGAAAGGCCACAGGCAGCCAGTGCAGTCTGCGCAGGAGCGGTGTTATATGGGAGCTACGCGGAGCTCCCTCTATCACCCGCGCAGCTGCATTCTGGACTAACTGAAGCCTCCGAGTGCACTTCAAGGGGAGCCCCATGGGGAGCATTACAATAATCCAGGCGAGAGGTAACGAGCGCATGAGTGACCGTGCACAAGGCATCCCGATCAAGGAAGGGGCGCAACTGCCGAACCAGGCGAACTTGGTGGAAGGCCCCCCTGGAGACGGCCGTCAAATGATCTTCAAACGACAGCCGTTCATCCAGGAGGACACCTAAGTTGCGCACCCTATCCTTTGGGGCCAATAACTCGCCTCCAACAGTCAGCCGCGGCTGCAGCTGACTGAATCGGTGTGCCGGCATCCACAGCCACTCCGTCTTGGAGGGATTAAGCTTGAGCCTGTTTCTCCGCATCCAGACCCGTACGGCTTCCACACACCGGGACAGCACTTCAACAGCTTCATTGGGGTGGCCTGGGGTGGAGAAGTACAGCTGGGTGTCATCAGCGTACAGCTGGTATCTCACCCCAAAGCCACTGATGATCTCACCCAACGGCTTCATATAGATGTTGAACAGAAGGGGCGAGAGAATCGACCCCTGCGGCACCCCACAAGTGAGGTCCCTCGCAGTCGACCTCTGCCCCCCTGTCAACACCGTCTGCGACCGGTCAGAGAGATAGGAGGAGAACCACCGATACACGGTGCCTCCCACTCCCAATCCCCCCAACCGGCGCAGCAGGATACCATGGTCGATGGTATCAAAAGCCGCTGAGAGGTCTAATAGGACCAGGGCAGAGGAATAACCCCTGTCCCTGGCCCTCCAGAGATCATCCACCAATGCGACCAAAGCTGTCTCCGTGCTGTATCCGGGTCGGAAGCCGGACTGGAACGGGTCTAGATAGACGGCTTCATCCAGGTATTGGGGTAGCTGTCGCGCCACAGCACTCTCTACAACCTTCGCAACAAAGCGAAGGTTGGAGACTGGACGATAATTACCCAAAATAGCTGGGTCCAGGGAGGGCTTCTTGAGGAGGGGTCTCAAGTATACTGCTACTCCTTCTCTTTTTTTGGCGATGCAAGAGCTGAATAAAGTTTTCCTAGTTTGGGGGCTTCTAATAAGTGTCCTTGTTGTTTTTTAATATGGACTTCTTGCAGACATGCAATTGTCCGTGTTATGTTTTTGGAGTTTGGATAAAACTTGCCTCCTTTTGGCCGGAGAATTTATTCTCTGTTATGACACAGAGAAACCATTTAGTGACCATTTGAAGTTACAATGACCCTGGAAAAAGTGACTTATGACCGTTTTTCACAGTTACGACCATGGCTGCATCCCCATGGTCATGTGATGCGTCCCCATTGACTTTGCCTGCCAGAAGGTCGCCAAAAGTTGTCACATGACCCAGGGATACTGCAGCCGTCCAGATATACTATGCCAGCTGCCAAGAGTCCAAATTCCGATGGCGAGACCGTGGGGATGGTACAACACTTGTTAAGTGTGAAAAAAAAACCAGCCATAAGTCATTGTTTTCAGTGCCGTTGTAACTTTGAGGCAGTCGCTAAATGAATGGTTGTTTGTCAAGGATTACCTGTAATTTTTTGAGATGACACAGGATGAACTTCATAATTTTTAACGAAACAAACAGCTAAATTTCATATACAGAATACGTGTCTTTCCTAAAGTTTGCTCCAGTTTTGTTTTACTTTGTGCTGAGAGTTTTCCTCCTCTTAAACAGATATGCAATTATCTCTTCCAATGTATTTTTAGAAAGCTTGAAAGGACAGGTTTAGGCCCTAATCTCCCATTTGTGTACAGCTAGCTCTAGCGAATCCCTCCTTTTTGATATTTCTTGGGATGTATTTACACAGCTGCTCATTCTCTGCAACTTTCATTGCGTGGAGCCTAGAACGGCCAAAGTTTCCAACAGGAGGGGAGGAGAAAATAGGTGTCCCGCGAATTGCCACATCAAAGCTTTTTTTTTTTTCCCCTGGCTTGCGAAACCGGCACCCACCGCAACCTCTTTCGCCCCCTTTGGCGCACTTTCTGTTGAAAGAAAGCTGGCTTTTCACAAAGGAATCGCTGGAGCCCCTTATTTATATTAAAATGGCAAAAGTAGCATGTTAAAAATCGATAAGGAGTCTATTGAAGCGACTGTGGGCTCTTTGTGCTGGAGTGGTACTGGCAGCTGGGTTATCTTGAGCCGTGAGATCTGAGGGTTGTTTAGCAAAGTTTGTAGTCATGTGTGAGGTTTCCCCGCTGCTCAGTCTCCTACAGTCCCTGCATCAAAACATGGAAGCTGAAAGAAGGCCTTAGAGCAGCGGTTCTCAACCTGTGGGTCGGGACCCCGTTGGGGGTCGAATGACGATTTGCCAGGGGTCGCCTAAGACCATCGGAAATATGGGAAGTGTACTTGCGAGTCGAAGAATCGCGCTTCAATGGTTGACTCCACAAGCCAGCTGCAGGCTCTTCAAATCGCTAGCCGAATTCAGCTTCAGGCGCGATGAATTAAAAAAGAGAGAAATCTTTGCTCTGATGTCTCCCTCTCAAGCCAGCTGCAATCACTCCCAATCGCTAGCCTAATCTGGCTTCAGGCGCGATAAACTTAATAGGGGAGGAGTCTCCGCTTTAATGCCTCTGTCCTCAAGGCAATCGCCAGCAGTTCAGATCGCTAGCCAATACGGCTTCAGGCGCGATCAATTCAAAACGAAAATAATTTTACGGTTGGGGGTCGCCACATCATGGGGAATTGTATTAAAGGGGTCGCAGCACTATAAAGGTTGAGAACCACTGCCTTAGAGAGCCAGTTTGGTCTACGGGCAGCAGGCTAGAAGCTACAAAGCAGGAGCCTGTGAGTTCTAGTTCCACCTTAGGCATAAAAGGCAGCTGGATGACTTTAGGCCAATCACGAGAAGGCTGGGAGTTCTAGTTCTACTTTAGGCATAAAAGACAACTTGATGACTTTAGGCCAATGACCAGGAGACTGGGGGTTCTAGTCCTACCTTAGCTGTGAAAATCAGCTGAATGACTTTAAGCCAATCACTAGGAGACCGGGAGTTCCAGTTCCGCCTTAGGGATGAAGGCCATCCAGGTAACTTTGAGCCAGTCCATCTCTCTCAACCCAACCCACCTCACAGGGTTGTTATTGTGGAGAAAGGAGGAGGAAGAAGGAAGATTAGGTATGTTTGCTGCCTTGAGTTATTTGTAAAAATAATCAAGGGGGAGATACAGATAAATAAAAAGTTAAGAAATGATGGGTCAAGTGGGGTAGCTTCCTATATTCCCCAGCAAAGTCTCCCTATGATTTCTGGCAAACCACATCAGATTTTCTTAATGCTTGATTGTGTGAACGGGTGGGGGGAGAGGTGGGGTCGTAAAAAACAATCTTGCATTTTAGTTTAAAAGGGAGGATATTTTGGACAGCTAGTTTCATTGTTCACTCCTTCACAACCTCCATAAGAACATCTCATTTTGACTCAGAACTGCACATCAGCTTTGCCTCAACAGACATCCTCCAGATATTTGAGACCATAGCTCCCATCATCCCCAGCCAGCTTGTCTGAGAACCCTCCCCACAGTCTCACACAATTTAATAAAAGCTCAGCTTCAATTCAATTCAGTTCAGTTCTGTGGAACAGAAGCCTATCTAATTCTCTCTGTGTTATGTTTGTAAGTCAACATGTAGAAGATATATTTATTTATTTATTTTGTCAAGCATGTATTAGATAATATATATATAAGTATAAACATGAATATCAACACTGGAAACGGATACGAATAAAAGGGAACATTAGGACAGGGACGGTAGGCACGCTGGTGCTCTTATGCAGGCCCCTTACAGACCTCTTAGGAATGGGGTGAGGTCAACAGTAGTCAGTCTAAGGTTAAAATTTTGGGGGTTTGGGGATGAAACCACAGAGCCAGGTAGTGCATTCCAGGCATTGACCACTCTGTTGCTGAAGTCGTATTTTCTGCAATCGAGTTTGGAGCGGTTCACTTTAAGTTTGTATCTATTGTGTGCTTGTGTATTGTTGTGGTTGAAGCTGAAGTAGTCATTGACAGGTAGGACATTGTAGCAGATAATTTTATGTACTACGCTTAGGTCAGACCGAAGGCGGCATAGTTCTAAGTTGTCTAAGCCCAGAATTTCAAGTCTGGCGGCATAAGGTATTCTGTTGCGCGCAGAGGAGTGGAGGACTCTTCTCGTGAAATACCTCTGGACTCGTTCAATTGTATTAATGTCCAATATGCAGTGCGGATTCTAGACAGATGAGCTGTATTTGAGAATTGGTCTAGCAAAGGTTTTGAATGCTCTGGTTAGTCGTATAACATGGAGAAGACACTGCACAGGATTAGGTTTACAACCCTTAATGCCTTTTTTGGCGATGTTGTTACAGTGGGCTTTGGCATTTAGATCATTAGATATGAGTACTCCAAGGTCCTTGACAGAGTGAGGGTTGTCTATAATTGCAAGTGTGTGTGTGTGTATGTCTAAAACAATAGCCTGGAACAACTCTCATACTTTTTGTACTTTGCATTGTATAATCTACATTTTGAACGGAATCCATGCTTTGTTAGGTAGTACCAGGGCTAACAAACTATGCAGGGCAATGAATTCTTGGAAACTCAGTTACTGATATTCTGGCACAGCCTTTTCCTGAGCTTCCTATAGACTTTCATGCCCCGTTTTGTAACAAATTTCTGGATTAGGAACCCTCTCTTGATATTTTAAAGGAAATCTAAGCAAATTCATTTCCTATCCAGTACTCTGGTTTCCTTGAGAATTATGTTGCATGACCGTAAGCGGCTTGTCTTTTTTCCTGACTTCACAAGCTATAAAAGAAAATTGGCTCTGTGGGACCAAGCCATTAAATGGCACAATTTCTCCATTAATGGCCAGTCCTAGTCATTAGCGTAGCATCACCCCAAAGATTTATCTGGAACCTGCTTCTGTGATCTCCTTGAAGCGTAGAAAATCCATTTGTGTTCTCCAGTTTTCTTATTCATCCCTTGTGCCTACACAGTTTTAAGTACAGGTACCCCTTGGCTTACGAACATTTGTTTAGTGACCAAAGTTACAACAGGAAAAAAAAAAAGACTGTTTTTCATACTTGCGACTGTTGCAACATCCCCATGGTCACATGGTCAAAACTCAAATGCTTAGAAACGGGCATGTATTTCTGATGGTTGCCATACACTAACATAGTGTAAGCCGCCCTGAGTCTTCGGAGAAGGGCAGGATATAAATGCAAATAAAAAAACAAACCTGCGGCAGGAAAGGTCGTAAAATGGAACAAAACTCACTTAACAACTGCCTTGCTTAGGACAGAAATTTTGGACTTCCGTTGTGGTTGTAAGTTAAGAGCTACCTGTATGCCATTTTTAAATTTATTGTTGTTATTTTGCCCTAGCGCTTTTAGGGTGACAGTTTTAATCTCTGTTTTTACCGTTTGTTTTGGATTATTGCCTTTTGCTTTGCTTTGCTTTTTACCTTTTAAAAAAAGTAACCTAGAAGGACTTTTTTTTCCCTTCTGCTCCTGTCTATCAACTTAATAAATCCCAGCAAGCTTTTTTGACAGCAAGTTATTTAAGTAGTTAATACTAGAACTAAATTTCCTTGGTTTCTCTTTCAGGACCAGCCCTCCTTATTGCTGTGTTGATCTCCATTCTTTGAGAACAGGGGAAGTAGTCAAATCCGTGCAGTTCAAAACACCTATTTATGATCTGCACTGCAACAGAAGGTAAAAATTCCTTTTGATCTCTAAATACCTTTTCCGTCCAGTATTTTTAAAGCTCTCGGCCTTGATTGCAGTCACTTTATGTTGTTTCAATTGCCTGGGTTGAATGTGGCTAGAAGATTCGGCAGCTACTGCTGAAAGAAAAGGCCCAGATTGCCTTGTTTTAAGGAATAAATCTATTTAAATGGAAAGGCGGGGGAAAAAAACCACCTCTCATTTCAAAAAGATATTGAGACTTTGGGAAAAGTCCAAAGAAGAGCAGCTAAGTTGATTAAAAGCTTGGAGATAAAAACATACAAAGAACGGTTGCAGGAATTTGGGTATGACCAGTCTAGAGAACAGAAGGACTAGGGATGACATGATGGCGCCAGTAATTTGAGGGGCTGCCACAAAGAGGAGGAGGTCAACTTATTTCCCAAAGCACCAGAAGGCAGGACAAGAAACAATAGATGGAAACTAATCAAGGAGAGAAGCAACCTGGAATTAAGGAGAAACTTAATAACATTGTGAACAATTAACCAGTGGAACAGCTTGCCACCAGAAGTTGTGAGTGCTCCAACACTGGGGGTGTTTTAAGAAGAGACTGGACAGCCACTTGTCTAAAATGTTATAGGGTTTCCTGCTTGAGCAGTCCGTTGGACTAGAGGACCTCCAAGGTCCCTTCCAGCTCTATTCCGATTGATTGATCTCAATATGCTGGCTGGGGAATTCTGGGAGTTGAAGTCCACCAGTCTTAAAGTTGCCAAGTTTGGGGACTCCTGGCAGAATAGAATAGAATAGAATAGAATTTTTTATTGGTCAAGTGTGATTGGACACACAAGGAATTTGTCTTGGTGCATATGCTCTCAGTGTACATAAAAGAAAAGATACCTTCATCAAGGTACAACACTTACAGCACTTAATGATAAATAATAAAGGGAACAGATTTAAGTTTGTAACAAGGGACACCTTTGAGAGAGGCACAACACACTTTAGATACCAGGTGCGTTCTTATGCAGGTTGTTCTGTTTCCTTCCCCACTTCAGACCCATGAGCTGGCCTTTAGCCAGTGGATTCACGGCTCTTATCAGTCCTGGCAGAGAAATTGCAGCTGCCTGACAAAGTTCCAACAAATGACTCACATAGCAAGACTTTCAGCTCTTTTTGAAACGAATCAGCTAAACTTTGCTTCCTGTGGAGTGAGAGCAGTCCCAAAGCTCCTTATATATCGTGTGGGGTGGGGCTCCTGCCCCACCCTTCCTTTTGATGACGCCGCCTCGCTAATCTTCTGAAGCGCGGGTCAAGCCTAGCTTGATTATTATTATTATCAGCTGGGTCTGAAGGCGTAGCCTGAGGAAGGGAGGAATCAGGGGATGACGGCCTCATTACGTCCTCTGCCTGGTCTAGTTCTGGCTCCTGGAGCCGGGCCAAAGGAATCGGTGCTCCCGAGGTAAGCCTTACCGGCCCTTCCCCCTCACTCTTGGAGTCACTTTTGGGCATGGGGCCAGGTTCGGGGGCTGGAGTCACAAAACAGGTGTTTTCTTTGGCAATACATCTCCTTGGCCCTTCTGGTTTAAAGAATCACACTGGAAATGATGGGAACAGTCTCCTTCTGCCTAAGAATTCAGAAAGGTGGCCTGAGGGCAGATATTATGGACTTAAAAGAGTGAATAGCCAGCTTGGTTCTGTTATAAAGCCATTCCCTCTGTTCCTGGGACAGACAAAAAGGAAATAATTTTCTCCCGAAAAATTATCCAAAGAGCAAAAGGGGGATAAGATGGGTTGAAGGACTGTGGATATAAATGAGTTGCGTATTCTGAGTGGTGACGAGGAGCTCTTGTTCAGAGAACCCCTCAAACCCAGCTCCCCATTGTCTCCCCCTCCTTCTTGAGATTTTGTTCGGTACATTTTGTCTTTGTATTTCATGTCCTGGTAATTATATAAAGTGATTTCCCCCCTTCACCCCACCCTCTCCTCCTCTTAATTCCATTGTATGGAAGGCAGCGGAGGTCAAAGGAAGGAAAAACACTTTTAGCAAATAAGGCCTGGCTATTAGGCCCAGCAGATTTGCAATAAAAAAAATAGCAATATGATTATTTTTGAGGATGAAACACTTTTCAGATTAATATACTGGGTGCTTTTGATGGATTTTCAATCTGAACTGCTGGGGCAAATGAGTGTTTTAAAAAAATTACATGAGGTATAATGCCAGTTTTGTTAACAAGGTACGATCACGCTCAACCGCGCCCCCCCCCCACGCCTTCATGGGTGCCCTAATTGTTTCCCTTTTCATGACTATTGAAAATCTGTTGTGCTACACGGCTGAAAGCTTCACTCTGTCGAATCTGCTGTTGGCTACAACATACAACTTTGCTGACCCTTATTGTTCAAGACCACTGAGTAGGATACGAAAGAAGGAATAATAGGGAAGGAAGGAAGGTGGATAGAAGGAAGAAAGGAAGGAAGGGAGAAGGAAAAAGGGGAAGAGAGGAAGGAAGGAAGGAATATATAGACAAGGAAAGAAAATGGGTAGAAGGAAGGAAGGAAGGATGGATGGATGGATGGATGGATGGAAGGAAGGAAGGAAAAGAAAAAAAGAAAGAAAGAAAGAAAGAAAGAATAGAGAGAGAAAATGTGGATAGAAGGAAGAAAGGAAAACAAAGAAAGAAAAAGAGAGAGAGAGAGAGAAAGCTAAAGAGGTATTGGTATTGTTTTGTTATATTTTTTAATTTAATATTAACAAACATTTCTATCCCACCCTTTCCTTCCCGTGCCTTAGAAATACTCATTTAAAGTTACAACACATTTAAACTGCACTTTATAAATACAATAAAAGTTGCACAAAATTAAGTTAAAGCAAATTATTGGGTTCTAGGCAGCTTACAAAAACTTCAATTTTAGCCAATATACCGAAATATCACATTGAAGTACTTGGACGGTTTTTCTTAAGATGGACCTAAGCCATCATTCTCTCCTCAACTTCCCGTGCATGTAAACACACAAATACTTCCAAATATCATTTTTATTTTATTATATAAAATATAAAATACAAAAAAAGGAAAAGAAAAGAAAATAGGAAATTAAGGGCGGGAAAAGGGACGAGGAAAAGGGGGTGTGAAATACAAAGGGAAAGAAAAAACAGGGTATTGACTTCCAATCTTTCCCAGCACAGTACAAGATAATACACTCCAGCCTCAACTTTTTGCTTTTACACATTAATTAATAATTAATAATCTAGCCCAGGGGTCTGCAAACTTGGGTCTTTTAAGACTTGTGGACTTCAACTCCCAGAGTTCCTCAGCCAGCATGAGGAACTCTGGGAGTTGAAGTCCATAAGTCTTAAAAGAGCCAAGTTTGCAGACCCCTGGCCTAGCCATTTCTATAACACCAAATCTTTCTAATCAACAAAATCAAAACCAAAGTTTCATTTTTTCTTCTTCTTCACAAGCACAAATTCCAGAAGTGATATCCCAACTAAGAACATATTTTCCTCTTTAAAATAAGCATATAAAAATAAACATATGTACAGATGGCTATTGTACGTGCATGCAAACACAAAGACACAGGCGCACACTGTCTCCCTAATCAGAAATACAGTTTTTCTCATGAATCTTCTTCACACGCCTGGTGTATTCCTTCACTCTGGTTTCTCTTGTAAATTATTTACCTGCATGGATCTCTTGGGTGATAATATTACAAAAAGAGGGGCGAAATAGGAAGCACATTTTAAGAGCATTTGGCACTTCAGGTATTCTTTACTTTGCACCTATGTATGTTTGTGTATTTTCAGGATTCTCGTTGTTGTCTTGCAAGAGAAGATTGCTGCCTTCGACAGCTGCACTTTTACTAAAAAATTCTTTGTCACAAGTAAGTGTTCGAAATTATTTCCCATTGACTCCCCATATTACAGGTAGTCCTTGACTGGCGACCACAATTGAGCCCAAAAATTCTCTTGTGAAATGAGACTGTTGCTCAGTGGGTTTTCCTGCCATTTTACGACCTTCCTTCCCACAGTTGTTAAGTGAATCACAACAGAGAAATAAGATTACCAAACTAATCCAAAAAGAACCCCCCAGTAAAATCCAAGACAGAGAACAAGAAAACGGCACAGCCCTCCTCTCATATATAAAAGGTACCACAGACAGAATCAGCAAGATCCTCCACAAACACAACATCAAGACAGCATTCTGCACAAACCGAAAAATATCCACCATCCTAAGAAACCCCAAAGACAAAATTGAGTTAGAAAATCGAGGAGTATATGAAATCCCATGCACCGCCTGCCCCACCACATACATCGGACAAACCAACAGAAGAATAAGTGCACGCATTGAAGAACACAAGAACTCAGTCAAAAAAGAGGAACCAACTTCTTCCCTGGTCCAACAGGAGACGATATTGACTTTAAAAAGACCAGAACTATCGCCAAAACTGAACACTTTAACAACAGAATAATCAGAGAAGCCATCGAGATAGAAAAACGCCCACACAGCATGAACAAACGAGATGATACCTCCCGCCTACCAGCCATTTGGAAACCCGCCCTTATTGACAAACGAGTCCCTAACACGAGAAATGACACCAGACCCACACTCACGAGGTCCACACAGGATGTCACCACCACACATCCACCCAGAAAGCAGACCCAAACCCACACTGATCATGAAGCATGACGAAGGACCAGAAGCCAGACCGCAGCTGCAACATTAGCCATTTCAAACCCCTCCAATCCATACATGCAGCAGACTGACACCCACTATGAAGATGTAGCACGACCACGAACACGAAGCCAAACAACAGCAATGCAGCTCACCAGCTCAAATCCCCCTGCTACTCAGACTAATCTGAGCACAACCAAGCCCCCACCCAAACAGGACACACCCCCAGCCAATCAGAGCACAAAAAAACCCCCATCCAATCAGAGCACAGCCAAGCTCCCACCCAATCAGTTCAAACCCCCACTAGCAGTTAAAAAGGAAGAAACAGCTGCAATCACACATTGCTCCCAGAAGCACGAAGCTGAAGCCATAAGATGACAAATGAGACTTCGTCGAAACGTCGCCAAGACACTTCCAATTTTACGTGGGAGAAAACCCGAATAACCAAAGACCTACATACAAACACCCGCGAAAACCTCAGAAAACAAATATATATATATATATATTATGTCCTGTTTATGCAGTGTATATTGGAGGTGGGGATCCTTTGAGAGCTGTATGCAACAAAATTTCATTTTAACGTACACCAATTAGTATACATTTAAAGTGACAATTCTAAGTCTAACTGTAGTCGTATGCTGAGGATTACCTGTACAGTATTTTCCCAGAATATAGGAGCACTAAAGATTGATATGGTTTCTTTTTTCTCTATTTTTGAAATAAATGGATATCGCGTTTCTAATCATTTTATTTTATTTATTTTATTTATTTTGTCACAACAGCATACAAAAGATTATATAGTATATACACATATAAACATATATAGGAAGAAGAAAAGAAAAACAATAGGACAGGAACGGTAGGCACGTTTGTGCGCTTATGCACGCCCCTTATGGTCCTCTTAGGAATGGGGTGAGGTCAATAGTAGAAAGTTTTTGGTTAAAGCTGTTAGGATTATGGGAAGAGACCACAGAGTCAGGTAAAGTATTCCAAGCACTGATGATTCTGTTGCAGAAGTCGTATTTTCTGCAATCTAGATTAAAGCGGTTTACATTAAGTTTAAATCTATTGGTTGCCCTTGTATTATTGCAATTAAAGCTGAAGTAGTCTTTGACAGGAAGGACATTACAATAGATGATTCTGTGAGTTAAACTTAGGTCTTGTCGAAGGCGACGGAGTTCCAAGTTTTCTAAGCCTAGGATTTCAAGTCTGGTGGGATAAGGTATTTTGTTGTTTTCAGAGGAATGGAGAACTCTTCTTGTAAAATATTTCTGGACACGTTCAATTGTATTGATGTCAGAGATGTGGTGAGGGTTCCAAACAGGTGAGCTGTATTCTAGAATTGGTCTAGCAAATGTTTTATATGCTCTGGTTAGTAGTGTGGTGTTTTGGAAAGAAGCTACATAAAATTAGGTTTACAACTCTTAGAGCTTTTTTGCTATGTAGTTGCAGTGGGCTTTGGCACTTAGATCATTTGACATGAAAACTCCAAGGTCTTTAACGGGATGGGGTCGTCTGTAAGGTAATGTCCATCTAGTATGTACTTAGTTTTAGAGTTCTTTTTCCTATATGTAAGACTGAGCATTTGCTGGTTGAAATTTGGAGCTGCCAATTTTAGACCAAGCGGTTAGATGGTCAAGGTCGTTTTGAATGATAGAAGTGTTGTCTGTGGTGTTAAATAGTTTGACATCGTCAGCAAAGAGAACACAATTACTTGAGATATGGTCACAAAGATCATTAATGTATAGAATAAAGAGTGTTGGTCCAAGGACGCTGCCTTGAGGAACGCCACTCTTGACAGGAACAGGATTTGATAAAGCATTGCCAATTTTGACCACTTGTTGTCTGTTAGACAGAAAAGCAGATATCCATTTGTGGAGGGTCCTGAGATGCCATAGGATGTTAGTTTAAGGAGAAGTTTATCGTGTACTACTGAGACAAAAGCTTTGCAGAAGTCTATGTAGATTGCATCTATTGATTTGCCTTGATCTAGATTTGAAGTCCATATGTTTTTGCAGTGGAGAAGTTGTAAGTTACATGATAACTTTTTCCTGAAACCAAATTGTTTGTTGGAGAGTAGGTTGTTAGTTTCTAGGTGTGAGGTAATGGATTGATTGATGATAGATTCCATGACTTTGCAGGTGACGCAGCAAAGGGAGATCGGTCTGTAGTTTTCGACTAAGCTGGGGTCTCCTTTTTTGAAGATGGGGATGACTGTGGCTAGTGACCAAAGTTTGGGAAGAGAACTGGTAGTGAAAGCTTTATCAAAGATAATACTTAGGGGTTCAGCTATATTAATGGAAAGTTTTTAAGTAATATGCACATAGACCATCAGGTCCAATAGAAAGCGATGGTTTTAAGTTGTGAAGAGCTTTACCAACGTTGTCTTCTGTGAAATCTATATGAGTTAAATCATCATAGTCATTGCTGGTTCGTTTGTGGAATGTTGGATATGTGTTATCGGAGTTAACAAAACTGAGCCAAAGAAAATGTTCAACAGGTTTGCTTTGACTCGTTCGTCTTTAGATTCTGTGTTGTTAGAATCTTTTAGTGGTGGGATGGATCTTGAATCTTTAAGTTTACTGTTGACAAAATTATAAAAGGCACGATTGGAATTTGTGCGTAGAAGGTTTTCTTCTTGCTTGGTGTGGTAATTTGTGCATTCAGTTTTAATTTGGTTGCATATGTTTCTGTAACGGTTTCTGAAGTTTGTAACATAGCCTTTTTTGTTTCTTTTCCAGAGGGATTTTTTTTTTGATTGAAGCTTTTTTATTGATATGGGTAATCAATGTGATCTCACCATCTTCTAAGATGAATTTTGACTTGAGGGAATGGCCTTTATTTTTTAATGAGAATGTTGAGGTCTGTTGTATCCAAAATGGGGATTCCAAGGAGCTAAACATTAAAAAGAACAAAATGCCTTTGAGCACACGTCCAGAGATCGGTACTCAGTGCCTGCACCAATTTCCTGGTTTTCCCTCCGGAAAAATGTTCTCTGAGGTGTTTTTCTAGACATGGAAGCAAAATAAGTGCTTTGAAGACACTTTGAAAAGTCTGTCCTTTCCCCCCCCTAACTCAGTCATCACTAATTTGGAATTGTTGCCTGTGGAAAGTATAAACTAAGATAAAGCTTGCCTCCAATTTTTACCCTAGAACAGGGTTTCCTAACCCAGACAATTTCCAGGTATATGGACTTCAACTCCCAGAATTCCACATTGCTGAGAATTCTGGGACTTGAAGTCCGCTCACCTTCAATTCGCCAAGACTGGGAAACACCTTGGTCCCTTTAAGACTTGTGTACTTCAACTCCTCAGCAAAGCAGGCTGAGGAACTCTGGGAGTTGAAGTCCACAAGTCTTAAAGGGACCAAGGTTGGAGACGTCTGTTCTAGAAGACCAACCCTAGCTACTATACCTTGAGTATAAATGTAGAGCTGTGGTGGCGCAGTGGTTACCGTGCAGTACTGCAGGCTATTTCTGCTGACTGCCAGCTGCCTTTTGCAATTTGGCAGTTCGACTCTCCCCAGGCTCAAGGCTGACTCAGCCTTCCATCCTTCCCGAAGTCGGTCAAATGAGGACCCAGATTGTTGGGGGAAAGATGCTGACTCTATAAAAACCGCTTAGGGAGGGCTGTGAAACATGGTGAAGCGGTAAATAAGTGCTACTCCTATCAAAAATATTATCCGAAATTCCTATTTTATTTCTGCCAGGAGAGATTTGCGGGCTGGGTGGGAAAGCAGGCTATCCATTTATAAACCAGAAATGGAGCAGTCAACTTTCACATGCTCTTTTCGACTCCTGTAGGAAGAGAGTAAGTAGCCTGATTCAGAGGCCAAAAATCCCCCCCCCAAATGCCTACTGTCTTCAAAGAAACAGCAAAAGAAAGAAAAAAATCTGCCTTTTGCCCCAGATGTTCGGCCGCAGCTCCTTCTAACCTTCTTGAAAAGGTCCAGCTCAGCTGGCCTTGATGTATGTTTGTTTACTGATAGGCTCCCACTGCACTAAAAAGATGCTGGGATCCCAAGCTTAAGGTTTTGACCTTAAAAGGAAAGCTGCAAGCTAAGTATGCTCAGAATTTACTGTGGTGGGGTAGAAGGTGGGGGCGAGAGAAGACATGCCTTGGATTGACTTAGTCTCTGGGTTGCAACATTTCCGTGCGCCCGCTGTAAAACTGGAAGCAGCTTGGAGGAGGAAAAGGAGAGAGAGAGAGAAAAAAAATAGGAATCCGTTTGGGATAATCTGAAAGTTACCAATAGGTGTCAGTTTCTCTCCGTAGCTGGGCATGAAATGTCATCGAAGGATACCGTCCGCTGATTGCAAAGGGACTGAAAAGCAGATTTTCGAAAAGCGCTCAATAGGTTTGTCACTATGGCTAGTCCTGGATTTAGGATCCACAATTGAGCCCCCAAATTTCCCTTGCTATAAACAAAACAGTCCTTAAGTGAGCTTTGCCCCGTTTTACGACCTTTTGTGCCACAGTTGCATGCAGGTAATCCTCGACTTAACAGCAGTTTGCTTAGTGGCCGTTCGAAGTGAACAGCGGCACTGAAAAAGTTACCGAGGACAGCTTTTCACATTTAACAGCGTTGCAGCATCCCCGATGGTCACTTGATTTAGATTTCGAAGCCTGAACAACTGATTCACACTTAACGACAGTTGCAGTGTCCCGGGGTCATGTGATCTGCAACCTTCTGACAAGCAAAGTCAGTGGGGGAAAACAGATTCACTTAACAACCATGTTACTAATTTATCAACTACAGTGATTGACTTAAGAAAGGTGGCAAGAAAACTCCTCAATTGGGGCAAGATTTGCTTAACAAATTTCTCACTTAACAACATACATTTTGGGGTCAATTGTGGTCATAAGTGGAAGACTACCTGTATCAAAAGTGGGGGCGTGCTGGTGTGCTGTGGTCCATGGTGGGGGGGAGTGTTGCGAAGAGTCAGACACAACTTAACAACTGAACCACCACAACAAAAATTATATACTGGAAGTTTCTGTTTGATGTTGACATATATATATATATATATATATATTTTAATGGGAAACCTAGGTTGATCTTTCCCGGTCTGTTTAAGCGAATGCCACTGATAGGCCCTAACACCAAACAAAAATTAATTTTTTGAATCCGTGTGCCTTTGAATATCTCAGCCTTTCAGATTAAATCTTCATTAAACGGCCAGGTTCTCTGCATTAGCCGAGCAGATATTTACTGTAGGGTATTTGCTTGTGGGGGTATATTTAGTACTGTATGTTATGCTTCCATTATTGAAAGCAAAAATGACAAAGGGCTTTTTTTTTTTAAATGTAATTGAAGAAGCCCTTTACGGTAGATCTGTGGTGGCTTTGTGAAATATACTTGTATTGATTGTTGTATTATATCTTGATTTATTTAAGGCCGAGTTATTTGGATGGGTTGTTGTGATAATGCAGCGAAGCCACCGAGAGTTTCCGTTCTTTTAACTTGCTGACTGCGTTTCCAAATAATTCTTCCTTCACCTCAGGATTTATTTTTTTTTGCACAGCTAGCACAGTTATTTAATGTGCCTTAATGCGTCCTTTGGACTGAGTGGTAATCTTGACATATATTGATAACAGAGATGACCTCACCATTTTTTTCTTCTTGCATTGGCCAAGCCTCTGAATTCTCATTTCACCAAGATGTAGCGCATTGAATACAGGTAGTCGATACAACAGAATAACAGAGTTGGAAGGGATCTTGTAGGTCATCTAGTCCAACCCCCTGCCCAAGCAGAAGACCCTACACCATTTCCGACAAATGGCTGTCCAGTCTCTTCTTGAAAGCTTCCAGGGATGACTCTCCCACAACTTCTGAAGGCAACTTCTGTTCCATAGGTTAAGTGCTCTCACTGTCAGAAAATTTTTCCTTGTTTCCAGGTTAAATCTCTCCTTGTTCAGTTTTCACCAATTATTCCTTGTCTGGCCTTTAGGTGCCTTGGAGAATAGCTTGATCCCCTCTTCTTTGTGGTAGCCCCTCAAATATTGGAAGACTGCTATCATGTCTCCCCTGGTCCTTCTCTTCACTAGACTAGCCATGCCCAGTTCCTGCAACCGTTCATCATATCTTTTAGCCTCCAGTCCCTTAATGATCTTTGTTGCTCTTCTCTGCACTCTTTCTGTGGCCTTACCAAGGAATTATAAAGTGGTATTAGTACCTCATTAGTACCTATAACTCCCCGACTTACGGCCACGTTTGAGCCCACAATTTCTGTTGCTAAGCAAGATGGTTGTTAAGTGAGTTTTGCCCCTGTTTTACAACTTTTCTTGCCACAGTAGTTAAGTGAACCACTGCAGTTGTTAGGTTAGTGACATGGTTGCTGTGAATCCGGCTTCTCCATTGACTTTGCTTGTCAGAAGGTTGCAAAAGGGGATCCCGTGACCCCGAGACACTGCAACTGTTATAAATATGAGCCAGTTGCCGAACATTTGGGTTTTGATCATGCGACCGTGGAGATGCTGCTATGGTTGTGTGACAAACCGATCACAAGTCGCTTTTTTCATTGCCTTGTAAAACTTTAAATGGTTGTAAGTTGAGGACTCCCCTGTTTCCCTGAAAATAAGACCCAACCGGAAAATAAGCCTTAGCATGATTTTTCAGGATAAGCCCTACCCCAAAAATAAGCCCCAGTTAAGATCATCAACAGACAGAGGAGTTTAGTACCATATTTTCCCCAAAATAAGACCCAACCCAGAATTTTTATTTATTTATTTGAATTTATATCGCGCCCTTCTCCGAAGACTCAGGGAGGCTTACACTGTGTTAAGCAATAGTCTTCATCCATTTGTATATTATATACAAAGTCAACTTATTGCCCCCCAACAATCTGGGTCCTCATTTTACCTACCTTATAAAGGATGGAAGGCTGAGTCAACCTTGGGCCTGGTGGGACTTGGACTTGCAGTAATTGCAAGCAGCTGTGTTAATAACAGACAGACTTAGTCTGCTGAGCCACCAGAGGCCAAATAAGCCATAATGCGTCTTTTGGAGCAAAAATTAATATAAGACCTAGTCTTATTTTGGGGAAATATGGTATGTGTAGAGTGCTTCCTCTTGGTTTTGCAATTGTACAGGTAGTCCTCAATTTATGGCCACAATTGGGACCTGAATGTCTGTTGTTAAGTAAGGCAGTTGTTCAATGAGCCACGCCCCATTTTCCAATCTTTTTTCCTCTGGTTGTTCAGTGAATCATCCTGGTTGTTAAGTGAATCACATCATCGTTAAATAAATCCAGCTTCCCCGTTCGTTTGAAAGGCAGCTGGGAAGGTCACACATGGCGATCGTGTAACCCGGGGATACCGCAACTGCCATGAATCCATACCAATGGCCAAGCACTCGATCACACGCTAAGACAGTCATATGTGTGAGGCCAGGTTGCTTTTTACTTTTTTCAGTGCTGTTTTCAGGAATTAAAGAGAAACTTAGGGAGGACAATCAGCCAGTGGAACAGCTTGCCTCCAGAAGTGGTGGGTGCCTCCATCACTGGAGGTTTTTAAGAAGAGACTGGACAGTCACTTGTCTGAACTGGTATAGGGTCTCCTTCTTGAGCAAGGGGCTGGATTAGAAGACCTCCAAGGTTCCTTCCAACTCTATTCAGATTCTGATTCAGTGCCGTTGCAACTTTGAATGGTCACTAAACGAATAGTTGTAATTTTTTTGTTTTTGTTTACATTTATATCCCGTCCTTCTCCGAAGACTCAGGGCGGCTTACGGTGTGTAAGGCAATAGTCTCATTCTATTTGTATATTTTTACAAAGTCAACTTATTGCTCCCCCCAACAATCTGGGTCCTCATTTTACCTACCTTATAAAGGATGGAAGGCTGAGTCAACCTTGGGCCAGGCTTGAACCTGCAGTAATTGCAGGCTGCTGTGTTCTAATAACAGGCTTCTTACAGCCTGAGCTATCACGGAAACTACCAGTAGTTTGTGACTACCTGTACCTCTCTGGTAGATACAGAAATAGGAAACGTCTCTCTACTTTGGCCAATGAATGGATCAGGTTGCTGTTTCCCTTTGGATTTTTTGTTTCCTAACCTAGTGGGGCTACAGCTTCTCTTACCCCCTGGTCTCGGGGCTTTTGATCTCTGGTTGTGAGAGAAATGACAGTTTTCTTCTTTTCAATTCTGGCATTCCAAGGCAGTGAATTAAATCAGTTCCTTAAGTTAATCGGTACTTCAATGAATCAAAGTTTTTAATTTGCAAGCTACAGGGCTGCAAGTCAAAGGCGTGTTTGAGCCTAAAGACTATTTGAATCTGATATATTGCTAATAAAAAAACAAAAATGCTGCCCTTCTCCCTAAGGAGGAGTAGCTTTTGTTAAAATATATTTTATTTTAATTAAAATTAAACACTTTAATATTTAGAAAAGGTTCTTGGATTGTGGCTGCAGTAATAAAAGCACATATATTTAAGTCAAAACGATGAATTTGTTTTAAAGATATAAATAATCCTCTATTTTGGGTAGTCCTTGATTTCCGACCACAATCAATCTCAAAATGTCTGTTACTAAGTGAGACGTCTGTTAAGTGAGTTTTGGCCCATTTTACGACTTTCCTTGCCACAGTTGTTAAGTTACTAACATGTTTGTTAAGTGAATCTGGCTTCCCCATTGACTTTGCTTGCTGGAAGATTGCAAAAGGGCGAATCGCATGACCCCGGGATATGGCAACCGTCATAAATATGAGCCAGTTGGCTAAGCGTCTGGATTTTGATCACTTGGCCAAGGGGATGCTGCAGTGGTCCTAAGTCACTTTTTTCCATGCTGTTATAACTTTGAACGGTCACTAAACGAATGGTTAGAAATTGAGGCCTACCCTTATGTTCATTTTGATGAGCTCAAATTATGGAAGGAGTGGAAAAATAAAACAAATGCTATATTAGCAGTGGAACGGTGAAGAAGGAATTTTTTGTCGCATACAGCACTGTGCAGGTTGTCCTCGACTTACGCCCACAAGTGAGCCCGACATTTCTGTTGTTAAGTGAGACATTTGTTAAGTGGGCTTTTGCCCTGTTTTACAACCTTTCTTACCACGGTTGCTAAGTGCACCAGTGCCGTGGAGAAGTTAGTATCACTTGTTAATAAGTTAGATAGGTTGTTGAGTGAGTCACTGCCGGTTGTTAAGTGAATCTGGCTTCCCCATTGACTTTGCTTGTCCAAAGTTCGCAAAAGATGATCACGTGACTTTGGGACGCAACAACGCTCATAAACATGAACCCATTGACAAGCGTCTGAATGCTGAGCACGCGAGCATGGGACTATTGGAAAGGTGGTAACTCTGAGAAACGCTCATAAGTCACTTTGTTTTGGGGTTTTTACTTGGGTTTTAATTTTTGGGTTTTTACTTGGGTTTTAATTTTATTAATTTTTTTTATTAATTACATGTCTTAGTGCTTTATTAAACCTCGTATTGTCTGGGTATTTAATTTGCTTGGCAATCCTCTGCGGTGGACTTGTGTTGAAGCAAAAATACACGTAGACGGCTAGAAGAGATAATAGGGAAACACGTAGATTATAAACCTGAACCGTTTTTATTAGGGATAATATCAGAAAAATGTGCTAAGCAAAGAATGTATTTAATATTACATGTCCTAACAGCAGCGAGGATTATCTTTGCACAATATTGGAAAAATGAAGAAACCCCGCAAGAGGAAGCGATATTTAAGAAGATACTAGATTGTGCAGAAATGGACAGACTTACACTGGTAATCAAACAGGGAAAAAAATGATCAAACATGGAACTTATTTTATCAGCGGTTGGAAAAAAGGGGTGGGGGGATTAAGAGTGCCGTTGTAGCTTTGAACGGTCTCTAAATGAACTGTTGTAAGTCAAGGACTTGCCTGTGCAGTTAAACCGAGCAAGCGTTTCCTTTTATCCCTTTGCAAAATGGCTTGTTGTGCGTTTAAAGAGACGGGACACAAAGTGGACAATTCCAAAAAAGGCTTTGGGGCCTCGTGTCCCTATTCCTCGCCACGAGGGCTTCGTCCTTCCTTTCTGCTGACGTCTCCCCCGAATGTGTTTACTTGGCGGAAAATAACGGCAGGAAAATGGCCCCTTCCTTTGAAAGTGGACAAGCAGCTAAGCGTTGTGACATGGCAGCAACTTCGCAAAGTCCAATAATAACGAGCGATGGCTCCCTTTCTCCAAATCTTGTCAACCTCCCTTGATGTTTTTCCTAGTCTCCGGGGAGGAAGGCAATGACTAAAGCCATTATCTGGCACCAAGTTTCTATTGATGGGATGAAGCTGAGTCCCTGAAGTGGCTATTTTTCTTCAAGAATTTAGGCAGTGCGCTTACTCCGGGCTATATTAAAAATGATGATTCTGCTCTCCCTAGGTTGAATTCTATCGGTCCATTACTTATTGATGCAGAACTGGTGCCAATTCCTCCCCCTCCGCCTCTGCTTTTGGATTTAGCTTGGGCCCCCTATCGAGGTGAACATCTGCATGTTCCCCCTCCCCCCCTAGTACAGGTTAGTCCTCAACTTACGACCACAACTAAGTGCAAGATTTCTGCGGCTAAGTGAGACATTTGTTCGGTGAATTTTGCCCCGTTTTACGACCTTTCTTGCCACAGTAGCTAAGTGAATCACCGCGGTTGTTAAGTTAGTAATGTGGTTGTTAAGTCAATCTGGCTTTCCCCATTGGCTTTGCTTGTCAAAAGGGGATGACGGGACCTCAGGACACAGTAACCGTCATAAATATGGACCAGATGCCTCCAGAAATTGTGGGTGCTGCAACACTGGAGGTTTTTAAGAAGAGATTGGACAACCATTTGTCCGAAATGATACAGGGTTTCCTGCCTGAGCATGGGGTTGGACTAGAAGACCTCCAAGGTCCCTTCCAACTCTGTCTATTCTAATTCTAATTCAGTTGCCAAGGCCCCTGAGTTTTGATCACCTGACCACGGGGACGCTGCGATGGTCCTAGGTGTGAAAAATGGTTGTAAGTCACTTTTTTCAGTGCCACTTGAATGGTCACTAAATGAACAAGGGCTGTCTGTATCATAGATCCCAACCCAAGGATAACCCCAACGTGTGTCCCCACCCTCTCTCTGTCTTCACACCTACTTGCTCTTTGTAGAACCACACAGTTTAATTCTTCAGTTTTTAAAAAGTTGCCAGAGGAGCCTCTGGATGGCAGGTATCTTCCTTTACGCAACTTCCTGCTGTGGCCTGCCAGTAGCCAGCAGAGCTGGCAACAGATTTGGACAGTGAGGAGGTTGGGGAGGAACGTGGGCCAGTCCTGGAGTCTGAGGAAGGCTCGGACGATGGCTCTGAGTCGAAGGCAGAGAGGGGGCCAAGGCCATCTGGTAGTTCTTTGCTGTCTCCGGAGTCTGACATCAATGAGGCAGAAGAACAGCGTGAGCCTGTTCCCAGTGTGCGCATATGCAGAGCTGCCAGGAGACAGGAACAATTAAGGAAACAGGGTCGACTTGGGAGTAAGGCTTGGAGATGATTGGCCCCTCCCATAAGGCATAAAAGAGAAGTGAATAGGAAGTGAGCTTTTGCAGGAAGCAATTCGTTCATCTGGCCAATTCAAGATTTGAAAATTCTGTTTGGGACTCTGCGCCAAGTTTGGCCTTGCCCTGCGTCTGGAAATTAGTTCTCTGGTAGCAAGTTCCAAGGGAGATAAGGTGAGGGTTTGTAAACACTCCTCTGCAAGACTGTTTGAGAAGCCTTTCAGACTGGGAATGACAATAATTCACAGCCTTATGGATTAAAGAGGTTTGCCAGGACTAGGTTTTTGTGCTGTTTCCTTTCTAAAGAAGTCTAGGTCAGAACACTTCCTTCAATAGGTTGAAAACGGAATGCAGATAGTCCTCGACTTATAACCATTTCTTTAGCGACTGTTTGAAGTTAACAAGGGCACGGAAAAAAGTGACTTGCCACCGGTTCTCCACGGTCGCAGGAAACCAATGGTCATGTGATCAAAATTTGGAAGATTGGTAATGCACATGTATTTGACAATTGCAGTATCCTGGCATTGCCATTTGCCACTTTCCCAACCAGCTTCCAACAAGCAAAAGCCAGTGGGGGAAAGCCAGATTTGCTTAATGACCGCATGATTCATTTAGCAGCTGCTGAGCGATTTGCCTAACAGCTGTGGCCAAAAAAAGAAAAGGTTGTTAACATTGGGGGTGACTCACTTAACACCCATCTTGATTAGTAACATCTATTCTGGTCCCAGTTACGGTCGTTAGATGAGGACAGTGTAGATCAGGGGTGTCAAACTCAAGGCCCAGAGGCTGGATCCGTCCCACGGGGTGCTTAGATGTGGCCCGTGGGCCCTCCCTAGAAACAGCGAAAGACTGGCCTACGGTGCCTCTGTCAGCAAAAACGGAGCTCAGGAGAGCTATGCTTGGCCCGCCCAGGCTCTGTTTTAGGCTACGACGGCCTCCTGCAGCCCTCTGCCAATGAAAACGGAGCTCGGGGAGGCCGCATGCGAGCTGCCTGGGTTCAGTTTTCAGCTGCAACAGGCTCCTGCAGCCCTCTGCCAGCAAAAACGTAGCCCAGGCGGGCCACGCTCAGCTTCCCTGAGCTCCGTTTTCGCTAGCAAAGGGCTGCAGGAGGCTGTCGCGGCCAAACATGGAGCCTGGATGCGTGACGTCAAGATGGCCACGCCCACCCTGACCACACCCCCTGTTCCCCCCCACACACACACGGTCAAACGCACCGCTGAGGCAGCTCTCAATGAAATTGAGTTTGACACCCCCTGCTATAGATAGTATTTTCTGGAGAATTGCCGTGAAAAACAGTATTACTGGATGGAAGGCTTATAACCTTAACAGATTCCAGGACATTGGGCAACGACTTCATTTTTTTTTTCTTGCCTGATATAATTTTCCTTCCTGAGGGAGGGAGGGAGGAAAAAAAAATAAAATAAAAGGATAGAAGATGAATTAGAATAATGAAAGGGAATTATGAATGGAAAACCTCGTTTCTTGGACGTCGTCTAAAACGCCACGGTTAGGGCAGGGCAGCGGTAGAAGAAAAAAAACCCAACAACACTCATCTGGAAGCTGCCGAGGAAGTCGGGCTCCTTCAGCTTGCTGGAAAGGAAAAACTCGAACCGAGACAGGGTCGGTTTGAGTGCTCGGATTTGGCTGGGTTTGCAGGGCTGGCTGGTGGTGTCATTTCCCAGGACAGCTGCCTTTGGTTAGCAGAGCCCTTTCAACTTCGTTTGCCCTGTTTCGTTTCGAAGCTTCAACTGGCTTTATTTTTTATTTATTTATTTATTTTATTTTATTAAATTTTTATACCGCCCTTCTCCCGAAGGACTCAGGGCGGTGTACAGCCAGAATAAAAACAAAATATATACAATTTAAAACAACATTTAAAAAGAGCAAATTTTAAAGGCTGATTATTAAAATTTAGATTTAAAAATTTAAAAATATTAAGAATACCCAATTTAAAATTCAACACAAATTATGCCAGTCCCGCTTTAATAAATAGATATGTTTTGAGCTCACGACGGAAGGTCCGAAGATCAGGCACTTGACGCAGGCCAGGGGGAAGTTCGTTCCAGAGCGTCACTGCCCCCACAGAGAAGGCCCTACTCCTGGGGGCCGCCAGCCGACACTGTTTGGCGGACGGCACCCTGAAGAGACCCTCTCTGTGAGGCGTCTGGTCGGTGGGAGGCAAAGGGTAACAGCAGGCGGTCTCGTAAGTACCCGGGTCCTAAGCCATGGAGCGCTTTAAAGATAGTTACCAAAATCTTGAAGCGCACCCGAAAGACCACAGGAAGCCAGTGCAAGCTACAGAGCAGCGATGTCACGTGGGAGCCACGAGCGGCTCCCGTTACTACTCGCGCAGCCGCATTCTGGACTAACTGCAGCCTCCGGGTGCACCTCAAGGGCAGCCCCATGTAGAGAGCATTGCAATAATCCAGCCTAGACGTAACCAGAGCGTGAGTGACCGTGCCACAAAGAGAATGGGATGCTGGGTGGGTGTGTACGCTTCAAACGCAAAATTTGTTTCTAGCATGTCTGTGGAGATGCTCAATCATCCAGGTCATCGTTGTCCCAAAGATGGTTTCCAAAAGGTTTTTTCCCCCTCCCCCTAAAAATGCTCTGCTTCTCATCCAAAACTGAAGAAGCTCTTTGGATGAGGAGTAAAACATTTTTATTTATTTATTATTTGCATTTATATCCCGCCCTTCTCTGAAGACTCAGGGCGGCTTACACTATGTCAAGCAATAGTCTTCATCCTATTTGTATATTTATATACAAAGTCAACTTTTATTGCCCCCAACAATCTGGGTCCTCATTTTACCTACCTTATAAAGGATGGAAGGCTGAGTCAACCTTGGGCCTGGTGGGATTAGAACCTGCAGTAATTGCAGGCAGCTGTGTTAATAACAGACTGTCTTACCAGTCTGAGCCACATTTTCAAGAAAAAAAATAAAATTAAAAACCCAGTTGCCCTAAAAAAAAAAAAAATCTTTGGGTCTAATAGGGTTCCTACAACAGTGGAAAGTTGCCTGGTGTGATACAGGCCTGCCAGCCTATCGGGGCTCCAGAAATCGTGAATACAGATAGTCCTTGACTTACAACTGGTCCTCGCACTTACATCTGAGGCAGCATCCCCACAGTGTCTATGGAGACTCTCCGTGATCCAGGTGGTTGTTGTCCCAAAGATGCTTTTCCGAGAGGCAGCTGGACTTTCTGGTATTTCTTTGAAGATGTTTCGCTTCTCATCCAGAACCGAAGAAGCTTCTTGGATGAGAAGCGAAACGCCTTCAAAGAAAAACCAGAAAGTTCAGTTGCCTCTTGAAGAAAAAAAAAAAACACCACCTTTGGGATATCTCCCCCCAGTGATGTGATCAAAATCTTGGCATGTCGGCATATTATTTATGACCTTTGTAGTGTCCCAGAATGTTCCTGTCACCATTTGTGACTTTCCCAGCTGGCCTCCCACGAGCAAAGTCAGCAGGAGAAGCCGGATTTGCTTAATGACGCATGGTTCGCTTAGCAACTGCCGTGATTTTGTGGACCACGTGGCCAAGAAGGTCATACAATTGGACACGACTCTCTTTTAACAATTGTCTCGTTTAACAACAGGAATTGTTGTAAATTGAAGACTGCCTATATTACACAATGAGTTGTTCAAAAGGTGCTTTTTTTTTTTTTCAAGAGGCAGCTGGACATTCTGGTTTTCCTTTGAAGATGTTTCGCTTCTCATCCAAGAAGCTTCATCAGCTCCTTTGGGGCAACCGTGACCTGGATGACTGAGAATCTCCATAGATTTTTACACAATGATCTGTCGGCCATTTCTTAGCTAGCGATTGCCCAGATGTTTGCATTCCAGATCAGGTAGCCCTAGTCCAGCTGTTTCTCAGCATTTTTATTTATTTATTTATTTTTATTTTATTTATTTATTTTGTCACAACAGTATATATAAGCATAAGCATGAAAATAATTATATAATATATAAGCATATATATAAGCATAAGTATGTAATAACTATATTAATTGGATATAATGAAAGGGAACATTAGGACAGGAACGGTAGGCACGCTGGTGCTCTTATGCACGCCCCTTACAGACCTCTTAGGAATGGGGTGAGGTCAATAGTAGACAGTTTTTGGTTAAAGCTTTGAGGATTTTGAGAAGAGACCACAGAGTCAGGTAGTGTATTCCAAGCACTAATAACTCTGTTACAGAAGTCATATTTTCTGCAATCAAGATTGAAGCAGTTAATATTAAGTTTAAATCTATTGTTTGCTCTTGTATTGTTGTGATTGAAGCTGAAGTAGTCTTCAGTAGGAAGGACATTGCAATAGATGATTCTATGAGTTAAACACAGGTCCTGTTGAAGGCGGCGTAGTTCTAAGTTTTCTAAACCCAAGATTTCAAGTCTGGTGGCATAAGGTATCTTTTTTTCTGGGGGAAATTGGGGGGAAATCCTTCGCCTGGAAAAACTGGTTTCGGGAGAGGGCAAGCGTGGGAATTGTCTGAGTAACCTTCCCATTTTCCAACTGGGAGTGACTAATTGGTTGGTCATCTGGAGGAGGAATTCTTTCTATTTCCCTGACTTCTCAGCTAGGCCTCCAGGAGTTTTAGCTTGATGAAACACAGACCTCATTCACAGATCTCCGATCGAAGTCGTGAATGCTCCAACACTTTTAAAAAGATGTTGGATACCCATTTGTCTGAAGTGGTGCAGGGTTTCCTGCCTGAGCAGGGGGTTGGACTAGAAGACCTCCAAGGTCCCTTCCAACTCTGCTATTCTATTCTAAGTTTGAGGTAGCGAGTGATGCAGCTGCCAAAGAGTCTCAGGTCCGTCGGAAAAGGGTCCAGCTGCAGCATAAATACCCGTTTCCCATCATCTCTTGCCAAACGACAGGAGGAATCGGCCGGGTTTTGTTGGGAACCCTTGGGAAGGGGTTCAAGGGTGGATCTTAACAGGAAGGCGCTTCAGAACAATAGAAGATGCGATGGGCCGGGTGGGTGAATGATGACATTTCTGTAGGGCTTTTCATCTCAAAGGGGACTCTGTAAACACAATGGCAAAACATGGTTACTTTATGCTCTTTATAAACATCTTTTAATGTATCTTTTCTTTTCTTTTCTTTTTGGGTGCGTGTGTCTGTGTTGTTTTGGAGGAATAAACAAAATATTAGTCAAAAGTCCTCCGCAGTTTGTTTATCAGTCTGCGGGCCCATAAACAGTGCTGTACCGTTCCCTCTCATCCTTTATTTACTCTTTCCCCATTCCACACCTCTGTCGGTCTTGATCTGTGACCATTTTGGTTGGATTATCTAGCCCTGGGAGGAATTTTATGGGAAGAGAAAAACAACTTTGATCTCATCTCATATGTTTGCGAGCTACTTCTGTAAGCCCAGTGCTGTTCGGCGCCTGAGGTTCTGTAAACCGTAGCAGTTTGGGCGATTTGTCATTTTGGTGGGAATCTGAAACACGCTACGAGACACAGCATCTGTTACGCTTGCCAAAAGTCCCAGAAGACCCCTCTTAACAGAATAACAGAGTTGGAAAGGACCTTGGAGGTCTTCTAGTCCAGCCCCCTGCTCAAGCAGGAGACCCTATATTATTCCAGATAAACGGTTGCCCAATCTCTTCTTAAAAGCCTCCAGGGACAAAGCACCCACAAATCCTAGGCTTAGAAAACTTGGAACTCGGTCGCCTTCGACAAGATTTAAGTTTAACTCACAGAATCATCTATTGTAATGTCCTTCCTGTTAAAGACTACTTCAGCTTCAATTGCAATAATACAAGAGCAATCAATAGATTCAAACTTAATGTCAACCGCTTTAATCAAGATTGCAGAAAATATGACTTCTGTAACAGAATCATCAGTGCTTGGAATACTTTACCTGACTCTGTGGTCTCTTCCCATAATCCCAAAAGCTTTAACCAAAAACTTTCTACTATTGACCTCACCTCATTCCTAAAGGACCATAAGGGGCGTGCATAAGCGCACAAACGTGCCTACCGTTCCTGTCCTATTGTTTTTCTTTTCTTCTTCCTATATATATATATGCTTATACCTCCTTATATTTACTCATATATGTGTTTATATACTATATAATCTTTTTTGTATGATACCTACATATATTGTTGTGACAAAAATAAATAAATAAATAAATAAATAAATAAATAAACAAGTCGATTAATTGTTCTCACTGTTAGGAAACTTCTCCTTAGTTGCCTGAGAGACAAACCACCTATATACTGCACAGGTCTCGGATGTTGTTGTCCGCTTTGGTTGTTACTTTTTTTAATGTACTGGCCGCTGTATTACTTTATCTTCCCATGTTTCTTTTTCATTTGGTCTTCCTTTAATCAATCAGTCTGAATAGAGCTGGAAGGGACCTTGGAGGTCTTCTAGTCCAACCCCCTGCTCAAGCAGGAGACCCTATACAAGTGGCTGTCCAGTCTCTTCTTAAAAACCTCTGGCGATGGAACTCCCACAACTTCTGGTGGCAAGCTGTTCCACTAGTCAATTGGGCAGTTAGGCAGTTTCTCCTTCCTTCCAGGTTGCTTTTCTACCTTCATTAGTTTCCATCCATTGTTTCTTCTGGTGCTTTGGAAAAATAAGTTGACCCCCTTTCTTCTTTGTGTGGCAGCCCCTCAAATATTGGAAGACTGCTAGCGTTCCCTCACCCTCCGTTCCCATTGATAGTAGATAAGTCTGGAGCATTTGTCCAGCTTGAAAAATTGATTTCAGATTGAATTGCTGTGATGTCCAAATTAGAAGCACTTCAACCAAGCACTTCCCAAGACCTTGTAGAAATGCTGCCCGGTGCAATAGGCAGAGCGGAGGAGAGCTGAATGTCTTAAAACTTAGCAGAAGACAACTTGACATGTTCATAAGCATCTAATTGCTGACCGGCTGCTTTGTCCAACATCAAGACGCCAGGTGCTTCTGGAACCTTTTTTTTTTTTAAAAAAAGAGCCTTGCTGTTACAGGTAGTCCTCGACATACGACCACCATTGAGCCCCAGGTTTGCTAAGCGAGGCAAGTCATCGAGTGAATTTTGCTCCCTTTTTACGACCTTTCCTTGCCACCGCTGTAAAGTGAATCGCTGCAGTTGTTCAGTTTGTCACAAAAGTTGTTAAAGGAATCTGGTTTCCCCGTTGACTTTGCTCGTCGGAAGGTCACCAAAGGGGGTCAACGTGCATTGCAGCGGTCGTAAATACGAGTCGGTTGCCCGAATTTTGATCATGTGACCACAGGGATGCCGCGATGGTCGCAAGCGTGAAAAGCTAAGTCACTTTTTTTCAGTGCCGTTGTAACTTTGAGCGGTCACTCAACTAATAGCTGTAAATTGAGGATTACCTGCACAGGTGGTCCTTGACTTACAACCGTTCATTTAGTGACCAATCAAAGTTACAACAGCGCTGAAAAAAGTCAGGCATGACCTTTTTCACACTGATGACCACTGCAGTTTTATTTATTTATTTATTTATTTATTTATCATATTTGTATACCGCCCTATCTCCCAAGGGACTCAGGGCGGGTTACAGCCAAGTAAAAATATACATAAATACAAGTTAAAACCCCAATTAAAAAACTGATTAAATACGGCCGAATATGAAAACCCCAATAGAATAATAAAAACCCCATTAAAACCAAATATAAAAATTTAAAATTCTAGCCCAGTCCTGCGCAGATAAAGAGATGTGTCTTAAGCTCGCGGCGAAAGGTTCGAAGGTCAGGAAGTTGGCGAAGTCCTGGGGGAAGTTCGTTCCAGCGGGTGGGAGCCCCCACAGAAAAGGCCCTTCCCCTGGGCGTCGCCAGCCGGCACTGCCTGGCTGACGGCACCCTGAGGAGTCCCTCCCTGTGAGAGCGAATGGGTCGGTGGGAGGCAATCGGTGGCAGTAGACGGTCCCGTAAATATCCCGGCCCAATGCCATGGAGCGCTTTGAAGGTAGTAACCAAAACCTTGAAGCGCACTCGAAAGGCCACAGGTAGCCAGTGCAGTCTGCGCAAGAGAGGTGTCACATGGGAGCCACGAGGGGCTCCCTCTATCACCCGCGCAGCCGCATTATCCCCATGGTCACCCGATCAAAATTCGGATGCTTGGCAACTGACTCGTATTTATGACGGTTGCAGTGTCTTGGGGTCACAGGATCCCCTTTTATGACTTCCTGACAAGCAAAGTCAATGGGGAGGCCAGATTCACTTAGCCATCGTGTCACTAACTTAACAACTGCAGTGATTCACTTAACAGCTGTGGCAAGGAAAGGTCGTAAAAAGGGGCACAAGTCACTTAACAAATTTTCACTTAGCGACAAAAATGTTGGGCTCAATGGTGGTTTTAGGTTGAGGACTACCTATAAATGGCATCTAGCACCTTGTACTTCTTGCCCCCCCCCCCCAATAAAAAGCTTCTCCTAGTTTTCAGAACAAATGATTGATCAGAGATGCATTCCCTGTGAATTTTGGATTCACTGGATCACTAGATCAGGGGTCCCCAACCTTTCGGACCTCAGGGACCACTAAATTCATAATTTTAAATCCCATGGACCACTAATAGGATCTGCCTAATGACCGGCTGGGTGGGCGTGGTGAGGTGGTCATGTGAGTAGGTGGGCGTGGCCAACTCGATGTCACTCACGTCGAGGGGCGCCTCACCGGCCTCTATTTGCCCCTCCCCGCCCCTCCTCACCTCTCCGTCCTGTCAGGAAGCAGTTGTTGGAGCTAAACAGCCACCATGAGAAAGAGTTGACAAAACAGCTGGCTCAGTTCAAATTGGATCTGACCGAGGAGAAGGCTCAGCAGAAGGACCTCACTGAGGACTAGGAGCATAGATTTTCCAAGCAGAAGGAAGACCTCTGGGAGTGCAAGGCCAGGTACTGGTGCCTGGAGGCTCAGCGGGCTGAGATGGTCAGCCAGTTCCAGGCCATGATGCAGTCCCACTGGAATAAGGTCCTCTGGCTCTTTGCCACCAGTGGCACTTCACCTCCAGCTTTCCCCAAAGACCCACACCAGGAGGCTGAAGCAGACCCCAAGTTGGAATTTCTGCCCCCCTTTGACCCGCACAAAAAGACCCCAAAGGGGAAGAATCTCTGAAGCAACATAAACGTTCATTGCACGTATCTGTCCCAGGGGCCGTAGTTTGAGGACCCCTGATTTAGTGCAATGTAAAAAAATGCAAATAATTTTTCTGCAGACCACCAAAATTTTCTCGCGGACCACCAGTGGTCCACAGACCACCAGTTGGGGACTACTGCAGTAAATTGTACAAGCTAACCTTGGAGTTCCTCTCATCCATGACTACTGGCTGGACTATAGCTGGGCGGTGCAATCCAGGGACGCAAATTTGAAAGTTCTTTTTTTAAAAGCTGCTGAAGCTGCCTGGCTATCAACTCTATTCATCTTTGCAAATGCCCGGTTATAAAACGTGTTAATTACTTTTCTTTGGCATTGATTGGAAAACTGTAATGGTCTAAAATGCTCCAGCGTTTTATTGCTATCTATGATTCACTCCCTAAAGCATTTCATGGCCGCAATTAGATGTAGATTTACAAAAACAGGGATTTGGATCCATAGATTTGCAAAAGAAAAAGAAAAAGCGATTTGCAAAAAGTGGTTGGATAACACGGTGGCAAAAAACACCATTGTAACGGCAATTATCCATTGCAGTTAAAAAAAGACCAAAAAAAAGGAAGACCATTTCTGCCTTGGGAGGATGTGGCAGAGTCTATATATCAGGAAGCACGACCAAGGACCAGAAGCCAGACCGCAGCTGCAACATTAGCCATTTCAAACCCCTCCAATCCATACATACAGCACACAGACACCCACTATGAAGATGTAGCACGACCACAAACACGAAGCCAAACAACAGCAATGCAGCTCACCAGCTCAAATCCCCCTGCAACTCAGACTAATCTGAGCACAACCAAACCCCCACCCAAACAGGACACCCCCCCAGCCAATCAGAGCACAAAAAAAACCCCAGCCAATCAGAGCACAGCCAAGCTCCCACCCAATCAGTTCAAACCCCCACTAGCAGTTAAAAAGGAAGAAACAGCTGCAATCACACATTGCTCCCAGAAGCACGAAGCTGAAGCCTGAAGATGACGAATGAGACTTCGTCGAAACATCGCCAAGACACTTCCAATTTTACACGGGAGAAAACCCGAATAATCAAAGACCTACATACAAACACCCGCGAAAACCTCAGAATATATATATATATATATATATATATATATATATATATATATATATATATATATATATAATATAAATAATATAAATAATATATAAATATAAATAAATTTTGGTTACTGCCAGATTACAAAGTTAGGTTAAGAAACCAGGTAAAATGTTGCATTAGCACTAATTTATTTATTTATTTATTTGATTTTTATACCACCCTTCTCCCGAAGGACTCAGGGCGGTGTACAGGCAAAAATAAAACAGATAATACAATGTACAATTTAAAATGCAATTAAAAAACTTATTTTAAAATTAGCCTGAGAAGTAAAAATATAAAAAAACTAAAAACCCCATTTAAAATTAATTAATAAAAATTTAAAATTAATAAAATTCGATTCAAGCCAGCCCCGCGCGAATAAAAAGATGTGTCTTCAGTTCGCGACGGAATGTCCGAAGGTCAGGTATTTGGCGTAAACCCGGGGGAAGCTCGTTCCAGAGTGTGGGAGCCCCCACAGAGAAGGACCTTCCCCTGGGGGCCGCCAGCCGACATTGCTTGGCGGACGGCACCCTGAGAAGTCCCTCTCTGTGAGAGCGCACGGGACGGTGGGAGGCATGTGGTAACTAAGCCCGAACGTGAGAGGTAACTTTAAGGGAAACAGGCATTTTCATTAAAATGGCAAAAAAAGAACTGCATAAGAAACCCAAAACCAATCTAAGTGGAAGAAGGCGAGAGGAATGATGGATGGCCTACTTTTTAAGAGCCACATAAAAACGGAGGGATGTAAGTTAGCCTCATATGTATTGACTTACGTTGTATGTCACGCAGATGGGCTGTTACATTCAGCTCAGGTAGACTCAATGCAAGGATCTATAGGCTTGGCCAAAGTAGAGAATTCTAACTTTTTGCAGCCCTTGAGTATTTTCTCCTCTCCCCATTTTAAATGAATAGGCATGAAAGTTTTATGCTGCAGCAGGATGTATGTCCAGTGGGGAAAAAGACAATTGTTTTAAAAATTTGAATTTATATTCCGCCCTTCTCTGAAGACTCAAGGCGGCTTACATTGTGTTAAGCAATAGTCTTCATCCAATTGTATATTATATACAAAGTCAACTTTTATTGCCCCCAACAATCTGGGTCCTCATTTTACCTACCTTATAAAGGATGGAAGGCTGAGTCAACCTTGGGCCTGGTGAGACTTGAACTTGCAGTAATTGCAAGCAGCTGTGTTAACAACAGACAGACTTAGTCTGCTGAGCCACCAGAGGCCCAATTAAGCAGACCCAGTGCCCAGTTATTGGATTTAGACTAGGAAGAGCAACCATAAGGGTTGAAGCTTCTAAACTGGGGGATTGAAGTTCATGGACAAGGGAGACTTCAGTACGTGAAAGCTGTTCTTCCTTCTCCTCCTCCTCCTTCCAAACCCCACTCTCTTTTAGCACTGATGGTGTTTCCTAGTTCGGTAATGAAACATCTGCAACAAAACCACCAGAGAAAACACCCAAGACCCCACAGTCACTGTCCTTCTTTCCCTGCCCCTCCTCCTTCTCCCCTTCCTTTCTCATTTTCTATCTCTTCTCTTCCTTCTCTATCCCTTCTCCTCCTCCTCCTCCTCCTTTTTGATCCCGCTCCTCCTTCCTTTCTCCTTTTTATCTCTTCGCTTCCTTCTCTATCCCTTCTCAACCCTCCTCCTCCTCCTCTTCTTTTTCATCCCCCCTCCTCCTTCCTTTCTCCTTTTCTATCTCTTCTCTTCCTTCTCTATCCCTTCTCGTCATCCCTCCTTCTCCTTTTTCATCCCCCCCTCCTCCTCCTCCATATGTCAGGCACTAACAAGCAGATCCAAACTAGCTACTTCGTTGTTCTCTGCCTGTTTCACAGGAAACTCCCGTTGCTGTATCTACGTATAGAATCCAGACTAAGCCCCTGTTTGATCCCTCCTTCTAACTGGGATGGTTGCTCTCGAGCATAATATTTTTATAGAAAGTAATGATGGTGTTTTGATAATAAATGTCATGATTGGAGTCGGGGGGTTGGCTTATTCCCACCCCCAGAACACAATGTATATCGGTGTGCTGCTTCAACTTCCTTTGCTAATTCTGCCCTCTCAACCTTCAAGTGAAGCAAGTAGTAGTTGTCCAAGACATGCATGGCCTTTTCAGTTATCTCACCCAGACATCAAAACCCACTTCCTCGGGAGTCTTTTTATTTTTAGCTTTCCAACACTCCATAAAAACCTTCGGGTGGGGGAGCCAGTTCAGTCCAAAACGTATCAGTAACCACTTTGAAGTTTCTGAAGTTCCTTACTTGGTCCCCTACTCTTTAGTTTGGGGATTCTCTTTTGCCTTTCAGCCATTAAAATGTTTTTTGTTAGCAGCAGGCATTGTGAAATTTTGTCTTTTGTTAACCGTTTTTGATGTTACCGGGAGAGAAAGGCAGTGAACACATTTCACATGAATAAAGTTTAAAAAGCAATAAACTGCTGGGGTTTTCTTCCATGGAAATCCTGCCTGGTGCAGAATGTCTGGGTTTTTATAACTGAGGGTTTCTCTTATCGAGTGAAGAATGTGCCTCCAGTTGTGGCCAGTTTCCCCTCGGTGAACCTCAAAGAAGTGAAGGAGGAACCAGAAAAGTCAATGGAGATTCTCAAATCATCCAGGTTATGGTTGTCCCGAGAGGTGCTTTTTCAACCAGGCAACTGGATTTTCTTGGTTTTCTCCCTTGAAAAGGTTTCGCTTCTCCTCCAAGAAGCTTCTTCGGTTCTAACTGCTAAGCCAGACAATTAGAACCGAAGAGGCTTCTTGGATGAGAAGCGAAGAAGGTTTTCAAAGGAAGCCAAACAATAAAATAAAATCCAGTTGCCTGGTGCAAAAAGGCATTTTTGGAACGAGCAACCAGAAATATCTGCACTTGGTCCTGAACCTCATTCATTTATGTCATGTGACTGAGGATATTTTGACCGGGACGTAGTATTGAACGGCTGCTGAGATAAGTCCTGATCAAAAAGCTTGCGATTATTAATCATATAAAGCAGTTGGGTTTGCCATTTATGACTCACCAGCGATAGACGAGACATTAGTTATGAGAAGGTGAATCAACTATGTTTTTTGGTTTGGGGAATAAAATAAAATTTACTGAGAGGTCTGTCAAGACTCCCCCCCTCCCCCTCCCAAAATCTTGGAAGATGGAAGATAGGTGCTCCAAAAAAGCACATCTGATCTTTCATTCCATACCAGACAAAAGAAGGAGTTATGGGATGATGGTTATCTCCCAGGGATGCTCATCCCCTCCCCTTCCCCCGAGTGTATCTTGTGGAACAGAATTAATTAATTAAGGGAGGTCCATCTAGCGGGACCAAGAAGAAGGGCCTTCTCTGTGGTAGCTCCCTCCCTGTGGAACATCATTCCTACGGAAAGAAAAGATTAATCCCCATTTGGACAAGACACTGGTTTTGCCAGTGTCGACCTCAGAGTGGGATGGAACCCATCAAATGGCTTGTTTGTTTGCTGTTGCCAGGGGACCATTTATATTATATTGGGTTTTTATTATTATAAGCTGCCTTGAGTCACTTGAGAGTCGCCATATACATTTTCATTCATTCATTCATTCATTCATTCATTCATTCATAATATTGCTAATTACCGTACTTTTCAGAGTATAAGATGCACTTTCCCACCCTAAAAGAGGGTAGAAATATTGGTGTGTCTTATACACTGAATACAGCTATTTTTGGCCTCCCGAAACCCTGCCCCACGCGTCCCGTTTTTGCCAAAAACAGGCCAGCTTTTCGCAAAAACAGGATGTGCAGTGTTTGGGAGGCCTGCAGAGTGCTCCTGGAAGACTGGGGAGGGCAAAAACGTAGGGGGTTTGGGAGGTAAAAAACCGGACTTGTTTTTCCCCAAAACAGGCCCATTTTTCTCAAAAACGGGACACGCAGAGGGTTTGGGAGGCCTACAGAATGCTCCTGCGGGCCGTGAGGGCAAAACCTTTTTTTTTCTTGTTTACGTCTTCGAAATCTCGGTGCGTCTTATGCTCTGTTGTGTCTTATAGTCTGAAAAATACGATGTTTCCCAACGCTAGCGTCAGAATTCTTCAGCTATCCAGAGACGTCAGAATTTTTTAAACCACAATTTAAAACACAGTGGCTTAGTTTTACCTATAGCGGTAAGCATACGCGGGCATATCTGGAGAGTATGTTAGGCCAAAGGCACCCCAGACCACATTAATTAACCGGTTAACATTCATTCTAGGCTTCCCAATTCTAGTACAGCTGTAGGTGGCTTCACAAGTTAAAAAGAAATAAGGGGGACAACATAACCCCTCTTCCCATTATTCCCAATTGGGAAAGGACCAAATGTGATCTCTTTCATGTTCTCTGAACTTGGTTGTTTTCTTGCAGACATTTCATGAGCTGCCTAGGTAACATCATCAGTGCTAGAAGGGAGAGGGGTTTCCTCTCTGTTTATACACAGTCGCTCGCCCTGCCTGGCTGGATGGGTTGCGATGTGGTCATCTTACTAGTTCCTTGAGTAGGGTTCTGTTTTCTGCTCGATTATTTGTCCAAAAATTCAACCTGGGCTACAAAAAAGTGCTAAATAAGATGATGAGGCATGTGAACTCTTTTATACCAGGCAAGATTTCTTGTGTGGAGAAGAAATACTTAACTTATCTCCATTCCAATAATGTCCATTTTTGCATACTTTGTTCTCAGGTTGCTATCCTTGTCCAGGGCCAAATATGAACCCCATAGCTCTAGGAAGTCGGTGGCTGGCCTATGCGGAAAACAAGGTAAGGAATCCGTTTTAATTTTGTACTGATTTAAATCGGGCTCTTTCCTTCTCCCTCTCTCTCTCTCTCTCTCTCTCTCTCTCTCTCTCTCTCTCTCTCTCTCTCACACACACACACACACACACACACATATACGGATGTGGTAAAAAAAAAGAACATGTGTAAGGATGGTTGACTTCCAACTCATCCTCTTGATGTTTTTATTATGAGTGCTGTAGTTTACTTTCCTCGCAGTCCATCAGGGCGGTGTAATCTGAAGTCCCAGCGCTTCAGGGGCCTCTGAAAACTTGGACGGAATCCCCCTAATGGGAAGGAAAGACTTCCCAGAAGTAGGTTTGAGAAATTCATGAATCACAACTCTACAAAACTATTAATAGCTGCTTGGACTGATAAAAGAGAGAGAGAGAGAAATATTGGTTCCAGTTGCTTTCCTGCCTCTGTTTGCTTGTATGGGCTCATTTGCTGGCACAGTCTCCTGCCTTGCCCAGGACAATCTGGCTGGAGGAGAGAATGCAGCAATAAACAGGACTTTCTTACACAAACACACATTCACACACACACACACACACACACACGGGGGGGGGGGAGAAAGAGAGGGAGAGAATGAATGAGAGAGAATGAAAAAGAGAATGAAAGAAAGGGAATGAAAGAGAGAATGAGAGAGAGAATGAAAGAGAATGAAAGAATGAAAGAGATAGAGAATGAAAGAGAGAGAAAGAGAATGAAAGAGAATGAGACAGAGAATGAAACAGGAGAATGAAAGAGAGAAAGGGAATGAAAGAGAGAATGAGAGAGAGAATGAAACAGAATGAAAGAGATAGAGAATGAAAGAGAATGAAAAAGAGAGAAAGAGAATGAAAGAGAGAATAAAAGAAAGAAAGAATGAGAGAGAGAATGAAACAGGAGAATGAAAGAGAATGAAAGAGAGAGAAAGAGAATGAAAGAGAGGAGAATGAGAGAGAGAGAATGAGGGAGACAGAATGGAAGAGAGAGAGAGAATGAAAGAGAGAGAGAATGAGAGAGTGAGGGAGACAGAGAGAATGAGAGAGAAAGAGAATGAAAGAGAGAAGGTGATATAAAAATACCGTTAAGTATTTTATTAAGATGCTAGTTGTAAAGGCAGGAGTGAAGGTACCCTGGAGTAGCTAGTCTTGCTATAATCTAAGTCCTCGACTTACCACCACAACTGAGCAGCAAATCTGCATTGCTAAGCAAGACAGTTGTTAAGTGAATTAGGCCCCATTTTACAACCCTCCTTACCACAGGTGTTAAGTGAATCACCGCAGCTGTTAAGTCAGGGACACGGTTCTTAAGTGAATCTGGCTTCCCTGTTGGCTTTGCTTGCCAGAAGGTCGCAAAACGTGATCACGTGACCCCCGAGTCACCTCAACCATCCCGCCTACCTGCCACTTGCCCAGCATCTGAATTTTGGTCACGTGATCATGGGGATGCTACGATGAGTCACTTTTGTTTCCAGTGCCGTCGTAACTTTGAACGGTCGCTAAAAGAACTGTTGTAAGTCGAGGACTGCTTGCAACGGGGTGGAGGGAGGGATGGGAAGAGAATCCCAGGCCCTCAAGGGTCTTCCCAAGGGGGGGGGGGTCTGCTGTTGATTGGTTGACTCGACCTAATCCAATGCAAATGCTTCCTTCTTGCAGCTGATTCGTTGCCATCAGTCCCGGGGCGGAGCTTGTGGCGATAACATTCAGTCCTACACAGCCACAGTCATCAGCGCAGCCAAAGTGAGTTTTATTAATAGCCATTTCCGTGGCCGACATGGCAATGTACTTTTTTTAATTTAAAAGTAGTTTTTATCCTGACGTCCATTTCAGGGTTGTTGTACAGGTAGACCTCAACTTACGACCCCAATGGAACCCAAAATTTGCTGCTAAGTGAGACATTTGCTGAGTTGTGCTCCATTTTACGACCTTTCTCGCTACAGTTGTTAAGTGAATCACCGCAGTTGATAAGTGAGTGACCCGGTCGTTAAACGAATCTGGCTTCCCCATTGACTCTGCTTGTCAGAAGGTCGCACGAGGGGATAACGTGACCCTGGGACACTGCAACCGTCATAAATAGGAATCTTTTTGCCAAGCATCCGAATTTTGATCACATGATTATGGGATGCTGGAAAGGTTACAACTGTGGAAAAAAGTCCCTTTTTTCAGGATGGTTGTAACCTTGAACTGTTGTAAGTCGAGGACTACCTGTCTAGCCAAAAGCATTTATTTCAGTTGTATAACTCCATTTCCCCCAAAAAGAGATACAGGCCAAAATAAGAAAACGACAATATTTTGTTTTATTAATTAATTATTTATTTATTAATTAAACTTTTATACCGCCCTTCTCCCGAAGGACTCAGGGCGGTGTACAGCCTTCATTTAAAACAATTAATATACATATTAAAATAACAATTAAAAAGCTTATTCAATAAAAGGCCGAAATTAAAACCGTCCAATTGACCATATAAAATACCCAGTAAAATTACAATTAAATATTTAAAATTTAAAATTTAGAATTTAAAAATCAGGCCAGTCCCGCTTGAATAAATAGATAAGTTTTCAGTTCCCGACGAAAGGTCCGAAGGTCAGGCAATTGGCGTAAACCGGGGGGAAGTTCGTTCCAGAGGGTAGGTGCTCCCACAGAGAAGGACCTTCCCCTGGGGGCCGCCAGCCGACACTGCTTGGCGGACGGCACCCTGAGAAGACCCTCTCTGTGAGAGCGTACGGGTCGGCGGGAGGCATGTGGAAACAGCAGGCGGTCCCGTAAGTACCCGGGCCCTAAGCCATGGAGCGCTTTGAAGGTGGTAACCAAAACCCTGAAGCGCACCCGGAAGACCACAGGTAGCCAGTGCAGACTGCGCAGGAGTGGTGTTACCCGGGAGCAACGTGGTGCTCCCTCGATCACCCGCGCAGCTGCATTCTGGACTAACTGAAGTCTCCGAGTACACTTCAGGGGTAGCCCCATGTAGAGAGCATTGCAATAATCCAGTCGAGAAGTGACGAGAGCATGAGTGACCGTGCATAAGGCATCCCGGTCGAGAAAGGGGCGCAACTGGCGGACCAGGCGAACCTGGTAAAAAGCTCTCCTGGAGACAGCCGTCAAGTATCTTCAAACGACAGCCGTCCATCCAGGAGAACGCCCAAGTTGCGCACCCTTTCCGTTGGGGCCAGTGACTCGCCCCCAACAGTCAGCTGCGGTTGCAGCTGACTGTACCGGGATGCCGGCATCCACAGCCACTCCGTCTTGGATGGATTGAGTCTGAGTCTGTTTCAGTATTTTGTTACAATAAAATACAAAAAAAAAATCAAACAATTAAATCTGACAAATTAAAACGACATTAAAAAGACATTTTCACCTGGAAAAAAAAAGGTGGGGGGCTAGGAACTTAAATGCAGCCGTGCTTTTTATAAAACAGGAGCAGAATTTCTATCTAATCCAACATTCACTCCCAAAATGGTTATCCAGAAAACCCACAGGCACGATAGGAGCCCAGCACCGACAGAGCCGGTGGTCAGGAATGATCAAGGCTGAAACATCTGGTGGGCCAACATTTTGACATAAATATAAATGTGAATGAAGAAATATATATTTTCACAGCATGAGGACATATGCCTTTTTTTGGGTTTTTTTTTAAAATCATGTTTCTGAATGTGGAAATCCTATGGAAAACATCTGGGTAAGATTAAAGAGTAAAAAGTGGTACCTTTGCGGGCATCAGCTGCAGGCCACCTACCCAGATAGAAGACGTGGCCGATGGCTTTTAAAATCTTAACTCCAATGCAGGTAGTCCTTGATTTACGACCACAATGGAGCCCAAAATGTATGTTGCTAAGCAAGTCAAGTGAATTTTGCCCCATTTTATCACCTTTTTCTTGCCAGAGTTCTTAAGTGAATCGCTGCAGTTGTTAAGTTAGTAACATGGTTGGTAAGTGAATTTGGCTTTCCCATTGACTTTGCTTGACAGAAGGTGTGATCACAGGACCCCAGGGACACTGCAACGGTCATAAATACAAGTCAGTTGCCAAGCATCTGAATTTTGATCACGGCATCATGATGCAGTGGTCATCAGTCACTTTTTCAGTGCTATTATAACTTCAATTTCAGAATCTGTTTAATGTCAGCCTTCCAAGTAACGCACCCATAGAAAGCAGAACTCTGCGGCAGGTAGATTCCTCAAAGAACAAATTTATTGGGTACATCATATTGGCACAACTGGTGAGAACCGACTCTGAAATTTCCCGCTGTTTTCACCTAATTAAAAGAGAAAATCTTTCCCCTTTTCCCTCCAAGTCATCAGTCACATGGTCCAATCAAGGTTACTGACCAGTTCCTTGGTTACTTCGCTCCTCCTTTCCCAGCCACCAGTTGGAATGACCTTGGTTCCCACAGGAAAACTTTTTGTTTTGACTTCAAAACCCCAGTTAACTATTTCCCTCCCTCTCCCGTTTAGTGGCAACCCTGAAACCTCAAAGAGGGCCCCAGCCAGGTTCGCTTCAGGATTGACATTGAGCGGTCACTAAATGAATGGTTGTTAGTCATGAACTGCCTGTAGACAAAGAGACTAGAACTCACAGTCTCCCAGTTTCTAGGCCAAACTGGATTTCTTCGAGGGCCAGATCAACATTGTCGTTCTCCACGGGCTGGGGTGTGTGTGAGATGGGATGGATGCCTCCTGCAGCACCCTGCTGGCCCAAATGGGGTACAGGGGGGCTGTGGGGGCCCCCCATGGCCTCTTTTTGGCCTGAACGGCCTCCTGCAGTACTTTACCGGCCAAAACGGGGTGTGGGGGGGCATGCAGATTCTTCATGTTCACCCTCCATGGCCTCCAGCAGCACTCTGCCATCCAGAAATGGGCCCTTTGGACTCCTCCCGTTTTGGCCAGCATAGGCACCGCAGGCTGGTTCTTTGATATTTCCAGGCCAGCCCCGCGGGCCAGATATAAGCATCCCGCCGGCCGGATCCAGCCCCCGGGCCTTAAGTTTGCCACCCCTGTTCTAGGCTGATTCTTTAACCACTACACGCCATTGCCTTGGTAGCAGCTTTTTTCTTCTTCTCTTCAAGGCCATTTCCTCTTCCCTCTGGTAGGAAAATGTGAGACATAGATCCATAATTCAGGAATTCTCTTCTGGGGTTGGCCATCTGTCGGCTATCTTTCGCTGGATTTTTGAACTTGACGAAAGGGTTAGTTTAGGTGACCGTCCCTTCCAGCTCCTGCGTTCTAAATTTATATTTGTAAATTCAGTTAAACACGGGAAACATTGTCATTTAGCTGCAAAATGCATCCCTTTCTGGGTTTCTGCAGCCGTGCTTATTATAACGTCATCAGTTTCTCACTTTCTGGGTGAAGATACGGTGGTTTGCAAGAAAGGAATTGAAAAGTTGAAGTTTTCAATTGGTGGGGTTTGACCAGGTTCTTCAAAACAACCCACAGAAAAAGGCAGAGAATGTGCCATTTCCTTAGAATAAACAAGCAACATTTTGAAAAGGGGGGAAAAAAAATGTGTATCCCATAATGATGACTATGGATGCCAACCAATCTTCTGTTCAATGTGTGGCAAAATCACAGGTTTTGTATCGGTCAAGACAAATATGGATCAGTGTGTGTATTCCTTCGGGGTGTGTGTGTGTGTGTGTGTGTGTAGAGTACGGAACCGTGTTACACAATTCGTTTGGTCAACTTTAATGCAAAACAAAATACATACATTTCCTTAATTTCATGAATTCCAGCACATTCTCATTCTTCTTCTTACAATTTAAAAGGTAGCCTTTCCATTTCTGGATGTGTATTTCTGCTTAAATAGAGATCATTTAAAATATTCATCCGGTGAAATGCACCTTGATGGTTGAGTGGGTTTTCTGCTGCAGATGTTAAAGAGACATACTTGTATGGTAGTTAATTAATATTTAGCATGTCCCCTTTTCCCAAGTCCTACAGCAAACAAATTGAGGGGAGAAAGGACGTTTTGGGCATTCTGAAACTTTGGTGTGCTTTCGAAGTACAAGGCATGGTAAATAGGGCCAAATAGTGTTTGGTTTAGTGGCTAAGGCAGCAGATTAGAAACTGGGAAACTGCGAGTTCTAGTGCTGCCTTAGGCATGAAAGCCAGCTGGGTGACTTTGGGCCAATCGCCAAGAGACTGCGAGTTCTAGTTCTGCCTTAGGCATGAAAGCCAGCTGGGTGACGTTGGGCCAATCGCCAAGAGACTGCGAGTTCTAGTTCTGCCTTAGGCATGAAAGCCAGCTGGGTGACGTTGGGCCAATCGCCAAGAGACTGCGAGTTCTAGTTCTGCCTTAGGCATGAAAGCCAGCTGGGTGACGTTGGGCCAATCGCCAAGAGACTGCGAGTTCTAGTTCTGCCTTAGGCGTGAAAGCCAGCTGGGTGACTTTGGGCCAGTCGCCAAGAGACTCCGAGTTCTAGTTCTGCCTAAGGTGTGAAAGCCAGCTGGGTGACGTTGGGCCAATCGCCAAGAGACTGCGAATTCTAGTTCTGCCTTAGGCGTGAAAGCCAGCTGGGTGACTTTGGGCCAGTCGCCAAGAGACTCCGAGTTCTAGTTCTGCCTAAGGTGTGAAAGCCAGCTGGGTGACTTTGGGCCAGTCGCCAGGAGACTGCGAGTTCTAGTTCTGCCTTAGGCGTGAAAGCCAGCTGGGTGACTTTGGGCCAGTCGCCAGGAGACTGCGAGTTCTAGTTCTGCCTTAGGCGTGAAAGCCAGCTGGGTGACTTTGGGCCAATCGCCAGGAGACTGCGAGTTCTAGTTCTGCCTTAGGCGTGAAAGCCAGCTGGGTGATTTGGGGACAATTGCTGGGAGACAGGGAGTTCTAGTCCCTCCTTAAGCCTGAAAGGTGGGTGAGCTGGGGCCAGTCACTCTCAGCCTTACTCATCTTATGTTGTTGTGGGGAAAACAGGAGGAGGAAGGAGTATTGTATGGGTTCTCCTGCCTTAATGTCATAAGTTGGGCACTTTTATTAATTGAAAGTAGAAAAAGCTGTCTGAATCTGGTACCTAGGCAACACCGTGTCTTTGCTGCTTTTAACAAATTCTCTGGCGAAGTTTTCTGTAGCCACTGAAGTAGTCAACAGTACAGGTGGTCCTCAACTTACAACCCCAATTGAGCCTCAAGTTTAGGTTGCTAAGTGAGAAATTTGTTAAGTGAGTTTTGCCTTATTTTACAAGTTTTCATGCCACATTTGTTAAGTGAATCACTCCGGGGTTTAACTTAGTAACATGATTGTTAAGTGAATCTGGCTTCTCCCTTGGCTTTGCTTGCCAGAAGGTCGCAAAAGGGGATCACGCGACCCCCACCCCCCCAGGACATAGCAGCCGTCATAAATGTGAGTCAGTTGTCAAGCATTCAAATGTAAATCACACAGCCGTGGTCCTAAGTATGAAAAACGGTCCTACGTTTTTATTGTAACTTTGAACGGTCCCTAAGCGAACTGTTGTAAGTTGAGGACGACCTGTAGATGCAGATTTTCAAGAAAAGATTGTACAACTATTTATCCGGGATAATATAAAGCTTCCCGTAGGGGGGGTTGGACTAGAAGATCTCCAAGGTCCCTTCCAGCTCTATGATTCTAATGAACAATAAGGCTGATATTCAGGATTTTCACAGCTCTCCCCACAATCTCCCCCCCTAAAGAATGTACTTTTGACACCACCAGACACAAATTTAAACGCCCGGACTTCCTCACCCACAGTAACACTGATACTTTTTCCGTTCTTTTTTTTTTTTTTCCTTTCCTTTCCTTTTCTTTCTTTTTTTCTTTTGGAGTCCTTTAAGCCCCAAAAGTGGGACAAGTCACTTTTAAAAAACCGTAGGCCAAAAAAAGCAGGCATCTGTTTTCTCTTGTTACCTGATAACTCCGTAATGAGTCCTAACAGCTTATGTGAGAGCAGGGCCATTAGCACTAATGGCCGGAGGAGACAGCTGATATGGCACGGGAAAGGTTAAAAGATTACCGAAGGAAAAAAAATTCACAAATATGCTTACCGCAGAAAGGAAAACGAGCGGCATGGCAGTTTCGGGCTTGATATTTACGGGCTAATGGATTGGAATCGGCTTTTCTGATGTCTCTCTTTTTGGCCGTCTTGCCTTCCTCTTCTGCTTGCAGGGCAGGGCGGTCAGGGGTGGTAATTGCTTAGATAAGCACCCCCGCCTTTTATTTTTTGAAACCTCGGCAGTTGTTCCCTCACGCTGGGGCCAGGTTGGCTTACCTTGCGTGCGTCCGAGCGGGAATCTCAGAAGGACCACAAAACCACCACATCTGGACAAACGTTTTGGCGGCTAGAGTCGGAGAGGGAGCGTCTAACTTTGATGAAAAGAAGGACATGATAGCAGTCTTCCAGTATCTCGGGGGTTGCCACAAAGAAGAGGGGATTGACTTATTCTGAAACGGCATAGGGCAGTGATGGCTAACCGTTTTGCCATCACGTGCCAGGAGTTGGGGGGGGAGGGTCCCACGCACACGTGCTCACACCCATAATTCTATGTGCCCCACCCCATTAATTCCCATGCGACCCCCCTCTCCCCCCACGCTCCTGGCACATGATGGCACGGTGGGCCCCGTAGGCTGGTTTTTCTCTCTCCCCAGACCCCAGAGCCTTTCTAGGAGCTTGGGGAGGGTGAAAACGCCCAGTGAAGAGGGCGAAAACTCCCCAATGAAGAGAAGAACTAGGGTGACATGATAGCATCTTCCAGTATTTAAGGGGCTGCTCCAAAGAAGAGGGAGTCAAGCTATTCTCCAAAGCGCCTGAAGGCAGAACAAGGAGCAACGGATGGAAACTCATCAAGGAGAGAAGCAACCTGGAACTAAGGAGAGCAATTAACCAAAGGAACGGACTTGCCTCCCGAGTTGTAAATGCTCCAACATTGGAAGTTTTTAAGAAGAGATTGGACGATCATTTGTCTGAAGTGGTAAAGAGTTTTCAACCTGAAGAGTTTCCAGCCTTTTCTTTTCATTTGAAGAAGTCTGTAAAAATTAACCTAGGAGGACTATAATCTGTTTAATCAGTCCAGGTTTTAGACAGGAACTGGTTGCATGTGGAAGACATATTCAACACAGGTCGCCTTCGACATACATCCATTCATTTAGTGACCATTCAAAGTTATAATGGCATTGGAAAAAGTGACTTACGACCGTTTATTACACTTGAAACCATTGCAGCATCCCCATGATCACATGATTTGGATTTTTGGCAACTGGCTCATGTTTACCACGGTTGCAATCATGATCACTTTTTGCGAATGAGCGAAGTCAATGAGGAAGCCAGAGTCACTTAACCGTGTTACTAACTTGACAATTGCGGTGATTTGCTTAATAGCTGTGGCAAAAAAGGCCATAAAATGGGGCAAGATTCACTTAACAACTGTTGCAAAGGAAATGTTGGGCTCAATTGTGGTTGTAAGTCAAGGACTACCTGTATAGATGTGCAGTTGAGGATATAAGGCAGGAATTGATGAGAATCTTTTATTGGTGGGTTGTATTAATTATCCAAGTGAGTTCAGGTGATCTTTACAGTCCTCAGAAGACTCGTTCAGGGATCTGATTTACACTTTCTATTTACCTTTTTACTCCAATTTTATTTATATATATATATAAAAAGAACTGTTAAATAGCCCTGGGTCAGGGCAATAACCACAATCTGAACACTCCCCCTTGAATTACTGCACTTTAGGGAAATCTATATTTGCTCCATCTTTAGTAAGTTCTGATCTGCCATCTTTGCCGTTTAGCCAAATGTGGTTAAGAAATGGCAGTTCCTAATTGCTTGCTGGAATTGGTCCTAATTGTGCCGCATTCAAAGCTGAAGCCCGAATTAAAAGGTTCACCGGTAAGTTGACCCAGGACAGTTTTTGTGGATTAAAGGAGAGAGCAACCTGCTTTTGAATGACTCAATTAAGTAAGCATTTAGAATAGAATTAGAGTTAGAATTAGAGTTAGAGTAGAGTAGAGTAGAGTAGAATAGAATAGAATAGAATAGAATAGAATAGAATAGAATAGAATAGAATAGAATAGAATATTGAGTAGAGTAGAGTAGAACAGAACAGAATAGAATAACAGAGTTGGAAGGGACCTTGGAGGTCTTCTAGCCCAACCCCCTGCTTAGGCATTTGTCTATATAAAGGTAAAGGTTCCCCTCGCACATATGTGCTAGTTGTTCCCGACTCTAGGGGGCGGTGCTCATCTCCGTTTCAAAGCCGAAGAGCCAGCGCTGTCCAAAGACGTCTCCATGGTCATGTGGCCGGCATGACTCAACGCCAAAGGCGCAAGGAACGTGTTACTTTCCCACCAAAGGTGGTCCCTATTTTTTCTACTTGCATTTTTTACGTGCTTTCGAAACTGCTAGGTTGGCAGAAGCTGGAACAAGTCACGGGAGCTCACCCCGTGACACGGCAGCACTAGGGATTCGAACCGCTGAGCTGCCGACCTTTCGATCGACAAGCTCAACGTCCTAGCCCCTGAGCCACCGCGTCCCCTTTTTTGTCTATATATTTCTGCTATTTTTGCTTCTAATTCATGCTAGTTATCAGCATTCCAACAACCTCCTCATTGTAATTCCGAACTCCGAGACAAAGTCCATCAAAGTAAGATTTTATTTGAGAAGTCATAATTGGCACATCTGGGGGAAAATCTGAAATCCTGCGTTTTCCCCAGTGACCATTCACATCACTTCAGGGGTGGGTTCTACTTACCTTTACTACCGGTTCGCTTCGTGCCCGCACACGTGCGCTCGTTGCCATCGTGCCATTGCTCGTTACCAGTTGCCAAGTTTCTGCACATGCACAGATCACTTTTTTTTTTTTTTTTGCAAAAATTTTTTATTTTTCCATAATAATTCCCACAATTTGACCAGTGTACAATACAATCACTTATCCAACAATCAGTCCTATACTCAAATTATACTCAGTCAGGGCTGCTCGACTGCCACTCCCTCCTTTAATCCTTTCTTCCCTTCTCATCCTTCTTAAACTTCCCCCACCACCTTCTCCTCGCTTTCCTACTTCCCCTCCTCTTTCCCACTTCTCACTACCATCCTTTCTAACCCTCTATCCTCCTCCTCCTATCCTTTCTTCTCCTCCTTCTTTCCTCCCTACCCACCTACCTACCTACTTTCTTCCTTCTTTACTCCTCTTTCCTTACCCTTTCCCTTCGGGAGTGTTTGCCGAGCAGTCCCGACATTACACCATTCCAACTTGTTTAATTCTACCATTATTCCTGTACAATGGCAACCAATCAATTTATAGACTTCCCCTTCCCCGCCTCCATCCCCCGAGACTTCCCAGAACAGAATACAGGGTATTGTAACTAACAAACATAATCTAAAATATAACATAAAACATATTCCATTTCACACCATCACACTATCAATTCCCTTCTTTCTTAAACTAATACATAATAATTCCTAACTTCACTCAAAAACTAATTGATATTTTTAATCTGATACTTATTTTGGATATAATCAATCCACTTCCTCCATTCCAATATATATTTTTCTTGTGTACAGTCTTTCAAGTAGGCAGAAATTTTTGCCATTTCTGCTAAATTTGATACTTTACTAATCCATTATGCACAGATCACTTTTGATGACATTCGGGTCAGTGGGCGGAGCCTCCTGCCGGTTTTACTACCGGTTCTATCGAACCGGTCCAAACCAGGGGCAACCCACCACTGCATCACATGGCCCAATCATTCCCTTGTCTCAGCTGCCGACAAACTTGGGTCACTCCCTTCCAGGTGCCAGCAGCCCGACCTTGATCTCATGTAAAAGAATGTCGTTATGATATACTCCCTTCGCTACGCTCCCGTTCCCGCTGTGGCAGCCCTGTAAGATGAATCCAGGGCTGACGCTAGTATCGTTAAGAATATAAGAGAAGGAATAGGAAGTCCTTGGTTTACGACCACAATTGAGCCCAATATTTCTGTTGTTAAGTGAGACATTTGGTAAATGAGTTTTGCCCCATATTATGACCTTTTTTTGCCACAGTTGTTAAGTGAATCTGTTGTGTTTGCGCCCCCCGAGCTGGCCCTGCTGCCAGAAAGTGACTTGGACAGTGAGGGGGAACGGCTGTCAGGACTTACCTCGGGAGCACCGGCTTCCCTGGCTCAGCTCCAGGAGCCAGAAGCAGGCCAGGTGAAAGAGATAATGAGGTCTCCTTCCCCTGACTCTTTCCCCCCCCCAGGCCACACCTGCAGACCCTGCTGATGGCAATCAGGCTTGGTTGAACCCTAGGTTTTGTAGGCAGGAGAGGAGGGAACAATAGAAGCAAGGGTGGGGCAGGCCTAGGAAGTGCTGAGTCATGGAGCCACACCTCACAGGGTATAAAAGGCAGCGAGAGCTGCTGTGTCTCTTTGTTAACAGGCAAATCCACTGATTAAGAGCTGAAGTTTGTTTCTGGGTGACTCACTAACGTCGTGGAAGATAACGGAGGCTCTTGGCAGACGCTGGCTATTCTGCTGCCAGAGCTGATAGTGCCGGCTAATTAAGCCATCACTTGGACGGAGGCGAGGGAGGACAGAACAGAATCACTGCAGTTGATAAGTTAGTAACCCCATTCTTAAGTGAATCTGGCTTCCCCATTGACTTTGCTTTGAATTTTGATCGCCTGACCGTGGGGATGCTGAAAAAGTCGTAACTGTGAAAAAATGGTCATATGTTTTGTTTGTTTTGTTTTGTTTTGTTTACATTTATACCCCGCCCTTCTCCGAAGACTCAGGGCGGCTTACAGTGTATAAGGCAATAGTCTCATTCTATTTGTATATTTTTACAAAGTCAACTTATTGCCCCCCCCCCAACAATCTGGGTCCTCATTTTACCTACCTTATAAAGGATGGAAGGCTGAGTCAACCTTGGGCCGGGCTCGAACCTGCAGTAATTGCAGGCTACTGTGTTCTTAATAACAGGCTTTACCAGCGTGAACGGCCACTAAATAGCCTTGTTAGAAGTTGAGGACTACCCATATTGTAAGGGGCCACTCCATCATCTTTTTAAAAGTCTGAATCTGCCCAAATTTTCTCATCGCGTTGATTGCTTCAGTTAAACGTTCTGGCTGCCAAGCAACTGTATATTTGTGGCTGCTATAAATACTATGAAGTCAATAAAAAAAAAAATGGATAATTTGAATTTCAGCTAATAATTCCAAAATGGTATCTATCTGGAAACTTTGACAGTGGAAGCAAGCATGTTTAAGTGTAATCAATTGCTCTCAGCCGTTTTATTTATATATTTCATTTTTGACAAATCCATGAAGGTCAGGCCGGTTTATAGACTACAACAGGCAAGCAGGGGTGGGCTGCTGCCAGATGTAACAAGTGGCTCAGCCGGAGCCAAAAATATGAGCGTGTGCCTTCTGCACATATGCGCAGCATCAAAAAACCAGTGATTATACAGGGCTGATAGTGTCAGGGCAGGTGGGCGGGGCCGGCCGCTGGTCGGAACTACCAGTTCGCCTGAACCAGTCTGAACCGGCAGCAATCCATCACTGCAGGCAGTTGAATTATGATCACACTATAATAGCCATGATAACAAACCTTCATTTCATGTCAAGAGGTATCTGACAGTTGAAGAATTAAAAGCATCCTTTTTTTTTTTTATTTGCATTTATATCCCGTCCTTCTCCGGAGACTCAGGGTGGCTAACACTATGTTAGCAATAGTCTTCATTCTATTTGTATACAAAGTCAACTTATTGCCCCCAACAATCTGGGTCCTCATTTTACCTACCTTATAAAGGATGGAAGGTTGAGTCAACCTTGGGCCTGGTGGGACTAGAACCTGCAATAATTGCAGGCAGCTGCTGTTAATAACAGACTGCATTAGCAGCCTGAGCCACAGAGGCCCCTTGAAAAGCTGTCAAAAGTTTGCAGAATATAAAACATTCCTCTAGATCAGTGGTAGTCAACCTGGTCCCTACCGCCCACTAGTGGGCATTCCAGCTTTCATGGTGGCGGTAGGGGTTTCGTCCAATACTGAGGCACTTTCCTTTTTTTTAATTTAATTGACTTTTTTAAAAAAATTCATAGCATTATTTAAAAATTTTCATTAGGTTTTCATAAGATTCTCCATGACAATTTAAATTTTTGAAAATATACTATTTGTATCACCCACGCATAAGTTTAGTTCACGTTACGTAAGTGAAATTAATAGTGTGACCACAAACAAAAGAGCCTCGTCCCAGAATAGCTCGCGCATCTCCCCTCGAACTGGTGGGTGGTTAGAAAATTTTACTACTAACAGAGATACCAAAGTGGGCGGTAGGTATAAAAAGGTTGACTCCCCCTGCTGTAGATCAGTTAATAGGATCCCCAAACATTAACAATATATAATGTGTTGATATGCAGCTGATGGGTAAGCTAAAACCATTGAAATTAGTGGGTAGCCAATGCAGTACCATGGCTCTATACAGGTAGTCCTCAACATTTATGTTGCTAAGGGAGACAGTTGTTAAGTGAGTTTTGCCCCATTTTATAACCTTTCTTGCCATTGTTGTGAAATGAATCACTGCAGCTGTTAAATTAGCAACACAATTGTTAAGTGAATCTGACTTCCCCACTGACTTGACTTTTGTGTTAGAAGGTCACAAAAGATGATCACATGACCCCGGCGCACGTTATAAATATGAACCAGTTACCAAGCATCCAAATTTTGAACACACATGACCATGAGGATGCATTAGCTCATGTTTTTGTCCCCTTTCGTCGCTGTGTGAGTTGCACTGAACTCATCTGAAAACTCCAGCGTAAGAAAAAACAAAAATCAAAACAAAATTAGGTTCCCGAATGCCCTTTGGTGTGCTTGTATGCCTCCGGTAACAAGGCGTCTCGTATCTGCATTAATAAATTAAACAGAGCTCTTTCCAAACCTTCTGGTTTTTTTTTATTTGCATTTATATCCCGCCCTTCTCCGAAGACTCAGGGCGGCTTACACTGTGTTAAGCAATAGTCTTCATCCATTTGTTTATTATATACAAAGTCAGCTTAATTGCCCCCAACAATCTGGGTCCTCATTTTACCTACCTTATAAAGGATGGAAGGCTGAGTCAACCTTGGGTCTGGTGGGACTTGAACTTGCAGTAATTGCAAGCAGCTGTGTTAATAACAGATAGACTTAGTCTGCTGAGCCACCAGTCTGCTGGTGGCTCAGTCTGCTGTTTGATTATATCATCCCTCTATGCAAAATTTGCTGTGCGTTTATAAGGCAGTCCTGTCGCCAGCACCTCCTTATCACGACAGGCAATTGACAGACGTTTGTTTAATCGCTGGGGTGTGTGTGTGTGATAAAATGGTAGTGATTAATGAGTGGTAAAACAATAATGGTATAGTTTGGGTGTGTATGCATAGGTGTGTAGGAAAGATCTTTTTTTGCCATCTCTGGGGATCAATTCTGTGGGAGGGTGGTTGACCAATTGGTCAAGCTGACTGAGGAGGGGGGATTCCTTGGGTACTCGGGCATTGGGATGAAGTCCATGCCACTTACTACTTTGAACGGAGTTAGTCCCTCTTCCAGGGCCTCTGGTGGCTGAGCAGACTAAGTCTGTCTGTTATTAACACAGCTGCTTGCAATTACTGCAAGTTCAAGTCCCACCAGGCCCAAGGTTGACTCAGCCTTCCATCCTTTATAAGGTAGGTAAAATGAGGACCCAGATTGTTGGGGGCAGTAAAAGTTGACTTTGTATATAATATACAAATGGATGAAGACTATTGCTTAACTTAAGCTGCCCTGAGTCTTCAGACAAGGGCGGGATATCAATTCAAATAAAAAAAAGTCCCGTGCTACTGTGAACAGCATTGCTGTACACGGCCTCAGCGAAAGGCAGGAGGTGCGCCCTATTAGACTGCTGATCGTTCACGTATCACCTCAGGTGTTGCTCTACCACGGCGTTCAGTCTCTCTGCCCCCCCATTGGTGCTTGGATGAAAGGCCGAGCTAAGGTCCTGGGACGACCCAATGGACTGCAGGAACTCCTCCAGAACCTAGCTGTGAACTATCTGTCTGAGATAATTATCTGTCTGAGATAATTCTTCATGGTACTCCATGCAGGCGGTAGATGTGCTTCAGGAGCACTTTGGCCAACTGGTGGGCTGAGGGTATGAAATGTGCCTGTTTGGAGAACAGGTCTATTACAATCCAGCTCACCATGATCCCCCCCCCCCCACTTTTCAGCAACTCCACCAAAAAGTCCATTGCAGTCTCCTCCCATGGTCTCGTTGGCTCTGCTACCAGTTGCAGCAGTCCAGGTTTTTTTTCCTGGTTGTTTCTTTATTGTGGAACAGATGATGCAACTTTTCACATAACTGTCCACATCTTTCTTTACGCCGGGCCACCAGAATTGCCTCCGTGCTAAGTGTAAAGTCTTTAGGAACCGGAAGCGGCCTGTCGGTTTGACCTCGTGGCTCCTCTGGAGGGATTCTGGGACGTAGAGTTTCGTCCCCTTCCATGCTAGATCATCTCTTTTTGTCAAGATGTGTTGATTGTCTCAGAACCAGGGGTCTGCTAGCAGTTCAGTTTTGAGTTTTGTGGTTAGATCACTTGCGGGTTGGTCTTGCTGGTCACGGTGTTGTCGTCTGGTGGTCATTTGGGCAGCTATTTGTGTAGAGGGGACAATGGTGTCTACTGCCTCCTCCCATTCGCATTTGTACTGGGGCATGCAGGAGAGGACGTCAGCTAGAAAGTTCCTCATCCCTGGGATGTGCTTTAGCATGAAGTCGAACCAGTTGAAGTATTGAGGCCAGCGGACTTGTTTGGGTGATAGTTTTCGTGGGGTCCTGAGAGCCTCCAGATTTTTATGGTCAGTCCAGACTTTGAACGGCCTCTGCCCCCCTTGCAGCAGATGGTCGGTCCCCACCCAATATATATTATATATTCGGGCAACTTTTATTGTCCACACAGAGCCAGCAATCTTGTTAAGGCCCAGGATTCATATACGGCATTCTGAAATACCGGATACTCCCCCTAATCCACATACAGACAGGAGGTTGAACAACTAACCTCGTGGTGCGACTGGAACAATGTGGAACTGAACACACTCAAAACCGTAGAAATGGTGGTAGATTTTAGGAGAAACCCTCCCATACTTCCACCTGTTACAATACTAGACAACACAGTATCAACAGTAAAGACCTTCAAATTTCTAGTTCTACCATATCGTAAGATCTAAAATGAACACCTAACATCAAAAACGTCATCAAAAAAGGACAACAAAGAATGGTCTTTCTGCGCCAACTCAGGAAGCTCAAACTGCCCAAGGAGCTGCTGATCCAGTTCTACAGAGGAATTATTGAGTCTGTCATTTGCACCTCTAGAACTGTCTGGTTTGGTTCTGCAACCCAACAAGACAGACACAGACTTCAGAGGATTATTAGAACTGCAGTGAAAACAATTACTACCAACCTGCCTTCCATTGAGGACTGTATTCTGCATGAGTCAAAAAGGGGGCTGTGAAAATATCTACAGACCCCTCGCATCCTGGACATAAACTGTTTCAACTCCTACCCTCAAAACAACACTATAGACAGTGGTGGGATTCAGCCAGTTCGCACCACTTCGGGAGAACCGGTTGTTAACTTTCTGAGCAGTTTGGTGAACTGGTTGTTGGAAGAAATCATTAGGGCAGAGAATCAGTTGTTAAATTATTTGAATCCCACCACTGCCTATAGAGCACTGCACACCAGAACAACTAGACACAAGAACAATTTTTTCCCCGAAGGCCATCACTCTGCTAAACAAATAATTCCCTCAACACTGTCAAACTATTCACTAAATCTGCACTACTATTAATCTTCTCATCGTTCCCATCACCAATCTCTTTCCACTTATGACTGTATGACTGTAACTTTGTTGCTTGTATCCTTATTTTATATTGATATTGATTGTTTCCTGATTGCTTATTTCTACCCTATAATTATCATTAAATGTTGTACCTTAGAATTCTTGATGAAGGTATCTTTTCTTTTATGTACACTGAGAGCCTATGCACCAAGACGAATTCCTTGTGTGTCCAATCACCCTTGGCCAATAAAAAATTCTATTCTGTTCTAAAAGTAGCCTTCCTTAGATGTTCCATAAAGCAGGGGTCGCCAACCTTGAAGGCTTGTGGACTTCAGTTCCCAGAATTCCCCAGCCAGCCATGCCCTAGCTGCTGTCTACAGCTACTATGGATGGTAATTATAGTGGTTATGACCCGAAAGGAAATCTAAAGGCTAAATAACCAGCAGCAACCAGAAACAGAGAATCAGAGGGCTTTGGTGCTCCCTGAGCTGGGTGGTTTTCTTGCAGACATTTCATTATCCAAATACAGGTAGTCCTCCACTTACAACAGTTCATTTAGTGACTGTTCAAAGTTACAAGGGCGCTGAAAAAAGTGATCATTTTTCATATTACCTTTGCACACACCCCATGTGATCAAAATTCAGACGCTTGGCAGTTGGTTCATACTTACGACGGTTGCAGCGTGCCAGGGTCACGCGATCCCCGTTTGTGACCTTTTGACAAGCAAAGTCAAAGGGCCTCTGGTGGCTCAGACTGCTATGACAGTCTGTTATTAACAGCAGCTGCTTGCAATTACTGCAGGTTCAAGTCCCACCAGGCCCAAGGTTGACTCAGCCTTCCATCCTTTATAAGGTAGGTAAAATGAGGACCCAGATTGTTGGGGGCAATAAGTTGACTTTGTATATAATATACAAATGGATGAAGACTATTGCTAACATAGTGTAAGCTGCCCTGAGTCTTTGGAGAAGGGCGGCATATAAATGCAAATTAAAAAAAAAAAGTCAACGGGGAAGCCCGATTTCCTTCACAACCAGGTTACTAACTGAACTGCCGCGATTCACTTAAGAACTGTAGCAAGAAATGACTTAAAATGGGGGGCAATTCTCCCTTAACAAATTCTCCCTTAACAACAGAAGGGTTGGGCTCCCTCGTGGGTGTAAGTCGAGGACTACCGTATCTGTAGTAAAATCACAAGTGATAGAAGGAAGCGGGGGTTTATATATAGGTGGTTTGCCCTGCCAGGTTTAGGCGTAGTGTTCCTGGATGGATGGATGGATGGATGGATGGATGGATGGATGGATGGATGGATGGATGGATGGATGGATGTGGGGTCCTTGGCGCGCTCTGAGCTTGCTTGTTTTCCTGCAGATGTTTCATGGCCCAGCTAGGTAACATCATCAGGGCTAGAAGGAGGTACAGTTTGCTCTCTGTTGACATACAAGTGGCTTGTCCTGTCACCTCCTCACCAGCAGTCAACACCCGGATAAGGAGAGATTAACACCAACATTAGTACTAGACACTCGAGCTGTCAACAGCAGCCTAATCAAGGAACTCCCACTCCCACTCCCACCAGCCAACACTAGTGTATAAAAGGAGGGCAAATCCCATTCCCTTCTAGCTCTGATGATGATGTCCGTTTGGGTCATGAAACATCTGCAAGAAAACCACCAAACTCAGAGAGCACCAAGGATCTCTCACTTCAGTCGTGAGCTGCTAGTATATATTCTCTTTTATTAGTATACTAGAGAATAAGAGCTTCACCTGACAGTCTCCCTCCCATATTGGGCAGGTAACTCGGACCAAAAAGCGTATTCTGAGCCTTGAACTTTATATGTCAGGTAGGCCTGGATGACTTCTTGAGATCAGTTGTCCAGAAGACTGAAAAGCCTCGGATGATTTCAGAATCCTCCTGTACACGCCACTGCAGTGAAAGGAAGCAATTCCCAGTTTGCTTTCATGCGGTACCTCCTGTTTATTTCGGAGAAATACTCCATCCTTTCTATTTCTGAACAGCTTCCTGTGCCTTGAATAGGGGAGCCAAGGAAGTATACTGCCCGATAAACAATATTAATATTTAAAGCATAACAGTGGAGATACAAAAGCCAGCTGGGGTCGATCCAACCCCTGGCAAAATTTGGCTCTTCGTGAAGAACTGGGAATTGACGCCTAGAAAGCGGTGGGTTGGTTCTAGAGAGGGAGCTCCAGTGTAGAGAGTCCCCAAACAGCTCCTCAGTTAGTAAAATGTTGAACATGAAGCAGTGCCTCCCCATTAAATATGATGGAGCAGGAAGAATGGCCCACACTATTGAACCCATTAGAGAAAGCCATCACGACTATCATGTCAGTTTAAGTCCGGGGCGGGGGTGGTCTCCAAACTTGGGGACTTCAACTCCCAGAATGGCTTTAAGGCTTGGGGACTTCAACTCCCAGAATGGCTGGGGAATTCTGGGGGTTGAAGTCCCGAGGTCTTAAAGTTGCAAGTTTGAGGACACTTGCTTTAAATCAGGGGTCTCCAACCTTGGCAACTGTAAGCAGAGCTGGCTGGGGAATTCTGGGAGTTGAAATGAATCTTTTGTACCCATCGCGACCCCATGGACAACGTTCCTCCAGGCCTTCCTGTCTTCTACCATCCTCTGGAGTCCATTTAAACTCATGCCTACTGCTTCAGTGACTCCATCCAGCCACCTCGTTCTCTGTCATCCCCTTCTTCTTTTGCCCTCCATCTTTCCCAGCATTAGGCTCTTCTCCAGTGAGTCCTTCTTTCTCATTAGGTGGCCAAAGTATTTGAGTTTCATCTTCAGGATCTGGCCTTCTAAAGAGCAGTCAGGGTTGATCTCTTCTAGAACTGACTTGTTTGTTCGCCTTGCAGTCCAAGGGACTCGCAGGAGTCTTCTCCAGCACCAGAGTTCAAAAGCCTCCATTCTTTGGCGCTCAGCCTTTCTTATGGTCCAACCTTCGCAGCCATACATTGCAACTGGGAAAACCAGAGCCTTGATTATGCGCACTTTTGTTGACAGGGTGATGTCTCTGCTTTTTAGTATGCTGTCTAGATTTGCCATAGCTTTCCTCCCCAGGAGCAAGCGTCTTTTAATTTCTTGGCTGCAGTTTTCATCTGCGGTGATCTTGGAGCCCAGGAAAATAAAATCTGTCACTACCTCCATTTCTTCACCATCTATCTGCCAGGAATTGAGAGGGCCAGATACCATGTTTTTAGTTTTCCTAATGTTGAGTTTCAAGCCAACTTTTGCACTCTCCTCCTTCACCCGCATCAAGAGATTCTTTAGTTCCTCTTCGCTTTCTGCCATTAGAGTGGTATCATCTGCATATCTGAGGCTGTTGATATTTCTTCCGGCAATTTGTACCTATAATCAATCCCAAATCCTTCCATCTTTAAAATGGAACATCTTCCTCTCAGTCCAGTTTTCCCATTCTTAAATGTGGGTTTTGTGTATATGGGTTGAGCTTAATTCGAAGTTGAGTCCTTCTCGAACATGCACTTTTCCTCTGGAGGTTGCCGGGCTGCTAGTCCTGGGCCAAACGTCTGATGAGCAGAGCACCTCTGTCCGTCTCTGCCTCGAAGGCCGAAGACAGTCAGTCCCAGTTGCTCTAAAGAGTTGCCCAACCGTTGCCAAGTTCCTCCTGAAGTCTCCTGGGCAAGCGTGGACCAGTGTGGAAGACATCTCCAATCGGGCTGCCTTATTGAGTGATTTACTCAGGCCCAAGAGGCGCCTGGTGCCTGCAATGCAGCCTTTTCGTCACCAGGTCTCCAATCTTTCCGCTTCCATATTTGTTTTAAATCCTTGTCCGGTTGCTATCTCTCTGCTTCCTCCTGCCCCCCCCCCACACCTGTTGTGTCTCATCCGCTTTCACCGCAGCCGGGGCCTTCTTATCTGCTTCCGAACGCTGAGGAATGTCCTAGTATGCCTCCCGGCCCCAGCCCTGGCTCCATGCCCAGACAGGCTGAGGAGGAGGAAGTACCTCCAGCCCCCAGCTCTGGCTCCATGCCCAGGCAAACGGAGCAACTAGACCCCTCCCCCTCCCCCACAGCATGTGAGCCTGAGGGAGGTCAATTACCAACAGCTGCAGACTGGAGTGACCCTCGCTTCAGAAGAATTGATAGGCGGAGGCAACAGAAGGAAGGGAGGGGCAGGCCTGGATAAGTGCTGAGTCATGGAGCCACACCCCATGGCCTATATAAAGGACCTGCTTTCTGGCAGTCTCTGAGTCAGGCAAAGTCTACCTTATCTTGCTGAAATCACTTTCTGGTCTCCTGCCTGCCTTGAGAACTTTGCTAGGACTTTGGTAGAGCTGCAGAAGCACGCCTGATTCAGATTTCCCTGACCCGGCCGTCAGTGGAGGAGTGGGACACGACAACACCTTTCATTTATGGGGTCTTTCTTTTAATCTAAGTGAAATCCTTCAATTGCTTATACAAGAAATCCTTGACTTACGACCATTTTGAATCAATCAGAAGAGAGCTGGAAGGGACCTTGGAGGTCTTCTAGCACAACCCCCCTGCTCAAGCAGGAGACCCTACACCAGTGATGGCTAACCTTTTTGCTGTTGTGTGCCAAAAGCAGGGGGGGAGCGCAGCATGTGTGCCACACCCATAATTCAATGCCTCCGCACCCCGACGCATGTGCGTGTGACACCCCCCACCCCCGTACTCCCATCGCTTTTGGCACACAATGCTAAAAAGGGTTAACGTAGGTCCGTTTTTTGCCTTCCCCAAGCTCCAGAGACTTTCTTGGAGCCTGGGGAGGGCGAAAACGGCCTCCCCCCGCACCGGAGGTCAGAAACGGCCCATTTCCCGACTTCCGGTAGGCCCGGAAGAGCTGAAAATCAGCTGGCTGGCATGCATATGCATGCTGGAGCTGAGCTAGGGCAACACTCACGTGCCCACAGATGCACGGGCGCTATAGGTTTGCCATCGCGGCCCTATACCATTCCAGACAAATGGTTGTCCAATCTCTTCTTAAAAAGGCATCGGAGCACCCACAAATTTCCAGAAGCAACCCATTTCCACTGATCAACCTCCAGTGATGGAGCATCTACAAAGTCTGGAGGCAATTGGTTAATTCTGGAGAACTGGTTAATTATTCTAACTGTCAGTACCAAGTGTGCTATTTTCAAGAGGCAACTGGACTTTCAAGAGGCACTTTTGGGACAACCATGACCTGGATGACTGAGAATCTCCGTAGACTTCTAACTATCAGGATATTCCTCCCTAGTTCCAGGTTGCTTCTCTCCTTGATGAGTTTCCATCCATTGCTTCTCATCCTGCCCTCAGGTGCTTTGGAGGATAGCTTGACTCCCTCCTCTCTGGGGCAGCCCCTCAAATACTGGAACCGCTGCTATCATGTCACCCTTAATTCTCCTTTTCATTAAACTAGACATACCCAATTCCTACAACCGTTCTTCGTTTGCCTTGGCCTCCAATCCCCCCCTCCCATTTTTTTTTGTCCAGATTTATCCCGCTCCCAACTCCAGCCTGGTCCAAATTCAAGTGCACGGAAAGCGGGAGAGGTCCAATCCTCCCCCCCACACCCCATGATCCGGCCCATCGAGGCTGAGATCACGAAGTGTATTTGTCGGATGTGGTGTGTATATGTGTGTGTCTTCTGCTGAGAAGCTGACCGTTTGCCAGTTGTTTAAGGATTCTATTTCTTCCACTTCTGGAGAGAGTTTAAAAGGGCGGCCGGGGGGGTGGGGGGGCCGGGGAGGACAAAACCCAAAGGACAGGATGTGTCTATTGCTAAGAGATGTTAAAAACCCTGCAACCTCTCCTTTGATAAAGGTTTGGCTGGCTCCGACAATGGTTTCTCTCTCTCTCTCTCTCTCTTTCTCTCTCTCTCTCTCTCTCTCTCTCTCTTTCTTTTTAAGTGGTAGCATCTCCATTAGCATTAATGGGGTAAGTACATCAAGCGAGGCATCTCGGAGGTTAATCAGGCTTCCTGGCTGGATCGGTGCCGTCAATAACCGAATGGCGCCTGGTTCTGTTGGCTCGGCCGAGCTTTTCCTGACAACACACCAGCCTGAGTCTTGTGCGTCCGTCATTTCCCCATGAATAATTGAAGGCAACTGCTCGGCTGCTAATTGATGAACACTAATGTGTTTTCTAATCACTGCAGTTTGAGGTTTTAGCACTAAACAACTGGCGGTGGCCATCGATTTGTGGATTCAGCTGCAGGCCCAGGATCTGGTTCCTTCCCCTCCCCCTCCCCCTCCCCCTCCCTCTCTCCCCACAACCTTCCAGTCTGGACATGGAGCTTTGTTGGATGCTACCACTATGCAGGTAGTCCTCGACTTACGACCGCAGTGAACCACACCAAAATTGATGTTGCTAAGTGAGAGGTTGGTTAAGTGAGTTTTGCCCCGTTTTACGACTTTTCTTGCCACGTTTGCTAAGTGAATCTCTGCGGCTCTTCTTTGCGGCAACCTCTCAAATACTGGAAGACTGCTATCGTGTCACCCCCGGCCCTTCTTTTCATTGAACTAGACATCCCCAATTCCTGCAACTTCTTTTTGTTTTAAATATGTTTTAGCCTCCAGTCCCCTAATCATTTTTGTTGTTCTTTTCTCTAGACTAGCCAAACCCAAATCCTGCAACCGTCCTTCATATGTTTTAGTCTCCAAGTCTTCAATCATCATAAACTCAATATACTTAATACTCTTTCCTCTTCCTATTTCTCCCCACCCCACTCGCCAAGAACAATCTGTGAGGTGGGTTGGGCTGAGAGAACGTGATCGGCCCAAAGTCACTCAGCCGGCTTTCATGGCTAAAGCAGGACTAGAACTCCCAGTATTTTGTTTTCTAGATTGGTGCCTTCACCACTAGACCAAACTGTCTCTCTTTATCATGTGCCAGAATCAGTTGGAGGAACTAGAACTCACCATTTCTTGGTGATTGGCCCAAAGTCACTCTTCTGGCTTTCATGCCTGGCAGGTTGAGAAACCATCATCTCCTAGTGATTGGCCCAAGTAACCCAGCTGGCTTTCATGCCTAAGGCAGGACTAGAACTCACAGTCTCCTGATGATTGGCTGAAAGTCATCCAGCCAGCTCTCATGCCTAAGGCAGGACTAGAACTCACTGTCTCCTGGTGATTGGCCCAAACCACTCAGCTGGCTTTCATGCCTAAGGTAGGACTAGAACTCATAGTCTCCTGATGATTGGCTGAAAGTAACCCAGCCAGCTTTCATGCCTAAGGCAGGACTAGAACTCACAGTCTCCTGATGATTGGCCCAAGTCACCCCGCTGGCTTTTGTGCCTAAGATAGAACTAGAACTTACAGTCCCCTGATGATTGGCTGAAAGTCATCCAGCTGACTTTCATGCCTAAGGCAGGACTAGAACTCACCGTCTGGTGATCGACCCAAGTTACCCAGCTGGCTTTCATGACTAAGGCGGAACTGGAACTCAGGGCCTCCCGCTTTCTAGCCTGGTTCCTTAACCACTAGACCAAACTGGAATTACCTCTATCTTCCAACGTAATCCACAGTTCAGAAAGTATTAAATTGCAGGTAGATGTCGATATCTTGATGGAAAATATGAGGAAGGATAACATTTCCATGTGGATTTTTGCAAAGATGTTAATTTTTTTTTTTAAATTAAGATTAATGAGGAAAGGAGATGGAATGCAACAGCAGGAAACGGATTGATTCTTTCCTCCCTGCCTGTATCTTATTGGTTTGTTCTGCGGTATTGACGCTGCAAGCCGCAAGGGAGATCAGCAGGAACAGAGCCTGAAAATGAATTGCCATCTGTAGGCTTGCATTCTGGGTGCTTGAATTGATGAATATGGGAGACGCGACGCCTCCGATTTCCTCCCAATCAAGACATTCTATATTTTGTGAAATGTAGAAATGGAGGTAAATCTAGCAATGTCAGTTTAGCGCAGTGGGTTCTCTCCAGATGTGTCAGGAGCTCCTGCGATCTCTTGCCTTGGCCAACCCTGGTAGGAGCTAAGAGCAGCTGTAGACTCCAAAACTTCTGGATGGCATCAAATCTCCTGTCCCTCTTGTAGCAAATAAATGACAGCATGAAAATGTGAACGGTGAGGAGGGGTCCTTGGTGCTCTCTGAGCTGGGTGGTCTCCTGGAAGATTCTTCATGACCCGAACTAAGTAGCATGTTCAGGACTAGAAGGGAGTGGGCTTTGTAGAGAGAAGGGTGAGGATCTATTGTTCTGTTTCAACTCCTACCCTCAAAACGACGCTATAGAGCACTGCACACCAGAACAACTAGACACAAGAACAGTTTTTTCCCGAAGGCCATCACTCTGCTAAACAAATAATTCCCTCAACATTGTCAAACTATTTACTGAATCTGCACTACTATTAATCTTCTCATTGTTCCCATCACCAATCTCTTTCCATTTATGACTGTATGACTATAACTTGTTGCTGGCAATCCTTATGATTTATATTGATATATTGACCATCAATTGTGTTGTAAATGTTGTACCTTGATGAACGTATCTTTTTTTTTTTTTATGTACACTGAGAGCATATGCACCAAGACAAATTCCTTGTGTGTCCAATCACACTTGGCCAATAAAAATTCTATTCTATTCTATTCTATTCTATTCTATTCTATTCTATTCTATTCTATTCTATTCTATTCTATTCTATTCTATCCATTCTTCTGTCCATCCATCCATCCAGATAAATAGAATCTATCTACATCCATCCATCCATCCATCCGCCCCCCCCATATCTTTTTTTAAAAAAAGTTTTTTATTTTTTATTTTCTTATACACACATTGTAAACGTACGTTTTCTTATTCATAGATAATCATACATATTCTCTCTAAAGAAAGCACAAAAATAAAACATTTTAACTGCGTCTGGAGTTGCTCTTCTACCCTTTCTTTCCCTCCGTTTTAAACAAACCTTCTCCTCCTCTTTTCCCTCCCTCCTCCTTCTCCTTTCCTACCTTCTTCCTCCTCCTCTCCCTCTTCATACCTACTTTCCCACCTCTCACCCACTCCTCTTCTCTTTCCCTCCTTTCTCACCTTCTCTCCTACTCTTAACCCCTAATTTATCTTCCTCTCCTTCTCCTTCCCTCCATCCCTCTCTGTCCTTCATCTCCTCGATCTTACTGCCTCCACCCATCTCTCTCTCTCTCTCTCTCTTTCATATCCATCTATAACCCTCTCTTTAATTATGTATTTAATTATATCTATATCTATCTCTCTATCATCTCTCTCTGTCTGTCTGTCTATCTCTCTCTCCCTCTCTCTCTCTCTATCATCCATCTATCCCTCTCTCTCTAATTATGTATTTAATATCTATGTCTATATCTCTATCATCTCTTTGTCTGTCTGTCTGTCTATCTTTCTATCTGTCTATCTATCCATCCACCCATCCATATCTGTCTGTCTGTCCCTCCTTCCATCCATCCATCCATCTCTGTTGTTTATCCAACCCTCCCTCCCTCTTTCTCTCCACATGCACACTTATATATATGGATAAAGTACAATCCAAACGCCATTTACTATATTCTGTTTTTCTCGCTACACGTTTTTAACTTGTATCCAAAACCAGTCCATTTAGAAACGTGAAAGATTTTCACTTTTTGCTGTAATGGGCATTTGATGAAGGACTTGCGTAAGTCAAAGTAAGTACAATGGTTAAAATGAGCTTGGTGTTATCCGCCACTTATTCACTGTTTTGTCTATCTGCTTCTTTAACAGACCATCAAAACTGGGCTCACCATGGTTGGAAAAGTGGTAACGCAGCTGACGGGCACATCGCCATCTGGAGTGGCAGAAGAAGAAATCTTGGCACACACCAATAGCCGACGCAGCCCTTTGGTTCCTGGAATTGTCACGGTTATTGATACTGAGATGGTCGGAGAAGGACAGGTAAGAACATTGCTCAGAGGAACAAAAATAACCCCCACCCCAAAAAAAAACACCCCAAACCCAATCCTTGTGTTGTGGTCCGCCAGCAGCCTGTGGAGCTGGCAGCAGAGTCGGACAGTGAGGAGGCTGGGGAGGACAACGGGTCAGTCCTGGAATCCGGGGAAGGCTTGGACGAGGGCTCTGCATCGGAGGCAGAGATGGGGCCAGCGTCATCTGGGAGCGATGCACGGTCTCCGGAGCCTCCAGAGATGGACAGCAGAGAGGAAGAGGAACAGGAGGAGCCCGTTCCTAGTGTATGCATGCGAAGAGTTGCCAGAAGGCAAGAGCAGCTGAAGAAAAAAGGACGACTCAGGAGTAAGGCCAGGAGATGATTGGCCCCTCCCATAAGGCTTAAAAGAGCAGCAACAGCTCTTGGGCTTTTTGTAAGAAAGCAACATTGCTGGATTCTTGCCAAGAAAAGCCTTTGGCAGGGTGCCAAAGAAGACAAAGGTTTGTGATAAGGCCGAAGGACTTTTTCTGAAGGACTTTGTTTTGGACTTAATTTGGACTAAGCTGAGAATGAAGTAATTCTCAGCTGTTCTAATAAAATATGTTTGTTTAGGGCCGATCGTGTCTGGTAAAAACTACTTGGGCCTAGGTCACAACACCTTACATTAGTCATAAAAATTGGAAGTTTTTCTCTTTGGGGAAATCTCTTTTTGCGTCTAAGACACCTCGCCATGGCCAAATTGCCACGGCTAACTACTTTCAGTGGAAATAATCTTGAAGAAACAGTAATGGATACCATTGATCACCTTGCGTGGTATTGTCCTGCAGCGAGATATCCTCCCTAGATTGGCCGCAATGAGATGGCCGGGGTGAATTGGTTGCAGCAAAATGGCTATGGCGAGTTGGCCTTGAGGAGTTATCCCATTCCATCTCTTTTTCAATGATTTGTTTTTCTCTAGAAGCTGGCGCTGGTAATCCTCGATTGACAACGGCTTATTTAGTGACCATTTGAAGTTACAACGGCACTGAAAAAAAGTGACCTATGGCTTTTTTTACACTTACGACCGTTTGCAGCATCCCCACATGTTCACATGATCCAAATTTAGACCCTTGGTATCTGGGATGTGTTTAGGACGGTTGCATTGTCCCGGGGTCTTTTATGATCTCCTGACAAACGAAGTCAGCCGGGAAGCCAGATTCACTTAACAACCGTTATTCCTAATTGGACAACCGCAAGCGATTCGCTTAACAACTGTGGCAAGAAGTAGAATAGAATGGAATAGAATTCTTTATTGGCCAGGACTGGCTTAGTTTTTTAGATTTTAAATTTAGAGGGGTTTTTAAATTGATTTTAATATTTATATTTTTATTTTTAATTAATTGGGCATTAGAATAAGTTTTTTAATGATTATTTTAATTTGTATATTGATGTTTTATATGTCTGTGAACCGCCCTGAGTCCTTTGGGAGATACGGCGGTATATAAATTCAAACAATAAATAAATAAAAAATAAATAAATAAATAAGTGTGATTGGACACACAAGGGATTTTTTTTTAAAATTTACATTTATATCCCGCCCTTCTCCGAAGACTCAGGGCGGCTTACAGTGTATAAGGCAATAGTCTCATTCTATTTGTATATTTACAAAGTCAAGTTATTGCCCCCCCCAACAATCTGGGTCCTCAATTTGTCTTGGTGCATACGCTCTCAGTGTACATAAAAGATACATTCAGAATAGAATAGAATGGAATGGAATGGAATGGAATGGAATGGAATGGAATAGAATAGAATAGAATAGAATAGAATAGAATAGAATAGAATAGAATTTTTTATTGGCCAAGTGTGATTGGACACACAAGGGATTTGTCTTGGTGCAGATGCTCTCAGTGTACATAAAAGGAAAGATACCTTCATCAAGGTACAACATTTACAACCCTTAATGATAGTCATAGGCTACAATTAAGCAATCAGGAAACAATATCAGTATAAATCGTAAGGATATAAGCAACAAAGTTACACTCATAAGTGGAAGGAGATGGGTGATGGGAACGATGAGAAGATTAATAGTAGTGCAGACTTAGTAACTAGTTTGACAGTGTTGAGGGAATTATTTGTTTAGCAGAGTGATGGCCTTCGGGAAAAAACTGTTCTTGTGTCTAGTTGTTCTGGTGTGCAGTGCTCTATAGCGTCGTTTTGAGGGTAGGAGTTGAAACAGTTTATGTCCAGGATGTGATGGATCTGTAAATATTTTCTTTTTTTTTTTTCAAACACTTTATTAAACTTTTATTACATTAAAAACATAAAAAATTATATCACTCTCTGTAAATATTTCCACAGCCCTCTTTTTGACTCGTGCAATATATAGGGCCTCAATGAAGGCAGGTGGTAGCCAGGGTTTTTTCTGCAGTTCTAATTATCCTCTGAAGTCTGTGTCTGTCTTGTTGGGTTGCAGAACCAAGGGTCGTAAAATGAGGCAAAACTCACTTAACAGCTGTCTCGCTTAGCAATGGAAATTTGGGGCTCGATTGTGGTTGTAAGTCGAGGACTACCTGCCTTTTTGATCCCAAACTTGATTGACTTGGATTACTTCTCTTTTGAGGAATCTCTTTTTCTGTGATTTGTTGAAGTTGGTACCTCGGAAGATTTAGAATTTCAAGGGTAATGAAATGTGCCACGGCGGCCAATTCTTGAGAAACGATCTGCGGGCCGTGTGGCCTTTAGTGGTGGATCGGTGGTTCGGCCAGGCAGCTGGTCCTCTTCTTGAAACCCCCCAAAGTCATTTGAAAACAATTGCGGTGAAGGCTGGAACGAGCACAGAGGGCTGTCATCAAATCCCATCATCCTGGAGGAGTTCTTCCTCTCAATGGAATTGTGATTCTATTGTTATGCACACTAGAGCAGAGGTGTCAAATTCAATTTCATTGAGGGCCCCATCAGGGTTGTGTTTGATTTCAGGAGGGGGCTAGGATGGGCATGGCCAGCTTGATGTCACTCATGTTGAGGGGGGCGCCTTTGGAGGCCCAACACTCTCTGCCAGTGAAAACGGGCTCCCGAGCTCCCTTTTCGGCTGCCACGGCCTCCTGGAACCCTCTGCCAGTGGAAACGGAGCTCGGGAGTGCCGCCTGGGGCCCTTTTCTCTGGCAGAGGCATCGCGGGCCAGTCCTTTGCTGTTTGCAGGGCAGCCCCGGGGGCCAGATCTAAGCACCCTGCGGGCCGGATCAGGCCCCCAGGCTTTGAGATTGACACCCATGCCCTAGAACAGGGGTCTGCAAACTTTTTTTTAAGACTTGTGGACTTCTGGGAGTTGAAGTCCACAAGTCTTAAAAGAGCCAAGTTTGCAGACCCCTGCCCTAGGAAGAATTTGACAAAAGTTAAATTTGCTCAGATATGAGACCTGCCATTTCCCCCCCCTTGGCATTCCTTGTCGGATATGCCTGGATTCTAAGGTCCTTGGCTGTGTCTTAACTGACACTCGTGTGGGATTGATTTATGGTAGTGGAAGTGCTAATTGGGAACGGAAGGAAGCCAGCTTGCGTAAGGCTGAGCAGGACTTGCCGAGATGATATTTTTCACGATGCCGGGGTGTGCACGTGTGTGTGAAATGTCACTCTCGATCGTCTTTGCACTTGCCCGACCTTGAAGTTGATGGGGAGTGACATGGTTATGGTCTGATGGCAGAGAAGAATCTGTAATATGTGGGACCCCTGAGTCTAGTACAATGGCTGAAAAATGAGGAATTGTTTCCATCTAAACGGGCCTCCTTATCGAAGTCTGGCTTATTAGTATAAACCCAGCAAGAGTATGGAGTAGTTTAGTCCAGGGGTCTGCAAACTTGGCTCTTCTAAGACTTGTGGACTTCAACTCCCAGAGTTCCTCAGCCAGCAAAGTCCACAAGTCTTAAAGTTGCCAAGGTTGGAGACGCCTGGTTTAGTCAATGAACTTGAGACATGGCATCATCACTCTAAAATGGGGAAGGGGAAATAACCCTGGTCCCTTTACAACCTGTGGTCTTCAACAGGAATATTGCATCCAGTTTTGGTCGCCACGATGTAAAAAAGATGTTGAGATTCTAGAAAGAGTGCAGAGAAGAGCAACAAAGATGATTAGGGGACTGGAGGCTAAAACATATGAAGAACGGTTGCAGGAACTCGGTATGTCTAGTTTAATGAAAAGAAGGACTGGGGGTGACATGATAGCAGTCTTCCAATATCTCAGGGGCTGCCCCAAAGAAGAGGGAGTCAAGCTATCCTCCAAAGCACCTGAAGGCAGGACAAGAAGCAATGGGTGGAAACTAATCAAGGAGAGAAGCAACTTAGACCTACGGGGAAATTTCCTGACAGAACAATTAAATCAGTGGAACAACTTGCCTGCAGAAGTTGTGGGTGCTCCAACACTGGAAGTTTTTAAGATGAGATTGGACAACCATTTGTCTGAAGTGGTGTAGAGTTTCCTACCTAAGCAGAGGGTTGGACTAGAAGACCCCCAAGGTCCCTTCCAACTCTGTTATTCTATTCTATTCTATTCTATTCTATTCTATTCTATTCTATTCTATTCTATTCTATTCTATTCTATTCTATTCTATTCTATTCTATTCTATTCTTTCTAATTAACAGGCTTATGATCGTAAAGGGGCCATGCAGGTAGTCCTCGACTTACAAGCATGTTTAGTGACAGTTTGAAATTAAAACTGGACTGAAAAAAGTGATTTAGGACTATTTTGGATACTTATGACAGTTGCAGCATCTAACTTAACAACTGTGGGAAGAAGGTCATAAATTAGGGCAAAACTCACTCTATAACTCTCACTTAGCAACAGAAACCGGGGACGCGGTGGCTCAGAGGCTAGGATGTTGAGCCTGTCAATTGAAAGGTCGGCAGCTCAGCGGTTCGAATCCCTAGTGCTGCCGTGTAACAGGGTGAGCTCCCGTTACTTGTCCCAGCTTCTGCCAATCTAGCAGTTTCAAAAGCACATAAAAATGCAAGTAGAAAAATAGGGACCACCTTTGGTGGGAAGGTAACAGCGTTCCGTGCGCCTTTGGTGTTGAGTCATGCCGCCCACATGACCAGCGGAGACGTCTTCGGACAGCTCTGGCTCTTCAGCTTTGAAACGGAGATGAGCACCGCCCCCTAGAGTCAGGAACAATTAGCACATATGTGCGAGGGGAAACTTTACCTTAGCAACAGAAATTTTGAATTCACCCATGGCCGTAAATCAAGGACTACCTGCAGTTGTCCACCCCGATCTAAAACTGCATCTACTTCTCCCATAGCAAGATTTCATTTGAGAATTCTCTCCCATCTCGTTTCTATACATTGCCTAATGTATGTGAGATCGTATTTTCCATGAATTTAAACATGACTGAGAAAAGGACAATGTCTCAGTTATCTCAGTGCAGTTGAAAGAAATCTTGACTCTATGTAGCCTACATAATCAGGGATGGGACTGAAAAAATTTAGCACCGGTTCGCTGCCCGGTTGCTGAGAGGGCATGGCCCTGGGGGCGTGGCCTACTTAGCCTCCTGTACCACAGCGGGGGAGGGGGGGCATTTTCACCCTCCCCAGGCTCCAGAGGCTTTCCTCAAGCCTCCAGGAAGGCGAAAGCGGACTCCCCTGGGCTCTGGAGGCCGGAAACAGGACCGTTTCCAAACTTTTTGAACTTCTGGGTGGCCCGTTTTTTTTTGCCCTCCCAGAATTTCTGTGTGGGTGCTGCGCTTACCTTGCATCCAAAACGGCCTGCGTGGAGACTCCTGGGAGGGGCAGAATGGGGTGGGCGAAGTCAGCCAGTCCTTTCAACTACCGGTTCGGCAAAATAGGTTAAAAATTAAACATCTGGTTCGCGTGAACCGGTCCGAACCGGCTGAATCCCACCCCTGTACCTAATGTCCCTTCTGCCTGGGCTATCGGAAAGAGTGACAGAAGCTGACTGAATGTCATCTTGCCGGTTTCCATGCCGAAGGGATCTCAAGAGCTTGTTGGTCTTCTGGTTTCTCATCCAGCACTTTTTACCGCTTTGGTAAATTGGATTTCAGTTTCTTAAGGACTGGGCTTGAAGAAATAAACCTACTCAATTGACCTTCAAAGACTCGACTCTGCCGTAATGAAAGATAACGTGGAGCCCCAGAGGAGCGAAACTCTGCCTATTTCATTTAAGATTTTACAAGCTTCATTTATTTTAGAATAAGGTCCATTCAAGGTTTTACGATACTTTCCTGGAAAATACACTCTTGCCTTTTCTATATAATACCAGAAAGGGAGGAAAAAGGGAGAATGAAAATCCTGCTTCATAAATTTCTCATGAAGCTGTTTTTTTAATGCAATCATTATTTCTGACGTTCGGTGTCTGCTCCCAGACTCCTCTTGCAAATAGCTTGACTAATAAAATGATTTATCGTAGGTTTTTAAGTTGCTTTATATATGATTTAGAGGATTTTTTTTTGCCTTTAATGAAGTTGGCCTCTGATCTTCGTAGTAATCATGAGCTGGCCTGCTTAATGGATACGATGAAAAACTGGTTTCTTTTGTGTATATGTGCCTGTGTGTAAAAATGATGGCTCTTGAGTTATTTAAGTAAGCTCTAAAGACTTTTTTTTTTGTTTCCCTCTCTGAACTCCTGAAACATCATAGAACAACTGCAAGTAGAAGAATAAATTTAATTCCTGGCTTTTCTCGCTGCTGGGCTTTGGGGATTGGGAGTTCTGGAATTAACAGAGCAGAACAGAATAACAGAGTTGGAAGGGACCTTGAAGGTCTTCCAGCCCAACCCGCTGCTCAAGCAGGAGACTCTATACCACTTCAGACAAATGGTTATCCAATCTCTTCTTGAAAACCTCCAATGTCGGAGCCACCCACATGATCCACTGATCAATTATTCTAACTGTCACTTTCTTGCTTGGAAACAACTTCTTGGATGAAAAGCGAAACATTTTCAAAGGAAAAAAACAACAACCCAAAGTCCAGTTGCCTTTTGGAAAAAAAGCACCTTTGAGATTGCTTATATACCCTAGACCAGGGGTCGGCAACCTTAAACACTCAAAGACCCACAAAGGTCCTAACCGGAAGCCCCCCGTTCAATTCTGGAGCCAACTGGAAGTCTGGTTCCCCCACCATAGAGTCTCTTCCTAGCACGGCGTCCTTTTTCCTCTGCTGACCGGAAGTCTGGTTCCCCCACCATAGAGTCTCCTCCTAGTGAGGCATCCTTTTTCCACTTATCTGTCCTAACCGAAAGCCCTATCGATTGTGGAGCCGACCAGCAACAGGGAGCCAAAGCAGAGGGATGGAAGACCCACATGCGGCTCCAGAGCCACAGGTTGCTGACCCCCCCCCTGCCCTAGACTCTAGGGCCTATAGGGAGAGCAGGCAGAGCGGTGGTGTGTGCAGGGACACAATGAAAAGCCCCATAGAAAACTGCTTTGGACTAATGGAATCATTTTTGAAAAATTGCATGAGATTATTGCCAGCAGTTTTATTGGGGCTATATTATATTATCATCTTCTGGCACAAAATTAGGGTTGTAGCCAGCGGTGGGTTTCATATTATGTTACTATCAGTCTGCACATGTCCTTTGCTCGTGCACTAGCCTTCTGCGTATGCACCAGGCTTCAAAAATGTGCCTATATAGGACGGCATAGAGCCAGGGCAAGTGGGCGGGCCCACCTGCGATTTCTGCTACAGGTTCGGGCGAACCTGTCCAAACCAGCTGAATGCCACCTCTGGTTGTAGCTCTCCGAGACCATCTATAAAAAAATGTTGGCTCTTTTGATGTTCGACCACCACAATGCTCACTTTTGAGTCCTGCCCCTGGCAGAACCAATGAATTGGCTCCCCGCAGAAAGCGAATAAAATTCTCCCGATTGCGTTCATTTTCTCTCTCCTAATAAAGAGAGGATAGATAAAAATGTGTGCGGATCTCTTAAGGGGGCCGTAGGACCGTAAAAGGTTTCATTCCTTCTCAAAAGTTCTCCTTTTATAGAAAGGTTATCCTATTGTAGCTGCTCGGTAAGGAAGACTTCTTCGTGCTTGCTCAAATATGGTTGTATGAAAATGGGCGTTTGCTCTTTTCCCGGGATTTCAGCGTGTTCAGGAGGCAGCTCTTCAGTGGAGTGAAGTCACGGCCATTTCTTTTGTTCAATGGGTTTGAGGTGTCCTTGGAGGTTTGCCTTAAATTCCTTGGCATGGAGACTAAGAACAGTGAATAAATGGCCTTGAAAAGCACAGTTTGCTCATCAGACGGGTCCTTCAGATCAAGAGTTAACTAGAGGGGACAATTGGGAATGGATTTTAGAGTAGGTTTAACGTTTATAGATTTGTAGCTGATAATCCAAGGAATGGAGTGGGCAAAGATGTTAAGACTTTGGAAAGGGTGCAGAGAAGGGCAACAAAGAGGATTAGGGGACTGGAGGCTAAAACATATGAAGAACGGTTGCAGGAACTCGGTATGTCTAGTTTAATAAAAAGAAGGACTAGGGGAGACATGATAGCAGTCTTCCAATATCTCAGGGGTTGCCACAAAGAAGAGGGAGTCAAGCTATTCTCCAAAGCACCTGAGGGTAGAACAAGAAGCAACGGGTGGAAACTAATCAAGGAAAGAAGCAACATAGAACTAAGGAGAAATTTCCTGACAGTTAGAACAATTAATCAGTGGAACGACTTGCCTCCAGAAGTTGTAAATGCTTCAACACTGGAAATTTTTAAGAAAATGTTGGAGAACCATTTGTCTGAAATGGTGTAGGGTTTCCTGCCTAAGCAGGGGGTTGGACTAGAAGACCTCCAAGGTCCCTTCCAACTCTGATATTCTATTCTATTCTATTCTATTCTATTCTATTCTATTCTATTCTATTCTATTCTATTCTATCTCTTATACAGGTAGTCCTCTACGTATGGCCACAATTGAGCCTGAAACGGTTGTAAAGTGAGCTTCCGACAAGCAAAGTCAATGGGGAAAGCAAGATTCCCTTACCAGCTGTGTGATTCACTTAACAACTGCAGTGATTCACTTAACAACCATGGCAAGAAAACGTCCCCCAAATGATTCCTCCGTCCCCAAAAAAAGGCAACTGGAGTTTTTTGCTTTTGTTTTTTTAAAACGGTTCACTTCTCATCCAAGAAGCTTCTTCAGTTCTAACCATCCGGTGGGGAATGGAAGGATTTATGTTCTTTTTCAGTCTTTCCATTCTTCCTTTCCCCCACCAGTCATTTTGAACCGGAGAAGCTTCTTGGATGAGAAGCAAAAAGTTTTCGAAGAAAAAAAGAGCAAGGAAGTCCAGTTGCCGTTTGGAAAAAAGCATCTTTTGGACAGCCGTGACTTGGATGATTGAGAATTTCCAGAGACATGGCAAAAAAAAAAAGATGTAAAATTGGGCACGACTCACTTAATAGCCTTAGGAATGGAAATTCTTCTCCCAAATGTTCTTGTAAATTGAAGACTACTTAGTTTTCAATTTTCTCGACATTGGATTGGAATGGAATAGAATAAAGAATGGAATGGAATAGAATGGAATAGAATAGAATAGAATGGAATAGAATAGAATAAAATAGAAAATATGGAATGGAATAGAATGGAACGGAACGGAACAGAATAGAGAATGGAATGGAATGGAATGGAATGGAATAGAATAGAATAGAATAGAATAGAATAGAATAGAATAGAATAGAATAGAATAGAATAGAAAATATGGAATGGAATGGAATAGAATAGAATAGAATAGAATAGAATAGAATAGAATAGAATAGAATAGAATAGAATAGAAAATATGGAATGGAATGGAATGGAATGGAATGGAATGGAATGGAATGGAATAGAATAGAATAAAATAGAAAATATGGAATGGAATAGAATGGAACGGAACGGAACGGAACAGAATAGAGAATGGAATGGAATGGAATAGAATAGAATAGAATAGAATAGAATAGAATAGAATAGAATAGAATAGAATAGAAAATATGGAATGGAATGGAATAGAATAGAATAGAATAGAATAGAAAAGAAAATATGGAATGGAATGGAATGGAATAGAATAGAATAGAATAGAATAGAATAGAAAATATGGAATGGAATGGAATGGAATGGAATGGAATGGAATGGAATAGAATAGAATAGAATAGAATAGAATAGAATAGAATAGAATAGAATAGAATAGAATAGAAAATATGGAATGGAATGGAACGGAACGGAATAGAGAATGGAATGGAATAGAATAGAATAGAATAGAATAGAAAATATGGAATGGAATGGAATGGAATGGAACGGAACGGAACGGAACAGAATAGAGAATGGAATGGAATAAAATAGAATAGAATAGAATAGAAAAGAATAGAATAGAAAATATGGAATGGAATGGAATGGAACGGAATGGAACAGAACAGAATAGAGAATGAAATGGAATGGAATAGAGGATAGGGTAGGGTAGGGTAGGGTTGGAAGGGACCGTGGAGGTCATCCAGTCCAACCCCCTGATCAATCAGGAAACCCTATACCATTTCATACAAATGGTTGTCCAGTCTCCTCTTAAAAATCTCCAGTGATGGAGCACCCACAACTTCTGGAGGCAAGCGGTTCCACTGATTAATTTTTTTTTTGCATTTATATCCCGCCCTTCTCTGAAGACTCAGGGCGGCTTACACTATGTCAAGCAATTTGTTCTCACTGTTAAGAAATTTCTACTTAGTTCTAGCTTGCTTCTCTCCTTGATTAGTTTCCATCCAAGCCAATTTTTGGATCATATTATAATTACGTTGGTAGCCTCAGATCTTCGGAGATTCCTTTATTTTATTTATTTTATTCATTTATTTACATTTATATCCTGCCCTTCTCCGAAGACTCAGGGCGGCTTACAGTGTATAAGGCAATAGTCTCATTCTATTTGTATATTTACAAAGTCAACTTATTGCCCCCCCCAACAATCTGGGTCCTCATTTTACCTACCTTATAAAGGATGGAAGGCTGAGTCAACCTTGGGCCGGGCTTGAACCTGCAGTAATTGCAGGCAGCTGTGTTCTAATAACAGGCTTCTTACAGCCTGAGCTACCACGGCCCCTTGCTGGTGAATGTAGGCTGAACAACTATGTTAACCTTACTACACCTAGCATAGTTACTAAATATATTGTCTATTAAGGAAGGTCCCATCTCTGAGCTTAAGAGAGAAATGTGGGCTGTTGGCTCTCTTTTCTTCTTTGCAAGACTGTTTCAAGCTACTAACTTTTGTGATCAGTTCGGTAAATCGTGTTTTAGTCTTTCTTACTCTCACACTAATCTTGAGAAGGAGGAGATTTGTGGACGATAAGTCTGAAAATTTATGTTCAGGATTAACATCCATTTAGTCTGAAATGCGGACTAAATTGATGTTAATCATATTATCTACACTTAGGATTGTAGGCAAAATGGAAGACCAAAGATTTGGCTCTGATTTGTTCAAAGGAAAATATATCTGTGTTAATTTAATTAGATTTTGAAGTGGTGTTTTTGAATGTAGCAGTTGTTTGCATAGTAATTTCATAGTTTTTTCTTTTTTCTTGTTTTGGAGAACTCTAGCTTTTTTTTTTCCTGTTTAAAAAGGGCTGAGTTATTAAATTATGTTCATATTTGAAAGCTGGATAAAAATAATTACTGAGAAGCTCAAACAACTCTGTGGTCAAACCAAATACATTAGTAAGATTTGTGAACATGTTTCAATGGCCTTTTAATGAAGTGTTAGCAATTTTTTTTCATTTAAAAATAATGATGGTTTCTTTGGAGTCATTGATTAGCTAAAATGAGTAAAAATAAATATATACTCTCCTCCCCCTCTCAGATTTTTAAATACATAAACTTTTACTGACTGGAGTTACATTTTTGCTTGATCCTTTAATTTATTTTCTCTTCATTAATTCATTAGGTGGGGGGGACCACCCAGAATTTGTCTGAAATAACTGCCTTTTTAAAAAACCTTTGCTTAGCTGTAAACCTGCCAAGTCTACTATATCGCTGATTATTTATAATATAAGTGTTTGCACACACACAAGGAAAGGCAAAGGACTGAAAAAAAACCCATATGAATTCAAGAGGCGATTCATACATAGACTTAACCGATGCATTCTGGTATTCAAATTTTACTCTAGTGTAGCAATTTTATCAATCAATTAATTAATCAATCAATCATCCAGACTTGGTGCACATATTCTATTATCCACAGGCAGAACTGACATGAAACTGCAGAAAAAATAATTGCTACCAACTTGCCTTCCATTGAGGACCTGTATACTGCACGAATCAAGAAGAGGGCCGTGAAAATATTTGCAGATCCCTCGCATCCTGGACATAAACTGTTTCAACTCCTACCCTCAAAACGACGCTATAGAGCACTGCACACCAGAACAACTAGACACAAGAACAGTTTTTTCCCGAAGGCCATCACTCTGCTAAACAAATAATTCCCTCAACACTGTCAGACTATTTACTGAATCTGCACTACTATTAATTGTTTCATAGTTCCCATCACCAATCTCTTTCCACTTATGACTGTATGACTATAACTTGTTGCTGGCAATCCTTATGATTTATATTGATATATTGATCATCAATTGTGTTGTAAATGTTGTACCTTCATGAAGGTATCTTTTCTTTTATGTACACTGAGAGCATATGCACCAAGACAAATTCCTTGTGTGTCCAATCACACTTGGCCAATAAAATTCTATTCTATTCTATTCTATTCTATGAAAGGGCTATAAAGCGCTACAAGCCTTCGCCCCAATACAAGTAGTTCTTAACTTACGACCAAATTTATGTTGGCAAGTGAGATATTTGTTATGTGAGCTTTGCCCCAGTTTTACAACTTTTCTTATCGCAATGGTTAAGTGAATCCATGTGGTTGTTAAATAAGCAACACGGTTGTTAAGTGAATCTGGCTTTGCTTGTCAGAAGGTCCCAAAAGGGGATCCTGTGACCCTCGGGACACTGCAACCGTCATAAACTTGAACCAGTTTGCCAGTCATCTGAATTTTGATCATGTGACCATGGGAATGCTACAATGGTTGTAAAAGTAGTATACAGGACTACCTGTACAGGTAAACTACCTGTACAGGTAATCCTCGACTTACAACCATTTGTTTGGTGGCCATTTGAATTTACAACCGCATTGAAAAAAGCGACTTATGACCGTTTTTCACACTTACGACCGTTGCAGCATCCCCATGGTCACGCGATCAAAATTTGCTTGCTCGGCAACTGGCACGTATTTATTATTGTACTGTCCTGGGGTCACATGATCACCATTCATAACCTTCCCAGCTGACTTCCGACAAGCAAAGACAGCGGGAGGGAAGCCAGATTCACTTAATGACCGCATGATTCGTTTAACCGCCGCAAACAAATGTGGCAAAAAAAGGTCATAAAACGGGGCAAAACTCCCTGCTGTAGAATATCCCCCACTTTCCTGGTGTCAGTCCTGGAAGCCATCTTTTACTTTGGATCTTCCGGGCTGCCATATTTAATGCTGTGGGAAACTGGGAGGGGGGATTGTAGGGAGTTGGGGAGATATCTAGCCATAATAACTTTCCTTTCTCTGAGAGTCAAGGACATCCTGTCCTGCACCTGGAAGGGTGTTACTGGGAGGCATCATCTCCAGTTGGGATGGTGCTTCGATTGGACCACGTGATGGATGTGTGGGTGCAGGGTGAAGGGATTTGGACTTTCTTTTGGGTGGGGTAAAACCTGGAAGCTTTCAGATTCGGGTTTTCCCAGACGTGCCAATATGACATTTCTCATAAATTGGAACTTTGAGGAAATTCAAGCCTCGGAATCTTCTATTGTTGGGGGTGTTACCTGGAGTCCAGACACCTGGAGGTGAGGCTGGCCCCCACTCTCCTGGCCTTCGAAAAGGGGTTAACATATGCTCTGTGGCCTTGCTTGAGGCATGAAGAGGAGCACACAGCTGTGGGGCTGGTTAGCACCTTGAGAGCCAGCGGTGAAACCCACTTACCTTCGCTCCCGGTTTGGGAATGGGAGTGCGTGGGAGCTAGCGCACACGTCTTTTGCACATCTGCAGAGGGTCAAAAATGGGATGTTATGACGGGGCGGAGCCTCCCGCCACGGGTGTACCATTCTGTGTAGATCCGGCCCGATTTCGCCATTGTTGAGAGTCCTCTCTTTGCCTTTTTAATCCATTTTAAACTGAGTTTAATCATCCTTGCCTCCTGTTAAATTTTAAATTTTCTCAATTTTAAACTTTCATGTGCTGTTTTTCTTTTTCTTTTAACTTTTTATTGTACAGCACCCGAGAGTCCCTCTCTGAGGGAGATGGCCCGTTTAAAAAAACGTGGAAATCAAAAACAAAAATCATGAGTTAGAATTGAATTTAGAGGCCCTAGAAACTTCCCCAGATGGGCTTCTCCAAATTCGGGAGAAAATATATACTTGCGAGATACTTTGAAAGTTTTAAAAAAAGAGATGCAGTATGGTACTTTAATTCCTTTCATATTGTACTATTCACCACATGAATGCGGTAGCTCAGGGGCTAAGATGCTGAGCTTGTCAATCAAAAGGTCGGCAGGTCAGCGGTTCGAATCCCTAGTGCTGCCGTGTAACGGGTGGGGCTCCCGTGACTTGTCCCAGCTTCTGCCAACCTAGCAGTTTCGAAAGCACGTAAAAACTGCAAGTAGAAAAAATAGGGACCACCTTTGGCGGGAAGGTAACAGCGTTCCGTGCGCCTTTGGCGTTGAGTCATGCTGGCCACATGACCACGGAGACGTCTTCGTACAGCGCTGGCTCTTCGGCTTTGAAACGGAGTTGAGCACCGCCCCCTTGAGTCGGCAACAACTAGCACATATGTGCGAGGGGAACCTTTACCATTTTGTACCTTACTTTACCATTTTGTAAAGCAGCCGGGAGCAATTCAGAGCATCGAAATAGTAGATTTCTCTTTAAAATTGACTGGAATTCATTAAAAATGCAGTTTTCATTTTGTTGTGAAGATTGAACTTTGGAAGGACAGCATCCTAAATGGAGATTTGTAGATCAAGTCTTGATACTCCCCGTGTAAACTCTCCCTTTTTTTTTTTTTTTTTTTAATGTTGCTTTGTGACACCGAAGGCTGAGAATCTGTTAGGGAGGAAGAGAGCGACAGATTGTACCAGTATTTAATTTCCATTTGGTTAAGAATCGATTTTAAAAAGCCACAGCCAGCAAAGATGGCCTATCAAATATCAAGAATCTATGAGCAGAGCCACCCTTTGGGCCTCAGGCCAATCACTTAACAGACAAACGACCTTCCGACAATAAAACATCAACCTACCAATGTCGGCTTTTATTGGCTGTTTATTTATGATTACGCTCTTTTCACAGATACAATAGCTGACTGCCCTGGCCATTGACTTCCTCCCAAGCCATCAAGATCAGGGAAAGTGACAGACTCACTTTTACACCCTGCTAGTGAGGCCACACTTGCATCCTGTTCTGGTCACCACAATACAAAAAAAAGAAAAAAAAGATGTTGAGTCTCTGGAACTGGAGGGGTCAAAATCAAGGCCCACCGGCCAGAGATGGCTCGCGAGGTGCTTAGATCTGGCCCGCAACAGGGGTGGGTTCTACTTACCTTTAGAGCACTGCACACCAGAACAATTAGACACAAGAACAGTTTTTCCCTGAAGGCCATCACTCTGCTAAACAAATAATTCCCTCAACACTGTCAGACTATTTACTGAATCTGCACTACTATTAATCGTTTCATAGTTCCCATCACCAATCTCTTTCCACTTATGACTGTATGACTATAACTTGTTGCTGGCAATCCTTATGATTTATATTGATATATTGACCATCAATTGTGTTGTAAATGTTGTACCTTGATGAACATATCTTTTCTTTTATGTACACTGAGAGCATATGCACCAAGACAAATTCCTTGTGTGTCCAATCACACTTGGCCAATAAAATTCTATTCTATTCTATTCTATTCTTTACTACCGGTTCGTAACGGGAGCAGAAATGCGGGCGTCTGCCTATGCGCAGAAGCTTCTGCACGTGCACAGATCGGCCACGATGACGCAAGATTAGGTTTACAACTCTTAATGCCTTTTTGGCAATGTTGTTACGGTGGGCTTTGGCAGCTAGATCATTAGATATGAATATTCCAAGGTCCTTTTTAGGGGTGCTTTTATGTGTGTCAGGGTGTGTGTTGTAAGTTACCCTTTATTGTGATTATAGATCTTGCAAAAATAATTGTATCACTGTGTTGAGCTGGATGGATGCGTCTTTTCCTGTTAGCCAGCCTAACGTTGGCCAAAAATATCATGTCTAATTTGAGGGAGGCTTAAGAAAAAACCCCCCGTAATATTAGATTTCTGGATTAGCTATAAACCATTAAGACAACTAGTTCAATGAATATTTATAACCTCAATGAATACTTGGTTTAATCAACAATATCACAGCTGTCTCGGTGGTCCATTAGATTAGTTGGATTGCCGAGTGGATAGTGCTGTTTTTCATACAACACAATGTCAAATCAACTGCATATACAGTAGTAGCCAGAATTGTGGAAACCTTTTGGGAAAAATGTATTTTTGAGGTTTGATGGCTAATAACACCACTTTTTTTTTTTTTGGAGTTTCAAGATAATCCTATTCCACTTCTGGAATGGCCTGGAAATAGCCCAGACCTTCACCCCATTGAAAAATCTATGGAGCCGACTAAAGAAACTTGTTAGTCAGAAGGGACCCAGCAATAAAACCCAGTTAATAGAAGCCATCATTCTATTTTGGTTTCGCATTAGAACAGCTGGAGAACTAAAAGACTTGGGAAGACGTTGTAAGGCCGTCATTCATGCTAAAGGTTACCCGACGAAGGATTAACTGACATGGGGATCATTTTTGTATATCTCGTTTTTTCTACGTGTTTCACTTTTCTTCTTTATACTGTAACTGCTATTCTAATGGTTATTGCATTACATTCTTGATTAAATTATCTTTCCATTGATAGATAATTTTATGGTACTACTCCCCCAAAAAAGTGGTGTTATTAGCTAGTTTTAGAAAATACACTTCTCCCAAAAGGTTTCCACAATTTTGGCCACTGCTATACGAGGGCAACTGCACAGTGCTGTAAGAAAGTGGGATTTTTGCCCTGATGAAGTTTGCTATTTGATTAAAGAAATGTCTGCAAGAAAACAACCAAGCTCAGGGAGCACCAAGGACCCCACAAGAGATCAACACTCCCACCCTCATTGATAGGCCCAACCAGGGGTGAAATGCTCCCGATTCGGACCGGATCGCGGGATCCGGTAGCGATGGGGGCAGGTAGTTCGGAGAACCGGTACCAAAAATCCCTGCCCCCCCCTCCACTGCCCACGGCTCGCTGTTCCTCTTCTCTGTCCCTGAAGCTCTCGGCGGTGATATAGCTGCAAACGGCCTTAAATGACTGCCGCGGACTTCAAAGGGCCGCAGTACAGCTGATCAGTGCTATAGGCAGCGAGTAGACCGGGGCCTCTATTTTTAAAGAAGGTAGACCAGTGCCTCCCAATAAAAGGCAATTAGTAGACCGGTGCCTCTATTTTTAAAGAAGGTAGACCAGTGCCTCCCAATAAAAGGCAATTAGTAGACCGGTGCCTCTATTTTTAAAGAAGGTAGACCGGGGCCTCTCAGTAAAAGGCAATTGGTAGACCGGAGTCTCTATTTTTAAAGAAGGTAGACCGGGGCCTCCCAAGTTTTGTATACTTTATTATTTTTATTATTTATTATTATTGACCATGCCCATTCAGTCACCTGACCTCCAAGCCACACCCACCAATTAAACCACGCCCACAGAACCGGTAGGGAAAATTTTTAGATTTCACCCCATACGCCCAACCACTCGTCTGTAAACAGTGAGCAAACTGTCTTTTAGCACTGAGGATGTTACCTAGTTGGGTCATGAAATGTCTGCAACAAAACCACCAAGCTCAGAAAGCACTAATAGAACAGGTTCAATTAAAAAAAACAAAACTAATTTTAAAAGTCCAGATTAGAGATAATTCACCATGGAAAAAAATCTGTTTGTATGGTCGGTAAGACTTGGCATCGACTTGAAGGAGAGATTGACATCTGCTAGCAAAGGACCTCCTTCCACCAGCTCAGGCATCTTCCACTGGAGTCTGAAGTAGGTGTGGTAAAAACACAAAGTGGGGTCAGATCTGAGTGGGGAGCATTTCATGTTGCACCCATTTCCCCAGTAGGTCTTGCTAAGACACACTTGTCCGAAGGAGGAAACTGACACCAGGCACATTTTCCTTGTGCCTAATGATCTTTATGGAGTCGCTCCTTACTTGGATGACTTAAGAAAGGAATACTTTTATTTGTTTGTTTGTTTATTATATTTGAATCCCATCTTTTATTATTTATACAAATAACTCAAGGTGACAAAGATATCTTCCTGACCTCCGGACCTTTTGCCGCGAGCTTAAGACATATCTATTCTTCCGAGCAGGACTGGCTTAAATAGAGTTTTTAAACATGGATTTTATTGGGGTTTATTTTATATTTTGTATTGTATTTTAAATTTAGGCTATATTGAATAAGTTTTTTAAATAGTGTTTTTATTGTAATGTATTATTTTATCTGCCTGTTCACCGCCCTGAGTCCTTCGGGAGAAGGGCGGTATAAAAATTAAATAATAATAATAATAATAATAATAATAATAATAATAATAATAATAATAATAATAATAATAATAATTATTATTATTATTATTATTATTATTATTATTATTATTATTATTATTATTATTATTATTATTATTATATCTAACATCCCTTCCTCCTCTTATTTCCCTACAGCAATAAACCTGTGAGGCAGGTTAGGCTGAGAGAAAAAGACTGACTCAAAGTCACCCAGCTGGTTTTCATGCATAAGACGGGACTAGAACTCACCATCTCTTGGTGATTGGCCCAAAGTCACCCAGCTGGTTTTCATGCCTAAGGAGGGACTAGAACTCACCATCTCCCGGTGATTGGCCCAAAGTCACCCAGCTGGTTTTCATGCCTAAGGAGGGACTAGAACTCACCATCTCCTGGTGATTGGCTCAAAGTCACCCAGCTGTCTTTCATGCCTAAGGCAGGACTAGAACTCACTGTCTCCTGGTGATTGGCTCAAAATCACCCAGCTGGCTTTCATGCCTAAGGCGGGACTAGAACTCACCGTCTCCTTGTGATTGGCTCAAAGTCACCCAGCTGGCTTTCATGCCTAAGGCGGGACTAGAACTCACCGTCTCCTGGTGATTGGCTCAAAGTCACCCAGCTGGTTTTCATGCCTAAGGCGGGACTAGAACTCACCATCTCCCGGTGATTGGCTCAAAGACACCCAGCTGGCTTTCATGCTTAAGGTGGTACTAGAACTCACACTTTCTAGCCTGGTGCCTGAACCCATAGATCCCTGGGCTTCCAGTGTAATAGAATCAAATGTAAGTTGCGCTGCTCACCTTCCATTTTCTGTGCTATTACGCAGGTGCTGGTGAGCGAGGACTCCGATAGTGACGGCATCGTAGCTCACTTCCCAGCCCACGAGAAGCCCATTTGCTGCATGGCTTTCAACCCCAGCGGTAAGCATTATTTTCTGGCGGTGCATTATGGATCCTTTAACTTGCTTAGAAATCAGGCTGAAATCTTTCCTGAAGTTTTATTTGTCTGCCAGCTGAAATATATTATTATTATTATTATTTTTCGCATTTTAGTGGTTGAAAACATTAAATTGGAGGCAGAGCAACCTTATTTTGTCTCTGATATTTTGCTTTCTGGCTTGCTTTGATTCGGAAATACACAACCCATATTTCTTATCGGATCTATTCTGACCATCTGCTACAACTTTCACCATCCTGACACCCCCCCCAAAAAAGCATCCTTTATACATCCTTTTAAATGCAGATAGTCCTCGACTTATGACCCTAAAAAGGTAAAGGTTCCCCTCGCACATTCGTGCTAGTCGTTCCTGACTCTAGGGGGCGGTGCTCATCTCTGTTTCAAAGCCGGAGAGCCAGCGCTGTCCAAAGACGTCTCCGTGGTCATGTGGCCGGCATGACTAAACGCCAAAGGTGCAAGGAACGCTGTTCCCTTCCCACCAAAGGTGGTCCCTATTTTTTCTACTTGCATTTTTTACGTGCTTTCGAAACTGCTAGGTTGGCAGAAGCTGGGACAAGTAACGGGAGCTCACCCTGTTACACGGCAGCACTAGGGATTCGAATCGCTGAGCTGCCGACCTTTCGATCGACAAGCTCAACGTCCTAGCCCCTGAGCCTAAACTGACCCTAAACTGAAACCCAAATTTCTGTTGTAAGTGAGACAGTTGTTAAGTGAGTTTTGCCCAATTTTATGACCTTTCTTGCCATAGTTGTTAAGTGAAACACTGCAGTTGTTAAGTTTAGTAACACAGCTGTCCCACAGGCAGCTGGACTTTTTATTGTCTTTTCATTGAATATATTTTGCTTCTCATCCAAGAAGCTTCTTCAGTTCTGACCATTGATAAGGGAATCTGGCTTCCCCATGGACTTTGTTCTTCCGAAGGTCGCAAAAGGTGGACACATGACCCTAGGACGGTCTAACCATCCTTAATACATGCCAGTTGCTAAGCGTGTGAATTTTGATCACGTGACCACAGGGATGCGGCAACGGTCGTTTGTGTGAAAAATGGTCACAAGTCACTTTTTTCAATGCTGCTGTGATTTTCAATGGTCACTAAATGAATGCTTGCAAGTCTGCGACTACCTGTATGTTGCAAACATTGGAAAATGGTGGGTACTTGCTTAGTCTGGGAAGACACACATTTTGCATGTTCAAAAAGTGGGCACGGCTGGTCTAGTGAAGAGAAGGATCAGGGGAGACAGGATAGCATCTTCCAATATTTGAGGGGCTGCCATAGAGAGGAGGGGGTCAAGCTATTCTCTAAAGCACTTGAAGGCCAGACAAGGAATAATGGATGGAAACTGATCAAGGAGAGATTCAACCTGGAAATAAGGAGAATTTTTCTGACAGTGAGAACAATCAACCCATGGAACAGAAGTTGCCTTCGGAAGTTGTCATGCCTCCAGCCCCCCCCACCATCACCACCCCGGCCCTGGCCCCATGCCGGGAAAGGATTCCAGGAATGAATAAACAAACCTGATAAACCTCACTCCTACAGCGTGTGAGCAGGAAGCCAGCCACGTGCTGGAATTACTGACAGCAGATCCAGCTGAAGAGAATTCAAAGTGGGAGGATCCTCGCTTCCGGAGATCTGAGAGGCGACGCCAGCAGAAGGAAGAGAGGGGCAGGCCTGGATAAATGCTGAGTCACGGAGCCACACCCCACAGCCTATATAAAGGACCTGCTTTTGGCATTCTAACCTTGAGTCAAGCAAAGTCCCATCTAGTTTGCTGCTATTGCTGAAGTCACAACTTGGACTCCTGCCTGCCCTGATAAACCTCGAAGGAATTTGACAAGCTGCAGAGGCTTCGTTGCTGTCGTGTCCCACTCCTCCGCTGACGGCCGGGTCAGGGAAATCCGAATCAGGCTTGCCTCTGCAGCTCTGCCCAAAGTCCTAGCAAAGTCCTCAGAGCAGGCAGGAGACCAGAAAGTGACTTCAGCAAGATAAGTTCGACTTTGCCTGACTCAGAGACTGCCAGAAAGCAGATCCTTTATATAGGCCATGGGGTGTGGCTCCATGACTCAGCACTCATTAAGGCCTGCCCCTCCCTTCCTTCTGACGCCGACGCCTATCAAGTCTTCTGACGTGAGGGTCACTCCAGTCGGCAGCTGTTGGTAATTGACCTCCCTCAGGCTCACATGCTGTGGAGGAGGGGGAGGGGTCTAGCTGCTCTGTTTGCCTGGGCATGGAGCCAGGGCTGGGGCCGGGGGATGCTCCCTCCTCTGCAACCTGCTTGGGCATGGGAGCCAGGGCTGGGACCAGGAGGTGCCCCCTCCTCTTCAGCTTGTCTGGGCATGGAGCCAGGACTGGGGCCGGGAGGCATACATTCCTCCGTGTTCAGGAGCAGATAAGAAGGCCCCGGCTGCTGTGAGAGCGGGCAAGACACAACAGTTGCCATGCTTGATACAGACTTCCTAGACCCGGTCGTCGGAGGGGGAGTGGGACACGGCAGAAGTTGTGGGAGCTTCATCACTGGAGGCTTTCAAGAAGAGACGGGACTGCCATCTGTCAGAAATGGTGTAGGGTCTCCTTCTTGGGCGGAGGGGGGGTTGGACTAGATGACCTAAAACAGGGGGTGTCAAACTCGATTTCATTGAGGGCTGCATCAGGGTTGTGTTTGACCTTGGCGGCCGGGGTGAGCTTGGCCAGCTTGACATCACTCATCTTGGGGGCACCTGTGGCCAGAGTGCTCTGCCAGAGAAAACAGTCTCCCAAGCTCCATTTTCGGCTGGGATGCCTCCTGCAACCCTCTGCCAGCATTTTTACTGGCAGAGGCATCGCGGGCCGATCCTTCGCTATTTCCAGGGCTCCCCCACGGGCCGGATTTAAGCACCCCGCAGGCTAGATCTGGTCCCCGGGCCTTGAGTTTGACACCCCTGACCTACAAGGTCCCTTCCAACTGTTTAATCTAAAAAAATATTAATACGTAAGTCAATATATCAGAAGGTATGTTGTTGATAGCTCATATGTTGGGAGCCACTTGATCTGTCTGATGAGTTAAGAGTTTGGGTATAAACGTGACGCTAAGTCTTGGCCAAGGCTATTAAGCAAGAGGAAGGGAATGATCTTTCTGATGGCACCCATTCTCTAAAACCACATTTAGAGAGCTGCAGCATTAAATTTACCCTGGGTCAAGATGTCAGCGCCAATAAATGTAGGAAATGGGCATTAATGTCTTTGAAAAGTCAGGTAATTGACTTCCTCTTCTCTGTCATTTCCCATTGGAAGAACAACGCCCCTGCCTCCCTTGAAAAGTTCACTTGATTTCTTGAGGTTTGCAGAAATAATTCTCCTAAATTTAATACCACTTATCCTTTTCCATTTAAGGCTTAACCTGGAGATGTAGCTCAGCTGTCTTTTCTACTCCAATTTTTCCCAGGTGGGAGTGAGGGGAAGCCATCTGAAAGTGGTCTTTGAAGCCTCAATGACAGTCATTTCTCCATCGAACCGGTTCCGTCTCCCTGCGGTGAGGTGTAGCGGTTCGAAAGTCTAGCTGAAGGAGTAAATGATCTGACCATGACAGGGGTTGGGATATTAACTCCCCTAACTCCAGATCATTTAGCCACTGTCCCGAGACAAAAATCAAGTCCAGTGTGTTACCCCCGATGTGGGTGGGGACATTAACTGTCTGGGTCAGGTCCAAGGCCGTCATGGAAGCCATGAACTCCCGAGCTGCCGTTGAGGATTCGCCCGCCGACGGCAAATTGAAATCCCCCATAACCATAAGTCTGGGGGTCTCAACCGCCGTCCCGGCTATCATCTCCATCAGCTCGGGCAGGGCTGCCGTTACGTAGCAAGGAGCCAGGTACGCAATCAGCAAGCCCACCTGCACCCCACGGCCCCACCTCACCAGGAGGGTTTCACAACCGGCTATCTGCGGGACAGCGACCTCCCTGGGTTCCAGACTCTCGTTAATGACAACCGCTACCCTCCCACCCCTACCCTGGGCCCTCGGCTGATGGAATGCGCGGAAGCCTGGTGGGCACATCTCAGTAAGGGGAACCCCCCCCTTCTGCGCCCACCCAGGTCTCCGTAATGCCCATTAGGTCCGCTCCCCCCTCTTGGATAAGATCGAATATGAGGGGGGTCTTATTCATGACGGACCTGGCATTGCATAACATCAATAGAAGGTCCAGGTTCCCGGGGGATATAACCACCCGGGGCACGAGTGAAGTCTAGGGGCCCGGAGTGCGGAATCGCTTTCAAACAGCGAGAGCGCACTCCCCGAACTTGATAGGAGCCCCTGCTTCAGCCATACCTGCCCCTCCCTCGTACCGTGCAGATGGAAATGCCCATACATGGTCGAGCCTTAACCTCCTCCAAGACCTCCAATTTACAGACCTCCATATCGTGAACCTTAGAAGGGACCAGCCTAACCCCCTGTGGGCGTGCCCCCCCCCACATACCCCACCCCGAAACCCATTATCCTCTCTTCTCTTCTCTTCTCTTCTCTTCTCTTCTCTTCTCTTCTCTTCTCTTCTCTTCTCTTCTCTTCTCTTCTCTCTCTTCTTCCCTTCCCTCCCCTTCCCCTCCCTTCTTTCACGTCTCTTCTCTCCTCTCTCCTCTCCTCCTCCTCTCCTCCCTACTTTCTATCCTCTCCTCCCTCCCTCCTTCCCTTCCCTTCTTCCCTTCCTTCCCTTCCTTCCTTCCTTCTCTTCTCTTCTCTTCTTCCTTCCTCCCTCCTCTCCTCCTCCTCTCCTCTCTTCTCTCCTCTCCTCCTCCTCCCTCCCTCCTCCTCCCTCCCTACTTTCTCTCCTCTCCTCTCCTCTCCTCTCTCCTCTCTCCTCTCCTCCTCTCCTCTCCTCCTCTCCTCCTCTCTCCTCTCCTCCCTCCTCCTCTCCTCCCTACTTTCTATCCTCTCCTCCCTCCCTCCCTTCCCTTCCTTCTTCCTTCCCTTCCTTCCCTTCCCTTCTCTTCTCTTCTCTTCTTCCCTTCCTCCCTCCTCTCCTCCCTTCTCACGTCTCTTCTCTCCTCTCTCCTCCTCCCTCCCTCCCTCCTCCCTCCCTACTTTCTCTCCTCTCTCCTCTCTCTCTCTCCTCTCCTCTCCTCTCCTCTCCTCCTCTCCTCCTCTCCTCCTCTCCTCTCCTCTCCTCTCTTCTCTTCTCTTCTCTTCTCTTCTCTTCTCTCTCTTCTTCCCTTCCCTCCTCCCTTCCCTTCCTCCCTCCCTCCCTTCTTTCATCTCTCCTCCTCCCTCCCTCCTCTCCTCCCCTCCCTACTTTCTATCCTCTCCTCTCCTGTCCTCTCCTCTCCTGTCCTCTCCTCCCTTCCCTTCCCTTCCCTTCCCAGCTGGATAAGGCTTCTGAGCAAGCAGTCTCCATGGTGTTTCCAAATGTCTGGCTAACTTCTTTATTGGCTTCCTATGTCATACAGATGGTCCTTGATTTACAACCACAATTCAGCCCCAGACTTTTGATGCTAAGAAACATTCGTTAAGTGAGTTTTGCCCTTTCTTGCCACAGTTGTTAAGTAAATGATTGCAGATATTAAGTTAGTAACACAATTGTTAAGTGAATCCTGGCTTGGGGAAATGAACCCAGCAGAACGCAGAACTATCTCCATGGATGTATTCCTTCAAATGATTTTAACCACCTGTTTCCTGCAGTGGTCAAACTTGCAATGATCTTGAAGAACTTAATTGCTATGAAATTCAGCTGGTTAATTTTATTTTTGGCCAAAAGGCCCAAAAAACAAAGCTGACGAAAGAGGAGGATAATAAAAAAAGCAAAAGATAGTATAATAAAGCCAATTATTTTTCACAACAGCCTATAAAATTGGTTCGGTATTAAGCAGTTGGCCAAGATCATTCCGTGCTTCTGGGGGGGATCAGAACCCAGTTCCCTCGAGGCTGAAGTTCTTACTACTCCTAGTAGGCTGTTAATACTGGCTTAGACCACCTAGTGAGTCTAAAGGGGCTTTAGCTCACAGTGTGCCAGAAGCCCATCTAAAAGTTCCCAGGAGCGTTCTCCTGCGGGGAAGTTTTGCAAGAAATAATTTAAACCAAGACCTTCCCCTTATTTAAAATTGTCCAAACAGTTTACAAACATTGAGGATGCTACAGTGACCTTGATAAAAACACATTTGACCTGCAAATGTAAATCTGCAAGCGTTTGTCAGAGGCAGAGGCTCCTCAAGCTGCAGATTGGGAGGTTGTCACAGGCAGAAAGAATCTGCCCCATTTGGGGGGGGGGGAGGAAGAAAAGGCAGATTTAGGTGTTTATGAACTGGCCTCCAAGCAATTAATGTTGAATTCTCATTCTCTCTCTCTCTCTCTCTCTCTCTCTCTCTCTCTCTCTCTCTCTCTCTGCATGTGTGTATAATCTTGATAACAAGAAAAATGGCTATCCAGTAGAATCAAACGTTCCATCTCAAACCAGGCTAGACTAAACTGGGGTAGGCACCAGCCCTGCAGGAACTGGGATAGATGACTTTTGGTGGTGTTGTATATATACATTATTGAATACTTTTTTTAAAGACTGGAACCGAACGAGCTGAAGATCGGCTGGTCCCATCTGTTCCATCGGACGTGTGGCTGAATGAGTCGTTGGCTTGGTGTGGTTTGCCAAGTCTAGCAATTCTTCACCAATCCTGCTAGCGTCCCAAGTAGGCTTTGGCCTTCCCAAGAAGAAGGAGCCAGTGAAGGCTTGCTCTAAAAGCCGGCGCTGCTCAATCAGTGTTGGTCTTTTCTTTTTCTCAGTAGAGGAGGCTAGGTTGCATGAAGATAATTCTATTTCCCTCTTAAAAATAACAGTTTCTCCTTGTGCGATGCCTCTGATGAGAGTGACAAACTTGCACTCCCAATTAATCTAGGCCACCCACTAAATCTCTGTGGGCCTCTGTGGCTCAGACTGGTAAGACAGTCTGTTATTAACAGCAGCTGCTTGCAATTACTGCAGGTTCAAGCCCCACCAGGCCCAAGGTTGACTCAGCTGTCCATCCTTTATAAGGTAGGTAAAATGAGGACCCAGATTGTTGGGGGCAATAAGTTGACTTTGTATATAATATACAAATGGATGAAGACTATCGTTTGACATAGTGTAAGCCGCCCTGAGTCTTCAGAAAAGGGCGGGATATAAATGCAAATTAAAAAAATAAAATAAAAAAATCTGATGTACATGTGAATTCTGGAAGTACCAGTAGAGGAGAATATTTGCAGCTCAGGGTTGAACTGTGGAGTCCTTGGTTTTCTCTGAGCTTGGCTGGGGTTTTTTTTGCAGATGTTTCATTACCAAACTAGTTAACATTATCAGTGCTAGAAGAAAGGGGGAGGAGAACTGTGGGGTCCTTGGCGTTCTCTGAGCTTGGTTGGGTTTTTTTTTTTATTTGCATTTATATCCCACCCTTTTCCAAAGACTTAGGGCGGCTTACATTGTGTTAAGCAATAGACTTCATCCATTTGTATATTATATATAAAGTCAACTTAATTGCCCCCAACAATCTGGGTCCTCATTTTACCTACCTTATAAAGGATGGAAGGCTGAGTTAACCTTGGGCCTGGTGGGACTTGAACTTGCAGTAATTGCAAGCAGCTGTGTTAATAACAGACAGACTTAGTCTGCTGAGCCACCAGAGGCCCTAAAAGGTAATGAAAAAAAGGTAATGAAACACCTTTTTTGCAGGTGTTTCATTACCAAACTACCATATTTTCGGACTATAAGACACACCTACCTTTTTTTGGTGAGGAAAAGAAGAAAAAGAAATCTGCCTCCCAGCAATTTTGCCTCGTTACAGCGAACAGCCTGCTTGACTTTCATTTTCGTTTTCAGCATAGCTTGATTAGCACAAGGGAAAAAAAAAATCTGCTCCCAGCAATTTACCTCCTTGCAGCAAGCAGCAGAGGCCTGCGCCACAATAGGCCATGGCAATCCCTGCAGCCTGAAACAGCTGAGGGTCGGGAGGCCGATCCAAGGGACAATCGACTTGTCCTAATCAGGCTGTGCTGAAGCTGAAATGGGCTGTTTCTTCTTGCTGCTTGCTGCAAGGAGGAAAATTGCTGGGAGGCAGAAGCCAAAGGGTGGGGGCCAGTGGGTGGGTGTGGCTACATTTGGTGTATAAGACGCACCCAAATTTTCACCCCCTTTTAGGAGGCCGGGGGGGGGGAATGCGTCTTATATTCTGAAAAATACGGTAGTTAACATCATCAGTGCTAGAAGAGAGGGAGGAGGAGGAGGGGGAGGGGGAGAACTGTGGGGTCCTTAGTGCTCTCTGAGCTTGGTGGTTTTTTGGCAGATGTTTCTAGATGACTAGATCAAACTAGGTAACATCATTAGTGCTAGAAAAGAGCGGAGAGGAGGAAGATTCTGGGGTCCTTGGTGTTCTCTGAGCTTGCTTGTTTTCTTGCAGATGTTTCATTACCGTAACTAGGTAACATCATCAGTGCTAGTATTTATTTTATTTATTTATTTATTTTATTTAATTAGATTTTTATACCGCCCTTCTCCCGAAGGACTCAGGGCGGTTTACAGCCAGATAAAACATAACAACAGAATAAATACAAGATAAAATAATATTTAAAAAACTTATTAAATTTGGCCCAGATTAAAATATATTTAAAACAGTAAAACCCACTAAAATTAGAAACCAAATAAAATCTAAAATTCTATGCCAGTCCTGCGCGAATAAATAAATATGTCTTCAGCTCGCGGCGACAGGTTCGAAGGTCAGGAAGTTGGTGGAGTCCTGGGGGAAGTTCGTTCCAGAGGGTAGGAGCCCCCACAGAAAAGGCCCTTCCCCGGGGGGGGGGTCGCCAGCCGACATTGCTTGGCGGACGGTACTCTAAGGAGTCCCTCTCTGTGAGAGCGCACAGGTCGGTGGGAGGCAATCGGTAGCAGTAGGCGGTCCCGTAAATAACCCGGCCCTAAGCCATGGAGCGCTTTAAAGGTAGTAACCAGCACCTTGAAGTGCACCCGGAAGACCACAGGTAGCCAGTGCAGACTGCGCAGGAGTGGTGTCACATGGGAGCCAGGAGCGGCTCCCTCTGTCACCCGCGCAGCTGCATTCTGAACCAACTGGAGCCTCCGGGTGCTCTTCAAGGGGAGCCCCATGTAGAGAGCATTGCAGTAATTCAAGCGAGAGGTAACAAGAGCATGAGTGACCGTGCATAGGGCATCCCGGTCAAGGAAGGGGCGCAACTGGCGAATCAGGCGAACCTGATAAAAAGCTCTCCTGGAGACAGCCATCAAGTGATCTTCAAACGACAGCCGTCCATCCAGGAGAACGCCCAAGTTGCGCACCCTTTCCATCGGGGCCAATGACTCGCCCCCAACAGTCAGCCGCGGTTGCAGCTGACTGTACCGGGGTGCCGGCATCCACAGCCACTCCGTCTTGGAGGGATTAAGCTTGAGCCTGTTCCTCCCCATCCAGACCCGTACGGCTTCCAGACACCGGGACAGTACTTCGATAGCTTCGTTGGGGTGGCCTGGGGTGGAGAAGTACAGCTGCGTATCATCAGCGTACAGTTGGTACCTCACCCCAAAACCACTGATGATCTCACCCAGCGGCTTCATATAGATGTTGAACAGGAGAGGCAAGAGAATCGACCCCGCGGCACCCCACAAGTGAGGCGCCTCGAGGTCGATCTCTGCCCCCCTGCCAACACCGTCTGCGACCGGTCAGAGAGGTAGCTGGAGGGATAGATAGATAGATGGATAGATAGATTGGATGGATTGATGGATGCAGAGGTGTTAGAACATCCAAAAATTTGTTCCTTTAGTGGAAATTGTCCCATATGAATGAATGAGTCCTTCTTCTCTGAGGGAGCTGGCCAGGTCCAAAATATATATTTAAAAAAATATATTTAAAAAAATGATTAAATAAATAAAACAAATACATTTTGACTCCTGAAGCTATTTCAAGATAGATTATTAGTCTTATCCTATCTTTTTGTCGATGTTCTGGAAACTCCTGCCTTTTTACTATCCTGACTGCTTGGATCTGGTAGGATCTATTTTCATCTGGGAATGTGGCCTTTATGAAGTGGGGACTATTGATGCCTGTTTATATAATGTCATTAGCACTTAGCCGCCAGCAATTATTCAGGCTCTAAAGACTATTTTCACAGATTGTATAATGGTGCTCTCCAAAGCAATGGGGCTGCTTGTTAAAAAGGTTTTCCAGTGACTTTTGGGAAGTCTATAAATAAGACATACCTTATTATGTCTGATTACTTGTTTGTTTGTTTGTTTATAAAATAGGTTCAGGGCAACTAACAATCGGAAACATTATCAAGTCAAAAATTAGACTTAGACTTAGAACAACTTTGCTGTCACTTTAAATGTATACTAACTGGCGTATATTAAAATGAAATCTCATTGCATACAGCTCTCAAAGGGTCACCACCTTCAATATACCTTACATAAACATGATTAAATAAATAAATACAAAATTAGGCATATACCCAAATATATTATACGACACAGAGAAACAACACAGGTTTAGTTCGGAATTATATGTGTACCGAGCGAGAAAAACGAATCTTGCGAGTTTACCAGATGGACGGCCTAGGGCAGTGATTCAGGGCGGTTTACAGTACCGAGTGCCAAAAGCGCGCATGCACGCCCACAATGCAATGCAAGTGCGACCCCCCCCCCCGTGTGTGTCCCGCACATGCAAGTGCAATCCTGCGTGTGCCTTTCCCCCTGCGAATGCACGCGCAACCCTGAGGGGTGTGTGTGTGACTCCTCCGCATGCACCCTGCCCATGCGCATTCACCCCTTTCGAACGTGTGGCCATCTCCCACACGCATGCATGGCAGAGACCCGAAAAGCAGCTGGCCGGCAGGAGATGCGGGGCAGATCTGAGCTGGGGCGACGGCTCGCGTGTCCGCAGAGAGGCCTCTGCATGCCATCTGTAGCATGTGTGAGCCGTAGGTTCGCCATCACGGGCCTAGGGAACAAAGCCGTTAGAGCAGCGGTTCTCAACCTGTGGGTCGTGACCCCGTTGGGGGTCGAATGACAATTTGCCAGGGTTCATCTAAGACCATCGGAAATATGGGAAGTATACTTGCGAGTCGAAGAATCGTGAATTCGGCTTCAGGCGCGATGAATTAAAAAAGAGAGAAATCTTTGCTCTGATGTCTCCCTCTCAAGCCAGCTGCAATCACTCCCAATCGCTAGCCTAATCTGGCTTCAGGCGCGATAAACTTAATAGGGGAGGAGTCTCCACTTTAATGCCTCCGTCCTCAAGGCAATCGCAAGCAGTTCAGATCGCTAGCCAATACGGCTTCAGGCGCGATAAATTCAAAACGAAAATAATTTTACGGTTGGGGGTCGCCACATCATGGGGAATTGTATTAAAGGGGTCGCCACATCATGGGGAATTGTATTAAAGGGGTTGTAGCATTATAAAGGTTGAGAACCACTGCGTTAGAGAATCTGGAAGTCCTGCTAGAAATACTGCAAAACCTCATCCCAGAGGGAAGCCACAGAAACAGACTAAATTGGGTGGGTGGGGCTTTTTTGCTTTGAGCTTTTAAGGACATTGTCTGAGAAGTGCTATTCTGCAGGTAGTAAAGTGGTAAAAAAACATTGGTTTACTTCTTGGATGGGTACAGTGATTTTCAGTAAACTTGTTCTTAACAGTGCAGTTTAGTGCTACTTTGCTTTGAAGAGCTATTGTGAAGATATTGTCAGGCACAAAAGACCAGCTCAATTAAACTAATTTATTACTATGTTGTGACCCAGGCCCAAATAGGTAGTAATAAACTTAGTCCATGGAAAAACAAACTTTATTTGAACAGCTGGGAATTACTTCATTCCCAGCTTCGTTCAACTCAAAGTAACACAAATTCCTCCCAACACAAATTCCTCAGTTATCTCACAAACCTTAGTCTAATTAGGCAAACTGCCAAAGGCCCTTCCTGGCAAACATCCAGAAGCCACAAAAACAAAGACGTAGACGAAGCAGAAGATGGAGCAGAAGACGCAGCTACAATGTTGTTTTCTGGCAAATGCTGTTGCTGGCCTTTAAGGGAGGGGCCAATCATCTCTTGGCCCTACTCCCGAGTCGTTCTCTTCGCTTCAGCTGCTCTTGCCTTCTGGCAGCTCTTCTCATGCGTGCATTAGGAACAGGCTCCTCCTCTTCCTCTGCCTCACTACTATCAGCCTCTGGAGGCTCTGGAGTCCGCACCTCACTCCCCGATGGCCCTGGCCTCACCTCAACCTCATTGCTGTCCGACTCCGTTGCCAGCTCCATAGGTTGCTGACGGACCACAACATACTAAAAAAAAACATGCATAGGAATCTTTTCAACTAAGCGCTTGCTAGGAGTTAGATGAGAGTCCGCAGAATTCAAGGGAGGTTGGATTTACTCTGCTTGTGATTACGGAGGGATTCTAGGCTGATTCCTCTTTTGACTCCGCCTCTATTTCTGCGATTCCTTCTCCTACAGATAGTGCTGAAAATATTTTGAGAACTTTTTTATTTAAAACATTGTCCTACCTAAATGGCAGGGGTCCTCAAACTACGGCCCACGGGCCGGATACGGCCCACCAAAGCCATTAATCTAGCCCATGTGGGACCACCAGGCTGCCCCACTCACATCCTCCAGCCTATCCACCGGCCCCCATCCGCCTTCTGGAGGCCCGGGGTGCCAAAAACAGGACCATGTTTGGGCAGCAGAATGCTACTGGAGGCTGGGGAGGCCAAAATTGGGACATTCAGAGGCCTCGGGAGGCTAAAAATGGGGCCGTCTTTGGCCTCCCCGGCCTCCAGAGAGAAAGAGAGGGACACACACACACACACACACACACACAAACACCCCGAGGCAGTCCCTCATACACACCCCAGGGCAGCCACATCCCTTCACTAACTTGCTTTCCACTCAAATTAAATTAAACAAATTAAAGTTTAATTTGGCTAAATTGGCCATGCCCACTCAGTAACATGACTACCTAGCAGGGGTGAAATCCTCCCGGTTCAGACCAGTTCAGCCAGTGGTTCAGAAAACCAGTAGCAATGGCGGTGCGAGGCTCCACCCACCTGCCCGGTAGTCTTTACTTCCTGGTTAAAACTCACCCTCACACCAAATTCAGTCTTAGGCAGGGCTCTTGTAGAATAGAGTAGAGTAGAGTAGAGTAGAGTAGAGTAGAGTAGAGTAGAGTAGAGTAGAGTAGGAATAGAATAGAATAGAATAGAATAGAATAGAATAGAATAGAATAGAATAGAATAGAATAGAATATATGGGATGGAATAGAATAGAATAGAATAGAATAGAATAGAATAGAATAGAATAGAATAGAATAGAAAATATGGGATGGAATGGAATGGAATAGAATAGAATAGAATATATGGGATGGAATAGAATAGAATAGAATAGAAAAGAAAATAAAATAAAATATGGAATGGAATAGAATAGAATAGAATAGAATAGAATAGAATAGAATAGAATAGAATAGAATAGAATAGAATAGAATAGAATATATGGGATGGAATAGAATAGAATAGAATAGAAAATAAAATAAAATAAAATATGGAATGGAATAGAATAGAATAGAATAGAATAGAATAGAATAGAATAGAATAGAATAGAATAACAGGTATAGGAAGGGACCTTGGAGGTCTTCTAGTCCAACCCCCTCCTTAGGCAGGAAACCCTACACCACTTCAGACAAATGGTTCTCCAACATCTTCTTAAAAACTTCTGATTTCAGAAGTTGTGGGTGCTCCATCACTGGAGATTTTTAAGAAGAGACTGGACAACCAATTGTCCGAAATGGTAGAGGGTCCTTGAGCAGGGGGTTGGACTAGAAGACCCCCCGAGGTCCCTTCCAACTCGGTGGTTCTGTTATTCTTGGCAGACAGGGTGCAGAGTATGGCTCTATTCTTAGTGCCTAATTTTGTTGCTGTGAATCAGCCAGTCCCAACAGCTGCATGGACTCTGTTTTCCAACTTCCCACTGCCTTTCTTGTTTAGTTCACATTTATTTCACATTCAGCTGTGACTCCAAGGTCAGAATTAAAACAAACATTCTAATGGCAGCATTTATAACAGTGGCAACTCTTGGCACCATGACCTGGACCAGGGGATTGTACGGATGGTGCAGAACAGCCCCCATCAGACATTAAATACAGTTGTTACTGAATCTCCACCCCCGCTTCCTGTAGGCCATGACTACATTGTCTGTAAATCACACAGCTGATTAAAAAAAAACACACACCTCACAATTTGGGCTTTGGGAAGACTGTTAGCAGAACTGGTTCCAGTTTTTTAAAGGGGTCCTGGATGGAGAAGAAGAAAGGGGGATGTGGACATCAAAAACCTTACCCGTTTCTATGGCTTGATTCGGGATATTTTTATGTATTTTATTTATTTGCATCCTGCCTTTATTTTTTTTTACACATAACTCAAAAGTGGGAAACATATACAACACACCTCTTTCCTCTTCTTTTCCCCTCAACAACAACTGTGTGTTTCATGCCTAAGCCGGATCTAGAATTCACCATCTCCTGGTGAATGGCTCTTAAGTTACCAAACTGGCTTTCATGGCTAAAGTGGAAGTAGAACTCACCTTCTCCGGGTGATTGGCCCAAAGTCAGCCAGCTGGCTTCCATGACTAAGGCGGAACTAGAACTCTCTGTCTCCTGGTGATTGGTACAATGTCACCCAGCTGGCTTTCATGGCTAAGGCAGGATTAGAACTCATGTCTCCTGGTGATTGGTCCAAAGTCAGCCAGCTGGCTTTCATGACGAAGGCGGAACTAGAACTCTCTGTTTCCTGGTGATTGGTCCAAAGTCACCCAGCTGGCTTTCATGACTAAGGCGGAACTAGAACTCGCCAACTCCTGGTGAGTGGCTCTAAAGTCACCCAGCTGGCTTTCAAGGCTAGGACAGAATCAGAACTTGCAGTCTGATGCTGAATGTAGGTTCAAAAACCTGGCTGTGTGGTGTTTTTTTAAACTTCCGTGTCAACCTGAGGAGAAAAAGGCAGAGTGACATTTTACCTTCCAAAATACCCATCTTCTCAAAGTCTCCTCCACTATGTTTATTTTCCCATCTGCTACCCTTGCAGCTTGATATAAAATCTAATCCTCTGATAAGGATTGTCCCGCTGTCTTTGCAAATTAGTCGGGGGGGGGGGGAGGAAGGGGGGGAATTGGTGCAATTTAGCTTCACGTCACCATCTTCCATGTGCCACCCCCCAAGTTCCTTATCCAGTAGTTACATCTACCATTTTTAGTCCTTAAATACGATGCACACAAACTTTTGCACACAGGGCCTCTGGTGGCTCAGACTGTTAAGACAGTCTGTTATTAACACAGCTGCTTGCAATTACTGCAGGTTCTAGTCCCACCAGGCCCAAGGTTGACTCAGCCTTCCATCCTTTATAAGGTAGATAAAATGAGGACCCAGGTTGTTGGGGGCAATAAGTTGACTTTGTATATAAATATACAAATAGGATGAAGACTATTGCTAACATAGTGTAAGCCGCCCTGAGTCTTCGGAGAAGGGCGGGATATAAATGCAAAAAAACCACCAAAAACAGAGCTTATTGGTTCTCACAGGAGCTGCATATGCCTTGTAAGCTGGTCTAGGTGTTGAAAGAATAATAATAACAAGAACAGAGTTGGAAGGGACCTTGGAGACCTTCTAGTCCAACCCTCTGCCCCAGGCAGAAAACCCTGCACCATTTCAGACAAATGGTTATTATGCCTGTGAATTAACCTTTTTTTTTTTTTTACATGATAGGCGGTCCTCATCTTATGACCATGACTGAGCCCCAAAACTCATGTTAAGTGAGTTTTGGCCCATTTTACGACCTTTCTTGCCACAGTGGCTAAGTGAATCACTTCAGGTGTTGAGTTAGTAACCCGGTGGTTAATGAATCTGGCTTCCCCGTTGTTGTTGTTTGTCAGAAGGTCGCAAAAGGGGATCACATGACCCCGGGACACTGCAACCGTCATAAAACCATGCCAATTGCCAAGCAGCCAAAATTTGATCACGTGACCAGAAGGATGCTAGAACAGTCGTAAGAGTGAAAAACAGTCATAAGTCACTTCTTTCAGTGCCGTTGTAACTTCGAATGGACACTAAATGAATAGTTGTAAGTCGAGGACTACTTTTCAAGCTCTGTCCAAGGCTTGTGGCTAAGGCGGGGGAAGCAGACCTGGGGGTGACTCCAAAGACTCTTGCTCAGCCTTACATGCGGGAAATTGAACGGAATTTCCTCGCTTTCCTGTGAGCAAAACTGCCCCTTTGTCATGGCATAGGGCCGGGCTACTTACGGGACCGCCTGCTGCTATCGAATACCTCTCACCGACCCGTGCGCTCTCACAGAGAGGGACTCCTCAGGGTGCCGTCAGCCAGGCAGTGCCGTTTGGCGACACCCAGGGGAAGGGCCTTCTCTGTGGGGGCTCCCACCCTCTGGAACGAACTCCCCCCAGGACTTCGTCAACTACCGGACCTCCGAACCTTCCGCCGCGAGCTTAAAACACATCTATTCATCTGCGCAGGACTGGACTAGATTTTAAATTTAGATTTTAATGGGGTTTTATTATATATACTATTTTTTAATTATTTGGCTATATGAAATAAGTTTTTTAATGGATATTTTATTCTGTATTTATATGTACCTTTTTTATTTGCCTGTGAACCGCCCTGAGTCCCTAGGGAGATAGGGCGGTATACAAATGTGGAAAAAAAAACAAACCATGAAAGGATCCCGTTTAATGTCATGTCCCGGTGAGGAATTTAGAACTGTTTTAAAAAAAACAAAAACAGCTTTTTGCAGGCTTGTGTTTGAATCCCGAGAAGCCATTTTGCACAATCAAGATTTCAATAGATTTGTTAGGCGCAAGTGACTGAAATTAGAAAAACGGGGGAGTTGACTTTGTGGCTTTGAAAAATCCCAATTACGGTTGGCTACTAAAAGATGTATGCCTGTTTTCCATGGGGACTGGACCCTTGCAGTCTAAGGGAGATGGCCGAGAAAAGGCTCCAGTTCAACCAAGAAGCGTTTATGCCATCTTCTTGTGTATTTAAGTAGCTGATTGTATAACTGAAGATTTTAGGGTTTGCAGGACTGTCAGGCAGAACAATATACATCACTGAGGAATTGTAGGTTTGTTGGTTTGTATCCCACCTGTATCATTTTTACAAATAACTTAAAGTGGCAAACATATCGAGCACAGCTTTCTCCTATTTTCCCCAAAACAGCAACCCTGTGAGATGGGTTGGGCTGAGAGAGAGAGAGAGAGAGAGAGAGAGAGAGAGAGAGAGGGAAGGAGGGAGGGAGGGAGGGGGGGAGAGGGAGAGGGAGAGGGGGAGAGAGAGAGAGAGAGAGAGAGAGAGAGAGAGAGAGAGAGAGAGACAAAGATATCCATCTGGCTCTCACCGCTAAGACAGGACTAGAACTCACCATCTCCTGGTGATTAGCCAAAGTCATCCAGCAGGCTTTCATGGCTGAGGTGGGACTAGAACTCAGATAAACCTCCAAGTGGCCTCAACGACTCTCTAAAAAGGATGCAAATGACCGGCTGTCTGCAAGCAATATAAATCCTTCCATTCCCCACCATCCGGTCAGAGCTGAAGAAGCTTCTTGGATGAGAAGTGAAGCATCTTCAAGGAAAAACCAGAAAGTCCAGTTGCCGCTTGAAAAAGCACCTTTGGGACAACCAAGACCTGGATGATTGAGAATCTCCATAGACGACTAGAACTTTTTTGTCTTCTGCTTTCTAGCCTGGTGTCTTAACCACTAGACAAAACTTTCTCTCTATTATGATGGGGCAAAAATCTTTGATGGTGGTGGTTTTGAGCAGGAAGGCCGGGAACAGCTTTAAATCAATGCAGTCTTGAGAACAAAGACCAATAGACGTCCTGAGTTCAGTTCATCCTAAGCAACATAATCAGTAATTAGAATTAAATAGAATAAAAGAGTTGGAAGGGACCTTGGAGGTCTTCTAGTCCAACCCCCTGCTTAGGCAGGAAACCCTACACCACTTCAGACAAAAATTAAGGCAGCAAATGATAAGAAAGATTATTGCCCCTAACTTATACCCCAGGAAATTGTTGCCCAACCGTAGAAGACCGTGCTACTTTATTTTATTTTACATTATTCTTTTATTTTATTATTACAGTTAGTTAACATAACATAACATAACATCAGAGTTGGAAGGGACCTTGGAGGCCTTCTAGTCCAACCCCCTGCCCAGGCAGGAAACCCTACACCATCTCAGTCAGATGGTTATCCAACCTCTTCTTAAAAATTTCCAGTGTTGGAGCATTCACAACTTCTGAAGGCAAGTTGTTCCACTTATTAATTGTTCTAACTGTCAGGAAATTTCTCCTTAGTTCTAAGTTGCTTCTTGTGCCCAAAATTTATGTTGCTTAACGGAGACGTTTATAAAGTGAGTTTGCTCCCATTTTACGGCTTTTTGCCACCTTTGCTAAGTGAATCACTGCAGTTGTATTAAATTAGTAACATAACATGGTTGTTGAGCGAATCTGGCTTCCCTATTGACTTTGGCTTGTCTGAAGGTCGCAAAAGCTGATCGCTCCCGGGAGACTGCAACCGTCATAAATATGAACCACTTATCAAGCACCCGAATGTAAATCGGGTGACCGAGGGTGCAGTGGTCATAAGTGTGGAAAATGGTCATGACTCACTTTTTTCAGTTCCATTGTAGACTTTGAACGGTCACTAAATGAAATGTTGTAACTCGAGGACTACCTGTAATCCCTTGTAGAGTCATATTTTGGAGACCTGAAGAGATGAAGCAAAATGTTTTGATCTCCAAAATTAGGAGCCGCCTCAGTGCAAAAGGCCACCTAGTAGAATAGAATAGAATGGAATAGAATAGAATAGAATAGAAATTAGGAATGGAATAGGATAGGATAGGATAGAATAGAATAGAATAGAATAGAATAGAATAGAATAGAATAGAATAGAATAGAATAGAATAGAATAGAATAGAATAGAAATTAGGAATGGAATAGGATAGGATAGGATAGAATACAATAGGTTAGGATAGGATAGGATAGGATAGGATAGGATAGAATAGAATAGAATAGAATAGAATAGAATAGAATAGAATAGAATAGAATAGAATAGAATTTTTTTATTGGCCAAGTGTGATGGGACACACAAGGAATTTGTCTTGGTGCATATGTTCTCAGTGTACATAAAAGAAAAGATACGTTCATCAAGGTACAATATTTACAACACAATGGATGGTCAAAGACTAAAGCAGCATTTTGTATGTCTGCACAACTGTGTGTGCGGCAGAGCGTTGGAGATCCAGCCTGGCAAGGAAAGAAAGTCTGGAGAGTAGGAACACATGATGTGGTTTTGCATGGTCTTGCAAGCAAGGGTTAAAAATGTCAGCTGGGTATCCAAAGCAAATGTTCCATCCTGAACTAAGCATGGAAGGGTCCGGGCTTTTTTGACAGAGTCCACAAACTTTACTGAAATTTATATTTTTGATTTTGTTGTTGTTGTTGTTAGTTGCGAAGTCGTGTTCGACCGGGATTGACTTAGCTGCAGTCTTTCTGGAAGGGAGCAGTTGTCAGATTTCTCTCAACATCTGAATGGTTTTACAGATTTAACAGAGTTGAAAGGGACCTAGTAGGTCAGCTAATCCAACCCTCTTTCCAAGCAGGAGACCCTACACCATTTCTGACAGATGGCAGTCCAGTCTCTTCTTGAAAGCCTCCAGTGATGAAGCTCCCACAACTTCCAAAGGCAAAAGCTGTTCCATGGGTTGATTGTTCCCACTGTCAGGAAATTTCTCCTTATTTCCAGGTTGAATCTCTCCTTGATCAATTTCCATCCATTATTCCTTGTCTGGCCTTCGGGTGCCTTGGAAAATAGCTTGAACTCCTCCCTCCTCTCTGTGGCAGCCCCTCAAATATTGGAAGACTGCTATTCTGTCTCCCCTGGTCCTTCTCTTCAGTACAGTAGACATACCCAGTTCCTGCAACCGTTCATCGTATGTTTTAGCCTCCAGTCCTCTCATCATCTTAGTTGCTCTTCTCTGCACTCTTTCTAGAATCTGAACATCTTTTTATAGTGTGGTGACCAAAACTGGATGCAGTACTCTTGGTGTGGCCTTACTAAGGCTTTATAGAATGATATTAGTGCCTCACTTGATCCTGATTATATCTCTCTGTTAATGTTGTGTCAGGCACAAACAATCAGACTCCACACGTGTAGAGTTCAAACTAGCTACTTTATTGTGATATGCTAAATTTGTAAGAATCTTTCCAGACTAGCAGATTCGCTTGGGAAAGACTAGATAAGGCTCAAAGGCATTGTTCTGTCTCGGTCCTCACTTTGGAGTAACGAGCTGGCCTACAGCCAGTGGATACACGACTCCTATCAGTCCTGGCCGAGAAAACGCAGCTGCCTGCCAAAAAGTTCAAACAGATTAAGACTTCAGCTCACTTCGACATGGTTCAGCTAATTTGCTTCCCGTGGAACTGAGAGCAGTCCCAAAACTCTTTATATATCTTCCCTTTGATGACGCCGCCTCTCTAATCTTCTGAAGCGCGGGTCAATCCAGGCTTGATTAGTATGATTATCAGCTGCGTCTGTAGGCGTAGCCTGAGGAAGGGAGGAATCAGGGGATGTTGGCCTCATTACGTCCTCCGACTGGCCTGGTTCTGGCTCCTGGAGCCGGGCCAAAGGAATCGGTGCTCCCGAGGTAAGCCTTACCGGCCCTTCCCCCTCAGTCTCAGAGTCACTTTTGGGCATGGGGCCAGGTTCGGGGGCTGGAGTCACAACAGGCATTCATCTTGCCCTCTTGTGTTTACCTAACGATTCGCAGTTAATTCTCCATTTCATCCCTCCTCCTAACTGGGACAGTTGCTCTCCAACAGTTGTTGATTAGAAATAAGACAAAAAATATGTTAATACATTACATCTATTTACCAGCTGGTAAGATCCAGATGGATATGCGTTTATCGCAAACATGTTTAAACTCAGTTACTGACGATTGGCCCACTACCTCCACTGGAAGTTGGTTCCAAGCTTCCACTCCTTTTTCCATGAAGTCACACTTTCTAAGGTTACTTTTGAACTTCCCTCCTGTTAGGCTGAGGTTATGCGTCTGTGGGTTCTTGATTTCGGCTTAATGTTGAAAATACTGCCTTCTTGTTGTGGCCTGCCAGCGGCCAGCAGAGCTGGCAGCAGAGTCGGACAGTGAGGAGGTTGGGGAGGAACATGGGCCAGTCCTGGAGACTGGAGAAAGCTCGGACGAGGGCTCTGTGTCTGAGGGGAGTTAGACAGCAGTGAGGCAGAGGAACAGTTGGAGCCTGTTCCCAGTGTGTGCATGCACAGAGCTGCCAGAAGAAAAGAATAGCTAAGAAATCAGGTTCGACTTGGGAGTAAAACCCCACGTGGACGATGAATGGCCCCTCCCATAGGAAATAAAAGAGGAGCGAAAGGGGAGTGGGCTTTTGCAGGAAACAATTCGTTTGGTTGATTTGTTTCTCACTGTGAGAAAATTTCTTCTTGTTTCCAGGTTGAATCTCTCCTTGTTCAGTTTCCATCCATTATTCCTTGTCTGGCCTTTGGATGCCTTGGAAAACAGCTTGACCCCCTCCTCTCTGTGGGCAGCCCCTCAAATATTGGAAGGCTGCTATCATGTCTCCCCTGGTCCTTCTCTTCCCTAGACTAGCCATGTCCGGTTCTTGCAACCCTTCATCGTATGTTTTAGCCTCCATTCCCCTCATCATCCTGGTTGCTCTTCTCTGCACTTTTTCTAGAGTCTCAACATCTTTTTTATGGTGAGGAGACCAAAACTCGATGCAACATTCTTGGTGACGTCTTACTAAGGCTTTATAGAGTGGTATTAATAGCTCACTTGATCTTGATTGTATCCCTCTGTTAATTGGCTTTTTTGGCTGCTCCCACACACTGCTGGCTCATATTTAACTGGTTGTCCACTAAGACTCCAAGATCCCTCTCACAGTCACTGCTATTAAGCCTGGTTTCTACATGTGTACTTTTGGTTTTTCTTGCCTAAGCGAAAGACTGTACTTTTCTCTGCATTGAATTTCAATTTCTTAGATAGGGCCCAGTGTTGAAGTCTGTCAAAATCCATCTGGATCTTGAACCTATCTAGGGTGTTGGCTATTCCTGCCAGCTTAGTATTACCTCTGCCTGAAAAGAAACAACTTTTTAATCATTATCCTAGCTGTTGTAGGCCAGTGGTTAAAGACCAATTTGAAGCCAGTCACAACTAACCTCTCTCAGTGAACTATGGGTGAATTTGACAGTATAACGGAGAGGTTCCTTGTAAAACCTTTGTGTTTGTGTTGTAGAACTGCTGCTGGAGTAGGCTGATTACTACTTCCAGTGGCAGAAGCAATATTTCAGCTTTCAATTTTTAATGCCAAAGCTTAACCCGGAGCTATAAATGTTACGATGTGAGTTAAACATTAGTACAGCAGGAGATAAACATAAGTTCTTGTTTGCCACTAGCATTTCTTTCATAGTTTCTTTCGCTCAGCCGCACTGGTGTGAATAGAATCAGTTCTCTGTGTTCCTTCTCCCCCCACTCACCCCTTTGTGGAAAAATAATAACCTTTTTATTCTTTCCAAGTCAGTGGAATGTTGGAAAGGATTATTGTAAAAGGGTTGCGATACAGTCGGTCAGCAGAATCTTAAGATGCTAATAAAATTCTCGGGTCTGTTTTGATTGTTTGTAATCTTCGGTCGGACGAAATGGGGCAACAGTTTTTGAACCAATGAACCTCAAATGGGCTAATTTACAGAACGGGTCCAAAATCTAGGACCCGTGTCTCCCTGCCATTGAAATTTGACAAAGTTGTGGCTGCTTCAGTCACATGGTGAACATTTTCAGTGTTCTCTGCCAGCTTCCTACTAGGAAAGTCAATGGGGAAGACAGCGGGAAGTCGGAAATCGCTCCTGTTCTCGCTGAATTTTTTTGCCCCCTCATTGTTATTCTATTTCTCTATTTAGAATAGAATAGAATAGAATAGAATAGAATTTTTATTGGCCAAGTGTGATTGGACACACAAGGAATTTGTCTTGGTGCATATGCTCTCAGTGTACATAAAAGAAAAGATACGTTCATCAAGGTACAACATTTACAACACAATTGATGGTCAATATATCAATATAAATCATAAGGATTGCCAGCAACAAGTTATAGTCATACAGTCATAAGTGGAAAGAGATTGGTGATGGGAACTATGAAACGATTAATAGTAGTGCAGATTCAGTAAATAGTCTGACAGTGTTGAGGGAATTATTTGTTTAGCAGAGTGATGGCCTTCGGGAAAAAACTGTTCTTGTGTCTAATTGTTCTGGTGTGCAGTGCTCTATAGCGTGGTTTTGAGGGTAGGAGTTGAAACAGTTTATGTCCAGGATGTGAGGGATCTGCAAATATTTTCACGGCCCTCTTCTTGATTCGTGCAGTATACAGGTCCTCAATGGAAGGCAGGTTGGTAGCAATTATTTTTTCTGCAGTTCTAATTATCCTCTGAAGTCTGTGTTTTTCTTGTTGGGTTGCAGAACCGAACCAGACAGTTATAGAGGTGCAAATGACAGACTCAATAATTCCTCTGTAGAATTGGATCAGCAGCTCCTTGGGCAGTTTGAGCTTACTGAGTTGGCGCAGAAAGAACATTCTTTGTTGTCCTTTTTTAATGATGTTTTTGATGTTAGCTGTCCATTTGAGATCTTGCGATATGATAGAACCCAGAAATTTGAAGGTTTCTACTGTTGATACTGTGTTGTCAAGTATTGTGAGAGGTGGAAGTATGGAAGGGTTTTTCCTAAAGTCTACCACCATTTCTACGGTTTTGAGTGTGTTCAGTTCCAGATTATTTTGGTTGCACCACAAGGCTAATCGTTCGACCTCTTGTCTATATGCGGATTCGTCATTGTCTCGAATGAGACCAATCACTGTTGTGTCATCTAGGTTGTGTCATTTAGGTAAGCAAATACCGTATATTTGAAACAATGACCCCTGCAAGTCATAGGTTTATTTATTTGATTTTTATCCCGCCTTTAACTACTTTATAACTCAAGGCAACAAACATACCTAATACTCTTTCCTCTTCCTATTATCCCCACAAAAACCTTGTGGGGTGGACTGAGACGGAGTGACTTGCCCAAGGTCATCTAGCCAGCCTTCATGCCTAAGAAGGACTGGAACTTACCACCTCCTGATGATTGGCCCAAAGCATCCAACCGGCTTTCATATCTAAGGCAGGATTAGAACTCACTGTCTCCTGGTGATGGGTCCAAATCCACCGAAGCATTTGGGGAGGGTCCATTGCTTATATTTCTGAGATGTGGAAGCAGATATCTCCATTGTCAAAAGGCTGATCATAGCAGAAGTGAGAGATGTGTCCAGTAGATCAGCGGTTACCAACTGGTGGTCCGTGGACCACTGGTGGTCCATGAGAAAATTTTGGTGGTCCGCAGAAAAATTATTTTATATTTTATATTGCACTAAATCAGTCCTCACGTAGTCCTCAAACTATGGCCTCTGGGCCTGATACATACCATGAATGTTTGTGTTGCTGCAGAGAATCCCCCCCTTCGGGGACTTTTTGTGTGGGTCAGAGGGGGGCAGAAATTCCAACTTGGGGTCTGCTTCAACCTCCTGGTCACGTGATTTACATTTGAATGCTTGCCAAATGATTCACACTTATGACAGTTGCAGTGTCCCAGAATCATGCGATCCCCTTTTGTGAGCTTCTGACAAGCAAAGCCAATGGGGAAACTAGATTCAGTGAACAACCCGTGTTGCTGACTTAAGAACCGCACCAAGTCACTTAACAAATATGGTGAGAAAAGTCATAAAATGGGGCGAAGCTCACTTTACAAATGTCTCATGTAACAACATAAATTTTGGCCTCATTTGCGGTCGTTAGTTGAGGACTAGTTGTATAAGTTCATTGCAGGCTTAAGCTCTCTCCAAGAATTTGAACTACTAACGGTCAAAGCAAATTGTTGGTCGATAAGAGTCCATGGAATTCAAGATGGACTGAACTTGGATCTCTTGTGGGCACGAAGGGACTCGAGACCTGTTAAGTTCGGGAAGTAACGAGGCTGGAGACCAGGGTAGTGACAACAGCTCTTTAATATAGGGTGAACCCAGCAACAGGCTGGGGGAAAAACCTCTCCTTTTATACAGTTCTGTTGAGGTTTAGTCCAATCAGCAACGTGCTGATTTCCGCTCAAATATTTAAAGGCACAACTGTTAATACATAACACTCCTCCCTCCCAGAAAACACTTGGTCTTATTTACATATTTATTTACATGTTATTTTTCAATTTAGTCACGCAAATAACCTGGGCGTCTCCTAGTTCTTTCTGACCTGCGCGGTTCAGTTCTGGGTGGTGTTTCGAGCTGGTCGGAGGGGCTGTTTTCTCCTCCCAGCTCTTTCTCTGGGCCATCGGGCTCTGGATTAATTTTGGGATTTTCCTTGCTGTTTCCCTCGGGGACCTGATGGCGTCGCTGGAACTCTGGGACCTCAGCTAAGTCTTGCGCCTCCCCCGGGTCATTGTCAGCTGTGGATTCAAAGTGGTATTGGTCATTACCTGTCTCTGTTGGTTCGGTTTGGTCAGTTATTCGTTTCCTTAACTGATCTATGTGGCGCCGCCACATTCGGTTGTCTGGTAGCTCTACCACATACGATTTTGGCCCTGTTACTCTTGTTACTTGTCCTTGAGCCAACTAGGGCCGTCCCCATAGTTTCGGGCCCACACCGTCGCCTATGCTCATTTCCTTGTTTTTCTAGCTCCCCTTGTAACCCTCGGGTGTGTAATGGGGTTCAAACGGTCAAGTGGGCACGGAGTTTCGTCCCATTAGCAATTCGGCTGGGCTTTTCCCAGTGGCTGTGCTTGGGGTTCTGTGCTGGACGGCTAGGAAAAAGTCTATTTTTGTTTGCCAGTCACCTGGCTTGAGCCTGGACACGCCTCCTTAGCGCTCCGGACGGAACGCCTGCAAGGCCATTCGACGCAGGGTGGAAAGGTGCAGAGAGGGCATGTCGGATGCCTTCCTCTGCCAGGTACTCTTCAAACTGGGCTGCCGTGAATTGGGGCTCATTGTCGGACACCAGAGTGTCCGGCAACCCGTGAGTTGCGAATAGGTGGCGAGGGTTGCGATTACTGCTTCGCTGTGGTGGACTTCATAAGTATGAAAAATGGTCATAAGTCACTATTTTTTTTTCAATAGCCGTTGTAACTTTCAACAGTCACTAAGCAAATGGTTGTAAGTCAAAGGTTACCTATATGCAAATAATATTGTTCTGTCCTCCTTCATTTCCATCTGAGTGATGGCTTAATTAGCCGGCACTATCAGCTCTGGCAGTAGAATAGCGAGCGTCTGACAAGTGTCTCTGTTATCTCCCTCAACGCCGATGAGTCACCTAGGAACAAACTTCAGCTCTTAGTTAATCAGTTGATTTGCCTGCTACGAAGAGGCACAGCATTTCTTGCTGCCTTTACATCCTGTGGGATGTGGCTCCATGACTCAGCACTTCCTAGGCCTGCCCCATCCCTGCTTCTGTTGTTCCCGCCTCCCCTGCCTACGAAACCTAGGGTCCAACCAAGCCTGATTGCCATCAGCAGGGTCTGAAGGCGTGGCCTGGGGGGGGAAAGAGTCAGGGGACGGAGGCCTCGTTATGTCTTCCACCTGGTCTGCCTCTGGCTCCGGGAGCTGAGCCAGGGAAGCCGGTGCTCCCGAGGTAAGTCCTGACAGCCCTTCCCCCTCACCTTCCAAGTCATTTTCTGGCAGGAGGCCCGGCTCAGGGGGCGCAGACACAACAAATATACATTTCTACCCTCCAACCTGTTATATGAATTCGTATGAATACTACATGAAGGGTTGTCACAGAGAAGAGGGGGTCCAGTCCAGGGGTCTCCAACCTTGGCAATTTTAAGACTTGTGGACTTCAACTCCCAGAATTCCTCAGCCAGCTTTGCTTTGCCAGCAAAGTCAATGTGGATTATCGACCAACGCCCTTGGGGCTTTTCCCATTCTCTGACTGGGGCTGTTGGGGTAGCGGTCTGGACTCTTGGCAAGCTTGGCATTTCCCTACCCTCTCAGCAATCTCTGCGTCCATGAGTGGCCACCATACATAGCTTCTAGCTAACCCCTTCATCCTTACGATGCCTGGGTGACCCTCGTGGAGGAGGTCCAATACCTTGCCCCTTAACTTAACAGGAATTATTACACGATCACCCCATAACAGGCACCCCCCTTGAGCCGAGAGCTCATCACGTTTCTTAACAAATTCTTTGAACCGTCGCCCGCGCAGGGCCACCCTCTCTGTACCCAACCGAGTACAGTCCTTAACACAATGTCGGTATGATGCCGAGCCACTTCCTTTGATGTGACTGGGCCAGAGTCAACGAGTCAATAAGGAGGATGGGTGTCCCCGGAGTGGGGTCTTCGGTCGCCCCCGGCAGTGGGCATCGGCTCAATGCGTCTGCATGCCCCACTTCTTTCCCCGGTCGATGCTGCAGCTTGTATGAGTAAGCGGCTATAAATATAGTCCATCGAGTCAAACGTGGCGAAAGTGCCACAGGCGTTGGCCGGTCGCCAGCCAGTAATCCCAGTAACGGTCTGTGGTCAGTCACGATTTCAAAATTCCGCCCAAAGACATACTCATGGAATTTTTTGACCCCTGATACAATGGCTAATGCTTCTTTGTCTAATTGGTTGTAAGTCAAAGGTTACCTATATGCAAATAATATTGTTCTGTCCTCCTTCATTTCCATCTGAGTGATGGCTTAATTAGCCAGCACTATCAGCTCTGGCAGTAGAATAGCGAGCGTATGACAAGTGTCTCTGTTATCTCCCTCGACGCCGATGAGTCACCTAGGAACAAACTTCAGCTCTTAGTTAATCAGTTGATTTGCCTGCTACGAAGAGGCACAGCATTTCTTGCTGCCTTTACATCCTGTGGGATGCGGCTCCATGACTCAGCACTTCCTAGGCCTGCCCCACCCCTGCTTCTGTTGTTCCCGCCTCTCCTGCCTACAAAACCTAGGCTCCAACCAAGCCTGATTGCCATCAGCAGGGTCTGAAGGCGTGGCCTGGGGGGGGAAAGAGTCAGGGGACGGAGGCCTCGTTATGTCTTCCACCTGGTCTGCCTCTGGCTCCGGGAGCTGAGCCAGGGAAGCCGGTGCTCCCGAGGTAAGTCCTGACAGCCCTTCCCCCTCACCTTCCAAGTCATTTTCTGGCAGGAGGCCCGGCTCAGGGGGCGCAGACACAACAAATATACATTTCTACCCTCCAACCTGTTATATGAATTCGTATGAATACTACATGAAGGGTTGTCACAGAGAAGAGGGGGTCCAGTCCAGGGGTCTCCAACCTTGGCAATTTTAAGACTTGTGGACTTCAACTCCCAGAATTCCTCAGCCAGCTTTGCTTTGCCAGCAAAGTTGCCTGAGGGATTCTGGGAGTTGAAGTCCACAAGTCTTAAAGTTCCCAAGGTTGGAGACCCCTGTTCTAGTCCAACCCCCAGCTTAGGAAGGAAACCTTATACCATTTCAGACAATTGGTTGTCCAATCTTTTCTTAAAGACTTCCAGTGTTGGAGCAGTCGCAACTTCTGGAGGCAGCTTCTGGTTGGATCGTCACACAGCAGTCTTGATGACCAAGGAATCTAATGTTTCTATTGAAAGTCTCGAAGGGAGCATATGTGCCAATGTCACCATTGCCTTTGCAGGCCTTCAAGGGCATGGAAAGTTCCTCAGGAAACACCCACAGTCCCTGAAATGACACTCAATGTCTTTGGAGGACTTCCAAGGACAGTGGGTGGCTATGTCTGTTCTTCTTTGTCTTATCTAGAGCAGGGATCTCCAACCTTGGTCCCTTTAAGACTTGTGGACTTCAACTCTCAGAGTTCCTCAGCCAGCTTTGCTGGCTGAGGACTCTGGGAGTTGAAGTCCACAAGTCTTAAAGGGACCAAGGTTGGAGACCCCTGATCTAGAGTGTGCTACTTGTCTGGGTGGAGAAGTGGACAATGTAGCAAACACATAAATGTGCGTCTCAAAATGTGTTCAGGGTCCTCCCTTGCTAAGGGAGAAGGCCCGTCTTTATTCAGCTGAATAAACACATAAATCTTATTGATATTTCCAGGTGTGGGATTCAGCCAGTTCGGGAGAACCGGATGCTAATTTTACATCCGGTTCACCGAACTGGTAGTTGCAAGGACTGGCTGGACCCGCCCACCCTCCCTCCCTCCCTCGCAGGGGTCTCCACGCAGCCGGTTTTGGATGCCAGGTAAGTACAGCGCCCTTGTGGAGGCTCTGGGAAGGCGAAAAAGGGGCCTCCCGGAAGTCTGGAAACGGGCTGGTTTCCAGCCTCCGGAGGGCCTTTCGCCCTCCCAGAGGCTCGAGGAAAAGCCTCCAGAGTCTGGGAAGGGCAAAAAATGGGCCTCCCAGAAGTTCTGGAAGTCTGGAAAACGGGTCTCCTGGAAGTCTGGAAATGGGGCCGTTTCTGGCCACCAGAGGCCTCCGGAGCCTGGAGGAGGTCCAATACCTTGCCCCTTAACTTAACAGGAATTATTACACGATCACCCCATAACAGGCACCCCCCTTGAGCCGAGAGCTCATCACGTTTCTTAACAAATTCTTTGAACCGTCGCCCGCGCAGGGCCACCCTCTCTGTACCCAACCGAGTACAGTCCTTAACACAATGTCGGTATGATGCCGAGCCACTTCCTTTGATGTGACTGGGCCAGAGTCAACGAGTCAATAAGGAGGATGGGTGTCCCGGAGTGGGGTCTTCGGTCGCCCCGCAGTGGGCATCGGCTCAATGCGTCTGCATGCCCCACTTCTTTTCCCGGTCGATGCTGCAGCTTGTATGAGTAAGCGGCTAAAATATAGTCCATCGAGTCAAGCGTGGCGAAAGTGCCACAGGCGTTGGCGGTCGCCAGCCAGTAATCCCAGTAACGGTCTGTGGTCAGTCACGATTTCAAAATTCCGCCCAAAGACATACTCATGGAATTTTTGACCCCTGATACAATGGCTAATGCTTCTTTGTCTTATCTAGAGCAGGGATCTCAACCTTGGTCCCTTTAAGACTTGTGGACTTCAACTCTCAGAGTTCCTCAGCCAGCTTTGCTGGCTGAGGACTCTGGGAGTTGAAGTCCACAAGTCTTAAAGTTGCCAAGGTTGAGACCCCTGTTCTAGTCCAACCCCCAGCTTAGGAAGGAAACCTTATACCATTTCAGACAATTGGTTGTCCAATCTTTTCTTAAAGACTTCCAGTGTTGGAGCAGTCGCAACTTCTGGAGGCAGCTTCTGGTTGGATCGTCACACAGCAGTCTTGATGACCAAGGAATCTAATGTTTCTATTGAAAGTCTCGAAGGGAGCATATGTGCCAATGTCACCATTGCCTTTGCAGGCCTTCAAGGGCATGGAAAGTTCCTCAGGAAACACCCACAGTCCCTGAAATGACACTCAATGTCTTTGGAGGACTTCCAAGGACAGTGGGTGGCTATGTCTGTTCTTCTTTGTCTTATCTAGAGCAGGGATCTCCAACCTTGGTCCCTTTAAGACTTGTGGACTTCAACTCCCAGAATTCCTCAGCCAGCTTTGCTGGCTGAGGACTCTGGGAGTTGAAGTCCACAAGTCTTAAAGTTGCCAAGGTTGAGACCCCTGTTCTAGTCCAACCCCCAGCTTAGGAAGGAAACCTTATACCATTTCAGACAATTGGTTGTCCAATCTTTTCTTAAAGACTTCCAGTGTTGGAGCAGTCGCAACTTCTGGAGGCAGCTTCTGGTTGGATCGTCACACAGCAGTCTTGATGACCAAGGAATCTAATGTTTCTATTGAAAGTCTCGAAGGGAGCATATGTGCCAATGTCACCATTGCCTTAGCAGGCCTCCAAGGGCATGGAAAGTTCCTCAGGAAACACCCACAGTCCCTGAAATGACACTCAATGTCTTTGGAGGACTTCCAAGGACAGTGGGTGGCTATGTCTGTTCTTCTTTGTCTTATCTAGAGCAGGGATCTCAACCTTGGCAATTTAAGACTTGTGGACTTCAACTCCCAGAATTCCTCAGCCAGCTTTGCTTTGCCAGCAAAGTTGCCTGAGGATTCTGGGAGTTGAAGTCCACAAGTCTTAAAGTTGCCAAGGTTGAGACCCCTGTTCTAGTCCAACCCCCAGCTTAGGAAGGAAACCTTATACCATTTCAGACAATTGGTTGTCCAATCTTTTCTTAAAGACTTCCAGTGTTGGAGCAGTCGCAACTTCTGGAGGCAGCTTCTGGTTGGATCGTCACACAGCAGTCTTGATGACCAAGGAATCTAATGTTTCTATTGAAAGTCTCAAGGGAGCATATGTGCCAATGTCACCATTGCCTTTGCAGGCCTTCAAGGGCATGGAAAGTTCCTCAGGAAACACCCACAGTCCCTGATTTATGAGCTTGTCCAGCTCCTTATCAATTTTTGGTTTTAGGGCAAAGGACTCTCCTCGCCTTAAGCCTAATGGGGCTACCTGGGGTCTAAGTTGAAGGAAATAGGGGTCCCCTTGTACTTGCCCAGGCAGTCCTTGAAGACATCTTGAACTCGTTAAAGAGAATGTCTTTCAAATTGCAGTCACTTCTGTAGATGCCAGTCACTCCCATGCCCAGGGCACGAAACCAGTCTAGTCCCAACAGACTGGGCAGAGTTCCTTCGGCGATCGTGATGGGCAGGGTCTTTTGTGAGGGCCGTACTCGACTCGGACGGAGGTGGTCCCTCGAACAGGGATGCGATTCCCTGGTAGTCGTGCACTGTAGCCGCTGTGCTTGCAGATGGCGCTCGCGACGGACGGCAGCGACTTGCCAGAGTGTCCCAGGACATGATGGTGATCGCTGATCGTGTCTACTTCAAGCCTGCACCGTACTCCCTCGATCTTGGGCTTTGTGAAAATCTTCTTTTCCACTTTGGTTGAGGCGCGCCTATAATGACAGTCGCTTGGTTAGACTTCGCGCTTTCTTGTTTGAACCAATCGGGCCGCCTTTCCGGTTCCGCTTTGATTGGCCGATTTGAATTTTCGGCGGAAGGTTGGGCCGCTCTGCAAACCTGAGCTAAGTGTCCTTTCTTCCCACACCGCCGCATGTTGCATCTTTAAACCTGCAGCGTTGGCGCTGATGCTGCCCTCCGCAGCTCCCGTGACTCGTCACGGTCCTCAGTGTCGCGCTTTCGGTCCGGCAGACCCTTCTCATCCTCGCCTCACCTTCGGATTCGGACTGAATCTCCTCCTGGTGTACTGGCGCTGGCTTTCCGCTTTGGATTGAAGAGGCTTTTGCAGAGTCTCTGCTGCTTTAGTAGACATTTCGTGTGCTCTGGCTTCGCCCAGAGCGGTGGCTAGTGTCAGGTTGCTCTGGCCAGCAGTCGCCGCAGACGGATGTCCTTGACCCCTCGGATGAGTTGCTCGAGTAGCACCGCCTAAGGTCTCGGTATCCGCAGTCCTGGACGCCTTCTTAAAGCGCCATGTAGTCACCGATGGACTCGCCCTCCATCTGTCTCGTTCTCCGAATTCAAACCGCTGCACGATTTGGACGGCGTGGTGCGAAATGGTTCTTCAGCAAAGTCTGCAGAGTCGGCCACGATACCGATTGTATCGGCGTTGGCTCTGCCAGGGCTTCCGCAATCTCGATTACCTCCGGCCCGCAATGGCTTAGGAAGTAAGCCCGTTTATGGTTATCAGGATCCCCTGTAGTTCGTTGGCTTTAGAAAGCTTTCAAACGGGTCATATATGTTCCCCATTTCTCCTTGCCGGGTTGTACGGTGCGGGTGGCGTGTTTGCCATTTCCGCTTTCTGCCCTGAGTTTGCTGGGTTGGAACTAGCGTGCTTCAGCTCGGTTCTGGTTCTCCTTAGCCTCGAGATCCCACCTTCGCCGCCAATGTTAAGTTCTGGAAGTAACGAGGCTGGAGACCAGGGTAGTGACAACAGCTCTTTAATATAGGGTGAACCCAGCAACAGGCTGGGGAAAAAATTGACTTGTGACCATTTTTCACACGGTGAGGTGATCAAAATTCGGACGCTTGGCTCATATTTATGACGGTTGCAGTGTTGTGGGGTCACGTGATCCCCTTTGGTGCAGAAGGCCAACTAGGCCACGCCCACCATGGCCACACCCACCCAGTAACCAGGCAGAGAACCCCTTGCTAAACATTTTTGAAGCCCACCCCTGGTTCCAATGTACATCTGTGTCCCAAGGCAGAGTTCGAAAAGGATCGCTTTGAGATGCCTCCGTCCAGAAAGCTTGGGACATGCTGAACTCTTGACTCTGTCTCCCCGCTGAGTGGCCACCGAAGGGCAGAGTAGCCTGTGTACTTATTCCCCAAATGAGCACGTTCTCGGGCAGCGGTGTAAATCCAGGGCGAGGCCTTTTCTCCTCCTCCTGACACCGACCTCTCCCTCGGCAGTCCAGCAGTTACAGAGGTGTTATAAATAGGACCTCCCGGAGACGATGTTTGGAGCTGGGGTTGGTTGGCTTCCCCTCTTTTCTCTCCCGCACTCTTGCTTGTCCCTCTCCGACGACAAGGGCCCAGCTGAGATTTCCTACCCTCTAATTTGGCCTTCTTCGGTCTAACCAACTGACGCCTAGTTGAAAAGACTTATGTTACTACATGGCCACAGAAGCCAGACCATCTCTCCGCCCGCCCGGTCCTGGAAGCCTCTCTGTGTCTCATCAGCAACTTCAATCCCCACCCTTTGAGGACGGGGTGTGTGTGTGTGGGGGGGCAACCTCATCCATCAAGCCGAAGAGGAGAGGAAGCCTTGGAGTAAACATAGAGCAGGGCCTCAACTCGGTAATCACTCACTCACGGCTTCCGCTTCCAGACCCTATAATTAGAAGTTCTTCTCTTTGGTTCTATTCCCCAGTTGACGCAAATTCCTCTTGTGGCTTGGCACCTCGTTTAGGGTGTGGGTTCGAGTTGATGGCCAGCCTGGAGTCTGGTTTAGTCTTCGGATGCTGCAGAAATAGCTCCGGAGCCACAAATCTACATCTGTGTAGCGTTTTCAACACCCCTTCCCTCTTTTCTCTCCCGCACTCTTGCTCGTCCCTCTCCGACGACAAGGGCCCAGCTGAGATTTCCTACCCTCTAATTTGGCCTTCTTCGGTCTAACCAACTGACGCCTAGTTGAAAAGACTTATGTTACTACATGGCCACAGAAGCCAGACCATCTCTCCGCCCGCCCGGTCCTGGAAGCCTCTCTGTGTCTCATCAGCAACTTCAATCCCCACCCTTTGAGGACGGGGTGTGTATGTGTGTGTGTGTGTGTGTGTGTGTGGGGCAACCTCATCCATCAAGCCGAAGAGGAGAGGAAGCCTTGGAGTAAACATAGAGCAGGGCCTCAACTCGGTAATCACTCACTCACGGCTTCCGCTTCCAGACCCTATAATTAGAAGTTCTTCTCTTTGGTTCTATTCCCCAGTTGACGCAAATTCCTCTTGTGGCTTGGCACCTCGTTTAGGGTGTGGGTTCGAGTTGATGGCCAGCCTGGAGTCTGGTTTAGTCTTCGGATGCTGCAGAAATAGCTCCGGAGCCACAAATCTACATCTGTGTCCCAAGGCAGAGTTCGAAAAGGATCGCTTTGAGATGCCTCCGTCCAGAAAGCTTGGGACATGCTGAACTCTTGACTCTGTCTCCCGCTGAGTGGCCACCGAAGGCAGAGTAGCCTGTGTACTTATTCCCCAAATGAGCACGTTCTCGGGCAGCGGTGTAAATCCAGGGCGAGGCCTTTTCTCCTCCTCCTGACACCGACCTCTCCCTCGGCAGTCCAGCAGTTACAGAGGTGTTATAAATAGGACCTCCCGGAGACGATGTTTGGAGCTGGGGTTGGTTGGCTTCCCTCTTTTCTCTCCCGCACTCTTGCTCGTCCCTCTCCGACGACAAGGGCCCAGCTGAGATTTCCTACCCTCTAATTTGGTCAATAATTTATCTTCCCATCTACAGGCGTCACCCCGCTGGCCAAGACTTGTGAAATGTGACACATCTACATTTTAAAAGAGCAATTCCTCCTTTGGCTCTAAGGAGCTTTTCCATCCATTAATAACAGGGAAAATTAATGTTCGGCCTGCAGTAAAACAGATTTCTACGGTTTTGAGTGTGTTCAGTTCCAGATTATTTTGGTTGCACCACAAGGCTAATCGTTCGACCTCTTGTCTATATGCGGATTCGTCATTGTCTCGAATGAGACCAATCACTGTTGTGTCATCTAGGTTGTGTCATTTAGGTAAGCAAATACCGTATATTTGAAACAATGACCCCCGCAAGTCATAGGTTTATTTATTTGATTTTTATCCCGCCTTTAACTACTTTATAACTCAAGGCAACAAACATACCTAATACTCTTTCCTCTTCCTATTATCCCCACAACAACCTTGTGGGGTGGACTGAGACGGAGTGACTTGCCCAAGGTCATCTGGCCAGCCTTCATGCTTAAGAAGGACTGGAACTTACCACCTCCTGATGACTGGCCCAAAGCATCCAACCGGCTTTCATATCTAAGGCAGGATTAGAACTCACTGTCTCCTGGTGATGGGTCCAAATCCACTGAAGCATTTGGGGAGGGTCCATTGCTTATATTTCTCAGATGTGGAAGCTGATACCTCCATTGTCAAAAGGTTGATCATAGCAGAAGTGAGAGATGTGTCCAGTAGATCAGCGGTTACCAACCGGTGGTCCGTGGACCACTGGTGGTCCATGAGAAAATTTTGGTGGTCCGCAGAAAAATTATTTTATATTTTATATTGCACTAAATCAGTCCTCACGTAGTCCTCAAACTATGGCCCCTGGGCCTGATACATGCCATGAATGTTTGTGTTGCTGCAGAGAATCCCCCCCTTCGGGGTCTTTTTGTGTGGGTCGGAGGGGGGGCAGAAATTCCAACTTGGGGTCTGCTTCAGCCTCCTGGTCACGTGATTTACATTTGAATGCTTGCCAAATGATTCACACTTATGACAGTTGCAGTGCCCCAGAATCATGCGATCCCCTTTTGTGAGCTTCTGACAAGCAAAGCCAATGGGGAAACTAGATTCAGTGAACAACCGTGTTGCTGACTTAAGAACTGCACCAAGTCACTTAACAAATATGGTGAGAAAAATCGTAAAATGGGGCGAAACTCACTTTACAAATGTCTCACGTAACAACATAAATTTTGGGCTCAGTTGCGGTCGTTAGTTGAGGACTAGTTGTATAAGTTCATTGCAGGCTTAAGCTCTCTCCAAGAATTTGAACTACTAATGGTCAAAGCAAATTGTTGGTCGATAAGAGTCCATGGAATTCAAGATGGACTGAACTTGGATCTCTTGTGGGCACAAAGGGACTCGAGACCAATGATGTGTTTGACCCCATCCTTCAGGCTCAGCCTGATCATCTCCTACACTGGGAGACCTTGGGCCAGCCACTTTCTCTCAGCCCTAGAAAGGAAGCAGTGGCAAACCACTTTGTGAAACAAATTGTCAAGAAAACAGCAAGGACTTGTCCAGGCATTTTCCAGGAATCGGAGATGGAAAGAGAGAAAAAAGGGCGGGGGGGGGAGGTTTGATGGGTAAGTCTTGGCATAAAGTCATTTGTTCCCTTGCAGTCCTTCTTAATGCCAACTCCTCAGGCTGCTATTTAAACTTGAGGCGTTTGAAAAGTGGTTTGGGATTTGGGTTTGGAGCCGGGTCGACGTGGAAACTTTTAGAAGAACTGTCTTATGCCGGCTTTGCTTTCTTGCAAAGGTGAAGCAACTCGTACGGCCGGGAGATTAAACCTGCTTCACGGCCGAAAAGCCCAACGTCCCAAGAAGTGCCCAGTTTTCTTCCTTGTAATTTGGTCAATAATTTATCTTCCCATCTACAGGCGTCACCCCCGCTGGCCAAGACTTGTGAAATGTGACACATCTACATTTTAAAAGAGCAATTCCTCCTTTGGCTCTAAGGGAGCTTTTCCATCCATTAATAACAGGGGAAATTAATGTTCGGCCTGCAGTAAAACAGATTAAACTGTGTGCCCCCCCCCACCCCGCCCCCGGAGGATGGCTGGCTGCACCTTTAACAGAGCCGAAATTCCTCTGGTTAGTTAAATGCGGCCTATTGAAATACGATGGTGGTCTAAGGTTAATCGTTAAAGAAATCTAAATTGGAATTTTCTTCCCTAGAAGTCTTTGCTCATTTATCAGAGTTTGTGGGGCAGGGGGGGGGGGAGAAACACCCTCGAAAAGACTGTTGAGGAGCCTCACAGATTTAATAGATTTAATAATGCTGTGTTTCGTTCGTATCACACGGTATAAAACTATCATCGTAATGAGATTGGCGTCAATGTGTCTTGGCAGAAATTGAAAGTCGATACCCTTTATTAAGGGTACAGGTTGTCCTTGACTTACGGCCACAGCTGAGCCCAAATTTTCTGTTGCCACATCAGGCAGTTGTTTAACTGAGATTTGCCTCATCTCACGACCTTCCTTGCCCTAGTTGTTAAGTGAATCACGGCAGGTTGTTCAGCTAGCAACACCGTCGTTCAATGAATCCGGCTTCCCATTGACTTTGTTTGGCCAAAGGGGATGACGTGACCCCTGGAACAGAACAAATGTCACAAAACATGCCAGTTGCCCAGCCTCTGAATTTTGATCACGTGACCATGGGAACGCTGCATCGGTCATAAGTATGAAAAATGGTCATAAGTCACTAATTTTTTTTCAATAGCCGTTGTAACTTTCAACAGTCACTAAGCAAATGGTTGTAAGTCAAAGGTTACCTATATGCAAATAATATTGTTCTGTCCTCCTTCATTTCCATCTGAGTGATGGCTTAATTAGCCAGCACTATCAGCTCTGGCAGTAGAATAGCGAGCGTATGACAAGTGTCTCTGTTATCTCCCTCAACGCCGATGAGTCACCTAGGAACAAACTTCAGCTCTTAGTTAATCAGTTGATTTGCCTGCTACGAAGAGGCACAGCATTTCTTGCTGCCTTTACATCCTGTGGGATGTGGCTCCATGACTCAGCACTTCCTAGGCCTGCCCCATCCCTGCTTCTGTTGTTCCCGCCTCCCCTGCCTACGAAACCTAGGGTCCAACCAAGCCTGATTGTCATCAGCTGGGTCTGAAGGCGTGGCCTGGGGGGGGGGAAAGAGTCAGGGGACGGAGGCCTCGTTATGTCTTCCACCTGGCCTGCCTCTGGCTCCTGGAGCTGAGCCAGGGAAGCCGGTGCTCCCGAGGTAAGTCCTGACAGCCCTTCCCCCTCACCTTCCAAGTCATTTTCTGGCAGGAGGCCCGGCTCAGGGGGCGCAGACACAACAAATATACATTTCTACCCTCCAACCTGTTATATGAATTCGTATGAATACTACATGAAGGGTTGTCACAGAGAAGAGGGGGTCCAGTCCAGGGGTCTCCAACCTTGGCAATTTTAAGACTTGTGGACTTCAACTCCCAGAATTCCTCAGCCAGCTTTGCTTTGCCAGCAAAGTTGCCTGAGGGATTCTGGGAGTTGAAGTCCACAAGTGTTAAAGTGGCCAAGGTTGAGACCCCTGTTCTAGTCCAACCCCAGCTTAGGAAGGAAACCTTATACCATTCCAGACACTTGGTTGTCCAATCTTTTCTTAAAGACTTCCAGTGTTGGAGCAGTCGCAACTTCTGGAGGCAGCTTCTGGTTGGATCGTCACACAGCAGTCTTGATGACCAAGGAATCTAATGTTTCTATTGAAAGTCTCGAAGGGAGCATATGTGCCAATGTCACCATTGCCTTTGCAGGCCTTCAAGGGCATGGAAAGTTCCTCAGGAAACACCCACAGTCCCTGAAATGACACTCAATGTCTTTGGAGGACTTCCAAGGACAGTGGGTGGCTATGTCTGTTCTTCTTTGTCTTATCTAGAGCAGGGATCTCCAACCTTGGTCCCTTTAAGACTTGTGGACTTCAACTCTCAGAGTTCCTCAGCCAGCTTTGCTGGCTGAGGGACTCTGGGAGTTGAAGTCCACAAGTCTTAAAGGGACCAAGGTTGGAGACCCCTGATCTAGAGTGTGCTACTTGTCTGGGTGGAGAAGTGGACAATGTAGCAAACACATAAATGTGCGTCTCAAAATGTGTTCAGGGTCCTCCCTTGCTAAGGGAGAAGGCCCGTCTTTATTCAGCTGAATAAACACATAAATCTTATTGATATTTCCAGGTGTGGGATTCAGCCAGTTCGGGAGAACCGGATGCTAATTTTACATCCGGTTCACCGAACTGGTCGTTGCAAGGACTGGCTGGACCCGCCCACCCCTCCCCTCCCCTCCCCTCCCAGGAGTCTCCACGCAGCCCGTTTTGGATGCCAGGTAAGTACAGCGCCCTTGTGGAGGCTCTGGGAAGGCGAAAAAGGGGCCTCCCGTAAGTCTGGAAACGGGCTGGTTTCCAGCCTCCGGAGGGCCTTTCGCCCTCCCAGAGGCTCGAGGAAAAGCCTCCAGAGTCTGGGAAGGGCAAAAAATGGGCCTCCCAGAAGTTCTGGAAGTCTGGAAAACGGGTCTCCTGGAAGTCTGGAAATGGGGCCGTTTCTGGCCACCAGAGGCCTCCGGAGCCTGGAGGAGGTCGGTTTTGCCCTCCCAGAGTCTCTAGGAAAGCCTCCGGAGCCTGGGGAGGGCGAGAAATGGGCCTCCGAGAAGTTCTGGAAGTCCGGAAACGGGGTCGTTTCCAGCCACCGGAGGGCCTCCGGACTCCGGGGGAGGCCATATTCGCCCTCCTGGGGACTTGAGGAAAACCTCCGGAGCTTGGGGAGGGCAAAAACGACCCCATCTACCATGGTGCAGGAGGCCAAGTTGTCCACGCCCACCATGGCCACGCCCACCCAGCAACTTGGCAGAGAACTGGGGAATCTGGGGAGAATCTGGGGCTGGGGGGCGACTTCTCGTTGCCAACAGAATTAATTTTGAGTACTTCCGTAACATCCAGAGATGATGAGGGGGTCCGGAGGCTAAATCGTACGATGAACGGCTAAGGGAACTAGCTGTTGTGTCTTGCCCGCTCTCACCGCAGCCGGGGCCTTCTTATCTGCTTCCGGACGCTGAGGAATGTCCTAGTATGCCTCCCGGCCCCAGCCCTGGCTCCATGCCCAGACAGGCTGAGGAGGAGGAAGCACCTCCTGGCCCCAGCCCTGGCTCCATGCCCAGGCAAACGGAGCAACTAGACCCCTCCCCCTCCCCCACAGCATGTGAGCCTGAGGGAGGTCAATTACCAACAGCTGCCGACTGGAGTGACCCTCGCTTCAGAAGAATTGATAGGCGGCGGCGTCAGAAGGAAGGGAGGGGCAGGCCTGGATAAGTGCTGAGTCATGGAGCCACACCCCATGGCCTATATAAAGGATCTGCTTTCTGGCATTCTCTGAGTCAGGCAAAGTCGAACATATCTTGCTGAAGTCACTTTCTGGTCTCCTGCCTGCCTTGAGGACTTTGCTAGGACTTTGGCAGAGCTGCAGAGGCACGCCTGATTCGGATTGCCCTGACCCGGCCGTCAGCGGAGGAGTGGGACACGACACTAGCAATGTTTAGCCCTAAGGAAGAAAAGACACGGCAGCTGCCTAGTCTTCCAACACTTGAAGGGCTGTCACAGAGAAGAGGAGGGTCAACCTATTCTCCAAAGCACCTGAAGGCAGGACAAGAAGCAATGGGTGGAAACTGGTCAGAGGGAGATCCAACCTGGAAGTAAAGAAAAATTTCCTGACATTGAGAACAATCAATCAATGCAACAGTTTGCCTCTGGAAGTTTTGGATGCCTCATTCCTGCAGGTTTTTAAATAAAGATTAGATCAGGGGTGTCAAACTCAAGGCCCAGGGACCGAATGCAGCCCCCGGGGTGTTTAGGTATGACCCACAGGGGCGCCCTTGAAATAGCGAAAGAGCCTCTGCCAGTGAAGATGGAGCTCAGGAGGGCCGTGGGCAGCCACAGGTGCCCTTTGATGTTGAGCTGGCCACGCCCACCCTGCCCACGTCCCCTGCCCCCCTCCCCCAGGTCAAATACAACCCTGATGCAGCCCTCAATGAAACTCTCGATTAGACAATCATTTGTCTGGGATGGTATACAGGTAATCCTGGACTTACAATCGTTCGTTTAGTGACCGTTAAAACTTATGATATTACTGGGGAAAAAAAATTGACTTGTGACCATTTTTCACACGGTGAGGTGATCAAAATTCGGACGCTTGGCTCATATTTATGACGGTTGCAGTGTTGTGGGGTCACGTGATCCCCTTTGGTGACCTGCTGACAAGCCAAGTCCATGGGGAAGCCAGGCTCATTTAACAACCGTCTTCCTCACTTAACAACCACAGTGATTCAACTTAACTATTCTGGCAAGGAAGGTCGAAAAATGGGGCAAAACTCTGAACTGTCTTGCTTAGCAAGGGAAATTTGTGGCGTGATTGTGGTCGTAAGTCGTAGGACTCCCTGTAAAGACTCCTTACTTGGGTGAACGGGTTGGAGTAGAAGACCTCCAAGGTCCATGGTTCCTGCCGGGATGGGCTGCTGGGGGGGTTCGCAGGGGTTCGGGAGAACTTCTAGCTAAGATTCTGTGCAGTTCGGAGAAACCCCCAAATCCCACTCCTGGCTGGCCATGCTCACCGCCACCCCTCCCAGGAGTCCCCATGCAGCCTGTTTTGGACGCAGGTAAGTGCCAGGCATGTAAAGAGGCTCAGGGAGGGCGAAAAACGGGTCTACCAGACGTTCAGGAAGAGGGCCTCTGGAGCCTGGGGAGGCTGTTTTCACCCTCCCGGAGGCTTGAGGAAAGCCTCCAGAGCCCGGGGAGGGCAAAAATGCCCCCCCTTTGGTGCAGAAGGCCAACTAGGCCACGCCCACCATGGCCACACCCACCCAGTAACCAGGCAGAGAACCCCTTGCTAAACATTTTTGAAGCCCACCCCTGGTTCCAATGTACATCTGTGTCCCAAGGCAGAGTTCGAAAAGGATCGCTTTGAGATGCCTCCGTCCAGAAAGCTTGGGACATGCTGAACTCTTGACTCTGTCTCCCCGCTGAGTGGCCACCGAAGGGCAGAGTAGCCTGTGTACTTATTCCCCAAATGAGCACGTTCTCGGGCAGCGGTGTAAATCCAGGGCGAGGCCTTTTCTCCTCCTCCTGACACCGACCTCTCCCTCGGCAGTCCAGCAGTTACAGAGGTGTTATAAATAGGACCTCCCGGAGACGATGTTTGGAGCTGGGGTTGGTTGGCTTCCCCTCTTTTCTCTCCCGCACTCTTGCTCGTCCCTCTCCGACGACAAGGGCCCAGCTGAGATTTCCTACCCTCTAATTTGGCCTTCTTCGGTCTAACCAACTGACGCCTAGTTGAAAAGACTTATGTTACTACATGGCCACAGAAGCCAGACCATCTCTCCGCCCGCCCGGTCCTGGAAGCCTCTCTGTGTCTCATCAGCAACTTCAATCCCCACCCTTTGAGGACGGGGTGTGTGTGTGTGGGGGGGCAACCTCATCCATCAAGCCGAAGAGGAGAGGAAGCCTTGGAGTAAACATAGAGCAGGGCCTCAACTCGGTAATCACTCACTCACGGCTTCCGCTTCCAGACCCTATAATTAGAAGTTCTTCTCTTTGGTTCTATTCCCCAGTTGACGCAAATTCCTCTTGTGGCTTGGCACCTCGTTTAGGGTGTGGGTTCGAGTTGATGGCCAGCCTGGAGTCTGGTTTAGTCTTCGGATGCTGCAGAAATAGCTCCGGAGCCACAAATCTACATCTGTGTAGCGTTTTCAACACCCCCTTCCCCTCTTTTATAAAGTTCTTTTCTGCGCCTCCATCCCCCATGCACCCCCAAGTTAAATACAGCTAACCTTCCACGCGCGAAGCAGCCGCTGAAATAAAAAGGAATCTGTAAATTAAATCAAGTCGATTGACTCCTTCTACCAAATGGGATATGTAGTGGGGATTTTGGGGTGGCGGGTGGGTCGGTGGGAAAGACATTGCGTTATCTTGTGCATCCACGAAAGGACTTTTTTTTGTTTGGCCTCCCAAAAGGAAAATTTCCATCTCTGGGGATTGAAGGGTAAAAATAAGAGCCACTTTCGAACGAGCCGCTAGCAAACGGCCTCGAACGTGTCCGTGCGAAAAAAGATTGACTCGGATCATACATCGGTACCGACTCATTTTCTTACACGGTGTGCGGAAGGCTCTAGGCTGGTTGCAGATGTTATTGGCTAGGTTGGAACGAATGCTCTTTTGGGGAGGGGTGGAATTAAGGAAGAAAAGAGATTGAATTTGGATGAGTCCAGGGGTGAAATGTAAAATGTGTTACTACCGGTTCTGTGGGTGTGGCTTGGTGGAGGGGTGTTAATGTGACTGGGTTGTTTTTTTTTTCACTTTTAAAAGCATTTTTTCTTCAGCCGAAGAGGTTGTAAAAAAAAGGCTTTTAAATAGCTCTGATGATCCCAGCTGAGTTGCCTGATCATCAGAGGCTTTTCTTTTAAAAGCATTTTTTTTTTGCCTTTAAAAGAAAAAAAAAGCCTCTGACGATCAGGCAACTCAGCTGGGATCATCAGAGCCTTTTAAAAGCATTTTTTTCTACAACCTTTTCGGCTGAAGAGGTTGTAAAAAAAATGCTTTTAAAAGGCTCTGCCAATCCCAGCTGAGCTGCGCGATCATCAGAGGCTTTTTTTTTTTACTTTAAAAAGCTTTTTTTTTTGGCCGAAGAGAAAATGCTTTTAAAACTTAAAAAAAAAACCCCTCTGATGATTGCGTGGCTCAGCTGGGCATGGGGGGGAGGCAGGGATTTTTGCTACTGGTTCTCCGAACCCCCGCCGCCATTGCTACCGGATTGGGTGATCCGGTCCGAACCGGGAGCATTTCACCCCTGGATGAGTCCCTTCATCACCATGTCAGAAGAAGAAGAATGTGGGGTTCCAACTCAAGCTGGGCCTGCACAAGAATGAATAAAAATGAGATCCAGTCAGCTGCGAGGAAAGAAGTCATATCTATTCCCAAAAGCCAAACAGTTTGTAGAGCTGGCTGAGGAATTCTGGGAGCTGAAATCCACAAGTCTTAAAGTTGCCAAGGTTGGGGACCCCTGCTTTACAGCCCTCTGTAAGCAGTTTTACAGAGTCAGCGTCTTGCCCCCAACAATCTGGGTCCTCAGGATGTAAGTTATTTTTTTTTTTTTTACATTTATATCCCGCCCTTCTCCGAAGACTCAGGGCGGCTTACAGTGTGTAAGGCAATAGTCTCATTCTATTTGTATATTTTTTTTTACAAAGTCAACTTATTGCCCCCCCAACAATCTGGGTCCTCATTTTACCTACCTTATAAAGGATGGAAGGCTGAGTCAACCTTGGGCCTGGTGGGACTTGAATCTGCAGTAATTGCAGGCTATTGTGTTCTAATAACAGGCTTCTTACCAGCCTGAGCTATCACGGTCCCCTTATTTATCTAGTTATCTAGATAACTTTTATCTAGTTATCTTATTTACCTTAGTTATCTAGCGCACATATCGATGTAACAACAGGGAAAAAGAAAAAGATCCATACAATTAGAACAAAAATATATTAGACAGAGGTCGCAAGACTCAGCTGTTATTTCACAAAAATGTTCCCTTGGTGCTAAATGCCATAACTCTGGTTCTTGGTTATTTGCTTGCAAACATTTCGCCAGGGCTCCTTGGTGCTCTCTGAGCTTGCTTGTTTTCTTGCAGAAGTTTCATTACCCAAATTGGTAACGTCATCAGGGCTAGTGACGTCACCCTAGTTACCTACTAGCACTGATGATGTTACCTAGTTTGGGTAATGAAACCTCCGCAAGAAAACAAGCAAGCTCAGAGAGCACCAAGGACCCCTTCGTGTCAACCCTGAGCTACAAAGATTCTCCTTTATTAGACATTTCATTATCAGATTAAATAATATTATCTGTGCTCTTAGCACCCGCAATCACTGATGTTGTTACCTTGTCTGGTAATGAAACGTCTGCAAGCAAACCACCAAGCTCAGAGAGCATCAGAGGCTCCACACCTCAATTTCTGAACTACAGGTATTCTCTGTTGTGTCTCGTCCGATCTCACCACCACAGCCGGGGTCTGCTTATCTGCTTCCGAACGCTGAAGAATGTCCTAGCATGCCTCCCGGCCCCAGCCCTGGCTCCATGCCCAGACAGGCTGAGGAGGAGGGGGCACCTCCCGGCCCCAGCCCTGGCTCCATGCCCAGACAGGCTGAAGAGGAGGAAGTATCTCCAGCCCCCAGCTCTGGCTCCATGCCCAGGCAAACGGAGCAACTAGACCCCTCCCCCTCCTCCACAGCATGTGAGCCTGAGGAAGGTCTATTACCAACAGCTGCCGATTGGAGTGACCCTCGCTTCAGAAGAATTGATAGGCGGCGGCGTCAGAAGGAAGGGAGGGGCAGGCCTGGATAAGTGCTGAGTCATGGAGCCACACCCCATGGCCTATATAAAGGATCTGCTTTCTGGCAGTCTCTGAGTCAGGCAAAGTCTAAACATATCTTGCTGAAGTCACTTGCTGGTCTCCTGCCTGCCCTGAGGACTTTACTAGGAGTTTGGCAGAGCTGCAGAGGCACCCCTGATTCGGATTTCCCTGACCCGGCCGTCAGCGGAGGAGTGAGACACGACATTCTCTTCTTTTGCTACCATAAATTCATCAAGGGAAAATTGGTACTTCAGCTAAAGGTTGACTCTGGTTTGATGGATGGAATTTCCGAACATGGCAAGATTTGATCTTTGGCTCCATCATTCTATACACAAGGCCCATGGGCCGGATGCAGCCCGTGATGTGGTTGGATCTGGCCCACAGGGCCATCCTGGAAAATATAAGGAGCTGGTATGCATAGCTTTGGCCCTGTCTACCCAATGCGAAGAGGAAACATGCCAACAGTTTGGGAAGTGATGTCAAGCTGGCCACGCCCTCCCAGTTGGCCACACCAGAGGTGGGTTTCAGCAGGTTCTGACCAGTTCTGAAGAACCGGTAGCGGAAATTTTGAGTAGTTCAGAGAACCGGTAGTAAAAATTCTGACTGGCTCCGCCCCTATCTATTCTCTGCCTCCCGAGTCCCAGCTGATCAGGAGGAAATGGGGATTTTGCAGTAACCTTCCCCTGCCACGCCCACCAAGCCATACTCACAGAACTGGTAGTAAAATTTTTTGAAACCCACCGCTGGGCCACACCCAGTGAGTGGTATCAAGCTGGCCACACCCACCCAGTCGGCCATGCCCCCCTGCTCCTCCCCCCCCCCCCGCGAGGTCAACCACAACCCTGATGTAGCCCTCAATGAAATTGAGCTTGACATCCGTGTTCTATACTATGTGGGGTTGTCGATGCTCAGAGGTCTACAGATTGCAACTTATTTGTTACTGCTATCATATCGTATGTGAATAGGCCTTTAATTGTCCCCTCGTGCAGTTCTTTTCCTTGAAGTATATGTTGTTGTTGTTAGTTGTGAAGTCATGTCCGACCCATCGCGACCCCATGGACAACGTTCCTCCAGGCCTTCCTGTCCTCCACCATCCTCTGGAGTCCATTTAAGCTCATGCCGTCTGCTTCAGTGACTCCATCCAGCCACCTCATTCTCTATCATCCCCTTCTTCTTTTGCCCTCCATCGTTCCCAGCATCAGGCTCTTCTCCAGTGAGTCCTTCTTTCTCATTAGGTGGCCAAAGTATTTCAGTTTCATCTTCAGGATCTGGCCTTCTAAAGAGCAGTCAGGGTTGATCTCCTCTAGGACTGACAGGTTGGATGGCCTTGCAGTCCAAGGGACTCGCAGGAATCTTCTCCAGCACCAGAGTTCAAAGGCCTCCATTCTTTGGCGCTCAGCCTTTCTTATGGTCCAACCTTCACAGCCATATATAGGAAGGTTTAAAAAGGCATCTGGAAGAAAACACCAAGTTGGTTTCAGGTAACTGTGATTCATGTAGCAGGAAGGGGGTATTCATTCAATCGGTGACTTATACCAATAGTGTGCATTTTTTCTTCTAACAAGGCGCATATTCCATCACGAGTAATTTGTTAGAAGCAGCCTAGTAGGGGGGAAATGAAGCAAATAATGAGACTAGCAAGAGCCATACATGGGCACAAAATACCTATATTTTTTTCAATAGTTTCCTGTTGAGGAGGCTTCCGGGTGAGAACCTATGGCAGGCTGGACATCCCTGCCAGCGTCTCTATGAGCAGGGACAGCGCCATGGTGAAGATTGGAAGCCGGCAAAAAATGTTCCGGCGGATGAAATTCTCTCTCTGGAGAAGGAGAGGTTGGGAGATCGCCCACTCGCACTCTAGATAGCTATGCTTATGAGGAAGCCATAGGAATTGAGTTTCTTGTGGTCGACTGTGGGTTGAGCGGCCTGCGAACGGAGAGATTACCATCACACTCAAAACCACTGTGTAGCCTTTATGGACATTTGACCCAAATTATTTTATTACAATTAATTTATGACTTAAGAGCGATCTTTCGACAAGCAGGAAAGAACACTTGGTAAGTTGCCTTTTTTTTTTTAATTTGGAATTTCTATCTTCGACTTAAAAGCCAAAATGTTTAAATGGAGGAGATGACCAGGCTGTGCCCGAGGGAGAGGTCAAGCAGGTCATCAGTCTTGAGTCTCTTCATTCCCACAAGAGATCTACTGTATGTCTAGCCCACCTTGAGTCTTGGCTACTGCTCATGTGCTTTGACTTTTAGTCATTTAGATTCTTGTAGAGAGGGTTAGCAAGCAATAAACTTCCTATTCATTTGAACCACCTTGACTCCCTATTTCCTGCACTTTTTTTGCTCGGCTTCCAATCTTCACCATGGTGCTGTCCCTGCTCATAGAGACGCTGGCAGGGATGTCCAGGATTGTGATTTAAGAAAGTTTTAAACGGATAAAGAAGACAGTGATTTTTAGAAAACATAATACTTTTTTTTTCTTTGACGTAACTACCTTTTAAAAATAGAAAAATTAACTAGACATAACATAACATAACATAACATAACATAACATAACATAACATAACATAACATAACATAATATAACATAACATCAGAGTTGGAAGGGACCTTGGAGGCCTTCTAGTCCAACCCCCTGCCCAGGCAGGAAACCCTACACCATCTCAGTCAGATGGTTATCCAACATTTTCTTAAAAGTTTCCAGTGTTGGAGCATTCACAACTTCTGAAGGCAAGTCGTTCCACTTATTAATTGTTCTAACTGTCAGGAAATTTCTCCTTAGTTCTAAGTTGCTTCTTTCTTTGATCCGTTTCCACCCATTGCTTCTTGTTCTACCCTCAGGTGCTTTGGAGAACAGCCCAACTCCCTCTTCTTTGTGGCAGCCCCTGAGATATTGGAACACAGCTATCATGTCTCCCCTAGTCCTTCTTTTTATTAAACTAGACATACCCAGTTCCTGCAACCGTTCTTCATATGTTTTATCCTCCAGTCCCCTAATCATCTTTGTTGCTCTTCTCTGCACTCTTTCCAGAGTCTCAACATCTTTTTTACATCGTGGCGACCAAAACTGGATGCAATATTCCAAGTGTGGCCTTACCAAGGCATTATAAAGACAAACAGGCTGGACCTTCATGAGAATGAGAATGCTGACTGCTTATTATTAAGGAAAGTAGATAATTGATGGATTTTACAAAATACGATAAGGGTAGTATGAGCCAGACTGTGTGATTGCACCTACGGAGAGTTAATTGGGACGAAAATATTAAAAGACAGAAACAAGCAAAACAAGGAAAAAAGAGGAGAAAAGCTTGCTTTTTACTTAATTTTCCTTTTTACTTGCTTTTTACATACTACTTTCACCTTGGGGTCATAAATATTACAATGGCAACTGTAGGAGGAGTGGCAGAATCCAGGGACAGAGTCAAAAGAGGGATCAGGCTAGAATCCCCTACGTAGGAACAAATAGATTAAATCCAACTCCTCTTCAATTCCGTTGACCCTTCTCTGGCACCAAAACAGTGGTGTAAATTTAGCTGGGTGAATTCCTGTGCGTAGGCCATGAATAGCAATAAATTCAATTTCATTGGAAATTCATGTGTGGTCCTGGTCTTTCCTGCCTGACTTGCAATCAAAGAAAAATAGGCGAAGGAAGGAGAGGTTCATTAGAACAACTTTACAGATAAGGGCATCGCCCCAGATTTACTGTTTGAGGAAGTTGGTAAAAGGAGGAGGCCAGGTGTGGTTCTAAGATCACAGGTTATCCTTTGGATCAGAGGTGTTAAACTTCAAGGCCTGGGGGCCAGATCCGGCCCGCAGAGTGCTTAGATCTGGCCTGCGGGGCTACCCTGAAAACAGCGAAGGACTGGCCCGCAGTGCCTTTCTGTCCAAAATGTGGACTTCTTCAAAAGGGTGGCCTTTGTCTTCTAAATACAGATGGACTGCTGAATCTTGTCCTGATGGGTTTTGTTCTCCTATGTTGCGCCACGCGCTTGTGAAGTGGCTGTTTTGTTTCCCCAATGAAGAGAACAGCACATGGCTCACTGCACTGTACTGCATATACCATGTTTTTAAAAAAAATTATTTATTTATTTATTTTTATTTGCATTTATATCCCGCCCTTCTCCGAAGACTCAGGGCGCTTACACTATGTTAGCAATAGTCTTCATTCTATTTGTATATTTATACGCAAAGTCAACTTATTGCCCCCCCCCAACAATCTGGGTCCTCATTTTACCTACCTTATAAAGGATGGAAGGCTGAGTCAACCTTGGGCCTGGTGGGACTAGAACCTGCAGTAATTGCAGGCAGCTGTGTTAATAACAGACTGCATTAGTCTGTTGAGCCACAAGAGGCCCTGTTGCTCAGTTTGAGTCTAGGTGGACACTCCCTGGTCTTGCCTTCCTCCGCTGGAGACTATGGATCCCCCCCCAGCTCTGTCCGGGCCAACACAGGTGCCGCCAACACAAGTGACATCAAGCTGGCCATGCTCACCCTGGCTATGCCCACTCCCGGGCTCCCCGAGGTGAAACACAACCCTAATGCGGCCCTCAGTGAAATTGAGTTTGACACCCCTGCTTTAGATCGCTGGTCCCTCAATGTCACTCATACATTACCTTACCATTGGTAGTCCCAAAGGTTCTTCTGTCTCCTTCCCCACTTCAGACCCACGAGCTGGCCTTCAGCCAGTGGATTCACGGCTCTTATCAGTCTTGGCAGAGAAATCGCAGCTGCCTGCCAAAGTTCAAACAAATGACTCACGTAGCAAGACTTTCTTTTTGAAACGGTTCAGCTAAATTTTTGCTTCCCGTGGAGTGAGAGCAGTCCCAAAGCTCCTTACATATCCTGTGGGGTGGGGCTCCTGCCCCACTCTTCCCTTTGATGACGCCGCCTCTCTAATCTTCTGAAGCGCGGGTCAATCCAAGCTTGATTATTATTATTGTCAGCTGGGTCTGAAGGCGTAGCCTGGGGAAGGGAGGAATCAGGGGATGTTGGCCTCATTACGTCCTCCGACTGGCCTGGTTCTGGCTCCTGGAGCCGAGCCAAAGGAATCAGTGCTCCCGAGGTAAGCCTTACCAGCCCTTCCCCCTCACTCTCGGAGTCCCTTTCGGGCATGGGGCCAGGTTCCGGGGCTGGAGTCACAACAAAGGTGCTTTTTCAAGAGGCAACTGGACTTCCTTTGTTTTTCCTTGAAGATGTCTTTGCTTCTCGTCCAAGAAGCTTCTTCAATTCTGATCGAATGGGGAAGGATATATTCCTTGCAGTCATCTGGTCATTGGCACTCTCTCTGAGAGCCGCTGAGGCCACTTCGAGGTCACCTGAATCAGAATACAGATAGGTGTAGAAGCTTTTTGGAACTGCCGAAAGGACTGTGGTGTGGACAGGTGGAGAATCTCCATAGACATTGACACCATGAGTTACCTCAATGTCCCCACTCTTGAGTTAGATCCTGTCTGTCAGTTTCTTCCTCGTAGTAGCCCTCAACATCAACTTCAACCCCACTCCCCCGCGTTAGACATCGGTCCACCACCTTCAGTGTTGCTACTGACCCGATGGCAGCTTCCCTTTTTTTTTGTTGTTTTAATCAATCATTTAGGTTTATCAGGCTGTCCAAATTGACACTAACTCTGGATGACATAACCAATAAAAACACACAGAAGAGCCTTTCCCGGTGCTAAGTTGAAGATGCCAGGAAAAACATCGGAGGGTAGGAAAGTAGAAGCTTCAAATGTCTACGGAGATTCTCGGCCATCCAGGTCGTGGTTTTGTCCCAAAGGTGCTCTTTTTTTTTTCTTTTTCCCCAAGAGGCAACTGGACTTTCTTGGTTTTCCTTTGAAGACGTTTCGCTTCTCGTCCAAGAAGCTTCTTCAACTCCCGACTGGATGGTGGGGCCTGCCTGTATCTTTTAAATGCAGATGGACTGCTGAAGGAGAACAAACCCATCGGGACAAGATTCAGCCGTCCACCTGCATTTAAAAGACACAGGCCACTCTTTCGAAGACAGCAAAGTCCACATTTTGGACGGAGGGGACCGGTGGGTTTGAAAGAGGGGTCAAAGAGGCCATCTGTGTCCAAATTGAATAGCCCTCCCTCAACAGAGGGAGAGGGATACCACATCATCTATCTTTGGTCCACAACACTGCAGTTCCAAGAAGGCTCCACACCCATTTGTGCCACTCAGGTGACCCTGAAGATAAACACAGATAAAGCTCCAGGTGGCCTCAAAGACTCTCTAAAAAGGATCCAAATGACCAAGCTGTCTGCAAGGAGTATAAATCCTTCCATTCCCCACCATCCCTTCAGAGCTGAAGAAGCTTCTTGGATGAGAAGCGAAATGTCTTCAAAGAAAAACCGAAAAGTCCCCGTTGCCTCTTGAAAACAGCACCTTTGGGACAAGAGTTTTAAATGTGAATTAAAATCATGCTTTGTGGTCAGAGCAATTAGATGCAGCATTATTATTATTTTGCAAGTCCTTTCTATTCCTTCTTTTAAAATCCAGCTTTTTTTTTTTTAATACACAGGATTAATGGCTTCTTTTCTTAGAAATCCATTCTTTCCTTCTAGGCCGCCATGGATGGCTCACTATCTGGGATCTTAGAGATTCTTGGTCCTTTAACATCGGCAGTTCCAAACTGACTACCTATAAATTTTCTTAGTAAATATCTGTAATTGCTCAGGTATATGTTATAGAATAGAATAGAATAGAATAGAATAGAATAGAATAGAATAGAATAGAATAGAATAGAATAGAATAGAATTGAATTTTTTATTGGCCAAGTGTGATTGGACACACAAGGAATTTGCCTTGGTGCATATGCTCTCAGTGTACATAAAAGAAAAGATACCTTCCATCAAGGTACAACATTTACAACACAAATGATGGTCAATATATCAATATAAATCATAAGGATTGCCAGCAACAAAGTTACAGTCATACAGTCATAAGTGGAAAGAGATTGGTGATGGGAACTATGAGAAGATTAATAGTAGTGCAGATTTAGTAAATGATTTGACAGTATTGAGGGAATTATTTGTTTAGCAGAGTGATGGCCTTCGGGAAAAAACTGTCCTTGTGTCTAGTTGTTCTGGTGTGCAATGCTCTATAGTGTCATTTTGAGGATAGGAGTTGAAACAGTTTGTGTCCAGGATGTGAGGGATCTGTAAATATTTTCACGGCCCCTTTTTGACTCGTGCAGTATACGGGTCCTCAATGGAAGGCAGGTTGGTAGCAATTGTTTTCACTGCAGTTCTAATAATCCTCTGAAGTCTGTGTCTGTCTTGTTGGGTTGCAGAACCAAACCAGACAGTTATAGAGGTGCAGATGACAGACTCAATAATTCCTCTGTAGAACTGGATCAGCAGCTCCTTGGGCAGTTTGAGCTTACTGAGTTGGCGCAGAAAGAACATTCTTTGTTGTCCTTTTTTGATGATGTTATTTACTTTGTAATTCCAAAAAAGGAAATGAACCAGGTTTATAGGTTTTTTTCCCCTGAATAGAATGAGAGCACGCCAAATATAATTTGCATCCGTGCGCAAAAGAGCATGTTTGATTTCAGCTGTTCTACAACTTCAGCTGCATTTGATTGACAGCCTGCCCGTTTCTCTTAATTTCTATGGATAAGCTAAAATCCCATTTTGTTGCCTAGGAAACAACATTGATATGGATGGATCTAGTAGTTTCATTAAAAGACCCCATTTCTTGCCTCTCAACTGTCTCAGATTAGAATAAAATAGTATAACAGAGTTGGAGGGGACCTTGGAGGTCTTCTAGTCCAACCCCCTACTTAGGCAGGAGACCCTATATACTATTTCAGACAAATGTTTGTCCAAACTTCCAGTGTTGGAGCATTCACAACTTCTGGAGGCAGGTAGTTCCACTGATTAATTGTTCTAACTGTCAGGAAATTTCTCTTTAGTTCTAAGTTGCTTCTCTCCTTGATGAGTTTCCACCCGTTGCTTCTTGTTCTACCCTCAGGTGCTTTGGAGAACAGCCCAACTCCCTCTTCTTTGTGGCAACCCCTGAGATACTGGAATACTGCTATCATGTCACCCTTAGTCCTTCTTTTCATTAAACTAGACATGCCCAGTTCCAGCAACCGTTCAGATTCAATCTATAAATTTCATTTTAATATATGCCGACTAGTGTACATTCGAAGTGACAATAAGGTTATTTTAAGTCTTATTCTAACTCTAAAAAATCGATTGTCTTTGTCCTATTCCTAACTTAAGGCACATTTCACCATTAATTATATACACCAAGGGTGGGCAATTATGGCCCCTTTACGACCTTGGACCTCAACTCCCTGAATTCCACATTGCCTCAGGAATTCTGGGAGTTGAAGTTCACAGGTCATAAAGGGGCCATTGTTGCCCACCCCTGATACAGATCCTCCCTTCCATTTATATAGGTACCGTCCTCACCTTACAACCATTTCTTTAGTGACTGTCTGAAGTGAACAGTGGCACTAAAAAAGTGACCATTTTTTGTACTTACAGCCTGTGCAGCATCCCCACAGTCACACGATCAAAATTCGGATGCTTGGCAACGGACTCATATTTACGACGGTTGCAGCGTCCCTGGGTCACGTGATCCCTTTTGCGACCTTGTGACGAGCACAGGGAAGCCAGATTCACTTAACAACTGTGTTACTGACTGAACAACTGCAGTGATTCATCTAAAAATGCAGCAAGAGGGGTCGTAAAATGGGGCAAAGCTCACTTAGCAACTGTCTCCGCTTACTAACTTCAGGCTCAATTGTGGTCGTAAGTTGAGAACTACCTGTACACAATGCAGAATGTCACAATGGGAATTTAGGGGATGGAAAAAAAACCTTTGGAAAATGTTTGATATTGATATTGTAGCCGTAATTATTTTACCTGCCAAACATGTTTGGAATTGTCAGACATTCTCAAATTCTTCTGGCTAGAAATTTCCCCCTATTTTTAATCCTATCTTAGTAATGTTTTGAAGGACATCAAACGTCCTATCCCCAAAATTGTTTTCCTCCAGGTTTTCTTTCTTTCTTCCATTTTGCTTAGGCCAAACCTAAGCTTGCGCCCATATGGACATGATCTTTTTTTTAAAAATGAAAGGACTGAAATGCCTGCCTGGTGGGTGGCATTCCAGCATGGCGGCCCTGAAGTGGGTGCAGTTTTTTTAAACGGTCTGCCAAACTCAGCGTGAAGCACTTTGCAAATGGAAAGTAATGCCCGGACAAACTTCCTGTGGTTTACCAACGAGTAAAAAGAAGCAGCAGGTCTTGGCAGATTCACCAAACCCCTTGGCAGTAATGAAGGAACATACTTCATTAACTGGTTGTACCGGTGTGTGGGTAGTATGTGAGAATTATCCCCGGGCTAGCTCAATGCATAAAATCTCTACTGTCAGCCATTTACAAGGTGTCTACTTCCAAGTCTGCCCTTTCTTCATTGCCTGGTCCATCATGGAAAGCCTGCGCTTTATAGAACCGTGATGTTGTAACCAAGGCCCAAGTAGTGATTACTAAACACAATTCAGTCCTCATTTTATTAAAACAGCTGAGAATTAATTCATTCTCAGCTTCGTCCAAAACAAAATTCTTACAGTCCTTCGGCCTTATCACCAACCTTTGATGTCTTTGGCAACCTGCCAAAGGCTTTTCTTGGCAAAAACTCCACAAAGTTCAAGAGACGCTGACAAGAAGCACGGGAATCAACATTGCTTTTCTACAAAGAACCCAACAGCTCGTTGCTGCTCTTTAAGCCTTATGGGAGGGGCCAATCATCTCCTGGCCTTACTCCTGAGTCGTCCTTTTTGCTTCAGCTGCTCTTGCTTTCTGGCAGCTCTTCCCAACAGGCTCCTCCTGTTCCTCTGCCTCTCTGCTGTCTGCCTCTGGAGGCTCCGGAGTCTGTGCATCACTCCCAGATGGCCCTGGCCCCATCTCTGCCCCCCGACGCAGAGCCCTCATCTGGGCCTTCCCCTGACTCCAGAACTGGCCCATTCTCCTCCCCAGCCGCCTCACTGTCCGACTACGTCCACAGGCTGCTGGCGGACCACAACACGTGATGGCAAACCCATACAACGCATGCCCAAAGTGGCACGCAGAGTCATCTCTCCTGGCACGTGCAGCATCACCCATTCTTCTCCCGGGTTTCTGGCACGCATGCGCACGCGATAATCGGCTGGCCATTTTGCCTGCGGCGGTGCCGGAAATTAGAAGAGCAGGTCTTCCGTTTTTCTGCGCGATCATGCGCTCCGGCCAGCTGCATGCCAGAAACCCAGAAGAGTAGCTGGATGAAACCGGAAGTTCAGTAGCTGAAACCGGAAGTTTATTTTCGGGCGGGCGCATGCGCCCTGGGCAGCTCCTCTTCCGGGTTGCGGCTCAGGCGCACGCGGGTGAAGTGCGAGCGTGCGCAAGCGCTCCCTTTTCGGCACTCGGTGCCGAAAAATTTCACCGTCACTGTTATGGAGGATTCTAAGAATCGTCGTAAATTCTGCTATGGGTTGGAGAGGGCAGGTAAATGTACATAGAATATAGAACACAGACTAATAGAATTGGAATCTCCAAACTTCCCTTAACAGGCACTGCTGGGCAGTGTTTCTCTTACTAACTTGCCTATCATGATGGATGTTATTGAGGAAGTTCTTGGATTTAGCTCAAAAACAAAAACAAAAAATCCCTTGGCTTCCATGGCTGTGGCTATTTTGACTGGAGCTTATGGGAGCTGTAGTCCAAGTTCATTTGAAGACATCCAGCTGTCCTTGCTCAGGTAGCCTGGGAGATGTGCTGCTGCCAAGCAGTGAATTTTATTTTTATTTTATTTTTAAAAAGTCAGTCTTGGCCGCAGCATGAAGTTGTACAGGACTCGGGCCAATAAATCATCTACAAAGCTTTCTGTGTTTGCAGCTTTCACATTTTATAAAGGTCTAACGGGTGTGCTATTTCTTCTCTCGTACTCCCACTTCATTCCCTTCACAAAAGGAGTTAGGCCTGCAAGCTTTAAATCAGCTTTATTAGGGTTTTTTTTCTTCCTTTTTTTGTATCCCTGCATTCCCTTACTGGAGAGAAGCTCATTTAACATAATGGCTCTTAACTTCTGAGTAAATATACCTCATAAATGAGAACGAGGGAACGACCCCTCCTTTGAGCAAGTTGCAGAAGATTCCCAACGATTTGCAAAGAAAGATAGTTTCTGGGTTATCCCCTTCATTATTATATGTCGGGGAAAGGATACTGCACAACCTTGACTTACAATCATTCTTTTAGTGACCGTTGGATTACAGGAGCGCTGAAAACAAAGTGGACTTACGACTTTTTCACACTTACAACCGTTGCACCCTCCCCAGGATCAAAGTTTAAAAGACTTGGCAACTGGCATGTACTTATGACGGTTGCAATGTCCCAGGGTCATGTGATCCCTTTTGCGACCTTCTGACAAGCAAAGTCAATGGGGAAGACAGATGGGGGGGGAATATTGGGACTCTAGAGCAGGGGTCTCCAACCTTGGTCCCTTTAAGACTTGTGGACTTCAACTCCCAGAGTCCCTCAGCCAGCAAAGCTGGCTGAGGAACTCTGGGAGTTGAAGTCCACAAGTCTTAAAGGGACCAAGGTTGGAGACCCCTGCTCTAGAGCAGGGGTGTCAAACTCAAGGCCCAGGGGCCGGATCCAATCCAAAGGGTGCTTAGATCTGGCCCACGGAGCTGCCCTGGAAACAGCGAAGGACCGGCCTGTGGTGCCTCTGCCAGCGAAAACAGAGCTGGGGTAAGGCTGCATGTGGCCCTCCTGAGCTCTGATTTTGCTGGCAGAGGGTTGCAGGAGGCCGTCGCAGCCGGAAATGGAGCTCAGAAGCCCGTTTTTGCTAATAGAGCACTCGGGCCGCCACCCGGCGCCCCCAACCCGAGCGATGTCGAACTGGCCACATCCACCCTGGCCATGCCACACACACACACACCCCGGGCCCACGAGTCAAACACAACCCTGATGCAGCCCTCAATGAAATCGAGTTGGACACCCCTGCTCTAGAAAGAGTGCAGAGAAGAGCAACCAAGAGGATGAGGGGACGGGAGGCTACAACATATGAAGAACGGTTGCAGGAACTGGGTATGTCTAGTTTAATAAAAAGAAGGACTAGGGGAGACACGATAGCAGTCTTCCAATATCTCAGGGGTTGCCACAAAGAAGAGGGAGTCGGGCTGTTCTCCAAAGCACCTGAAGGCAGGACAAGAAGCAATGGGTGGAAACTAATCAAGGAGAGAAGTAACTTAGAACTAAGGAGAAATTTCCTGACAGTTAGAACAATTAAACAATGTAATGGTTTGCCTTTAGAGATTGTGTGATTTTCAAGAAGAGATTGGACAGCCATTTGTCTGAAATAGTATATAGGGTCTCCTGCTTGATCAGGGGGTTGTACTAAAAGACCTCCAAGCTCCCTTCCAACTCTGTTGTTCTATTCTATTCTATTCTATTCTATTCTATTCTATTCTATTCTATTCTATTCTATCCTATCCTATCCTATCCTATCCTATCCTAACCTATCCTATCCACAACCGTGTTACAAACGGCAGTGATTTGGCTAACAGCTTTATTATTTATTTATTTATTTACATTTATATCCCGCCCTTCTCCGAAGACTCAGGGCGGCTTACAGCTGTAGCAAGAAAGGTCCTAAGGTGAGGCAAAACTCACGTAACAAACTTAGCCCCAGAAATGTTGGCTTCAACTGTGGTCATAAGCGGAGGACTACCTCTCGTACGAACAGTGGAATTAAAATACCTTTTTCAAGTTTCCTTTAGTTTCCTTTATTGTCATTGCACGTGGTACAACGAAATCAGATGCCTTCTTCAGTGTACATTACAACTATAAAAATAAAAACACAAACGTACATCCTTTACATTGCTTACAATTGAAATTGAAAACCCGATATTGTACCATACCGTAGATATCAATAGGGTTATTGTATTTTATACCAGGGCTCTCCAACCTTGGCAACTTTAAGCCTGGAGGGCTTTGCTGGCTGGGGGATTCTGGGAGTTGAAGTTCTCCAGGCTTAAAGTTGCCAAGGCTGGAGACCCCTGTTTTATACCGTATTATAAAGAGAAAAAAAAACCCTTACGCCAATGATTTAAAAGAAGATTTCTGTTCATGTTCCTTTTCTTTTTCCCCATAAGTTGGAGCGGAACCGATTGCACATCAACACAGCCATGTGCTTTATTTCTCACATGTCCACCTTTCTCTCTTTCTTCCCTCCCCATTCAGGCATGCTCCTGGTCACAGCAGACACCCTGGGCCACGATTTCCACATCTTCCAAATCCTCACCCACCCCTGGTCGTCTTCTCAAAGCGCCGTCCATCATTTGTACACGTTACACCGCGGGGAGACCGAAGCCAAAGTAAGTGGCCGAAGGAGGGTGGGCGGGAAGCAGGAGGCTTCTGTCTCAAATTGGCAAGGCGGTTGGAGATTCATCGTGGGTGTCCGTGAAAACTGCTGGTCTCGCAGTCAAGTCAGAGGAAGGCCACTTAGCAAAGAGTTCATATGTTTCTGTAAACGATTCATCTGTGTGTGGTTTCTTTCTTTCTTTCTTTTTTTTTTTTTCTGGTTTTAAACGAGGATAAAAGGCGGCTGCATTCGATCTTAAATCAAGGAGCCAACAGTTTTGCCAAATATTATGAGCCACGGTGGCGCAGTGGTTAGAGTCCAGTACTGCAGGCTACTTTCTGCTGACTGCCGGCTGACTGCGATTTGGCAGTTCGAATCTCACCAGGCTCAAGGTTGATTAAGCCTTCCATCCTTCCGAGGTCGGTCAAATGAGGGCCCAGATTGTTGGGGGCAAGAGGCTGACTCTGTAAACTGCTTAGAGAGGGCTGGAAAACACTGTTTGTTTGTTTGTTTATTTATTTATTTATTTATTTATTTATTTATTTATTTATTTATTTATTCATTTATTCATTTATTTATTAATCATACTTTTATACCGCACCATCTCCCGTAGGACTCAGGGCGGTTCACAGGCATATTAAAAAACAATATAATAAATAAGCATTAAAAACCCAATTAAAACTAAATATTATCATAGCCAAATCACGAAAAACGGTAAAAACCCATTAAAAAACCCTTAAAATTTAGTTAAAACATTTTATTCTTAGGCTAGTCCAGCGCGCTGAAATAATAAAGTCTTCAGTTCACGTCTGAAGGTCCAGAGGTCAGGGAGTTGTCGTAATCCCGGAGGAAGCTCGTTCCACAGGGCTGGTGCCGCCACAGAGAAGGCCCTCCCCCTGGGGGTCGCCAACCTACATTGTTTGGTCGACGGCACCCTGAGGAGGCCCACTCTGGGAGCGCACAGGTCGTTGGGAGGCAATCGGTGGCAGAAGGCGGTCTCGAAGGTATCCCGGTCCTAAAGTGAAGCGTTATATAAGTCTAAGTGTTATTGTCAGGAGTTCAGTCCTGACTGATTCAAGGTCAACTCAGCCTTCCATCCAGTGGTGGGATTCAGCCAGTTCGCACCACTTCGACAGAACCGGTTGTTAACTTTTTGAACAGTTGGTGAATTGGTTGTTGGAAGAAATCATTAGGGCAGAGAACCAGTTGTTAAATTATTTGAATCCCACCACTGCTTCCATCCTTTCCGAGGTGGGTAAAATGAGGACCCAGATTATTGGGGGAAAGACGCTGACTCTGCAAAACCACTTAAAGAGGACTGTAAAGCACTGTGAAGCGGTATATAAGTCTAAGAGCTATTGCTGTTGCTGGAAAACTGCCCACTGCCAGGAGTTCGATTCTGATTGGCTCAAGGTCGACTCAGCCGTCCATCCTTTCCAAGGTGGGTAAAATGAGGACCCAGATTGTTGGGGGAAAGACGCTGACTCTGCAAAACCACTTCAAGAGCACTGTGAAGCGTTATATAAGTCTAAGAGCTATTGTTATTATGACCATTGCAGCATCTCCACCGTCACATGACCAAAATTCGGTTGCTTGGCAACTTGGCTTGTATTTGTGATGATTGCAACATCCCAAGGTCATGTGACCTCCATTTGTATCGTTCCCAGCCGGCTTCCGGCAAGCAAAGTCAATGGGAGAAGCTGGATTTGCTTAACAACCATGTGAATCACTTAACAACTGCAATGACTGTGGCAAAAAAAAGTTATAAAATCAGACTTGACTCACTTTAACAACTGCCTTGCTTAACAATGGAAATTCTGGTCCCAACTGTGGTCATAATTGAAGGATTACATAAGACCCTTAATAGCATACATAACCTTGTACAATGTAATATTGAAGTCGGTCCAGAAGTAAGAAGAGATTAAATATTTGAAGGTGCCTTTTTTTTTTTTGCATGAAGCAACTGGACTTTCCGGTTTTTCTTTGAAGATATTTCGCTTCTCATCTAAGGAGCTTCTTCAGCTCTGACCGGATGGTGGGGAACGGAAGGATTTACATTTCTTGCAAACCGCTGGTCGTTTGCATCCTTTTAGTGAGTTGCTGAGGCCACTCGGGGTTACCTGAGTGGTGGAAATGGGTGTGGAGCCTTCTTGGCTGCAGGTTGTTTGCAGATTACGGGAACCATTTGCGCTTCAGTTTGAGATACAGACAGACTCATCCCCAACAGCCTGCGCCTATGTTCAGCCATAAAGGGACACAAAGCAGAAAACACCCTGCAGCCAAGAAGGCTCCACACTCATTTGCACCGCTCAGGTGATCCTGAGAACACAGATAAATCTCCAAGTGGCCTCAATGACCCTCTAAAAGAAGGCAAATGACCAGCTGTCTGCAAGGAGTATAAATCCTTCCATTCCCCACCATCCGGTCAGAGCTGAAGAAGCTTCTTGGGTGAGAAGTGAAAACGTCTTCAAAGAAAAAAAGAAAGAAAATCCAGTTGTTTCTTTAAAATGTTGCCCCTTGGATGTTAGCTTGCTTATCTGAGTTGATAGTTCCTTGATTGAGATGCATTTAACATAACATAATATAACAACAGAGTTGGAAGGGACCTTGGAGGTCTTCTAGTCCAACCCCCTGCCCAGGCAGGAAACCCTACACCATTTCAGACAAATGGCTATCCAACATTTTCTTAAAAATTTCCAGTCTTGGAGCATTCACAACTTCTGCAGGAAAGTTGTTCCACTTACTGATTGTTCTAACTGTCAGGAAATTTCTCCTTAGTTCTAGGTTGCTTCTCTCCTTGATTAGTTTCCATCCGTTGCTTCTTCTCCTGCCTTCAGGTGCTTTGGAGGATAGCTTGACTCCCTCTTCTTTGTGGCAACCCCTGAGATATTGGAACACTGCTATCATGTCTCCCCTAGTCCTTCTTTTTATTAAACTAGACATACCCAGTTCCTGCAACCATTCTTCATGTTTTAGCTTCCAATCCCCTAATCATCTTTGTTGCTCTTCCCTGCACTCTTTCTAGAGTCTCAACATGCTTTTTACATCGTGGTGACCAAAACTGAATGCAATATTCCAAGTGTGGCCTTACCAAGGCCTTATAAAGTGGTATTAACACTTCACGTGATCTTGATTTTATCCCTCTTGGGGTAGTTCTTGATAGTTGGTGTAATATTAATCTTATTGTTAATCTCTGCTTATCTGGGTGTTGATTGCTGATGAAATGACAGACTAAGCCACTAATACATAAAAACCCCACTCCCTTGTAACCCTGATGACGTTACCTTGTTGGGTCATGAAACGTCTTCAAGAAAACAGCCAAGCTCAGTGACCACCAAGGACAGCCTTTGAAAATGCTAGATTTGGGTTTGACCTCGTATATGAACAAGTCACCTTAAAAAAAACCCCAACCCTGTTTATTGTTAGTGTTCGGCTTGGCTTTCTTTTTGTTATGCTGGTCGAGTCACATGGTTCATTTTGGCCAACCAGGAACATTTAGCGAACATCATCATAAAGTCACTTAGGGCGAAAGAAGTCAAGTGAGGTTGTCTGTGAATAATACAAAGGCAACGCATGTCTGAAGGGAGGATGAAAAATCAACAAGGGGAAGGGAGATTTATTGGCCTGGGTTGACAAAAGTTACACGGTGGGTTTGGCTTGGTTCTAATTTATTTAAATATATGCAATTTTAAGCTGGCTCTGGAGCAGAAAGCAAACTTTATAACCATAACGGAGACAAACAGCGGATTTGCAAAAAAGTCTGAGCTGCTCTAAAAAAAATAAAATAAAGATAAAATAACCCAGCCAAGTTGGCACCCTTGGGCACAAGGCATCCATTGCCTGGGTTTTACAGCCCCATGACATCCCGAAGTCCACTGAGAGCAAGGCCAAATTCGGGGGTTGGGGTTGCCAAGGCTACCCTATCATTTTGAACATTTCCGTAATTGCACGGGTGTGTTTTTAGCTCTTGCATGTTAACAGAGGTACCGATATTTCAGCAGTGAGAAAAACAATGTCTGGAGAATCCTTTGTTCCCGAAAATTGCTTGCGTAAATTGCTATTTGTTGTCGGAGGATATATATATATATATTTTTAAGGGTGGGTGTTCTGTCGGCAACCCCTTAGTTATCAGCCCTGGATTTTTCACGTTCCACAGTCTGTAATTCTTAGCCCTTCAAAGACGGATGTTATTTTAATTTCCATTTCTACTCAAAAATTAGGATTAGCGCCGCTTTGCAAAGCCTCAGTAAGACCACACTTGGAATTCTGCATCCAGTTTTGGTCACCACAATAGAAAAAAAAATGTTGAGATTCTGGAAAGAGCTCAGAGAAGAGCAACCAGGATGAATAGGGGACTGGAGGCATAAAAGATATAAGCAACGGTTGCAAGAATTGGGTATGTCTAATCTAATGAAGAGAAGGACCAGGGGAGACATTTATTTATTTATTTATTTAATCAAATTTTTATACCGCCCTATCTCCCGAAGGACTCAGGGCGGTTTACAGCCCGATAAAATACAAATATCATACAAGGTAAAAACATTAATTAAAAAACTTATTTAAATAGGCCAAAATTTAAAATTACAATTAAAATGTTAAAACCCCATTACCTAAAATATTAATAACAAACCCCAGTTAAAATTAGGTAAAACTTTTAATCCAGTCCCGCTTGAGTAAATAAATGCGTTTTCAGCTCACGGCGAAAAGTCCGAAGATCAGGCACTTGGCGTAAACCAGGGGGAAGTTCGTTCCAAAGCGTAGGAGCTCCAACAGAGAAGGCCCTACCCCTGGGGGCCACCAGCTGACATTGTTGGGCGGACGGCACCCTGAGAAGACCCTCTCTGTGTGAGCATACAGGTCGGTGGGAGGCATGAGGTAACAGCAGGCAGTCCCGTAAGTACCCGGGCCCTAAGCCATGGAGCGCTTTAAAGGTGATAACCAAAATCTTAAAGCACACCTGAAAGACCACAGGAAGCCAGTGCAGACTGCGTAGTAGTGGTGTTACATGAGAGCAACGAGTGGCTCCCGTTACTACTCGCGCAGCCGCATTCTGGACTAGCTGCAGCCTCCGGGTGCACCTCAAAGGCAGCCCCATGTAGACAGCATTGCAATAATCCAAACGAGATGTAACCAGAGCGTGAGTGACTGTGCATAAGGCATCCCGGTCAAGGAAGGGGCGCAACTGGCGGACCAAGCATACTTGGTAAAAGGCCCTCCTGGAGACGGCCGCCAGATGATCATTGAACGACAGCCGTCCATCCAGGAGGACACCCAAGTTGCGCAACCTTTTCACTGGGGCCAATAACTCGCCCCCAACAGTCAGCCACGGTTGCAGCTGACTGTACCGGGGTGCCAGCATCCACAGCCACTCCGTCTTGGAGGGATTGAGCTTGAGTCTGTTTCTCCCCATCCAGACATGATAACACTCTTCTGTATTTGAAGGGCTGTCACAGAGAAGAGGGAGTCAAGCTATTCTCCAAAGCATCTGAAAGGAGCACAAGAAAGACTGGGTAGAATAATAATTCAACATGTTGGAAATGCAAAAAACTCAGGGAACATATTACCATCTATGGTGGACTTGTCTGGCAGCAAAAAAATTCTGGGCAAATATTTAAAAAATGGCTAGAAAAAAATAACAGAACAACCAGTTGAAAGCAAACCAAAAACATTTTTATTAGGAATCTTTACAAGACCATATACCAAAGAAATAAAATAAAATAAAATAAAGATAAAATAACCCAGCCAAGTTGGCACCCTTGGGCACAAGGCATCCATTGCCTGGGTTTTACAGCCCCATGACATCCCGAAGTCCACTGAGAGCAAGGCCAAATTCGGGGGTTGGGGTTGCCAAGGCTACCCTATCATTTTGAACATTTCCGTAATTGCACGGGTGTGTTTTTAGCTCTTGCATGTTAACAGAGGTACCGATATTTCAGCAGTGAGAAAAACAATGTCTGGAGAATCCTTTGTTCCCGAAAATTGCTTGCGTAAATTGCTATTTGTTGTCGGAGGATATATATATATATATTTTTAAGGGTGGGTGTTCTGTCGGCAACCCCTTAGTTATCAGCCCTGGATTTTTCACGTTCCACAGTCTGTAATTCTTAGCCCTTCAAAGACGGATGTTATTTTAATTTCCATTTCTACTCAAAAATTAGGATTAGCGCCGCTTTGCAAAGCCTCAGTAAGACCACACTTGGAATTCTGCATCCAGTTTTGGTCACCACAATAGAAAAAAAAATGTTGAGATTCTGGAAAGAGCTCAGAGAAGAGCAACCAGGATGAATAGGGGACTGGAGGCATAAAAGATATAAGCAACGGTTGCAAGAATTGGGTATGTCTAATCTAATGAAGAGAAGGACCAGGGGAGACATTTATTTAATCAAATTTTATACCGCCCTATCTCCCGAAGGACTCAGGGCGGTTTACAGCCCCATGACATCCCGAAGTCCACTGAGAGCAAGGCCAAATTGGGGTTGGGGTTGCCAACTACCTATCATTTTGAACATTTCCGTAATTGCACGGGTGTGTTTTTAGCTCTTGCATGTTAACAGAGGTACCGATATTTCAGCAGTGAGAAAAACAATGTCTGGAGAATCCTTTGTTCCCGAAAATTGCTTGCGTAAATTGCTATTTGTTGTCGGAGGATATATATATATTTTTAAGGGTGGGTGTTCTGTCGGCAACCCCTTAGTTATCAGCCCTGGATTTTTCACGTTCCACAGTCTGTAATTCTTAGCCCTTCAAAGACGGATGTTATTTTAATTTCCATTTCTACTCAAAAATTAGGATTAGCGCCGCTTTGCAAAGCCTCAGTAAGACCACACTTGGAATTCTGCATCCAGTTTTGGTCACCACAATAGAAAAAAATGTTGAGATTCTGGAAAGAGCTCAGAAGAGCAACCAGGATGAATAGGGGACTGGAGGCATAAAAGATATAAGCAACGGTTGCAAGAATTGGGTATGTCTAATCTAATGAAGAGAAGGACCAGGAGACATTTATTTATTTAATCAAATTTTATACCGCCCTATCTCCCGAAGGACTCAGGGCGGTTTACAGCCGATAAATAAATGCGTTTTCAGCTCACGGCGAAAAGTCCGAAGATCAGGCACTTGGCGTAAACCAGGGGGAAGTTCGTTCCAAAGCGTAGGAGCTCCAACAGAGAAGGCCCTACCCCTGGGGGCCACCAGCTGACATTGTTTGGCGGACGGCACCCTGAGAAGACCCTCTCTGTGTGAGCGTACGGGTCGATGGGAGGCATGAGGTAACAGCAGGCGGTCCCGTAAGTACCCGGGCCCTAAGCCATGGAGCGCTTTAAAGGTGATAACCAAAATCTTAAAGCACACCCGAAAGACCACAGGAAGCCAGTGCAGACTGCGTAGTAGTGGTGTTACATGAGAGCAACGAGTGGCTCCCGTTACTACTCGCGCATCTGCATTCTGGACTAGCTGCAGCCTCCGGGTGCACCTCAAGGGCAGCCCCATGTAGAGAGCATTGCAATAGTCCAAACGAGATGTAACCAGAGTGTGAGTGACCGTGCATAAGGCATCCCGGTCAAGGAAGGGGCGCAACTGGCGGACCAAGCATACTTGGTAAAAGGCCCTCCTGGAGACGGCCGCCAGATGATCATTGAACGACAGCCGTCCATCCAGGAGGACACCCAAGTTGCGCACCCTTTTCACTGGGGCCAATAACTCGCCCCCAACAGTCAGCCACGGTTGCAGCTGACTGTACCGGGGTGCCAGCATCCACAGCCACTCCGTCTTGGAGGGATTGAGCTTGAGTCTGTTTCTCCCCATCCAGACATGATAACACTCTTCTGTATTTGAAGGGCTGTCACAGAGAAGAGGAGATAGATTATTATACAATCTGGAATAAATGGTATGAATGGCTTGAGTCTAAAAATAATAAATATCATACAAGGTAAAAACATTAATTAAAAAACTTATTTAAATAGGCCAAAATTTAAAATTACAATTAAAATGTTAAAACCCCATTACCTAAAATATTAATAACAAACCCCAGTTAAAATTAGGTAAAACTTTTAATCCAGTCCCGCTTGAGTAAATAAATGCGTTTTCAGCTCACGGCGAAAAGTCCGAAGATCAGGCACTTGGCGTAAACCAGGGGGAAGTTCGTTCCAAAGCGTAGGAGCTCCAACAGAGAAGGCCCTACCCCTGGGGGCCACCAGCTGACATTGTTTGGCGGACGGCACCCTGAGAAGACCCTCTCTGTGTGAGCGTACGGGTCGATGGGAGGCATGAGGTAACAGCAGGCGGTCCCGTAAGTACCCGGGCCCTAAGCCATGGAGCGCTTTAAAGGTGATAACCAAAATCTTAAAGCACACCCGAAAGACCACAGGAAGCCAGTGCAGACTGCGTAGTAGTGGTGTTACATGAGAGCAACGAGTGGCTCCCGTTACTACTCGCGCATCTGCATTCTGGACTAGCTGCAGCCTCCGGGTGCACCTCAAGGGCAGCCCCATGTAGAGAGCATTGCAATAGTCCAAACGAGATGTAACCAGAGTGTGAGTGACCGTGCATAAGGCATCCCGGTCAAGGAAGGGGCGCAACTGGCGGACCAAGCATACTTGGTAAAAGGCACACCTGGTGGCGGCCGCCAGATGATCATTGAACGACAGCCGTCCATCCAGGAGGACACCCAAGTTGCGCACCCTTTTCACTGGGGCCAATAACTCGCCCCCAACAGTCAGCCACGGTTGCAGCTGACTGTACCGGGGTGCCAGCATCCACAGCCACTCCGTCTTGGAGGGATTGAGCTTGAGTCTGTTTCTCCCCATCCAGACATGATAACACTCTTCTGTATTTGAAGGGCTGTCACAGAGAAGAGGGAGTCAAGCTATTCTCCAAAGCATCTGAAAGGAGCACAAGAAAGACTGGGTAGAATAATAATTCAACATGTTGGAAATGCAAAAAACTCAGGGAACATATTACCATCTATGGTGGACTTGTCTGGCAGCAAAAAAATTCTGGGCAAATATTTAAAAAATGGCTAGAAAAAAATAACAGAACAACCAGTTGAAAGCAAACCAAAAACATTTTTATTAGGAATCTTTACAAGACCATATACCAAAGAAATAAAACATTTGATTCTACATATTATAACAGCTGCACGAATAACTTATGCACAAAAATGGAAACAGGAAGAGTTACCAACAAATGAAGAAGTGATAGGGAAAGTTTTAGATTGTTTTGAAATGGGCAAGTTAAGGCCTCTGGTGGCTCAGACTGTTAAGACAGTCTGTTATTAACACAGCTGCTTGCAATTACTGCAGGTTCAAGTCCCACCAGGCCCAAGGTTGACTCAGCCTTCCATCCTTTATAAGGTAGGTAAAATGAGGACCCAGATTGTTGGGGGGGCAATAAGTTGACTTTGTAAATATATACAAATGGATGAAGACTATTGCTTAACATAGTGTAAACTGCCCTGAGTCTTCGGAGAAGGGCGGGATATAAATGCAAATAATTAAAAAAAGAAATTAAAGAGAAAGAGGAGATAGATTATTATACAATCTGGAATAAATGGTATGAATGGCTTGAGTCTAAAAATAAAGGAGGAAAATAAAGGGGAGAAATTAGAAGGTACAGAATGTATTAGGAATGTATAATATGTAAATAATAAATATGTAAGAATCTAGAAAAATAAAGCTATTAATATTAGATAATTTAATGTAAATAAAGAAAAGGGGATAAGAAAGAAAATTTAAAAAAAAATGTGATGGGGGGGGGGGGGAAGGTATAAAACCGAGAGAAGACCACTAAGAAATGCTTTTTAGAAGTAGGAAATATTTATACGTTATACATTGTGTGTCTATCAGATTGTTTAAAAGAAAAAAGAAAAAGAAAGAATGGGTGGAAACTGATCAAGGAGAGAAGCAAGCTAGAACTAAGGAGAAATTTCCTAACAGTGAGAACAACTTATCAGTGGAACTACTTGCCTCCAGAACTTGTGGGTGTTCTAACACAGGAGGTTTTTTAGAAGAGACTGGACAGTTGTCTGAACTGGTATAGGACAGTGTTGGCAAAGCCTTTCTGCACCAAGTGCCGAAACGGGAGCACGCATGCAAGGGAGCGCCAGAAACCGGAAGAGCAGCTCCCTGCCATCTACGGGAGCACCGTCCACCTGGTCTTCCGTTTTCTGGCGTGCATGCGCGCACGAAGACCAGCTGGCCAGCACGCACATGTGCACGCCGGAAACCAGAAGCTCAGCTGCTTTTCTGGATTCCTGCGCATAGTCCTAGCATGATTTTTTTCAGGATGCTCGTAATATAAGCCCTCTCCCCAAAATAAGCCCCAGTTAAGATTGTCAAGCCAAATGGGTGCATTTAGTACCGTATTCCCCCCCACCCCCAAAATAAGCCCTAAGCAGAAAATAAGCCCTAATGCATCTTTTGGAGCAAAAATTAATATAGGACCCGATCTTGTTTTCGGGAAAACACGGTGGAGACTGGCTGAGCGGAGCAGAAATAAGACATCGCTGCTGCTTTTGAGTGACTGAGGCCAGCAGGAAAGTCCGTCGGTTTGGATTAAGCCCCCGAACCACTCGTTGATATTGTCCTGCTTTTATTTATTTACTCGTCTATATATTTGAGATAGGGGAGGTGACGCACTCCCTCCGCCTCCATATAACCCATTAGCTGTGCCAGCAAATCAGTCTCCCCGATCCTGCTTTGGTGCCGCAGGTCCGTTAGTCCGTCTCTTCTTCCCTCGGGTGTCGTCTTTCTTGTAATTGACATGGGAATAAAACTTTAAATAGCGGTTTCTCAATGTACTCAGGTTTGTGTTACTCAATCGGTCTGTGATTACCCAAGTGTCTGTTTTCACTGATGTTTAACGGAAAAGGTGATTCTAAAATAGGCCATTCGGGCCGAGGCGCTTCTTCAGTAAGGTAGAAAAAAGCTGGACGGTTTAAAAATAACATTTCCCGAATTCTTGGTAGCTGATGCGCAGAGTTCTCATTGTTGTCGTCCCCCCCCCGGTCTCCCCCCGAGTTTAAAAAGGAAGCACTTACACCTGAAAATATCAGATGTGGCCCTGAGCTAATTTTTTCCCGCAGCATTTTAGAGTGACTCGGCTAAGAGTGTCAGTACATTACATCCCTTGACCTGGGTTGCGCGTTGTGTTATCGGAAACCAACTGTTCTAGAGTGTGCAAGAAAAGAAAAGGATTAGGCTTTACAGATTGACCCACAAAAGATTAACTGAAATTGGGACATCTAGAACGGAACCTGCGCAGTGTCAGCCAGAGAGCATCAGCTGTGGTTCTGGATATTTTGCAGAACATATATAAAGTCAGAAACCCCAGACGCCCGTTGACCTGAGTAGTTCACTGCCTGGGGCAGACGCAAAGGTTGTGGGTTTTGTATGTGTTGACAAACATGGGAAAAGGGGGGACTTCAACTGTGTGGTCTCAAATGCCAATTTGAGTTTTTCAACCTCCTTGGGGACCTTCCTAATGCCAGCTCTGTGCCCTGTTTTTGAATGTTTACTTGATTTATTTCTTTATAGCCTGCCTTTATTATTTTTACAAATCACTCAAGGCGGCAAACATACCCAACACATTTTCCTCCTCCTGTTTTCCCCACAACAGCAAAAGTGTGAGGTGGTTTGGCTCAGAGAGAAAGGCTGGCCCAAGGTCACCCAGTTGGTTTTCATGCCTAAGGCAGAACTAGAATTCACCTCCTCCTGGTGATTGGCCCAAAGTCACGCAGCTGGCTTTCATGTGTAAGGCGGGACTAGAACTCACTGTCTCCTGGTGATTGGTCCAAAGTCACCCAGCTAGCTTTCATGGCTTAGGCGGGACTAGAACTCACTGTCTCCTGGTGATTGGTCCAAAGTCACCCAGCTAGCTTTCATGGCTTAGGCGGGATTAGAACTCACTGTCTCCTGGAGATTGGTCCAAAGTCACCCAGCTGGCTTTCATGGCTTAGGCGGAACTAGAACTCATTGTCTCCTGGCGATTGGTCCAAAGTCACCCAGCTGACTTTCATGGCTTAGGCGGAACTAGAACTCACCGTCTCCTGGCGATTGGTGCAAAGTCACCCAGCTGACTTTCATGGCTTAGGCGGAACTAGAACTCACCGTCTCCTGGCGATTGGTGCAAAGTCACCCAGCTGACTTTCATGGCTTAGGTGGAACTAGAACTCACCGTCTCCTGGCGATTGGTCCAAAGTCACCCAGCTGACTTTCATGGCTTAGGCGGAACTAGAACTCACCGTCTCCTGGCGATTGGTCCAAAGTCACCCAGCTGACTTTCATGTCTACGGTAGGACTAGTTCTCTCCATCTCCTGGTGATTGGTCCAGCTGGCTTTCATGCCTGAGGTGGGACTAGAACTCACCATCTCCTGGTGATTGGTCGAAAGTCATCCAGTGGGCAAGGGGTGGGTTCTACTTATCTACTTATCTACTTACCTCCGAACCTTCCGTCGCGAGCTCAAGACACATTTATTCATCTGTGCAGGACTGGCTTAGATTTTAAATTTATAGGGGTTTTTAAATTGATTTTAATAGTTATATTTATATTTTTTAATAATTTGGCATTAGAATAAGTTTTTTAATGATTATCTTAATTTGTATATAAATGTTTTATGTGCCTGTGAACCGCCCTGAGTCCTTCGGGAGATAGGGCGGTATACAAATATGAATAATAAATAAATAAAATACTACCAGTTCGCAACGGGAGAGCGCATGCACCAGTTTTGGGTTGCCCCCCTGGTTCGGACTGGTTCGCAAGAACCGGTAGTAAAACCAGCAGGAGGCTCCACCCACTGACCCGGACGTCATCAGGACGAGCGAAGCGAGCGTGAATGCGCGTGGCCCGTTGTTAACCGGTACTAAAGGTAAGTAGAACCCGCCTGTGGCATGCATGCTTGCTTTACATGCATACATGCTTCTGCGCATGCGCAGATCACCAAATATGACATCAGGGCAGAGCCTCCCGCCGCTTTTACTACCGGTTCTCAAGAACTGGACAGAACCAGGAGCAATCCACCACTGCAGTCGGCTCCCTTGCCTAAGGCATGACTAGAACTGACCATCTCCTGGTGATTAATCCAACTCACCCAGCCGGCTTTCATGGCTAAGGCGGGACTAGAACTCATGCTCTCCTGATTTCTAGCCTGGTGCTTTACCGACTAGCTCAAACTAGTTTTCTTTCCCGTAAACCTGATACTTCCAACACTTTCTCTCTCTTTTTTCAATCTCATCGGTATGCGTACGTAAAAAAAAAAGTGCATCCAAAAAGAAAATAACCAATCATGATTGTTAAGGGTAATCTGGGTTCACAACCAAGGTTGTGGACTGCTGAGCAGAGTACCCTACGCATGAAAACGACTGAGACTGGTTGTATACAATAACAGTCACTTGCAGACAAACTGGGGTTTGATATTCCTTTACTTTTAGGGAAAAAGGCAAAGAAATAGTCCAAAAACAATTCCAGGTCATACACATATAAAGTCAGTCAGGGATGTTACAAAGTCTTCTTACCAAAGTAGACTTGCAAAACAAACAAGGTCTTCTTTCAGTTTGGCAAAACACAGTTCAATTCACAACAGTCAGTATCTTGAGGAATCAGTAACTAGCCATGATCAAGCAACGATCATAAAGCTCAAATATACAGTTGCAGCATGTCATCAGGTTACAATGCTGTAGCGTCCCTGTAGACTCCCCACAAGCCATAATTTAGTAGTCCTTTTATACATTGGCTACAGAGCTCAACCAATCAGGATGCTTGCATGATGCAGCACAGCCTTAAAGCAATATCATGCCTTTCTATAAACATACATAGTTAGTTTATATATTGCCTGGCCAACTAGGTAGGCAAATAACAATTTCCTGACAATGATATCAAAGGTCGTTTTATGTTCTTTCACTCTCTTCTGCTGTGTTAAATCTAAGGAGGAGGAACATTTGAATTCTGAAGTGTTGATGAATTTGTAAAGGCTTTTTTTTTTTTTTGGTGGTAAACCGACTCTCCATCATCACTGTGTTACTAGAAGCTGACATTTCTAGAGCAATTTACAAATCAGGCAGAAGGATGAAATTCCAGACCAGCTACTTTTCTCACTACTGTGCTTCTCGGGTTTGTTTATGGACACAGGATGTCTCCTTTCATTTCGGGGGCTGGCAGGTTATGCCACCTTTGATTCTCTCTCTCTCTCTCTCTCTCTCTCACACACACACACACACACACCCTTCAACATAATGGGCTCTCTTACAAAACTTAAATTTCTTTTATATTGAAAACTTCATAAGTTCATACATCATAAGTTCATACATCATTAAAAAAGGACAACAAAGACTGTTCTTTCTGCGCCAACTCAGTAAGCTCAAACTGCCCAAGGAGCTGCTGATCCAATTCTACAGAGGAATTATTGAGTCTGTCATTTGCACCTCTATAACTGTCTGGTTCGGTTCTGCAACCCAACAAGAAAAACACAGACTTCAGAGGATAATTAGAACTGCAGAAAAAATAATTGCTACCAACCTGCCTTCCATTGAGGACCTGTATACTGCACTAATCAAGAAGAGGGCCGTGAAAATATTTGCAGATCCCTCGTATCCTGGACATAAACTGTTTCAACTCCTACCCTCAAAACGACGCTATAGAGCACTGCACACCAGAACAACTAGACACAAGGACAGTTTTCCCCAGAAGGCCATCACTCTGCTAAACAAATAATTCCATCAACACTGTCAGACTATTTACTGAATCTGCACTACTATTAATCGTCTCCTAGTTCCCATCACCCATCTCCTTCCACTTATGACTGTATGACTATAACTTGTTGCTGGCAATCCTTATGATTTACATTGATATATTGATCATAAATTGTGTTGTAAATGTACCTTGATGAACGTATCTTTTCTTTTATGTACACTGAGAGCATATGCACCAAGACAAATTCCTTGTGTGTCCAATCACACTTGGCCAATAAAAATTCTATTCTATTCTATCTATTCATAATGACCGAAGGAATGTGTTTCCCCATTATTTGCTAAGCATCAGATTGTGATGGGGAAATCTGTTTTCTGTAGCTTTTATCTGTTGCATGCTCTGACTTTAAATATATATTTTTTTTTATAGTCACACCACTGAGGTTGATAGTTTTTATACTAGCTCCTCCTGAAGATAGTTGCCTATCCTAGGATTTTGTTTAAGAAATTGGGTTCATTAAAAGCAGTTGTAGTGGAAGATTATATTATTGATTCTACATCTATGAAATGAAATAAACATCAGGGTTATGTTACATTCGTTGAGGTTTGGAATGGAAGCAAGTGTTAATAAATTGTTTGTCAATGAAAACTAATTCAGTGAACACTAATGGAAGAATGCCTGAAAATAGTGCAGGATATGACGGCTATGAGTTAAAATTCTGGAATGACCTAAGGCACAACTTCTACACATGCCATCTGAGCAACGTGTATATCAGAAATTTCATAATTCATAATAAGAGTGCAAAAGTTGGCTTGAAACTCAACATTAAGAAAACTAAGAACATGGCATCTGGCCTTCTCAATTCCTGGCGGATAGATGGGGAAGAAATGGAGGTAGTGACAGATTTTATTTTCCTGGGTTCCAAGATCACCGCAGATGGGGATTGCAGCCAGGAAATTAAAAGGCGCTTGCTCCTGGGGAGGAAAGCTATGGCAAATCTAGACAGCGTATTAAAAAGCAGAGACATCACCCTGCCAACAAAAGTGCGTATAGTCAAGGCTCTGGTTTTCCCAGTTGCAATGTATGGCTGTGAAGGTTGGACCATAAGGAAGGCTGAGCACCAAAGAATGGAGGCCTTTGAACTCTGGTGCTGGAGAAGACTCCTGCGAGTCCCTTGAATTGCAAGGCGATCCAACAGGAGATCAACCCTGACTGCTCTTCAGAAGGCCAGATCCTGAAGAGGAAACTCAAATCCTTTGGCCACCTAATGAGAAGGAAGGACTCCCTGGAGAAGAGCCGAATGCTGGGAACGATGGAGGGCAAAAGAAGAAAGGAATGACAGAGAATGAGGTGGCTGGATGGAGTCACTGAAGCAGTCAGCATGAGTTTAAATGGACTCCAGAGGATGGTAGAAGGCCTGGAGGAATGTGGTCCATGGGGTCGCGATGGGTCGGACATGACTTTGCAACTAACAACAACATTACAATGAAATCAGAGAGAGGCCAAATTAAAAAGAAAAACGAATTGGGGGACTAAAGCAAAGAAGAAAGGTAGCCATGGGTAGGAAAAGTGCAGTTTTCCAGGTCTTGGAAATAAAACCTTGAAAAAATTTTTGGCCTTCCTGCACAGGGAGGTACCTAGATGATAACATATTTATGTAAAGTAATGAAGCTTTTCTGTTGGGTTTTGGGACCCCAATTTATGAGGAGGGGGCAGATGGCAAAGACCTGATAAACCTGGTCCTTCTGGAAATTCTAGAGGGGAAAAGGGGGCCAGTTGGGAATCAATTCAATTTGATGTAGTGATTAAGGTGCTGGCGACAGGGAGACTGTGAGTTCTAGTTCCGCATGTTAGGCATGACAGCTGGATGGGTGACTTTGACCAATCACCAGAAGATTCTGAGTTCTGGTCCCGCCTTGGGTGTGAAAGCCAGCTGGATGATTTTCGGCCAATCACCAGGAGCCAGTGAGTTCTAATGCTGCTTTAGCATGAAAGCCGGCTAGGTGATTTTCAGCCAATCACCAGGAGACTGGGAGTTCTAGTCCCGTCTTAAGTATGAAAGCTTGGCTAGGTGACTTTGGGCCAGTCTCTTTGTCATCACAACCTACCTCATGGGGTTGTTGTTATGGGGAAAAGAAGAGGAGGAAGACGTGTTGGATATGTTCCAACATATTTATAAAAATAATAAAGGTGGGATAAACATCTAATGAACAAATAAGCAATTGATTCCTGTTTCCACAAGGTGAAATAGACACTAAAAAGGTAAAGGTTCCCTTTGCACATATGTGCTAGTCGTTCCCGACTCTAGGGGGCGGTGCTCATCTCCGTTTCAAAGCCAAAGAGCCAGCGCTGTCCGACGACGTCTCTGTGGTCATGTGGCCGGCGTGACTCAACACCAAAGGCGCACCAGAACGCTGTTCCCTTCCCACCAAAGGTGGTCCCTATTTTTTCTACTTGCATTTTTACATGCTTTCGAACTGCTAGGTTGGCAGAAGCTGGGACAAGTAACGGGAGCTCACCCCATTACGCGGCACTAGGGATTCGAACCGCTGAACCTTTCGATCGACAAGCTCAGCGTCTTAGCCACTGAGCCACTGCATCCCCAAAATAGACACTAGACATTAGCAAATAAACAACAATTGTTTATTTGTTCATCCAGCTATTTTGGACTCCAGTCACTGGTGTGACCTGCCTAAGGTCCATTTGCTCTTATGTTTGATCTCGGTGACATTGGCATGCAATTTTGTTTCATTGACTGGGTAGCATCTTAAAATATAAAAAATAATAGTTCAAAATAAACAAAACAAACGAACCAACCAATAAAGGAGAATATTTGTAGCTCAGGGTTGAACTGTCCGGTTCTTGGTGCTGAGGTTGGTTGTTTTCTTTCAGATGTTTCATGACCCAACTAGGTAACATCATCAGTGCAGCACTTACTTAATTTGGGTCATGAAATATCTGCAAGAAAACAAGCCAGCTCAGAGAGCAACAAGGACCCCTCGAATTAAAAAGAAAACGAAAAACTCAAAGGCCAGATTCGATGGACCACCAAGTCTTTTTTTCAGCCCTTGGTTTTTCGTATGTTTCTATGAACAGTATGATTAAGATCCTCAGAGGGGGAGAGAAAAAAAAACCCTAAGCGGTCCCAAAAATAGCCATTCGCAGGGGGGGGGGAAAAAGGGAATGAAAAGAAATTCCTTTTGATCTTGAAAGGCATTCACGCCATTTAATGCAGCATCTCGGGAAACATCACAAGGTTTCAGAAAAGCTTCCTGCCTTGTTAAAATATTAGTCTTCTTTCTGGAAATCGGAATCGCTTGGATGGTCAGCAGAATTCAATTGTCATTAACCGTCTTCTAACTGGAGCAGGAAGCTGTGAGGAGCCCGTCTCCCAGTGCCTAAATCAGTGTGATTTGGCCCCGACCCTGGGAAATATCAGAAGCTGAAATGAGCTCAGATGCTTTCAGGACCTCCTCAGGGTAGTGGGATTCTCCGTCCTCAAACCCCACAACTCAAAACGGTTCAGCCAATACCGAAAAGAGTTGGACGTTGACGGAGCCCAATCCGATCTTGGTCGGAGATCTACAGCCAACAGCACCGCCTTTTACGGGTTGTTCCCAAACACCTTTGGAGGCTGAGAAAAATATTGATTTGGTTCTGGAAAATTTCCCTTTACTTCAACTGCTACCAGATGCGGAACAGCAGCCCGGGCATCAAGGAACCGGTCCAAAAGAAATACTAAATTGGTCATACCAGGGATGCTGGCTTTGGAATCTGAAGGGCTGGCTGGCTTGCTTGTTGGTATAAGCAAGAGTTCTTCAAAACTCATTTTGCTCTAATGCAGGGATCCACTCCCACCCCAACCTCTGAGCTGTGGACTGGTATCGGGCCGTGGCCCTTTGGAAACCGGGCTGTACAAGCAGTGGGCGAGAGAGCAAAGCTTTATTTACGCATGCATGGGATCTGGGTTGTGCATGAAACCATGAAACCATGAAACAGAGAAACCATGCCCTCTCCCCTCCGGTCTGTGGAAAAGTTGTGTTCCACAAATCCGGTCCCTGGTGCCAGAAAGGTTGGGGACCACTAGTCTAATGGTTAAGGCACCAGGCTAGAAAGAGGGAGTCCTGTGAGTTCTAGTCTCACCTTAGGCATGAAAGCTGGCAAGGTGACTTTGAGCCAATCACCAGGAGACTGTGAGTTCTAGACCCTCCTTAGACATGGAAGCTGGATGGATGACTTTGGAGCCAATCACCAGGAGACTGAATGTTCTAGTCCCGCCTTAGGCATGAAAGCTGGCAAGGTGACTTTGAGCCAATCACCAGGAGACTGTGAGTTCTAGACCCTCCTTAGACATGGAAGCTGGATGGATGACTTCGGGGCCAATCACCAGGAGACTGACTGTTCTAGTCCCGCTTTAGGCATGAAAGCTGGCAAGGTGACTTTGAGCCAATCACCAGAAGAATGTGAGTTCTAGTCCCGCCTTAGCCATGAAAGCTGGCAAGGTGACTTTGAGCCAATCACCAGGAGAATGTGAGTTCTAGTCCCGCCTTAGCCATGAAAGCTGGCAAGGTGACTTTGAGCCAATCACCAGGAGACTGTGAGTTCTAGTCCCGCTTTAGGCATGGAAGCTGGATGGATGACTTTGGGGCCAATCACCAGGAGACTGATTGGTCTAGTCCCGCCTTAGCCATGAAAGCTGGCAAGGTGACTTTGAGCCAATCACCAGAAGAATGTGAGTTCTAGTCCGCCTTAGCCATGAAAGCTGGATGGATGACTTTGAGCCAATCACCAGGAGAATGTGAGTTCTAGTCCCGCCTTAGCCATGAAAGCTGGCAAGGTGACTTTGAGCCAATCACCAGGAGAATGTGAGTTCTAGACCCTCCTTAGGCATGGAAGCTGGATGGATGACTTTGGAGAATAGAATTTTTTATTGGCCAAGTGTGATTGGGCACACAAGGAATTTGTCTTTGGTGCATACGCTGTCAGTGTACATAAAAGAAAAGATATGTTCAGAATAGAATAGAATAGAATAGAATAGAATAGAATAGAATAGAATAGAATAGAATAGAATAGAATAGAATTTTTATTGGCCAAGTGTGATTGGACACACAAGGAATTTGTCTTGGTGCATATGCTCTCAGTGTGCATAAAAGAAAAGATACGTTCATCAAGGTACAACATTTACAACACAATTGATGGTCAATATATCAATAAAAATAATAAAGGCAGGATACAAATAAATAATAGTAATAATAAAGATAAATCCAGGTTGCAAGTCCTCTGTCCAAATTAGTGCATTCTGCTGTCCTAGAAGAATTCCTTCTTTGGAAACAAAAATGTTGCGAGGATCAGCCCAAAGGACCAAGTGTATCTGCATTCCTTTTTAGTGAGCTGACGTACATATTTGGTTTACCCTTTAGGAGTTGTTAGTCCCCATCGAAAACAATTCAGATAACTGATAGAGCTGATCCCGAAGTATCAAGACTTGGCATATAAAACTTTCTCATTGAAAGAAGTTTGAAACTGAAGACATTGGAATCTAAGATCTTCCGAATGGAAAGCATATTATCTGCGTGACAAAATATTACAATTAATGAATGACTCCTACTTATTATTATTATTATTATTATTATCATCATCATCATCATCATCATCATCATCATCATCATCTGTGGCTCAGACTGGTAAGACAGTCTGTTATTAACACAGCTGCCTGCAATTACTGCAGGTTCTAGTCCCACCAGGCCCAAGGTTGACTCAGCCTTCCATCCTTTATAAGGTAGGTAAAATGAGGACCCAGATTGTTGGGGGCAATAAGTTGACTTTGTATATAAATGTACAAATAGGATGAAGACTATTGTTAACATAGTGTAAGCCACCCTGAGTCTTCGGAGAAGGGCGGGATATAAATGCAAATAAATAAAATAATAATAATAATAATAATAATAATAGGAAGGGACCTTGGAGGTCTTCTAGTCCAACCCCCTGCCCAGGCAGGAAACCCTACACCATTTCAGACAAATGGCTATCCAACATTTTCTTAAAAATTTCCAGTGTTGGAGCATTTAAAAACTTCTGCAGGCAAGTTGTTCCACTTATTGATTGTTCTAACTGTCAGGAAATTTCTCCTTAGTTCTAAGTTGTTTCTCTCCTTGATTAGTTTCCACCTATTGCTTCTTGTACCCTTGACTATCACTAAGTGTTGTATCTTTTTATTCTTGAAGAATGTATTTTATTCTCCTTATGTACACTGAGACCATATACACCAAAGACAAATTCCGTGTGTCCAATCATACTTGGCCAATAAAGAATTCTATTCCATTCCATTCCATTCCATTCCATTCCATTCTTTATGGACATGATGGCAAACCTATGACACGCATGCCACAAGTGGCACATGGAGCCATATCGGTGGGCACGCAAGCATTGCCCTAGTCCTGCCTGTCCTAGCCAGATGATTTTCGGGCCTTCTGGGCCCACCAGGGGATGGGTGAGGAAGGCCTGTTTTTCGCTCTCCCCAGGCTCCGGAGCCTTTCTAGGAGCTTGGGGAGGGTGAAAACAGTGCATTGAATTATGGGTGTGGGCACCTGTGTGTGTAACCCCCCCGCGGTCCCCCGCGACAGCAAAAGTTCACCATCACTGCTTTATGGCAACCTCTTAGATATTGGAAGACTGCTATCATGTCTCCCGTACTACTTCTTTTCACTAGACTAGACATACCCAGTTCCAGCAACCGTTCTTTATATGTTTTAGTCTCCAGGCCCCTAATCAACTTTGTTGCTCTTCTCTGCACTCTTTCTAGAGTCTCCACATCTTTTCTATATCTTGGCGACGAAAACTGGATGCAATATTCCAAGCGTGGCCTTACCAAGGCCTTATAAGTGGTATTAACACTATCAGTGGCGTTTTTTTGGTATCGCTTGGTACAGCATTGTTTTAAATCGTTTCATATGCTGTCCTGGATCATGATGGAAAAGGGCAGCCTGTGCTTTTAACAATAAATGAGTAAATAACCATTCGTTTAAGACACATCTTATCCGTCCTTCTGGTTCTTGATCCCCAAACTGGGCAGGCCTTCAAACGGAAGAGGCTTTAAGAAAAATGTCTTCTGTGGAGTTTCGACATATAGCGGCCCAAGCTGTTCTCTTTGAAAATAATTAAACGAGTGGTCAGATTCCTGCTCCCTCACCACCAAAGGCCCTTTCTTTATCTGATGAGAAGACGCAGCTGCTTCATCGCCTTCCTTTCATATGTCTTCAGCAGATAGTGGTTGCTAAAATAACCAGCATCATCAGATAGGGTTGTTTCCAGGATCTGCTTGGCTCCAGCTTCAAACTTGGGTTCACCTGACCAGACAAGGGGGGTGGGGTCTGGCTGCTGCTGGCCACAACAAACAATTAATTAGCATAATTCATCAAGTCGGTTTGCAGCTGCTTCAAAGTCAAGTCCTTGGTAACAGAGGCAAGAGCTGAGGCCGCTCCCAACTCCCACCACTTCACCCTTTCGACATCTGAGAAATTGCAAAAGAGGCGATCAGTTCCTAAAAGCGTCCCTGCTGATTGGTGGAATCCAAACCATCTACTGACTTCTATGCAGGGCTGGGCTTCAAAAATTATAGCAGGGGCTCTCTGCACCGTTGCTGGGTGGGCGTGGCCATGGTGGGTGTGGCCTAACTGGCATCCTGCACCATGGCTGGGTGGGTGGTGCGTTTTTGCCCTCCCCGGGCTCTGGAGGCTTTTCTTGAGGCTCCAGGAGGGCAGAAACGGCCTCCCCAGGCTCCGGAGGCCCTTTGGACTCCTGAAACATTTCCAGCCTTCCCGAACTTCTGGTAAGCCCGTTTTTCGCCCTCCCCGAGCCTCCGTGCACGCCCTGCACTTACCTGCATCCAAAATGGACTGCGTGGGGACTCCTGGGAGGGGCAGGGAGGGGTGGGCGGGGCGGGGCCAGGCAGGAATGGGATTTGGGGGTTCTCCAAACTGCACAGAATCTTAGCTAGAGGTTCTCCTGAACCCCTGCAAACCCCCAGCAGCCCACCCCTGCTTCTATGTGTCCCTGTGTCATATTTCCTTACTTACTTCGTTTCCCCCTTATGTTTAGCTACTCGTAGACCATAGAATGTCTTTCCACTAATATAGTAGAACCCTAAACACTAAAGCTTTCCACTAATATAGCAGAACCCCTAAGCATAATCTTTGAAAAAGCTTTCACGACCAGTTCCCTTCCCAAACTTTGGTCACTAGCCACGGTCATCCCTGTCTTCAAAAAAGGAGACCCCAGCCTAGTTGAAAATTACAAACAATTTCTTTATGCTGCGTCACCTGCAAAGTAATGGAATCAATCATCAATCAATCCATCACCCTCCACCTTGAAACAAACAACCTACTCTCTAAGAAACAATTTGGTTTCAGAAAAAAATTATCCTGTAATTTACAACTTCTTCACTGCAAAAACATATGGACTACAAATCTTGATCAGGGCAAAGCAATAGATGAAATCTACATAGACTTCTGTAAAGCTTTTGACTCAGTGGTACATGACAAACTTCTTCTAAAACTAAAATCCTACGGCATCTCCAGACCCCTCCATAATTGATAACAGTGTTCCTGTCAAACAGACAAGAAGTGGTCAAAATAGGCAGTGCCCTATCAAATCCCGCTCCTGTCGATAGCGGTGTCCCGCAAGGCAGCATTTTAGGACCAACAGTCTTCATACTATACATTAACGACCTCTGTGACCATATCTTCGGCCGAGGAGGTTGAATCAAAAATGCTTTTAAAAGGCTCTGACGATCCCAGCTGAGCCGCAAGATCATCAGAGGCTTTTTTTTAACTTTTAAAAGCATTTTTTCAGCCGAAGAAAAAATGCTTTTAAAAGTAAAAAAAAAAACCTCTGATGATCGTACGGCTCAGCTGGTCATGCGGGGGGAGGGGCAGGGATTTTTGCTACCGGTTCTCCGAACCACCCACCGCCATCGCTACCGGATCGAGTGATCCGGTCCGAACCGGGAGCATTTCACCCCTGCTCCAGACCCCATTATTACCCCAGTCCCCAATCTTTCCGGCTGTGTGGATTGTGGTAGGGGAGGAAAGGATGTTTCTGCGTGTTTGCCCGCCGCTTGTGCAGATGGAGCTTTGCACACTCACCTGTTGCTCGCACAGTTCGATTCCCAACAGTCCATGGACCGAGAGGGATTGTGCACTCCCTGCCTTCTCGTCTTAGTTCCTCTGCTTTGTGCTCTTTCTGCATGTTTTTTTGCACTGATATGACCAGACCTGGACTCAGTATTCCACGTGTGGCCTCACTCATGTGGCTTGAGGAGGCATAGCACACACTTCTTTTTTTTTTTAATTTGCATTTATACCCCGCCCTTCTCCGAAGACTTAGGGTGGCTTACACTATGTTAAGCAATAGTCTTCATCCATTTGTATATTATATACAAAGTCAACTTATTGCCCCCAACAATCTGGGTCCTCATTTTACCTACCTTATAAAGGATGGAAGGCTGAGTCAACCTTGGGCCTGGTGGGACTTGAACCTGCAGTAATTGCAAGCAGCTGCTGTTAATAACAGACTGGCTTAGCAGTCTGAGCCACCAGAGGCCCTGCTTGTGTGATCTACTTTATTTAACAATTAATTCAGCCCCATCCTGTTGAATTTGTTTAGGGAGTTTGGCTGCTCCTAGGAATTTCATCTCAGTGATGTATTTAAAAGCCCGCTTGACCTCCCTTCCGATCTCCCCCGCAAAGCATCATTGTAAATATATAGGGAATGAAAAGCCCTGTTGCATTTTTTGCTCTCCAAACATAACCTCACACAGCTTAACAACAAATGCAGGGGGGATGTTATAAATAAATACACTGCTTGGTGCATTAGCCCACTGGATGAGCAGAAATTGGACGGGCTTAGCATAAACGTGAAAAAGGCCACTAATAGGATCCTGCATTGGTGGTTCACGCCATGAGTGGCAAATAACACTGCACTGGTAAGGCCACACGTGGCATACTGCCTCCAGTTCTGGTCACCAAGGCACAAAAAAGATGTCGAAACTCTAGGAAGTATGCAAAGAGCAATGGAGATGATTAAGGGGCTGGACTGGAGGCCAAAACGTATCAAAAACAATGGCAGGAGCTGGTTATGTGCAGTCTTAACGAAGAGGACTAGGGGAGACATGATAGCAGTCTTCCAATATCTCAGGGGTTGCCCCAAAGAAGAGAGAGTCAAACTATTCTCCAAAGCACCTGAGGGTAGAACAAGAAGCAATGGGTGGAAACTAACCAAGGAGAGAAGCAGCTTAGAACTAAGGAGAAATTTCCTGACCGGTAGAACAATTAACCAGTGGAACAACTTGCCACCAGAAGTTGTGAATGCTCCAACACTGGAAGTTTTTAAGAAGATGTTGGGTAACCATCTGTCTGAAATGGTGTAGGGTTTCTGCCTGAGTAGGGGGTTGGACTAGAAGACCTCCAAGGTCTCTTCCAACTCTGTTATTATTAAGAAACAATGGATGGCAGTTTAACAAACAGAGAGATCCAATCTAGAATTTCCTGACAGTAAGAACAATTAATCAACGGATTGACTTCTCTCCAGAAGTTGTGGATGTTCCATCACTGGAGGTGTCAAGAAGAGACTGGACAGCCGTTTAGAATAGACTGGAGCTGGAAGGGACCTTGGAGGTCTTCTAGTTCAACCCCCTGCTCAACCAGGAGACTCTATACCGTTTCAGACAAGTGACTGTCCAATCACTTCTTAAAAACCTCCGGTGATGGAGCATCCACAACTTCTGGTGGCAAGCCATTCCACTGGTGAATTGTCCTCACTGTTAGGAAGTTTCTCCTTAATTCCAGGTTGCTTCTCTCCTTGATGAGTTTCCAGTCATTGCTTCTTGTCCTGCCTTTTAGGGGCTTTGTAAAATAGCTCGACTCCCTCTTCTTTGGGGCAGCCTCTCAAATATTGCAATATTGCATTTGTCCAGAATGGCATAGGGCCATGATGGTGAACCTATGGCTCACGTGCCAGAAGTGGCATGCAGAGCCCTTGCTATAGGCATGTGCACCATTGCCAGCTGCTCTTCTGGTTTCTGGTGCGCACGTGTCCACCGGCCAGCTGGTCTTCGCAGGTGCCAGAGTGCCAGAAAATGGCCTGAAAAACTTCCAAAACACGGGCTGTTTTTTTGGGCCATTATTTGAGTCTTTTTCGGGCTGTTTTCAGGCCGTTTTTGGCCCAGAAAACAACCTGAAAAATGGCCAAGAAACACGCATGTGCGTGCCGGCCAGCTGGTGTTTGGGTTTCTGGTGCTTCAGCACGCGCACGTGCACACACATGCATGCGTGTTCCGGTTTGGCACACTGAGTGCCAAAAAGGTTCGCCATCACTAGGATAGGGTCTCCTGCTTGAGCATGGGGCTGGACTAGAAGACCTCTAAGGTCCCTTCCAACTCTGTTATTCTGTATTGTTTGTGATATTTTCCCCTTGAGGTCGGTAACAAAAGGCTTGTGTGAAAGAAAGAAAGAAAGAAAGAAAGAAAGAAAGAAAGAAAGAAAGAAAGAAAGAAAGAAAGAAAAAGAAAGAAGAGAGAGAGGGAGGGAGGGAGGGAGGAAAGGAAGGAAGGAAGGAAGGAAGGAAGGAAGGAAGGAAGGAAGGAAGGAAGGAAGATTATAATGAGAGTGAGGGATGGTCTCTGGAAAGTCCTGCCTTAGCACTTGGCCATCACAGGTGCCCCCGCCAAGCATCCTGTGTCATACCCACCATAGCCACGCCCATGCCCCTCCCCCACCCTCCGAGGTCAAACAGAACCCTAATGTGACCCTCAATGAAATCGAGTTTGACACCCCTGGTACAGGGTCTCCTCTTTGAGCAGAGGGCTGGACTAGAAGACCTCCAAGGTCCCTTCCAACTCTGTTATTCTGTATTGTTGGTGATATTTTCCCCTTGAGGTTGGTAAAAAAAGGCCCACATCGCTTGTGAGGAAGGAAGGAAGAAAGGAAGGAAAGAAAGAGAGAGAGAGAGAAAGAAAGAAAGAAAAAGAAGGAAGGAAGGAAGGAAGGAGGAAGGAAGGAAGGAAGGAAGGAAAGAAAGAAAGAAAGAAAGAAAGAAAGAAAGAAAGAAAGAAAGAAAGAAAGAAAGAAAGAAAGAAAGAAAGAAAGAAAGACAGACACCCCAGACCAAAGCTGAGGACGAGAAGCGCATATGGTTTTCGAATTATCCTGTCCTTGGCTCACTTCATCCGGTGTTTGTTGTTGAGCAGTTGAGGATCGGTTCATTGAAGACATTAAGGCTTATCTTCAATTCCTCCCAGGAGTTCACTTACTCTGGAGATGAATAGGGAAGGAGGACCACGGCTGCTGGCTTCGCTCCAACCTACACATTTATAATGCATGGTTGGAAAACGGCCTCTGTGCGCGCACCGTTCTGAGAGACACATAAAAGGCCCTTTCATGCTGCACGCCTTACACATGGACGCCGGACCAGTCGGTCCCTCCCTTTGCACATGTTCGCCATGTGTCCTCGGAAAGGCATCCCAGCAGGAATCAGAGGACCAAATTTATTGGTGAAGAACCTTTCAGTGGTCTTTAAGTTGGCCCACCAGCCGACCGCCTGTCCTTTGATCTCGGGGAACGTAAGAGGGTGGGCTGCAAAGCATTGAAAGCCAACAAATTTAGGGGATGTAAAGTGGTTGGCTCTCCAATTAAAAAAAACTCCATTAATGGGTTGTACATGGCTCATTTTCTTCCAGCAAGGGAGGGGACCTGGAGTCAGAGGGACAGGCTGGTTTTGATCCTTGTCGCTCCGTAGGACTTTGCTGCAGAAGGCGATAAAAGAATTCTGCAGGGTTTTGGGGTTTTTTCTTTCCTCCCAGCTCCCGAAGAGCAGAAGATTGGAGCAATCCACAAGTTCCCACCTTATCCTTTAAGATTTAGATTAGGGCTGTCCAACCTTGGCAACGTCAAGACTTGTGTACTTTCAACTCTCAGAATGCATGGCTTGCTAGGGAATTCTGGGAGATAAAGTCTACACATTTTAAAACACGCAAGGACGAGGAACGCTGCGCTGATAGAATCCTTTATAGAGCAGTTCCGGAGATTGAGGTTTGAGCAAATGTCTTGGTCGCCGAAACTCTGGCATCACTGGAGGATGTTAAAATTGGCAGTTAATTTATTGATTACATTTTTACACTGCCCATCTTCCCTATAAGGTGACTCTTAGCGGTTGGGGTGTGTGTGTCAGGCTCTTTTATTGATACTGATACAACTTGTCGGGCAATTCTATGAAGTAAAAAGGGGCCACATATTGTTCTCCACCTTCAGTTATTTGTAATATCCACCTGTCTGTCTATTTATTTAACTGTCCTTCCATCCATCCATAAAATTAAAGGGGGAAAGGAATGAAGGAATGAAGGAATGAATGTATATTGGGTGGAGAATTGCCAGAATATGGGAGCTCACCATGTCCAGTTGGATAGGTGAGTTCCTTCATTATATTTTTAGAGACCTACATATTTTTGAATCGTGGGGTTTCAAAAGTTTCTTTAAAAAAAAAAGAAGTTGTGCTTTTGTTTTAAATACAGCTAGTCCTCAATCTATGACCACAACGGAGCCCTATTATTAAGTGAGTTTTGCCACATTTTATAACTTTTCTTTCCACGGTTGTTAAGTGAATCCCTGCAGTTGCTAAGATAGTAACACAGTTGTTAAGTGAATCTGGCTTCCTCATTGATTTTGCTTGCCAAAGGGGATCACGTGACCCCGAGGACTCTGCAACCGTCATAATTACAGACCAGTTGCCAAGCATCCAAATTTTGATCATGTGATCGTGGGGAAGCTACAAAAGTCGTAATGGTGGAAAATGGTCGTAAGTCCATTTTTTCAGTGCCGTTGTAACTTTGAATTTTGGATTTTTGGGCCTCTTTCCCGCAGAGTACTCAAAGAATTGGGAAAAACCATTGATTGTGAAAACATGGCTAAATTTGATCTTATGCCCTCTCCTATTTAATAAAGTAATGAAAATTGTAGGAAGAATTTCAGTTCCAAGCCAGGAATAAAACGGAGGCTGCTTTAAGAAAGAAGGTTTATTGATGAGCAGAACCAACAACAGCATGGAGTTCTGGGACAGCCGATCCCTTGGCTGGGTGAATGGATAGATTTTTATAGGGTTTTGAGATGCTCCAGGGGGTTATGCAATGTAGTGAGCCTTGTGCCTTTTGCTATTCTAATGGTGGTGGGTTAATCTATTACGTCCTAAAGGCCATGCAGAATTTATATGGGGAATGTAGATTTTAGGAGTCTTAGTTTTTCTACTTTTAATCCCTTCTGGGGGAGCTGGGCAGAAAGCATTTTGTTTGTGAGCAGGCAGGCCAGGATTTCTTAATGGGCACAAAGTATCCTTTTTCAGGCATCTGCTGGAGGTTATTAAGAAAGACTGGGGCTGCTTTTTGCCTTTAAGAACATGTTTCTCCATTTCTCCTTTGGGGGAAATAGTCTATCTCAGGAGTCTCCAACCTTGGCCACTTTAAGACTTGTGGACTTCAACTCCCAGAGTTCCTCAGCTCAGCTTTGCCGGCTGAGGAACTCTGGGAGTTGAAGTCCACAAGTCTTAAAGTGGCCAAGGTTGGAGACCTGGTCTATCTCGCCTCTTTTTAATACTGAGAATAAAGAATATTTTAATCTGGGGAGGGGTGGTGTCTTCGTACAAAACTAACCTGGATCTTCCAATACTTTAGCATTGTTTGCTATGAAAACCCATTCATCTTGGATTAGGTTAACTTTAAAATGTTTGATAATTGCTTCTTTAGACTTTTCGTTGAGTGCAGTCACTTGGACCTGAGCTACTTGAAGTGGTACACATATAGACTGGGTAAAACCAGCCTAAATAGCAGTAACCGTCAGAGGGATTTTGGAGTCTTAGTGGACAACCAGCTAAATATGAGCCAGCAGCGTGAGGCGGCTGCCAAAAAAGCCAATGCATTAAGCTGCGTTAACAGAGGGATACAATCAAGATCAAGGGAGGTACTAATACCACTCTATAAAGCCTTAGTAAGACCACACCTAGAATGCTGCATCCAGTTTTGGTCACCACACTATAAAAAAAGATGTTGAGACTCTAGAAAAAGTGCAGAGAAGAGTAACCAGGATGATGAGGGGACTGGAAGCTAAAACATAGGATGAATGGTTGCAGGAACTGGGCATAGTTAGTCCGGTGAAGAGAAGAACCAGGGGAGACATGATAGCAGCCTTCCTGCGTTTGAGGGGATGCCATAGAGAGGAGGGGATCAAGATATTTTCCAAAGCACCCAAAGGCCAGACAAGGAATAATGGATGGAAACTGAACAAGGAGAGATTCAACTTGGAAACAAGGAGAAATTTTCTGACAGTGAGAACCATCAACCCATGGAACAGAAGTTGCCTTCGGAAGTTGTGGGAGCTTCACCGGTGGTAGCTTTCAAGAAGAGATTGAACTGCCATTTGTCAGAAATGATGTAGGGTCTCCTGCTTGGGCGGGGGTTTGGACTAGATGACTTCCCTTCCAACTCTGTTAATCTGTAAATCTGGTTTTGTCTGTCCTCAAAGGGGTGGGAATGGGTTGCTTGAAAAAATGCTAAATCCTCTCTTGGCTTTTATCTCTCAGATACTTAGATCATTATGTAAACAAAACCAGGGCCTCTGGTGGCTCAACAGACTAATGCAGCCTGTTATTAACAGCAGCTGCTTGCAATTACTGCAGGTTCAAGCCCCACCAGGCCCAAGGTTGACTCAGCCTTCCATCCTTTATAAGGTAGGTAAAATGAGGACCCAGATTGTTGGGGGCAATAAATTGACTTTGTATATAATATACAAATGGATGAAGACTATTGCTTAACATAGTGTAAGCCGCCCTGAGTCTTCGGAGTAGGGCGGGATATAAATGCAAATTTAAAAAAAACTTCTTGGTTTTGATAAGAAAACTCTTGCTGGAAAGAATCAGCCAGTTTAGTCTCTTTAGGTATAATTTCTGCCAGACAGGTGACATTTTATTACTTGATAAACCTGATTCCCTGTCATTCCTAGACTGTGTAGCACGGAGGGATATTTTTAAGCCACAAGAAAGAAGCTGACATCGTCAAAGAGAATATTTGTAGCTCAGGGTTGAACTGGGGGGGTCCTGGGTGCTCTCTGAACTCGGTGGTTTCCTTGCGGACGTTTCGTTACCAAACTAGCTAACGTCATCAGTGCGCTGGTGTCACCTACTTTGGTCATGAAACATCTGCAAGAAAACCACCGAGCTCAGAGAGTATCAAAGACCCCAGAAACATAAATCATGTACAAGACTTTCAATTAAGAGTTTGAACATTGAAACCAAGGGAAAAATGCTTTGCTGGGGATTGAGTTGTAAGTCACGGATGAGGAAGCTGTGGTCGTCAGAATGATACCAGACTACATCTGATATAATTCCCAACCATTTCCGTTACTAAAATGGGAATAAAGTTTTAAGATCGTCTGAGTCACGTCTTCCTTCCCCTTTCTGTAAATATGACTCTTTTATTTCATATGTAAACCTTCTAATCTGCATGGATAAAAATGTCCCGCAGACCCGCCATGCAAAACTATTTGATAATAAAAATCCCACACCCTTGATCTTAATAAGCACGAAGCTTAAAGCAGAGAGAGGATATCTAACTGATGGGGCAATCCAAGTGTGGTAATAGAATAGAATAGAATAGAATAGAATAGAATAGAATAGAATAGAATAGAATAGAATAGAATAGAATAGAATAGAATTTTATTGGCCAAGTGTGATTGGACACACAAGGAATTTTTCTTGGTGCATATGCTCTCAGTGTACATAAAAGAAAAGATACGTTCATCAAGGTACAACATTTACAACACAATTGATGATCAATATATCAATATAAATCATAAGGATTGCCAGCAACAAGTTATAGTCATACAGTCATAAGTGGAAAGAGATTGGTGATGGGAACTATGAAACGATTAATAGTAGTGCAGATTCAGTAAATAGTCTGACAGTGTTGAGGGAATTATTTGTTTAGCAGAGTGATGGCCTTCGGGAAAAAACTGTTCTTGTGTCTAGTTGTTCTGGTGTGCAGTGCTCTATAGCGTCGTTTTGAGGGTAGGAGTTGAAACAGTTTATGTCCAGGATGTGAGGGATCTGCAAATATTTTCACGGCCCTCTTCTTGATTCGTGCAGTATACAGGTCCTCAATGGAAGGCAGGTTGGTAGCAATTATTTTTTCTGCAGTTCTAATTATCCTCTGAAGTCTGTGTCTTTCTTGTTGGGTTGCAGAACCGAACCAGACAGTTATAGAGGTGCAAATGACAGACTCAATAATTCCTCTGTAGAATTGGATCAGCAGCTCCTTGGGCAGTTTGAGCTTTCTGAGTTGGCGCAGAAAGAACATTCTTTGTTGTCCTTCATGTTCAGTATTAATTATTTCTTTCAATGTCTTTCTGCAGATCTAGGGGTCCTTTTCTACATGCTAATGCTTCTCTGTTAGGGAGTGTATAGGTAGTCCTAGACTTCATTTAGCGACCGTTCAAAGTTACAACGGCACGGAAACAAGTGTCTAATAACTGCTTTTCACTTAAGACTTAACACTTTTTTTAAAATTTGCATTTATATCCCGCCCTTCTCCGAAGACTCAGGGCGGTTTACACTGTGTCAACCAATAGTCTTCATCCATTTGTATATTATATACAAAGTCAACTTATTGCCCCCAACAATCTGGGTCCTCGTTTTACCTACCTTATAAAGGATGGAAGGCTGAGACAACCTTGGGCCTGGTGGGACTTGAACCTGCAGTAATTGCAAGCAGCTGCTGTTAATAACAGACTGTCTTACCAGTCTGAGCCACCAGAGGCCCTGTTGCGGCATCCCCATGATCACGTGTAAAAATTCAGATGTTTGACAACTGACTCATGTTTATGACGGTTGCAGTGTCCCAGATTGATGCTATCCCCCTTTGCGACCTTCTGACAAACAAAGTCAAGGGGGAAGCCAGATTCGCTTAACGACCGTGTATATTAACAACTGCAGGGATTCACTTAACAACCATGGGAAGAAAGGCCATAGAATGGGGCAAGAAGTCCCTTAACTATCCCTCGGCAATATACATATTGGGCTCAGTTGTGGTCGTAAGTCGAGGACTACCTGTATTTCTGCAGATCTGGGGGTCCTTTTCTGCATGCTAACACTTGTCTATTAGGGAGTGTATTTCTGCTGGCGTTCATCACCTGTGTCATCTATTAAAAAAGGAAGAACGTTTGATCTGTTAATAAGATCTCTCTCCTTTCTTCGAGCCAATCTCAGCCTTGGGTCTTCCTTGCCATAAAGCCCATGTTTCTCCGTCAAGTCCAATAAGTTTCTCATTTAAATGCTATACATTTAAAGCACGCTTGGAAAGTTTTAGAAGGAATGGATATCTATCTATCTATCTATCTATCTATCTATCTATCTATCTATCTATCTATCTATCTATCTATCTCTAGATAGATAGATAAATAGATAGATCGACAGACAGACAAACATAGATACAAAGGTTGGTGGACGGACAGACAGACAAACAAACAGACAGACGGATATGAAGGTTGGTAGGTAGGTAGATTGATGGATGGGTGGGTGGGTGGGCGGATGGATAGATATGAATCTGGATGGGTAGTTAAGTAAGAGATAGATAGATAGATAGATAGATAGATAGATAGATAGATAGATAGATAGATAGATAGAAGACAGAGAGACAGACAGATACGTAGGTAGGTAGGTAGGTAGATACGAAGGTAGGTAGGTAGATAGATACATACAAAGGTAGGTAGGTAGATACGAAGGTAGTAGGTAGGTAGGTGGATGGATGGATGGATAGATGGATGGATGGACAGATTAGATGGATAAAATGGATGGATTAGATGGATGTGGATATGTGGTTAGAATGCACTAGTTAGAATGCAGTATTGTAGACTAATTCTGCCAACTGCCAGCAGTGTGATCCTGACCGGCTCAAGGTTGACTCAAGCCTTCCATCATTCTGAGGTTGGTAAAGTAAGGACCTAGATTGTTGGGCACAAGATGCTGTAAACTGCTTAGAGAGGGCTGTAGAGCACTGTAATGCGGTATATAAGTCTAAGTCCTATTGCAAATTGCTATTGCTCTCTATATAAGTATATGTGTATGTATATATGCACATACATACATACATACGTACTGTATATTCATAATTCCTTTGCGGTGTGGCATGGCTTCGGAGAGTTTTAGGAGGAATGTATTACACACAAACACACACGCACAATGTTCATAATTCCTTTGGTGGTGTGGCATGGCTTCAGAGCCTGTTGAATTGAGGCGCTATTTTGGCTTGGCAAAATCACCCTGGGCTCGCATTATCGTAAAGAGAAGCATCGCCTTTTGCCTCTTTCAGGGTTTGGATGCCCTTTTCTCTTAAATAACCCACTGTGGAAAAGCCATAACTGCCGGTGGCAGTGTTAACGGTGTCTCCACTGCCTTTTCGTCTACCAACAAGGCTCCTTGATATCTTAGGACCCTTAAATTAAAAACAAAACAAAACAAAAAAAATCCTAAGTGTTTTCCAAAAATGTATTTTTCTTTTCCGGAAAGTTGTTTTGGCAATTGCACGATTTTTCCCCTTTCATGGCGAGAGAGCCAGTATCCTCGACCTGCAGGATTGCCAAACGCAGGGCGAGGGGATTTTCTTTTATTTTTGGTCCTAGCTTTTCTTTCCTAGCCGCCCCCTCTCCCCACTTTTTCAGAGTCTGTTGTTAAATGAAACATTTGTTAAGTGGGTTTTGTCCCCATTTTACGACCATTCTTGCCACGGTTGTTAAGGAAATTGCTGCCGCTGTTCCGTCGGTGACTCAGTTGTTAAAGAAGTCGGGCTCCCCAGCTTGAGTTTGCTTGTCAGAAGGTCGCGAAAGAGGGATCGTGTCATAAATTTGAGTCAGTTGCCAAACGTCTGAATTTGGATCACATGGTCATGCTGCAAAGGTCACAACTGTGAAAAACGGTCATAAGTCACTCCTTTCAGCGCTGTTGTAACTTTGTACGGTCACTAAATGAACTGCTGTAAGTCGAGGCCTACCTGTATAACTTTACAGATTGTCAGGTTGTGAGTAGAAGTGCGTTATGAGTCAGCCTTGACAAACAACCGGATAACAAAGTGGGACGGGACCGTGGAGGTCTTCTAGTCCAACCCCCTGCTCAAGCAGGAGACTCTTTCAGACAAATGGCTAATCTCTTCTTGAAAACTTCCAGTGTTGGAGCATTCACAACTTCTGGAGGCAAGTAGTTCCACTGGTTAATTGTCCTCATTGTTAGGAAGTTTCTCCTTAGTTCTAAGTTGCTTCTCTCCTTGATGAGTTTCCACCCATTGCTTCTTTTCCTGCCCTTGGGTGCTTTGGAGAATAGCTTGACTCCCTCTTCTTTGTGGCAGCCCCTGAGATACTGGAAGACTGCTATCATGTCACCTTCTTTTCATTAAACTAGCCACGCTCAGTTCCAGCAACCGTTCTTTGTATGTTTTATCCTCCAGTCCCCTAATCATCTTTGTTGCTCTTCTCTACACTCTTTCCAGAGTAGAGATGGAGGCAACTCCTTGTATCGCCAAATTCTTTCAGGATACCGATGCATTTCATTGTGTGAGTCAGACAATTGACGATTAGGGGACTGAAGGCTAAAACATACGATGTACGGTTGCAGGAACCGAGCATGGCTAGTCCAGTGAAGAGAAGGACCCGGGGAGACAGGATAGCAGTCTTCCAATATTTGAAGGGCTGCCACAGAGAGGAGGGAGGGGGTCAAGCTATTTTCCAAGGCATCTGAAGGCCAGACAAGAAATAATGGATGGAAACTGAACAAGGAGAGATTCAACCTAGAAATAAGGAGGAATTTTCTGACAATGAGAAGAATCAACCCATGGAACAGAAGTTGCCTTCGGAAGTTGTGGGAGCTTCATCCCTGGAGGCTTTCAAGAAGAGACTGGACAGCCATCTGTCAGAAATGGTGTAGGGTCTCCTGGTTAGGCGGCGGGGTTGGGGGCTGGACTAGATGACCTACAAGGTCCCCTCCAACTCTGTTAATCTGTAAAAAAAATAAAAATTGCAGACAGGCACCGAATCCATCAGAAAATGTGGCCTCACGGAGGGAGACTTAATGCTCTCATCCTCCCCATTCCGACTGTCACATTTTCCAAATCGAGTTATAAGCTCCCCAGATTTGAACCTCTGAGAAACCTTCATTTTTCAGACTGTTGGCTGGGAACGATCGGCACGTTTTCGTGCAACTTCATTCAGGAAAACAAAACCAAACAAAAAAAAGTTCAAAGTCCTTCCTCCTTCGGGAAGAGGGGAAGCTCCCCTCCCCTTTAATTTCAAAACCACATCCCAAACTTTGGGGGAGAGATCTGTTATTTTTGCCGGCGATTATTTACCTCTCGTTTTTCATATTTTCTCGGGATGAAAAAAACCCCCCAAAAACGAGCAAGCATCTAATACGTAGCTGGCCTGCTGTAAAAACCAGCATCCAGAGCCAATTTCAATTAAAACCCATTTCAGCAGGCTCCTCTGGTTTTTGTTTTTGGTTTTTGCCGCAATTTGTGTTGCTGCAACAACCATGTGCTTTATTGAGCTGGGCCCTTGATTGAGCTGAAAAACGTTTTTAAGCTTTTCTAAAGTTATTGGGTTGCCGGATTCGGTATTAAAAATTCCCCGCAAACTTGGCTTGGGGTTAATAAAACTTTTGACCCCCCCAAAGTTTAAACCTTAACTTTTGACCCTCTTCTGCTCTTATTTAATAAATTATTCTTGTTGGATAGCCATTTGTCTGAAATGGTGTAGGGTTTCCTGCCTGGGCAGGGGGTTGGACTAGAAGATCTCCAAGGTCCCTTCCAACTCTGATATTATTATTGTTGTTGTTGTTGTTGTTGTTGTTGTTGTTGTTGTTGTTATTCCTTGTCCCTCCCACCCTGGTATTTTGTACACAGGAGGAAGGAAAGGTTTCCTACGGAATGCAGGTAGTTCTCGACTTATGAACATAATTGAGCCCAAAACATACGTTGCTAAGCGAAACATTTGTTAAGGGAGGTTTTTTTCCCCAGTTACGACTTTTCTTGCCACTGTTGTTAAGTCTTAAAGTTGCCAAGGTTGGAGACCCCTGATCTAGTTGGGTAATGAAACATCTGCAAGAAAATCACCAAGCTCAGAGAGCACCAAGGACCCAACAGTCCTCTTCCTCCTCCTCCTCCTCCTCCTCCTCCTCCCTCCCTCCCTCCTTCCCTCCCTCCCAGCACTGATGATGTTACTTAGTTGGGTAATGAAACATCTGCAAGAAAACCATCAAGTTCAGAGAGTACCAAGGACCCTTCAGTCGTTGTCGTTGTTGTCCTCCTCCTCCTCCTCCTCCTCCTCCTCCTCCTCCTCCTCCTCCACACTCCCTCCCTCCTTCCCTCTTAGCACTGATGATGCTAATTAGTTGGGTAATGAAACATCTGCAAGAAAATCACCAAGCTCAGAGAGCTCCAAGGACACCACCATTTTCCTCCTCCTCTTCCTCCTCCCCTTTTCCCCCTTCTCTCCTTCTCTTCCTCTTCAACAAACCCCCTCCCTTCTAGCCCTGATGTTCCCTAATTGAGTAATGAAACATCTGCAAAACACACGCACACACCCCAAAAAAACAACCCAACCAAACTCAGAGAGCTCCCAGGACCCCTCGTTTCAATCACGAGCTACAAATATTCCGCTTTATCGCTTTGCCTTCGTATTTTATACCTGCCCCACTTGACGTCCTCCCGCCCCTCTTCCCTCTCCAGGTGCAAGACATCGCCTTCAGCCACGACTGCCGGTGGGTGGCGGTCAGCACCCTCCGAGGCACCTCCCACGTCTTCCCCATCAACCCTTACGGCGGGCAGCCCTGCGTACGGACTCACCTCTCACCCCGGGTCGTAAACCGTATGAGCCGCTTCCAGAAGAGCGCGGGGCTGGAGGAGATCGAACAAGAGCTGACCACCAAACAAGGAGGGCGCTGCAGTCCGGTGCCGGGCCTTTCCAGCAGCCCATCTGGTTCCCCTCTCCATGGTAAGCCTCCCTTTGAAAAACAGATGCGGAAGGTTTGTTGGTTGGCTTGTCGGTTTGTTTCAATTTACGGTGGCCTCCCATGCCTATCGGTTGCCTCCGGAGGTTGTATGGATGCTCCAACACTGGAAGTTTTTAAGAAGATGTTGGATAACCATTTGTCTGAAGTGGAGTAGGGTTTCCTGCCTAAGCAGGGGGTTGGACTAGAAAACCTCCAAGGTCCCTTCCAACTCTGTTATTCTATTCTGTTCTGGGCAGCTTAATCAATACAAACACAAAACAATGACAATGACACAAAACAAAAACATACTACCCTAAAAACAACTGGGATTAAAACAATCAAGAGTCCACGCATTAACCAAGACCAGAGACCAAAATTATGTATTAAAAAAAGTTAGTAGTTTAGTACAGATAACACATGCATACACATTTTGCAATTTTACATGTCAATATCAATCAGAATAGAGCTGGAAGGGACCTTGAAGGTCTTCCAGTCCAGCCCCCTGCTCAAGGAGGAGACCTATTCCGTTTCAGACAGGTGGCTGTCCAGTCTCTTCTTAAAAACCTCCAGTGATGAAGCACCCACGACTTCTGGTGGCAAGCTGTTCTGCTGGTTGGTTGTCCTCACTGTTAGGAAGCTTCTCGTTAGTTCCAAGGTGCTTCTCTCCTTGATCAGTTTCTAATCATTGTTTCTTGTCTTGCCTTCTGATGCTTTGGAAAATAAGTTGACCCCCTCCCTCCTCTTTGTGGCTACCCCTCGAATACTGGAATGCTGCTATCATGTCCCCCTCCCCAGTCCTTCTTTACTCTGGACTAGCCATACCCAATTCCTGCAACCGTTCTTCGTATGCTTTAGCCTTGAGGCCCTTAATCAACTTAATTTCTCTTCTTTGCATTTTTTCCAAAGTGCACTTTTTTTTAATTTGCATTTATATCCCGCCCTTCTCCGAAGACTCAGGGCGGCTTACACTATGTCAAGCAATAGTCTTCATCCATTTGTATATTATATACAAAGTCAACTTATTGCCCCCAACAATCTGGGTCCTCATTTTACCTACCTTATAAAGGATGGAAGGCTGAGTCAACCTTGGGCCTGGTGGGGTTTGAACCTGCAGTAATTGCAAGCAGCTGCTGTTAATAACAGACTGCATTAGTCTGTTGAGCCACCAGAGGCCCACTTACCCCCCCCCCCAAAAAAAAACCCCTTCTATTGAGGTTTTCAGGCAATGGGGGCAAACCTGAACCCAAAGTGGATTATGGTTTACTACGTGTCAACACGTAGGCTTCTTTCTCTGCCCTCCCATCCTATTCTGCCCACTGCCAGCAGTTCGATCCTGACCGGCTCAAGGTCGACTCAGCCTTCCCTCCTTCCGAGGTGGGTAAAATGAGGACCCAGATTGTTGGGGGCAAGAAGCTGACTCTGTAACACTGCTTAGAGAGGGCTGTAAAGCACAGTAAAGTGGTATATAAGTCTAAGTGCTATTGCTATTGTAGACTAACTCTGCCCGCTGCCAGCAGTTCGATCCTGACTGGCTCAAGGTTGACTTAGCCTTCCGTCCTTCCAAAGTTGGTAAAATGAGGACCCAGATTGGCCAGAGCCATAGGCTAAGTCATAGGCTAAGTCTGTAAACTGCTTACAGAGGACTGTAAAGCACTCATAAGTCTGAGTGCGGTTGCTCTTTGGATTACCCTCCCTAGTAAACAAATTTAGAAAACAAGAGCAAAGAGTTGGTTTATTTGTTTGTTTGTTTATGAAACTTCTGTGGCCACCCGTCTCACTGATACAGCAACTCTGGCCGGCTTATAATAATAATAAGTAAAATGAAACAAGAAGTGCTAGTTAAAAAAGTTAAAATTAGAAAAATTGAATTAAAAAAGCGAATGAAGTGAATGAAGAACCTCAGGTTCTTTTGTCCAACTCTGTAACAAGACTGGCGCAGATCGAAGTCGGCTTCGGAAACGCAGATGTTCTCCATAGATGCCATTAAGCATTAATTGGCCATCCATAAAACAGATATCGAGAGCCTGCTCTTAGATTTTATTTTATCGGCCGCTTGGTTAGCATGTTTGAGGTGGTTACCTCATAGTCCTATTTGCTTGCCAGTCAAAGATGGATGTTGAAGCTACTTCCTGTAAATAAAAGTGGCTGGTTTTTTTTTAAAGAGGCTTGAAGGACAAATTCAAAGAAAAGATGAACGCAAAGGACCAGTTGGATCCGTTCAGACATTCTTAGCGTTATTCCTGGACTGCTTTCAAAATAGTGTGATTGAACAATGGGACTATTTCTGGATAGCTTTGGTTGAATGCAGCCGCTTGCTCCAGAACTACCATTCCACTCCAAGTACCGTAAGCCAAGGCTATATATAAACTGTGCAAAGATACAGGATTTCCCATTTATATACTTTTATTCTGCCTTTTGCTATTTGTGGAGAAGGATAACAATAACATAACATAACATAACATAACATAACAACAGAGTTGGAAGGGACCTTGGAGGCCTCCTAGTCCAACCCCCTGCCCAGGCAGGAAACCCTACACCATCTCAGTCAGATGGTTATCCAACATTTTCTTAAAAATTTCCAGTGTTGGAGCATTCACAACTTCTGCAGGCAAGTTGTTCCACTGATTAATTGTTCTAACTGTCAGGAAATTTCTCCTTAGTTCTAAGTTGCTTCTTTCTTTGATCAGTTTCCACCCATTGCTTCTTGTTCTACCCTCAGGTGCTTTGGAGAACAGCCCGACTCCCTCTTCTTTGTGACAACCCCTGAGATATTGGAACACTGCTATCCTGTCTCCCCTAGTCCTTCTTTTTGTTAAACTAGACATACCCAGTTCCTGCAACCGTTCTTCCTATGTTTTAGTCTCCAGTCCCCTAATCATCTTTGTTGCTCTTCTCTGCACTCTTTCTAGAGTCTCAACATCTTTTTTACATCGTGGCGACCAAAAATAGCTTTAGGGATTCCTCTCCTACCCATATAATTTGTTACATATTCCGTGAATTAACTTTTAATGTTTTTTTTCCTCTCCACTTCCTCTCCTTTTCCAATATTGGATTGCTAACGCAAGGACCTGCTGTTTGTCCAAATGTGCCGTGTATATTATTAATGAAATAAAATAAAAACAGTGTCTGGTTGGTTAAACAAAATGGTTAGCTTGCAAAACTTGTGGGTTTTTGTTGTTGTTGTTGTTGTTGTTGTTCTGGTGTAAGTGTAAGTAAGAACAATTAATAAGTGGAACGACTTGCCTACAGAAGTTGTGAATGCTCCAACACTGGAAATTTTTAAGAAAATGTTGGATAACCATCTGACTGAGATGGTATAGGGTTTCCTGCCTGGGCAGGGGGTTGGACTAGAAGGCCTCCAAGGTCCCTTCCAACTCTGATGTTATGTTATGTTATGTTAAGTGTCTATGGAGATTCTCAGTCATCCAGGTCGTGGTTGTCCCAAAAGGGCTTTTTTCTTTTCTTTTTTTCAAGAGAGAATTGGACTTTCTGTTTTTTTCTTGAAAGACGTTTCGCTTCTCATCCAAGAAGCTTCTTCAGCTCTGAAGATTTTGAAGAAGCTTCTCGGATGAGAAGCGAAAGCTCTTCCAAGAAAAACCAGGGAAGTACAGTTGCCTCTTGAAAAAAAATAACAAGGCATCTTCGGGATTTTCTGGCATAAGCTTTGTGGACTAGAATCTTACTACAGCAGATGCATGAAATGGTATTTTCATTTGGGAAAAGAGAGAGAGAGAGAGAGAGAGAGAGAGAGAGAGAGAGAGAGAGAGAGAGAGAGTAGCAAGGAAGAAAGGAAGGAAGGAGGGAGGGAGGAAGGAAGGAAGGAGAGAAAGTGTGAAAGAGATAAGAAGAGAGAAAGGGAAAGAAACAGGGAGATAGGAAGGAGCAGAGAGAAAGATAGAGAGGGAGAGAGGAAGAGACAGAGAGAGGAAAAGTTCTCTTAACAACGATGAAGAAGAAATATGCATAAGTTTCCAAAATATGAGCACAAAGCATTGTGAATCCGAGACGGAGGACTAAGCACAATTTAAAATCCAGGAGTGATGTCCATCCAGTCATTTCTGGTGCCGAGAACAAAATTCACTTCATTCAGCTTAACTTCATTCCATGAGTCTTTTTGAGCTATTTGTAACTGACATCCAGTTTGTGGATGATAAGGTAAAGGGAAAGGTTCCCCTTGCATATATGTGCTAGTCATTCCCGACTCTAGGGGGCGGTGCTCATCTTTGTTTCAAAGTCAAAGAGCCGGCGCTGTCCGAAGATGTCTCCGTGGTCATGTGGCCTGCATGACTCAACGCCAAAGGCGCACGGGACACGGTTCCCTTCCCACCAAAGGTGGTCCCTATTTTTTCTACTTGCATTTTTTTACCTGCTTTCGAACTGCTAGGTTGGCAGAAGCTGGGACAAGTCACGTTAAATGGCACTAGGGATTCGAACCGCTGAACTGACGACCTTTCGATCGTCAAGCTCAGCATCTTAGCCACTGAACCACCGCATCCCTTTTGCGGATAATAAATCCTGATAAAATGTGAACGTTCTCCTTCAGGTTGGATTTGAATGCCAACTAACCTCACGGCCATCTCCATATAGTTTTACATCCCCAGTGCTGAAGCGGTTTACCCAGTTTTCCTTCTTCTAGGACAGCGGTTCTCAACCTGTGGGTCGCGACCCCGTTGGGGGTCGAATGACGATTTGCCAGGGGTCGCCTAAGACCATCAGAAACATGGGAAGTATATTTGCGAGTCGAAGAATCGTGCGCCAATGGTTGACTCCACAAGCCAGCTGCAGGCTCTTCAAATCGCTAGCCGAACTCGGCTTCAGGCGCGATGAATTAAAAAGGAGAGAAATCTTTGCTCTGATGTCTCCCTCTCAAGCCAGCTGCAATCACTCCCAATCGCTAGCCTAATCTGGCTTCAGGCGCGATAAACTTAATAGGGGAGGAGTCTCTGCTTTAATGCCTCCGTCCTCAAGGCAATCGCAAGCAGTTCAGATCGCTAGCCAATAGGGCTTCAGGCGCGATAAATTCAAAACGAAAATAATTTTACGGTTGGGGTCGCCACATCATGGGGAATTGTATTAAAGGGGTCGCAGCACTATAAAGGTTGAGAACCACTGCTCTCGGACGGCTGTTGCTTTCCAGTCTAGCTGGAAGCTCTTGGTTGCCTCTCACCCAAGTATTAACCAAACCTGAAACGTTTTTCCTTCCAAAAGTAGTGACGTCACCTTGGAGGCTGCTGCTTAAATGGGCTGGACCTCAAGATTTACTGTGAGAAAAACAGACCTCCCAAACCTATTTGTTCCTTAGATCAGGGGTCTCCAACCTTGGCAACTTTAAGCCTTGGAGGACTTCAACTCCCAGAATCCCCCAGCCAGCAAAGCTGGCTGGGAAATTCTGGGAGTTGAAATCTCCTTCTTGGTGGCCAAAAAAACACTTTGATCCTCAAAACCTGTTAAAAGTATCAGCCGTGGAGGCTTTATTTTTATTTTTATTTTTTTTGACGTATTAAAGGAGTCAACGGATCCCTTTTCAAGGTAATCAAACGAGATCTCTCTTCTGGGGTTTATCCCAAATCGTCTTTACAATTAATTACCGCTCAGCCATCAAGTGTGAAATCCTTGAAACAGGCGCAGGGTTGCCTTAAGGTTATTTTAACACATCGAATCATTTTTTACCCCTGACATCACAGAGTGGAAAGGAAGGAGGTCTTACAGACCGGTGGGGGTCTGCTTTCTGTCGAGGGGAAGTACAGCAAATTGTTGCCTTTATTGGCTTTCCAATAAAGCTTTGCCTCTGTAAACAGATGCAGTCAAGTTGGACACTGAAGAATGGTCTGAGAAGGTTTCACTTTGGATTTGATTAACGTGAGCCAACATTTCAAGGGCTGGAAGGAGCGCCGTTGCAAAACCAGTAGAAGCTATGCAAGGAGATAGTTCACATATTGTACCATTGGAAGGGGCCTTTAAGCCAAAGTAAGGTTCTACATTTAGGCAAGACAGCTCACCTGTCTGGAATCCATACCATATCTCAGACATTAATAGAATAGAATAGAATAGAATTTTTATTGGCCAAGTGTGATTGGACACACAAGGAATTTGTCTTGGTGCAGATGCTCTCAGTGTACATAAAAGAAAAGATACCTTCATCAAGGTACAACATTTACAACACAATTGATGGTCAATATATCAATATAAATCATAAGGATTGCCAGCAACAAAGTTACAGTCATACAGTCATAAGTGGAAAGAGATTGGTGATGGGAACTATGAGAAGATTAATAGTAGTGCAGATTTAGTAAATAGTTTGACAGTGTTGAGGGAATTATTTGTTTAGCAGAGTGATGGCCTTCGGGAAAAAACTATTCTTGTGTCTAGTTGTTCTGGTGTGCAGTGCTCTATAGCGTCGTTTTGAGGGTAGGAGTTGAAACAGTTTATGTCCTGGATGTGAGGGATCTGTAAATATTTTCACGGTCCTCTTCTTGATTCGTGCAGTATACAGGTCCTCAATGGAAGGCAGGTTGATAGCAATTATTTTTTCTGCAGTTCTAATTATCCTCTATTAATACAATAGAATGTATCCAGAAATATTTTACAAGAAGAGTTCTCCGCTCCTCCGAAAGCAACAAAATACCTTATGCCACCAGGCTTGAAATCCTGGGATTAGAAAACTTAGAACTCCACCGACTCCGACATGACCTGTGTTTAACACACAGAATCATCTATTGTAATATCCTTCCTGTAAAAGACTACTTCAGCTTCAATCACAATAATACAAGAGCAAACAATAGATTCAAGCTAAATGTCAACCACTTCAAACTTGATTGCAGAAAATATGACTTCTGTAACAGAGTTGTTAACGCTTGGAACTCACTACCTGACTCTGGTCTCTTCTCAAAATCCCAAAAACTTCAACCAAAAACTGTCTACTATTGACCTCACCCCATTCCTAAGAGGACTATAAGGGGTGTGCATAAGAGCACAAAAGTGCCTACCGTTCCTGTCCTATTGTTCCCTTTCATTATATCTAATTAATATAGTTGATGCATACTTTTGCTCATATATATGTTCTTTTCTTTTATGATGTGTTGTTGTTTTATGTCGATATTTACGTATACTGTTGTGACAAAAATAATTTTTTTAAAAAATGCACCAGTACAGTATAGGTGGTACCTGGCTCAGTAGTAGTAACTGCAAGAGGGATCTTGGGAGTCCTAGTGGACAATCACTTAAATATGAGCCAGCCATGTGCTGTTGCAGCTGCCAAAAAAGCCAACAAAGTTCTAGGCTGCATCAACAGAGGGAGAGAATCAAGATCACATGAAGTATTAATGCCGCTTTATAAGGCCACACTTGGAATAATGGATCCAGTTTTTGTCGCCGCAATGTTAAAAAGATGTGGAGACTCTAGAAAGAGCACAGAGAAGAGCAACAAAGATGATTAGGGGACTGGAGGCTAAAACATAGGAAGAACGGTTGCAGGAACTGGGTATGTCTAGTTTAATGAAAAGATGGACCAAGGGAGACATGATAGCAGTCTTCCAATATCTCAGGGGCTGCCCCAAAGACGAGGGAGTCAAGCTGTTTTCCAAAGGACCCGAGGGCAGGACAAGAAGCAATGGGTGGAAACTAATCAAGGAGAGAAGCAACCTAGAACTAAGGAGAAATTTCCTAACAGTTAGAACAATTAATCAGTGGAGCAACTTGCCTCCAGAAGTTGTAAATGCTCCAACACTGGAAATTTTTAAGAAGTTGGATAATCATTTGTCTGAGTTTCCACACATACACCCAGTCAGTGCAAGAATCCAAGTTAAAATATTCCTTACAAAAAGCAACAGCACTTAGACTTATATACCGCTTCACAGTGCTTTTACAGCCCCTTCTAAGTGGTTTACAGAGTCAGCCTCTGGCCCCCCAACAATCTGACTTCTCATTTTACCGACCGACGTACGGTTCCAAATATTGGAAGACTGCTTTCACGACACCCCTAATCCTTCTTTTCTCTAGACCAGGCCTACCCAATTCCTATAAGACTTTTTCCTATGTTTCAACCCCCAGTCCCCTAAATCAGGGGTCTCCAAACTTGGTCACTTTAAGCCTGGAGGACTTCAACTCCCAGAATACCCCAGCCAGCAAAGCTGGCTTTGGAATTCTGGGAGTTGAAGTCCACCAGGCTTAAAGTGGCCAAGGTTGGGGACCCCTGCCCTAAATCATCTTCATTCCTTTTTTTGCCCTCTTTCCATAGCCTCAACATCTTTTTTTTTAATATAATCTGGTAACCAAAACTGGTTCCGTGGAGGTTCTAGGTTAAGAGAGCCAACGACAACCAAGAGACGATTGGGCTAGTTTAACTGGAGAAACGCGAGATACAAATATGGCAAAGAAATCGAAAATGGATAAAGAATTCTTGGGGTCTTCACCGAAATTTATCGTTAGCTACTTTTGGCGACAGGACGCGGGATAGGATATCCTTTCTAACAGAGCTTATTATTCATCAAGGGCAGTTTTCAAGTTCCTATTGCTCATGGATGTTAGGAGTGGATGGAACCTCCATGATCAGATATCACATAACTGCAATGTTGATTGCTGGTGCCCAAAGGAAACCTTTTGTCTTCCTGCCCTGGATGCGTTTTTCCTGGAGGCATCTGGCCGCTGTTCTGGGAAACAGGATGTTGGCCTCCATGTCTTAAGACTTGGAAGAGCTGCTGGGCCTTTTGCCAGTCAGCTTGGGTCTCCTGCCCTGTTTCTGGGGACACCCAAGTTGCCTTGCCATCTCAACTTCTGTCTAGGATCCCAAGAACCGAGCTCTCTAGACCCAGTCAGGATGTTCGTGTCGTGTTTTCTTCCTCCCCCTTCTTCCTCTCGTCTTCCGGGCACGTTCGGTTCAGCGTGGAAGCCACGTATTTATGTTGTTTTCTTCTCAGGCCATCTCTAAATTGTTTACTTGTGCAATATAAACCTTTTATGGGGAATGGGGATCCGTTGGACAATGAATGAATCATTGTTGGCCCTGTCCTCATTTGTCTTCTCCGGGCAGGAAAATGGTAAAGGAAATGGTTAATAGATAGCTGATGATAAGAGATAACTTCCTTGCACCTGTTAGAGCCACCCTGGTTTCTATTTCATTGTTTGGACTGATTTAATCCCATCTTGATTGTGTGTGTGTGTGTGTGTGTTATTTGGTGGGATTGTCAAGCTGGATTCAGGGTCAATTTCAGGGCCAACAAACTAGTCCACCGTTTCTCAACCTTAGCAACTTTAAGATGTCTGGACTTCAATTCCCAAAATTCCCCAGCCAGCTATGCAGGATTCTGGGAGTTGAAGTCCACTCATCTTAAAGGTGCTATGGTTGAGAAACGTCCTTCTGTGACCTAAAGCGGTTGTATAGAGTTGTATAAATGTAGAGTTTTTGTGTCCTAAATTCCCATAATGAACAATGGCAATGGCAACAATTAACCAGCGGGACGACTTGCCTTCAGAAGTTGAAGTTGCTCCGTCACTGGAGGCTTTTAAGAAGAGATTGACCTCTTCCAACTGTTGATAATTATGTTGTTTTCCAGATTTGCTGGGTTGGTTTGGTAAAATTTTCACCAGTTCTCTTCTTTGTTTGCTCTGTATCTATAAATACTCCAGAAAGTTCCTGTAGTTTTCTGACATGGTAATGACCAACTAGAGGTTCTTTTAAATGGGGAATATCTTCTAAGCTTTCTTAGGTGTTGAGCATTCTGCTAAACAGGTAGTCTTCAACTTATGACCCCAATTGAGCCCAAAATTTATGTAGCTGAGTGAGAAATTTGTTAAGTGAGTTTTGCCCCATTTTACAACTTTTCGTGCCACATTCGTTAAGTGAATCACATCAGTTGTTAACTTAGAAACACGGTTGTTAAGTGAATCTGATTTCCCATTGACCTTGCTTACCAGGAGGTCGCTAAAGGGGATCACATGACTCCGGGACACTGCAACCATCATAAATGTGAGTCAGTAAATGTAAATGTAAGTTGACTTTGTATATAGTATACAAATAGGATGAAGACTTTTGCTTGACATAGTGTAAGCCGCCCTGAGTCTTCGGAGAAGGGCGGGATATAAATGCAAATTAAAAAAAAAAAGTTGTCAAGTATCCAAATGTAAAAAGATGCTGCGTTGGTCTTAAGTGTGAAAAACGGTCATAAGTAAGTTTTTCAGTGCCGTTGTAACGTCAAACGATCGCTAAGTGAACTGTTGTAAGTCTACCTGTTTAGAACTTCAGAGTTATCCTCCACCTGGCCATCGGTTAGCACAGGGGTCTCCAACCTTGGCAACTTTTAAGACCTGTGGACTTCGCTGGCTGAGGAACTCTGGGAGTTGAAGTCCACAAGTCTTAAAGTGGCCAAGGTTGGAGACCCCTGCTTTAGCATACCAGCTGGAACTTCCTCGAGAGCGTGAAGATCATAGAACTATGATGGTGAACTTATGGCATGTGTGGCACAGGTGGCACGCAGAGCCGTCTCTGCGGGTATGCCAGCTGTCGCCCCAGCCTAGCTCCACCGCTCGTGCACGCCTCTCTCTGGCCAGCTGGTCTTCGGGTCTCTGCCACGCATGTGCGGGGGTGGAGCACATGCATGGGATACCATGCACATGCATGGTGGGGGGGCGGGACGCATGCGCGGGGGGTGCAGGTTGGTGCAGGTGGCTTTCCAGGCCCAAAATGGGGCGGGGGGGTGTCTCGCGCAGCACCCCCGTGCCCCGTTTTGGCTTCCAGGTTGGTGCAGGCGGCATTGCGTGGGGGATGTTCGCATTGCATTTTGGGGGTTCTGGCACACGCAAGTGTATTCATACGTGCGCACACATGCTTTGGGCACTCGACACCAGAAAGGTTAACCATCACTGTCATAGAACATAGAATCATGGGGCTGGAAAGGACCTCAGAGGTCTTTCAGTCCAACCTCCTGCTGAAGCAGGAAACTTTACACCATTTAGATAACTAGTTGTCCCATCTCTTCTTAAACAGCCCCAGTGTTGGAGCAAGGTAAGAGACCTTATCCAATTCTGGTCCAAGAGTTGTCCAGTCTATTTTTGAAAACCTCCCATTGTCAGGCCTGGAAGCCATCTTTTGCATTGGGCCTTCAGGCCTGCCACATTTACTATTGTGAGAAATTGGGAGGGGGGATTGTATGGAGCTAGGGTGATATGTAGTTATAATAACATTCCTCTCTCATAGAGTCAAGGACATCTTGCCCTGCTCAAGGGTTGGAAGTGGGAGGCATCTCCAGTCAGGAGGGTGCAATGATTGGCCCATCTGATGGACATGTGGGTGCTGGGCAGGGACTTGGATTTTCTTTTGGGAGGGGAAACCCTGTAATCTTTCAGATTCGGGTTTTCCCAGATGTGCCAATATGACATCTCTCATAAAATGGAACTTTAAGGAACTTCTAACCTCGGAGTCTTTGTTCTGTCCTCCCTCGCCTCCCTCCGAGTGATGGTTTAATTAGCCGGCACTATCAGCTCTGGCAGCAGAATAGCCAGCGTCTGCCAAGAGCCTCCGTTATCTTCCACGACGCTAGTGAGTCACCCAGAAACAAACTTCAGCTCTTAATCAGTGCATTTGCCTGTTACAAAGAGACACAGCAACTCTCGCTGCCTATTATATCCTGTGGGGTGTGGCTCCATGACTCAGCACTTCCTAGGCCTGCCCCACCCCTGCTTCTGTTTTTCCCGCCTCTCCTGCCTACGAAATCTAGGGTCCAGCCAGGCCTGATTGCTGTCAGCTGGGTCTGGAGGCGTGGCCTGGGGTGGGGAAAGAGTCAGGGGACGGAGGCCTCATTATCTCCTCCACCTGGCCTGCCTCTGGTACCTGGAGCTGAGCCAGGGAAGCCGGTGATCCTGAGGTAAGTCCTGACGGCCCTTCCCCCTCACTTTCCAAGTCACTTTCTGGCAGCAGGGCCGGCTCGGGGGTCACAGACACAACAGTCTTCTTTTGTTGGGAGTGTTGCTTGGAACCCTGACACTTGTGATGGAACAGCCACAACTTTTGAGTGGCAAGCTGTTCCACTGATGAATCATTCTAACTGTCGGGAAATTTCTCCTTAGTTCTAAGGTTGCTTCTCTCCTTGATTAGTTTCCACCCATTGCTTCTTGTCCTGCCTTCAGGTGCTTTGGAGAATAGCTTGACTCCCTCTTCTTTGGGGCAGCCCCTGAGATATTGGAAGACTGCCCTAGTCCTTCTCTTCACTAAATTAGACATATCCAATTCCTGTCGATGTTCTTCATGTGTTTTATCCTCCAGGCCCTAATCATCCTTGTTGCTCTTCTCAGCACTCTTTCTAAGGCCTCGGTGTCTCTGGATTTCTGATAAGCTTTTCCAACTGTTACTTCTCATCCTGCTCTCAGATGCTTTGGAGCAGAGGTCTCCAACCTTGGCAACTTTAAGCCTGGCGGACTTCAACTCCCAGAATTCCCCAGCCAGCTTTGCTGGCTGGGGGATTTTGGGAGTTGAAGTCCGCCAGGCTTAAAGTTGCCAAGGTTGGAGACCTCTGCTTTGGAGAATAGGTTGACCTCCTCTTCTCTGTGATAGCCCCTCAAGTACTGCAGGAAAGTCACCACAAAACCACCATCCTTCTCTTCAAAAAGCTAAACGTACCTACCGTGTTTCCCCGAAAATAAAACCCAACTGGAAAATAAGCCCTAGCATGATTTCCCCCCCCAGGATACTCGTAATATAAGCCCTACCCCAAAAACAAGCCCTAGTTAAGATGGTCAACCAGACGGAGGTATTCAGTACTGTGTTTCCCCCCAAAACAAGACCTAACTGGAAAATAAGCCATAATGCATCTTTTGGAGCAAAAAATTAAGATAAGACCCAGTCTTATTTTGGGGAAGACACGGTAGTTGTCTCTCAACAATTTGTCATACGATTTAGCCTCCAGGTCCTTTTATCATCTTTTTCGCTCTTCTCCACGCTCTTTCTAGGATCTTTAAGATAGTTTTTCTGTCTCTGTTTCCATCTAGTTATAAGATCCCTTTTCCCTTCTTCTAAGAAGTTTAAGTTAAGCTTTTTGAAATGTTGTCTCTCTTGGCTTTAGCGTCTCTTCTTCGCTTGGCAACTTTCACGGTTTGTTCTGATATCCGTTTTCTTCTGTTCCTTCATCTCCGGCAGTCTTTTTTGGGTTTTTTTTTTCTTCTTCTTTCCCTTTCACATTCCTCTCGAACAACTTTGATTCCTCTCCATAGTTTTCTCTGGTTTTCCACCCATGAAGTTCAAGGACTTCAAAGTGATTCCTGATGTTCTTTTCTGAAATGATGATTATAAGGTCAAGATCATGTTGTGAAACTCTAGTTGGCTTTCTTCTCCTTCTCCTTTGGCTTAATTTGGAAATTGCACACGAACAATTTGCGATTTGTTCCACACTCAAGTCCCTGGCTGTGTCTTCACTGTTAACTGAATTGTTCCATCTCCTCTTACAAATAATACAGGCGGTCAGATAGCTGTTTTCACTCCGTCTGTTGATGTGCGTATACATAAGCATTACTTTCATTGCTGGAAGACTCTGCAAACAATGAAGAAACTGTGGGTGAGATTGTTCAGACCACGGGTGAAATAGAATAGAATAGAATAGAATTTTATTGGCCAAGTGTGATTGGACACACAAGGAATTTGTCTTGGTGCATATGCTCTCAGTGTAACACAATTGATGATCAATATATCAATATAAATCATAAGGATTGCCAGCAGGTTCTGGAGAACCGGTAGCGGAAATTTTGAACAGTTTGGAGAACTGGCAAATACCACCTCTGGCTGGCCCCAAAGTGGGGTGGGAATGGGGATTTTGCAGTATCTTTCCCTCAGGAGTGGGGAGGGAATGGGAAATTTGCAGTATCCTTCCCCCTGGAGTGGGGAGGGAATGGAGATTTTGCAGTATCCTTCCCTCTGGAGTGGGGAGGGAATGGGGATTTTGCAGTATCCTTCCCCTGGAGTGGGGAGGGAATGGGGATTTTGCAGTATCCTTCCCCCTGGAGTGGGGAGGGAATGGGGATTTTGCAGTATCCTTCCCCCTGGAGTGGGGAGGGAATGGGGAATTTGCAGTATCTTTCCCCCTGGAGTGGGGAGGGAATGGTGATTTTGCAGTATCCTTCCCTCTGGAGTGGGGAGGGAATGGGGATTTTGCAGTATCCTTTGCCCTGGAGTGGGGAGGGAATGAGGATTTTGCAGTATCCTTCCCCTGGAGTGGGGAGGGAATGGGGATTTTGCAGTATCCTTCCCCTGGAGTGGGGAGGGAATGGGGATTTTGCAGTATCTTTCCCCTGGAGTGGGGAGGGAATGGGGATTTTGCAGTATCCTTCCCCTGGAGTGGGGAGGGAATGGGGATTTTGCAGTATCCTTCCCCTGGAGTGGGGAGGGAATGGGGATTTTGCAGTATCCTTCCCCTGGAGTGGGGAGGGAATGGGGATTTTGCAGTATCCTTCCCCTGGAGTGGGGAGGGAATGGGGATTTTGCAGTATCCTTCCCCTGGAGTGGGGAGGGAATGAGGATTTTGCAGTATCCTTCCCCTGGAGTGGGGAGGGAATGGAGATTTTGCAGTATCCTTCCCCTGGAGTGGGGAGGGAATGGAGATTTTGCAGTATCCTTCCCCTGGAGTGGGGAGGGAATGGGGATTTTACAGTATCCTTCCCCTGGAGTGGGGAAGGAATGGGGATTTTGCAGTATCTTTCCCCCAGGAGTGGGGAGGGAATGGGGATTTTGCAGTATCCTTCCCTCTGGAGTGGGGAGGGAATGGGGATTTTGCAGTATCCTTCCCTCTGGAGTGGGGAGGGAATGAGGATTTTGCAGTATCCTTCCCCCAGGAGTGGGGAGGGAATGGTGATTTTGCAGTATCCTTCCCTCTGGAGTGGGGAGGGAATGGTGATTTTGCAGTATCCTTCCTCTGGAGTGGGGAGGGAATGAGGATTTTGCAGTATCTTTCCCCCTGCCATGCCCACCAAGCCACGCCCACAGATCCAGTGGGTCAGACCTTCCTCCAAAGATGCTTTTTCAAATGGCAACCGGTTTTTGTTTTTCCTTGAAGGCGTTTTGCTTCTCATCCAAGAAGCTTCCTTCCGTTCTTTGGGGGGGGAAAGCGCCTTTGTGACAACCATGGCCTGGATGACTTGATGATCTCCATCAACACTTAAGATCTTCTCCTGTATCTCTACATTTTTCCAGGCTTTATAATCAGCGGTGTAGTCTGACGTTTACATTCCAGTCTCCAAGTTGGAAGGACTAATGGGAAATTCTTGCATGCTCTTTGATGACCTCGACCACAAAACCTGTCTCCTTCCTCGTCTTCCTCATTGAGTCCAAAACCTGCACAATTGTCACATTAGTTGGAGCCCAAAACTTGCACAATTGTCACATTAAAAGGGTTGCCTGCAAAGTTGAATTGATACGATTTAGTCATCGATTGCATTGCAGCCGATGCTACTGTTCTCGGTATATCTTTCCTAACTCTAAAAAACGATGCTGCCTTGTGGTTTTTCTTCATGCCCTGAGTCGTCAAGCTGAACTTCTGACTGAAAATGTCCAAATGCAGTCCATTTAATGCGCAAGAGGTGAATGTGGAGTGGATTCGTTCGAGGGTTCCTGTATATACACCTGGTGGGCTTTAGCCTTCTTGGGAACGCTTCCCCCCCAACCACGATGAGGCAGCCTAGAAAGGCTAAATAATAATGCTCAAGTAATGAAATTGACCAGATTTTATCCAGGTCCAGATTAAAGATCTCCCTGTTTGTGTGTCTTGCCCCATTTTAAACAGGCCTCCGCAGCAAGACAGATGATTGGTCTGTCTGTCTGTCCGTCCATTCACCCACTATCAACGTCTGTCTGTTTATCTATCAATTCAACCACATCTATCCATCTATCTGCCTGCCTGCCTGTCCATCTATCTCTATCCATCTTCTATGTCTGTCTTTCTGTCTGTCTGTCTGTCTGTCTGTCTATCTATATCTATCTATCTATCTATCTATCTATCTATCTATCTATCTATCTATCTATCTATCTATCTATCTTTCTATCTATCTTTATGTCTATCTATTTATCATTTATCTGCCTGCCTGCCCCCCCCTCTGTATTTATCTCTATCCATCTTCAATCATCTATCCATCCATCCATTTATCTATCTATCTATCTATCTATCTATCTATCTATCTATCTATCTATCTATCTATCTATCTATCTATCTATTTGTCATTTATCTGCCTGCCTGCCTGCCTTTTTATCTGTCTGTCTGTCTATCTGTCTGTCTGTCTTTCTTTCTTTCTTTCTTTCTTTCTTTCTTTCTTTCTTTCTTTCTTTCTTTCTTTCTTTCTTTCTTTCTTTCTTTCTTTATGTCTATCTTTCTGTCTGTCTATTTGTCATTTATCTGCCTGCCTGCCTTTTTATCTGTCTGTCTGTCTGTCTGTCTGTCTGTCTGTCTGTCTGTCTGTCTGTCTGTCTGTCTGTCTGTCTATCTATCTATCTATCTATCTATCTATCTATCTATCTATCTATCTATCTATCTATCTATCTTATCATCTACCTGTTTCTCTGCCAGCCTGCATATTTGTCATCACCTATCCACTGCCCCCCACCCTCCAGCACGACATCTGGAATATCACCATCACATTACGTCCTGTAGCTATCCTACTGATGGGATCCTCTGGCGCCAATGCACAAGTTCTTTGAATTTTCACGACGTTTTTTCTTTCTTTCAATTTTTCAGTATGTGGATCATACTTTTTTTTTTTAAAAAAAGGTTGTTGTTTGTCTACAGCTTCTCTAGTGAATTTTAACCCTCGTCAATAATGTACTACTTTTATTTAGGGGCTAAATGCTACGGAGGACTTTTTCTGAAAAAAAAAAAGGCCAGGGATTTTTTTTTTTTTGACATGCTTTGTAAATTAAGTATTTTTATTTTTACTGGAACGGGAACAGTGAGTTTAATCTTCAGCCCGTACTGCGGAATAATTCTTTTGAATCCTTTCACCAAATTTCCTGTAAAGCGAGGAGGAATCTTTTGCTCACCTGTTTGTATTGATCTGCCCCAAAGGTGCTTTTTTTCCCCTAAAGGCAACTGGACTTTCTTGGGGTTCCCCTCCCCCTTTAAAAACATTTCGCTTCTCATCCAAGAAGCTTGAGAATCTCCGTAGGGATTTGTGTGATGTGTAGGAGAGGAAAAAAGAGACAGAGAGAGCGAGAAAATGAGGACAAAATCCAGAAGTTTGATAAACATACAAATCTCAGCAGGCCTGCAGTGTCTCTCCTCTGTCACTCCGCCCAAATTCCCATCCTCTTCTAGCACGATTCCTATGGGAAAGCAGGCTTAAAAGCTTCTGACCTGTGCCTGAAAAACAGATCGGCTTCCTAATTTAAGTAACATTCAGTCGCACAACCACCTTTTTAGAACTTAGCAGAGGCAAATCGTTATTGCAAAAAAAAGAAAAAAGAAAAAAGAATGAGAGCATAACAGAAATACCAGGAAATTAGCTTATTTTCCTCCCTCTCCTTTGCATTGAATATCCAAACTGGTAAACAAGAGGGACTTGGTTGAAAAATCCAGGGAGTCCTGTCTTGGGCTGTTTGTCGTTGGATCTCCTGCATTGTTCACCGAAAGTTTGACAATATCGTTAGGTTTTGTCTCTTTTTAGCAGTGGAGCTAGTCCAGTTTTGGGCTGAAACCAGGGGTAAAATCCAGCAGGTTCTGGAGAACCGGTAGAGGAAATTTTGAGTAGTGCGGAGAACCGGTAAATACTCTAGCTGATTCCAGAGTGGGGTGGGAATGGAGATTTTAGAATAGAATTTATTGGCCAAGTGTGATTGGACACATAAGGAATTTGTTTTGGTGCATATGCTCTCAGTGTACATAAAAGAAAAGAAAAAGAAAAAGAAAGAAAAAAAAATACCTTCATCAAAGGTACAACATTTACAACACAAATGACAGTCATAGGTTGCAATTTATCCCTTAGTGATAGCAACAAAAAGTTATAGACATACAGTCATAAGTGGAAAGAGATTGGTGATGAAAAATTTGCAATATCCTTCCCCCTGGAGTGGGGAGGGAATGGGCATTTTGCAATATCCTTCCCCCTGGAGTGGGGAGGGAATGGAGATTTTGCAGTATCCTTCTCCTGCCAAGCCACACCACACCACACACCATGCCTACCAAGCCACGCCTACAGAACCTGTAGTAAAAAAATTTGGATTTCACCCCTGGGCTGAAACCAGGGGTAAAATCCAGCAGGTTCTGACAGGTTCTGGAGAACCGGTGGCGGAAATTTTGAGTAGTTCGGAGAACTGGCAAATACCATCTCTGGCTGGCCCCAGAGTGGGGTGGGAATGGAGATTTTGCAGTATTCTTCCCAAGCCAAGCCCACCAAGCCACACCACCCCACGTCCACCAAACCAAGCCCACAGAACCGGTAGTAAAAAAAAATTGAATTCCACCACTGTCTGAACCCCCCTTCCCACCCACCCGCCCCAAAATCCTCCTATTTTTAGCAGATGTGTGCCCTACCTTCCCAACTGGTCTATTAAAAACTCCTTTGAGCTTTTAGACATATAGAATAAAATTTATTGGCCAAGTGTGATTGGACACACAAGGAATTTGTTTTGGTGCATATGCTCTCAGTGTACATAAAAGAAAAGAAAAAGAAAAAGAAAGAAAAAAAATACCTTCATCAAAGGTACAACATTTACAACACAAATGACAGTCATAGGTTGCAATTTATCCCTTAGTGATAGCAACAAAAAGTTATAGACATACAGTCATAAGTGGAAAGAGATTGGTGATGAAAAATTTGCAATATCCTTCCCCCTGGAGTGGGGAGGGAATGGGCATTTTGCAATATCCTTCCCCCTGGAGTGGGGAGGGAATGGAGATTTTGCAGTATCCTTCCCCTGCCAAGCCACACCACACCACACCATGCCTACCAAGCCACGCCCACAGAACCTGTAGTAAAAAAATTTGGATTTCACCCCTGGGCTGAACTTAGGGGTAAAATCCAGCAGGTTCTGACAGATTCTGGAGAACCGGTGGCGGAAATTTTGAGTAGTTCGGAGAACTGGCAAATACCATCTCTGGCTGGCCCCAGAGTGGGGTGGGAATGGAGATTTTGCAGTATTCTTCCCAAGCCAAGCCCACCAAGCCACACCACCCCACGTCCACCAAACCAAGCCCACAGAACCGGTAGTAAAAAAAAATTGAATTCCACCACTGTCTGAACCCCCCTTCCCACCCACCCGCCCCAAAATCCTCCTATTTTTAGCAGATGTGTCCCCTACCTTCCCAACTGGTCTATTAAAAACTCCTTTGAGCTTTTAGACATATAGAATAGAATTTTATTGGCCAAGTGTGATTGGACACACAAGGAATTTGTCTTGGTGCAGATGCTCTCAGTGTACATAAAAGAAAAGATACGTTCATCAAGGTACAACATTTACAACACAAATGATGGTCAATATATCAATATAAATCATAAGGATTGCCAGCAACAAGTTATAGTCATACAGTCATAAGTGGAAAGAGATTGGTGATGGGAACTATGAAACGATTAATAGTAGTGCAGATTCAGTAAATAGTCTGACAGTGTTGAGGGAATTATTTGTTTAGCAGAGTGATGGCTTTCGGGGAAAAACTGTTCTTGTGTCTATTTGTTCTGGTGTGCAGTGCTCTATAGCGTCGTTTTGAGGGTAGGAGTTGAAACAGTTTATGTCCAGGATGCGAGGGGTCTGTAAATATTTTCATGGCCCTCTTCTTGATTCGTGCAGTATACAGGTCCTCAATGGAAGGCAGGTTGGTAGCAATTATTTTTTCTGCAGTTCTAATTATCCTCTGAAGTCTGTGTTTTTCTTGTTGGGTTGCAGAACCGAACCAGACAGTTATAGAGGTGCAAATGACAGACTCAATAATTCCTCTGTAGAATTGGATCAGCAGCTCCTTGGGCAGTTTGAGCTTACTGAGTTGGCGCAGAAAGAACATTCTTTGTTGTCCTTTTTTTTATCAAGAGTGTGATGTGCAATCCAAACATCACTTACCAAATATTTCTATGATGGATAATATTTCTATAATTGCATAGCACCTTATCGTGCATTGCAGTGTCGTATACGTGCTGAAGCGGTCCTGAGCCTCCAAAAAAGGTTTTTTAATCCCATAAGAGGAACGTAAAATCATAGGGTTGGAAGGGACCTTGGAGGTCTTCTAGTCCAACCTTCTTGCTGGACTAGAAGAAGGAGACCCTCAACCATTCCAGGCAAATGGTTTTCCAGTCTCTTCTTAAAACCGTCCAGCGCTGGAGCACCCACAACTTCTGGAGGCAAGTTGTTCCACTGTTTAATTGTTCTCACTGTCAGGAAATTCCTCCTCAGTTCTAGGTTGCTTCTCTCCTTGATTAGTTTCCATCTGTTGCTTCTTGTTCTACCCTCAGGTGCTTTGGAGAATAACTTGACCCTTTGTCTTCTTTGTGGCAGCCCTTCAAATTTGGAAGACTGCTATCATGTCATCCCTAGTCCTCCTTTTCATCAGGACTAGACATTCATACCCAGTTATCTCACTTCTTCATTGTGCCTTTAGTCTCCACATCCCTTATTGTTTTTGCTGCTCTTCCCTGTACTCTTTCTAGGGTCTCAACATCTTTTTTTTTTTTTTTGTATTGTGATGACCAGAGCTGGAAATATAAAGTAGTCATGGACTTTGTTCGTACAGTACAAGATGCCTACAAGGACTTCACTGTCTTCTGGTGGACCAGATGTTCTATAATGCAAAGCTGGCTGGGGAATTCTAGGAGTTGAAGTCCTCCAGGCTTAAAGTTGCTAAGGTTGGAGACCCCTGCTCTAATGCCTCCATCATCATTCTTGAAGTACTGTATAAGTAGTCCTTAGCAACAACTGAGCCCAAAACTTCCGCTAGCAAGCAAAACCCTTTAATTAGGTTACCTCCCATTTTACGGCCTTTCTCTCCAAGGTTGTTAAGTGAATTGCTGAGTGAATTGCTGCGGTTGTCAGTCACATGGTTGTTGAATGACTCTGGCTTTCCTTATTGACTTTGCTCATCAGAGGGTGGCAAAAGATGGATCACGCAACCCCCAGGAAAATGCAACCGTCATAAATCCATGCCAGTTGCCAAGCGTTTTGAATTTTGATCACATGAGCATGTGGGGGGGGGGGAATGCTGCAATGGTCATAAGTGTGAAAAAAGGTCATAAGTCACTTTTTACAGTGCTGTTGTACCTTCAAACGGTCACTTAATAGAATAGAATAGAATAGAATAGAATAGAATAGAATAGAATAGAATAGAATAGAATTTTTTATTGGCCAAGTGTGATTGGACACACAAGGAATTTGTCTTGGTGCATATGCTCTCAGTGTACATAAAAGAAAAGATACCTTCATCAAGGTACTTAGCAAATTAAGTCGGGGACTACTTGTATATTTTTAGAAACTTGTTCTTATGTGGTCAGTGAGATTTCCATCCGAGAGCTCCAGATCAGTTAGGGTTCATTCATTCATAAGGCCATTCCTGATCTTGGCAGGAACACTTATGTCCTATGTCAGCCTTTTCCGAGTACTTGTGAACCTTAACCCCTTGTAATCCTTAATGTCAGCGTGGGGGCAGAAAAGCGAGAGGCGGATGAGCTAAAGGCACAACGCTAGAAGCTTGGAGATTTTTTCCAGGGCTGCTTTTTCATCCATTGGATCAGCAAATAATCAAGACTTGAGTCTCAGGGGGCATGCAGGATCCAGGCACTTCAAGTTGGGTTGCCTCAAGGTCACGCTTGATTGAGGAGGCCAGAGGTGATGGGGAATTCTGGGAGTTGCACTGCCCTACACATCTGGAGACGATCCCGACTAAAAAAGAATGCCTTCCTTACCCAACCCTGTGGGGGGGGGTGTCTTTTACCTGGGAAACGGCAATTGTTCCTTCAAGGTAACGTTGGCGTGATGCCTTGAGCGTCCTCTAGAGGGTGGTGTTTTCCCAGCTTTGCCGTAAGTGCTGAGGAGAAGTCCTCGTCTCATCCTGTCGCCCGCACCGATTAGACTTGACAGTGGATTTACGATGTACGAGGTAGCACTATTGTTTTATCTTGGCCATTGGGTGATACGGGAAGGCTGCGTGTTGCCTTCTTGTTTGAAATGTCCCCGGAGCAAGTGTTTACTCGTCCGCCTTGGAAAGAATTCGCCTCGGCTACCTTCTCCTTTTTCAGATTGCAAGGGACGTCTTTTAAAAAAATGGTTTGCAGTTATTTGTCCAGCAGCATTTCCGATTAGCAACGGTGGGGGAGACTTCTTTTTCACGAAGAGCCAATCCGCCTTACACGAAAATGGAGTACTGGGAATTTCTCGGGCCGTTCTGAACTGCAAAAGATAGGCTAATATTCTTTTACACGACATCAGGCTCCTTTTCCACCCTTACACACAACGTTCAGATGTGTACAACATGCCACAGTAGGCTAAAATGGGCTGGGCAGTTTCACGACATGGGAGAACCCACCGTTGTTTTCGAAAGTTGGGTTGGCCAGCGTTTTAATATAAGATAAGATAATATAACAACAGAGTTGGGAGGGACCTTGGAGGCCTTCTAGTCCAACCCCCTGCCCAGGCAGGAAACCCTACACCATCTCAGACAGATGGTTATCCAACATTTTCTTAAAAATTTCCAGTGTTGGAGCATTCACAACTTCTGCAGGCAAGTTGTTCCACTGATTAATTGTTCTAACTGTCAGGAAATTTCTCCTTAGTTCTAGGTTGCTTCTCTCCTTGATTAGTTTCCACCCATTGCTTTTTGTTCTACCCTCAGGTGCTTTGGAGAATAGCTTGACTCCCTCTTCTTTGTGGCAGCCCTTGAGATATTGGAAGACTGCTATCATGTCTCCCCTAGTCCTTCTTTTCATTAAACTAGACAGACCCAGTTCCAGCAACCGTTCTTCATATCTTTTATTTCTTCTGAGTATCACACATTGTGTGAACCCAGCCATTGTGTTTTCTTTAGACAATTTTAGGTTGTGGTCTGCACTAACACCCTGTGCCACAGAATATGAGAGTTCTAGGGCTGGAAGGGACCTTGAAGGTTTTCTAATCCAAGCCACTCCTCAAGGCGAGAGACATTACGCCATCTATTTTTGAAAACCTCCAGTGATGGAGCCCCAGGAGGCTAGCTATTCCATCGATTGTCGATGGAGATTCTCAATCATCCAGGTCATGGTTGTCCAAAAAGTTTTTTTCCCCCCCCAAGAAGCAACTGGACTTTTTGGTTTTTCTTTGAAGACGTTTCGCTTCTCCTCCAAGAAGCTTCTTCAGCTCTGACCGGATGGTGGGGATTGGAAGGATTTATATTCCTTGCAGACCGCTGGTCATTTACATTTGCATTTAGAGGGTTGTTGAGGCCACTTGGATGTTTGCCTGTGTCCTCAGGGTCACCTGGGTGGTGCAAATGGGTGTGGAGCCTTCTTGGCTGCGGGATGCTTTTCTGCCTTTGTGACAGGCACAGGCTGTTGGGGATTTATTTTTATTTATTTATTATTTAGACTTTTATATCGCCCTTCTTCCGAAGGACTCAGGGCGGTGTACAGCCAAATTAAAATCTACAATCTACAATATTAAAACAACAAATTAAAATAACATATTATATAACGGCCGAAAAATTTAAAAGTTTAAATGTAAAACCGTCCAATTGACCCCAACAAAACACAGTACTCCAATTTAAAATTATTAAAATTCAGATTTCAGAATTTAAAAATTAAAAGTTAAAAATTAAGCCAGTCCTGCTTGGATGAACAAATATGTTTTCAATTCACGGCGAAAGGTCCGAAGGTCAGGTAGTTGACGCAAACCGGGGGGAAGTTCGTTCCAAAGGGTAGGAGCTCCTACAGAGAAGGCCCTTCCCCTGGGGGCCGCCATCCGACATTGCTTGGCGGACGGCACCCTGAGAAGACCCTCTCTGTGTGAGCATACAGATCGGTGGGAGGCATAAGGTAACAGCAGGCGGTCCCGTAAGTACCCGGGCCCTAAGCCATGGAGCGCTTTAAAGGTGGTAACCAACACCTTGAAGCGCACCCGAAAGACCACAGGTAGCCAGTGCAAACTGCGCAGGAGTGGTGTTACCCGGGAGCAGCGTGTGGCTCCCTCGATCACCCGCGCAGCTGAGTCTGAGCAGGATGAGTTTGTATTATCTGCATCTCAAACTGAAGTGCAAATGGTTCCTGTAATCTGTAAGCCTAGCACATAAAACTGAAATTAGAGGGGGGGAAATGTCAGAAACATGGATCAGTTGCGTGGAAGAAAGTCATATTTTCATTTGTTTTATAGAGGAAGTCCTTTATGTCAAGGAAAGAATGAGAATTTGTTCCACATCATCTTCCACATCTTCCATGCTGAAATCTGAATTTTGCCCTCTAATTTTGTTGTTGTTAGTTGTGAAGTCGTGTCCGACCCATCGCAACCCCATGGACCACGTTCCTCCAGGCCTTCCTGTCCTCTCCCATCCTCTGGAGTCCATTTAAGCTCACGCCGACTGCTTCAGTGACTCCATCCAGCCACCTCATTCTGTTTCCTCCCGTTCTTCTTTTGCCCTCAATCTTTCCCAGCATTAGGCTCTTCTCCAGTGAATTCTTCCTTCTCATTAGGTGGCCAAAGTATTTGAGTTTCATCTTCAGGATCTGGCCTTCTAAAGAGCAGTCAGGGTTGATCTCCTCTAGAACTGACTTGTTTGTTCGCCTTGCAGTCCAAGGGACTCGCAGGAGTCTTCTCCAGCACCAGAGTTCAAAGGCCTCCATTCTTTGGCCCTCTAATTTAGTCTTTCCCAATTATTGGATTATAGAATTGAGAGGGGCACATACATAAAGAATGCCCTGTTGGCTGAAGGCTAAAATCATCTTAAAATGTTAGTTCTCTGCCCACGGGATTGAAAGTGTTGCAGCTGGTAGAATAAATTGCCTCTGCCAAGCAAGACACGAGATGACACGAGTTTATTCTGCCCAACTCCTTCTGTTTGCAAGCTCCAGCTCTTTCAGCATCCAACTTAATTACCTCTTCATCCACAGGCAAACTCTAGAAGGAACAAGAGGCTAACACATAGGGATTGATAGAAATACTGGCTCCATAAATAAGCAACAGCATCTCTCCAATTTTAGCCGGTCTTGAGAAGAGCTGAGTGGAATCACATTTGTTTGTTGTTCAGTTGCTAAGTCATGTGCAACTCTTCACAACCCCATGGACCATATAGCACGCCAGGCCTCTCTGTCTTCCATTGTCTCCTGGAGTTGGCCAAATTCATCTTAATTCGGTCATTCCACTAGTTAATTGTTCTCATCCTCAGGAAATTTCTCCTTAGTTCTAGGTTGCTTCTCTCCTTGATGAGTTTCCCCATAAAAAAGGGATCAACATTAACCTTGAGGATGGGATTGGATTCTGGGGTCAATCAGGAATCATACAACCTTAGACTCAAAGGGCTGGAAGGGACCTTGGAGGTCTTCTAGTCCAACCCGCTGCTGAAGTAGGAGATCCTGTACCATTCCAGACAAATGATTGTCCAATCTCCTCTTAAAAACATCCAGTGTTGGAGCATTAACAACTTCTGGAGGCAAGCTGTTCCACTGATTAATTATTCTAACTGTCAGGAAATTTCTCCTTAATTCCAGATATTTTTTTTTAAATTTGAATTTAAATTTAAATTAAATTTCTCCGAAGACTCAGGGCGGCTTACATTGTGTAAGGCAATAGTCTTATCCATTTGTATATTATATACAAAGTCAACTTGTATTGCCCCCCCCCCCAAATCTGGGTCCTCATTTTACCTACCTTATAAAGGATGGAAGGCTGAGTCAACCTTGGGCCTGGTGGGACTCGAACCTGCAGTAATTGTAATTTCAGGCAGCTGTGTTAATAACAGACTGCACTAGCCTGTTGAGCCACAAGAGGCTTCTCTCCTTGATTAGTTTCCACCCATTGCTTCTTGTTCTACCCTCAAGTGCTTTGGAGAATAGCTTGACTCCCTCTTCTTTGGGGCATCCTCTTAGATATTGGAAGACTGCTGTCATGTCACCCTAGTCCAGTGTTTCTCAATCGTGGCAACTTGAGGATGTGTGGACTTCAATTCCCAGAATTCCCCAGCCAGCTGGCTAGCTGGGGAATTCTGGGAGTTGAAGTCCACACATCTTCAAGTTGCCACAGTTGAGAAACAGTGCCCTAGTCCTTTTCACTAAACTAGACAGGTTCTAACTATCAGAAAATTTCTCCTTAGTTCCAGATTGGATTCCTCTTTAATGATCTTCCACCAATTAGTTCTTGTTCTGCCTTCAGGTGCTTTGGGGAATAGGTTGGTCCCTTCGTAGCAGTTACCTCCTCAAAAGCTGTCCTCCTCCCTGCCTTCATGTCAACTAAACATAGCCCAGTTTGGGCTCATGCTAAAACATGCAATGGAGCAACGGGTAACTCGGGAGGTGGGTGGGCAAATGGCAGGCCGGTGGGACCATTCAATCGGTGGGTTTGTGCGCTTGGATTCCTACGAGCAGAATGATGGGTTAGGGTTAAGGTTAGGGATGGGGATGGGGTGGGAAATTTCCTGACAGTTGGAACAATTAATCCATGGAACAACTTTCCTCCAGAAAGTGGTTGCTCTATCACTAGAGGTTTTTTTTTTATTATTAAAAAAGTTTTACAAAATTTTTCCCCATAGATCCCTCCCTCCCCCCAACCCTGACCCTTCTCCCTCCCCCCCTCCCTCCTTCCCCCCCTCCCTCCCCCCCCAGACTTCCCAGAGCAAATACAGGGTATCGTATCTAACAATCATAAGCTAAAATACACTAATTATCCATAAACTCCCATCTCTCCTCTAAAACTTTAACTCCCCTTTCCCATAAAAAAAGAAGAAAAAGGAAAATATACTAATACTAATACAATTACATTCTATTCCCTCATGAACTATTTAGTGTTCCAATATTTCAGCCCAATATCTTTTTAAAAGTCAGCCCATCTTCTTCATTCCAGGATCACCGGAGGTTTGAAAGGAGAGATTGGACAGCCACTTGTTGGAAATGTCACAGGGTCTCCTGTTTGAGCAGGGGGGTTGGACTAGAAGACCTCCAAGGACCCCTTCCAGCTCAGTTTGTTCCGCTCTTCTATTCTGATCTGGTTCTGTTTTCAGGAGGTTTTTCCTGCTGTTGAAAAAGTCGCCAAGAAGTTTTATCACGGTTATGATAAAGGTTAGACCAGGGCTAGTAAGAAGCCAGATAAATTAAATAATTTTGGGTCTCCGTGGAAAAAGAAACTTAGCAATTCCTTCCTTTTTTTTTTTTTTTGCCCGGCGGTAGTTGAAAACTTTGATCCCCATTGATGAAAAGGGGGGAAATTAAATTGCTAGCTTCGAACCCAGAATGTAATTAAGAGGGTTTCCAAGGCATAGACCACAATAACAAAATCCCTCTTCAAATGAAGCCATTGGGTTTTTTTTCCTTTGGTGCCGAGAGAGGCTAGCAAGCGGTGTGTGTGTGTGTTTGTGTGTGTTTGCGTTGTGTGGTGTGTTTTTTTTTGGGAGCTCTCTAACTGGGTCTCCTTTCCCATCTGAAGGAAATGAATCTTTGACACTTCTCATGACCCGACTCAGGCTTTCTGATCTGGAGCCAAAATATATCCTTAAGTGTAAAAGCAAAAAAAACCAAAAACGCCTGGGAGACCAGGGGAAAGAGATGGCCTTCCGCACCTCAGCACCCAGGGTGAGCTATGAAAATAGATTTCCCTCTCCCGTTTTTCTTCCCCCCCCCCTTCAATACATAATCCAGCCATCCTTCTATTCACATAATCTCTGCCCTTCCTACTTACGATCTCTTGCTTGGCTGGGGCCATTTTCTCTCTAAGGAAAATAGAGCCGATTCGGTAGAGATGTCCTTCCTGTCAAAGACTACTTCAGCTTTAATTGCAATAATACAAGAGCAACCAATAGATTTAAACTTAATGTCAACCGTTTTAATCTAGATTGCAGAAAATACGACTTCTGTAACAGAATCATCAGTGCTTGGAATACTTTACCTGACTCTGTGGTCTCTTCCCATAATCCTAAAAGCTTTAACCAAAAACTTTCTACTATTGACCTCACCCCATTCCTAAGAGGACCATAAGGGACGTGCATAAGCGCACAAACGTGCCTACCGTTCCTGTCCTATTGTTTTTCTTTTTCTTCTTCATATATATATATGAAGAAGAAAAAGCATATATATATGCTTATACCTTTATATACTATATAACCTTTCTGTATGATAGTTACATATATTGTTATGACAAAATAAATAAATAGATGGATCGGGTAGAACCTGAGACTTTGCCACGACGACATTGGCGTGGCAGACTTTAAAAAGGGCTCCTCCGTTGCTTTGAAAAATGAAGGACCTGCCTGGGAATGAGGGCTGATAGGAGACGAAGTCGTAAGTCTACGACTAGAGAAGATTGCCTGTCTTGGAATCCTTGTTGCTCTCTGAGCTTGGTTCTTGTCTTGCAGACGTTTCATGACCCAACTAGGTAACATCATCAGTGCTACAAGGGAATGGGTTTTGCTCTGTGTTTATATACCAGTGGCTTGCCTTGATGGAAATGGTCTTTAATTCAGTCAAAAAGCTGAAAGACCAGCAATCAAAACCCAGATAAGCAGAGATTAATAACAAGAAAAACACTAGACCAACAATTAGGCAGTAAACAATACCCCAAATCAAGGAACTACCAACTCAGAAAAAACACTAACATTAAACAACAGTCTAATTCCTAGTCAAGGAACAATCAAGAACACTCCCACCAACACTTAGCACTTAGACTTATATACCGCTTCACAGTGTTTTACAGCCCTCTCTAGGCGGTTTTACAGAGTCAGCCTCTTGCCCCCCCCAATAATCTGTGTCCTCATTTTACCCACCTCGGAAGGACGGAAGGCGGAGTCAACACTGACAGGCCAAGCCATTTGTATATAAACAGACAGCAAGGTCCACTCCCTTGTAGCCCTGATGGTGTTACCTAGTTGGGTAATGAAACGCCTGCAAGAAAATAGCCAAACTCAGAGACCACCAAGGACCCCACAGCCATCGTCATCCTGCTCCTCCTCCTCCCTCCAAATCCCCCCCCCAAAAGGCTCTGACGATCGTATGGCCCAGCTGGGCATTGGGTGTGGGTGGGTAGGCAGGGATTTTTGCTACCAGTTCTCTGAACCACCAGCCACCATTGCTACCGGATCGAGCGACCCGGTCCGAACCGGGAGCATTTAGAATAGAATAGAATAGAATAGAATAGAATTTTATTGGCCAAATGTGATTGGACACACAAGGAATTTGTCTTGGTGCATATGCTCTCAGTGTACATAAAAGAAAAGATACCTTCATCAAGGTACAACATTTACAACACAATTGATGATCAATATATCAATAGAAATCATAAGGATTGCCAGCAACAAGTTATAGTCATACAGTCATAAGTGGAAAGAGATTGGTGATGGGAACTATGAAACGATTAATAGTAGTGCAGATTCAGTAAATAGTCTGACAGTTTTGAGGGAATTATTTGTTTAGCAGAGTGATGGCCTTCGGGGAAAAACTGTCCTTGTGTCTAGTTGTTCTGGTGTGCAGTGCTCTATAGCGTCGTTTTGAGGGTAGGAGTTGAAACAGTTTATGTCCTGGATGCGAGGAGTCTTTAAGTATTTTCACGGCCCTCTTCTTGATTCGTGCAGTATACAGGTCCTCAATGGAAGGCAGGTTGGTAGCCATTATTTTTTCTGCAGTTCTAATTATCCTCTGAAGTCTGTGTTTTTCTTGTTGGGTTGCAGAACCGAACCAGACAGTTATAGAGGTGCTTCTGCCCTGCTCTATACCATTCTAGGCAAACAGCTGTCCAGTCCCTTCTTGAAAACCTCCAGTGATGAAGCTCCCACAACTTCTGGAGGCAACTCCTGTTCCAGAGATTAATTGTTCTCACTGTCAGGAAATTTCTCCTCAGTTCCAGGCTGGGCCTCTCTTTAATGATCTTCCACCCGTCACGTCTTGTCCTGCCCTCAGGTGCTTTGGAGAATAAGTTGAGCCCCTCTCCTCTGGGACAGCCCCTCATGTTCTGTGCAGCTCGTTCTCATTTGTCTTGGCTCATAACCGAGAATGACGGCTGAGGTGCATAACTTCTGCCTGCCCCTCTCATTCAGCGCTGGAAGAAGTGAATTTCCTTGTCACCTAGAAATGAGAAATTCTTGGGAATCCAATAGGAAGTTAAATGAGCTAATTAATATGGAGCAGCACAGTTTGACTCTTTGGTTAGGTTGTATCGAAACAGCATAGAATAGAGTAGAGTAGAGTAGAGTAGAGTAGAGTAGAGTAGAGTAGAGTAGAGTAGAGTAGAGTAGAATAGAATAGAATAGAATAGAATAGAATAGAATAGAATAGAATATTTATTCAGAATAGAATAGAATAGAATGGAATGGAAAATAATAGAAATAGGAGTAAACTAGAGTAGAAGAGAGGAGAGGAGAGAGAATAGAACAGAACAGAACAGAATAGAGGAATGGAATGGAATGGAATGGAATGGAAAATAATAGGAATGGAAAATAATAGAAATAGGAGTAGATTAGAGGAGAGTAGAAGAGAGGAGGGAAGGGAAGGGAAGGGAAGAGAAGAGAAGAGTTGGAAGAGAAGAGAAGAGAAGAGAAGAGAAGAGAAGAGTTGGAAGGGACCTTGGAGGTCTTCTAGTCCAACCCCCTGCTCAGGCAGGAAACGCTATCGCATTTCAGACAAAACCCTTCCCTTCAAGAGTTCAAGGTGACTTTTCCCACCACAACGCTGGGAGAGACAGTGGCCGGCCCACAAATCCCCGACTGAATTTCCAGGGCTGTGGGTGGACTTGAATCTTAGCTTTGCTGCTCTTGGTCTAGCATCTCCACCACAACTTCACCTTGACTCATGGACTGAGAAGAAGGGAACTTGGTCCAAAGTTATCCAGTGAGTTTTGTGGTCAAGGATGGTCTAAAGTCCAGGTCTCCACCTTCATAGTCTGGTAATTTGACCACTGTACTGCTCTGGCTTTGGAGTTGGGAGAGAGGAGCTGGTCCAAAAATCGCTCATTAATCTTCCTGCTCGCAATCCAGCACTTTCATCGCTACAGGTAGTCCTCGACTTACGACCACAGTTGAGCCCAACATTTCTGTTGCTAAGCAAGACGATTGTTAATTGCCCCATTTTATGACCTTTTTTTGCCATGGTTGTTAAGCAGTTCACTGCAGCTGTTAAGCGAATCTGGCTTCCCTTATTCGCTTGTTCGCTTGGCTGCGCATGTTCGAAGCCAGCTGGGAAGGTCACAAAAGGTGATCACATGAATACCAGTTGCCAAGTGCCCGAATTTTGATCATGTGACTGTGGAGATGAGATGAGATGAGATGAGATAAAGATAACATTTGTTGTCACTTTTTTTCTGTGAACACACTGGCACACATTAAAAAAAATGAAATTCTGATGCCCGCTCTCAAAAGGAAATATATATTCCCATACCCATACATGCAAATACATCTATGTATGAGAGAGAGAGAGAGAGAGAGAGAGAGAGTTTAATGTGTCTAGTTTAATGTTTAAATTTAGTTTAATGTTTAAATTTAATAAAATAAAAATAAAAATAAATGGAAAGAAGGACTAGGGGAGACATGATAGCAGTCTTCCAATATCTCAGGAGTTGCCCCAAAGAAGAGGGAGTCAAACTATTCTCCAAAGCACCTGAGGGTAGAACAAGAAGCAATGGGTGGAAACTAATCAAGGAGAGAAGCAACCTGGAATTAAGGAGAAATTTCCTTACAGTCAGAACAATTAACCAGTGGAACTACTTCCCTCCAGAAGCTGTGAATGCTCCAACACTGGAAGTTTTTAAGAAGATATTGGATAACCGTTTGTCTGAAGTGGCATAGGGTTTCCTGCCTAAGCAGAGGGTTGGACTAGAAGACCTCCAAGGTCCCTTCCAACTCTGTTATTATGTTATGTTATGTTATTAGAGAGAGACAAACAAACAGACATATAGAGATAGATACACACACACACACCACACACCCACTCACACCACAGTCCATTTAGAACAGGGGTCTCCAACCTTGGCAACTTTTAAGACTTGTGGACTTTTTTTTTTTTTTTTCATATTTATATACCGCCCTATCTCCCTAAGGACTCAGGGCGGTTCACAGGCAGTTAAAATACATATAAATACAGATTAAAACGACAATTAAAAAACTTATTCTAAAGCCCAAATCATTAAAAACAGTATAAATAATAAAAAAACTTCAACTCCCAGAATTCCTCAGCCAGCTTTGCTTTGCTTTGCTTTGCTGGCTGAGGGATTCTGGGAGTCGAAGTCCACAAGTCTTAAAAGTTGCCAAGGTTGGAGACCCCCGCTTTAGAATATATAGTGGAAAAAGGAGAGTTAACGAAGGTTTATGTTGCAACCGTCACGAAAGCTAGTCAAAAGTCTCTTTTTCAGTGCCGTTGTGACCTCGATCACTAAGCCGACACTCAATCAGTGCCCTTGTAACTAGTCACTAAACGAACAGTTGTAAGTTGAGGGCGACCTGTACACCCCGTAGGCCGCCTTTTCCAAATGCAAAGCTTCAAGGTACCCTGGTTGAGTGAGGGTTGGAGTTTTTTTTGGCTTTCCCATCGCAATCATCTTGTTGGGCCAGCAAGGATTAGACAGAATTACCCGTGCGAAGGTAAATGCCCAAGGTGCTGGCCAAAGGCTCTTATGCGGAAAGGTGAGTGAGTCAGAAGATGGAGCATGAAGTTCCTCCTTAATCTTGATGTGCTACTGCGAGGATGTACATGTTCTGTGTTCTTGTCAAATGCACTGGAGTGTAAAGTGTGTATTTGTTCCTGATGCTGAACAATTGCTTTCTCCGGCTTTCAGGCTTTGCTTGGAAAGCCTCAATTCTCACCACCTTTTGACAGCGAAATCTTAACATCCAGTTTGAAGAGGCTGTAGCGACTCCCCCGTAAAGATGGACGCCCGTCAATCCTTGGGGGCCGGTCGACGTGTCTCTTAATACCCTGTTAGCCATGTTGCAACCGTCAAATCATTTTGAAATCATTTTCTAAAAAGAAATGAAAGATACCTGGAGCCAGATTTCTTTTCAAGGAGTACAGGGTAGATCAGGGGTGCCCAACTTCGGCAACATTTAAGACTTCAACTCCCAGAATTCCCCAACCAGCTTGCCAAGCACCTTGTCGTGTCCCACTCCTCCGCTGACGGCCGGGTCAGGGAAATCCGAATCAGGCTTGCCTCTGCAGCTCTGCCAAAGTCCTAGCAAAGTCCTCAGAGCAGGCAGGAGACCAGAAAGTGACTTCAGCAAGATAAGTTCGACTTTGCCTGACTCAGAGAATGCCAGAAAGCAGATCCTTTATATAGGCCATGGGGTGTGGCTCCATGACTCAGCACTCATTAAGGCCTGCCCCTCCCTTCCTTCTGTTGCCTCCGCCTATCCAGTCTTCTGATGCGAGAGTCACTCCAATCAGCTGTTGGTAATAAACCCTCCTCAGGCTCACATGCTGTGGAGGAGGGGGAGGAGTCTAGCTGCTCCGTTTGCCTGGGCATGGAGTCAGGGCTGGGGCCGGGAGGTGCTCCTTCTTCTGCAGTTTGTCTGGGCATGGAGCCAGGACTGGGGCCGGGAGGCATACATTCCTCCGTGTTCGGGAGCAGATAAGAAGGCCCCGGCTGCTCTGAGGGCGGGCAAGACACAACACACCTGAATTTTGAACTGCATCACAATGGGGATGTTCCAACGGGTGTAAATGTGAAAACCGGTCAAAAGTCATTTTCTTCAGAGCTGTTGTAGAGTAGAGAGGCGTAGAGTAGAACAGAACAGAACAGAACAGAACAGAACAGCTGAGTTGGAAGGGACCTTGGAGGTCTTCTAGTCCAACCCCCTGCTTAGGGAGGAAACTCTACACCATTCCAGACAAATGGTTGTCCAACCTCTTCTTAAAAACGTCCAGTGATGGAGCACCCAGAACTTCTGGAGGCAAGTTGTTCCACTGGTTAATTGTCCTCACTTTTAGGAAGTTTCTCCTTAATTCTAGGTTTCTTGTCTCCTTGATGAGTTTCCACCCGTTGCTTCTTGTTCTACCCTCAGGTGCTTTGGAGAATAGCTTGACTCCCTCTTCTTTGTGGCAGTCCCTGAGATATTGGATCACTGCTATCATGTCTCCCCTGGTCCTTCTTTTCATTAAACTGGACATACCCAATTCCAGCAACCATTCCAATATTTAAGGGGCTGCCCCGAAGAAAAAGGAGTCAAGCTATCCTCCAAAGCACCTGAAGGCAGGACAAGAAGCAATGGGTGGAAACTAATCAAGGAGAGAAGCAACCTGGAATTAAGGAGAAATTTTCTGACAGTGAGGACAATCAAACAGTGGAACGGCTTTCCCCCAGAAGATATAAATATTGAATAGTGAAGATATTGAAGAGTCAATTGTCTGGAATGGTACAGATAGATCTCGACTTACAACAGTTTGTTTAGTGACTGTTCAAAGTTACAACGGCATTGAAAAAAGTGACTTGTGGCTGCTTTTTCACAATTACAACCTTTGCAGCAGCCCCTGGATATATGTGATGCAATTCCAATGCTTGCCAATTGATTCTTATTTATGTCTTGTTTTGTTTTTTTTTGCATTTATATCCCGCCCTTCTCCGAAGACTCAGGGCGGCTTACACTATGTCAAGCAATAGTCTTCATCCATTTGTATATTATATACAAAGTCAACTTATTGCCCCCCCAACAATCTGGGCCCTCATTTTACCTACCTTATAAAGGATGGAAGGCTGAGTCAACCTTGGGCCTAGTGGGACTTGAACCTGCAATATTGCAAGCAGTTACTGTTAATAATAGGCTGCATTAGCCTGTTGCGCCACCAGAGGCCCTTTTGTTGCAATGTCCTGGGGTCACCCGATCCCCTTTTGCGACCTTCTGACAAGCAAAGTCAATGGTGGGGGGGGGGGGAAGAGCCAGATTCACTTAACAACCTCTCAACTGCAGTGATTCTCTGAACAGCTGTGACAAGAGAGGTCGTAAAATGGGGCCAAACTCCCTTAACAACCTTAGGAACAGAACTTTTGGGCTCAATTGCGGTCGCCAGTCGAGGATTGCGTGCATAAGCGCACCAACGTGCCTACCGTCTCTGTCCTATTGTCCCCATTTATTCGTATCCTTATCCTGTATTCATAATCATGTTTATACTTATATCTGTTATCTTATACGTCCTTGACAAATAAATAAATACATAAAAATAAAAATAGATTACCTGTACAGGGTAATCCCAAGGGGACGCGGTGGCTCAGGGGCTAGGATGTTGAGCTTGTCGATCGAAAGGTCGGCAGCTCAGCGGTTCGAATCCCTAGTGCTGCCGTGTAACGGGGTGAGCTCCCGTGACTTGTCCCAGCTTCTGCCAACCTAGCAGTTTCGAAAGCACGTAAAAAATGCAAGTAGAAAAAATAGGGACCACCTTTGGCGGGAAGGGAACAGCGTTCCGTGCGCCTTTGGCATTGAGTCATGCCGGCCACATGACCACGGAGATGTCTTCGGACAGCACTGGCTCTTTGGCTTTGCGACGGAGATGAGCATCGCCCCCCTAGAGTTTGCAACGACTAGCACATATGTGCGAGGGGAACCTTTACCTTACTATAGGGTAATCTTGCTTGAGCAGGGGGGTTGGACTAGCTCAGGGGTCTCCAACCTTGGCCACTTTAAGACTTGTGGACTTCAACTCCCAGAATCCCTCAGCCAGCTTTGCTTTGCCAGCAAAGTTGCCTGAGGGATTCTGGGAGTTGAAGTCCACAAGTCTTAAAGTGGCCAAAGTTGGAGACCCCTGGACTAGAAGACCTCCAAGGCCCCTTCCAACTTGGTTATTCTGCGAGACGAAAATAAATAAATTCTAAAAACCCGAAAACCTGCCCCATTCTTAACCTCCATTGGGGTTACCTTGGCTCTCCTCAACCAGGAATTCTACTTTCAGTTGCTGGGATCCTTGTTCCGCCCAGCCCGGTCCTTCTCCATAAATCTTGCTAAAGAGACGGTGAGAATGGTGCTTGGCAAGGAACCAGTGTTGGTTTTAGGCCGCTGCCAAAGAGGCCGGGGAGCCGAGCCAATTTACTATCAGCAGCGTTTCCCCTGGAAGGGTGCAATGGGGCAGGCCATTTAACACTGATAGCAATTCCCACCTTGTCTTTGCTGGGAGATTTCCCCACTTCTGCGGCCAAGTATCTTGGCACTTTGCCTCCAATGTCAGCCCCCAGCCCACCCCCAACCCCCCCCTCTCAATATGCTCATTTGCCCATATCCTCCCTAGTTAGGTTTCGGTGGTCCCCTCAGAAAGCCACTGTGGTCCCCCTAGAAATATTATGTGGCCCCTGGAGCAGGATATTCTCTCTCTCTCTCTCCCACTGCATTGGGAATCATTGTTCTAAAGCAGGGGTGGAGGAATTATGACCTTTTGAAGACTTGTGGACTTCAACTCCCAGAATTCAACTGGGAGTCCTACGCTGCATCAACGGAGGGATAGAATCAAGATCACGTGAAGTGTTAATACCACTTTATAAGGCCTCGGTAAGGCCACACTTGGAATATTGCATCCAGTTTTGGTTGCCACTATGTAAAAAAGATATTGAGAATCTAGAAAGAGTGCAGAGAAGAGCAACAAAGGTGATTAGGGGACTGGAGGCTAAAACATATGAAGAACAGTTGCAGGAACTGGGTATGTTTAGCTTAATGAAAAGAAAGACTAGGGGAGACGTGATAGCTGTCTTCCAATATCTCAGGGGCTGCCCCAAAGAAGAGGGAGTCAAGCTATTCTCCAAAGCACCTGAGGGTAGAACAAGAAGCAATGGGTGGAAACTTATCAAGGAGAGAAACAACCTGGAACTAAGGAGAAATTTCCTGACAGTGAGAACAATTAATCAGTGGAACGACTTTCCTCCAGAAGTTGTAAATGCTGCAACGCTGGAAGTTTTTAAGATGCTGGATAACCATTTGTCTGGAATGGTGCAGGGTTTCCTCCGTAAGCAGCGGGTTGGACTAGAAGACCTCCAAGGTCCCTTCCAACTCTGTTATTCTATTCCATTCCATTCCATTCCAAATTTCTATTCTATTCTATTCTATTCTATTCTATTCTATTCTATTCTATTCTATTCTATTCTATTCTATTCTAATTCTGGGAGTTGAAGTCCACAAGTCAGAAAGAATCCCTGCCGTTGTTAAGTTAGTGACCCGGTTGTTAAGCGAATCAGGCTTCCCCCATTGACTTTGTTTGTCAGAAGGTCATAAGAGGGCATCACTTGACCCCCACCCCCACCCTCGGGACGCTGCAACCGTCACAGATGCATGCCAGTTGCCAAGCGTCTGAATTTCGATCACGTGATCGTGGGGGGTGGGTGGAGGCAGGCGATGCTGCCATGGCCGTAAGCATGGAAGACGGTCCTCGGTCACTTTTTTCAGTGCCGTTACAGCTTCGAAGGGTCACGGAGCGAATGGTGGTTATTATTTTATTATTATTATTATTATTTATTCGATTTTTATACCGCCCTTCTCCCGAAGGACTCAGGGCGGTGTACAGCCAAGGTAAAACAAACGGTACAATATACAATTAAAATACAGATTAAAAAACTTATTATATAGTTGGCCTAAAAACTTTAAAATATATAAAACTAAAAAACCCCTTAAAATTAATAATAGAAATTTAAAACCGATAAAATTCAAGCCAGCCCCGCGCGAATAAATAGATGTGTCTTCAGTTTGCGGCGGAAGGTCCGAAGGTCAGGTATTTGGCGTAAGCTCGGGGGAAGCTCGTTCCAGAGTGTGGGAGCCCCCACAGAGAAGGATCTTCCCCTGGGGGCCGCCAGCCGACATTGCTTGGCGGACGGCACCCTGAGAAGTCCCTCTCTGTGAGAACGTACGGGTCGGTGGGAGGCATGTGGTAACAGCAGGCGGTCCCGTAAGTACCCGGGCCCTAAGCCATGGAGCGCTTTAAAGGTCATAACCAAAACCTTAAAGTGCACCCGAAAGGCCACAGGTAGCCAGTGCAGTCTGCGCAGGAGCAGTGTTACGTGGGAGCTACGCGTAGCTCTCTCTATAACCCGCGCAGCTGCATTCTGGACTAACTGAAGCCTCCGAGCGCACTTCAAGGGGAGCCCCATGTAGAGAGCATTACAGTAATCCAAGCGAGAGGTAACGAGCGCATGAGTGACTGTGCATAAGGCATCCCGATCAAGGAAGGGGCGCAACTGCCGAACCAGGCGAACCTGGTGGAAGGCCCCCCTGGAGACGGCCGTCAAATGATCTTCAAACGACAGCCGATCATCCAGAAGGACACCCAAGTTGCGCACCCTATCCTTTGGGGCCAATAACTCGCCTCCAACAGCCAGCCGCGGCTGCAGCTGACTGAAATGGGGTGCCGGCATCCACAGCCACTCCGTCTTGGAGGGATTAAGCTTGAGCCTGTTTCTCCCCATCCAGACCCGTACGGTTAAGTTGAGAACTACCCTCCATTTGCTCCGAAGGGAGACTTTTCCGTTTCTTCTGAAATGTGGTGGATCGGGTCCGTCCCCCCCCCCCCCCCCGCTTTCCCTGAGCCTCATTTTCCTTCCCTTTCACCCCAGTAAGCAAACTGGGAGAGGAACCTTTGAGGTGGAGCCTCCGTCTGGTTTGCTCAGTAGGGAGAACGAGTGCAGTGGAAAGGACATGCAAAAAAACAACAACCTACACACACACACACACACACACACACACACACAGTGCAAATCTGCCACCGAGGTCTGGAGGGTGTGAAGTCCTTTGGCTGAATTGGGTGTCCCAGGGAGCAGCTCCGCTTGCTGGCTCCCAGCTCTTTTTCTGCTGTCGGCTGCAGGGTGGGCCTGAGCCCGGCTGCTTTCTCTCTGGAAGCCCCTTTTGGGAACCCGAGACTCTTGTTTCTCTCCGGATAGACGTGTGCGCTCTGGTGCCGACTCCCGTCGGCTGGGCATTGTCTTAAAACAAAACTTACAAATAGATGGTACAAAAAGAGAGGCCTGGAAATGTTTATTGTGTGTTTGTTTTCACCTTGGGAAAACAGGCCTACTTTTCTTTCTTCCTTCCTTCCTCCATTCCTCTCTCCCTCCCTTCCGTCATTCTTCCCTCCCTCCTATTTTTCTTCCTTCCTTTCTTCCTCCCTCCCTCCCTCCATTCCTCTCTCCCTCTCTTCCTTCATTCTTCCCTCCCTCCTCTTTTCCTTCCTTTCTTCCTTCCTTCCTTTCTTCCTCTTTTCCTCCCTCCCTCCCTTCCTTCCTCCATTCCTCCCTCCCTTTCCTCATTCTTCTCTTCCTCCTCTTTTCCTTCCTTCCTTCTTTTCCTTCCTTCCTTGCTCCTCCATTCCTCTCTCCTCCCTTCCTTCATTCCTTCCTTCCTTCCTCCATTCCTCCCTCCTCCCTTTCCTCATTCTTCCTCCTCCTCTTTTCCTTCCTTCCTTTCTTCCTTCATTCCTTCCTCCCTGCCTCCTCCTCCCTCTATTCCTCTCCTCCTTCCTTCATTCTTCCCTCACTCCTCTTTTCCTTTCTTCCTTCCTTCCTTCCTTCCTCCTCCATTCTCTTTTCCTCCCTCACTCCTTCCTTCCTCCATTCCTCCCTCCCTTTCCTCATTCTTCCCTCCCTCCTCTTTTCCTTCCTTCCTTCTTTTCCTTCCTTCCTTGCTCCTCCATTCCTCTCTCCTCCCTTCCTTCATTCCTTCCTTCCTTCCTCCATTCCTCCCTCCTCCCTTTCCTCATTCTTCCTCCTCCTCTTTTCCTTCCTTCCTTTCTTCCTTCATTCCTTCCTCCCTGCCTCCCTCCCCTCCCTCTATTCCTCTCCTCCTTCCTTCATTCTTCCCTCACTCCTCTTTTCCTTTCTTCCTTCCTTCCTTCCTTCCTCCTCCATTCTCTTTTCCTCCCTCACTCCTTCCTTCCTCCATTCCTCCCTCCCTTTCCTCATTCTTCCCTCCCCTCCTTCCTTCCTTTCTTCCTTCATTCCTTCCTCCCTGCCTCCCTCCCCTCCTCCCTCTATTCCTCTCTCCTCCTTCCTTCATTCTTCCCTCACCTCTTTTCCTTTCTTCCTTCCTTCCTTCCTCCCTCCTCCATTCTCTCCCTCTCTTCCTTCATTCTTCCCTCCCTCCTCTTTTCCTTCCTTCCTTCCTTCCTTCCTTCCTCTTTTCCTCCCTCCCTCCCTTCCTTCCTCCATTCCTCCCTCCCTTTCCTCATTCTTCTCTTCCTCCTCTTTTCCTTCCTTCCTTCTTTTCCTTCCTTCCTTGCTCCCTCCATCCTCTTTTCCTCCCTCCCTCCCTTCCTTCCTCCTTTCCTCCCTCCCCTCCCCTCCTCCATTCCTCCCTCCCCTCCTCTTTTCCTTCCTTCCTTTCTTCCTTCATTCCTTCCTCCCTGCCTCCCTCCCTCCCTCCCTCTATTCCTCTCTCCCTCCCTTCCTTCATTCTTCCCTCACTCCTCTTTTCCTTTCTTCCTTCCTTCCTTCCTTCCTCCCTCCATTCCTCTCTCCCTCCCTTCCTTCATTCTTCCCTCCCTCTTTTCCTCCTTCCTTGCTCCCTCCATCCTCTTTTCCTCCCTCCCTCCCTTTCCTCATTCTTCTCCCTCCTTTCCTTCCTTCCTTCCTTCCTTGTTCCCTCCATCCTCTTTTCCTTCCCTCCCTTGTCAAGCAAAATAATTCAACGCTGAACAATGCTTGTTCTTTTTCTTCTCTCCCCAGTAAATTCAGCAGCACAGGTTTTGGTGGTCCCCTCAGAAACTCACTGTGGTCCCCCTAGAAATGTTATGTGGCCCCTGGAGCAGACTCCGCCCCCCCCCCCCAGAGAATCATTGTTCTAAAGCAGGGGTAGGGAATTATGGCCTTTTGATGAATTCTGGGAGTTGAAGTCCACAAGTCACGAAGAATCCCTGCAGTTGTTAGTAGCCACTTTGTTAAGCGAATCTGGCTTCCCCATTGACTTCGATTGTGAGAAGGTTGCAAAAGGGGATCCCCTGACACACACACCCCCGCACCGGGGACACTATGACCGTCATAAATATATGCCAGTTGCCAAGCCTCTGACTTGATCATGTGACCATAGCGGGTGGGGGGGGGGAAAACTGCAATGGTCATAAGTATGGAAAACAATCATAAGTCCCTTCCCCCCCCAGTGTTGTAACTTTGAACCGACGCTAAACATAACGGTCGTAAGTCGAAGACTACCTGTATCCATTCCAGGAAGATGGGTTTTAATACATACTATTTACAAACAGCAGGTCAAAGGAGACGTGGTATGTTGGTGGTCTGGTCTGCCAGTGTTGTGTCTTGCCCGCCCTCAGAGCAGCCGGGGCCTTCTTACCTGCTCCCGAACACTGAGGAATGTATGCCTCCCGGTCCCAGTCCTGGCTCCATGCCCAGACAAAGTGCAGAAGAAGGAGCATCTCCCTGCCCCAGCCCTGACTCCATGCCCAGGCAAACGGAGCAGCTAGACCCCTCCCCCTCCTCCACAGCATGTGAGCCTGAGGAAAGTTTATTTCCAACAGCTGCTGATTGGAGTGACCCTCGCATCAGAAGACTGGATAGGCGGAGGCAACAGAAGGAAGGGAGGGGCAGGCCTTAATGAGTGCTGAGTCATGGAGCCACACCCCATGGCCTATATAAAGGATCTACTTTCTGGCAGTCTCTGAGTCAGGCAAAAGTCGAACTTATCTTGCTGAAGTCACTTACTGGTCTCCTGCCTGCTCTGAGGACTTTGCTAGGACTTTGGGCAGAGCTGCAGAGGCAAGCCTGATTCGGATTTCCCTGACCCAGCTGTCAGCGGAGGAGTGGGACACGACAGCCAGGCTCTTCTGATCAGGTTCAAAACAGCTCTTTGCCACATTCATGGAAATTTGAACAGCCTTTGGAGCAGGGGTCTCCAACTTTGGTCCCTTTAAGACTTGTGGACTTCAACTCCCAGAGTTCCTCAGCCAGCTTTGCTGGCTGAGGGACTCTGGGAGTTGAAGTCCACAAGTCTTAAAGGGACCAAGCTTGGAGACCCCTGCTTTGGAGTATCCCTAGGACTTTTCCTCTTTTTGCCATCAGGTGACATCTCTCTGCTAGCAAAAAAAAACAAAAACCCAACTGGTGAATCATAGAGACCATCAACACTTTCTTGGCCTTGTAACTAGCAAATGGTTAAGCAACAAAACTGCTCGCTCTGTTTTTTGGTTTTTTTTAAAATTAAGTATTATTTCCGTGCTTCAGTCCTGTTTCTACCACCCTGCAGTTTTTCAAGCCAGTCAGCTTCCTTCACCTTTGCCTTCTGCTACGATCAATTAAGAAAGTGCACTTTATATAGATGTAGTTTAGCATCGTGTTCTTTCCAAACAAAAAACAAAAAACCCCACAAAACTAAAAAACAAGCGTGCTACTTCCTCGCTCGGAGGTTTTCAGGAAAAGAATTTGACAGCCGTGTGTCCTGGATGTTATAAGGACTCCTGCCTTGAACAGGGGTTGGACTTGAAGACCTCCGGGGCTCCCTTCAGCCCTAGGAAGATCTGGCTTTCGTCAGTCAGTATTTTCATCAGTCAGGCACAAATAACCAGAGCCAGCCAGAGTTTGAACTGGCTACTTTATTGTTCCGTGCCTAGAATGCAGGAATCTTCCCAGACTCTTGGCAGCTTTTGCCTGCAAAAAAAGTAAACAAGACTCTAAGGCAGCGGTTCTCAACCTGTGGGTCGGGACCCCGTTGGGGGTTGAATGACGATTTGCCAGGGGTCGCCTAAGACCATCGGAAATATGGGAAGTATACTTGCGAGTCGAAAAATCGCGCTCCAATGGTTGACTCCACAAGCCAGCTGCAGGCTCTTTAAATCGCTAGCCGAATTCGGCTTCAGGCGCGATGAATTAAAAAAGAGAGAAATCTTTGCTCCGATGTCTCCCTCTCAAGCCAGCTGCAATCACTCCCAATCGCTAGCCTAATCTGGCTTCAGGCGCGATAAACTTAATAGGGGAGGAGTCTCCGCTTTAATGCCTCCGTCCTCAAGGCAATCGCAAGCAGTTCAGATCGCTAGCCGATACGGCTTCAGGCGCGATCAATTCAAAACGAAAATAATTTTACGGTTGGGGTCGCCACATCGTGGGGAATTGTATTAAAGGGGTCGCAGCACTATATAGGTTGAGAACCACTGCTCTCTAAGGCTTGTGTATGTAAGAAGTCCAAGCTAATTCCCTGCTTGATGCTTCCTCCCAACTGGGATAGTTGTTTTCCAACGTCATCCTTAAAAAGTCAATAAAAACAAAACAACCAGAATAAATATCTCCTTCTGGCCCAGGAATTTCTAGTCTGAAGAAGAGTCTGCTTTTAAGGGTCATCCTTTGTTGCTGTGTGTTGCATAGCTTAACAAGGACGATCAACACAACTGTGCTTACTACTGTAGTCCCACGGCTACCAGCTGAGGGTTACTGGTAGAAATCAATGGCTGGGGAGCTGTAATCCAGATCCAAGTGTCGTTGGGAGCTGATGATATGTTCCAGCAGTTGAGCCGTGATATAGAAACCACGTTGAGACCCTAAAAAGAGTGCAGAGAAGAGAAACAAAGAGGATTAGGGGACCGGAGGTTAAAACACATAAAGAATGGTTGCTGGAACTGGGCATGTCTAGTTTGATGAAAAGAAGGACTAGGGGAGACATGATAGCAGTGTTCCGATATCTCAGGAGCTGCCCCAAAGAAGAGGGAGTCAAGCTATTCTCCAAAGCACCTGAAGGCAGGAGAAGAAGCAAGGATGGAAACTAATCAAGGAGAGAAGCAACTTAGAACTGACAGAACAATTAATCAGTGGAACAACTTGCCTGCAGAAGTTGTGAATGCTCCAACACTGGAGTTTTTTAAGAAGAGATTGGACAACCATTTGTCTGAAATGGGGATAGGGTTTCCTGCCTTAGCAGGAGGGTTGGACTAGAAGACCTCCAAGGGTCCCTTCCAATTCTTATTACAGATAGTCTTCAACTTTACAACAGTTTATTTAGTGACCAAAGTTATAACAGCATTGAAAATAATGACTTCTGACCATTTTTCACACTTACGCCTGTTGCAACAATCCCAAGGGTCACATGATGCTTGGGAAGTGACTCATGTTTATGACGGTTGCAGTGTCCTGGGGTCATGTCGGACAAGCAAAGTCAACAGGGAAGCGTGCTACTCACTGAACAGCTGCACTGATTCACTTGTCAAATAAGGTCATGAAAACGGGGTAAAACTCATTTCACCGCTCTCTCGCTTAACTGCAGAAATATTGGGCTCCATTGTGGTCATAAGTGGAGGACTACCTGAATTCTGTGTTCTGTATATACACTAGTAGCCAAAATTGTGGACCCCTTTTGGGAAAAGTGTATTTTCTAAAACTAGCTAATAACATCCCCTTTTTTTTTTGGAGTAGTACCATAAAATTATATATCCATGGAAAGAGAATTGAATCAAGAATGTAATGCAATCACTTTTATGAAGGATTTGCTATTAGAATAGCAGTTACAGTAGAAAGAAGAAAAGTGAAACTAGTAGAAAAAACGAGATATGCAAAAATAATCACCATAGAAAAAACGAGATATGCAAAAATGATCCCCATTCATTCATTCATTCATTTATTTGATTTTTATACCGCCCTTCTCCCGAAGGACTCAGGGCGGTGTACAGGCAAATAAAAACAAACAAGACACTATATATAAAATGTAAATTAAAAAACTTATTATAATTTGCCTAAAAATTTAAAAATATATAAAAACTAAAACCCCGTTTAAAATTAATAATAACTATAAAATCCATAAAAGTTAACCCAGCCCTGCGTGAATAAAAAGATGTGTCTTCAGTTCGCGGCGAAAGGTCCGAAGGTCAGGTATTTGGCGTAAACCCGGGGTCAGTTAATCCTTAGTTGGGTAACCTTTAGCATGAATTACGCCCTTATAATGTCTTCCCATGGAGTGAATCAAGAATTTTAGTTCTGCAGCTGTTCTAATGTGAAACCAAGATTGAAGGATGGCTTCTATTAACTGGGTTTTATTGCTGGGTCGCTTCTGACTAACAAGTTTCTTGAGTCGGCTCCCTAGATTTTCAATTGGGTGAAGCTGAAGGTCTGGGCTATTCCCAGGCCCTTCCAGCAGTGGGATAGGATGATCTTGAAATTCCCCCCACCCCCAAAAAAGTGGTGTTATTAGCCATCAAACCTCAAAAAATCCCCTTTTCCCAAAAGGTTTCCACAATTTTGGCCACTGCCGTAGGTAGACTTTGCTGTTCCAGCAACATTCCGAAGAAAACCAAACCAGGAATGCCCCGTTTTCTGGCTAAGGGGAAGTAATGGCCAAGCTGAATGGAGTCAGCCCAGAAGATTCTTCATGGACTAGGAGTGTGGCATCTCCACACATTCGGACAGTAGTCAGCAGCTGTGCCATAATATAAGGGTTGGCATGCCAGCAGCCCCAAGCCATTTAAGTACTTATAGGTTGGAACCCGAGCTTGTGGCTGGGAGGATATTTGGCAAGGTTGCCCTTCTTCCATGCTAAGTCAATGGATTTTCGGTGCCCAGGCTGATGCAAGTTAGGTGACAGCGATGGATTGATTGTAGGGCGTATTTCTTTCTTTATACAAGCCTGCACAAAAAGACAGATTTATGGGTAAGAGACCCCCCCACACCCCACCCCGTAGCAACCGAAAATGGGTACGATTCTCTGGGTAGGGATGGAAAAACCACCTCAGGAGGAAGAACGTCATCATCCCCGATTCCACCCTTTCCTTCTCTTCCCATTTTTGAAGAAAACCAGCTTTTGGGAACGCGGAATATTTATGTACAGGTAGTCCTCGACTTACGACCACCGTGGAGCCCAGCGTTTCTGCTGTTCAGTGAAACATCTGTTCGCAGTTGTTAAGTGGATCCCTGCGCTCGGTAAGTTAGCAAACCGGTATTGTTCATGTGAATCTGGGTTTTCCGATCGTCAGAAGGTCGCAAAAGGGGATCGCGTGAGCTTAGGACACAGCAACGGTCATAAGTGTGAACCAATTACCGAGCGTGTCGATTTTGATCACCTGATCATGGAGATGCTTCAAAGGTCGTAACTGTGAAAAACGGGCACATCACTTTTTTCAGTGCCTTTATAACTGAATGGTCACTAAATGACCTGCTGTAAGTTGAGGACTACGTGTGTTTTAATTTTTAAAAAAAAATGAATTCAGACAATTTTAAATAGAGAAAAGAATAGATTAGAGCTGGAAAGGACCTTAGAGGTCTTTTAAAGCAGAAGAACTTATACTATTTCAGATAAGTGGCTGTCTAATCTCTTTATTTAGTCACTGAATAAACTGTTGTAAAGTTGAAGACTATCTGTAATAAGAATTGGAAGGGACCTTGGAGGTCTTCTAGTCCAACTCTCTGCTCAGGCAGGAAACCCTATCCCATTTCAGACAATCGGTTGTCCAATCTCTTCTTAAAAGCCTCCGTTGATGGAACACCTATAACTTCTGGTGGCAAGCTGTTCCACTGGTTGATTGTCCTCACTGTTAGGAAGTTTCAGGTTAATTCCAGGTTCTCTCTTTGATTAGTTTCCATCCATTGTTTCTTGTCCTGCCCTCTGGTTCTTTGTAGAATAATTTGTCCCCCTCTTCTTTGTGGCAGCCCCTCAAATACTGGAATACTGCTGTAATGTCACCCCTAATGCATCTTTTCTCTAGACGAGCCAAACCCAAATCCTGCAGCCGTTCTTCATACTGCTTAGCCTCCAGGCCTTTGGTCATCTTAGCGGCTCCTCTCTGAACTTTTTCCAAACTTTTTGTAGGATGGTGACCAAAATTGGTTGCAGTATTCCAGGTGTGGCCTTAATAAGGCTTTATAAAGCGGTAGGAATACTTCACGAGATGCTGTGGCCGAGATGCTAAAAGAGGTCAAGGTGAATGAGATTGCCAGTTAAAAAAAAGAAAAGAAAAAAAAAGAAACCAGAATTCAAGAGAAGATGAAATCAAAATACCTAAAATTTACAGCCAGAGAGATTTGATCATAAAATGTCAGGCTCAAAGCAGGAAAAACCAGATGCCCAGGTACAAGAGAGGTAGGACCTGGCTTAGGCAGGAGTACCTACGAGAAGGATCTGGATGTCCTGTTAAACCACAAATGAAGTGTGAGCCAGCAAGGTGTGTTGCAATTGCCAAAACTGCCAGGGCAGGTTTAGATTGCATCAACAGAGGCCCAAAGGTGCTTTTTTGTCACAACCATGGCCTGGATGACTGAGAATCTCTATAAGACACCGAAAGAGACATACCGTCAGGATCAGGGCAAGTAATACGTAGTCCTGCTCTCTGCTGCAATGCTCAGACCATCTCAGGTGTAAGGGATCTGGCCCATACATGAAGTTGCATTTCCGATGGTTTCTTGCTCAAATCTCTACTGTCAGGGTTCCAAGTAATACACCCAGAGCAAGCAAAACTCCCGAGGCAGGTAGATTCCTTACAAAGAATAGCTTTATTGGAAATATCATATTGGCACATATCCGGTGAAAACCGACTCTGAAGGTTCCCGCAGTTTTGTTTTTCCCCTTCCCCAAACAATCAGTCACATGGTCCAATCGAGGTGCAGTCTGGTTGCCTGGTGACATCGCTTCTCCTTCCTCTGGCCAGGTGCGAGAATGTCCTTGGTTCCCAAGGGAAAGTATTTTGTTTTGACTACGCATCCCCAGCTATCTCTAGTCCCCCCTCCCTCTCCCTCAGCTCCTGTCTGGCAACACTGAAGCTCCAAGTTGGCTTCGGCCAAGCCAGCTTCAGGGTTGACATCTACCCAAGAACCCCAGTCAACTAAAGTTCAATACAGGCAGTCCTCGACTTACAGCAGTCCATTTAGTGACCGTTCCAAGTTGCTGCAACACCACGAAAAGTGACACATAACCGTTTGTGGTCATGTGATTCAGACACCTGTCTTCTGACTCCTATTTATGACCGTTGCAGGGTCCCCGGTGATCCCCTTTAGCAGCCTTCTGACAAGCAAAATCAACAGGGAAGCCAGGTTCCACTTAACAACCATGTCACTGTCTTAAGCACTGCAGGGATTCACTTAACAACGGCGGCAAGAAAAGTCATAAAAACGTCTCCTACGACCAGAGCGGAGCCCAAGATTTCTGTGAGACTTTTGTTAAGTGAGCTTTGCCCAGTTTTACCACCTTTCCTGCCACAGTTCTGAAGCGAATTCCTGCAGCTGATAAAGCTAGCCATCCGGTTGTTAGGTTAGATTAAGTGTCCAAATGGAGAGGCATAAGCCAACACAGTCCTAGGCTGCATTGACAGAGGGATAGAAACAAGATCACATGATCACATTAATTCCACTTTATAAGGCCTTGGTGAGGCCACACGTGGAATCCTGCATCCAGTTTTTGTCGCCATGATGTAAAAAAAGATGTGGAGACTCTAGAAAGTGCAGAGAAGATGAACAAAGATGATGAGGGGACTGGAGGCTGAAACACATGAAGAACAGTTGGTGGAACTGGGTATGTCTAGTTTAATGAAAAGAAGGACTAGGGGAGACATGAAAGCAGTGTTCCAATATCTCAGGGGCTGCCCCAAAGAAGAGGGAGTCAAGCTATTCTCCAAAGCACCCGAAGGCAGAAAAGAAGCAACGGATGGAAACCAATCATGGAGAGAAGCAACCTGGAATTAAGGAGAAACTTCCTAACAGTGAGGATACTTAACTAGTGGAACAGCTTGCCTCCACAAATTGTGAATCTCCATCACTGGAAGTTTTTAAGAAGAGATTGGACAACCATTTGTCTGAAATGGCGATAGGGTTTCCTGCCTAAGCAGGGGGTTGGATTAGAAGATCTCCAAGGTCTCTTCCAACTCTCTATTCTATTCTATTCTATTCTATTCTATTCTATTCTATTCTATTCTATTCTATTCTATTCTATTCTATTCTATTCTATTCTATTCTACTCTACTCTACTCTACTCTACTCTACCCCACTAGCAATTTTCCATGCACACCTGTACCTTGGCCTGTTTCTTACTTGCCTCCTGTCACTGGAGGTTTTTAAGAAGAGATTGAACTACCTGTATCGGAATTTTTTTTAAAAAAAAATATTTTCAGGAAACCAAACATGGACTGTCGAAGCCCACAGAAACCACTTTCCGCTTTACCAGCTGGCCTTTGGAAATTCCGTTGCCTCCTTTGAAATTGCTGCATTTGGGGATTGAGAATCGCAGCCACCTGAATTTTTCCAACAGGAGAAAGCTTTGGGGTTTGAAGGCAGGGAAGATAAAACACAACGGATGAATTCCTTGCAAATGGCATTACCGACCAGTAGCTCTTGATAGCTTTTGCACAAGCGTCCCGACGGTTGTCAGGACCCCGTAAATCTCCTAAAGTTTATTTTCTTTACAGCATCTGTGTTTTATAATGGCACATTTAATTTGTTTTTGCTTTGTCTGCTGGGATTTCTTTTGTCCGGCGTCTCCCCACCTCCCTCCCTCTGCTGTTCGACAAGAAACAAAAGTGGTGGTGGGGGGGAGTGAAAATCCTGGGTGGAAGCGAACATTTAAGTGATGACTAACTGGGGAATATTTCATCCACAAAGTTAATATGACAGACAGCTATTCCCTGTGCAAGCCGCAAAGGCAATTGTTGACTTTTCCCTCCTCCGTGCCTTTTAATCCTCATCTTAATTCATTTTTCCGATGTGCGTTCGGGGCAGAAATGTATCTGGAAAAATAAGGAAGGGAGAATGTTGCGTGGACGACACGGTGAATTTAAATTCGCCTTCTCTTCCTCTTTCTTGAACAGCTAAACACACGAAAATAGCAAGACGACTTATCTTTCCACGTTTGGTTGTAAATTGGCTAAAGATGTTATCGTTGCCAACAAATGCATGTTAATCGTAGAATGTGTTTTGGAAAGATTGTCATTTTATTCGCTCAGAGCCAGAACTGCGTTCGTTTTCTCTTTGGATCTGCAGGAAATCCTTGACTTAGGACTGCTGTCAAGCCCCCCCCACCCCAAATTTCTGTTGCTGAGCAAGGCAGTTGTTAAGTGAGTTTTGGCCCCATTTTACAGCCTTTCTTCCCCAGCTGTTAAGTGAATCGCTGCAGTTGTTAAATTAGTAAGACGGTTGCTAAGGGAATCTGGCTTCCCCATTGACTTTGCTTGTCAGGAGGTCGCCAAGGGGGAATCCCGTGCCCCCTGGGACACTTCAGCCGTCATGAGTACATGCCAGTTACCAGGAGTCTCAACGGAGGGGCACTTCAGCCCCACCAGTGGCTTTCCACGCACAGCTCCTCCATTGCCTATTTGCTCTCCAGGACTTGGAAAGCCTTAGGAGAAATCTTACTCTCTCCTAAAGGAGATTCTCCCTGCTCCTAGCCATCAAGGTGTTTGTGGTGTAGAAGAAGGAGTGGCAAGAATATGGGGGCGGAGTCAAAAGAGGAATCAGGTTAGAATCTCTACATAGCCACAAGCAAACGAAGTCCAACTTCCCTTGAATTCCATTGACTCTTAATTAATTCCTAGCCTGTGGTGTTAATTGAGAATATTCCGGAGCTTTTAGCAATAAATCAGTTTCACTGGACCTTCGCTTTGTGGACCCAAACTTTTGTTCCTAACATATGGCCACTAACAAGGCAGTGCACCCTGGAGCCGTCGCAAATCTACATTCAGCCCACAAGTCCAGCGGTATCTAAGAAACGACAGGTAGCCCTCGACTTACGACCACAATTGGGGCCAAAATTTAAGTTGTTAAGTGAGCCTTGCCCCGTTTTACAACCTTCCTTGCCACAGTTGTTAAATTAATCACGGCAGTTGATAAGTTCGCCACCCGGTTGTTAATCTGACTGACTTTGCTCGTCAGAAGGTTGTGAAAGGGGATCCCGTGACCCCGGGACACAGCAAGGTCACAAATACGAATCAATTGCCAAGCATCTGAATTGCATTAGAATAGAATAGAATAGAATAGAATAGAATAGAATAGAATAGAATAGAATAGAATAGAATAGAATAGAATTTTTTTATCGGCCAAATGTGATTGGACACACAAGGAATTTGTCTTGGTGCAGATGCTCTCTGTGTACATAAAAGAAAAGATACGTTCATCAAGGTACAACATTTACAACACAAATGATGGTCAATATATCAATATAAATCATAAGGATTGCCAGCAACAAAGTTACAGTCATACAGTCATAAGTGGAAAGAGATTGGTGATGGGAACGATGAGAAGATTAATAGTAGTGCAGATTTAGTAAATAGTTTGACAGTGTTGATGGAATTATTTGTTTAGCAGAGTGATGGCCTTCGGGAAAAAACTCCTTGTGTCTAGTTGTTCTGGTGTGCAGTGCTCTATAGCGTCGTTTTGAGGGTAGGAGTTGAAACAGTTTATGTCCAGGATGCGAGTGATCTGCAAATATTTTCACGGCCCTCTTCTTGATTCGTGCAGTATACAGGTCCTCAATGGAAGGCAGGTTGGTAGCAATTATTTTTTCTGCAGTTCTAATTATCCTCTGAAGTCTGTGTTACATTACACATTACATATTACATATATCCATGGGGATGCTGCAAAGGTTGTAATCTCATAAGCAGTGGTAGGCTTCAGCCAGTTCGGGTGAACCGATAGTTAAATTGCTGGCTGCTCCCACCCCTCCCCGCCCCTTCCAGGAGTCCCCACGTACCCCCTTTTATCTCCCAGGTAAGTGCAGGAAGGCCTTCTAGGGCCAGAACAGGGCATGGGGGGGGGTGGCGGCACGTCCCTCCTGCGACCTGTTTTTACTCCCGTGTGTGTGTGTGTTTGTGTGTGTGCAGGAGGCCAACTGCTGCCAGTCACATGCCCTGGCCACGCCCACCCAGCCGGTCATTACGGCAGAGAACCGGTCATTTCAATTATTTAAATCCCACCACTGCTCCAAAGTCACTTTTTTTCAGTGCTGTTGTAACTTTGAACGGTCGCTAAACAAACTGTGTTGTAAGTCGAAGACGTAACCTGCACCATTTCAGACAAAGGCTTGTCCGAATCTCCTCTTGAAAGTCCTCCAGTGATGAATCACCCACAGCTGTCGAAAGTCGAGGACTTACCTGTATACCAGTTCGTGAAAAGGTGCAGAGGTCCCATTTAGCGAAACCGGGCCCCCGGGAACTTTGGCCTGTCCTGCGTTAACCTCATCAAAAGCAAAGAGGTAAACTTTAGTCGTGTTGTGGGGGAGCCGGACAAATGGTTAACCAAGGGAGCCTTCCTTTTACGATTTGCTTGAAAGTTTATTGAACTCTGACACCGAAGTCAGAAAATGCATCTCTATGGAATGCTTGTCTCCTGGATAAGAAAGACGGGAGAAGGAAGGAAGGGATCAAGCCAAGTCCATTCTTCCTGGAAGGGCTAAGAGAGGAGCAGCGACGGACAATCTTTCAGGATGATGAATTGTGCAGCTTCTCATCTTTGGAAAAGAAAAAAAAAAGCAGAGGTGGAGAAGATGCACAATCGGACAGAAAATCAAAGGTGCTTTTTCGGGAGGCAACTGGACTTTCTGGTTTTGTTTTTGAAGACGATTCGCTTCTCATCCAAGAAGCTTCTTCAGCTCTGACAGGATAATGGGCAATGGAAGGATTCATATTCCTTGCAGATTGCTGGACAGTGAAGGATTTCCAGGCCAAATTCTAGGAGGAATGGAAGAGGAAGCAGAAGCTGCTGTGGCTGTTGTTTTGAAACTGGCCTAAGAGGAAAACATTCGATCATCCCCACCTTGGCAACTTTAAGATCTCAGGGGTTGCCACAAAGAAGAGGGGCTGTTCTCCAAAGCACCTGAGGGTAGAACAAGAAGCAATGGGTGGAAACTAATCAAGGAGAGAAGCAACTTAGAACTAAAGAGAAATTTCCTGACAGTTAGAACAATTAATCAGTGGACTTGCCTGCAGAAGTTGTGAATGCTCCAATTCTGGAAATTTTTAAGAAAATGTTGTATAGCCATTTGTCTGAAATGGTGTAGGGTTTCCTGCCTGGGCAGGGGGTTGGACTAGAAGGCCTCCAAGGTCCCTTCCAACTCTGTTGTTATTATTATAAGATGTCTGGACTTCAATTCCCAGAATCCCCCACCCAGCCGTTTTAACCTGAAAAATCTAAGGCGGGGTTTTCCAACTTTGGCAACTTTAAGATTCGTGGACTTCAACTCCCAGAATCCCCCAGCCAGCCATTTAATCTGAAAAAAACTAACGCAAGGGTTTTCCAACCTTGATCACTTTTAAGACTTGTGAACTTCATCTCCCAGAATGGCTGGCTTGGGGAATTCTGGGAGTTGAAGTCCACATGTCTTAAAGTTGCCAAGGTTGGACAATCCTTCTTTAGGTTTTTCAGGTTAAAAAGTTGGCTGCGGAATTCTGGGAGTTGGAAGTGCACAAAAGTCCCTTTGGACTTCCTCCGCTAATCCTGACCCACCGTAATAGCTCAGGCTGTAAAGAAGCCTGTTATTAGAACACAGCAGCCTGCAATTACTGCAGGTTCAAGCCCGGCCCAAGGTTGACTCAGCCTTCCATCCTTTATAAGGTAGGTAAAATGAGGACCCAGATTGTTGGGGGGGCAATAAGTTGACTTTGTAAATATACAAATAGAATGAGACTATTGCCTTACACACTGTAAGCCGCCCTGAGTCTTCGGAGAAGGGCGGGATATAAATGTAAATAAAAAAAACCCAAAAAACAAACAAACAGTGGATTTAAAAGTGTCCCTTGGTTGATGAACGTCACCCATTCTGCTGCACTTCCTCCTTCAGCTCGCTCGTTTTAGGCAGCGAACGCTTGATGGAGACTACTACCTTTGAAGGTCATTTATTAACAAGTTTGCACAATCGCACACCTTGTATCTTAGGTCAATCACTCGCTTGGAGTTTTACAAACCTTTGCGAATCAGGAAACCGGCTGTTTTGCATGGCAGGCTGAGACCAAGTGTAAGAATCTGTTCCTAAGGCAAACCAGCCCTTCCAACACCCGGGCATGTTTGCACGATGGCTCGAAGCGATAAGAAGCGACCATTTTGGGGGAGAAAATAATAATAAAACCAACCAAATCAACCAACTTGAACGCTCCCTGTGCTTTTGAAAACAAAACCACCATTAAAAAGTCAGCAAAGAAACAACAAGAGAGTGTAAGGCCAAAGTGTACTTTACCAATGGCTCTTTAACTGTGACAGTTATTTATGGTGTGTGTGTTTGTGTGTGTAAGCCTGCGGATGTTTAAACGAGGAAGCAGAAAAAAAAAATCTGAAAACTTCCTTGTCTTCAACATGTAGGAAATAATAATAATAATAATAATAATAATAATAATAATAATAATAATAATAATAATAATAATAATAAAAAAAAATAATAATTTAATTTTTATACCGCCCTTCTCCCGAAGGACTCAGGGCGGTGAACAGTCAGATAAAATAATACCATATATTACAATAAAAACACTCTTTAAAAAAACTTATTCAATATGGCCTAAAATTTAAAATACAATGCAAAATATAAAATAAACCCCAATAAAATCCATATATAAAAAACCCTATTTAAGCCAGTCCTGCTGGCTTAAATAAAGGTAGTCCTCGACTTACGACCAGCGTGGACCCCCACCCCGAATTTCTGTTGCTGAGCGAGACAGTCGCTAAGTGAATTTTGCCCCATTTTACAACCTTTCTTCCCACAGTGGTTAAGTGGATCGCTGCGTTGTTTGGTTGGTAACACGGACGTTAAGTGAATCCGGCTTCCCCGTCGATTTTGTTGGTCAGAAACTCCGGGACACTGCAACTTTCGTGAATGTGAGCCAGTTGCCAAGCCTTTGAATTTTGATCACGTGACCACGGGGCTGCTGCGACGGTCGTAAGTGTGAAACGCCATCCTAAGTCCCTTTTTTCAGTGATGTCGTAACTTCAGATGGCCACTAAATGAGCTGCTGTGAATCAAGGACTATCTGTATTGAAGATAGAACTGACTCCTTTCTTACCTACCTTGCAATTTCATCCTCCATTGGATACATGAGGATGAGGATGATCGATTTATATGTGGGACGGCATTTCTTGGAGAGGGTGTGTGGGTCTCTTGAGCGCTTGGAAATCCTATTTCCCTCGCCTGCATCTCTCCATCTCGATTTATTGGTTAATGACCTCAGATATCCTTAACGTTAATTTTATGACCCTGAATCCTTCCATCAATGTAAAACCCTAATTGATACTAATATCAGTTCAGTAAGATAAGAATCCTAACTCAAAAATTCCCTAGAAAATCCCTTTTACCTCTTAATATTCATACAAAATTTAGATGCATGGATCGGACAGCTTGTCATAATTGGGGGTTGGCCTTGGCAATACCTTATTTTGTTATAATATGGTGCCAATCCTGGTGGTTGCCCTAAATGCGCTTGTTTTCCCACGATGTTCACAAACAGCTCTAATATAATGGAAACAGGTCTAGAGTGTTCCAGTGAAGGAAAAGTATGTCCATACTTGCACCAACATACAAGTCATAGAATCATAGGCTTCGGAAGGGACCTTGGAGGCCTTCTAGTCCAACCCCTTGCCCAAAGATAGAATCCTTATTCCATCCTAGACAAATGCTTATCCGATCCTTTCTTGGCATCCTCTAGTGCAGGGGTCTCCAACCTTGGCAACTTTAGGACTTATGGACTTCAATTCCCAGAATCCCTCAGCCAGGGATTCTGGGAGTTGGGAGCAAAGCTGGCTGAGGGATTCTGGGAGTTGAAGTCCACAAGTCTTAAAGTTGCCAAGGTTGGAGACCCCTGCTTTGCTGGCTGAGGGATTCTGGGAGTTGAAGTCCACAAGTCTTAAAGTTGCCAAGGTTGGAGACCCCTGCTTTGCTGGCTGAGGGGTTCTGGGAGTTGAAGTCCACAAGTCTTAAAGTTGCCAAGGTTGGAGACCTCTGCTCTAGTGATGGAGCACCCACAACTTCCCTATTCCGCTGAGGAATTGTTCTCACTGTCAGCGGGTCAGTCCTCTCTTCCCTGTGGCAATCCTTCGAGGATTGGTTGTTTCAGAATAACAGAGTTGGAAGGGACCGTGAAGGTCTTCTAGTCTTACCTCCTACTCAACCAGAAAACTCAATACCCGTGATGGTGAACCTATGGCATGCATAGCCATATCAGTGGGCACGCGAGCTCAGCTCTGTCAGCTGATTTTTGGACCTTCTGGACCCATCAGAAGTAGGGATACAGGTTGTTTCCTGCCTCCGGAGGCCCAGGGTGGTAGAAGGGAAGGCCCATTTTTCTCTCTCACCTGGCTCGAGAGCCTCTCTATGAATCTGGGATGGTTGAAAATGGCCTTTCCCATCCCAACCAGGCCCTTCGGAGGCCAAAAACGGCCCATTTCCCAACTTTCGGTTGGACAGGAAGTGACTTTTTTGCTATCCCCAGCCTCCAGGGCCTCTCTAGGAGTCTCTGGAGGCTGGGGACAGCAAAAAACATCACTTCCTGTCTAACCGGAAGTTGGAAAACGGGCCATTTTTGGCCTACAGAGAGTCTCCGGGGGCGTGGGGAAGGCTGCTTTCGCCCTCCCCAGACTCATAGAGAGGCTCTGGAGCCAGGTGAGAGAGGAAAATGGGCCTACTGGGCCATCGTGTGCCAGGAGCAGGGGGTTGCACATGGGGACGGGGTGTGGGCATGACCCCCCATGACCCCCCTTCCTGGCACGCGATGGCAAAAAGGTTAGCCATCACTGCTCTATACCATTTTAGACAAATGGTTCTCCAACATCTTCTTAAAAACCTCCAATGTTGGAGCACTCACAAGTTCTGGAGGCAAGTCGTTCCACTGGTTAATTGTTCTCACTGCCAAGAAATCTCTCCTTAATTCTAGGTTGCTTGTGTCCTTGATTAGTTTCCATCCATTGCTTTTCCTTCGGCATTCTGGTGCTTTGGAGAAGAGGTTGACACCCGCTCCCCCTTCTTTATGGCAGCCTCTTAGATATTGGAAGATTGCTATCATGTCAGCCCTCTAACCTACTTTGGGGAATGAAAGATCTGCAAGAAAACAAGCTCAGAGAGCTCCAAGGACCCCTCACTAGACCTACCCAATTCCAGCAACTATCATTCTTCATATGTTTCAGCCTCCGGTCCCCTAATCTTCTTTTTTGCTCTTCTCTGCACCCTTTCTAGAATCTCAAATATTTCATTTACTTAAGTATTGGTTCGTTTCCTTGTATCGGACATCATGGCGTTCCCTTCAGCTCAGCTGTGACCTTCGCTGCCTTGTCTTTTGATGGAGAACCGGCGGTCGAAAGAAAACTGTCGCTTGAATGCGACTTGCTGGACTTTGGGCTATTTGAAAAAAGCCTTCTTTGCGAAGATGGGAGTTGCTTGACTTGAGAGACCCTGAAGCGGGGCACGTAATAGGTTCCCTCCTTTTATTCCCGAGCGTTTTCTCAGGTCCAGATACAATAGCTTGCCGTGATGGTTGTTACTTTTCCCCTCCTTTTTCTCCCCTTTTAAAAATTGACCTGTTAAATATAGTCACTTCATCCCTGGTCATGGGTACACAATGGTGCTCTTCCTGAATGCGAGATATAATAAAAAGAGTGGCCGGAGCACGCATTGCTCACTTCCCCCGCTGGCCATTCAATTAAGGAGTTAAGATTGAATATTGATGGTGCCAACAACAACTACAACAACAACAAAAGCATTTCCATGTGTGTGCGCGCAGGCGTCTCTCTGTATGTGTGTCCCTCTCCACACTCCCGGGTACATAATGCATCTGTCCCCCGTCTCCCCCCCCCCATTTTGCTTCTTAAATGTAAGACGCTGGAAATAAAAAGCTAATAACATTATTTTGCTCCTAACCTTATTCAGTGGTACTTTGCAGAACGTATGCGAAAGAAAGCCCAACAGCCAAACCCCATTTCAACATTTGAAACACATTTGATGCTCTTCGTCTTAACAAAAGCGCCTATTTGTAGCTGTGAGTCGAATTGTTGAAGTCTCTCTTAAGCTGGGTTGTGTTTTTCTGCAGACGTTAAAACTCTCAGTCATGTGTGTTTTTTTTTGCAGTTGAGGGATCCCATACAAGCCAAAACAACAATCACAACAACAATAATAATAATTACGTTTTAAGAAGATACTTGGTTGATACCTAGGGTGCTGGCAGCCACCCGTATCAACCATCAGCGCCAGTCAATGATATTAATGATACATTTTTAAATGTTCAGTTGATTGAGGTTCATGTTTAATGAGTAAAAGAGATGATAACAACAGCAATAAATAATAATAATAATAATGTTTAGTTAAAGATTTAAATGTTCAGTTGACTGAGTTTCATATTTCATGAATAAAAGAATAAATAATAATAATAATAATATAATAACAATAATGTTTAGTCAAAGATTTAAATGTTCAGTTGACTGAGTTTCATGTTTAACGAATAAAAGATGATAGCAGCAATAATAATAATAATAATAATAATAATAATAATAATAATAATAATGTTTAGTCAAAGATTTAAATGTTCAGTTGACTGAGTTTCATGTTTAACGAATAAAAGATGATAGCAGCAATAATAATAATAATAATAATAATAATAATGTTTAGTCAAAGATTTAAATGTTCAGTTGACTGAGTTTCATATTTCATGAATAAAAGAATAAATAATAATAATAATAATAATAATAATATAATAATGTTTAGTTAAAGATTTAAATGTTCAGTTGACTGAGTTTCATGTTTAATGAATAAAAGATGATAGCAGCAATAATAATAATAATAATATTAATAATAATAATGTTTAGTCAAAGATTTAAATGTTCAGTTGACTGAGTTTCATATTTCATAATTAAAAAATTGCAGCAATAATAATAATAATAATGATAATAATGATAATGATGATGTTTAGTCAAAGATTTAAATGTTCAGTTGACTTGAGTTTCATGTTTCATGAAGAAAAGAGATAATCATAATCATAACCACAATAACAGCAGCCTCCCTTTATTTCAGAATTCCCTTTTCTAGTGATAATTCTCTGCAAAAAGTTCACAAGCCGGTGCTCAGAATTTGCCCTGTATAATGGCAAGAGAAAGCTCCTTGCATGGATAAATAAACTGAAATAAATAACATTACCGTACCTTCTCTCTGTTTCTATTTGGGTATCGTTTTCTATCTTCTTACTACCAGACAATTTAATCTTCCTGAGATTTCTCCAGAACTCAGCCATAAAAGCTGCAAATATTACAGTCATGGGTTAGCCTAAATAAACATAACCTAATTACGATATACCTTGTTTTTATTTTTATTTCATTTTTTTTTCCTATTCCAACAGAAATGATTCTTCAACAGGTCACTTCCTACGTTTCTCACTTAATAATAATACTAAATAATACTAAAGAAAAACACACACACTATCTCATAGCAGATATTTTAATGTTTTTTTTTTTAAAAGAAGGTGTTTGGTATTGGTCAGGAAGGACAAAGTAGATAAAGTAGATGTTTGAAAATAAGCGATCCATCTATTGCTATCTTGTGAGCCAAAACGTATCTCGGTGTCACTGTACAAATTAATTTTGCATCCAGTCATTCATTGTACAACAAGGCACAAACAAATCCTTCTGTTTCCCTCTTTGGTGTTTTTTTAAAATATTGTTCATATTTATAAATCTATTTTTGCTCCAATTCCTAATGCTTCCTTTTTTTAAAAAAAAACCCTATAAAAATTAGGTATTTATTTCTAAATATATTCTCCCCCCCGCCCCCACAAATATGTATTTCTCAGCGATTTTCTTTTATATTATATTTTCTCTCTATTCTTTCTGTAATTATGGTGATGATAATTAGGAACAGAAAACACATTTGTACAAACTAAAAGTTAGAGCAGGAATGCGGACATGTAATAGACCTATTTAAGTATATTTTAATACAGTTATATTTAAAAATGCTTATTTAAAGGTTTTGTTTTGTTTTGTTTTCATCCATAGCTAGGAATATTCAGAAAGCACATAAATACAAAATTGACGTATTTCCGATTTCCTCTGCCCATAAACCTCTGAAGGCAGTGATCAGATAGTATAATTGTTAAACTCTTTTGAATTTGTGTTTATTTTTTTCTCTTTCTCTTTCTAGCAAATCTTCCAAATAAGTAGATCGGTGATACTCCACATCTTTGTTGTCATTTTCGTTTTGTTACTTAGATTTCAGCGATATTATATTAGAGGGTTTAATTGCTTTTCTGCATGCTACTCTACAAATCTATAAATAACAAGCAAAATCTTACAGCCGTACTTGGGTTCTGCCAAAGTTTTCTCTCAAGCTAAGCCCAGGAATGTGGATTTTATCTGGATATTAATTCCTCCTAGGTATGATTCACTGTTTCTAACTTGTGCGATTCTGTCTCCATTCACATTTGTGTATATTTCAGGGAGTTAAAAGCAAGTGGCTTTGTGATCGTTATAGTTTCTACAGGTGTATGAAGTACAACACAGATTAGGATTCAGTTCCAGACGAGCAAAATGATTATATAAATTGCTGCATTTTTAGTGTTGCATTAAAACATCCCAAATCTTATTTCTGAATTAGGACACAACTTTTATAGGGACAAAAGTAACTTTACCTAACATTTTAGGAAGAAGACTGCATTTTAATTATTTATTTTTAAGGTAAGTAGTATCAGGAAGAAGTAATTCTGCAACGTGATTTTTTTTTAAAAAAACTTTCTTTTATTTAATATTATTCATTCTGGTTTTTGCTCCTCTGCTAAATAAATTAATCTGATGTAACCATTGAAACGGGTTTACATGAAATTTTACACAAATTTTGATATTTCAGCAGACGTTGCTTATACGTTTTAGAGATGAAAATATATATTTATTTGCCTTTTTTTTTTAAAAGCACATGTGACCCAGGTCATTTTGGATTTTAGTTTGACAGCAAATAAATTTTAATGCTGCTAAGTCCCCTTACCTCTTTTGTAAATGTGCACCTAGATATCAGAAGAAAATCATCGCTCTTTATAAATCATTGTCATTTTTATCCTTGATAAAAAAGCAGGATTGCAATAAAAAGCAATAGGAAAAAATGACTTTACGGGGGTTGATTTTGTAATGTGTCTCAGTATTTCTCCAGCACGTATACAGTCCGTTCTCCTTTTGAAAGTTCTGTAAAAAAAATAAATAATAGGCTGCTTAAAAAAAGTGGTTATGTAGCTTTGTGAGCCAATGTCGTCTCTTTTAAAATGAGAAAAACAACCCTCCGTTCCTCCCAATTTTTTAAAAAAGGAAGTTGGTGATGGGGGGGAGAAGGAAATTTAAAATTTAGGTTTATTTAATGCAGCAGGAATAACTGCTAAATAACTATAGTGGTAGTATCCAGCTATCTCTTGATTCCCCATTTGTCTGTCTGTACTCCCTCCAATAGTCACAATAGTGACTGATTGATTAATTTTTTATGTCATCTATCTCCCCTATAAGGTGATGAATATACATTCGTATTTTAATAAAACCTCTAGTGTATGTAAGCCATGGGGAGGCAAGGAGGCACAGATCATGATGTTGCTGAACACTGCAAATTGTGCAGTTTGCATGAATCGAAGCAGTAGACACAAATCTCCTTTGCATGAGGCCGGAATCATTCAAGGGATAACTTACAGCTTCTCCTGGATACCTATGCCAGCGGCTGTAAAATTCATTCTCCAGCTACTCTTTAATTTATCTGGGATAGATCTACTCCAGAAATATATATTGATTTATTTTCTGGAGTAGATCAGTCCCAGATAAATTAAATTATCCTAGCTCTGACTATGGGAACGTCCCGGAAACTTCATTGGGACAAGAAGGTTCCCGGAACCCCTGCACGAAATACGTTACCTTGAGGGCAGTGCTGCCCAATGGCTAAACAATCTGGATGTCCGACCATAGACGTAGTCACTCCAGCAACCGCTCACACGTAATGTAATCCTATTCATAATGATGTGTTTTTAGAACAAATCCACTGCTCCGGCGCTTTTATATTTTGATACACATTTCATATGCTTTTTGTAAATTTTTATGCCATGCAAAATTTATTTATTTATTATTATTTATTTATTTAATCATATTTTATACCGCCCTATCTCCCAAGGGACTCAGGGCGGTTTACAGCCTAGTAAAACATACATATAAGTACAAGTTAAAACCCCAATTTAAAAAACTTATTAAATACGGCCGAATATTAAAACCACAATAAAATAATAAAACCCCATTAAAACCAAAATTTAAAATTTAAAATTCTAGTCCAGTCCTGCGCAGATAAATAGATGTGTCTTAAGCTCGCGGCGAAAGGTTCGAAGGTCAGGAAGTTGGCGAAGTCCTGAGGGAAGTTCGTTCCAGAGGGTGGGAGCCCCCACAGAAAAGGCCCTTCCCCTGGGTGTCGCCAGCCGGCACTGCCTGAGTGACGGCACCCTGAGGAGTCCCTCCCTGTGAGAGCGCACGGGTCGGTGAGAGGCAATCGGTGGCAGCAGACGGTCCCGTAAGTAACCCGGCCCAATGCCATGGAGCGCTTTGAAGAGAGTTACCAAAACCTTGAAGCGCACCCGAAAGGCCACAGGTAGCCAGTGCAGTCTGCGCAGGAGAGGTGTCACATGGGAGCCACGACATATACATACATGCATATACATACCCACACGCATTGTATATGCTGCTTTATTGATTGATTTTATATGCCGTTTCTTTTTTATTTATTTCGAGCATAGGTTATCCAAGATAAATTAAGAGTAGATGGACAATGAATTTATAGACAAAATTTTACTACACACACACACACACAAATACACTTTATATGCTGCTTGTGTCTGTCTTTTATGTTATTTCTTTCTTTATTTCTGGAGTAGACCTATCTACTGTCTAGATGGACAGTGAATTTATAGGCAAAATTTTACTACACATATACATATACATATGCATGCATACACACACCCACACACAAATTGCAGGCTTCTTTATTTATTTATTCTATATGCTGTTTCTTTTTTCTTTTTTATCTATTTCTGGAGTAGACCTATCCCAAATAAATTAAGAATAGATGGCTAGTGAATATATAGGCAAAAATTTACTACACATTTAATACACACACACACACACACACACACACACATTTTATATGCTGTTTCTTTATTGTTTTATATGTTCTTTTATATTTATTTCTGGAGTAGACCTACTGCAAATAAATTAAGAATAGATGGACAGCGAATTTTACAGGCAAAATTATACATATGTGCGTCTGTGGGTCTGTATCTGCCTAATAGATTAGTGATCTATTAAATGTAGTTATGGAGGAGGAATGCAAACACCTCTCTCCCTCCCTTTCCCTATCTATCTATCTATCTATCTATCTATCTATCTATCTATCTATCTATCTATCTATCTATCTATCTATCTATCTATCTACCCTACCATGTTTCACCAAAAATAAGACCCTGTCTTATATTTTTTGGAACCCTGAAATAAGTGCTTGGCCTTATTGCCATGTACTCAAAAGCCCGATTGGGCTTATTATCAGGGGATGTCTTATTTTGGGGGAAACAGGTATCTATCTATCTATCTATAGATCTATCTATCTATCTATCTATCTATCTATCTATCTATCTATCTATCTATCTATCTATCTATCTATCGTGTTTCCCCAAAAATAAGACCCTGCCTTATATTTTTTTGAACCCTGAAATAAGCGCTTGGCCTTATTGCCATGTGTTCCAAAGCCCGATTGGGCTTATTATCAGGAGAGGTCTTATTTTACGGGACCGTCTACTGCCATCTTCTAGCTCCCAGCGACCGGTGCGTTCCCACAGAGAGGGACTCCTTAGGGTGTCGTCAGCCAAACAATGTCGACTGGCGGCCCCCAGGGGGAGGGCCTTCTCTGTGGGGGCTCCTACCCTGTGGAACGAGCTTCCCCCTGGACTCCGACAATTGCCTGACCTTAGGACCTTTCGCCGCGAACTTAAAACCTATTTATTTCGTATTGTTGGACTGGCTTGATTTTTAAATTTTTAATTTGTTTTAATGGGTTTTAAATTTCTGTAATTTTATAGGGTGTAATTGTATTTTAAATTTTTCGCCAATTGAATAAGTTTTTAAGGGTTGTTCTTAATATTGTATGTGTTTGTTTTTGTATTTTATTTGGTTGTTCACCGCCCTGAGTCCTTCGGGAGAAGGGCGGTATACAAATTAAAATATTATTATTATTATTATTTTGGGGAAAACAGGGCATCCATCTACCTATCTGTCTGTCTGTCTATCTATCTGTCTATCTATCTATCTATCTATCTATCTATCTATCTATCTATCTATCTATCTATCTATCTATCTATCTATCTATCTATCTATCGTCTGTCATCTCCCCTAAATGTGATTATGGGGGGTGAACAACAATGGGCCATTCCTGGGTAAGAGGTTTAGCTTATGATGATTCCAAGGAAACTTTAAATACACCCAAAGGAAGCTCGGGAGTAATTCGAAATAGCCATAATTAGCCATAAGGCAGTCTTAGACCATCTGAGCGAATAAATAGCCGCCGTACGATTGGAATCCCAACTCAGGCCCAGGGAAGTAGCCTAATCCAATTTGATCATTAGTTGTAATTTTGTAATTCGATGGAAGTGGTTTCTCGTCCTCAAAAGCCTCAGCCATAATAACCTTGTTTGTCTTTAAGGAGCTAAAAAACCCCGGCTACTTCTCTGAAAGTTGCAAACATAACAAGTTTCCGTTTTCGAAAGAAATCCTGGGGGGGGAGGGGGGGAATAAATAAAGGCAGAGCAAATTTGAGCAAATCCGTTTATCCCAGGATATTTTGTAGTCCGAATCGGTGAGGAAGGAGAAGAAGGGAAAAACAACAACAACACATTTTGGCATTCTATAAGAAATACGTCAGAGAGACAAAAGATGTTTTATCCTCCAGGATATTTTATTTTGCCTGGTCTGTGGTTGAGTGTATGTGTGTGTATTTCACGCTGTTTATTAAGTTTATTCTTTATGTTTTTGTTTGTGTTTTACGGGTAAGAGCAATCTAGCCAGAGCATTTCAGCTGTTACAAGCATTAAAAATAATCTCCCTCCCTACTCTCTCTCTCTCTCTCTCTCTCTCCCTCTCTCTCTCTCTCTTTCTTTCTCTCATACCAGTGTTTCAAAATCTTAACTTAACCTGGGAAACGATAATGAAATTATAGAAAGGCAATGTTTCCAAATACTATAATTGATGTTATAGATAACAATAGATAATTGTTTTAAAGGTATTTGCTGCCTTTCCATTGCTTGTATCTTTACAACTTATATTGTTTTTATTGTTTCCTAGTATGATTGGATTATTTATCAGTATCCTATGACTATCACTAAGTGTTGTATCTTAACGATTCTTGATGAATATATTTTATTTTTTCTTTATGTACACTGAGAGCATATGCACCAACGACAAATTCCTTGTGTGTCCAATCACACTTGGCCAATAAAAGAATACTATTCTATGTATTCTAAAAAGCTCCCCTCTTATTGGTTGAAACTCCATTTATAATTGCTCTTTCAATTAATCAGTCAAATAATTATTTACATTAAATGATCTTCCCAGTACGAATGGGTCTTTTTCTTTTCTTTTCTTTCTTTCTTTTTTGTACATCATCTCCTGCTCAATGAGCATTTTATATTTTATTTGCATATTTTATTATCGAATTATTGTTTATATTAAACCATTGAATTACTATTTATTATTATTGAATATTTTATTTGCATAGGATCTCCTACTTGAGCATTTGTTTCTGTATTTTATTATTGATCTGTTGTTTAGGTTAAATGACTGAATTACTGTTACTGAATATTTTTCCATGTTTTATTTATTTTATTTATATAACATTCAGTTCCCGGTAGTTATTTTTAAACAGTTGTAATCCACATTTTTGTTGTCGTATTCATCACAATAATATTGATAATATAATAATATAATAATACTTATCATCTTCTTTAACAATATTCTCCACATTAACATTTCCTCTTTTTATGTTTCCCCATTTCTAACTTCTGTTTCTATTGACTAGCCATTGATAAAATACATCCCATATCAAAAAATATTCGTTTTCTTCTTTATCCTTAATAGCGAGCGTTAATCTATCCATTTTTGTGCATTCTAATACTTTCTTAATTACCTTCTATTCTGACGGAATCTCATCGTTTTTCCATTGCTGTGCAAATACAATTCTCGTTGCGGCTGGTATATGTAAAACCATTGAAAACTATTGAATATTTTTTTATATAGGTTCTTCTGCTCAAGCATTTTATATTTTATTTGTATATTTTATTATTGACTCAGGGCAGTGTTTCCGAACCTGGGCCGGTTTCTGAGGTGTGGACTTCATCTCCCAGAATTCCCCAGCCAGCCTTGCTGGCTGGGGAATTCTGGGAGCTTAAGTCCATACCTCGGAAACTGGTCCAAATTCAGAAACACTGACTTACTGTTTATATTAAATAGTTGAGTTGCTATTCATTATTAAATATTTTATTTGTGTGGGCTCTACTGCTTGAGCAGGAGCGTCTACTAGAAGACCTCCAAGGTCCCTTCCAACTCTTTTATTCTCTATTGTGTTTTTTTTTAAATAATTCCACTTCAGCAATTCAGAATCTTTATTAATAAAAATAGACTTAATCTCTGAGAAACGGGAACGGTCTGCATTTTGCAGAAGAGTTCCCTCCAAAGTAATTTTTTTAAAAAAATTGGAAGGTGAGCAAAAGAACCCCAGCAAACATCAATCATTTTTTATATTTCCCACATCTTGTCAATTCTATTATTTTTCCTACTGGGGTGGGGGTGGGCTGAGACTGGCAGGGCAAGAACTAGCAGTTTCCATGCCAGGAAGGACTGTTTTGTAAACAGTTTCCAAGCGCCCGAGGACAAAGTCAAGTGTCTGCAAACTTGGAAGGTAGGAGAAAGGGATCTATAAATCTTTAAGAAGTTTTATTTTATAGTTTAGCTTATTAAGAAAATTTATGCGGCCGTCCCAAGTCACTCATGGCGACTCCAGGCATTTTACAGAAATAAAAGCCCAATACAGAAACCAATAAACTCTAAAATCCTCTAGCGACAACAATGAAACCAACCATTTTATCATTGTGTATTTATACACGGTTAAGAATCGTAGGACTGGAAGAGGGCCTCAGACCAACCACTTGGTTGTTGTATATATCTATATATTTGTTTTCGTAGGTTTTCACGGGTATAGGTATGTAGGTCTTGGCATATTCGGGTCTTTTCCCGTGTAAGGTTGAGAATATCTTGGCGACGTTTCGACGAGGTCTCACTCATCATCTTCAGGCTGGTGCTTTCGGCTTCGTGCTTCTGTGAGCTCATACATTGATGTGTGAGATCACACATTGCTCCCAGAAGCACGAAGCTGAAGCCTGAAGATGACGAATGAGACTTCGTCGAAATGTCGCCAAGACACTTCCAATTTTACACGGGAGAAAACCCGAACAACCAAAGACCTACATACAAACACCCGTGAAAACCTCAGAAAATCTATATATATATCTTTATGGTTAAGAATCATAGGACTGGAAGGGACCTCAGAGGTTTTCTAGTCCAACCCCCTGTCCAAAGATAGAAGACCTTTTATCAATTGGGTCAAACAGTTGTCCAGTCTATTTTCGAAAACTTCCAGTGATGGAGCACCTACAACTCCAGGAGGCAAGCTGTTTCCCCTGATTAATTGCTCTCATTTATACATACTCCGTACCAGGGGTGGGATTCGGTGAACCGGTAGCTCTAACGATCAGCTGGGAGTGAACCGGTTCTCTCCGACGATCAGGTGGGCCTGCGCCCCCCCCTCCGCTCTTTACTTACCTTTATCCTCTCAGTTGATTCGTGCGGCAGAACGGATTGCTGCTCCTCAGCTGTGTTACTCCCCAGAAGTAGCGTGGAAGGATAGTTTTGTTAAAACAGCGCATACGCGCACAGCAAAACATGCCGTCATCGAAACGGTTGTTAAACTGGCAGGATCCAACCACTGCTCCTTACCGTATATATTTTTATATTACTTCTTATAATAAGTTTGTAAGAATAGAAATCTGGAAGAATATAATGATGGTTGATAAATAATGGTCCCTATGGATGAGTCGTGCAGCTATACATTTGTTTAAATGAAATATTATGGACGTCTTGCGAAGAGAAATTCTGGTTCAATCAGGGGTTTTGGGACTTTTCCGATCTGGAGATCTGGATTAAGAAGCAGAGCTGTTGTGATAGAAAATTAGCCACAGCTAGTCCTCGATTTACAACTGTTCAGTGATTGGGGGTCGCAGTAGCTCAGCAGTTAATGTTGTTGAGCTTGGAGAGCTGAGAGCTCGGGTTTGAGACCCGAGCTCCCCACAACGGGGTGAGCTCCTGTTTCTTGCTCCAGCTCCCGCCCATCTAGCAATTCGAAAGCATGGGAACACAAGTAGATTAATGGGTACCACTTCGGTGGGAAGGTAACAGCGTTCCTTGGGCCTTTGGCATATAGCCATGCTGGCCACATGACCACGGAAATTGTTTTTGGACAATGTTGCTCATGGCCAAAAAACAGAGAGGAGCACCATGCCCTAGAATCGGACACGACTGGACAGGGAAACGTTTACCTTTTTAGTCCTCAGTTTACAGCCATTTAATGACCGTTTGAAGTTACAGTGGCTCTGAAAAAGTAACCGGTTTTCATACTTACGACCGTTGCCGAATCCCCATGCTCATGTGATCTAAATTTGGGTGCCCGGCATGTACTGTATTTATGACGGTTACACTGTCCCAGGGTCTTCCCAGCTGGCAAAGCCAATGGGGGGTTCGCTTAATGACTGCATGATTCACTTAACAGCTGTGGCAGAAAGGTCATAAAATGGGGGCAACACTTCACAACCACCTTGCTTAGCAACGGAAGTGTGAGTGGTGGTCATAAGTCGAGGATTCCCTGTACATTCAACAATCGATCAGTCGAACAGCTTGCCTTCTGATGTTGTGGGTGCTCCATCATGGGAGGTTTTTAAGAAGAGACTGGACGGCCACCTGTGTGAAATGGTACACAGCAGTCTTGGCGAACCTTTTCGGCACCAAGTGCTGAAATGGGAGTGCGTGTGTGTGTGTGCGCCCACGTGCCGGAAACCAGAAGAGTAACCGCCCCGGCGCACATGCACATGTCAGGTGGTTGCTCTTTCCATTTCCACCACATGCATGCGCACCAGCCACCTGGTCTTCCGGTTTCTGGTGTGCTTGCACGCGTGAAGACCAGTTGGCTGGTGCCACATGCGTGTGAAGACCAGTTGGCTGGTGCCACATGCGTGTGAAGACCAGCTGGGCGCTGCGCATGCACGCCCGCCCCAGGAAGATGATCTTCCAGTTTCCGGCGCATGCATGCACGCACAATGGCCAGCTGGTCTTCATGCGCTCATACTCGCCAGAACCCCGGAAGACCAGATGACTGGTGCGCATGTGCGTGCTGGAAACCGGAAGAGCATGCACACTGGGTGGCTGCTCTTCTGGTTTCCGGCGCTCTCGCGCACATGAAGACCTGCTAGCCAGCGCGTCAAAACCCGGAAGAGCAACAGGTGGTGGCTCACGTGCAGGGAGAGATGGTGCCATTGGTTTGCCATCAGAGTTATAGGGTCTCCTGCTTGAGCAGGGGGCTGGACTAGATGACCTCCAAGGTCCCTTCCAGCTCTATTCACATTCTGAAGTTGTATCAGATGGGGGGGGTGGGAAATTTTATTTTATTTTTTTTATTTTTTTGCTTCTTGCCTTAGTTTATAAAATCCTATATTAGGTGAAACCTATCTCTGCTCCCATATCCTCATTTCCTCCCACTGAAAAAAAATGCGGAATATCTATCTGTACTGGCTGCAGACTGGTGTCTCCCAGCCTCTTACTCTCATCCTAATGGACCTTCTTTTTCCTGATATAGGAACTCTTCCATGCCATCCTGACCCTCTCCGGCATTTTCAAGGGGTTAAGATTTATTGTATTACCGTACTTTTATCGTCCCTAAATATTTTATGATCGCCCTACAGTATTGCTGATTTGCTTTCCTACGGGCGATCTCTGAATTTTTAGAAGCCGTTCAAGATTTATTATCTTTTTTTAAGGAAAAAAAAAAGAAAAGAAAACCCCACTCACATTAAGGAATGAGTTAATTATTAACCGCTTAGCTTTGTGTCCTTCTTTGCATCGTCTCGGTGGCTCAACCTCCCCAAAAACAAGGCAAATTGCAAAGTAATGAGGAAACTCTTTAAAAAAAGCCCGACCATCGTATCTGTTAAAAAAAAACGGTTCCAATTCGGTAGATAAGATCAGATTTTCAGAGTGAAAATGAAATTGCACGGGGCAGTGGGAGGGAGGTTTTTCTAGTCAATAAAACGAGGACTTCAAAGAAGTTGCTTTCAGGTTTGCTGAGATCCCCTGGAGATGGCTGTGAACTCAAGTCAATTGGAAGAGGTTAAATTAAGAGGGATGGGAAATGTTGCCACTGCAGAGAAACTAAAAGGCACAGCCAAAATTATCTCAGGTTTATTTGTCCTAGCCTGCTAATGATTATTTACGCTAATCAAGAGGCATCTTCATGTGGGTGGCCTGTCCTCTTGGTATGGAGTGTGGGTTGCTGGGGGTTCGCAGGGATTCGGGAGAACCTCTAGCTAAGGTTCTGTGCAGTTTGGAAAACCCCCAAACCCCCATTCCTGGCTGGCCCCTCCTACCCTGCCCCACCCCTCTATTTTGGGCAAAATTTTTATTTTTCCATAATAATTCCCACAATTTGACCAGTGTACAATACAATCACTTATCCAACAATCAATCCTATACTCAAATTATACTCAATCAGGGCTGCTCGACCGCCACTCCCTCCCTTAATCCTTTCTTCCCTTCTCATCCTTCTTCAACTTTCCCCACCATCCTTCTCCTCGCTTTCCTACTTCCCCTCCTCTTTCCCACTTCTCACTACCATCCTTTCTAACCCTCTATCTTCTCCTCCTTCTTCTCCTCCTATCCTTTCTTCTCCCTCCCTTCTTTCCTACCTACCCACCTGCCTACCTACTTTCTTCCTTCTTTACTCCTCTTTCCTTACCCTTTCCCTTCGGGAGTGGTTACCGAGCAGCCCCGACTTTACACCATTCCAACTTGTTTAATTCTACCATTATTCCTGTACAATGGCAACCAATCAATTTATAGTCTTCCCCTTCCCCCCCCCATTTCCTCCCCCCCCCCCGCCCGAGACTTCCCAGAACAGAATACAGGGTATTGTAACTAACAAACATAATCTAAAATATAACATAAAACATATTATGTTTTATTATTATTATCCCCACTATTACTAATATTATTATCCCCACTATTACTAATATCCCCAATATTTATTATTATTATCCCCACCCCTCCATTTTGGATGCAGATAAGTGCATGGAAGACTTGGAGACTCTGGGGGGATGAAAAACGGGCCTACCAGAAGCCTGGGGAGGCTGTTATCGCCCTCCCGGAGGCTCAAGGAAAGCCTCCGGAGCCCAGGCAGGGCAAAAACACCCCCACCCCGCTGTGGTGTAGGAGGCTGACTAAGCCACACCCACCATGGCCACGCCCACCCAGCAAACCAGGCAGAGAACCCGTTGCTAAAAATTTTGGAGCCCCAAATTCTACATTCCAAAATATTCCATGTCACCAGGTCCATTTCATTCCTGGTTGTATATTCGAAAATATTCCATGTCACCAGGTCCATTTCATATTTCTGGTCCAATTCTAGGATGAGGGATTCATTGGAGATCCTATACTTCTGCCCCATTTAAGTAGGTCACGAAATGTCAGGCCAATGAATCAGGACCACATCTTAAAATTCCAACAAAGCTGATTTATTTCTCTGCCTTTACAGAAGAATCTAGTCGACTAATGGTCAGACTGGTGCTAAATAAGAGACAACAGAATTCAAGAGGGGTTGGACTTAGACTGCTTATGAGAACATAATGATTCTAGGCTGATTACTGTCTTGACTCCACCCCCAGGCTCTGCCTGTCCTTCTACATGAAGTGGGAAGTTCCAGGGTTGTCTCTTTAATATCGAGGTGTGCACTAACTGGATAAACTAACTATAATTCTATCGTTCTGTGTATCTATGTCACTAACAGGGTAGCACTTTATAATATTGGTCTACAGGTATACAGGTCAACCACAATGAACTAATTTCAAAGGTAGATCATCCTCAAGCTGGGAGGACTGCTAGAGTGCCTGGGAAATTGAACAACCAAGAAAATTTTAATGGATGTTTCATTTACAGTTAGTCCTCGACTTATGACCACAATTTAGCCCAAAATAAGTGACTGTCAGGAAATTTCTCCTTATTTTTAGGTTGCTTCTCTCCTTGACAGTTGTAGCATCCCCAGGGTCATGTGATCAAAAGTTGGGTGCTTGGCAACTGGCATGGAATAATGACAATTGTACTGTCCCAAGCTTCATGTGACCATCATGTGTTACCTTTCCAGCCAGCTTCTGATAAACAAAGTCAGTGGGGAAAGCCAGATTCGCTTAATGACCTCATGATTCACTTAACGGTTGCAGCGATTCACTTAACAACTGTGGCAATAAAGATTGTAAAGGAGGACAAAACTTACTACAATAACTGTCTTACCAATGGAAATTTTGGGCTCAATTGTGATCGTAAGTCAAGGACTAATTCTAATGTATTGTCCTGGTACGAAAGCAAGTGTCCCTCTTAGCAACCGGATCCCATCCCATCATATATTGATGAACATTGTTGAGACAGTGCATGGAGTCCTCACATGGGAACGTAACACATTCTCGTGTAAAAACCCTCCCTTTCTTTTCTTTCTCTTGGTTGTGGGTTAGGCTAGCAACCTTTTTTGCAATTTGCGTTCGATTTGCGTCAGCTAACCAAAAACACAAGATGTCGTTTCATTTGCTCTGCATAACCACAAATTTGTCTCGACGTAGAGATCTTGGCAGTTTATAGCACTAACGTTGAGATTTCTAAAAAAAAAGTTCTGATTTTGATGCTTGAATTATTATTATTTTTTTAAATTTACATTTATATCCCGCCCTTCTCCGAAGACTCAGGGCGGCTTACAGTGTGTAAGGCAATAGTCTCATCCTATTTGTATATTTAGAAAGTCAAGTTATTGCCCCCCACAACAATCTGGGTCCTCATTTTACCTACCTTATAAAGGATGGAAGGCTGAGTCAACCTTGGGCCTGGTGGGATTCGAGCCTGCAGTAATTGCAAGCAGCTGCTGTGTTTTAATAACAGGCTATCTTACAGCCTGAGCCACCACGGCCCTTCAGACAAGAAGTTTAGTTCAAGGGACCTAACTAAGACCGTAACTATGAAGAATGTTTAACCTTATGCCTCAATTATTTCTCATATATTTCCCACTATAAGATGCTCCAGACTATAAGACCCACATTAGCTTTAGAGGAGGAAAACAAGAAAAAAAATCTGCCTCCCAGCATTCATCTGGCTAGCATCCTTGCGGCAAACAGCCTGCCTCCTCCGTATCTGCTCCCTCCGCCGGGGAACGCTGGAGCCTTCGCTGCCAAGCAGCTAATTGGCGGTTTTGATTGGACTCCCGGAATACCGCCAATCAGCTGTTCTAGGCGGTAGGGATCTCCGCTGCCTGTTCACCAACAATCGCTGGCGCCCGTTCACCGCTGTTTGTTCACCGCCGCCCATTTAATGACGATTGGTGCTGCCCGTTCGCCCTATTGGTGGCAAAGGGGCAGTGATAGCTGGTGATCCCTGCCACCTAGAACAGTTGATTGGTGGTATTCCGGGGTGCTGATCCAACCGCCAGTCATCTACTTGGCAGCGAAGGCTCCAGTGTTCCCTGGTGGCGGCGGGCCGCACCAACCCCCCCACCGCAATATTCGCTCTTTAAGACATATAGACATTTCCACCCGCCTTTGGGAGGGGAAGTTTTATTTCATTTTTACTAACTTTATAAATAACTCAAGATGGCAAATACACAATACTCCTTCCTCCTCCAGTTTTCCCCACCACAACAACCCTGTGAGGTGGGTTGGGCTGAGAGAGAAGGCCTGGCCCAAAGTCACCCAGCTGGCTTTCATACTAAGGCAAGACTAGAACTCACTGTCTCCTGGTTTCTAGCCTGGTGCCTTAACCACTAGACCAAACTGGCTCTCAATAACCTTTAAATTCAGTATTTTGCAGGATTGGGGGGTGGATAGTAAATCCTAGGACAGGAAAAGCCACCTTTTCCATAACGTGGCCATTTTTTTGGCTACTAAAAATTCATTTTGGGCTTGATTTGATCAGCGAGAGCAAAAGGAAATGGCTGCTGTCAGGTCTCAGGTATTTGAAACTTATAGAATAGAATAGAATAGAATTTTTTTTATTGGCCAAGTGTGATTGGACACACAAGGAATTTGTCTTGGTGCATATGCTCTCAGTGTACATAAAAGAAAAGATACCTTCATCAAGGTATCTTGATGAATTAAGTGCTAAGTGCCAAAGCCCACTGCAACTACATAGCAAAAAAAGCTCTAAGAGTTGTAAACCTAATCTTGCGTAGCTTCTTTTCCAAAAACACTACACTACTAACCAGAACATATAAAACATTTGCTAGACCAATTCTAGAATACAGCTCGCCTGTTTGGAACCCTCACCACATCTCTGACATCAATACAATTGAACATGTCCAGAAATATTTTACAAGAAGAGTTCTTCATTCCTCTGAAAACAATAAAATAGCTTATCCCACCAGACTTGAAATCCTGGGATTAGAAAACTTGGAACTCCGTCGCCTTCGACAAGACCTAAGTTTAACTCACAGAATCATCTATTGTAATGTCCTTCCTGTTAAAGACTACTTCAGCTTTAATTGCAATAATACCAATAGATTTAAACTTAATGTCAACTGCTTTAATCTAGATTGCAGAAAATATGACTTCTGCAACAGAATCATCAGTGCTTGGAATACTTTACCTGACTCTGTGGTCTCTTCCCATAATCCCCAAAGCTTTAACCAAAGACTATCTACTATTGACCTCACCCCATTCCTAAGAGGTCCATAAGGGGCGTGCATAAGCGCACAAACGTGCCTACCGTTCCTGTCCTATTGTTTTTCTTTTCTTCTTCCTATATATATATATGTTTATACCTCCTAATATTTACTCATATATGTGTTTATATACTATATAATCTTTTTGTATGATACCTACATATATTGTTGTGACAAAATAAATAAATAAAAATAAAATAAATAAATTATCAACTTATCAAATTATTATCGCGGTTTAATAGAGTCTCAGGTATTTGCAAAGTATCTTGGTTTAATACCCAGTTCAAGACATAGCAGGCAACATCCTTAGTTCCAAAGGAAGGAACAGCAAAAAACAAACGAACTCAATGTCATAGCAACTGTCATAAAAAGAAAACAAATGTGAAAACCATTTAAAAAACAAACAAACCAACAAACCCAAATGAAGACAGGAGACGTGAATTCGAAATCTGTTTATCCTTTTTGAGGCTTCCAGAAGGTTTGGCCCCGATTCTAAAACGCACAAATCCCCGTTCTTTCATCCTTTCTCTCCTTCCTCAAATTATGCACCTTTCTTTCCCTCTGGGTTTGAAACATCTTCCCATCATTTTTGGGGAGGCGGGTGGGTGGGGGGAGCGCTTAGACAGGAAGACCTTGTCTTCCAAAGGACCAGTTCGGGGCCTCTGGTTTTGTTTGGTTTTTTCCTTGCACCATTCTCCCCCCAGAGACAAAACAACACTGAAGTCTTCGGCGGCAGGAGGATGTGGTTGCAAGGGGTTTGATCGGAAAACAAACACGGGACCCCCAAGGAGCGCAACGGCAACGACAACAGCCTCATCGAGCCATGGTATAGAAGGCTTGCGATGAGAGAGAGAGAGAGAGGGGAAGAAATTCTCAAGTGTCTTTAGGAGGGTGAAAACTTCATTAAAACCTCTCCTCCTCCTCCTCCTCCTCTTCCCCGCTCTTCTTTTTCGGCCTTCAGCCCCTCTTGAAGGGCCATTATAACTTTTCAGACGGAGGGGGAAAAAAACGCTTTTCTTTCTCCTCCTTGTGTTTCGTCGGAGGAAAGAGGGCAATTGCCCTCAACGAGAGGCACTTCAGCTTCGGGATTTGTGTAATCTCTCCACAAAGCAGGAAGGACCATTTGTTAAGGGCCCCATATTCAAAGATGGCTCCCTTTTGATTTAATTATTTCCTCTTTTTTTCCCCCTTTCTTCTTCTTCTTCTTCTTTTTTTTCCGGTCTCCTCCTCTTCCTCCTCTTCTCCTGGAGAGAAAAGCCCTTATTTCACAGCATTGGGCAGACTGGAGAAAAACTAGCTAATGATCTAAACCTTTTTAATTCAGAGGGGAGCTCGTCTCTTTTAAGTGCTTTTCAATTTCTTGTAAACAGATGAGGCCCCAGCTTTCTTCGGCCTCTCTTATCTGTTCTTTCTTTCTTTCTTTCTTTCTTTCTTTCTTTCTTTCTTTCTTTCTTTCTTTCTTTCTTTCTTCCTTCCTTCCTTCCTTCCTTCCTTCCTTCCTTCCTATTTTTCTCTTCTTCCTTTCTTTCTTTCCTTCCTTCCTTCCTTCCTATTTTTCTCTTCTTTCTTTCTTTCTTTTTTTCTTTCTTTTTTCTTTCCTTCCTTCCTTCCTTCCTTCCTTCCTTCCTTCCTTCCTTCCTTCCTTCCTATTTTTCTCTTCTTTCTTTCTTTCCTTCCTTCCTTCCTTCCTTCCTTCCTTCCTTCCTTCCTTCCTTCCTTTCTTTCTTTCTCTTTTCTTTTTTCCCTCCCATGAAATGGGGTAATTTTTTTTCTTTCCTTCCCCTCTAACTGACGGGAGGAAAGCTGTTGACCGGAGGGGTGATGGACAACGAGGGAAACTTAAGTCAGGCCTATGTGGGGTTTGGCCTTGCAAGCCGGATTTGCTTTGACCCCCTTCTTCTCGTTACGGAGTTTGTGATGGAGGAATTTATTCGATCGGATCATTTTATTCCCGACGGTTAAGTCAGAGAAAAAGATTTCCTCGGCAGCCTTTTAAGAGGCCGTTCAGATTTTCGGTCACCCAAGCCATAGGAGGCTGGAGCTGCTAGGGTTGCAGCTTGAGGCAGTTTAAAAAACTTTTTTGAGGAGGGGATTTGCTTCCGAGAAAGCAGGTAGAGCAGAAGATCAGCTGGAAAGAGTGCGCAATATTTGTCGTCTTTTCTCTCTTCCGGTTGTGTCCTGTTGTTTGTGGCCACTGACAAAGAACTGAGCCTCTCTCTGTGAGAACATGAAATCTGTCCCTAACATTCCTCCTTTCAGCAAGTATTATGGGCGCTGTCTTTCTTTCTGTCTCTCTCTCTTTCTTTCTTTCTCTCTTCCTTTCTTTCTTTTTCCTTCCTTCCTTCTTTTCTTCCTTCTTTCCTATTTTTCTCTTCTTTCTTTCTTTTTCTTTCTTTCTGTTCCTTTCCCTCTTTTTATCTCTTTTTCTTTTTCCTTTTTCTTTCACCTTTTCTTTCTCTCGCATGCCTTTCTCTTTTCTCTCTCTTTTTCTCTCTTTCTCTCCTTTTTCTAATTCTCTTTTTTCTTTTTCTTTCTCTCATTTTCTTTCTCTCCTTCTGTCTTTCCTATTTTTTTATATTTCTTTCCCATTTTATTTCTCCTTTTCTTTTTCTCTTTTGCTTTCTGTTTCTTCTCTCTCTCTCTCTTTCTCTCTCTCCACACATACATACAGATAGATGATATATATATATTTCTATTAGAGGTGTGTGTGTGTGTGTGTGTGTGTATATATATATATATATATATATATATATATAATATATATTTGCTGATAAAGAAATAAAGGGAGACTAGTACAGATCTCCCTTTAATAGCTAAATAGCTCGAAATAGATCTATACTAGTCTCCCTTTATTTCTTTATCAGCAAATATATATTTGGTATAAAATGGTTTGTCGTGAATGCAACTGCTTAAGGGCTCCTGGATTGGATCTGAAAGGCAAAAGGAAAGCAGTATGCTCCCTCCCATATTGGGGTAGACCAGGTGCTTCGACAGAAAAACACACTATATATATATACACACAATATTTTTTCTTTATACTTAAAAAACTGAACTATCTCAGTTTAAATATATAGATACATACACACACAGACCATACTAAAATGTGCATATAGTATAATTTGAGAGATAGTCATAGCAATGTTTGGTCATGACTATTAGTCTCCTAAATAAAGGTTTGTGGTTATTTTTTAAATCTGTTAGAGACCAGTATAAGAATGGAAGAGTTCCGTAAGCATCATTAGCCTTAGTATCGGCACATTGCAAAAATTCTAGGCGAGAAGGACCTGCAAGGCCTCAGTTGAGCGACGGGTGAAATTTCAAAATTTACCAAACTATAAAAGCAACTCCTGGAAGCAGGCTGCTCCAGTGAAGCATCTGCTTTGAGGCAAATTTACCAGCTTGTTGTCTTTTCCCACATGTTTTTTTTTTAATTTGTATTTATATCCCGCCCTTCTCCGAAGACTCAGGGTGGCTTACATTGTGTTAAGCAATAGTCTTCATCCATTTGTATATTATATACAAAGTCAACTTTTATTGCCCCCAACAATCTGGGTCCTCATTTTACCTACCTTATAAAGGATGGAAGGCTGAGTCAACCTTGGGCCTGGTGGGACTTGAACCTGCAGTAATTGCAAGCAGCTGTGTTAATAACAGACTGTCTTTAGTCTGCTGAGCCACCAGAGGCTCTTACGTGTTGTTCCTTATGTGCAGAGAAAACAGGTAATCCTCGACTTCCGACCACAATTGAGCTCAACATTTCTATTGCTAAGCAAGACGGTTGTTAAGTGAGCTTTGCCCCATTTTATGACCTTTCCTGCAGCAGTCGTTAAGGTTAGGAAACACGGTTGTTTAAGTGAGCCTGCCTTCCCCATTGATTTTGCTGGTCAGAAGGTCCCAAAAGGCGATTATATAACCCTGGGACACTGCAACCGTCACGAGTACATGCCAGTTGCCAAGATTTTTGATCACGTGACCCTGGGGATGCCGCAATGGTCGTAAGTGTGAAAAACAGTCATTTTTTTTCCCAGCACCGTTGCAACTTTGAACAGTCAGTAAACGAAAACTTGTAAATCGAAGACTACATGTCAGAACCAGCAGTAGCAACTAAGGTGGCTTCTGATATTGTACTTTTCAATGTATCTCTAATGAAGGAGACCCATCATTATGGGCCTCACAAGGTGCTATCACAAACCAGGCTTATCCATTGGATGCCCAAACTACTACCGTGTTTCCCAGAAAATAAGACCCTTTCTTATATAATAATAGTAACAGAGTTGGAAGGGACCTTGGAGGGCTTCTAGTCCAACCCCCTGCCCAGGCAGGAAACCCTACACCATTTCAGACAAATGGTTATCCAACATCTTCTTAAAAACCTCCAGTGTTGGAGCATCCACAACTTCTGCAGGCAAGTTGTTCCACTGATTAATTGTTCTAACTGTCAGGAAATTTCTCCTTAGTTCTAAGTTGCTTCTCTCCTTGATTAGTTTCCACCCGTTGCTTCTTGTCCTGCCTTCAGGTGCTTTGGAGAATAGCTTGACTCCCTCTTCTTTGGGGCAGCCCCTGAGATATTGGAACACTGCTATCATGTCTCCCCTAGCCCTTTTTTTTTTTTTTGAACCCTGAAATTTTTTTTTTGAACCCCAAAATAAATGCTTGGCCTTATTTCCAGGGAGGTCTTATTATTTTGGGGCACATGAAGCAAGATGGGGCTCCTCTTGCCGTCTTACCTGATTTCCAGCTCTGTCTCCCTAACCCTAACCAGAGAAAGTGGCAGGGACCAGCTGCCTATGCGTTTAAATATTTTCGGGAAGGGCTTATTTTCGGGGGAGGGCTTATTTTCGGGAAAACACAGTACTTTTTTTTCTCTCTCCATTCCTAGGATTGGCCAGATTTTTATAAAGAATTATAAAAGGACGAGTGTAGGCAAAAAAACCCAAAAAACATTACATGCTAGCAATTCTATCCTGAACAAATCAACTCGGAAATAAGTCCCGCTTGCCTAATGCATCACATTCCCAGGTAGCAAGTTTAGAATTGTAGATTACATTAACAGAAAAGGGAGGAAAAATAACTCAGGGGAGGAGGGAGGAGGGAAATGTGTCACGTTATAAAGTCTACACTTCTTGAACCAGAAAAAATGAAGGTCGTTGCGTTTTGTTTAGAAAGGGCCCAAAGGTTAACAGTGGGAGAGCCCTTTTGAATTAAACAAATCATTTTTGTGAAAAGAGGAGGGAGAACTTCTTGGGAAGAAGTGTTCCCAAAGTAAGGAGCTATTCAGAGAAAATGCTGGCAACTGAAGTGGTGACATGGAATAATGGTGGAACGCAAAGAAAGGGGGGGTCAACCTATTCTCAAAAGCCCCTGAAGCAGGGGTGAAATCCAGCAGGTTCTGACAGGCTCTGGAGAACCAGTAGCGGAAATTTGGAGTAGTTCGGAGAACCGGTAGTGGAAATTTTGAGTAGTTCGGAGAACCGGTAGCGGAAATTTTGAGTAGTTCGGAGAACCGGTAGCGGAAATTTTGAGTAGTTCGGAGAACCGGTAGCGGAAATTTTGAGTAGTTCGGAGAACCGGTAGCGGAAATTTGGAGTAGTTCGGAGAACCGGTAGTGGAAATTTGGAGTAGTTCGGAGAACCGGTAGTAGAAATTTTGAGTAGTTCAGAGAACCGGTAGTGGAAATTTTGAGTAGTTCGGAAAACCGGTAGCGGAAATTTTGAGTAGTTCGGAGAACCAGTAGCGGAAAATTTGAGTAGTTCGGAGAACCGGTAGCGGAAATTTTGAGTAGTTCGGAGAACCGGTAGTGGAAATTTTGAGTAGTTCAGAGAACCAGTAGCGGAAATTTTGAGTAGTTTGGAGAACCGGCAAATACCGCCTCTGGCTGACCCCAGAGTGGGGTGGGAATGGAGATTTTGCAATATCCTTCCTCCAGGAGTGGAGAGGGAATGGGGATTTGACAGTAACCTTCCCCTGGAGTGTGGTGGGAATGGAGATTTGGCAGGATCCTTCCCCTGCCATGCCCACCAAGCCACGCCATGCCCACCAAGCCACGCCCACAGAGCTGGTAGTAAATTTTGGGGGATTTTGAAATTTGGATTTCACCACTGCCCTGAAGGCAGAACAAGAAGCAACAGATGGAAACCAACCAAGGAGAGAAGACATCGAGAACAAAGGAGAAATTTCCGGACAGTTAGACCAATTAATCAGTGGAAGAACCTGCCACCAGAAGTTGTGGGAACTTCATCACTGGAAGCTTTCAAGAAGAGATTGGAGTGCCATTTGTCAGAAATGGTATAAAGCATGGATGGCTAACCTTTTCAGCGCCGAGTGCCCAAACTGGGATAAGTGTGGATACGCGTGTGCCAGAGTGCCGGAAACCCAAAGACCAGCTAGTCGGTGTACGCATGCCTGTTTTTTGGCCGTTTTTTGGGTCATTTTTAGACTGCTTTCAGGCCATTTTTGGGTTGTTTTCAGGTTGTTTTTAGCCTGAAAAATGCCATCCAAACGGCCTGAAAACATCCCCAAAAACAGTCTAGAAAATGGCCTCTTTTTTGGCTGTTTTTGGGGCCGTTTTCAGGTGCTCCGGCGCCCATGAAGATCAGCTGGCTATCATGTCCCACTCCTCCGCTGACGGCCGGGTCAGGGAAATCCGAATCAGGCTTGTCTCTGCAGCTCTGCCAAGTCCTAGCAAAGTCCTCAGAGCAGGCAGGAGACCAGTAAGTGACTTCAGCAAGATAAGTTTGACTTTTGCCTGACTCAGAGACTGCCAGAAAGCAGATCCTTTATATAGGCCATGGGGTGTGGCTCCATGACTCAGCACTTATCCAGGCCTGCCCCTCCCTTCCTATCAATTCTTCTGAAGCCAGGGTCACTCCAGTCTGCAGCTGTTGGCAATTGACCTCCCTCAGGCTCACATGCTGTGGGGGAGGGGGAGGGGTCTAGTTGCTCCGTTTGCCTGGGCATGGAGCCAGAGCTGGGGGCTGGAGGTATTTCCTCCTCTTCAGCCTGTCTGGGCATGGAGCCAGGGCTGGGGCCGGGAGGCATACTAGGACATTCCTCCGTGTTCGGAAGCAGATAAGAAGGCCCCGGCTGTGGTGAGATCGGACGAGACACAACACTGGCTGGTGCCCAGGAAATCAGAAGAGCAGCTGGCAACAGTGCGTGTCCCCACAGAGCGGGCTCTGCGTGCCACAGGTTCGCCATCACAGGTATAAGGTCTTCTGCTTGGGCAGGGGACCGGAGTAGAAGACTTCCAAGGTCCTTTCCAACTCTATTATACTGTTGTCAAAAAAAGGATGCTAAAGAAAGAAAGAAGCAACAAGTGCACGTCAGTTAATAATAAATTCATGGATTTTGGATTGTAGAACGAGGAGCTCCGATGCAATGGTTCAATCAGGGGTCAATGCAGGAGAACAAGGGGCAGAACTGGGGGCAGAGTCAAGAGAGGAACAACCTAGAATCTCTACGTATGACAAGAATGAAACTTTGGCAGCTACAGGCCTCTCTTCGTTTCAACTTACCATTCGAGTAAGGGGGGGAGTGTTGCTTTAGAATGGGTTAGATCAGGGGTGTCAAACTCACAGCATCACAGCATCATCCCGTGACGTATCGTCACTTTTCCCCCCTTTGCTAAACCAGATGTGGGTGTGGCCAGTGTGTGACGCATTTGGCCCTTGGGCCGCGAGTTTGACACCCCTGGGTTAGATGGAAAACGAAACGTCCACCATTCCGCTGAAGACGGCGAGTGCCTGAAACCTTTTCAAGGACATTATAACAGGTGTGGAGTTGAAACAGACGGTTCCCATAAGAAAGTGAACTTTTTAAACATGGACTACGTGAGACGTTGGGGGTTCGGTTGGGGAAATTATTGTTTAAATCTATGAGCAGGCGTATGGAAACCTCAGAGTTCCTTTTGCTTCAACATTACCAGAGGTGGGTTTCAGCAGGTTCTGACCGGTTCTGGAGAACCGGTAGTGGAAATTTTGAGTAGTTCGGAGAACCGGTAGTAAAAATTCTGACTGGCCCCGCCCCCATCTATTCCCTGCCTCCTGAGTCCCAGCTGATCGGGAGGAAATGGGGATTTTGCAATAACCTTCCCCTGCCATGCCCACCAAGCCACGGCTACCAAACCACACCCACTGAACTGGTAGTAAAAAGGTTTGAAGCCCACCACTGGACATTACCATGCAGTGCATTCAATAAACAGTAATATTTTCAGAAACAGAATGAACTTGGGTTTTATTTGGATTCTCGAGCTGGATAACCAATGGACTAAGTCCAACTTTTTTTGAACTCGGTGGACCTTTATCTAACTCCAAGCCGGTACTAACTCTTCATTGACAAGATTCCTGTGCAGAGGTTGTTTGAGCAATAAATGACTTTAATTGGACCTTCACATGTGAGCCTGGTCTTTTGGCACCTGACAGTCGATCAAGGAGACGATGTTTGTAAACCGCCACCCCCACATCCCAGTCACTGAGCGTGAATAGGTGGCCATAATACATCCCCTAAACCAGCGGTGTCAAACTCACAGCATCACAGCATCATCCCGTGACGTATCGTCACTTTTCCCCCCCTTTGCTAAACCAGATGTGGGTGTGGCCAGTGTGTGACGCATTTGGCCCTTGGGCCGCGAGTTTGACACCCCTGGGTTAGATGGAAAATGAAACGTCCACCATTCCGCTGAAGACGGCGAGTGCCTGAAACCTTTTCAAGGACATTATAACAGGTGTGGAGTTGAAACAGACGGTTCCCATAAGAAAGTGAACTTTTTAAACATGGACTACGTGAGACGTTGGGGGTTCGGTTAGGGAAATTATTGTTTAAATCTATGAGCAGGCGTCTGGAAACCTCAGAGTTCCTTTTGCTTAAACATTACCAGAGGTGGGTTTCAGCAGGTTCTGACCGGTTCTGGAGAACCGGTAGTGGAAATTTTGAGTAGTTCGGAGAACCGGTAGTAAAAATTCTGACTGGCCCCGCCCCTATCTATTCTCTGCCTCCTGAGTCCCAGCTGATCGGGAGGAAATGGGGATTTTGCAGTAACCTTCCCCTGCCACGCCCACCAAGCCATGCCCACCAAACCACACCCACCAAACCACGCCCACTGAACCGGTAGTAAAAAGGTTTGAAGCCCACCACTGGACATTACCATGCAGGTAATAAACAGTAAGATTTTCAGAAACGGAATGAACTTGGGTTTTATTTGGATTCTCGAGCTGGATAACCAATGGACTAAGTCCAACTTTTTTTGAACTCGGTGGACCTTTATCTAACTCCAAGCCGGTACTAACTCTTCATTGACAAGATTCCTGTGCAGAGGTTGTTTGAGCAATAAATGACTTTAATTGGACCTTCACATGTGAGCCTGGTCTTTTGGCACCTGACAGTCAATCAAGGAGACGATGTTTGTAAACCGGCCCCCCACATCCCAGTCACTGAGCGTGAATAGGTGGCCATAATACATCCCCTAAACCAGGGGTGTCAAACTCGACTTCATTGAGGGCTGCCTCATGTTTGACCTTGGGGTGTTGGGTGGGCATGGCCGGGGTGGGTGTGGTCCCGTTTCAGCTGGGACAGCCTCCTGCAGACCTCTGCCAGTGAAAATGGAGCTCCCGGGGGCAGCCCCCGTTTCAGCTGGGACAGCCTCCTGCAGACTTCTGCCTCCTTTCTCCCACCCTTCCTTTCTTCTTCCTTCCATCTTCCTTTCCTACCTCTATCCATCTTCCTTTCTTCCTCCCTCTTCCTTCCCTCCTTCTATCCAACTTCCTCCCTCCCTCTATCCATCTTTCTTCCTCCTCCCCTATCTTCTCCGTTCCTCCCTTCCTCTTCCTTTCCTCTCTCCATCCCTCTTCCTCCGCCTCCCTCCCTCCCTCCCTCCTTTTTCCCCCCTTTTCCTTTCTTTTTCTTTTAAATAACCAGATTGCACGAAGAAAAGGTCTTTTTCTTGCCTTTTCTACATTTCTATTAAATACTGTTTGCTTTAAGAGAACGAAGGTGCCCTTAAGAAACAGCGTGTCCTCAAACTCTGTGTTGTGCTTGTAATTATTTGAAACAGACAGTTATTTTATTACGTCTGGTTTCCCCAAAAGACAACATTTGCAAAATGTACACCTTTTTTATTTCCGTGGCGTATTGGCGATAACTTCCAACGAACTCTTAAAAAAAAAGGCTGGACAAATATTAATAGGGGTGGGTGGGAAAAAGCACTTACCACAACTGAACAATTTTCCATAAAATTGCTTGTGAGATTTCTATCTGAATAGATATTCTGAAATTGCGGAAGGACGAGCGTTGACTGGATTTCAAACTTTGCCAAATGGTTTGGAGCCATTCTTGGCACGTTAAACACACCACCCCTGTACGCCTTAAATGTATGTTTGGAGAGCAAATAAACATTTGTGTATTTAAAGATAGAAATGGCAGATTTACGGCAGATATGGAAAGGAACGGAATTGCCACACGTGAAAACATGTGAAAGTGATACAGGCCAGAAATCGTACATTTCTGGTTTCGTTAGTGTATTGCAGCCCTACCGATTTTAATGGTTCGAGCACAAATTAATTCTGTGCAGTCTGATGAAGAGTAAATTTGTGGTGCTTTTTTCTGCAATCCAAACCTCTGTTTTAGGAGTTCGTTTTATTGATGAACTGTACTGGTGGTCCTTGACTTACAACCATTCATTTAGTGACCATCGAAGTTACAAGGGCAGTAAAAAAAAAATGTGACTTACCGGTAGGCCCGTTTTTCATGCTTACGACCTTTCCATTATCTCTATGGTCACGTGATCAAAATTCTGAAACTTTTGCGACTGACTCACATTTACGACGGCTGCAGCATCCTAGGGTCGGGCGATTCCCCTTTGGCGACCCTCTGACGAGCAAAGACAACGGGGGAAGACAGATTCACTTAATGACCGTGTTACTAACTTAACAACGGCAGCGGATCCACTTCGCAACGGTAGCAAGAAAAGTCGTAAAACGGGGAAAAACTCACTTAACAACTGTCTCGCTTACAAACATAACTGGATGAATATTATCCATTACATTTATATTGATATAATTATTATACCGGTATTATTATATAATAAATCTATCTGAATCAATTCTCCTTCTCTCTCCCACCAGGTAAATTGAACAGTCAGGATTCTTATAACAATTTTACCAACAATAATCCGGGAAACCCTCGCCTCTCCCCTCTTCCAAGTCTGACTGTGATGGTACCTCTGGCCCAGATCAAGCAACCCATGACCCTCGGCACCATCACCAAACGGACAGGGTAAGTCAGGGGGTTTTATGTTTGATGATCTCTCTCTATATCTTCCTTTCCTGCCCTTCCCTATATCCTTCTTCCTCCCTTCCTCCCTTCTCTCCCTCCCTCCTTTTCTCCCCCCCTCCCCTTCTCTTCCCTTCCCTTTCTTATATCCTCCTTCCTTCCTTCCTTCCTTCCTTCTTTCCTTCCTCCCTCCTCTCCCCTTCCCCTTCCTCCCCTTCCCTCCCCTTTCTTATATCCTCCTTCCTTCCTTCTTTCCTTCCTCCATCCTCTCCCTTTCTCCTCCCTCCGTTTCTTATATCCTCCTTCCTCCCTCCTCCTCCCTCCCTCCCTCCCTCCCTCTCTCCTCTCCCTTCCTTCCTTCCTTTCTTATATCCTCCTTCCTTCCTTCTCCCTCCTCCTCCCTTCCCTTCTCGACCCTCCTGCCCTCCCTCCCTCCCTTTCTTATATCCTCCTTCCTTCCTCCTCCCTCCCCAACCCTTCCCTCTCTCCCTTCCTCCCTCCCTCCCCCCTTTCTTATATCCTCCTTCCTTCCTTCCTCCCTCCTCCCTCCCTTCCCTCTCTCCCTTCCCTTCCCTTTCTTATATCCTCCTTCCTTCCTTACTCCCTCCCTCCCCTCCCCACCCTCCCTTTCTTATATTCTCCTTCCTTCCTTCCTCCCTCTCTCCCTCCCTCTCCCCTTCCCCTCTCCTCTTCCCTTCCCTTCCTTATATCTTCCTCCCTCTCTCCCTCTCTCCCTCCCCCTTCCCTTTCTTATATCCTTCCTCCCTCCCTCCCACCCTTTCCCTTACTTTCCTCCCCAGAAAACCTTCTTAAATATGGCCTCGGATGGAGTTTTCCGGGGACATGAATGTTTCAATTTTTAATTATGTTTTCTCAAATTTAAATTTTTTCCTTTTTTTTTTTTTTGTTCGTTAGCGTGTGCTTTGTTTCCTCTTAGCCTGTCCGTATTTTGAACCTTGACATGGCCTACTGAGTTATAAAAAAGTTAAGATCTGCTTTGAATCATTCAAAGCTCTTTCAACATCCAATAAATCAAACGATTTATTCATGGAATAATTTGCCTCCTTTTGCCATATTTGCTTGCTTCCCCGACGCATCTTAAAACTGGTTGGAAAAGCAACATAGGTAGTCCTCGCCTTACAACCATCCATTAGTGACCGCTCAGAGTTACGTCGTCACTGGAAAAAGTGACGTGAGACCGTTTTTCACACTTACGACCACTGCAGCATCCCTGTGGTCGCACGTTCAAAATCCAGATTCTTGGCAGCTGACTCCTATTTACGAGGGTTGCAGTGTCCCCCGAGGTCACGGGATCCCCTTTTGCGATTTTCTGACAAGCAAAGCCAATGGGGAAACCAGATTCACTTAACAGTTGTGTTCCTCGCTTAACAACCGCGGTGGTTCACTTAGCCACAGTGGCAAGAAAAGTCGTAAAACGGGCCGAAAGTCACTTAACGAATTTCTCACTTAGCAACAGTAATGTCGGGCTCAATTGTGGTCATAAGTCGAGGATTATCTGTAAACCCTACTAGTTACCATTTAAAAAAAAAGAGAGAGAGAGAGAGAGAGAGAACGTTATACGCAGGGTTTTTAAAGGTAAAGCTGTTTAAAAAATAAATAATATAATTGAAAAGCTCGCTGGTCCTTAGAACAGACAAAGCGATTGAATTGACAGATCATTAAGTAAGTGAACTGCAAGAAGAGGAATTTATACTCCCCAAAATTTAAATCTATCTGCGGGCAAGATAGCATGTTATTAGCATGTCTACAGCATGTTATTTACAAGCAGCCTTCAACTTTACAACAGTTGATTTAGTGACCATACAAAGTTATAATACGACTGAAAAAAGTGGCCTACGACCGTTTTTCACTCTTACGATGGTGCAGCATCCCCCTCCGCCCCCCCATGATCACATGATCAAAATTCAGACGCTTGGCATCCGGTTCACGTTTATGACGGTTGCAATATCCCGGGGTCACGCGAGTCCTCAGTCAACGAAAAAAACCGGATTCACCTCACAATTGTGTTCCTAACTTAACCACTGCCGTGATTCGCTTAACAACGGTGGCAAGAAAGGTCGTAACATGGGACAACACTTAGCCACTCAAATTTTGGGCTCAATTGTAGTCGTAGGTCAAGGATAAGTTTTGTTTGTTTGTTTGTTTGTTTGTTTGTTTGTTTGTTTCAGGGGTCCCCAAACTTGGCAGCTTTAAGACTTGTGGACTTCAACTCCCAGAATTCTGGGAGTTGAAATCCACAAGTCTTAAAGCTGCCAAGTTTGAAGACCTCTGGTTTATTGATTTATTTTTATTGCAATGGACTTTGAGAAGGAGCTAAGAAATCTGAGGAAAGCGGAGAAAGAAACTTTCTTCACTTCATTTCTGCTTATGTACATTTTTCTCTCCTCCTCCAGGCAGATGGTTTCCATGGGAGCAGCGTAGGTTGAGCTCAGGGTTGAACTGTGGGGGGTCCTTGGTGCTCCCTGAGCTTGGTGGTTTTCTGGCAGGCGTTTCATGACCCATCTAGATAACATCATCAGCGCTGGAAGGGACCGTAGGTTCTTCAGAGAGGAAGAGGAGGAGGACTGTGGGGTCCCTGGTGCTCTCTGAACTGAGTAGCTTTCTTGCAGACGTTTCATGACCCAACTAGGTAACATCATCAGTGCTGGAAGGGACCGTAGGTTCCGCAGAGAGGAAGAGGAGGAGAACTGTCCCTGGTATTCTATGAACTCAGTAGCTTTCTTGCACACGTTTCATGACCCAACTAGGTAACATCATCAGTGTTAGAACGGAATGGGATTTGAATAGTGGAGGAGGAGGAGGAGGACTGTGGGCTCCCTGGTGGTTTTCTTGCAGGCGTTTCGTGACCACACTGGGTCACGAACACTATCAGTAGTAGAAGGGAGTGGGGTTTGCAGAGAGGAGGAAGAAGAGGAAGAGGAGGAGTTGATCAGTGAGGTCTTTGCTGATCTTTGAGCTTGGTAGTTTTCTTGCAGATGTTTCAAGACCCAACTGGGGAACATCATCAGTACTAGAAGAGAATGGGGTTTGTGGAGAAGAGAAGGAGGAGGGGAAGGAGGAGCAGGAGGAGGAAGGGTTGGTCAGCAGGGTCCTTGCTGATCTTTGAGCTTGGTAATTTTCTTTCAGAGATTTCATGACCCAACTAGGTAACATCATCCGTGCTAGAAGGAAGAGGGGTTTTCTTTCATTTTATATACTAGTGGCTTTCTCTGTCATTGTTGGTGAAGAGTTCTTGGTGGTTCCTTGATTAATAAAAATAGAAGAGAAGAGAAGAGAATATGGAATAGAATGGAAAAGAAGAGAAGAGAAGAGAATAAGAAATCATAATAGAATAGAACAAGAAAGAATGGAGTGGAATGGAATAAATAGAATAGAATAAGAAATCAGAATAGAATAGAATAGAGAAGAGTAGAGTAGAGTAGAGTAGAGTAGAGTAGAGTAGAGTAGAATAGAATTTTTTATTGGCCAAGTGTGATTGGACACACAAGGGATTTGTCTTGGTGCAGATGCTCTCAGTGTACATAAAAGAAAAGATACATTCAGAATAGAATAGAATAGAATAGAATAGAATAGAGTAGAGTAGAATAGAATTTTTTATTGGCCAAGTGTGATTGGACACACAAGGAATTTGTCTTGGTGCATACGCTCTCAGTGTACATAAAAGAAAAAATACATTCAGAATAGAATAGAATAGAATAGAATAGAATAGAATAGAATAGAATAGAATAGGGGCCGGTGAATAGCGCAGGCTGGTAAAGCCTGTTATTAAGAACACAAAGCCTGCAATTACTGCAGGTTCAAGCCCGGCCCAAGGTTGACTCAGCCTTCCATCCTTTATAAGGTAGGTAAAATGAGGACCCAGATTGTTGGGGGGGCAATAAGTTGACTTTGTAAAAATATACAAATAGAATGAGACTATTGCCTTATACACTGTAAGCCGCCCTGAGTCTTCGGAGAAGGGCGGGGTATAAATGTAAACAAAAAAAAATAAAAAATAGAATTTTTTATTGGCCAAGTGTGATTGGACGCACAAGGAATTTGTCTTGGTGCATACGCTCTCAGTATACATAAAAGAAAAGATACATTCAGAATAGAATAGAATAGAATAGAATAGAATAGAATAGAATAGAATAGAATAGAATAGAATAGGGGCCGGTGAATAGCGCAGGCTGGTAAAGCCTGTTATTAAGAACACAAAGCCTGCAATTACTGCAGGTTCAAGCCCGGCCCAAGGTTGACTCAGCCTTCCATCCTTTATAAGGTAGGTAAAATGAGGACCCAGATTGTTGGGGGGGCAATAAGTTGACTTTGTAAAAATATACAAATAGAATGAGACTATTGCCTTATACACTGTAAGCCGCCCTGAGTCTTCGGAGAAGGGCGGGGTATAAATGTAAACAAAAAAAAATAAAAAATAGAATTTTTTATTGGCCAAGTGTGATTGGACGCACAAGGAATTTGTCTTGGTGCATACGCTCTCAGTGTACATAAAAGAAAAGATACATTCAGAATAGAATAGAATAGAATAGAATAGAATAGAATAGAATAGAATAGAATAGAATAGAATAGAATAGAATAGAATAGAATAGAATAGAATAGAATAGAATTTTTTATTGGCCAAGTGTGATTGGACACACAAGGAATTTGTCTTGGTGCAGATGCGCTCAGTGTACATAAAAGGAAATTAGGCTGTGGTTTATTGTTAGTTTGTTCATCCGAGTTGGTAGTTCCTTGGTTGGAGTCAAGGAAGCCAGTTCTCCAATCAACCATTTATCTCACCTTGGGCATTCAGATCTAGCTGACCTTTTCAGGAATAGTTCGACTTTGTTTCATTTATGAATTTAACCCTTGTGGCATTATGGGATGCCACACCTGAAAGCAACCCTTTTGAGAACTTTTATCTATGTTGTGCGTTTCTTTTTTGTTTTATATATATATATATTCTGATGGGGAGGTTTTCATTTATAAGATTACAGAGTGCCTTAACCACAATAAAAACTTATCCCTGAGAAATACAAATAGACGTTACTGCATACGGTTTTAATATTTTAATTACAATCTTTTAATTTTTCCGGGTTGTCCTTCCAAAACAGGTCTTGGCTCTAGAAACCTGGTGGAGTAATTCAGCAGAAAACTGTAGGGTACAAGGGAGTCCTTGACTTACAACCATTCATTTAGTGACCGTTCAAAGTTACAATGGCGTCGGGGAAAAGTGACTTACGACCATTTTTCACACTTATGACCGTTGCATCACCCTCAGGGTCACACGATGACAATTCGGATACTTGGAAACATGGATGAATGACGGTTGTAGTGTCCCAGGGTCATGGGATTTCCCCTTTGGTGACCTTTTGAAAAGCGACGTCAAACGGGGCAGCCCGATTCACTTAACGACCATGTCACTATACTGCTAATTTGTTTGTTTGTGCTCATCTTTTTTTTTTTTTTAATCCATTTGGGAATTCAGCTTCCTTCGGGCTTTGTTTTTGCATCCTCCATGCAAGTCTAAACAAAACACGGCAGAGAGATTTTTATTTATTTATTTATTTATTTATTCAAATTTGTATACCGCCCTATCTCCCGAAGGACTCAGGGCGGTTCACAGGCAAATAAAACATTTATGTACAAATTAAGATAACCATTAAAAAACTTATTCTAATGCCAAATAACTAAAAATATAAATATAAATATTAAAACCAATTTAAAAATGCCAAATAACTAAAAATATAAATATAAATATTAAAACCAATTTAAAACCCCTATAAATTTAAAATCCAGGCCATTTTACAGGAAAGATCTGCCCATGAGCCACGGTGGCGCAGTGGTTAGAGTCCAGTACTGCAGGCTGCTTCTGCTGACTGCCGGCTGCCTGCAATTTGGCAGTTCGAATCTCACTAGGCTCAAGATTAACTCAGCCTTCCGTCCTTTCGAGGTAGGTCAAATGAGGACCCAGATTGTTGGGGACAAGAGGCTGACTCTGTAAATTACTTAGAGAGGGCTGTAAAAGCACTGTGAAGCCGTATATGTCTAAGTGCTATTGCTAGGGAGGGAGGGAAGGAAGGAAGGAAGGAAGGAAGGAAGGAAGGAAAGAATACGAGGTGGCACAGTGGTTAGAATGCAGGAATGCAGGCTAACTCTGCCCACAGCCAGGAAGTTCGATCCTGACTGGCTCAAGGTCAACTCAGCCTTCCATCCTTCCGAGGTGGCTTGAATTGAATTTTAATGTCAAATTTTTATCAATTTTAAATGGGATTTTAATGTATGGTAAATTTTAAATTTCCAGGCTAATTTAAATAAGTTTTTTAAATCGCATTTTAACTTGTACTTTGTATTGTTTGTTTTATTTTGCCTGTACACCACCCTGAGTCCTTCGGGAGAAGGGCGGTATAAAAATCAAATAAATAATAATAATAATAAAAAATGAGGACCCAGATTGTTGGGGGCAAGAGGCTGACTCTGTAAATTACTTAGAGAGGGCTGTAAAAGCACTGTGAAGCGGTATAAAAGTCTTAAGTGCTATTGCTTGGGAGGGAGGGAAGGAAGGAAGGAAGAAAGGAAGGAAGGAAGGAAAGAAGGCAAAGTGAAGAGAAAGAGAGGGAGAAATGGAGGGAAGGAGAATGGAGAAAAGAGGAAGGAAGGAAGGCAAAGTGAAGAGAAAGAAAGGGAGAAATGGAGGGAAGGAGAACAGAGGAAGGAAGGAAGGAAGGAAGGAAGGAAGGAATACGGGATGGAACAGTGGTTAGAACAGGCTAAACCTAAAATGAGGACCCAGATTGTTGGGGGCGCGATAGGCTGACTCTGTAAACCGCTCAGAGAGGGCTGTAAAGCACTATGAAGCGGTATATAAGTCCTAGTCCTACTGCTATCTCAGCCTGCTTCCTCATTCCAGGGATTTTTCCGCTGTTTTCCTAAAAGCAGCAAAGACGAGGTGGATTAAAAGAGCCTCTCTGCGTGTCAAAATGCCTCTGTTGTTTTTTTTCTTTTTCTTTTCCCCCTCTAAAAGCCACAGGAACGAACTACCTCTGTGTCTCTATGAAGGAGCTCCAAATTTGATCACGCTTAATTTCCCTCCTCTGCTTTAGGATGCTAAGTCCAAGCCAGAGCAGCTAGCTTTCATGTTTTGACAATTTGTGTCAAGCTTTCCAAGGCTTGAAATGTTAACCTTCCGGATTTTGTAAAGGAAAAAAAAAGAGAGAGAGAGAGAGAGAAGGGAAACATTTGGTTGGAACCTTATCAAAGAGAAGCAACCTAGAACTGAAGAGAAATTTCCTTACGGTGAGAACAAATTACAGATAGTCCTCGACTTACAGCGGTTCACTTAGTGACCGTTCAAAGTTAAAACTGCGCTGAAAAAGAGTGACTTAGGACTGTTTTTCACACTTACGGGCCCTTGCAGCATCCCCATGATCAGGCGATCGAAATTCAGACGCTGGGCAACTGACTCTTACTTATGACGGTTGCAGCGTCCTAGGATCACGTGATCCCTTTTTGCGGCCTTCTGGCAAGCAAAGTCCATGGGGGAAGCCGGATTCACTTAGCGACCCTGTTGCTAACTTATCAACTGCAGTGATTCCCTTAACAACCGTGGCAAGAAATGTCGTAAAACGGGACAGTACTCACTGAACAAATGTCTCACCTGACAACACAAATTTTGAGCTCAATTTTGTGGTCGTAAGTCGAGAACTACCTGTTGTGGTCCGCTGGCAGCTTGCGGAGCTGGCAACAGAGTCGGACAGTGAGGAGGCTGGGGAGGAACATGGGCCAGTCCTGAAGTCTGGGGAAGGCTCGGACGAGGGCTCTGCGTCGGAGGCAGAGATGGGGCCAGGGCCACCTGGGAGTGATGTGCTGACTCCAGAGCCTCCAGAGTCTGACGTCAGCGAGGCAGAGGAACAGGGGGAGCCTGTTCCCAGCACACGCATGCGCAGAGCTGCCAGAAGGCAAGAACAGTTAAGACAAAAGGGGCGACTCGGGAGTAAGGTTTGGAGATGATTGGCCCCTCTCATAAGACATAAAGGAGGAGCAAAGGCACTTGAGCCTTTGCAGGAAGCAACTTTGTTCGTTCTGGTCGGTTTAAATTCTGAAGCTCCGTTTTGACTCTGTGCTCCGTGTGGCCTTGCAAAGCTAATTGCCAATTAGGTCTTTGGCAGCGTGTCAAGGCAGATAAAGATGGGAGCTTATCAGCCTTATCCCGAAGGACTGTGGCAGACTTCTGTCGGACTCTTTACAAACTATTTGTGACTCATCACGGGCTGGGAATGAACAATAATTCACAGCCGTTGAAATATAAAGAGGGTTTATGGAACTAATTGTGTGCTTTTTACTGTCTCAGGAAGCCTAGGTCAGAACACTACCTGTGACCAGGTAGGCAGGGTCTAAATCAAAGATATTCAACTGTGGCTACTTTTAAGACTTGTGAACTTCAACTCCCAGAATTCCCCAGCCAGCAAGTGGCCGAGATTGGACACCCCTGGTCTATATAAAACTTCCTTCGTTTTATTTTTTCTAGTCTGCCGTTAGTAGAGAGCTCTTGGGGAACTTTGGGATCGGAGGACTTGAGTGGGAGATGACAGCTGTTCAGCCCAGTTTCAATCTGCACTCACTGAACTGGGAGTAATTGGCTTGTTTAATTTAGCGGGGTTTGTTTTGAATTAGAGAGAGAGAGAGAGAGAGAGAGAGAGAGATGGAATTGTAGTCTCCATCCATCGTTTTCCTCTGAAAACCATGAGATCTGGAAGAGTTTGCCGCTTCGGTTGGCTCGTGATTGCATTTTAAAAAGGTGCTTCTTCTAAAAAACTGTGTTGAAAACGACTTCAGCCATATATACGTACAGAGGCAGAATGTTTTGGGTGATTGTGTGTTGTTTCGTGAAGCTGGAAATGTAAAGCTTGAAGAGGAAATGCTTAGCCGCTTTGGTCTAATAGCTAAGGTGCCAGGATAGAAAGCGGGAGACTGTGAGTTCTAGTGCTGCCTTAGCCGTGAAAACCAGCTGGGTGACTTTGGGCCAATCAGGAGGAGACTGTGAGTTCTAGTCCCGCCTTAGCCATGAAAACCAGCTGGGTGACTTTGGGCCAATCAGGAGGAGACTGTGAGTTCTAGTCCCGCCTTAGCCATGAAAACCAGCTGGGTGACTTTGGGCCAATCAGGAGGAGACTGTGAGTTCTAGTCCTGCCTTAGCCCTGAAAACCAGCTGGGTGACTTTGGGCCAATCAGGAGGAGACTGTGAGTTCTAGTCCTGCCTTACCCATGAAAACCAGCTGGGTGACTTTGGGCCAATCAGGAGGAGACTGTGAGTTCTAGTCACGCCTTACCCATGAAAACCAGCTGGGTGACTTTGGGCCAATTAGGAGGAAATTGTAAGTTCTAGTCCCACTTTAGCCATGAAAACCAGCTAGGTGACTTTTGGCCAATCAGGAGGAGACCGTGAGTTCTAGTCCCGCCTTAGCCGTGAAAACCAGCTAGGTGACTTTGGGCCAATCCCTCTCTCAGCCCAACCCACCTCACAGGATTGTCGTTGCGAAGAAAATGGGAGGGGGAAGGTGTGTTCGACATGTTGGCTGACTTGAGTTTTTCAGCTTCAGCTGCTTCATTGCTCCCAGAAGCAAGCTGAAGCCTGAAGATGACGAATGAGACTTTGTCAAACGCCGCCAAGACACGTCCAATTTTACACGGGAGAAAACCCGACCAACCAAAGACCTATATATATATATATATTCTGTATAATATATATATATATATATATATATATATATATATATATATATATTCTGAGGTTTTCACGGGTGTTTGTATGTAGGTCTTTGTTGTTCGGGTTTTCTCCCGTGTAAAATTGGAAGTGTCTTGGCGACGTTTCGACGAAGCACGAAGCTGAAGCCTAAAGATGACGAATGAGACTTCTTTGAAACGTCGCCAAGACACCTCCAATTTTACACGGGAGAAAACCCGAACAACCAAAGACCTACATATATATATGCACCAAAAAAGGCACCAGATCTTTTTTTTGGGGGGGGGGGGGTATGTCATCCACTAGCTAACCTCACTTGCACACCTGGCCCCCAGCCTCCTTTTTGCTGTCAGAGGCCTTCAGGAATTTCTTCTTCTGTGGCCGGCAAGCCAAGGATAAAACTCCGGATTGATCCAGAACCTTGTTATCAGCTACAGAGGCCTTGCCGTCTGCAGAAGAAATGGGCCGGCAAGGCAGGTATCGGGGTGTGTGAGGCCTGTCTACACCTGTCCAGAGGCAAGTAGTAGGGCAGCTCTGTTCCCACATCCCCACCCTAGCTTAATTTCCCCCCCTTGCGCTCTGGAGTGCACGGGATCTTAATTAGGGCTTATTTTTCGGAGGGAGGGGAGGGCTTATATTGGACGCACGTGTAAAAATCCAGCTAGGGCTTACTTTCAGGGTAGGTTGTATTTTCGGGGAAACCGGCTACATAAAACGTTGCTGGTGCGTTGGGGCTGCGAATTCAGCGCTAGGGCAACCGAACGGGAAAGTGCTTTGTGAAAGACGAGATGAGCTGAACTGAACGTGGATATTCCCTGTTTAGCCATGCCTCAAATGGCCAAATTGAGACGGCAGCCTGAACCGAACCTCCAGGGGACACGGCGTGTGTTTTAACATATTTAACATCTGCCCTCCTGTTTCTCCAAATGCGGAGCAATCCGAGCCTATAATAATAGAAAGAAGGCAGGGCAGGGACCATCTGCCTCGGCTCCGAGATGAGGAGGAGGCGGCCGGGTGGGCAGTCGCAAATGGCAGTTCTGACTGATGCATTTACACCTACGTGGATAACACCTTTAAGGGGTGCCCCAAGGAAACCGGGGCCTCCCCTTGGCCGTTGTTGCTTGACTCAAGAGAAGGGGTCCTTGAAACCGGGAGGGGGCTTACCAAAGGTTCCAGGGTGACGGTTGCAGCTAATCAAAAACATTTTTCTTCATCTGCTTTGTTCCGCCATGTCTCAGCTCTCTCCGAAGCTAAATTTAGCCGGTGAACTTAAAGACAGTAATACAGGTAGTCCTCGACTTACAACCGTTCCGTTAGTGACTGTTCGAGGTAACAACAGTACTTAAAAAAAGTGACTTTTAGAAAAATAGAAAATAGAATAACAGAGGTTTTTTGGGTTTTTTTTGTTTACATTTATATCCCGCCCTTCTCCGAAGACTCAGGGCGGCTTACAGTGTATAAGGCAATAGTCTCATTCTATTTGTATATTTTTTACAAAGTCAACTTATTGCCCCCCCCCAACAATCTGGGTCCTCATTTTACCTACCTTATAAAGGATGGAAGGCTGAGTCAACCTTGGGCCGGGCTTGAACCTGCAGTAATTGCAGGCTGCTGTGTTCTAATAACAGGCTTCTTAACAGCCTGAGCTATCCCGGCCCTTGGAATTGGAATTGGACTTCCAATTGGAGTTGGAAGGGACCTTGGAGGTCTTCTAGTCCAACCCCCTGCTTAGGCAGGAAACGCTGCACCACTTCAGACAAATGATTGTCCAATCTCTTCTTGAAAACCTCCAGCGTTGGAGCATCCACAACTTCTGGAGGTCAGGGAATTTCTCCTTAGTTTCTAGGTTGCTTCTCTCCTTAATTAGTTTCCACCCGTTGCTTCTTATCCTGCCTTCAGGTGCTTTGGAAAATAGCTTGACTGCCTCTTCTTTGGGGCAGCCCCTGAGATATTGTAAGACTGCTATCATGTCTCCCTTGGTCCTTCTTTTCATTAAACTAGACATACCCAGTTCCTGCAACCATTCCAGAGTTGTTTTTTTAAAAAATATTTATAACAGTTTTATTAATTTATGATATAACATACCAAAAAGACACAAAAGGAAAAAGGAGACATAGGCAAGGGGAAGGGAAAGTGTAGAGAAGAAGGGGGGAAAAGGGAGTTTCTACTTCCTTTGTTGCAGTAGAAGAAGGAAATAACAACAAGCCACTTATCTGAAATACTATAGATTCTCCTGCTTGAGCAGGGGGCTGGATTGGAAGACCTCCAAGGTCCCTTCCAGCTCATTCTATTCTAAGATTGGGTGCAGGGGTGGATTAGAAGACCTTCAAGGTCCCTTCCAGCCCTTCCAGATGTTATAAGAGGAGAATGAAGGATGGTTGCAGGGCTTCTAGGTCTAACCTTTGCCCAGGCCTGCAAAACTTTAGCTAGTGAGAAGTTTCACCACCACTCCTGCCCCTCCTCGTCTGTCTGGAGTTCTCCCCCCCCCCGCCCCGTTTGTTTTTACAGTATGGAGAGAGGAATTCAGATAACACTTGTTTTTGATGTGGGATCTGGCCGAGATGGTATCATCCCGTGTACTGATTTGTTCATAAAAATCGCTGATATCCGTTTGATCTCTTTTGAACTTTGGAGACTTTAATCCTTTCCAGGACCTGTTTAGTTGTGCAGACAAAAGGGAGGGAGGAGGGTGTGTGTGTGTGTGTGTAGGGAGACAAGGGAGCAACCCCAGCTGTATAGGAAATAACAAAGAAAGACCAAAGCCAAACTCCGAGAAGGGGGGGGGGGCGTCAGCGGGGATGGGGGGAAGGAATGAAATCTACTTTTCAAAACACGGCAAAGAAACCAAGAGGTGACACGCTTATGGAAATTATTTTCGCAAACAAAGGACGCTTCGGAAGAATGCACCAGTTCGGGAAATTCAAATTTGAAAGATGTTTTATCCCAAGGATAGGATAGGATGGGACAAGATGAAATGATCAGAGGATAGCATAGCATAGCATAGGACAACGGTTCTCAACCTGTGGGTCGTGACCCCGTTGGGGGTCGAATGACGATTTGCCAGGGGTCGCCTAAGACCATCGGAAATATGGGAAGTATACTTGCGAGTCGAAGAATCGCGCTCCAATGGTTGACTTCACAAGCCAGCTGCAGGCTCTTCAAATCGCTAGCCGAATTCGGCTTCAGGGGCGATGAATTAAAAAAGAGAGAAATCTTTGCTCTGATGTCTCCTTCTCAAGCCAGCTGCAATCACTCCCAATCGCTAGCCTAATCTGGCTTCAGGCGCCATAAACTTAATAGGGGAGGAGTCTCCGCTTTAATGCCTCCATCCTCAAGGCAATTGCAAGCAGTTCAGATCGCTAGCCAATACGGCTTCAGGTGCGATAAATTCAAAATGAAAATAATTTTATGGTTGGGGTCGCCACATCGTGGGGAATTTTATTAAAGGGGTCACAGCACTATAAAGGTTGAGAACCACTGGCATAGGATATAGGATAGATAGGATATAAGGATAGGATAGGACAGTGGTCACCAACTGGTGGTCCATGGATCATTGGTGGTCCGCGAGAAAATTTTGGTGGTCCGCAGAAAAATTATTTTCATTTTTGATATTGCACTAAATACTATTTATCTTTTTTAAAAAATCATATTAGTGGTCCGGGGGATTTAAAATTATGAATTTAGTGGTCCCTGAGGTCCGAAAAGTTGGTGAACCCTGGGATAGGATATAGGATAGATAGGACATTTATTTATTATTTATTATTTTGATTTATATACCGCCCTTCTCCTGAAGGACTCAGGGCGGTTTACAGCCAGGTAAAAACAAAAACATAAACATTAAAAACATTTTAAAAAACTAAATTCATCTAAGGATAGGATAAGATAGATAGGATATAAGGATAAGATATAATATAGGATATAGGATAGATAGGATATGGGATGGGATGGGATGGGATGAGAAGAAAAGAGAATAGCATAGCATAGTAGAGCAAAGGACCATGATGACGAACCTATGGGCACGCGAGCCGTCACCCAGCTCAGCTGCGTTGAGCATACGCGCGCACACCTCCTGCCAGCCAGCTGGGGGGGAGTGAAAACACCCCCTGCCATGGTGCAGGAGGCTGAGTAGGCATGGGGGGGTGGTGTCGTGTGTGCATAGGTATTTTCCCAGCCCTCTTCTGACCCATGCAGTATACAGGTGCTCAATGGAAGGCAGGCTAGTTGCCTTCCATTGGAAGTCTGTTCTGTACACGTCCTGTTTGGTTGCTTACCAAACCAGATCAGACAAACAGACAGAAGGATAATAGTGTAAAATAGAAAAAAAACATGGTTCATTAACCTCGGATTGGATGTCAAAAGAAGGCAAGACGCATAGGCACCTAAGTCATCTTAACTGGAACTTAATGCGTGGCCCTGGTTCTTTGGCCTGATCCAAGAGTGGGATTCTACCGGTTCAGACCGGTTCGGACAAACTGGTAGCTCCGACGATCAGCTGGGAGCGAACTGGTTCTTCCCAATGATCAGATGGGCCCACCTGCCGGCCCGCGCTATTTTCCTACCTTTATCTTCTCAGCTAATTTACGTGGCAGAGCAGATTGCCACGCCTCAGCTGTGTTCCTCCTCCGAACTAAACACGGAAGTGAAGATTTCTTCAAACTGTGCATATGCGCGCGATCACCGAATCGGTTATTAAACTGGCCTGATCCAATTCCCTCCCATGGTGTTGGATCAATATTGTAGCTCAGCATTTTCGACAGGCTGTTTTTGAAGTTGTTTTGATTAACTTCAAGTCTGTTCTTACAATAAGGCATCATTATGTCAGCATTTCTCTTCTGATATTTCTCCTGTTGTATTTGTCTGGGAGGACATGATCCTAAAAAGTGATTTATCAATAGTTTTACAGAACCTATTTGGAGGTTTGTTGGTTTGTATCCTATCTTCATAATTTTTCCAAATAATTCAAGGTGGGAAACATATGCAACAGGCCTTCCTCCTCCTGTTTTCTCCACAGCAACCCTCTGAGCTGGCTTTCACGGCTAAGGTGGGATTAGAACTCATGGCAGGACTAGAACTCACAGTCTCCTAATGATTTTTTTTTTTTACTTGCATTTATACCCCGCCCTTCTCCAAAGACTCAGGGCGGCTTACACTATGTCAAGCAATAGTCTTCATCCTATTTGTATATTTATTTACGAAGTCAACTTTTATTGCCCCCAACAATCTGGGTCCTCATTTTACCTACCTTATAAAGGATGGAAGGGCTGAGTCAACCTTGGGCCTGGTGGGGCTTGAACCTGCAGTAATTGCAAGCAGCTGCTGTTAATAACAGACTGTCTTACCAGTCTGAGCCACAGATTGTCCCAAAGTCACCCTTTCATGCCTAAGGCGGGACTAGAACTTACCCTCTCCTAGTGATTGGCCCAAACCACGAGATGGCTTTCATGGCTAAGGAGAGACTAGAACTCACCGTCTCCTCCTGATTGGCCCAAAGTCACCCAGCTGGCTTTCATGCCTAAGGTGGGACTAGAATTCACTGTCTTCCAGTGATTGGCCCAAAGTCACATGGTGTTCTGACCTAGGTTTCCTGAGACAGTAAAAAGCACACAATTAGTCCCAAAAACCCTCTTTTTATTTCAACAGCTGTGAATTATTGTTCATTCCCAGCCCGTGATGAGTCACAAATAGTTTGTAAAGAGTCCGACAGAAGTCTGCCACAGTCCTTCGGGATAAGGCTGATAAGCCCCCATCTTTATCTGCCTTGACACGCTGCCAAAGACCTAATTGGCAATTAGCTTTGTAAGGCCACACGGAGCACAGAGTCAAAACGGAGCTTCAGAATTTAAACTGACCAGAACGAACAAAGTTGCTTCTTGCAAAGGCTCATGTGCCTTTGTTCCTCCTTTATGTCTTATGGGAGGAGCCAATTATCTCCAAACCTTACTCCCAAGTCGCCCCTTTTGTCTTAACTGTTCTTGCCTTCTGGCAGCTCTGCGCATGTGCGCACTGGGAACAGGCTCCCCCTGTTCCTCTGCCTTGCTGACGTCAGACTCTGGAGGCTCTGGAGTCAGCACATCACTCCCAGGTGGCCCTGGCCCCATCTCTGCCTCCGACACAGAATCCTCATCCGAGCCTCCCCAGATTCCAGGACTGGCCCATGTTCCTCCCCAGCCTCCTCACTGTCCGACTCTGCTGCCAGTTCCTCAGGCCCGCGGCAGACCACAACACATGGCTGCCTTTTGTGCCTAAAGAGAGATTAGAACTCACCACATCTAGTCTGGCTTCATGACTACTAGACCAAACGGGCTTTTGAATAAAATGTTGCCAGTTTATTAAATATTTTTAATTATTAACAACAACGTAGCTATAAACAATGGCATAGATGAAAGGATAATAACTAAAAGGAGAAGCACAGTTCTTTTGAGATAAAAGAATTTTTAAACTTGCTTAATATGGGTTTGTACGTGTGTATCAACTTTTTAAGTTAACTGCACTGAAAAAAAACACGACTAATTACCGTTTTTCACCCTTATAACTGTTTCAGCCTCAAAATTCAGATGCTTGGCAACTGACTCTTACTTATGACGGTTGCAGCGTCCCAGAATCACGTGATCCCCACTTGCAACCTTCTGACGAGCAAAGTCAATGGGGGAAGCCAGATTCACTTAACAACCGGGCTACTAACTCAACAACTGCAGTGGTCCGCTTAATAACAGTGGCAAGAAAAATCATAAAATTGGGAAAAGGCAACTGACTTGCCTAGCAACAGAGATTGTGGGCTCACTTGTGGCCGTAAGTCGAGGACTACCTAGACTCTCATATGCAAATGTGCTAGGTTTACTAAGCACCCTGAATGATTTGCCATAAATAGTAGCTAAATTGTATGATGGAACATGGAGCGCATGTCTGCAAATGGATGGAGCGAAGAATTCCTAGTTCAACCTATCTGAAGAAAAAAACAACAACTAGAATTTGTGAGCTTTCTGGAAAAACGTTTTACTAAAATGTGGAAACGGATGGAGGAACATCAAAATTTACCAATGCTGGTAAAATTTAAAATAGAATTTAAAATTATAGCAGATGGACAACAAAATGTTGTCACCCCTAGTTCTTCTTTTCAATTTCATGAAAAGATGGACCAGGGGTGACATAATAGCAGTCTTCCAATATCTCAGGGGCTGCCCCAAAGAAGAGGAAGTCAAGCTATCCTCCAAAACACCAGAAGGCAGGACAAGAAGCAATGGATGGAAACTAATCAAGGAGAGAAGCAACCTGGAACCAAAGAAAAATTTCCTGACAATAAGAACAATTAACCAGTGGATTAGGTTGCCGCCAGAGGCTGCAGGCTTTTCAGAAGAGATTGCTCAACCCTTTGTCCAAAATGGCATCGTTTTTCCTGTCTGAGCAGGGGGTTGGACTAGAAGACCTCCGAGGTCCCTTCCAACTCTGTTATTCTGTCTTCAGTAAGTCCCTTTTAGAGAGGGGAGCAGAGATAGAAATTGTGATGGGTGGTTTTGCCACCTCCTTTTTTATGACTAAGCGGTCAGGAAGATATAATTCACCCTCCTTCCTTCCTGTCCCCTCTGCAGATGTCAAATCCAAAGTTTTGGTTTTGCATTCTCAAAGCAGCTGAGATTTTATTTTATTTTTGGTTTTTTTATGTTCCCTGGATTCTCCTGAGACCTTATCTAGGCTTTGAATCTTTTTTTTTTTTTTTTGTACAAACTCTGTACCGGATCTGAAGATATTGTAGGTCAGTGGTGGAGCAGCTGCTCGGCTTCCAGAAGGTCACATGTTCAATCCCTGCCATCTCCAATTAAGAAAATCAAATAACAAGGGGAGGAAAAATTGCTGAGACACTGTAGAGGAGAGCAATTTAAATGAGGAGGCCGAGTGGTGTAGAAGGAAGGACATAAAAGAATGTTCTTTCTGCGCCAACTCAGAAAGCTCAAACTGCCCAAGGAGCTACTGATCCAGTTCTACAGAAGAATTACTGAGTCTGTCATTTGCACCTCTATAACTGTCTGGTTCGGTCCTGCAACCCAACAAGAAAAACACAGACTTCAGAGGATAATTAGAACTGCAGAAAAAATAATTGCTACCAACCTGCCTTCCATTGAGGACCTGTATACTGCACGAATCAAGAAGAGGGCCATGAAAATATTTACAGATCCCTCACATCCAGGACATAAACTGTTTCAACTCCTACCCTCAAAACCACGCTATAGAGCACTGCACACCAGAACAACTAGACACAAGAACAGTTTTTCCCCGAAGGCCATCACTCTGCTAAACAAATAATTCCCTCAACACTGTCAGACTATTTACTGAATCTGCATTACTATTAATCTTCTCATCGTTTTCGTCACCAATCTCTTTCCACTTATGACTGTATGACTGTAACTTTTTGTTGCTATCATTAAGGGTTAAAATGTTGTACCTTTGATATTTTTTTCCTTTCCTTTTTCTTTTATGTACACTAAGAGCATATGCACCAAAACAAATTCCTTGTGTGTCCAATCACACTTGGCCAATAAAATTCTATTCTATTCTATTCTAATTCAGGGTTTGGATGGTTTTAAGGATGCAGAGCCTTTCGAGGTTTGAAACTTAACACGAAGAAAATTTAGATCATGGCATCCAGACCTCTCAATTCCTGGCAAATAGATGGGGAAGAAATGGAGGTAGTGACAGATTTTATTTTCCTGGGCTCCAAGATCACCACAGATGGGGACTGCAGCCAAGAAATTAAAAGACGCTTGCTCCTGGGGAGGAAAGAGAATGGCAAATCTAGATAGCATTCTAAAAAGCAGAAACATCACCCTGCCAACAAAAGTGTGTATAGTCAAGGCTCTGGCTTTCCCAGTTGCAATGGATGGCTGTGAATGTTGGACCATAAGGAAGGCTGAGTGCCAAAAAAATTTAGGCCTTTGAACTCTGGTGCTGGAGAAGACTCCTGCGAGTCCTTTGGATTGCAAGGTGAACAAACAAGTTAGTCCTAGAGGAGATCAACCCTGACGGCTCTTTAGAAGGCCAGATCCTGAAGATGAAACTCAAATACTTTGGCCATCTAGTGAGAATGAAGGACTCATTGGAGAAGAGCCTAATGCTGGGAACGATGGAGGGCAAAAGAAGAAGGGGATGGTAGAGAACGAGGTGGCTGGATGGAGTCACTGAAGCAGTCAGTGTGAACTTAAATGGACTCGATGATAGAGGACAGGAAGGCCTGGAGGAACGTGGTCCATGGGGTCGTGATGGGTTGGACATGACTTCATGACTAACAACAACAATGCAGGAAGTCCTTGGTGCAAGTCCCTTTTATCTCCTGTTAAAAAGGGCAGGCAGCGGTGATGGGAACAGACCATTCCCAGCGAGAAATCCCAAAGAAGCCTTGCCAACCAGAGCACGTTCTGGAGAAATCAGGCCACATTGGGAATATTGTGTCCGGTTCTGGACACCACATTACCAAAAAAACAAAAAACAAAAAAACAGAGAGAAAGAGACTGACTTTGAGGCCCTAGAAAGAGTGCGGAGATGAGCAACAATGATGATTAGGGGCCTGGAGGCTAGAATATGAAGAACGATTGCAGAAATTGGTCATGGCTAGTCAAGAGAAGAAAAGAGGAGAGGAGGGAGGGAGAGGGAGAAGAGAGAAGAGAAGGGAAGGGAAGGGAAGGGAAGGGAAGGGAAGGGAAGGGAAGGGAAGGGAAGGGAAGGGAAGGGAAGGGAAGAGAAGAGAAGAGAAGAGAAGTGTTGTGTCTTGTCCGCTCTCACCGCAGCCGGGGTCTGCTTATCTGCTCCCGAACACGGAGGAATGTATGCCTCCCGGCCCCAGTCCTGGCTCCATGCCCAAGCAGGCTGCAGAGGAGGGAGCATCCCCCGGCCCCAGCCCTGGCTCCATGCCCAGGCAAATAGAGCAGCTAGACCCCTCCCCCTCCTCCACAGCATGTGAGCCTGAGGAAAGTTTACTTCCAACAGCTGCTGATTGGAGTGACCCTGGCATCAGAAGATTGGATAGGCGGAGGCAACAGAAGGAAGGGAGGGGCAGGCCTTAATGAGTGCTGAGTCATGGAGCCACACCCCATGGCCTATATAAAGGATCTGCTTTCTGGCAGTCTCTGAATCAGGCAAAGTCGAACTTATCTTGCTGAAGTCACTTTCTGGTCTCCTGCCTGCTCTGAGGACTTTGCTAGGACTTTGGGCAGAGCTGCAGAGGCAAGCCTGATTCGGATTTCCCTGACCCGGCCATCAGCGGAGGAGTGGGACACGACAAGAAGAGAAGAGAAGAGAAGAGAAGAGAAGAGAAGAGAAGAGAAGAGAAGAACTAGGGGGAGATATGGTAACAGTGTTCCAATATTTGAGGGGCTGCAACATAGAAGAGGGGGGTCAACCTATTCTCCAGAGTATCTAAAGGCAGTTCAAGAAGCAATGGATGGAAACTAATCAAGGAGAGAAGCAACTTAGAACTATGGAGAAATTTCCTGACAGTTAGAACAAATAATCAGCGGAACAATTTGCCTCCAGAAGTTGCAAATGCTCCAACACTGGAGAAGAGATTGGACAACCATTTGTCTGAAATGGTATAGGGTCTCCTGCCTGAGCAGTGGGCTGGACTAGAAGATCTCCAAGGTCTCTTCCAACTGCTATTTTGTCCTGTCCCCTTCCTGTTCTCATTCCATTCCATTCGCAGTGCTGTTTTTCCCATTGCTTCGGCAATGGCTCCAGGTCCCACTTCTTGATCCCGGAAAGTCGTCTCCCGGGTTAGCAGAAACTTAGTGAGGAAGGTGAACAGCACCGTTGCCTTGAATTGCAAAACCAGCCTTGAATTGCAGCCTTGAATTCGAATGCTGCAAGCTCAGGCAGGGGAATGGTGGATTGCGTGCCAATGGTTCATATGGGAATGAAAAGGACCCGAGAGAGATACAGGTAGTCTTCGATTTACGGCCACAACTCAGCCCCAAAATTTCTGTTGCTAAGTGAGGCGGGTCTTAAGTGAGTTTATACCATTTTTCTTGCCTCAATCGTTAAGTCAGATGTTTCCATTGTTACGTTAGGAACGCCGTTGTTAAGTGAATCTGGCTTCCCCATTGACTTTGACTGTCAGAAGGTCACCAAAGGGGATCACATCAGAGCTGGTATTCAGACGGTTCGGTCCGGTTCAGGCACATCGATAGCAGCCACTGCGGGTCCTATTTAGCCACGTTTTTGAGGCTGGGCGCAAGTGCAGGCAATAAAGGCCAGGCGCCACGCAAGGTGCAGGCGTTGAACCGGTGGAAAGAATAGGTGAAACCCACCGCTGGATCACACGACCCCGGGACACTACAACCGTCGCAAGTACATGCCAGTTGCCAAGCGTCTGAATTTTGATCACACGACCAAGGGAATGCTGCGACGGTCCTAAGTGTGAAAAACGGTCGTAACAGTCACTAAACAGTTGGGTAGTTCAGCAGTGGGTTCTAACCGGTTTTACCACCGGTTCACTTTGCGCACGCACTTCGCTCACGATCGCCGCGTGCAAGCTCGCTTCGTTCACACATGCGCTGAACGTGCGCTTTGCACAAGCACATAGAATAAAAATACATGATTTGAGGCATGCCAATCCTCAAGTTAATCAAATTAATAAATAATATTAATTAATATTAAATAATCAAATTAATAAATAAAATCCACTCTGCCGCGCCTTACTGCTGGGCTAAAAACAAAGGAATAAAGGTAGGTACATAGCGGGCGGGCGGGCAGGAGGGCCCGGCTGATGGTTGGAGCGAACCGGTTTGCTCTCAAATCAATATTTTCACTACCGGATCTCTCAAACCGGGAAGAACCAGTAGCAACCCACCACTGGTATAGTTGTAAATTGAGAATTACCTGCAATGGCATGTCTGAACGCCCTACAAGCGGCTGATGATCCTAAACAACCCATAAACGTATAGAATTTACTGGAGCGGTGCTACGACCCTCAGAAATCTCAAAAGTGTGCGACCAGGTGTGAAGTTGCTCGTTCTTACCGTATGCAACAACTAAAGGTGGTCATTCACGGTTAGTAAAAGCCCTCAACCCAATCCTCTCTTTTTAACCCGGCTATTTAGCTCCCTGCTGCTCCCCAGTCTCGGTTAGATCTCTGCTTCCTTGCCTTGTTTTTCATTTTCATTTTTTTTTTTTAAGGCTTGGGGTTTTCATTTGCTCTTTTGAACTTGTCGTTTTTATTTTTATTTTCCCTCCAAATTTATGGAAATTTGCCTTTGATCTTTAGCCATATGGGGCTTGTGTCTCCGTCTGTGCACTTTGGGAAGGGGGAAATGCTCGCTTTTTGCTCAGCATCTAGCCAGACCACTGGTGGGTTTCAAAGACTTTTACTACCGGTTCCGTGGGCGTGGCTTGGTGGGCGTGGCATGGCATGGCTTGGTGGGCGTGGCAGGGGAAGGGTACTGCAAAATCTCCATTCCCTCCCCACTCCAGGGGAAGATCCAGGGGGTTGGACTAGAAGACCTCCAAGGTCCCTTCCAACTCTGATATTATTATTATTATTATTATTATTATTATTATTATTATTATTATTATTATTATTATTATTATTATTATTATTATTATTATTATTATTATTATTATTACTGCAAAATCCCCATTTCCTCCTGATCAGTTGGAACTCGGGAGGCAGACAATATATGGGGGCAGGGCCAGTCAGAGATGGTATTTACCGGTTCTCTGAACTACTCAAAATTTCTGCTACCGATTCTCCAGAACAGGTCAGAACCTGCTGAAAGTGGGGGAAGGATTTTTGCTACCGGTTCTCTGAACCACCCACCGCCATCGCTACCGGAGCAGGCGATCCGGTCCGAACAGGGAGCATTTCACCCCTAGTTGAAGTCCACAAGACTTAAAGTTGCCAAGGTCGGGGACCCCTGCTTTAAACAACAGGTTGGGCTACAAAGCTAGACAGCATTAATGGGCAAGAAAGCCCAGGAAATGCCTTTAGGATACAGTTGTATACCCAGGTAGGCCTCGACTTAACAACCAAAGCGGAGCCCCAAATTCCCATTGCTAAAACGAGACGGTCATCCAGGAAGGTTTGCCCCATTTTACGACCTCTCTTGCCACGCTTCGTGAAGCGAATCGATGCAGTTGTTCAATTAGTCACGCGGTCGTTAAGCCAATCGGGCTCCCCAGTTGACTTTGCTTGTCAGAAGGTCGCAAAAGGGGGATTCCCCAGGGACACTGCAACCGTCATAAGTACATGCCAGTTGCCAAGCGTCTGAATTTTGATCATGTGACCACAGGGAATGCTGCAGTGATCCT